>NC_063170.1:15462305-16704448 GCF_023159225.1 Perognathus longimembris pacificus
GATTTTAGTTCTGTTTATGTGGTGAATTACATTGATTGATTTACGGATGTTGAACCATCCTTGTGACTGAGGGATGAAGCCTACTTGGTCATGATGTATGATATTCTTGATCACTTTCTGGATCCTGTTAGCTAATATTTTATTGAGGAGCTTTGCATCTGTGTTCATTAGTGATATTGGTCTGTAGTTCTCTTTTTTTGTTGGATCTTTGCCTGGTTTGGGGATGAGTATGATATTAGCTTCGTAGAATGAGTTCGGGATTTTTCCCTCCGTTTCTATTTCGCGGAAGAGTTTGAGGAGTATTGGAATTAGCTCCTCACTAAGGGTTTTGTAGAATTCATTGGTGAATCCATCTGGGCCTGGGCTTTTCTTAGTAGGGAGGTTCTTGATTACCTCCTGTATCTCACCGTAAGTTATTGGTTTATTTAGTTGATTTATTTCTTCTTGGTTCAGTTTGGGCAGTTTGTACTTCTCTAAGAATTGATCCATTTCTGTAAAATTATTGTTTTTTGTTGAGTAGAGGTTTTGGAAATAGCTCCTTATGATTGTTTGAATATCGTGTGTATTTGTTGTAATTTTTCCTGTGGAGTCCCTGATTTTACGTATATGAGTCTCTTCTCTTCTTTTTTTTGTGAGTCTTGCAAGGGGTCTGTCAATTTTGTTTATTTTCTCAAAGAACCAGCTTTTAGTCTTATTTATTTGTTGAATGGTCTTTCTATTTTCAATCAGATTTATCTCTTCTTTAATCTTTGTAATCTCTCCCCTCCTAGTCGTTTTAGATTCTGTCATTTCTTGTTTCTCCAGTTGTTTTAGTTTCATCGTGAGGGTATTCACCTGCTCTGCTTCCATTCTTTTAATGTGGGTACTGAGTGCAATGATCTTGCCCCTCAGTACTGCCTTAGCTGTGTCCCATAGGTTTCTTTGTGATGTGTTTTCTTTGTCATTGTGGCTTATGAATTCGTTGATTTCATCTTTAATTTGATCTGTGGCCCAAGTGTTGGATAGCAGCGTGGGGTTTAGCCTCCAAGAGTGTGTATAGGCTCTGTGGTATCCTTTGTTGTTGAGGGTTACCTTTAATCCACTGTGATCAGATATAATACATGGGATGATGTCAATTCTTTTGTATTTGCTGAGGTTCTTTGTGTGGGCTATGACGTGGTCTATTTTGGAATATGATCCATGGGCTGCTGAAAAGAAGGTGTATTGGGTCTCTGTAGGGTGGAAGGTTCTATATAGGTCTGTTAGATCCATTTGGGCAATGGTGTTATTTAGGTCCTCAGCTCCCTTACTAATCCTCTGGGTGTTGGATCTGTCTCTTGGAGAGAGAGGAGTATTAAAGTCACCCACTATGATTGTGTTTGCATCTATCTTGCTCTGTAATTCTGTGAGAATTTGCTTGACATATGTCGGGCCTCTTTTGTTCGGTGAGTATACATTTATCACCGTGATGTCTTGATTCTGGATTTTTCCTTGTATCAATATGTAGTGTCCTTCTTTGTCTTTTTGAGTGGACTTTAAAGAGAAATCCAGCTTGTCTGAGATCAGGATGGCTACACCTGCCGTTTTGGTGGGTGCATTTGCTTGGTAGATCTTGCTCCATCCTTTCATTCGAAGCCTGTTTTTGTCCCTTGCTGTAAGGTGGGTCTCTTGTAGACAACAGATGTCAACTTTTTGCTTGCGGATCCATTCTGCCAGTCTGCTCCTCTTGATCGGGGAGTTTAAGCCATTTATATTTAAAGAGATCAAGGATAAGGGTGTTTTTTCTCCTTCCATTTTCTTGTTGGGCTGTTTTTTCCTGTTGTTTTTTTTTTTTCTTCTTGTCTTTAGTGAGCTTGTGTTTCTGCTGGACTTTGGCTATTGAAGTTTCTTTCTGAATCTGTCTGTGTGTCTTTTACGATCTCTGTTGGGTGGGCTTCCCCTCTTAATATTCGCTGTAGGGCTGGTTTTTTATTCACATACTCCTTTAGCTCCTCTTTGGTGTGGAAAGATCTGGTTCTCCCTTCGAATGTGAACTCCAGTTTCGCTGGATATTTGATCCGAGGTTGTAAATTGTTATTCTGAAGTACTTGGATGGTGTTCTTCCACTCACTTCGAGCTTGGTAAGTTTGTGTGGATAAGTCGGATGTTATTCGAATCCTCTTCCCATTGAAAAAAGTTTCCTTCTTCGCTTTGGCTGAATTCAGAATTTGCTCTTTAATCTTGAGGTCTGTAGTCTTGAATATTATGTGCCTTGGGGTGGTTTTCCTGGGGTCTGGCCTGCCAGGTGTCCTATAGGCTTCGGTTACCTGGATGGGGTCCCCTGTGAGATTGGGGAAGTTTTCTGCAATAACTTTATTGAGAACATGATTAAGCCCTCTGCTCTGATATTCGGCTCCTTCTTCTATTCCAATTATACGCAGATTATATCTCTTGTCTTTGTCCATTAGTTCCTGGAGTAATCTTCCCTGAAGCTTCACCTTTTCTTGGAGTGTGGTCATTTTCTGGTTGTTGTCAGCTGCTTCATCGTCCAGGCGAGAGATTCTGGATTCCATATGGTCCACTCTTTGTGTTATGGTTTCAATTGCGGAGTTTATGGATGTCAGAGAGCTATTCATGGTTGTCATATCAGCTCTGATCGTGGAAATTTCTTCCTTTAAAGAGTTGTATTTTAAATCTATTTTTTCATGCATTTCAATTCTCAGGGTGTGGAGATTTTCTTTAAAGGCGGCTTGCATTGTATCCATTTTTGCTTCCATTTCTTTAAACGAGGCTTGCATTGTATCCAGTTTTGCTTCCATTTCTTTCTTGGCTTCCTGGGTGTCCTTCCAGATTTCCGCTCTAAACTCCTGGAATTGTTTTCTGATTTCATTTCTGACGGTTTCGATCATTCCTGTTAACATGTCCTCATTTGCTTTTTTATTCTCCATCTCCTCTCCAGTCGTGCTGCTTTTTGGAGCTGGCGAGTTGGCTTGTCCTTTGATGAACTGAGTTATGTTTCTTTGTGATTTGCGCATCTGGAAGTCTGTGTAGTTCTTCCCTCCCTTCTGTGTAGGCGTGTCTGCGTCAGCAGGTGCTGTCGCTGTGGCCCCGCCCACCAGTGCAGGGCACGCCTATCAGAGCGGGCGCTTTCGCCGGGGCCCCGCCCTCCTGTGCACTGTGAGTCCCCTACAACAGGCACTTAAGTGGGGTCTGCCTCCCAGAGCGAGCCCTGGGTTGTTGGGTTGTGCTTGCGCCCTCCCGCGAGTCCGTTGGGGGGGGGAAGCAGTATGTGTGGGGCCCAGTGGGATCGACTGTCCGGGTGTGGCTTGGCACCCTCAGACCTCGCCTCCGCTTCGAGGAGGGGGAACGAGATCAGGCTCAGGTGACCCTGCTGGGCTGGTATTGCCCACCAGCGCCTGTGATTTTAGTTGTAAGAGTCCGCAAGGTCTAGGCGCCTCGGGTGGGGCTTGCCCTGCCGGCCGTCCCTGGCCCCTGTTGGGAAGGGGACGGGGCCGGTTCTGCCAGTTCAGGAACCTTTGGGGGCTTGGGGCTGTTCCGCCCTTCCCCTGCTAGACTGGCTTCCCAGTGCCTGCTGGGAGCTTCCCGCCTGATTTGGGGAATCTTTGTTCCCACGGGAGTGGGGAGGGGGAGGGAGGGAGATATATCGTCTTTGTCGGGCTTGGGTCTCCCGTTGGGGGAAGGGATTATGGGGGACTCACTTTTGCTGCTTTGTGTGCGTGTCCCGCACCGCCGTTGGCCCTTCAGGGGTTGGCGAAGTGTCGTGGTGGCTCCCCCGTTCCCTCTTTCTGCCGCGCTGGGTTCCCTTGTCCGAATCCGGTGTGGACCCGAACTTCTCGTCGCTGCTGGGTGTGTCTTGGTCCGCACCCTGCTTTGTGTCCGTGGGGTCTCCCGCTATATGGATTCTGCGCTCCTGGCAACCTGTCTGCCGATCGCCGGGTTTCCCTTTCCCAGCCTGACCCTGTTTGGGCCAGGGCCGGCTGGTGGGGGGAGGGTGCCCCGATTAATCTCCGGCTCCGTGTAGGTTTTCGGTTCTTCTTTTTTGCTCCTTTTTGTTTTCCTGCGTTTCTCCACTGCTTCTGGATGCTGGTTTTGCTGGGTTCTTGGTGGAGTGTTGGGTGTTGGAGTTCCCAGCTCGCTATTCAGTTGGTGCGAGTCGGGGTGCCTCCCTATTGTCTCGGCGCCATCTTTCTCCTCTATCTGATTTTTTTTTCTTGAATTGATGTGAAGTTTAAAACTGGCAAGTAGATTTAACATCTGTACTTAAGGTTGGTCTGTTTGGTTCCAATGCTTATATTAGAAGGAAATATTACATGATGGTCAGCTCAAGGAACAAAGAATTTTGTTTCAAATACACATATGTGTTTACCCAGCTCTGCCACTAAATGACCTTTCTGGGTGACCTTGGATAAAACACTGTGCCTCTGTCAGCCCAGTTCCTAAAGCAACAAATTAAAGGAAAATATGACCCTTGTTTCAAAATATAGCTTGATAGATCATATGAGGATAGCATTCAGGACAGTACATGTCACAAGTTGACCTTCAACTTTGACTAACTATAACTTTTCCCATTCACTGTTATAGGTACCACCATCATATCCCAATAAAAAAAATCGGAAGATATCAAGACCTTGGAAATATTGACATGTTTCAATGTCTACTCCTTGTACTTGGAAAGGGATGATTTAACTTTCCCCTTATCAACCCGTTCCTGTACAACCCCAAAACTTACAATCTAAAGACAGTGGCATGCTTGATGCTAAATACTAACTAGATTATTTGACTGCTCTGGTTGCAGGTTTTACAAAAGCAGTCATTCCCATATAAATTCTATAGTATATAAAGTAATGCAGAAACATTCACCTCTCCCTATGAATCAACAGCTGTGCTGCTGTTTGAATGTCTACCTTTAATTCTGTGAATTCTCTAATATGTCTAAAAAGTTGTTAATAATACTACTCTGTTTCTTTTATGGATTCATTATTTGCCTTAGGTCCTTTTTCTCTAGTGCATGAATTATTACTTTTGTTAATTAAACTTATTGCTTTGTAATGCAACTATACCTTTGGCAGGATTGATTAGCAACAATTATGATCAATGTTCCAGTATCCTTGAATTAACTATGCCGGAGTCTAATTTATAATGGATGTTAAACAAATGGTAGTTTAAAAGGCCAGCATGAAAAATAAAACTAGCTAGGAAAAAAATCTTAAAAGCTCCAGCTGTTAAGAGTTTTAATCCAAGCCACTATTTTCCTTTAGAACTTCTAAATTTTTCAAATCTTAAATGGAGAAAACACACTGAGAATGCACTTTGCTTGAAGAGGAAATCAACATGACTGTGTGCGTAATTTGTCTTGTCTAAAAAATTTCATGAGTATGATTCAATATGACTAGCAAAGACCTCCTTGTCTCTTGCCAAACTAAGTAAAATAAGATTACTTGAAAAATAGTATAATTGGGCAGGAAGCCACCTCACATTGGACATTTTCAATATTATACCATGAGAGCTAAAAATCCCTAGATCAAAATATTTTTTTCATTTTAACACACTCAGCCATTCCTTATGCAGAATATGATGGAGAATTACTAACTTATTCCAAACATTCATGATACAAATAAAGAAGAAAATGAATTTAAAGAAGGAGTTTTGGCCAACATTACCTTTCCTAATCTCTTCATTCCCAGGAGGATTTGCACAGATTTTGGCCATTGGCAATTAGAAAGATGTTCTATCTTGTCATGGCAATTTCCTCCTGTGAACTGATTCAGTCAGTCTGTGTGGCTTGAATGGCAAGGCCACGGCAGAATTCTCACTCATCCTTACTTAGAATGTCAAATATTTGACAGAATCCAGCATTCAATTAATGGGCCATGCATAGTCTTAAAACCAATGGATATTTAAATGAAATACACTTTTTTTTTCAGTGTTTGGGAATGAAACCTAAAAGTTTTGTTATGGGTTATGTCCTCTCTTTGAGCAGCCAGGGCACTTTGCTCATCAATCTTTGGATAATTGGCTCCGCTGTGTCCTAACAGTGAAATCTGGCTCTCAGCAGAGACACTTTATACAAGATGACCTCCCCGAGGACGTCTCTCTGAGTTTTGTTCTTACATTTTTTCTAAAATTTTTCAGATGCAGGATAATTATAGGACTTGATGGCTGTTCAGAAAATAGGAACTTGAATTGCTTGACATGGGATCATGTTAAAGGGGCAGCATTGCAAGATTGAGGAGAACCAAGCATACATTCCAAACGTACTTCTCTTAGTCCTATCTCCAGGAAAACAGAACCAGCGTGCTAAGCTCATCACTTTCCCTGCAAAGCTCTACATCCCCCACAAGGGTTTGCACAAGACTAAAATACCACCTCAGAAAGGCTGCTCCTTTATCTCCTGTGTTTGCATATTTCTCCTTAGGAGAATCCTACTCTACCTTTGTTGTCTGGCTTCAATCACTGAGCATGGTACATCTGAGGTTTACTAGACTAGGGGGTTACCAGTCCATAATTCCTATTCATGGCTAAGTAGTATCTCTGTTCATACATGCTACCAATCAGTTATCTGTCCATGAATATTATGAACATTTGAGTTGTTCCTACCATGTGGACACTACGAATAGTTCTGGGACAGACACATTTGTCTTCTCCGGAATTCTTTCTTTCTCTTTCTGTCTTTTTTTTTTTTTTTTCGGTATTCACCTAGAAGTAGAAACACCAGATCATGTGATCATTTTATGCTTATCTTTTTGAGAAACTGCCAAATTGTTTTTCACAGCTGCTAAACAATTTTGCATTCCCACCAACAATGCAAAAAATATTCCATTATCTTCACATCCACTCAACACTTATTATTTTCTGTTTTGTTTTGTTTTCAAATGTAACCATCCTACAGTCTATGAAGTGATATCCTGTAGTGATTTCGATTTGAATTTCCTGATGCCTAATGATGTTGAGCAACTGTTTATCAGACTTCCAATTTTGATCATAGATCTTTAGGAGCTTCTACCCAGCTCACACTTTCCTCAATGTTTTTCGTACCTGCCTAATCATAGTTTCTTCAATGAATCATTTTGTCCTGAGCAGCTGTGTGCACACGCGCACACGCACGCGCGCACACACACACACACACACACAATTTCTGCCAGGATTATCCCCTTGCCCCCTGCCATCAAGTAACTCCTTTAAACATTCCTAAGATAACAAATTACTGTTCAGGTATGTGTGCACATCCTTTCTATAATTGACAGGACTACCTTTCATTTAACTATACCATGTTCCTGATGCCCTACTTGTGTGACTTATATCTTGAGTCTTTATCTCTCCATTAGATTTAAATTCTAACAGTCATTGTCTATCCTTCAGAACATTTTCTAATCACATCATGGCATGGCATTGGAGTATTAAAACTTCCAAATGTTTCACACAGCATTTATAGAATCTGAACAAAGCTTAAATGATATGAGTATTTTAGCATTCAACCCCCGCTCCCCGCACCCTCCCTCTTTACCTTTTCCACCTCCAGGCGATTCCCATTTTCTCTCTTTGCTATTTTCTTCCTTCTTTTTCCTCAACGCTATCATCGCATTACATTGCAGCTCTTTTCACTGTGCTTATTTTATCTCTCACACTTATCTCACTGATGGGTTCTTCTTCAGAGCCTCTCCCCTCTTCCCTTTCCCTCAGTTTTTTTCCCTTCCTTCCCTTCCTGTCTTCTCTCCATTCCCTTCTCTGTTCCTTATCCCTTCCTTTCTTTCCCTTCATCCCACCTTTCCCTCTCTCTTTCTCCTTCCTCCCTTCTTCCCTCTTTCCTTGTCTTCTTTCCATTTCTCCCTATTTTTTCTCTCTTTTTCTGCCCTCCCCTCTTCTTTCCCTCCCTCTTGTCTTCTTTTCATTTCCTTATTATTTTCCTCAATTGTCCTGCCTTTTCAATCTCCTCAACTCTTGAAACTCTATCCTGATTTTTTTTTTTTCCAGCTATGGCCTTCAATGCCCCTTGTTCTCCTTTGCTCTCTTCCCATTTGTTCCCTGGCCTACTCCTCAGGCTCCTCATTCTACCTTCTACCTCACTAATTGTCTTCACACATGTCTCAGTGCCCACTTCTTCTTGGATGGCTCTGCTTTTTCTTTAAACTAATTTCATTCACATTATGTACTCTGTCTCATAGTCCTGTGACAACTCATTCGCTTTCAAGATTTTCTCTAGAGGAAAGGCTCAAATCTAGGTTGAAATAACTTGCAAAGAGCCCCACAGTTTTGTCTCCTTCACTGAAATAAAACAATAATTGCACTTGAGATGCACTGGGCAGAGCTGTGAGCTGTAATGTAATTGTCAGACATTGACATCATTGTCTGCTGATTTCGATCATCAGATGGCTGTTTGCAAGAGCAGAATGAAGGTGGTGGTTCCCCAATGGTAGTATTGGGGATACACTATTAACTCAGTAATACGGTCAAAACCTTAATTTCTATTCATTTGATCTCTATTTATGGAGACTTCTACAGGAACAAAAGGATACATGTAGTTCTTGAGGGCCAGGTTTGTTACATCAGGTGCGTCACTCACATAGCTTGTGAAAAACATTTTGTTTTGTCTAGGAAATCATTCCCTCAGCTTTCAGCTGACGGGGTCCTTCTGAGGCACATGAAGAAACATGCGTAGGAACTTTTAGGTGAATGGAGAGGAAGGCTGAAAATGCAGTCCTGAATCAAGTGTATATTCTGCAAGATTAAGAAGTGCGAGGGAAGTGGGTTAGGGTAGGGATAGGTGAGAATGTTGAAAGGGATGACATTGATCAAGACCCATTGCATTCATCAACTAATTTGTTAAAGGTCAAGTGCTTTGTACAACTACTTAACTATAATTAAAAATAAATAAATAAAAGAGCATCTTATTCTCCTGGCCTACTTTGTACAACTACTTAACTATAATCAAAAATAAATAAATAAAAGAGCATCTTATTCTCCTGGCCTAGAGAACAACCTGCAAAGACCCCCTGACAACCACAGGAGTGTATTTGTTCACCTACAGGAACCCACTAGCCCACCTGGGCAGCCACAGCAGGAAGTGAGGTCAGAGTCATCTCTTCCTGCCTGTGATTTCTGTTTTTTCTTTCTTTTTTTTTTTTTTAATTTCAGAGTGGGAGTGGCACACTGGGATTTGAACTCATGGCTTTGTACATCTCTACTTGAGTTACTCCATCAGCCCCTGTTTGCATGAACTATTTTTGAATTAGGATCTTATATTGTGTTCAACAAGCTCAGATTATCCTCTTCCTCTGTGTCCTTCCCTACATAGCAGCTCAGGAGAGGGATATACCACCACACCCCACAACCAGTTGAGATGGAGTCATGAGAACATACTTTGGCCTGTCTGGTTTGAACCAGCTATTTCTTCTCTACTGTCAGTGATCATACTAGAAGGCATTGGAGGAAAGCAAAAGAGAGCATCGGGTTTCTGTTTGTTTGTTTTTGTTTTTGTCTAAATTGAGTGACTCTAGGTTGGTTTATATTCAAATGGTTGTTTATTTCTAATCTGGTATTTCCTATCTATAGGCAATAGTATTGTCAGAAAAATGACAAGAATTCACACTGGCTACCCTTCTTCTAGATTATTCTGTGATCAGCCAATAAATAATTCCCTTACTACCTATGAACACTGCTATGGGTTTTACAGCATCTCATTTAAATCTCCAGGACTCCAGGAAGAACTTATAGGGTAGAAATCTCTCTCTTTCTCTTTCTCCCTCTCTCTTTCTCTCTCTTCATGTGATAGACAAAGCAGATAAGGAGAGATTATCTAATAGTACAGGCTTTATATTGCCTAACTCACAACTCTCACTGTATCAAAGTAGAGTAGCTACAAAGGAAAATTTGATGTGCTTCACTAATTAAATTAATTTTAACATGATTGTTCAAAAATCATCATATGTAAGGGGTAGCAGGACTTTAAAAGAAGGAATATTCATGACCATGAATTTCTTTCCTAGATCACTTGCCATTCACACAAGGACCTTAAGAAAGTCACTAGGAAAGTAAAAACATATTTATATATATATATATATATATATATATATATATATATATAGATGGCAAAAGTCAATCAAAAAATATATATGAAGTAGGAAAAAAATCCATGTTGTTTAGGAGTTCACATAAGCATCCCTTTTTCCATTAAGGAAAACAATTTTCCCTCTGTTTCTTGGTGTTATCTATGGGAAGCAAGAGTGACAGCTATTAGATCTTAGACCTAGGAAATGCTTTTAAGATTAAATTTCATTTTAGAAGGATAAATTGCCAACAACTCACCAAAAATATTGGAGTCTTTTTTCCCTTTCTTCATTACAACATTTTGGGTTGGTTGTAAGGCAAATAGACACAAACCCTAGCAGTTGTGGATCCTTTATTTTTTTTATTGGATTAAAACAATGCAAACTGCACAGTGTCTAGATGTTTAATATAAACATTGACACTGAATGTATTTGCAGATCAACAGCTGCTCAAATGAAAACAGTGGGTCTACTGGATTTCCTAGCTAAAGCCCCACTCAGAATAGAGTTGACATTCCCAGCGCAAGGCTTAATCTTCTGTCCTTATGTACTGGCCTTGAGGACATAATGATTATCTCCTTTGAATCATCTTCTAAGAAGCAATCAAAACAAAGCTACTTAACTCATGCTTCTAGACTAAATAAGTGCAGAAAGCTGTTTCTTTTACTCTCCAAAGCAAAAAGAAAAAGTTGATATTATTAATAGGCAATAATGCATGGTCATCATAATGACATTTTGCTATGTTGCTCCCATTTCAGTGGAAGCTATACAAGCACATTCCAAGTGCTGCCAAACTCTCTATTCTTAGTCTACATCCCTTTGCATTCAAAGGCATTGGCAGACCCTAGAGTGTCATTGTACAACGTCTACTATCAAGCTTTGCACCACTCACATAGATTTAAGACTTTGCAGGAATGTACGTTTCAGGTGTAGAAGTCAATCACTTAGTATCTAGATACATCTAACACCTATGTGTCCCATCTCCCTTGATTTATTATTCTCTGTGCATAAAGTAACCTTGAGGAAAGTGATCAAAGTTGAGTGGTTTTTCTTTTGTTGTTGTTGTTTAAAAAATCAGTGCTGACAATGCCACTAATAAAAATTAAAAGTTAATGAAGGCATCATCGTAATTAATGACATTGTAATGAAACATTGAAGCAACACCCACTTCACATCACCACTGCAAAGGGGATGTATAAAGTCTTGTCACATTAATTAAGCTGGTTATTCCTAAGGGCCTTGCAATGCATTTCTCATAAGTGACAAAGTTATAATAGATGTGATTAAATGAAGGTATAATTATTTAGTTTCACATTAACGTTTCCTTTAGGGATGATTTTAGAATATGGCTAGTCTCATGACAGTCAAGGGAGGCGAAGAGTACGTTAGACTCTAGTGGAAGGTGCAGTGTCTGAACTCTTTAGAGTCTTCTGAGTGTCTTCTAAGTAGTTCAATTTAATAAGGTAGAAATGACTAGTTTGGGTCACTTGGGTTTTACTTAAATCTCATCTTTTTCTTTTGAAGAAAGCAGTACTATATTCAGTTCTTTTAGTCAAAACCAACTTGGTACTTTAACTTCTTGTTTCTGTATTTTAGGTAATAACAAACATGTCTTAGAATAAATGACTAATGAAAATAGTTATTCTTAGGAGTCAATATGCACATCTTTTAATTTTTCCTCGTCTTTTAAAATAAATTCCAAAGCTATACTAGTATTGGAGTTATTTCTTTCCTAGCCTTGTACATTTTTAAAAATAAATATTCATAAAAACTTCTGTAACTACTATACCTCACATCTTATTCCCATGCTTTCAATCCTCCTTTCGTAATGCTAAAATATGTTTCCTAAAGAAGTTCTGTTTTGCTGTTTTATTTCGAGACAGGATTTGATGATGGTCTGCACACTCGCTTTGAACTTAGGATCTTTCTACCTCAGCTTCCTGAGTGCTAGGCTACAATATTTTTATTTTATCAGTAAATTTCCCAGCTCACAAACTTTAAGGATTTCCTAATGTAAACAACTCTTAGGATTCAAGCCATTTGAGTTTTGATATTTTTGTTGCTGTTATTGATTTGTTTTGGGTGAAGTTGAAAGATATGGGGAGAATGATGATAAGGTAACTGATAGAGATGTTTTTACTCATAAATTTTTATGTTGAATTGATCCCTCTTTCTACAACTCCTTAAAGATAATAAAAAAATAAAAATAAATGTTACTTTTTCAGTCCAAAAGCCATCAACTCTAAAGTAAAGGATAGGAACCTATCATTTATTATGCACTTCTGTCCGTTTCAGAACTGTTCCAAACACATCACAGATATCATCTCACATAAACAGTATCAAGAACCTTGCATGTGGGGAAGTAAATCAAGATGGGATCTTGTGACTTATCTCCACAGCTCAATGTAGAGGATGGAGCATATATATGACATCAATTAATAAAAAGAAAAAAGAAAGAGAAGACAAGAAAAACAGAAGATATGTACTCTGTGGCTGTGTTGGGTATTTCTGGAAGACTCTAAGTCCCACATGTTTTATTCCTTGCTCTGTACTTGTGGAGCACAGTCTTTGAAAATAGTCAATGCCAGGTGCTCCCAACAGGTGCAAATGAATCTCAAAGCCATTTTCAGCCAAACTCAAATCCAGTGCTACCCTATGTCCTCTAGTATCCAACTGCTTTCTAGCTCTCTGTTGCTAATATCTAAAGCTCTCCTCTCAGAAGATTGGCCGCTACTCAATAAGCACAGGCTATTGAGACAAGCGATACTGCCACAGAGGTCACTGCCAATGGCTAGCCTAAGTAGATCTCTGCTACCGGCTTTTTATAGCTGATTATGTCTGGTCAGATGTTTGTCTAGACATGGCCACAAGGAAGCAGGCCATGTCCTAAGAGATATTTATAGATTTTGATTCACTTATGCTTTCACTCACTCAATAAATAGTAGAGTTGATGCCATATGGACCACATATTTCTACAGCTTGGAGAAAAGGGAGTTACAGAAACTAGCAGCTCCCTGTCTTGAAGCAATCTATAATCTTGATCAATGACTTTGCGATGATTCTTTTTAGGACGTTAGAGAATCTAACAACTAGACATGTATCCATGGGTTCTTCATTTATAAATACTTACCAATTACTCCACACACCAAAGAGAACTTATAAGAAAGATGAGTAAAGCTGTAATTGTGGACTAGACAATAATGTAGTCAAGAATAAAAGTCACAACCTTTCCATAACAACATTTGGATTTATACATTAAGTTAAAATTATAAAACAGAATTACAGGTAGGGTGTGTTATTGTCCAAGAAATATGCAAGTAGACATGGTGAATGTGGCATACAATATACATTTATTAACAATTTCTCTGTGTTGCTTGAATCAAATTTTCTCACTTTTTCTTTGAAGTTTAAGAATGCAAAAATTATTAGGTACTTATTTTCAGAGACAAAGAGATATAATTATTATAAAAGTAAACTGTCGCCAAGCACAGATGGTTCATGCCTATAACCCTAGCTACTCAAGAGGATAAGATCTGAGGATTGCAGTTCAAAGCCAGTCAGGGTAGAGAAGCCTGTGAGACTTTTTTCTCTAATTATCCACCAAAATAAGAAGTGGCACTATGGTTCAAAGAGGTAGATTGCTAGACTTGAGTGAAAAAGCCCAGGGATATATCCTAGGCCCTGAGTCTAAGCCCCACAACAGACAAAAAAAAAGAATAGAAAAGGAAAAAGTGAATGGTGTATGAAGACAAGATAAAAAAAAGTAACACAGAAAGTGAATTTGATCAAAGCCTGTTAAATGAAGGTATGGGAATATCACAATAAAATTCTCTGTACCATAAATATGGGCTAGTTAATAGAGAAAAAGTGTAAAAGTAATCTATGCTACCCATACATCTACATTCTGCCCTCTCAATTAATCCTAACAAGCCACATCCTTGTAAATAATCATACCTGACATAGCTGAATAACCTGATAGGTATTTTTCTAACAATAGCAATATAGAAAAGTATCAGTGGTCAGCACTTACTGTTGGAGCATAGATAAATGTCATGGGTGTGTGTTGGTACAAATCTCATTACTTTCAAGCAGACTAAATGCTTCTGAAATGAGATACAAGTGATTTGGGCTACTTCTTTAACAATGATGACAAAAGTAATTAGCACAGAGAGTAGCTCATGAGACTATCAAGGAAGGAGGACAGTATCTTCCACTGTGAACTGGGCAGAGCTCATCAACCCAGGACATTCTTGAGAGTGAACTGAGTGTGCAAGCCAATCAGGGTGGATTTGCAGAACCATGCCTGTGAAATGTGCCTTTTCCAGAACAGATTCTAAGAGTTAGGTATTGGGAGCAATAGAGCATCCCATTCCTCTCATCAGCCCTAATAGTTTAACAGTGACGGAACATGATTTCTCAAGAAGGCGAAGGAACTGACCTCTTAAGTAATAAAGACGATAATGATGGGTCTAATAAGAGAAGCAGACTTAAGGACAACTTATTGACCCAGTAGATGTGAAGATCTACTCTCTTGTAATTGGAAACTGAATTTCTGAGATTTACCCAACTCTGCTGTCAAATGGAGGCCCAGTGATAGAAGAGTAAAACCAGTTTTCTTAACTAATCCTAACTAAAGACACTAGGGAATGTGGCAAGGCAGAGGGGAGGGATGGTGGTTTGTGAAATAATTCAGGGATCTTCAGAATTTTACATTTGTAACTATATTTTTCTAGGTAAAGAATACAAGCTGATTATTTCCAGGTATTTTGTATCAGCTGGGGGGAGGGGGAAGGTTGCCATGTAATGGTCCTGGGGTTTGAACTCAGGCCCGAAGTACTGTCTCTGAGCTTTTTTGGCTCAAGCCTATCTGTCTACAACTTGAGCCACACTGCTATTTCTAGCTGTCCAAGGTTAGTTGGAAATAAGAGTTTCACAGTCTTTCCTGCCCAGTCTAGCTTAGAATCACAACCCTTAGTTCTCTGCCTCCTGATTAATTAAAGATTTACACGTGTGAGTCACTGGCAACTGACCCATATTGGAAGACCTGTTTGATTCCTCTGGATTTTCAAGAACCACTTGGTTATGACATCTGAAAGGAAATTGTTCTTCCTTTATGTTGAGTTAACATTAATAACTGCTTGTCAGCATTTTATATAAGCTAATTCTTTGCAGCCTTATAACAGCTCTTTAAAGTGCACATAATCCTGAAAAAGTAACATGTTCAAAGATGACCTGCATATCAAGAACCCTGTATTGAATGTCTTATAGGGAGTTATGAAACTAGTTGCCTCTGACTCTAAGTTTAATGGGCTTTCAATCATGTCAGACTACAGATGCATGTTTAAACATATACTTCAAGAACCGGTAATTAACTTCAAAACGAACTCTCACGTATTAGATGATTTTTCACACATCAAAACATATTTTTAAACTGACATTTTGATGTGAATTCTCTAAGTTTATCGAATAATTGCTGCCTTATAGCTTCAATCCAGTGGTACACCAAACATTGAGCAAATTCTCTCTCAAGAATAATATCCGTGGTTTCATTATTTTGTTGTATAGCCCCAAATCATATTCAAATTCACTGGTTATAGTAAGGAATGTAAATGCTACATGTATAAAAAATAAGACCATCAGTTCAGTATTTTTGCTACTCAGGAGGCTGAGATTGAGGAACATTGTTCAAAGCCAGCCCTGGCAGAAAAGTCCAAGTGAGACTCTTATCTTCAATTAACCACTCAAAAGAGCTCAGGGACAGCACTGGCCCTGAGTTCCAGCCCCACAAATGACATCCATGCATCTGTGCATGGATGTATGTATATACATATACATTTCAAATACTTTACTTTATTTCAAAGATCAACAACTGGCCAATGATCACATTTAAAATGTTGCGAGCATTTGGGAATTCAAATTATAACCCCAGTGAGATGTAACTGCACCATGAGGAGAATTATTATACAAAGGAAGAAATGAAGAAAGAGGAAGGAGGAGATGGGAAAGGAGAGGAGAGGGGAGAAGAGGGATGATGGACTGCATATGGGAGAATGTGGAGACAGTGAAAGTGTTGTGTGATCAGAGGCTGCAGAAGCTGTATGTGATTCTCAAGAAGTTAAACATAACATTACAAAATGTTCTGACAAGTCTGTTTCGTATCCTATACTCAAAACACGAAAAGAATTAAAATCTTGAATGCAGGGCTGGGGATATAGCCTAGTGGCAAGAGTGCCTGCCTCAGATACACGAGGCCCCTAGGTTCGATTCCCCAGCACCACATATACAGAAAAAACGGCCAGAAGCGGCGCTGTGGCTCAGGTGGCAGAGTGCTAGCCTTGAGCAGGAAGAAGCCAGGGACAGTGCTCAGGCCCTGAGTCCAAGGCCCAGGACTGGCCAAAAAAAAAAAAAAAAAAAAAAAAAAATCTTGAATGCAAGAACTCATTTGCATACCTTGCTCATGGTGGCATTATTCATATTAGGCAAAAGTGAAATGAATACAAAATTATAACTCCAGATGTAACTATGACAGAGTGTGTGGTGTACATACAACACAATACTATTCAGCTTTAACAATAAAAGTAGGGTTGGAAAAGATAGGGGAGAAGGAAGGGATAGCATTGAGAGAGAAGCGTTTTACTCACAAACTGATATGCTCGGGGCTAGGAATGTGTCTTAGTGGTAGTTTGCTGGACCACCATGCATATAACCCTGGGTTCGATTCCTCTGCACCACATAAACAGAAAAAGTTGGAAGTGGCGCTGTGGTAGAGTGCTACCCTTAAGCAAAAGAAACTCAGGGATAGTGCCCAGGCCCTGAGCTCAAGCCTTAGGACTAGCAAAAAGAAAAAAACAACAACACAAAAACAAATTAATATGCTCAATTGAAACCCCTTTATAGAACTACTTAAAAATAATAAATTAATTCAAAAAAGCAAACTAAATGCAAATTTTATTAACACTGACAAGCGGAGAAAGTTTGAAGATAAAGTGTTAACTGAATTAAGTCATTCACAGAAAGTGGAATATTGTCTGATTCATGCATGGAATTTACCATCAATATTTAAAAGGATAAGCACTGAAATCCAGGCAGTTTTGGGGAGCTGAAGAGGAGGAGGAATTCAAACTTGCTATTTAATGGGTATAGAGCTTGCCAGATAAAAGTGTCTAAAGATGGCAAATGGGAATGACTACATATAGCAATATGAGTATACTTAGGTCCACCGACTTACCATGGTTCTAGTGGTAAATTTATGTTCATCTTCCCAGATTAAGATTTAAATATAATTTTATAGTACTTATTTATGGATTAAAATCAGATTAAATCTTTTAGTTTGGCATTGGACATGTATATGACATCCAGACTCCAAAATAAAATTGGCAAAGACAAATTTCATCAATACATAAGACAACTGCATTAGCTAACAAACTGTTCATGCAATACATGTGTCAAACTAGGATTATTCAACAAATGTCAACTTTCTAGCACAGATGGGGAGCTCTAAACATGGAGACCTTCTCCCTGTTTCCACTAACAGAGGCATAACCCTTAGATTCTAGGATTAGAGCTTGCTAGGATGTGGGTACAGAAATATAAAGAATAAAATGAGATTCCATTTATAAACAATATTGTTAGCCATCTGTAATTCATATAAATATTTCAAGAGATATTTAGAAAAGAAAGCCCTTGATAATGAGCTCTAATATATCAAAAGAGGAAACAAATGCATATGTTCCCAGTGTCTCAAAGAATCATACAATAAATTATTACACAACGAGGAAAAGATTGATTGGGGTTGATCCTCTTTGTTGCTGCTGTTTCTCTTTGGCTAATTCCATTTATTACTTGAAGTTGCTTGCAAGGCCTTAAAAGTCTGTTTCATATTAGCTTGTTACATATTGTCATAAATGTTTTAAAGTTTGGTTATTGCTTTTCTTCAGATCCATTACCTTGCTTTAATTACTCACATATATTCACTTCTACTTAGCAGCATATTGCATTCTTTCAGTAAGTTACACAATGAATCTAATTGTTTTATTTCCTACTGATTCTCTCCTAGGTCTTAGCCAAGTCATCAAAAAAGAGCATTTTCTGAGTCCTCAAGATCTAAAAGCCCAGTGGCATCTGACAGGATCAGGAGAAATGAGTGTTTCTGTATCTCCCTCAACATCTTAATTATTTATCACCTAGCTGCAGGCAGGTCAGGCCTTCTGGAGACGTTCTGTCAATCTGGCTTGAATCATGAAGAAAGTGAAGCTCAAAGCTCAGGCTCACTTACCCAGGTTGAATGTCCAACAACTGCTGAGACCTCCAAAGAGATACACACCCCAATTAGGAATCAAAAGGATTTCTCCAAGTCAACACAGTTAAAAAAAAAGTGGTCATTGATTAAATACTTCAAATCATTGGATTCACTCCTTTGTCCATCTCTTGATTCACAAATTCTGCTAGAGACAAAGTGAAAGCATAATGTGAAACTTAACAGACTATTCTCTTTGGTAGCAGTGTGGTTAGGTAAGAACAAAACTTGAAACAGTTGGCAAACCCACAACCAGGGAGCCTGGTTACATTGAGTTACCCACAAACACTGTGTTTTAAACACATAAACACACACACAAAACCACCACTTGTATACACACCACACACACACACACAAAACCACTACATATATACATACAACACTAACACACAAACACACACATACACAAACAACCAAAGAATTACATATATTACATTGTAGTTGCACTGCTGAAATGTCAAATGCTAACATGGGTTTGCAAGGATTTTAAGCAGATGGCAAGTTCCTTACTTTGTGACTCAAATCAGTGTAAGTAAAAATTTCAGGTTATGGGCCATACTGTTCTCATAAGTAATCTCAATTAATTACTATAGTTGTTTTTCTATGAAAGCAAAATGACCTTGGTCTGTTTTTGGACAAGAAATACATTGCCTTCTAGGTTTGTCATTTTGGTTTCCTAACTCTGATTTTAAATTGTCATGTAACTTTTGGTTTCCCGTAAAGAAATGTAGAGGAAAAGTCAACCAATCAAATCAATGAATAATGAAAGAAAAGAAAGTTAAACAAAATGTTATGTAATATTTTGGGGTGTGTTTTAAAACAGTAATCTCATGACAAGTCAGGCTCATTGGGGAACATACCAGCAACTCTGCCCCACTTGTTTTTGAGTTATTTGCTATGTTTTGGATGGATCAGATTTCATCTATTTTCCCCTGGAAGAATATTTGGTTAGTTCCAGGTTTTGGCCAATTACAAACATAACTTTTATTAGTATTCTCATTTATGTTGCTGAATACATGTTTTACTTTGCTTAAAAATAATAGAAATGAATATAGGTGTTCCAGTGTTTCCTGATCTTTGTTGATGCAAAGGTCATTTCAAAGCAAATACACGACTATCATGATTGTATAAAACAAGGTGGCATTAGAAATAGACCTAAGCTTTAAAGTATGAAAAGTAATGTAGATTTTGATGGAAATGTTAAAAAACTACAAGTAAAAATATTTTTATTAAAAATTTGATATGAGATTATGAAAACACTTGTAATACAACACTCAACTTGATGAGCTTATTCACACTAATTCACCTACCATTTGGGCAGATCAACAGATATTTTCCTCTAGAAAATATATTGTGGAAGAAAGACAGATTATACATTGCAACAGTTACATGTTATGACCTTTTAATATTCATATTTAAGAATAATTTAAAAATATTAATTTTCTTTTATTGTAATTGCATTTAGATTACTTACCTCTTAATGAGTGCTATTATCATTTCTAAGGTTTGGCTATCAACTCTTTATATGAAGTTCATTTTATAGAATGTTAAATATAATTTTAAGATATATTTTATTATATTTAATTAGTTGTAAAGGTTGCCATTTAACAAGTCAGTTTATTAATATAATGAATGCATCTTGATCAATTTCATCCCCTTCATCATTTTCCCCCATCAGTTTGTTTATAATAGGTACCCAGGCATTCATTGACATTATTTGTGAAAACTTCATTCTGCAAAGTAAATTTCATTTACTGCAAAGCTACAAATAGCTGTGACAAACATCCTTAGAAAGACAAAGTCAAAGCTCAGCAAAATGAAAGGTGAGGAAGAAAGTACTGGAAAGCAGTGGGAAGGAGTCAAGGTCAAAGAGATAAATGAATGAAGATGAGAAGCAGGGGAGAATGCAGTCAAGAATTGAATGCACATCCTACACAATAAGAGTCAGGGAAGGAGCAGATACGGGAGGGAAGGGTGTGAACAAGAGAGGTGACATGGATCAAGATATAGTATATTCATAAACTGCTTTGCTAAATAGCAGCTCCTTTGTACAATGACTAAAAAATAACTTTTAACAAGCTATAAATAGTGGCAACAAACTATTCATAGCTGTCCTCAAGGATTGATTGCTATTTGCTATTTTGTCCTAAAATGTAATTTTAATATACTATGATAACATAAAATTATAAATTCAGAATAACCCAAAATTCTTATCTCCTACTCTCATATTCTCTTAGTGTTATATTTAGGGGATTTGAAATCATAGGGGAACTGTAGACTTTTTTAGGGACTCCAAGGAATAGAGTTTAAAGTCTGAACTTGGTGCTTTAGTATGTGTATTGAGGATTTATGGCCATTATGCTAACTTTACCTGTATAGAAGTAAGGAAGTATTTGAACCATCAGATAGGCTTTTGTTTTTGTTTTTATATTGCAAAGCATCATCTTCAATTCTGGGCTGTTTTTACTTTTGTGATTCTTGAGGTTTACATTTCTGTTATGAGTTAAAATTTCTAGAGGTGAGAGACTATTTATTTACATTATGCTCCATTTGTCTAATAGACGTGTGTCAGTTGTAATAAGTCGGTGGAGCCCTAGAGGGTTTTTTATTTTTTAAAGGAAACAAAACAAAATTTTCAGTGTGACAGGTAGAGCCGTGAAAAAAATCCTGTTTCTGAACTGATTTTTGTTTATTTGTTATCATGTACCCTATGGAAGATGCACTTGATATTAAAGGAGGTTTACAGGAATTGCTGATGCCAACATTCAAACAAAGAAAGTGTGAGTAACCCAAATGTAAGGGAACTGATTCATGCTGATGGTTTCAGTAAACTACCTGCTCCTGATTAATAGCTTGATAGCTGAGTGCCTTTGCCTATCTTACCTAACCTCTAGTTTATTTTTCAGATGAATGTGAATTCTCTTGAAAGAATCAGAATATATAGTATATTAAACATAACAAATTCAGAGAGAGACAGACAGAGACAGAGAGGAGTGAAAGCTGATCACTCTCTTTTTCATCCCCAGCTCCTTGACCTGCCCACCAAATTTCCTGCATTTTCTTGTCCAAAGAGGACATCGTAAGAGAGAAATTAAAATGAAAGGTACAGAGGCAGTTTTCTGTCCTGTGTATAGAGTATCTCAAAGAGAGAAGACAGCATTCCTGTGATAAAGTGCTCACAAAGGAGACATCCTATCTTTTGGAGATGCTGATTTCATACCCAGAAATGGGGATATTGGACTATTTTTGAAGAACCTTAATTACTCTATAGGAGAAGAAAAATAAGAAGAAAAAGGAGAGAAAGGAAGAAAAGGAGAGAGAATAAGGGTGGGGAAAGAGAGAGGGGAAGGAGAAGAAGGAAGAGGAAGGAATACCAAATGATGAGTTTAAAAATCCAAGTAAAGAGATACTAATTCTTTTGCATTTATATTGGCTATGTATACCACATGCAAGTATATAGCTCACTCACTTTCCTCCAGTACTTACCATAGCTTTGAATTAACAAAACATTAGAAGCTATTTTTATTTAATTTTCAATGTCCTTTTGCATGTTATTTTATTTGTTCTACATAGATGCTTTTTTGCTTAGTAGAGCCATATGAAGTCTCCTATATCTTTTCTTCTAAAATATAATGCTTGTATTTTTTAAATTGTATAGCATTTGTGGAATGTAGAATGTGGAGGATACTTCTTTTGCACCTATAAATAATTCACACAATTGGGACTGGATACTCTCTGTCGATTGAAATGAGATCTCATTATCTGTGAGCCTTTCTGAAAGGCTGAGATTTTGCTTTGGACTCTTACGACATTTATTAGTAATGGAACTATGACTGTATTATTGTATTATTTCCACATGAATTGATTCAGCATGGTGGAAAAGGGTCATATAAATTCTCTCTGCTTTTAGCAAGGTTGTATCAGTTTGTTATCATCATACACCTACCCATTTCTTCTCATTCCAAGGGGGGAAAAAAACTTGTAGACTAGACTCTAATCTCTGTAATTCTGCTAATAGAGCTTCTATTAATTCCTTAGCCCTCACTTTAACATTCTTTCCAGAAGGCCTTTTCTCCTGCCATGCTCTGACACACAGGGAAACCAATTCCCTTTATTTGTGTCTATGATTAATGTTTCATGCATCATTTAATCAATATTGACTTTAATTTTCTTATTTATCTTTTAATTATTTTAAGTATTTATACAAAAGAGATGCAATATAATAAAGCAGTTTATGAGTACACTATATTTTGATCAGTGTCATCTCTTCAACATTCTCATGCCTCCTTCGACTCACCCCTTTCCTTATATTTCTTAGTTTTGTGGTTGACCTTGATTTCTTAAAACTGGTTTTGGAGCTTGAACTCAAGGTCTGTACTCAATCCTTTAGCTTCTTCTCTCAAGGTGAACGTTGTCCACTTGAGCCACATTTATGCTTCCAGCTTTGTGCTGGCTAATTGGAAATGAGTCTCATAGATATGTCTGTCCAGGCTAGTTTTGAACCTTGATCCTCAGAACACAGCCTCCTGAGTAGCTAGGAATACAGACGTGAGACATTAGCACTTGCCTGAATGTTGTGTTTTGTTTTTACTTCTTTTAATATTCTTTTCATCCTAAGGGTTAACCTCAGGAATGGACTTAGATTAGAGTCACCCTAAATATCTTTTAAATGTATATGTAAGTACCTTAATTAACTAAGGTAGCACACATCAATTGAAAAAATATTTCCACATACATTTGGAAACTGATCTAATGGAATGAAGTTCTCATTGTCTGACTGACCTGCCTGAAAGATCTAGATCCTTCCATAAAATGTTCAAAGTTGCAACCCATACTTGAAAGTGGTGGCTCACAGTTGTATTCCCACAAAATCAAGAAGCAGAGTTAAGGAGAATCATAGTTTGAGTCTATTCTAGAGTTAAATATTAGTGAGCATCCCTCACCCCCCCCCCCCAGTTTCAACCAACAAGCTGACCATGTGTAATTCCAGCTGTAATCCCAGCTCTGCAATAAGCATAGAAAGACTAAAGGTTAAAACTAGCCCAGGCAAAAATGCAGGGAACTTATAAAAGAAAAAAATCATACTAGATCTAGGAATATGGCTCAAGCAGTCATGCCTAGAAAGGACAAGGATCTAAGTTCAGTACCTACCCATCTCTCTAATATAAAACAGAGAGCAGAATTGAGTTTCTCTTTATATACTTTGGCCATTGCCCATATCCACCAGGACTTTTCTTACTGCTTTGACTATTAGTTCACACTTTGCATAAAATCCCTTCCAATAATTAGTTCTAGATACTCTTCCTTCTCTGCTGTAGGATATGTCTGTGGTTATATTACATCTCGTACTTCATAGGTTCTATTTTTAATATCTCCTATTGGTTAATTTTTCATGAATAGCACTAAAATGCAACTTAGAAAAACAACAAAGAACTCTGTAATACACACAAATTCCTATCCAAGTCTAAATGCTAATAGTTTAAATTCTATAGGAATTGCTATAGGACGGTAAAAAATTGACCCCCCCCAAATTATTTGAATTTCTTGAATTCAGGCAAAGCTCTATTTAAACGATAAGTTATTAAAACAATATTACCCTGTTTACTAGGTAATTTAAATGCTGCACCTTTGCCTGACTAGAAGAAAAAGAAAGAGAATAAAAGAAAGTACAAGTCCTGTTGGCATCCCACTGCCTGTATTTACTTGATTTCAGGCACTTAATATTTTCCATCCTTAGTGTTCACTATTATTAGCTGAACAAGATACTTGAAATGATACATTTTAATAAAAACAATTATATAAAGTACCTTTTAAAATTAATTGACAGCCTAATATAGCCTTCCTCATACTGTGTTACTGGATATGTTATTGAAGACACCCTATGGTTTAAAAACAGAAGTTTGGAAAATGCTGGATTAGTCAGAGTCAAATGTGAGTTGAACATTGGAAATTTTCAGAAAACAGTGGTATATAGATGAGTCTGGTGGCTCAAATTTGTAATCCAGCTGTGCAGGAGGCTGTGATTAAAAGTGGTGCTATTCAAAAGCTTGGGAAAAGCATTTAAAGACTCCATCTCAACTCCTAAGCTGAGCACTGTGTATGTGTCTTCCTGTAGACATGTTGGCGTAGAGAGGAGGAGTGAATCTAGGCTTTCCAAGGAGAAAATAAAGTGAGACCGTATTCCAAAAAAGTAACAAGTGCAAAAAAGGGCCCATGGCTGGACTTTACTAGGGCATCTGCATAGTAAGCATGAGATGCTGAGTTCAAATCCCAGTGCTTCCAACAAAAGACAAGGAAAGGAAAGAAGGAAAGAAGGTGGAGAGGGGAGGTGGAGAGAGAAGAGAGAGCAAGAAAAATTAAAAAGACCTCTAGATAAAAATCCATTAGACAGAAAAGATGAAATTTTATTGATGTATTATTCATTTACGTATGTATGTGTGTATGTGTGTATGTATGCTTGCATGTATATATTCTTGCCAGTCCTGAGACTTGAACTCTGTGCCTGGACAGTGTCCCTGAGCTCCTTTTGCTCAAGACTAGTGCTCTACCATTTGAGCCACAGCACCACTTCTGGCTTTTTCTTTGATTAATTGGAGATAAGTGTCTCACAGACTTTCCTGCCTGGGATTGTTTCTAATGGCATGCCTCTGCAGCCTCCTGAGTAATTAGGATTATCACTGTGAGCCACTGGCACCCAGCTATGATATTATTTTTACCAAGCCTATTTTCTGTGTCACTTTGCTTTAAAGCTATAATGCTCTTTTTCTATATATGGGTGATCATTAGTAATTACTCATTATCATTTATTTCAAGTTCATTAGTAAATGAAACCTTAAATTGTGCTTTCATAGTAAGTGATGGCAAAGTGACTCTAGCAAAAAAGATGTTCTGTGGTCTGAACATCTAGTATGGTCGCATGACCTTTGGCTCTACCAGTCCACACAGCATTGCCCTGGAGAACTGAGATGAGCCAGCCAGTTCCCCACAATGCAAACCACTGTGCATTGCACACTTTGTTCATTGTCTGTTCTTCCAACTGGGTGAATGAAGTTCCCTCTATAGTTTTACTCAATCCAAGCTTTGGTCATCTTTCAGAGCTCATTTTAAAATAGGTTAGAAACATTTTATACATAAAATCACACTTGCATATGATTCATCACATAGCCATTCACAGGGTTCTTCTTTTCCCTTTACATAGAACACTTTTTACATTATAAATGAACATCAAAAAAGTCTCCTTTGTCTAGTGATGTTTGGGTTTTATAACTATTCACTTAGAGCTACTGAAGTTACTTGTATTAGAGAAATTGTTGTTGGGTATAGAAATAATTTAAGTCAGCCTTGTCAGGTGCCACTTACATGCCATTTTATCACCCGACTACATTGAGCATTGCCAGGCTCTCTGTAGAGTCAAAGCCACCAGCGCAGGAAGGCTATGGATAATTGCTGCTTATATAATGGTTAAATGTTCCTTCATATCTTTTTTTCCTCACACAGCCTGTTCCCTTTGATTCCAAGACTATTGTCCACTGTGAGGACCTCAATATAGACAGACACCTTGAGTCTCTCAGGATCTTCTCTGCCTTAAATATCCCAAATTCAAATCTCCTTGACAGAACTTACTGAGATTTCCAGATGCTTTGTTAAAACAAACCCTGTCGAGTTGGCACACGTTATAATCTCCTCCTTTACTCTTCCTTCGGCCTAAGATATAGCTGTTTTCTTACAGGCAAACCTTCCTTACAGGGAAGCATGATCTTCATTAGAGGGGACAGTGACCTTGACGGTTGAATTCTGTCTTGGACTGACATCCACAGTAGCTCTTTGATTGAGGTTAAAAACTACTGGGGAACAGGAAGCTGCCCCCAAGGAAGCTGTTTCTTTCTGGAGATTCTGTACATCTGGGGAGATGTGGCTAGAGATTTATTTGCAATGGACAGTTTCCTGCAGTAGCTCATCAGAAGGCTGAGAGAGGAGCGGCAAATAGCAGGTGAATTCGTTTAGATGATGTCTTTCAAGAAAAATCTTCAAGCCTGCATCTAAAAAAGTCTATAGACTTGGAAAGTTTGCCATTCTGTTCAGGAACCATGCCTTGAGATTTTGACATACATCAAACAACATGAAGAAAAGAGAAGATTAAAGCATTACAGAATGAAACTCACACTACTGAGATAGGAAGCATATACCAAATGTGACTGAAGATAAAACCTGCTTAAGTGCTAAGCTCTGAATTGATAGAGAAATACCTATTCTGCTGGTTAATTTTATAACTGGACTTCAGGGTACCCAGGGCTGATTGGGTCAAACATTATTCTGAGTTGGTTTGTGAATAAGTTTCTATCCAGGTTTAACATTAAAATAGAGAAAGTTTCAGCAAGTAGATCACCCGATCTGATGCGACAGAGTCTCTTCCACAC
Source organism: Perognathus longimembris pacificus (assembly GCF_023159225.1). Classification (NCBI taxonomy): domain Eukaryota; kingdom Metazoa; phylum Chordata; class Mammalia; order Rodentia; family Heteromyidae; genus Perognathus; species Perognathus longimembris. The sequence goes on from NC_063170.1 coordinate 15,489,041, forward strand.
AGTTGAAAAAAAACAACTTTTCCAAAGTAAGAGGAAAAGTTCTGCCTGCTTGCCTTTCAACAGAGACATTGGTTTGGGTTTTTTGTTTCCTCACTGGTTTTTGTCTGGTTTTTCTCTCTTTTCATATTTCTGTCATGTTATACAACAGAAAATTAGCTATATTAACCATATTTCCATATGTTCGAGTTCATTTTGCATAGAATCATCTTGTATGATCACATGTACATATCTATTGAATTATTGTGATCCTTTTCTTTGGCTATGCTCGACACATACTAATTATTACCAATGAAATAAACCATGGAATCTAGGTTTCTTTGGGTCTGGCTCACATCACTTAATATGATTTCTTCCAAGTTTTTCCATTTCCTTATGAATGGGGTATGTCATTGTTTATTAGGGTGGGGAGTTGGGGGAGAGGAAGTGGGAGAAAAATGAGAAAAGAGGTAACAAGTTTGACAAGAAATGTACTCACTACCCTACATATGTAAATGTAATTCCTCTGTAAGTCACCTTGACAATAAAATTTGAAAAGTAAAATGCCTATTGAAATAAAACTTATATATGTCAAAAATGTCCATCTATTTGTGGCTTTTTGCAGGGGAGGTCAGTTGTGGGGCTTGAACTAAGGGCCTGGGTGCTGTCCTTGAAAGCAACTTTGTGCTCAAGGCTAGAGCTCTACCACTGGAGTCAGCTCCACTTTGGGCTTTGAGTTGTTAATGGAGATAAGAGCGCCACAGGGCCTTTTCTGCCCTACCTGGCTTTGAACCCGCCTCCTGAGTAGCTAGGATTAGAGCCCATGAGCCACCTGCACCTAGCCATCTATTTATGTCTTTAGAGCTAGTGAGTCTCTTATAGACTGCATGCAGATGAATCTTTTTTTTTCCGTTCTTTTTTTCATAAGTGCCATTCTGCTAATCTCATTGTTTTGATTGGAAAGTTTAACCCATTTATATTTAAAGAAAGTTTGTATTCCTACAGCTGAGAATCTAACCTAGGGCTTTGTGCATGCTCAGAATATATTTTTCTACTGAGCTCTATTTCCAACCTTCCATTTACAGGGAAGTAATTATTTTTGTTATTTTACTATTTTTTCTTCTCTGTGTGTGAAAGCCTTAAAAACCCATCCTCCCTTTAAAGGGTCCAAAATTACCTATTTCTTTGGATGACTTATGATTTTTTTTTCTGAAAATGAGTACTTGAATTGAATCATTATAGGAATTCTGGACATTAGCTTCGACCAGTTTCTTGGGAGTTTTCCATTTTTTTGTTAGAAGTTTTGCTTTAAGATTATTTTAGGCTCTTTCTGAGCAAAAGATTAGCCTGAGGTATGAGCCTAAGATTTTTTTTCCCCCACCTATCTGAGTTTGTGCTTTCTCTAGACTTCTGTAGTTCCTTTATTGATTTGTGGACATACTTTATTCCTTTTCATTGTTTTAGTTCATAGTTCCCCAAAGGGGAAAAGATAATTCATATGCGCACCTTTCTGTTTGTGTGGGTGTTTGTATATATGTATGTGTAATTGTGTGCATGTGTGTGTGTGCGCGCGCGCACGTGTGTGTGTGTGTGTGTGTGTGTGTCTTTCCTTTAAATCTCCCTGACATCACTGGACCTGACATGGGTGGAGCCGGTCTGTGACATTGTTGGGCACACATCTTTCTTTTGTGTACACTGATTTCCATAGATCCACAGCGAGGTGTCATTTACTGATCCCACACACTTGAGGAAAACAATTCTGTGACACAATTTGAACCTTTTCCTAATTAACAGAAATGATTTGGAAAGCAGACCATGCTGCACACACCCAGACCTAAATTTCTTAAATTGCTTTGTCCTTGAGCTGTCTTTCTAGAAAAATGGTTTGTGCAAGGGCAGTTAAGACCAAACCTTTCAAGAGTGGGGGAGATTGCTGGACAGCAGAAGCCACAGAAACACATGTTCTGTGGAGAGGCACAAAGACCTTTTATACTTGTGCAATGCTGGTGTTTCATGCCCACAACCTTAGCCTAATCAGGAAGCTCATACCTGAGGATCATGGTTTAATAATAACCAGGGGAGAAAAGTCCATGAGACTCCCATCTCCAACTAAACTCCAAAAAGCTGGAAATGGCTCTAGTGGTAGAATGCTTGTCTTGAGCACAAAAGCTCAGGGAGAGTGCCCAGGCCCAGATTTCAAGCTCCAGGACCAGCACATAACAAAACAAAACTAATTCTCTCTCTCTCTCTCACTCTCTCTCTCTCCCCCTCTCTCTCTCCCTCTCTCTCTCTTGCTCTCTCTCGCTCTCTCTCCAATCAAGCAGAAACCAATCCTCAACCTGAAAATTCCTTTGCTCCAACCTTGTCAAGGACATAGATTTGAGCTTTCACTGGCCGCTGGTCTCTTGCAAGTGGACCACGAAAAAGACAGGTGTTGTTGGTGTTATTGTTTATTCTTTGCAAAAAACAGTTGCCGCATTTAGTATTGGCTTCTGTATTTGTTGGTAAGCAAGCTCTTGCTTGATTTCAGTGTCCATCCAGATTTAGAATACAAGAAGTCTATATTTAAAAAAAAACATCTCTATCAGGCCATATACTTGTCTGCTGTACACAGAAAGCTTAAATCTGGTAATCTGGAATGTGTTACCCCAGGGTCCATAATCAGTGAAAGGGCAGTGACCCACTTGAACAATATTCAAAGAATGTTCAAAGGCACCAGGAAAAAATGTCATTAAAGATCTACAGAAGGTAGAGGGAAATTCTATAGCTACAACTAAATTTATATAGGCAGTGTCAGGGATAATGCCTCATGTCTATATTCCCAGCCTCATAGGGATCAAGGATTGAAGTTTTAGATCAGTTCAAACAAAAATTAATGAGAGCCCTATTTCAAGAAATAAACTGGGCATACCAAGGGTACAAAGCTTCAATCTAACCTATGCAGAAGGCATTGGTAGGAAGATTGTATTCCTAAGCCAGCTGAGGAAAAATAACATATCCAGAATGTAAATAAAGCAAAAGAAGAGCTGAGGGTATGGCTCAAGGGGTAGAGCACTTGACCAGTAAACACATGTTGCAGAATCTAAAACCCCATTACCACGAATGCAACAGACATGACTTTATAGAGGGAATGACACTTCATTCTAAGCTTCTGGAATGAGATTTGATTTTGTTGAAAGGTGATGTGAAATTTTAATAAAGTACAAGTGGAGCAAAATATATGAATGATTATAGTGAACTCCTTTAGCATCTTTCTGGGACGCTTTGCTCTTTCCCAACATAAAGGTTTGAGATAGAAATAAATTAAACATGTGTTTCCTTCAAGGAACCTCACTTCGAGCTTGAGTGAAAGGATACTGAACCCTCAAGATAACACAGCTGCAGCTGGCAAGGACATGGTCTGGTATCAGTTGTGGCTGCCTCAGTGGCAAAGGTCAAACTCTGTAAACCTGTTGGCTTCTTCTGTCTCTTAAATCCTACATCCTGAGCTACTGCAGAAATATACCAATAAAATGAGGGGTATGTGTATATGTGCCATTATGTATAAATATATATGCACATGTATATGCAAATATATACCCATACATCTGTTACATCCATTTACATCACATGCATGTTCATACACACATGCATTATATGTGATTATATAGAAGACATCACAGATAGTTTTTCCATGGCTTACCACTTCCACCAAGCTCCCATCCAGGAGAACAATGCCTTTGAACTTGAAAAGCACATGCATTCTCTCCTTCCTTTCTGTTTTGGTGCCTATTATAACTCTTGGTTACTTTATTTCTGGGAATAAGAAGTAGTAACATTGCTTTACTTGGGCCCTGGCCATTCTGTCTTGTTATTTGTAGTGAATAGAGTAATTTCCAGTTGGTGTGTTAGGGATCGATTGCAATTTCAGGCCTCCCGTCTTTTCCTCTCACATTACCTGTGGTCTAGCCTGAGGAGAAATGGTGAAGAAGGTTAAATATTGTGGAAGTAAAATTTAGTGTGTGTGCAAAAGGCAAAAATGGTTTTGATGGCCTCCTCCTATTCTTCCTTGGTCTCCACTGCTCCATTTCCTTCTCATACAGGCATCTTTTGTACTTCTTGGCACATTTCCAAGGGACTTGATCTGCATGGTAAAGACTCTTGGTCCTTCTTAAATGCCTGTTTATGGATTCTGTGTGAGTGACTGCGTGCTAATGAGAAAAGAGAGAAGAAGGTAGCCCCTTGCCCTCCACAAGTTTTCTCTTACCCAGCCATGCAGTGGAAAGAACTGTCAGAAAAGATGAGGGGTGGACAGTGGTTTAGGATGTCAAAAGAGGGGGAATATGGCTAGCTGTTGGGAGCACTCTACCTGGGCCTTGAGGTATTGCTTTCTACAACTAATGATTGATGTGAGACCTAGTAAAAAAAAAAAATCCAAAATGCAAAGAGAGCCATGGGCAAGTGTCTTGGTTAATGTAACAACTTCTGAAAAACTGGGAGTTGTGTAGAGATAGCATTCAATAATTCCACAATGAGCTTTTCCTATAACATAAAATACTTACAGCTCAAACTTTTGTTAATGAGAAGAGCATGCCAAGTTCTGTATACATAAACAGAAGCCTTTTTGAGTTAAATACTGCATGTCAATTTGTATGACTGTGAAAAATCATATAAAATTGTCAGTGCATTTTTCTCATTTTTCTGTCTGTTTAGAGTGCCTTAGCTAGAGGTTTCCTGTTCTTTAAAGTGAGAAGTTCAGTTTGGCATATTTGTAAGACAAGACTGGAATGATAATTAGGATCATAATATGAAAGGCTTTGACTACTAAGAAGAAATAGCATTGTTAACAATGATGGGGAAGGAGAGAGGGAAAAGGAATGATTCAGAATTAACAGTAGTGAAATACAGGGTGTCTACGTATGAAGATAGCATAAGGAAACATGAAAAGCTATTTGAGCAGCGGGGCTGAGGCAGAATGGAGGAAGAAAGAGACATATATAAATTTAACCTAAGTTGTATGCACATGTACATTATCATGGTACAAAACATAATTTAGTTATAATTCTATTGCACCATTTACAATTAATACATGCTGGATGAAAAGTGAATCACAAGAAAATAAAATAGGCTATTTTGGGGAGTCGCCAGCTGCAAGAAGTTGGGGGTGAATGGAGAGGATAAATGAGGGTGAATATGGCTGAAGTATTCTGTAAGCATACATGAAAGTGGGATAATGAACGCTATGGAAATTGTTCAAAGAAGGTTGGGGGAGTGAGGATGAGGAACTGAGATGAAACAGATGAGTTTGATTTGAGTACATTGTAGATATGAAAATGTCACAGTAACTACCCCCTAAAACTAACACATGATAATAAAATCTTTAAAAAATTCCAATGTGGAAATCCTTAACTGCTAAGTAGAAGCAATGTTTTTTTAGCCAATACATAGGGGATATTATCTGTCTGATCTGTTTATTTCATTCATTTATTATTTTAAACCATTGGTTCTATCTTCATAATAAAGAAAAAATTATGACACTAGAAGAATTTTGAAAATCTGGCAAAGTCATCCAAATTTAAAATACCCATAGATAGTAACAAGCCAGAAATGAGGTCATACTTTTTCTCCTATCATACACACAAGCTGATATTGATAGAACCAGAGTCATATTGCATACATTTTTTGGTGTAACTATATTTTCTATATCTAGATCCAAATATTGTTCAATTGCAGTGACTCCTTTTTAACCATGGTAGGATATGCCTAGATCCAAACAACTGCCAAATTATTTATGTGCCATGTACAAATGACCTGGAGAAGACTTTAAAAAATTCAGAGGATACACTCAGGTTAACTAAAAGCACACTGTCATTTTGCACAGGGAACTTGAGCACTCTGGAATTTTGATATTTGGGTAGGTTCTGGAGCTAATCATCTAGGATACGTAGAGACAACTGTGACCACTTTCTAGCAATTCTCTTTTGTGTGATTAATAGGCTTTTCCATTGTTCTGTAACACAGTGCTAAAGAGATAATGGTAAAGAGATACATATATATTTTGCCTCAATTTCACCTTGACCCCTTGAATAGAGTGGCTTCTTTGCTAGAGCGAGTCAAATCCTCTTTTAGAATTACCATACAGCTACGTGGCTGAAAGGAGGACTGGGATTCAGAACCTGTTTATATCTATTGTAGCTAGATCTGAGAGACTGAAGAGACATAGCCTGGACCCAAATATTAGAGTGACAGTAGTTTGATAACAGTATTTCTGCATGGAAATCTGGGAGGCTTTTTTTTTTTTTACCAGCCCCTATATTTATAGGCACTTCTGAAGCTGCTACTTAGAAAACTGCTTTCTCCATGTTCTGGTCTGAGCTAAGAAGAGGCAACTGTCATCCCAATGATTGTGGATTAGGAAGGGAAAACCTGTAGTTGATCCCAGTATAAATCCTCTGATGTGATTGGAGAAGGACTGGGGATTGTTAAATACGACATTCTGAACAAAGAAAGGAAATTTCCAGGAAGATAACAAGGAAATCCTTAGATATCAGAACAGAGGATTCCCTTGATACATCACAATGCATATGAGGGTTTTTATTTCTCAGCTCATTTCCAGTTCTTGGATAAAACCTCATGCATTTGAGCAAAGTGTGAGTCTGATGTTCAGGGCTGTTTAGCTCTTCCTCCCATCCCTTGCAAACTTGTCAGCCTCCACACTGCAAACCCATGATCCTTTTAAACAAGCCGATTTTTAGATGAGGTTTTCTTTTCCTTGTGATGGTTCGAGGTTTTGAACTTGCTGTCACTTGAGCCACCCTTTCAGTATAGTTTTGTTATTTCCTTCAGCTGTGCTTTTTATTTTTTTTTCCTGCTCAAGTGTTGCCCTGTTTGCAGGGGTCATCAGTCTGAGACTGTGATCTTCCCACCCTTCCCTATCAAGTAGCAAGGATGACAGATGTGAACCACCACACACTGTTTGTTGAGATGGATTTCTGCAACAATGTGCATCAAGTTCGGTTCTTCTGCCCTTGGCCTTCTATGGAGCTAGGATACAGGTATGAAACTCCACACCTGGCCCTCACCTATGAGCATTTCAGGGGTTATTTTTGGTTTGAACTTTTGTACATTTCTAGTATTTCTAAACTGTCCCATGAATGTGACAGTAGAAAAAGAGTGGAAAGGCCATTCAGGAAAAAAGCTTCTTCGAACATAGCTTCTGCACTATTCTCTAAGGCTGGGAGAAGTTGTACTTGCCAGTCCTTGGGCATCACCTCATTGTGCAGAATTGCACACGAACTTGCACATGATCTGCAGCCCAACCGGACAACAGAGGTGCATGCTAGCTAGATTGGCCACTCAGAAAGAAGGGCTAATACGTGCATTATGGTGGCTAATTGTGCCGGCAGACAAATATAGCTCACAGGCTGTCCAATGATCTTGAGGGTCACATAGCTGTCTGTCTCTAGAAATACCTTATTAAACCATGTACAATGCCCCCTGGTTGGTGCCACATTAGGGATCCTTTCTATTTAGCAGGACTCATTTCTTCTTCAAGATCATTGAGACACAGGACCTGATCCAGGAGTTGCAGTTTAAGGTATCAAACCATGCCCTACTTTAGGGACTGGTTGCTGTTCCTTTTCTGTCATCTTGTCCTCCTCCGTGCTTCCAGTGCTTTTGTGTGACGCTCTTTCATTTTTGGATACTTCCCTCATCCCTGGACGGCACTGGATTTGGAACAGATAGGTTGTGCCTCTGTCTATGCAGTTTCCCAAACCCCACCACAATTATTTGGTGTCCAGGAAGACAAGCTGGGAATTTCTGTGGTTTTCTAATTATTTCAGTGGAAAAAAAAATGGGAGAAGCCAGTAAGTTCTCATTACTGAGATGGCATCGAACACTGGAAATAATTTCAATGAAAGATTTTTTTTTTCAGGAGTGGACTGAATGATTGGTGTTATACTTAAAAATAATAAAACCTTGGCAGCAATGTATGAAAAGCTTTAAAAAAAGAGCTAAATTTCATAAAATCAGCTTAAAAAATCCACATAAACTTTAAGCCAGAGGTAATGAATGCTTGGAATAGAGTACTGTTTACAAAAACAGGGGGGAAAAAAACAACAAAAAAACAACTCGTACAATCTGATTCTTGATCCAAAGCCTACCAACAAAGAAGTAAGTTAGAAATATTTCTTTTTTTAATTTAATTTATTTATTAATTGAACACAAATTTTTTTGACAAGGTGTTGTGCAAAAAGGGTACAGTTACATAGTAGGGCAGTGTGTACATTTCTTGTGATATCTTACTCCATTTTTCTTTCCCTTCTCTAGGTTAGGTAGACATATATACAATATACAATGTGTCAAGAACATATACAGTAGCCACGTGGCAGTTAGAAAGATTTCTATGGGCCTTAGCTGTTGTAAAAGATGGTTGGTCATTTAGTGAAATGTGCTGAGCTTTCTTTCTGCCTGTTCTTTCTTTGAAGAAAAATAAGGATTGAGTACAATTTACTTCACATGCAGTAAGTTGTGGTTAAGTCCAATAATACTGGGTGGAACCCAACATGTGAGATACATTTTTAGAGTTATTTTATGCCATTTTTAATTAAGCATCATTTAGTTTTATAAGGGGGTACCATTTAGTCATGTCTGGGTGTACATAGAATGTACCTTCATCTGACTCTCACCTCTTCTCACACATTTCCTTTCATGTCATTTTTATGTGTTTATATTTGTACTCACCAGGTTTTATTCAGCTGCTTTTGTTTCTATCTAACCGCTGAACTAAGACAAATCTTCCTGTTGTCTTAATTTTGTTAAGCTAAACAAATGGTGTCCCTTACCTGCTTGGTTACTCTGTCCCTGTATCAAAAATAAATAGGGAACACCAATATCTCTGAGACCTCGGCACTTTTATCTCTGGTATCCAGAATGGCTATCTGTCCCATGTATGTTTCAGACTGATCTGTGACACTAAAATAACTCAGTTTGGGCTTCAGGGTGTGTGCCACAGTATCAATGAGTCTTCCCATCCTTTGCCATGGCTGAAACAACCTGACATGAAATATAACACTATAACATGTCAGGTGGAAAATTTAAACATTGGTTTTTCCCAAGGAAGAATAAAATCTTTATATTTTAAACCACACTATTTCAACAGAGGGGAAAAGTTATGATGTGATATTGATTCTTCTCAGGGAGCTGAGTTAGTGAAAATCCCTTTCTAGTTAAGGATTTCTCATTTCCCTTTTCTGATACAAGAACAATCCTAAACAAGCTGTTTCATGGCTAAGATCCCTTAAAAGTCACTGGCAAAATATTTCAGAAAAGCATTACAATGGGTACCAAACCAATAAAACTGTTGTTTAAGTATTGTTAACATCTTTGTTCATATTTTGCAGGTAAATATGAAGTTGGAAAAGAATATAGTCATTTACACATTACAACTCCCTCTCTTTGAACTAGAGGAAAGTAGATTTCTGAATAGAGTGTAGGACCACAAAAGCAAATAAGTAATGATATAAGAAATCTGCTTGACGGATCTTAAAATTTCCCCTGAAGTGATGTCTCTTAAGGAATTAGCATGATATAGAAAGGTGAGTCAAACATTAACTATTATCTGTTCCCTGTACAGGTAAATTTTCTCCTCTTTATGTAGATTTTATTTTATGATCTTAATTTTTCTCTTTACTTCTTATTGCTCTCACTGTTTACTTACAATTGTCCTTCAAAGACAAAAAGCTTAACACTGGTTCCACTCAATAAAAATATTTTCTAACTGCACATTTGACTTTTTTAAAGGTGAATCTCAGATCTGTTGTCAATCTTTCTTCATAATATAAATGATCATTTCCTGATCACAAGCTTCAGTAATGGTGAAATAAGGAACAAATTAATACAAGTACATGATTAATGATGATGATTAATATGGGAATATTTGTTATGCATGGGAATTAAGTTGTGCTCAATACTTGCTAAGGGGAGTTAAATTGAGGGAAAAATATTCATGCATATATATATATATATATATATTCCTAGTAACTAGGAATAACATCAAGTCATAGAAGATATTTATTGAGTTTTTCTTATATGCCAGGCATTGTGAAGCTTCACATACCTTATTTCATTAATTCTTCTAAGAATCCCATGTTACAAACCTTATTGCTATTCTTAATTACTAATGAGGAAGTAAAGCCACATTGTTTTCCCAGGGTACCAGAGTTAGTGTTAGCTTCTCCTGGGAGGAGATGATTGGGTTTGCCCAGTTGGTACACAAACTAGGTTTATTCCAGAATATTAATGGAGCCAGTTAATCTTTTTATTATAACCTTCCTGATTCTCTGGAAATATTTCTCAAATATAGAACATGAATAAATAATTAAAATGCAATATACTGAAATAATTAAACCCACAAAAGCTTGATTTATCTTTAATGCTTTTAATGATATTTTTGAAAAGGGAACGATTTGATAGCATATGTTTGCGGCAGCATATGAAGAGCTGAACAAGCTGTTCCTTCTTATTGTTTATTCTTGGAGACTGCTGGTAGGCAACCAAAATGCCAAGGACAGAGATTCTGTTGGTGCGATTGCTGAGTGCCTGCGTTTAGTGGAGTGTTACACTTTTCTTCCTCTGCTAAGTTTTATTTTTGTTCCCTGTTCAAAAGTCCTCTTCCCTGTTGTGCATTTTTGAAAGAAAAGATCTATATTATTTTTACATTTTGAGTGTATGTGTGTGCATGTATATTTATCTGCAGGGAGTTTACCGAGTTTGTACATTCAAACTTCTTCATCTCCAGATTGGAAGCATTTGAAGATACTGTAGGCAGGTTGCCTAGCACGTGTCATCTGGTATTATCACAGCAATAAATCAACTTAAAACAAAAATTAACTTAAAGACAAAATGAGCTATCAAGCTACACACACACACACACACAAACACACACATGCACACACATGCACACACACAAAGGCATGGAAGGAACTTAAAAGCGTATCACTAATTGAAAGAAGGCAGTCAAATGACTTTGTACCACATATACCAATCAGCATGATATTTCTTGGATGTGATTTTGTTGTTTCATTTATGCTTTCCTTAGGATCTCCCTATGTGTGCCACGGTGACCCAGAACCAGCAGTTTCCCTGCCTCAGCCTCCTGTATTCTGAGATTACAGACATGTGCTCCACACACAGTAAATACTATGAAAACATCAAAAGGACCAATGGTTTTGGGGAAAAGCAGATGACTATGTAAAGTGTAGGAAATATTTAGGCCTTTAAAATATCACTATAAGGGTGGATACATATAATATGTTTGTGAAGTTGGTAAAATTTACAGTATAGAGTCAACCATCATGTGAACTATGTACTGTCTTTGAAAATGATGTGTTAATATCAGTTCAGCTACTGTTGAAAATGGAGACTCAGTGAGGTGTTGGTGGATTTTGTCTGTAATCCTAACTATCAGGAAGCTGAGATCTGAGGATGGAGGATAGGAAAGCCTATGAGACTCTTATCTCCAATGTATCACCTAGATGTCAAAAGTGTAGCTGGGGCTCAAGGGGTAGAGCATTATTCTTGAGCACAAAGCTCCCAGGCCCTGAGTTCAAGCTCCAGTAATGACACAAAAGACAGACAAAGACATGCACACACGCTTGCGAGTGAGCACGTGCACACATACATACACACGCAGAAATAGTAGGAAATATTGGTAGGAGAAGGCATGGGAGTCTATATATATATACATACACATATATATACATATATATGTGTATGTATATATATATACACACACACACACACACACACACACACACATTGAGTATGTGGAAATTCCAAGCCCTTTTACTCAACTTTACTGTAAATCTTTCAGTTTCAAAGTAGCTTAAGAAACTATTCATTTTTTAATGGAAGGAGAAATAAATCATAGCTAATATTTGGCTATGTTATATTTATCCTATACCACACAATCCCACCCTCTGATGCTTCAAGAAGATGGACATAGAAATCTAAGGAAACATTTCTAGAAGAGATGCATATTGCTAACAACAGGAGCATTGCAAGTTTATGCTGCTTTTCCTTATATCTCTTACTCCACAGTGTTTTCTTTCCTTCTTCACATGCACAGGCCTTGTTTATGCTCTGTCTGTGCTTCTAGAATATGAATCCAGGACTTTCCTGGCCCCTCCACCCATAACGGTTGCATCTTTTGTGTCTGACATCTTAAAATGCACCAAATTCTCTGCATAATTCTTTTCTTTTTCACACTGATAAATATCTTCACCTTCTCTTTTCTGCCCAGATCTTCTTACCTGCATTTCCTTTGAATCAGAGGGGAAATGGAGATCTTCAACTGTTTGTCCTGTCTAATGCTTTCCTTAGGAATATGCAATTTTGTAATATGCTTTATACACAAGACACCACAAAAAGAAATGAAACCCTTGGGGCTGCTAAAAGTAACAACAAAGGAACAAAAGTAAACAAAAACAACTACTATAAAAAATCTGACCATCATAACAACTCATCACTTGTCCCTTGGCAATCTTCAAATGGAGTCCTATACAGAAGTAAAAAAAAAAAAAATATATATATATATATATATATATATATATATATGGTTAAACAGCACTTTTTCAAATTCAAATGAGATCTATTGTATAGTTATTTTGTACCTGTTGTATGACAAACATAGGATTGGAAGTAAGTGGGAGTAAGACAAGGCTACTGAGTCCTCCAGATTCACAATGATGGACTGGAGAGGCAGGAGTGGTTATATTGCTATATAGTTGTGCATGATATCCTGTAGGCCTATGTCAATGATGCGAATGAAACCCTTTTGCCAAACTTATTATGGTTATGAAATTTTAACCATAATGGAGGTTCAGTATTTTATAGGCACTTAAGAAACAAAGGAGAAATAGAGTTCTTTTTTTTTCTTGATTTTAATTTCTTTATTATCTTTAAGTAGTTGTACAAAGAGTTATTTAATGAAATAGTTTATCAACACAATAAATCTACACCTTTCAACATTGTCCCCTATCTCTCTTCCTCATCCTTTCCCTCACTGTTTTTAATTTTGTAGGGTATAAATGGAATGCTTGATTCCATTCCACCACTCCCCCTCTTCCATTTCATTCATCCATCTGTTTCCCCTTGGTCCCAACCCCACCCCTTTCAAGTACTCAATTTATTTCCTGGTGTTATAGCAGATTTGCAATATGATAAAAGAGTAAAGGAGAGTAAAGACCACAATTTTCATGGGAATGAAAAGCAGTCTAGAAGATATAGAAGTAACTTACTTGGAAACAAATATATTTGTTCATTTTCAATTGTCCAGGGAAGGTCCACCCTGCTGTCCTAAATGATTAATAGCAGTATTCCCTACCATTGTAAGCATCACAGGACACCTTAATGGGACTGTTCTGAAGACAGGTTGGATGATGAGTGGCATGCTAGATTCCGGACATTCCATCCTTAAACTGGGAAGAATAATAAAAAAGAAATAGAATTTTCATGTTTGTGAGGTGTTTCAACAGGAAAACCACTCTAATAGAAGCAAAAATAGAGAAATCCATGAAAATGAGATTCTCATATGATCAGTTATGCAGGCTTTAGTAAGGCAAGAGTAGAAGGATTCATACAAATGTGGACAGGAGCTAAAGCAATGGAAATGAAGATGAGAAAGAAACCAAATATTGACACACATTTCTGTGAGAGAACAAATTAGGAAGTGGAAGACAGAGGTATCCATGCTTTTAATATGACTTCTTTATATTCTAAGGGTACAACAATTCAGAGAGAAATTAGAGCTATGGATCTGAGTTAGTACAGAGATGTGGACATGGATACACAGGAAGCAATTGAGGATCCATGATAATGACTTGAGTAAAATAAAGGCAGGGCAAAACAGAGTATCCTGGGATTTTGACCAGTATTACAAGTAATAATGACTGAGCCTAATGAAAATGATACTACATGAGCAATGTAACTTGAATCAGAATTTGACAAAAGAATTCCTTTTGTACCCCTGCAAAAGCCAAGAAACAATGCAATTTAGTGAGAGGATATCTTTCTTGCTTTCAAGAAACACTTATTTAATATATTCTGAGTTTCAGGTACTATAGTTATCATTGTGCTATTGTCTTTGTTTTAAACAGGAAGATGTATACTCAGTAAGAAGAAGCAATTGATCAGGATTACAAGTTAGTTCCAGGAAGAGGTGAGATAAACCTGATTCAAATTAATTGTCAAGTCGCAAGTGATTTCTGAATCACTTTCCTCTCTAGGTATTACATTCAGAACAATTCTGATTATGAACGTGTTAATTGTACTGAGGATGAGGTGTTTTGTTTATGAAGAGGCTTACCTCTTGAGGGTAACATTCCACAAAGAGAAGAATAGAAGTGTCAGGCTTTTTGCAGTATGTTTAATCAGGTTGAAAAAGCAAACACAAGATTTGTAGACCTGAAGGTGACAGACAGAAAGGAAGACTCATCCATAGAAATCTGCTGTCATCTGAGATTCACTGAGGGGTAAAGGTGGCTGCTGTTGGGCAGATAAGGGAATTCGGAACACATCAGGGCAGATGCAGCCAGAGACGTGGGCTGGTTCTTGACATGATATTTTCAGTAGAGAGAAGAATTCATCCTGTGTCTTTCTTGAAACCAGGAAGCTTTCATTTGCATGATAATTTTATGTGTGCTGGTGCTGGGTGATGGAATGTTTGAGAAGTAAGTCAAATTTTCCCTCGCTTCCTCCCTCCCTTTCTCAATTCCTCCCTCCCTTTCTCAATTCTTCTTCCTTCCTTCCTTCCTTCCTTCCTTCCTTCCTTCCTTCCTTCCTTCCTTCCTTCCTTCCTTCCTTCCTTCCTTCCTTCCTTCCTGCCTTCCTGCCTTCCGGCCTTCCCCCTCTCTGTCTCTCAGCCTTCCTCTGTTCTGCTTTTTATTCTGAACATGAACTATTGCTAGTAAGCTAAATTTTAAGATTCCCTGTCATCTAAATTTTTAGTTGATAAGAGGCAGAGGTAACTTTTTTTAAAAGAAAAGGCATATAAGTTTGCATCTGAAAAGCCGAGTGTGGTAACTCATGCCTATAATCCTAGCTACTCAAGAGGCTGAGATCTGAGGATTGCGGTTCAAAGCCAGCCCAGGCAGGAAAGTTCGTGAGACTCTTATGTCCAATTAACCTCCAGAAAACAGAAGTGGCACTGTGGCTCAAGTGGTAGAGCACTAGCCTTGAGTTAAGAGCTCAGGGACAGTGCCCAGGCCCAGAGGTCAAGCCTCACGACCAACCAAAAAAGAAAAAATAATACAACAGCAATAGCAAATGTGGAATCTGATGGCAGAGAATCTTCTCCTTCTTGACTTCAGCTTCTATATTGTCTGGTTAAAACAAAACAAAACAAAAAAACCCACAAATGTGCTCCTTTGCTTCGTACCCCAACAGTGTTGTCACTCCCATGTACTCCTGTGTTGCTGTATGGTCTGGTACTGGCTCTGAGTTTATCTTCGGCCAGTATAACCAGTTCCCTCCTTAATCCACATTTGCTCTAATTATTCACAGGTGGATTTTGTGACTTGTAATTGGGTGATAGATTCCATGAAGGTAGTAATGGACAGAGCCCTTCTGGTGAATGCAGTGCAAGAGAAAATGCAACAGAAACTAGCAGGCACTCTTCGAATGTGCTCCACACATTCATGTCTAAGAATAGGTGGCTTTTTTGTGGCTGCTAAGTTTTGAACTCATTCATTTTATAATAATATTTTGTTGACAATATCTCTACAGGTCATCAGACGATATCACTCATTATTGAGAAGGTACTAGTATTAACATTATTAGTAATTGTTTAAATTACTAGAAAAACTCTCATTGTCATGATAATAGGATTGCCATATTTTAATCTTTTAAAAATAATTGAAGATACCATTATTTTTTGAAAACCTGAAGGTATAATGATATAAGTGCTCCTGACATCTCTATCTATCTGTCTCTCTATCTATCTATCTATCTATCAATCTATGTCTAACTACCTTTATATGATTTTAAGTAATTATACAAAGGAGCTACCATTCAACAGATTGGTTTATGAATACTATGCACTTTGATGTCACTTCTTTCATCATTCTTCCTTTTCCCCCTAACCCAACCCATCCCCTAAATTTTCTTAAATTTATAGGATATGCATTAAATATTATGACTGCATTCTCCTTGCTTCCTCTTCTTTGTTTTTCTACCTCCTGCCTTTTGACCATACTCTTTACCTGTCAAAAACCAGTTCCCTGGCATTCATATGGCGGGACTGAGTTAATTTTTCAATGGAATTACACCTCTTGAATTTTTCCATATAAATACCAAATTCTGGGTAATGCAGTTCAGCTACCTATGTATTAAAGTCTACACTCAAAAAATTATATTGAGGGTCCAATATTGGCTTATATATCTAGGTCCTTCTGCTCATCATTGTTAGCATGTTATTTCATTCTTCTCAAGTAGAATTACATCTTAATTTAAATAAATAGCCTAAAAAAGTATCTGCAGTTTTCAGAGGTTAAAATTAAGTCCTTTTCCAACACTGAAAAAGATAATTCAGACTTTCTTTTGATTTAAAAGCTCCTTCCAGAGCATTTAGGGATGTAGCCTCTTGACTGATGTGGTGAACAAAAGACAAGCAAGTGAACGCAAGTTTCAAGGTCAAAACTTGGCCCTGATTGCCTTGAGACTTTCCTTTGCTCTGTCGAAAAAGGCTCTTGAAAGTCATCTGCAGAGCCAAACTTAGAGTGCTCTTATCTAAAAGGAACTGCCTGTCTCCATCTATGACTCAAGATTATTTCTTTGCATATTAAATTACAAGAGACAGTTCCAGCTGGCTCCTTCAATGTATTTATAACTCAGCCACACAATTTTCCTCCAGGCGGAAAACTTGGCAAACAGGCTCCTAGCCTGGCTGAAACTTTCAGAGATGCGAACAGAAAAATAACCATGGTAGTTTTTAGATCAAATTTCTTCTTTCATTTCTGAATATACTAGTATTTTAACCTCCCAATACAAGGCAAGTCATGATGTTTGCCATAGGAGGAATTCAACAAGAATATACAAAATATAATCTTTGACTCCTGAACTCTGTTTCTCAGTGAAATATCTTCAGAGACAATAGTGAACATAACGCATGAATTCTGGGACAGGAAGGAGAGTTGCTGTTCTTCCATGACTTGGCTTCATCTAATGTCTTTTGGAGCATTTTTTCCTTTTGATGTTTGTAGACCACCTCTGTTGATGCAGATATGATTGATTTAACAAGCATGTGTTATGATTTATGTATGTGTATACTAAACAATTCAGCCAGATTATAATTAGTTTTTAGGCCAGGTTTGTGCCTTGTTCATTTTTAAACTTTAGAGCCGAGAATAGAGCCTGAAGTAATCTCATTGAAAGTTACTGGAAAACAATAAGCAAGAATTCATTAGTTTATTTCATGCTAGCAGCTTGGATCACAGGCTATTATTTTAGCCCTAGCTAATGCCTTAACTTTTAAATAAATATTTAAATGGATTACCGGTTAGAATGTTGGTTTAATTCTCCTCTTTCATAAGCAACAATGTCTAATACCACCTAAAAGCAGGGAAAATGGTATGAGTTCATACATATGGAAATGGGGGAGAAGAGAAGGAAAAGGAAGGAAGAGAAAGCAGACAGAAGACCGGAAATACCAAAATAGCATTGCTATTAGTACTCTGTGTATACATATGTGTGTGTGTGTGTGTGTGTGTGTGTTGTGTATATGTGTGTGAGTGATGTGTTGATAAATGTCACGGGTCAAAATTTGTTTTATGCACTTAATCTATTCTCATTTATGTTAGGTTATATTCCTAACAACTGCTTCTTAAGAAAACTAATAAAATAATCTGAGAATCAGGCATTCATTGAAGTAGAAAATCAAGGTATAGTGCACTACATTGAAGGTGAACCAGAATTCCTCCACTCTAGTCATTCATTGCTTTCCCCATCACTCCCATCATTGGAATTGAGCCAGCTTTTTTTTTTTTTTTTTTTTTGGCCAGTCCTGGGTCTTGGACTTAGGGCCTGAGCACTGTCCCTGGCTTCTTTGTGCTCAAGGCTAGCACTCTGCCACTTGAGCCACAGCGCCGCTTCTGGCCGTTTTCTGTATATGTGGTGCTGGGGAATCGAACCTAGGGCCTCGTGTATCCGGGGCAGGCACTCTTGCCACTAGGCTATATCCCCAGCCCTGAGCCAGCTTTTTAATAGCTTTGGTGTCATCATATGATGTACAACCTCTATCAACCTACACTGCGCCTCTGCTGAGGAAAAGTGTCTGGGGACAGAAAGACTGGAGACTATGATATCTGAATAGTCTTTTCTGCTCTGATTATGTATGCCACATATGAGGTAGTATTTCTTCTACATCAGCTTGCTAAATATAAGGTTAAGTAGTAAATATATACTCAATTCTGTTTCAAAGAAGTGTTTTCATATTTCCTGTAATGGTAAGCATAATAAAAACCTAGATGTTGGTTATATGTTGAAATGCAAGAAGAAGCAGTCTGGTATCCTTGAGTTTGGAGCTGACCAAATGTCACATTGGGATTCAGTCTTCTATGAGTCAATATGAACAAAGTAACAGGGAATTAACAGGTTCTATGCAAAAGCATAATTTCCCTGGGACTTTATAACAAAGTGCCTATTTTAACTCTCTAAATAGTGGTAGTGAACTCAATTTTAGCTGCTTGCATATGTACCTACCTGCTAGAAAATGAACTGTAGTTCTCTCCCTACATTGGTATGTTGAACTCATAATTTCCATTGTCATGGAATTTGGAAGGGTTTTTTTTGTAAGTAGTTATATTTAGATCATGATATGAGAATGGGGTCTTCAGAGGGACTAATCCACTCATAAGAAGATATTCTAGAGGGCTCTTCCTAGTCAAACCATGTGAGGACACAGAAACAAATGGTTATCTGTCTATAATTCAGAAATAAAGCTCTACCAGAAACCAACAATTTTAACAACTTGGTCTAGCAATTCAACAGCTAGACTGATGAGCAAAATAACTTGTATTGATTAAGTCACTCAACTCTATGGTACTACTTTTAGTAGCAGCCTGAGTTAAGATGCTACGTATTTCTTTCCTAATGTTTCTTTTCTTTTCTTTTCTTTTTTTTTTTTTTTTTTTTTGCCAGTTCTGGGGCTTGAACTCAGGGCCTGAGCACTGTCCCTGGCTTCTTTTTGCTCAAGGCTAGTACTCTGCCACTTGAGCCACAGCATCACTTCTGGCTTTTTATATATGTGGTGCTGGGGAATCGAACCCAGGGCTTCATGTGTATGAGGCAAGCACTCTTGCCACTGGACCATATTTCCTCTTTTCTAATGTTTAATACCAAGGGAAGCATGGACAAACACACTCAAGACCTCTGACAAAACATTGACTTTTCACTTGTACAAACTAAAGATTAGCCCTGATATGAACTTCAATGAAATGCTGGAGGTCCTGGAAGCACTCAGAATTATTTCTGGGGTGGGGTGGGGGTGGAAACCTGCTGATATTGATATCATATTAGGAGTCAGAAAACTCACAATCCATACACAGTGTTGGCTGTGAGTGATATCCTGCCCTGACTAAGATACAGTGAAAGAAATGGGATGCTACACTTTATTCTCTGGGTTGGCACTAAAACCCAAGCATTATGTACTGCAACTTAAGATTCTGAGTGTGAAAAGTAGTAAATGCAAATGGCCCGAGCAGTTGGCCTAAGGGGATTGGAAGGCATGTTTTTGAATGGTGACTATTTATATCCTTTTATGAGGTCACTGAGGACCTGTATAAAGCACTGTTAGGTTCTCTAGAAATAACCAAGTCTTAACCAAGTCTAATTGTGATCACTTGGGAGGCACATAATCCTCAATTTTCCTGGGCTTTACCGTGAGAAGTATTTTAGCTGGTTCTAGACAATTTCTGATATGCATTTGATAGCAAGTGTGAAGAATCTCATTAATTTTGCATGTGAACTTGTTGTTAAGTGGCCAATACTCACTCATGTCTTGTCTATAGAGTACGGACCTTTTCAGTGGAGCTTGACCAACTTTCTCTATGCTCTTTGCAAACAGACATCAGCAAATGCAACAAGAAAAATGTTCTGAAACTGACATATTGACAAATACACATGTGAATGCACAATGAAATATGTGATTCTTATGTTTGAATAATGAAGACCAAATAAGGTGATAAAACATATAGAAAGGATTTAAAAATATGTAAAACCAGTTAAGTGAAATATATAGTAACAATTCAGATAAAAATGCAGAATGACCTTTTTTTAAATTTTTTATTATCAAGCTGATGTACAGAGAGGTTACAGTTTCATACGTTAGACATTGGATACATTTCTTGTACTGTTTGTTACCTTGTCCCTCATACCCCGCCGCTTGCTACTGTTGCTGTAGCTGTAGGTGTTAAGCTGGACATCACTGCAGATCTAAAATGAGAATGAAGACAATCGTAGGTTAGGATCTCAGGTTGTGATATAAGATCCTGTGGTATGAGAGGAAAGTAAGGAAACTCTTAAGGCATAAATAGCTCCCCAAACTCCACTTCAAGAGAATAAAGTTTGTTTTG
This sequence comes from Perognathus longimembris pacificus, assembly GCF_023159225.1. Lineage (NCBI taxonomy): Eukaryota > Metazoa > Chordata > Mammalia > Rodentia > Heteromyidae > Perognathus > Perognathus longimembris. Next base: position 15,509,626 of record NC_063170.1, read on the forward strand.
GGGACAGATGGTGAATTATTTTTCATATCTACAGTGTATGCAGAATGTATTGATCTAGGAAACTACATAAAATACATTTTAAGGATAGTGAAGTGGCAGAAACAGAGGTGTGGTTCAAGTGTTAGGGCATCAGCCTTAAGTGGGCAAAGCTCAGTTTGGGTATGATACTTTGAGCTTAAGCCCCAGAATCAGTACAAAGAATACTAATGTGGTAGCTTTAGAAGGAGCAGAGGAGGATTGGTAGATTTGGATGAATAAATACAAGGTTGAAGGATTTGGGTAATCTTAAGAATTCTCCACTGATATTCTGTTTCTTATGACAATAACAGTAGAACCCAAATAATCTAACAGGAGAGAATTACTGAGTCTTTTTATAAGGCAAGATTTGAAATGACAATGTAGGCTCAGTACTTCCACCTTGGTCTCCAATAACATCAAATTTCGTTGATCCATTAAAAAAAAATTTCTTACGGCAACCTTCCAGATCCTAATATATGCCACATCTCTTGCAGCAACTGTGCCTTTGACAGGGTACACATTTAGCACCTAGACTTGGAGCACTTTCTGTCTTTATTTTACATTCCTCATCAACTTTCAGATATCTGCTCGAATAGAACATCTTCAGGGCGTCAGCATCTACATTCTTATATCTTCTCTCATAATCCCTGTTCCTTGTGTTGATTAACATCTCAATTTATACTTGTGCATATTGATTAGTGCTTGTGTATCTCAGTTCTGAGAGAGCACTGGGAATGCCACGGAGCATAAAATCAAAGTATGTTGACCCATATTTGGCATTGAAAAAATATTTGTTGGATCTATGAATCAATTAGCCTTCTAACAATCAGCCGTTAGCTTAGAAAGTAGTGGAGGCTAGAGCTAAAAGCAGGTGTCTCCTGAAGAGCTGACTAAAGCTAAAACTTACCTCCGACAGAGTGAGATGCCTGTTGAATCCCGCTGAAATGAAGCATAGGAGACAGCCTATTTTGGCATCACTGAGAAAATAACTGGCAAGATTTGAAATACTTTTCTCTTAAAGAAACATGTCATGCCCAACGTATCTCGTAATTCTCAATTCAGACAATGTCAACTTTCTTGACATAGGACCTTGGAATAGAGATGTACAAATACATCAGGGAAATGCTTGGAATCACGCATACACTTCTTTGCTCAGACTTCTCTCTGCACAGATGAGCACCATGAGCGTGCTGGAAGGGACTCAAAGCACAGCCCACAGCAGCACTCAGAGTTTGCTAAAGTGACTGACACTGGCTGTAGCTTGGAATCCAAAGACGACAGCTGACAAAAGAAAGCAGAAAGGAAAGGAGAGGCGAGATTTGAACAGTTGCAAACGCCCAAGGCAGCAGACGGCAAAGATCTTCTGGGGTTAGTTAGCAAGAGCTCTTAGGAAGTGGCACTAGAGATCTCTCTAACAACATAACAGCTGGTGATTGAAATAACTGGTTCTAAAATAAAATAAAATAAAATACGCTCTTCCTTTTCATTGCAAAGTCAGAGACAACAGGCAGAACAAGAATACACTGTGTGCATTTTTATATCTCATAGCTTCATCTCCAGGGGCAGGGTTGATTGGCATAACATAGCTGCAAGTAATGTTTACTATACATTAGATAGTGGCCTAAAATTTTTTGCTTCTATTAACAAGCAAATCAAATAATGCTGCCAGATAGAATCACCAATATCCCTTCTTTCCAGATAAGGAAGGGAAGCATAAAGCATTAAAATAATTTGCCTAAGTCTCACAACTACTATTTATAACTCCCTAGGTTCTAAGAGCTTGTTAACTATGCTACTATATTTCCCTGTCTTGATGCTTTGGTCAGAAGAGAACACATATGTGATCATGGCCCTATAAGATTCTAATAAGGCTGAGAAATTCCCAATGACTGGTGACTTTGTAGCAGTTGTAACTTTGTAGTACAGCAATTTATGTTTTTTGTGGTAATGCTGGGATAAACAAACTGGCAACACTACCAGTTATAGGAAAGTATAAGGAACACTTAATTAGCGTATGTAGCACTAGTGACAGTAAACAATTATTGTACTAATTTATGCATTTACAAGGCAGTACTGCAAAATAATTCTCCATGTTCCACAAACAGCATGCTCATGCATCCCCTATTTTATTTCAACTCCGGGTGGTATTGTGTATGCGTGTATATATATATATATATATATATATATATATATATATATATATATATATATATATATGTCTGCATGTATATATAATATAAATCTAAACAGATAAAGCCAATACAAGTACTTAGCAGCTTGTAGCATCTGAGTTTGTGGATGTATAATCCACAAGGCTCATAGAATATGCCTCAAACACATTTGTTTTTCCAGAATGCATCTTCCATAATCATCACATGACTATACTTAATATGCTTATTCAGTGTTTTCCATATATGTTTTACATATCCATGAGAGAAAGAATAATCATGTGAAATTTATAGCTCAGGCTTTGGGAAAATAATCTTTTCCAGCCTGACAATGGGTAAAGAAAATGAGGCTGAGAGAGGTGCTGTAGGAGGCAATAGCTCAGTGATTCCTATAGAGGAGAAAATGGTAGGTGATAAGGGCATGGGTAATCTACACATGGGCTCTCCACAAGCAGCTTGAAGGGGATCGAAAACAGTGCTGTAGGAAAGGTCTTGGGAAGAGGTGAGAGTAAACATTTCATAAGCTTTGACTTTGTTCCACCTACTGTGCTAGGTATTTGACTCTTTTTCATGCATCTTTCTATGCTAAATTTATGTGGAAGGGTTAGACATAACTGGGTCTTCTACAAAGACATATATTTTAATAAACTTTGGATCTATAGGGAGTAATGAAGGTGCTAGGGGTTCTACTTGGGTGGGAGTGCTTCTGGAGGAAGTTTGACATCCATCATTTCCTGAATTCTCAGGGTCGATTTGTGTTATGGACCAAATCCATACTCAGACCTAACAATGAAGCAAGCCCATGCTCTCAAACACTATCTCTTTGGTTCTGAGCATCTACCAAGACTCATACTGCTAATGTTATCTTTTTGTTGTAACCTTGTGTAAGGTGGAGGACACTCAAAATGAAAAGTAAAGATGTAAAACCTTGAGGCAACGGTCTATCCCGGAAGTTATTCTTGGAAAACCTTCCAAGTACTAGAGAAGTGAAAATCAAAGGTTTTTTATTTTAAACAGAATATTCTAAAAAAGGACAGTTGAGGACATATTTGACAAAAGAAAGAAAAATAGCTTTGTAGGAAATTCAAAAAGAATCTGCATAAGCTTTTATATTGCTTCTGTTGCCTTTGTGGGCAGAGAAACACTTCTTTTCAAAGATGAGTATGCTTATATAGACATACAGTTTCCTTGAAATAAAACATCAGGGACATATTGCATGTCCCTGAGAATTTTCTTGACAACCCTGTCCCCAATTTATTTATTTATTTAATCATTATTACCTTTTTAATTTTTTTTAAATCCAAGCAAAGACTGGAACTCAGTACCTAATATTTCAACTGAACCCATGCATCTGACAGACATTTAGGTAGTTTTATAAAAGGATTTCAATGCCTCTTAATCAATGACAACCCTTCCACTATTCTCCATTCTCACCATCTCTCTCAGTTCCACTCATCCTTTCAATTGTACTCCTGCTGTTTGAATATATTGAAATATATATGAGAGAAAAACATATATGTCTATATACAGGTAATTCTCTATATGTGCATGCACACATATAGAGACACACACTCATATATGTGTATATATACATACATATATATATATAGAGAGAGAGAGAGAGAGACAGAGACAGAGATAGAGACAGAGATTATTATGACTGCAACTTCCATTCTTCCACTCTCCATGTCCTCAGCTTCAAGGTCTGGGTATGGGTCACATTGGCAAGATTTAAAATAAAAACAAAACAAAAGTGAGCATACCAAAAAATCTGTACTATTTAATATATAGCCTCTAAAACTAGAAAAATGGAAGGGACCTCCTACCTACCTACCTATCTCCCTATCTCCCTATCTATACTTTCTGTTGAGGGCTTGAAGAAGATGAAATTCAGAGAAATGTTATCCTATAGGACCTGGAAGATCCATATTCTGTGACTGAATTCTTTCCTTTGACCTTGCAAGGCAAATGATCTACCACTAAACCATGCTCCAGTCTTCTTCTCCAGCTGGAATTCTAACGCTGACCTCTCCTTTTTCATTACCTGTCAGCTTTTCTACCAGTACTGTTTGTCATTGGAAAGAATCCTTGCTGTTTTATTAGAAAACCCTTAGGAGAATCAACCTGAGCAAACTAGTGGGTGAGATTTGTGAATCATATCCTAGCATGTGATTCTTTTAATTCTTTAAGTGGTGTATATGTCCCAGGGGGTAGCTAGAATTCTTCCTCTAATGCATAATAGATTCTCGTTAAAAGCCTGTTTGATGAACTGTTTATTCCAGTGTGCACTTGGATAAGATGCTATATTATACTAAATATATATTGTATATAATATATTCAAAATTAAATGTTTTCTTTTTTAACACAGCTATAAGTTTAAATATAATTTTCTCTCCATGGCAATTTCTCAAAAAAGAAAGACCATTAACTGGTGACATGTGTAATCTCCAAATTGAGTTAGTATTTTAACCTCACTCTTCTTAAATGGGCATAGTTGATTAAATGAAACGATGTGAGATTATTTGTCTCTTTGTCTGTTAGAATTCATGACTGAATAGCTCCTCATATTTCAGTGTTCAAGCTTCAGTGGATTTCTGAGAAAAATTTCCTTTTCTTGAGTAAAGTAGCTTACACACTTTATTTCAAGAAAGTCTGCAGATGATTAAATATACAACTTAATTGGAATAGTTTGTGTTCACTGAATATTTGAATATATTATTCTGAATTATCTAATAGGGCACAGCTTTTCATTCTTTCTGACTTACCTAATCTTTGGAGAAAAAAAAACCCACATGCTAACCATCACAAAAATTGTGTCACAGTACAATTAGGATTTTTGTTTCCTTTTCTAATTAATTATTATGTTCTTCACATAGAACTTCTAAAATATCATGTTTGACTCTCACTACTTTGAAAGTATATAGTCAAGTACTCTGGCAGAAGGAAAAACAATGAGCACAAATCATGATGAGGGGTGAAGAAAAGATGCAAAATTATTCTCCTTCGATTGGCTAATTTCTCCCTAGAAAGGTACATGTTCATTTTGAAATTTCATATAGAGGATTTCTAAGTGTACTGGTCATATAGTATTTGGGAATCATGTTTGTTTGTTTTTTGTTTTTTTTTTTTTTTATAACAGATACTGAACTACATCACTCAGATGCCCCTACAAGAAAAGACTTACTCTCTAGCTGCAAAGATCATGGCCACTGGAGATCTCCATTCTCTACATTTTTAGTCTGTTTCAGCAACTTCTCAGCCTACAACCCAGTCTCTTTGGGGGCCTTCAATCTGATTGTGGTGCGATGGCCAGGTACAAAAGTGCCACCATTTTTTTTTACTTGGTATGGACTGATATAGTCCAGACTTGAGCCATGTGTCAGGAAGACCAACAGGAAGGGGAGACAAGTGCATGGATTTCCACAGACTGTTTTGCTTTCTCTCTTGTCTTTTGTTCAAGTTAAGGTTTCATATAGCTACTAGCTCCTACTCTTTGGACATAGAATGAATTCATCACCTTTGATTACATGATTTTCCATATAATCTTCTAAAGGTTGTAATACATGTGCATCAGAGCACATTGGTGGCTCAGGGAGGTGAGACGGCCTGACAAGTTTCTTCATGATCATCTTACTCAGTATCATAACTGAGTATTTTATATAGGCCATGTTTTCAGCAGGGTATTTTATATTCATTATCTAATTTACAAGTTATGACAGCTTTATCACATTGATAGATCATGAGAACTAGGTAACATATCCAAGGTCATGTTATTACAAATATCATCTCTGCAATGTGGATTCGACTGATAAATGGTTTCATTTGCCTAGATCCCAGGCTATTGCTTCTTTCGTCTCAGTTCAGAGTTCTATTAGCAACAGCACAAGAGAACTTTACGATTCTTTTAATGAATTATAGATTTCATTTTGAGATATCGTTGTACAGAATAATTTTTGTTTTATTTTGTTTTTGTTGCCAGTCCTGGGGCTTGAATTCAAGGCCTGAGCACTGTCTGTGGCTTCTTTTTGCTCAGGGTAGCACTCTACCTTTTGAGCCACAGTGCCACTTCCGGCTTTTTCTGTTTATGTGGTGCTGAAGAATTGAATTTAGGGCTTCATGCATGCTAAGCAAGCACTCTACCCGCTAAGCCACATTCCCAGGTCCAGAATAATTTTTATTTCTCGGGTCACTTATAAATGTTTATTTCCTTTCTTTCTTTCCCCTTTCCTCAGTAAGAATGCAGACATTATTCTGTTTTTGTTAGATCCATATAGTTCTCTCATTAAGCACCCATCCTAAGTAGTAACCATTCCCCTTTTTCAGTTATGATAATTTAACTATTTTAATGTTGCTGAGTGGAAGTTATACGAACTACAAACATGATGTATATGATTTAGGAGCTGATAATGGCAACACAAGGATCTTAAATCTTGCCTGCAAGATTCAGAGGATAATGCTTATTTTATAGACGTTCTATGAAGACTTAAACAAGAGAATTCATCCAACCTTTCTTTCATTTATTCAGTATTTATTTATTGGTGACTATAAAATAGATATGAATAAACAAGCAAATGAAATGAAAGACATCAGTGATAACAGAATGAATATTCACAGTTAATATATTTCACCGAGAAAAGCACTGGGAAGGCCAGATTTTCTGTAAGACTTGCCCTCAAGTTCAAGTTTTAGGTTTGATGAGATGTAGCTAAAAAATGCTTACACACCATGGGAAGAGAAAATATAAATCAAAGACGAAGTGATTGTAAAAGCAAAGGAGAAATTCCATGTGAGGTATAAAAAAAAACAAGCAAACCATAGTTGTCTCAAGGCTCCAAGTAATAGATTGGGAAGAGTTGCCTGGTATGTAACAAATATGTGCAGGTAGTAGAGAGATGGAGAGATGCTTTCTAGAAATTTATTTGAGTATGCTAAATATCTAAAAACTTGAGTGTACTTAATAGATAATAAGAACTTAGGAAATGGTAATTCAGGAGAACAGACTGGGACAGTGATTAATAATGACTGGGAAAGAGGGTAAAGGAGAGGGAACTTAGAGTAAGGTTGGATCATGAATAGCAACAATTAGGAAGAATAGTTCCTAGTGATAGATAGCACAGCATCGTGGCTAATTTAGGGGAACATAAGTATTTATCTTATGAACCCCGGGGAGAAAGGTATTAAGGATTTCAAACACAAATAAATGGGAAAAAATCCAAATTGTCTGATTTGATTATTACAAATCCTGTACACACAGTGAATTATTACACTTTACCCCATGTACTTCTACAAGTTGTTGTTAACTAGCAGAAAGAATAAAATAACAAGTTATGGTCTTTATGATTTTCTCTCTCTGTTTTATTTTTCCCATCCTGGGGTTCAAACTTAGGGCCTAGGTGCTGTCCCAGAGCTCTTTTGTTCAAGGCTAGTGCTCTTCCACTTGAGCCACAGATCTACTTCCATCTTTTTTCTGGGTAGTTTATTGGAGATAAGAGTCTCACATGCTTTCCTACTGAGACTAATTTTGAACTGCAATCTTCAGATCTTCGCCTCCTGAGTGGCTAGGATGACACTTGTTAGCCACCAGTGCCCAGTTTCTTTGACATTCTTACTTTCACATTAATTCTTCCTTTTACCTCCACCATCCTTCTTTATGACCTAACTTTCCTACTAGTCATAAGATTTCACTCATTTCAACTCTCACCTCTTACTCTGGATTTGAGTCAATGAACCAAAGACGTATACCCAGGTTTCCTTTCTGAGGCATCTTCCACAGAATATTGTGTCTATTAAGTCATGGTATTTATCTTCTTATTTTCCACCAAGCCTGCTGTAATGACATTATAATTATCTTTAAAAGATTATCCGTACAAGATACATGTCACTCTCTATGTCATTCTATAACCCCCTCCCTTCCCCTCTGCAATTTAGTTCAACTCCATTTCCTTAGTTACCTGGTTCCATTTTCACATAAGCACATCATTGACTATTGCTGCAATCACTATTGTTCTCAGAAATTGAAACATCAAATTGAAACCTCTCTGTACAACCACCTTACAATGATAAATAAATAAACAAGCAGTCTAATAAATATCTGTTAGGGAGTTCTGGTGAGAGCAGTTACAGAGTAGGAAACAGTATGAACAAAAATCAGAATTCTTCAAATTTATTCAGTAAATGAACACATTGTTGTGCATACTATTTTCTCATGATATGAGTTATTTAGGTCTAATGGAAACAGCATAATGAAGAGATTTTTTTATGACTGTTTGAAAGACATTTACCTACTCAAATGAAATTTTAATAAAAAGATTTTTAGGATAGATCCTCACATTCTTCTATCCACTCCTCAAAGAGGTAGTTTTTTGTTTTGATTGTTTTTCTTTGCCTGCTTCAACTTGGTCTTGTCAAGCTCTTTCTTTGAGCTTACTTGTTCAAGACTGATGTTGTAAAAATTGATCACCAGTCTAGCTTTTTTGCTCCTTGCTTTTGGAGATGTAGTTTAACAGACTTATCTATTCAGGCTGGTTTTAAATGACAGTCCTCCAGATTTTGGACTCTTGATTGCTAGGATGACAGGAAGAGCCCTGACTGCCTAGATAATCAAAGCAATTTTAATTGACCACCATGCGCAAAACAGGTATTCTATCCTATCAGAGGTGTTTGACAGAGATACTTTACAAAATACTGTCTTGGAACATTAATCAAGTTTGGCTCATTCAATCTTTAACTCATTCAATCTTGCACTTAACAATATATTTCCATCATACAAGTGTGACTAATCAGGCACTGTTCTAGGTTTTCAACCAATAAAATATACATATTATGTGGTTCCTAGATTCCTAAGTGGGGAATATCAACATTGACAGAGGAACAATGACTCCCTTGAACCACAGAAGTAGATCTTAGGTCAGGATGAAGAACCTCAAAATTGTAGCCTATGAGAGAAATTGCTAAGATATCAAGTTATAGTCAGAAGACAGATTTCACAATTGTTTTTTGCTTTTTTTCTACTTTTTCCCCCTCTCACATCAAATTTACCTGAGTACTTAGTATCTTTTTTTTATTACTAATTAAATTTTGTTGACAAGGTGTTGTGCAAAAGGGGTACAGTTACATAATGGGGCAGTGAGTACATTTATTGTGATACTTTACACCCTTGTTTTTCTTTCCCTTCCCTAGATCAGGTAGGCATATATACAATACCCAGTGTACCAAAATCATATACAGTATCCAAATGGCGTACACCAAAGGAAATTCACCTAGAACTTTAAATATAACATCAGCAATAGAGTTTGCTTATCCTTGTCTTATATAATCATATATACTGCTGTCTTATATGATCATATATATTGCTATATATATGATCATATATATAGCTGTTGAGCTATTGTGATCCACTGAGAGGTCTATTTTAGACTTTTTTATGTTTAGTAGTTGTTTGGTTTAAGATACATAATGTAAGGTTGCTGACCCAAACCTGTGGGAAATACCATTAGACAAGAATTTTTTTCTTTCGCAGACCTGGTCTCTACTGCCCCCCCACCCTGACCCTAGCAGTCATATATGAAGGAGAGAGACCATGCCCCTTTGTTGTCTGTGTTCTAGGCTTGTCTCACTCAACATTATTTGTTCAAGTTCTGACCATTTCCCTGCGAATACCAATATTTTATCATTTCTAATCGCTATGTAGTATTCCATTGTGTATAGGTACTACATTTTTTGGATCCATTCATCTGTAGAGGGGCATTTGGGTTGTTTCCATATTTTGGCTATTGTGAATTGCTGAGCACTTTATTTCAAATAGGCAATGGCTCCAAAATATATTATTAATTTCTCTAATATTTCCATGTGCTAATTTACAGACCACACGAGTTTCAATAAATCACGGTGGACACTAAGTCCTGTTACTCCTAAGCAGTGATTCTGATCTGTGCAGTTGTTGGGAACTGGTGCTTGGCTTCTGGGACAGCTCACATTGTTTAAACCCTTGGCTCATCTGAGCTTCGAATAGCCAGAGTTTTGTATTAGGGGGATTATTGTGGACTTCTTCCCCATCCCGTCACATGTTAGTTTCTATCCATTTTAATGATATCAGTGACCAAATAATGGCTGCTGTTGATGATGTTTTGTGGACAGTAATTTTGAAATCAAGACAAAACTTGGAAATGGTTATTTTTAATTGTCTGGTGAGGAAACCTAAGTTTAGCAGGGTCGTGTAATTGTCAACAGTACAGCATAGGGGGATACAACCCATTAATGATAAAGCTTGTTCAGGATCCAGTCCATTTCTCCCTAGAGACTATACACATCCAGGCTCATCACAGTGTTTGTTTCTGCGTAGAAAAGTGCCAGATCCAACTCTGGACTGGTTTGCTGTGTATGCTACAGGAAGACCTATTATAAACCTGGGCTGTGAGCAAGAAACAACTCTGCAGTTGTCAGAGACAAGAAACAGCTCTGCAATTGTCAGAGACAAGAAACAAGACAAGGCTCTGGAAAGACAGCTTGAAAATGTTCACCCAAGCCTTCAGGGTTGGCGCCGATCAGGCAGCAGCATCAAACAACACCATCAACTCCCATTGATTTGATTGCCACCAGTATTCAGGTGAAAAATTGTTCCACTAAAGCCCTCTCTGAGATGCTCTGAGAGTGGAGACATCTCCACAAAACTCCCACGCATCTCCTGAGCTGTCTGCCTGTCATTTCTTTGCAGGAATCACAGTGATACTATTTATGTTGTTGTTGTTATTTTTCTTTTTCAGGAAAATATATTCTCAAATACCAGAATCAAGTCTCCTTACTCTCTGCTCTTTAGTTGTAAAATATAATTGTAATTAAGTTTTTTTTAATTCCCAAATTCTTTCCTATAAGTGCAATGAAAGGTCTTCAGGAGAATTTAGCAATGGTAATTGATAAAGTGATAAATGAGGGAAATATTAACACAGTTGCTATTTCTTAAACATTTGGTGCATATCAGAATCATGTGAACTTTGTCACAGAAGGCTACCATGATAGACCCAAGATAAAATACTATTATATTCTTATTTGAAAATAGTGTGCTATACATTCCCTATAGTGATGCTCTATAAGCCATACTTTGTACCATTTTCCCCCATCCCACAAAGAGATCTACATAATGTAAAGTTTCACTTCAAAATGTTTGATTATTTTGAGTTCATCAAAAGGAAATGATCTTCAGTGAGTCTAGGCTAATCAAGTGAGTTCTACAAATTATTCAGACTCTCCACTTTCCTCCTTAAAAGCTAGTGCTATGGGTGGGAAGGAGGACCCTAAATAAATGATTGTCATCCAATTTGATAGGCAATACTTAAGCAGAGATGGTGATTTGTCACACAGAAAGCACAGATTCACAGGCCAAAACCTACACGGAAAAAATCAGTGGCAAAGGATAAATAGGAGTTCTCCAGATGGGTTGCAGAAGATCAGATTAACTAGTGGTGCAGAGCCTAACCAATGTACATGATAGACCATGAGGTTCTGTAAGGGAAGCCATAAAGATTGCAATACAAAAGTAACATGCCACAAATGCCACATCTACAAGGGAGTGAATTCAGCCAACAACCTAAGGAGCTTTGAAAATGATTAGCTAAGCTTCTAGTGAGAATTTAGCCTGGTCAACATCCAATTCCTGTAAGTTCCCTGACTTCCTAATATAAGTCGGTGGGTTGCAAAGTATCCATATCAACGGTAGCAGCATGACTTGGGAGCTTAGTATATGTCTAGGATGTCCTAACAGAGGATCAGAATAGCTCAATAGCTATGTACATATGAACCTGATATGATGCTGAACAAAATGAACTCCAAGTTATGGAAATCAGTGGTTTCTCATTGTTGTTATTTTCAAGTACTGTGGGAAAGTATGCCTCTTTTTGTTGTTCTTCCCTATGGTTTTATACCTGATGTCACTAAAACTGATTTTGGTACCTGGGTATTGTATATATGTTTATGGGAACTAGGGAAGGGAGGGACATCAAAATGGAGAGATAAAGGGTAAAAGGCAAACCAATGCAATAGCAATCCTTACAAGACAATATACTGTAAACCAACTGTACAACTCAGGGCGGGGGGGAGAGTATTGGGGAGGAGAAAAGATGGGAGAAAATGAGGGAGGAGGAAACGAGTTTGATAAAAAAAAAATGTAATCACTGCCTTGTCTATGAAACTGTAACCCCTCTCTATGTCTCTCTGACAATAAAAAAAATAAAAAGTAAAATGAAAAAAAGAAAAGCAAATCATGAGACTCAGTGACAGCTTTGTGAAATCTGACACTCTGTGGTCGTACTTCAGACAACTATGTTTTAAGAAACTTCTTAGCATTTCTGATGAGTACTGAAATTTGAGATCCACTGCCTCTGTCAACCAAAGAGACAAAAGATAAAAAGACAAACCAATACAACAGGAATATGTGCAAAACGATGGTGTAACCAACTTTACAACTCATGGAGGGGGGGAGGAGGGAAAGGGAAGAGGTAACAAGTTGGATAACAAATGTAAGACCTGCTTTGTGACAATAAAGGAATGAAATAAAAAAGAATCTATGAAATAATTCTAAAGAAGGGAGGAGAATAAACTGTCCTTCACCACGTGTACACTTGACTGGAGAAAACTGACTGATAAGCAACCAATTGCAATATAGTAGGGCCACTGTAGAAGACAGTGTAAAGTATGCTCTATTAAATTCAGGAAAGAATTAAGCTAATGTAAATTATGCAAGTTTCCTCACTGAAAAAGCAGCATGCTTAAGAAAAATAAGTAGGCTGCATCCAGTTGATAGCAAAGAAAAACATTTAAAGAATGCAAATTCCCCAAGCAAAGTAACAGACGCCCTGATCCCAGTGATGTATTTTGGACAAAATAGGAGGCACATAGGAGACAATAGGGAAGTGACAGAAAATGAGGTAGGTTAAAAAGGTAGGTGACTAAGTCGATTTGGGATACTATTGAAAAAAAACAAAAACCCAAAGGACTAGGTGGGTTTTAAACAACATAAAGTTATTTCTCACAATTCTGAATGATAGGAGGACCAAGATGGAGGTATCAGCAGATTGAAGATTTGGCAACAGAATGTTCCACTGATGACAAATTCTGGGGTATCATCATGCAATGAAAAAGACAGAAGGAGAAAATAAAAAGGAAAGCACTTGTCTAATTCAGACCGTGAAAACTCTGAGAACGACCAGCCTTCTAACAACTCCTTTCTCTTTATTTTCCTGGGTTACATTTCAAATTGAATTCAATGAGATTTGAAGAAAGCAATTCACACCATCATAATAACAAATGCTCTGTCTTATGTGCTCTTTTTTCCCCCTTTTTGATTGGTTGTGAGATATGAACTCAGGGCCTGAGTACTGTCCCTGAGGTTTGTCACTCAAGGCTAGCACTCTACCATTTTGAGCCACAGTAGCACCACTTCTGGTTTTTAAGTGGTTATTTGGACATAAAAGTCTCATGTACTTTCCTTCCCAGGCTGGCCTCCAACCATGTGTCTCAGATCTCAGCTCCCTGAGCAGCTAGGATTATAGGTGAGAGTCACCAGTGCCTGGTTTATTTCCTCTTTTAAAGGCTGAAAAAATGAGCTCTTGGGAATTACTCTAAGGTAAAGTTATTTATTTGGGGTCAAGCTGTCTTAGAAGAGGTGATTTCTGAGCTTTATTCATGATGCTTGGCTCACTATTAATGATCAGAAAGAGACTAAATATGAAATTTGTCCAAGAATCATGGATGTGTTTTTGAGAGGCTGACAAAACTGTAAAGAATCTCCATATGCCCTGTCATGTTCTGTCTTCTGGTGTGTGTGTATGTGTGTGTGTGTGTGTGTGTGTGTGTGTGTGTATGTGTGTGTGTTATATGTGCTTCGTGATATGTGTGTCTTATGAATGTGTTTACATTGAGTAACTGTATAAGTGTACTGTCACTTTTTTTTCAAAATTATGGATTTCTTACTCTTTAAAGTTAGTGGAACAATCTAAAACTAACTTGGGTTGAGACAGTGGAGTTTATTAATCCATTTTCTGAGTTAATCTTGGGCCAGGGGATGGCTTGCTAGGCTATGAATACTCATTGGGAGTTAAGGGGGGCGGGGGAAGAGTGATAGTCACCCTTTCTCTTGAAAATAGCCCAAGTAGGTGGTATAGACATTGGCAGATCTTAACACAGGGCTATTATTTCATATTTATGCTTTTCTTTGTTATGCTTTTTTGGTTTGTTAACACACTCAATGGGGAAATTGGCAAAGTCACTGAGGATGGGAGAACTCCTGGGTGAGTGTTAAGTGTTCACATCGCTTTGGAGACAGAGGGGCTCCCCAAATCTCATTTGAAACTCCAATGCCAAATCAAAATGGAGATTACCCTGGATGCTCTGCATAATTTAAAGCATCCAAGCTGAAAGAGATTTACAACTTTTTTTCTTATTTATAGGATTTGCTCCATACTGAAGCAGCAATCATCAGGCATCGCTAGGGAGTCCAGAGCTGGGCTGCAGAACAGCACCAGGCAAAGAGCGCCACTTCCTGCTTTTCATTTTCAGAAGCACTGTCAGAGTTAATCTTTAAGTGGAAAAAAAATCCACATGATTTCAATTAGTTTCTAGGGGATTTCTGCCTGGAAACTCATTTATGTGATACTTTGAAGTTTCAAATTGTTCTTATTCACCAAAACCATGGAAGCTGAAGAAATCAACAACTTCATCAAAATCATTTGTGCAATTTTATCACAATCACTTGCGTGGCCATTAAAAAAAAGGGCTTGTTTATCACACACATACACATGGCAGAGAGAGAGAGAGAGAGAGAGAGAGAGAGAGAGAGAGAGAGAGAGAGAGAGAGAGAGAGAGAGAGAGAGAGAGAATTATTGAAGGAGTCCCAGAGCGCTAAGATATTTTACTGTCCCGGACAATTTGTGTGCAGGTATTATGGGGTAGCTTTCCTTGGAGATTTATTTATGACATGGATAATTGGATGCAAAAGGTAAGGAACTCCTGATACTGCTGTCGAATAAAGTATACAAAGACAAAAGGGGAAAATAGACACAGATGGACAACTGAGTACTATGCTGCTTCCATTCTGACTCTATTGCTGACAATTAAGAGAAAATTCAGAGAATTTCTCAGCAGGACAGTAGCTCATTATTGCCTGTACTTGCCATGATATGAGCATACACATTTAGGACATTAGAATCCTGATGGGTTTACTTCAAATAGAAGGATGCAGTTGAGGTATCTGGGCACTCTGCCAGGTTTTGTTGAACCATTCCTCCTATACATGGATTTTTCCATTGAGTCTTCTTCACATCAGACTTCTATCTGGCTAACACATAATAGCTCTATGTTGCAGAAACTGGTCACTTAGGATCAATTTGTCAGTATTATGTCATGAATCTACTCTATTCTCTTTTTTTTCGAATTTTTATTATCAAAGTGATGTACAGAGAGGTTACAGTTTCATACGTTAGGCATTGGATACATTTCTTGTACAGTTTGTTATCTGGTCCCTCATACCCCCCTCCCTCCTCCCCCTTTCCCTTTCCCCCTCTGAGGTGTTCAGTTCACTTACACCAAACAGTTTTGCAAGTATTGCTTTTGTAGTTGTTTGTCTTTTTTTGCCCTGTGTCTCTCAATTTTGGTATTCTCTTTCAATTTCCTACTTTTAATACCAGTATACACGGTTTCCAATATACTCAGATAAGATTACAGAGATAGTGTAGGTACAACCACAGGAAGGTGATACAAGAACATCATCAATAACAGAAGCTATAGATACAGATGGGACATTGAAAGTAGTTACAACTGTGATATAACAATCGTTTCCATAACATGGAGTTCATTTCACTTAGCATCATCTTAGGTGTTCATAAGGGTATAGCTATTTGACTCTTGTAATGCTCTGCTATGACTTGCCTAAACCTGTACTAATTATTCCCAATAAGGGAGACCATAGAGTCCATGTTTCTTTGGGTCTGGCTCACTTCACTTAGTATAATATTTTCCAAGTCCTTCGATTTCCTTACAAATGGGTCAATGTCATTCTTTCTGATAGAGGCATAAAATTCCATTGTGTATATGTACCACATTTTCCTGATCCATTCGTCTACTGAGGGGCATCTGGGTTGGTTCCAGATTCTAGCTATGACAAATTGTGCTGCAATGAACATTGTTGTGCTGGATTCTCTTGTTAAGGAAAAATCAGTATGGTAGTATTTCTTTACTGGCCCTTTAAAAATATTTCTCTGAACTTTCTCAATGGGCACTTACTTCCTGGTGATTCTTAATAGCCCAATCCCAGTCATCTCTCCCAGCCCCCTTTGCTCACCCCTGACCTTAGATTGCAAGACACAAGGACATTCCCTCATTTGACTATTGTCTTCATTTGTTTAGAATTTCCTTTGCATGTTCTTGCAAAAATAACTTTATCTCTCCAGATCTCCTCACTTGTTCTGTATAAAGTGCCCAGATGGAAATGTTTGATCTCATGAGCTTCTCCAGCTCTATCAAGTCATAGTACTAAGAAAGCCAGGACGATACATGGTACATATCTCCAACAGTATGGAAACATTAATTCAGGAACTTTCCCTTGAGGGTTGCTTGGAAGCTGAGAACAAATTTCCCCATATTGCAATCTTACTGAAAGAGTCAGTAAAACAGCAGTTCCAGGCATTTTCTACTTGATGTTTATGACCATCTTTATGTGAAATGATCATCTGAAGTCAATTTGTCCACATTATATCATATATTTTGATATGCCTTTCTAGGAAAAAGCCACTATAATTATGATTCCTTTTGAAGGATCTTCAAACATATCTTTTGATGAACTTTGCTACTGGAGACTTACTCCCTAACCAAACATCTATAGTCAACATCTGTAAATGACCAAAAATTCATCAAGAAAAGACTACTGACAAGCTCACTTGCCTCCTTTCCTCCCTATAGCATATTATTTATTTGAAAACTGAGAGCCCCCTTTGCCAGGTTAGCCTTTGATGAATGTGCAGATGCCTCTCCATTATAGTCACTCAAGCCCTTGGAATCATTGAGATGACAGTGGTAAATAACTCAGGAAGACTATCTAGAGTACTCCCCAGTTGAGGTAGAAGAGTCTCCATGATGTGCTACAGGAGACTCTTTTTGCCATATGAGAGTAACAGAATCACAGGAGTTTGTAGAAAACTGTCATGCCTGGCATTCACTAGCCTGTGACATTTGTATCATCAACAGTTAACACAACATTTCCAGCATGAGCAGCCGGTGGAAATTACAGAAATAATACGGCTTAGTTGTTTTACATTCTCTCTGACCCCTTTCTTTGAATTCAGGGATTCATTCTCTTGGCTTACCCTCCTTGTCCTTCCATACAATCATCTAAAAAGCCCAGAGCATCTTACTTTGTAGAATCACAATGTATGACTGACTGCCTTGCTACTGGAATTTTTTTCCTCCCAGATCTTACCAAGTCTTCAATTATTCAGTAGATATTGTATTTCTTCTTTCATTTCCACTTTTCTGGCCTCTTTAACCTGTCATATGATATTAGAAATACATTTAAATTATGAGATATTAGTCCTGTCTAAAAATTTCCAAAGGAAACATGCAGTACTTACTTGTGTATATTGGACTTTTCTTTCTAGATCCTTCTCCCACGTAACCATCTGTATATTGCTTGCTTTCCTTTAATCAAATATTTGAGAAACAGTCATCACTCTAACTTTCATGCAGTTCCCTATCTCTATCTCAACATATACTGTTTCAGAAGTATGTAATGTTCTTTACTATTATTTTTAACAGATTTTCCTTTAAGTCTTAGCCATGTATCAGTAAAAGAATCACCTGGTTCATCATCACCAGACAGGTATCTTTCCTTTACATTGTGATAGTCACCTGTTGAGTCACTTCTTCCTATTCATTTTTAAGGACTAGCATAAAGAACTGCTGAGCTCAGGGCTGGGGATATAGCCTAGTGGCAAGAGTGCCTGCCTCGGATACACGAGGCCCTAGGTTCGATTCCCCAGCACCACATATACAGAAAACTGCCAGAAGCGGCGCTGTGGCTCAGGTGGCGGAGTGCTAGCCTTGAGCGGGAAGAAGCCAGGGACAGTGCTCAGGCCCTGAGTCCAAGGCCCAGGACTGGCAAAAAAAAAAAAAAAAAAAAAAAAAAAAAAAAAAAGAACTGCTGAGCTCAATCTAACTGGCAACTTTGGCCCCTATACTATACCAAGATTTCAAGTACTGCCTAAATGACACATTTAAATTAAGGAAACACACAAGGTGAAGGAATCACAGAGGGTTTGCAAGTACAAGATGACTCCATATGACCAAATTTAGCATCACAAAGAGCATGCCCTCAGATACTCTGTGGCTGCCTTTTCTGGAGCAGGCAGGAATAACGCCAGAAGTTGCTATAACCTATATTTACACTCACTAGAAGATCAATTCTTAGAGTGTTCTCTAAGCAGCTGGCAATTTTTTTCGTGTCCAAATTTATTTTAAACTTCTCAGTGTTCTCAAATGTGGGCACAGTTAATTGATGCATCAAGGTACAAAACTAGGCCAGGTACAGGAAGCAACAACTGGATCAAAGAAATGCTTGTGTAGGCAGCCTGGAATATCACAGCCACCATAGCATTTCCAGGATAAGTGAAGAGAGAAAGTGGGGTGGGGAGAATACAGTTATACTATTCAATGCATATCCTGTGAAACTAAGAAAATCCAGGAAGGTGGTTGAGTTGGGATGGATGGGGGGGGGCGGGGAATTGTGAAAGGGTGACATCCACCAAATGTGTTGTTCTTATCAACTGATTTCTTGAATGGAAATGTCTCAGGACAACTGCTTAAAGATAATACAAATATAACTTAAAGAAGTATTTTGTAGAAACCCAGGTAATTAGAACTCTATTACCACAGAGCATTCTTGTAACAAGGGCAGAGATTAAAGATACTTTTAGAAACAAATCTTCTGTAGCAAATGCAGGCCTCTTTCTTTGCACAAGCCAGATACTGTGAATCAGATGCAATCAGGACCACTTCTACTGCAGCTACATCAGCTAGTGACAGTGATCATTGTGTCTTTATGCCAAGGTATGGAGGAAGGTTAAGACTCAAATGTCCATTCTAGCCCACACACTACATGCAGTCTGTACAGTGTAATCCACTTAGCTTGTTGTGTATACCAATGGTTCTTGACTGGAGTTGATTTGGCAATAGTCCTAGACAACAGTTGGTTATATCTGAAGATGTGTTTTACTGTCACTACCTTGGTTTGGGAGGAATGATGGTACTTTTGCCATCTAGAGGTCACAACTTAGGGATAATGCTGCACTTTAAACAATGGCTGTACACCCCCTCCCCCGTATAGGGTCTGCTGGGTCAACTCTTCTGTTGATTTTATTTTTGGCAGTTCTGGGGTTTGAATTCAGGGTCACACTTAAGTGCTATACCACTTGAACTATATGCCAACTCTTTCTGTGTTAGTTATTTTTCCAGATATTTTTCTTAAGCTTCTTTCAGAAGTTAACATTGGACCATGATCCTACTACCTTTGCTAGATTTACAGGCAATAAGCACTTTACCCCTGTTCTTTGATATGCGGTCTGAGTATTTAGTCTGGCCTCAAACTTTGATCTTCCTCCTATCTCTTCTTCCCAATGAGTTAATATTACAGGCATCTAACCTTTGTTGATGGTTGACATATGTTCCCAAAAATTCTTTTATCGACTTTTATAATTTCAGTTGAAAAGAACAACAAAAAAAATAAAAACATGTTGTCACTCAGACTGAATTCCCTTCCTTCTTTCCTTCCTTCCTTCCTTCCTTCCTTCCTTCCTTCCTTCCTTCCTTCCTTCCTTCCTTCCTTCCTTCCTTCCTTCCTTCCTTCCTTCCTCCTCTCTCTCTCTTTCTCTCTCTCTCTCACTCTCTCTCTCATTCTCTCTCATTCTCTCTCTTGTCTTGGGGCTTGAACTCAGGGCCTGGGCACTGTCCCTGAGCTCCGTACTTCAACTAGCACTCTATCACTTAAGCCACAGCTCCATTTCCAGCTTTTTTCTTGTTAATTGGAGAGTCTTGTAGACTTTCCTGCTTGGCGTGACTTCAAATGGAGATCCATAAGTCCTGGCGTCCTGCATAGCTAAGATTATAGGCCACCAATGTCTGGAAAATCCTGCTTTCATACTGAAATTTGCCATCTTTTGTATATTACGTAGTCACTCTGTGAGGTCTGAAATATATGTATCCATTTTTTCCCCAGTCCTGGAGCTTGAACTCAGGTCCTGGGAGCTATCCCTGAGCCTCTTTGTGCTCAGGGCTAGTGGTCTACCACTTGAGCCACAGCACCACTTCTGGCATTTTCTAAGTAGTTATTGGAGACAAGAGTCTCATGGACTTTCTTGCCCTGGCTGGCTTTGAACCACAATCCTCATATCTCAGCCTTCTGAGAAGCTAGGATTACTGAAGCCCAGATTTTGTACCCATTTTTGACACAGTGAGGATTTGGCCTCAAGTGAAGTGACACATATGAGCTTCTGGAGTGAGTTTAGAATAGAAAATAATGTGTGGAATATATATTCATGCTGAACGCTTTAAGAATGCATAAACTTTGTAATGAGAGGTATACTCCCATTCCCTTAATTTATTCTAAAGTGGTTTTTATGTGTCTAGGATTTGATATGGGTAAAGAAAGAGGAAAAGTGCATATGTGCTGTGACTAAAACCCTCAAAATAATTTACATGATGTCAGTGTTTGACACTTTTCTTATGCTCATGTTGAAAAATATCTTTGTGCCTATCAAATGTGTATGTTTTTTTACACATTCTCATCTATGTCAAAGTAAAAGTTTGAACTAATGTTCCAACACTGTGTTTGCATATGGGGCTTCATTTTGTTCTCATTCTGAACAACTCTAAAGCTTAAGAAAGACCTGGATTAAGAGGTTAGAGCATACAAAATCCTCAGGAAGCGGTGCTGTGACTCAAGTGGTAGAATGCTATGCTAGCCTTGAGCAAAAGAATCTCAGGAACAGTGCCCAGGCCCTGAGTGCAAGCCTCAGGACTAGCAAAACAAAAAAATCCCCAAACAACTTCTTTGGCACATGATTCCATGATACTAAACTGGCATGGATGTGAGTAACACTTTTGCACCATTTTGAAAGGTTTGGGCACTGAGAGGAAAATATGGAACTGTACTGAGAGATAATCTTCCAACTTATTATTACATTGGCAGTACAGGGGTTTTGAACTCAAGGCCTTGTACTTGCTAGGCAAGCCCCCTATCACATGAACCACACCCCATGACCACTGCTCACGGTAATATTTTATTTTATTTTTTCCTATTTATTGTCAAAGTGATGTACAGAGAGGTTACAGTTTCATATGTTAGGACTTGGGTACATTTCTTGTACTGTTTGTTACCTCCTCCCTCATTCCCCCCCCACCTTCCCCTCTTTCTCTCTCTCCCCACATGAATTGTTCAGTTGGTTTACACCGAATGGTTTTGCAAGTATTGCTTTTAGAGTCGTTTGTCTTTTTATCCTTTGTCTCTCAATTTTGATATAGCCAAGCAGCACGGTAATAATTTTACAAGTGGAATGTTATGCTTTCACCCTGGAGCCAGCCTCACGTCAATATCACGCAACTTCCCCTACTTGCATAGCTGAGATTGTAGGTGTATTTCCCTCATTCTTTGCTAAGAATTGTGAAAATATACTCACTGGATTTTGTAGTAGCATAAATATAATGTACAGTTTAGGCACTTGTACTCAGGATGTGTAGAGTTTGGTAGCAAATATATTTTGAAAGTATTTTAGGCATGAATTAGTACAACTAATAAGAATGACCAATTTTGACTGTTTCATTCTTGCAAAGCACTATTAGGAAATATATTCAGGAGCTCCAGTCGCCCAACTGGTTAGCACACAGTATTTATGAGGGGATATATCATGCTGATTTGTATAATGGTATCCATTTTAATTATGTTTACAATAAGCAGCTGACTTCAGGTTTTGACTGACGAGATGAAAAAGCTTCTTTTTCCTCTTATGAACAGCTTTGCTGGAAAAGACACAGAACATGAGTGTCTTAAAGAAGGCCGAATAATTCATTTCCTATTATTATGGTGTTTCTTGCCTGAGCCTCTCCAGCATCTTTTTAAGGGCTTGTTGAACTGGAAGAGTCATTTTTATGCCCTGTAAGATTAAGTTTTATAGCTCAACCCCACCATTGCCAAGACTTCTCCCTGATTTTCTAAATATTCATCTCATCAAACAATGATTCCTGATTTCTTTTACCCATGTGAGCCCAGCAAGACAGCTGAAAGTTTTTCTTGACTGTCACTCATATCACATCTAGCGAGACTCTGCTGGCAGTTCAAGATAAGTAGTATCTGCTGGAAGAGAACCAATGATGCAAACCCTTTTCTTAGCAAAAGACTGTCTGGATTCTAGAGGAGTAGATTTGCTCCAAATGGCATCCAGCCTCACAACCTCCATGGTGGTGAGGAAATGGAGAGTGGAGGGCAGGAACAAGTGGTAGTATGATGGAGAAGAGAACAGGTGTAGATGGTGATCTCCCTTTGCAGGAAGAATGTGATGTAAAGAGTCTAGCAGGTTGAAGTTCAGTATTATCAGCTCTTTGTGATATTTCTATCTGAGCATAAAACCTTGGGTTAGCTAATCTTGGGCTTTATCATTTGTGAGGGAAGGATCATTTCCCTTATTTCATATTTCAGGGAGTTGTGCCATCTATGGGCACAATAGATTTCTGTGTAATATAATTTTTGTACTTCTCTAGTTTTGCACTAGCCACAACTCTTCCCCCAAATAGGGCATTCCTATTTTTTCATATACATAGCAGGCAACTCCCAGTAAAATTCCTTTGACAGAACAAAAACCCCAGTATAACAAAATAATAGTGTTGTAGGGGGTGGTAATAGTTTGATCTTTGCTATCTAGGAGTCCGCAGCAGATAGAGGAGCCAGAATATTTACTGGTAAAATACTAGGAATCTCTAATCAGACAGTCCTTATTTGCCATTGGACATTTACTTACAGGTTTCATGTAACCTTTCTGTGGTTCATTATCAGAATGAGACTGATGAGAACACAACCTTTCAGAGCTGAGGTGAGCATTAATTCAGAAGAAATTGACCCCCATGTCCGGCACAGAAACGTCCTGGAAAGTTTGCTGTGTATTTTCTGTTATGCTTTTCTGTTATTTCTGAGAGTATTTTTGGGCTTCAGTAGGTGCACGTGCACACAATTACCCAGAAGTGCTCTGAGAAGCTGTTCATGCAAGAGGCAGCCTGAGAATGGGTCAGTGTCAATTTAGTATTTCCCCTCAGTCACTTTTAATGTAGGGATTGTATTGGAGAGCCCGGTTATGATTTCTGTTCATGGTATTCTGGTTCCTATGGGTATCTCTCAACATGTAACATCACTCGCGTATCTCATTGAGGTTTTTACTATTCTGAAGGGTGAGTACATGTCACTTCAAGGTGCCTCTCCAACATTATGAAATACACACACATACACACACACACACACAGAATCTATATGCTTGTTAATCGTGTGTGTGTGTGTGTGTGTGTGTGTGTGTGTGTGTATGATGCTTCTGGGGTTTGAAGTCAGGGCCTAGGACTGTCGCTGAGCATTTTTTTCAAGGATAGAACTCTTCCATTTGAGCCTCAGCTCTAGTACTGTTTTTTTTTTTTTTTAAGTGGGGGAATAATTGGAGATAAGAGTCTCTTTTCTGCCCAGGCTGGAGGCTTTGAACTTCAATCTTCAGATCTCAGACACCTAAGTAACTGAAATAACAAGTGTGAGCCACTAGCCCCAATCATTAATATACTATTTACATTATACAATTAATCTCAAATACAGCTTTAATGCATGGTGATGCGTTCTGAACAAAATATTTTTCAGATCAAGTAGTCTTTCTATACTCTGTGAATGCAGAGCCACCTCCACTTCACCCTCAAAGTGCCTGAAGCTCAGCTTTATTATCGTCCTACTTAGGAAAATGTTGGGGTGTTCTGAAATGAATTATGTTGCCCACTTCTTATAGCACTGTGTTTCAGCTTCAAATTAATGTCAGTTGTATGCAAAGACACCTGAAGAGGGCCAACGTTGGTATCTTGAGTCAAAGCCTCTGAAATACTAGGATTTATGGTGGTTTATGGGGCAATAGTCATAGTTGGTTTGTAGAATGTACACCAGAGACCCATGTATTGAAATCGTAGTATCAAGATGCTATTGAACAATGTGGAACCTTTGAGAGTTTGGGACTGGTAAAAAGTCTTTAGGCAATTAGGGATTTGTCTTTGAAAGGGATTATGGGATTCTCAGTAGTTCTTGGCTCTCATTGGTTTGTTTGACCATGGATTAAGTGATTTGGGTCCACTGTAAGCTCCTCTCAGGATGTGATTTCCCTGATCTAGCCAAACACACACACACACACACACACACACACACACACACACACACACACACACACACCAGGCCATGAATCAATGAGTCTGCTTAATGATGCGCTGATGCATCCAAAATTTTGTACTAAAATTAACATTTTCATATGTAAGCTATCAATTTCAAGAATTTCATTATAGCAATAGAAAGCTGAATATCAATCACTGTATACAAACTGAGATCTATATAATATTATAATTTCATCACACCAGTTTTTGATGAAAGATAGAAAAATGTCTTAAAATATTCTTTAGATAGTTAATGGGAATAAGTTTTGGGGAAAATAAACACATGACTACTGTGAAGCTATTGAAGTTGCAAGTATACTGCTTCTGTTCACACATAAGATTTGAACACAAAGGAAGGACCAATAAGAGCTGGTGATTGAGTGTATCTCCTTGCCAAATTCACATATTGAAACCCTTACATTTAGTGCCTCACAATATGATCATATTTGGGAACAGCCCAGTACAGAGGTGATTAAAGTGCTTATGAAAGGGAAGCTCTGAATCAATATGACCAGAGTCCTGGTAACAAGAAGAAGAGCTACTAAGGATGTGCACCAACAGAGAAAAGGCCATCCGAACACAATATGAAGTCAGTCACCTGAAATCCATTGAGAAATATCCCAGAAGAAATAAAATCTGTTGAAAACTTAACTTTGGATCTCAGACACTATGAAGAAATAAGTTCTACTGCCACTGAGTCAACAGCATTTTTTTTTCAAATTTTTATTATCAAACTGATGTACAGAAAGGTTACAGTTTCATACGTTAGGCACTGGATACATTTCTTGTACAGTTTGTTACCTTGTCCCTCATACCCCCCTCCCTCCTCCCCCTTTCCCTTCCCCCCCACGGAGGTGTTCAGTTCACTTACACCAAACAGTTTTGCAAGTATTGCTTTTGTAGTTGTTTTCTTTTTTTACCCTGTGGCTCTCAAATTTGGTATTCCCTTTCAATTTCCTACTTCTAATACCAGTATACACGGTTTCCAATATACTCAGATAAGATTACAGAGATAGTGTAGGTACAACCACAGGAAGGTTATACAAGAACATCATCAATAATAGAAGCTACAGATACACTTAGGACGTTGAAAGTAGTTACAACTGTTTCCATAACATGGAGTTCATTTCACTTAGCATCATCTTGTGTGTACATAAGGGTATAGCTATTGGGCCTTGTGATGCTCTGCTATGACTTGCCTAAACCTGTACTAATTATTCCCTATAAGGGAGACCATAGAGTCGATGTTTATTTGGGTCTGGCTCACTTCACTTAGTATAATTTTTTCCAAGTCCTTCCATTTCCTTACAAATGGGACAATGTCATTCTTTCTGATAGAGGCATAAAATTCCATCGTGTATATGTACCACATTTTCCTGATCCATTCGTCTACTGAGGGGCATCTGGGCTGGTTCCAGATTCTTGCTATGACAAATTGTGCTGCAATGAACATTGTTGTGCTGGTGGCATTACTGTGAATTTGTTTGTGGTCTTTTGGATAGATATCCAAAAGTGGGGTTGCTGGGTCATAGGGGAGTTCTATATTTAGCCTTCTGAGGAATCTCCATACTGCTTGCCAGAGTGGCTGAACCAGTTTACATTCCCACCAACAATGAAGTATGGTTCCCTTTTGGCCACATCCCCTCCAACAATTGTTATTGTCAGTTTTCTTGATATACGATATTCTTTTTTTAAATTTTTTTTTATTATAAAACTGATGTACAGAGAGGTTACAGTTTCATACGTTAGGCATTGGATACATTTCTTGTACTGTTTGTTACCTTGTCCCTCATACCCCCCTCCCCCCTCCCTCTTTCCCCCCCTGAGGTGTTCAGTTCGCTTACACCATACAGTTTTGCAAGTATTGCTTTTGTTGTTGTTTCTCTTAATTTACCCTTTGTCTCTCAATTTTGGTATTTCCTCTCAATTTCCTGATTCTAATACCAGTATACACGGTTTCCAATATACTCAGATAAGATTACAGTGATAGTGTAGGTACAATCCAAGAAGGTCATACAAGAACATCATCAACAGGATATACGACATTCTTACTGGGGTGAGATGGAATCTCAATGTTGTTTTGATTTGCATTTCTTCTATGGCCAGTGATGTAGAGCATTTTTTCATATGTCTCTTGGCCATTCTCATTTCCTCATCAGAGAAGTCTCTTTGTAAGTCTTTAGCCCACTTGATGAGGGGGCTATTGGTTCTTTGCGGTTTTGCTTTGGAAAAAGACAATTTTTTTTTTTAGTTCTGCATATATTTTAGAGATGAGGCCTTTGTCTGTTGAATGTCCGGTAAAGATCTTCTCCCAGTCTGTGGGCTTTCTGTTTATCTTGAGAGCTATGTCCTTTGCCCTGCAGAAGCTCTGCAGTTTGATGCAGTCCCATTTGTCCAACCTTTCTTTGATTTGTAGCCTTTCTGGGTCTTTGTTAAGGAAGTTCCGTCCTGCGCCAAGGAGCCCAAGTGTTTCTCCTAGTCCTTCCTTTAGTGTTTTTAGGGTGTCTGTTTTGATTTCAAGGTCTTTAATCCATTTGGAATTGATTTTGGTGCAGTGTGATATATAAGGATCTAGTTTTAGTTTGTTGCATGTGTTGAGCCAGTTTTGCCAGCACCACTTGTTAAAGAGGCTATCTTTCTTCCATACTATTGTTTTAGCTCCTTTATCAAAGATTAAGTAGGCGTAGTTCTGTGGGTTCATTTCTGGGTCTTCAATTCTGTTCCATTGGTCTTCAGGCCTGTTCCGGTGCCAATACCAAGTTGTTTTTATTACTATAGCTTTATAATACAGCTTGAAGTTGGGTATTGTAATTCCTCCAGCGCTGTTCTTTCTGTTTAGGAGGGTTTTTGCTATTCTAGGTCTTTTATTGTTCCATATGAATTTCTGGATTGCTTCCTCTATTTTATTAAAGAATGGTGTTGAGATATTAATGGGTATTGCATTGAATTTGTAGATAGCCTTTGGCAATATTGCCATTTTGATTATATTAATCCTCCCAATCCAGGAGCATGGGAGGTTTTTCCATTTCCGTAGTTCTGACTTAATTTTGTTTTCAAGCTTTTAAAGTTCTCATCAAAGAGGTCTTTCACTTCTTTGCTTAAAGTTATTCCCAGGTATTTTAGGTTTTGGGGGGCTATTGCAAAAGGAGTTGCTTTCCTGATTTCAGCCTTGGTCTTTGGGTCGTTAGCATAGAGAAAGGCTGTTGATTTTTGAAGATTTATTTTATATCCTGCAACTTTGCCAAAGTTTTGGATCCGCTCTAGTAGCTTGGGGGTAGAGTCTATGGGATTCTTTAGGTATAGGATCATGTCATTTGCGAAGAGAGAAAGTTTAACTTCATCTTTTCCTATTTGGATCCCCTTTATATTTTCTTCTTGCCTAATTGCTCTGGCTAGGAATTCTAATACTATGTTGTAGATCAGGGGAGAGAGTGGACATCCCTGCCTTGTTCCTGATTTTAAAGGGAATGGCTTTAGTTTTTCACCATTTAGAGTTATGCTAGCTGTTGGTTTGTCATAAACTGCCTTGATTATATTCAGGAATGTTCCCTGGAATCCAAGTTTTTCCAGGGCTTTTAGCATAAATGGGTGCTGGATTTTATCGAACGCTTTTTCTGCACCCAGAGATAAAACTATGTGGTTCTTTAGCTTGCTCCGGTTGATGTGGTGGATTACATTAATTGACTTGCGTATATTAAACCAACTTTGCATCCCTGGGATGAATCCAGTTTGATCGTGGTGCATGATTTTTTTGATGACCTGTTGAAGTCGATTGGCCATAATTTTGTTGAGAATTTTTGTGTCTATGTTCATCAGGGAGATCGGTCTGTAGTCCTCTTTCCGTGATGAGTCTCTGCTTGGTTTTGGGATGAGGGTTAATGCTGGCTTCATAGAATGAGTCTGGTTGTGAACGTTCTCTTTCAATTTCATTGAAGAGTTTGAGAAATATTGGTGTGAGTTCTGTTTTGAAGGCCTTGTAGAATTCTGCAGTGAATCCGTCTGGACCTGGGCTTTTCTTCAATGGGAGATTATTTATTGCCGTTTCTATTTCAATACTGGATATGGGTCTGTTTAGAAGGTTTAAATCTTCATGGTTGAGTTTGGGGATATCCATTTTTTCTAGGAAATCATCCATTTCTTCCAAGTTCTCAAATTTGTTGGCATAAAGGTTTGCAAAATAGTCCCTTATTATTTTCTGAATTTCGGTTATTTCTGTGGTGATGTTACCTGTTTCATCTCTTATCTAGTTTACTTGAGTGTGCTGCCTTTGTTTTTTGGTCAGGTTTGCCAGGGGTCTGTCTATCTTGTTGATTTTTTCAAAGAACCAACTCTTTGTTTTGTTGATTCTTTCGATGATTTTTTTCGTCTCTAATTGATTTAATCCTGATTTGATTTTAATTATTTGCTTCCGTCTACTGACTTGGGGTTTGGCTTGCTGTTCTCTCTCCAGAAAATTAAGGTGCTTCCTTAAATTACTGAGTTGCTGTTTCTCCAGTTTGTTGATGTATGTACACAGAGATATAAATTTTCCTCTGAGTACTGCCTTTGCTGTGTCCCAAAGGAGCTGGTACTTTGTGTCCTCAACTTGGTTGAAGTCCATAAACATTTGAATTTCCACTTTAATTTCTTCAATGACCCACTGATGGTTCAACAGCATTTTTTTATGGTAAAGTATTCATTTCTTATCATAAAAGTTTATATTGTACATTACTTGTAACTGACTTCCTACCATTGCCACTAAACTAGGAGTAGTCAGATTAATTGATCCAGTAACAAGAGGTGTCCTGAAATTACAAACTTCCTCAGTGACTGCCGGAGATGACAGAACTTTTGCAGGAGCCAGAACAAAGGACATATTCTATGGGCTCAGGTGTAAGGAGTGAAACAGTCCTGGTTTTATATGCCCCATTTTTCTGTCTAAACTCATTCATCAGCCTAAGCAGCTCCTCAATCCATGGTAAACACTTGATCAGAAGTAGAAAAAGACCAGAAATGTCTGGAAGGAAACTTCTGCACAGTGACCATTTCCACCACAGTCCTGCAGTGACCACAGAGGAACAGGTCATTAATATTATCTAAATAGATCAAAATTGATAGAACTCAAGAACAGGAACATCAGGAGGAATTTGTTCTTTATTTCTGCTTTGTTAAGATCAAGAATGAGAGTGAATTAATAACAATAACAATAGCTAAAATACATTGCTCATTTCCTATCAGTCACTTGCTTTTCTAAATTCCTTGCATGCTCTAATGCAGTTCTCACAATGACAAGTGCTATTATTATTCATATTTTTGACACCAAGGAAACTGAGATTCAAAAAAAGATTCATTAAATTCCCTATGCGTATTCAATTCGTATGTAAAGAAGCTTGAGTGAATAGATTTGAAGTGGAAAAATAGTCAACCTCCCATATTTGCTTAATCATATAGCATGTGAATAGTTAGCATATATTAATTTTACAAATGAGCTTTCTTGTTACTTCTATACATGCATATCTTTCAGTTTGACCCAGTCAAATCACCCTCTTATTATTCTTAGTCCTCATCTTTTTTATCTCTTGTCCCCTCCCCCCCACTTTCCATTACTGGCTGGGCAATTCTGCATATTCCATACGCAGAATTAACCATGTAAGATTATTCACTTTCTTCCATACTGGATGTGCTTATGGTATTTACACACACACACACACACACACACACACACTCACACATGTGTGTTTGAAATGGATATCAATCATATCTACCACACTGTGTCACCTTCTTACTTTGTAATCTCCTTAACGGATCTTCCATCTTACAACTATATCATACCATCATCATCATCGATTATCATCTTAAGTCTACAGTTACATGTGAGTGAGAATACATGATATTCATCTTCCTGAGTTTTAACTCTCTTGTTCAATGTAATTATATCCACATACATACATTTGTTTGCAAATGAAAACACTTCATTTTTCTTTTCTTTTTGTTTTTGCTCAAGGCTAGCACTCTGCCACTTGAGCCACAGTGCCACTTCTGGCCATTTTTTATATATGTGGTGCTGGGGAATCGAACCCAGGGCTGTATATGAGTCAGCACTCTTGCCACTACGCTGTATTCCCCGCCTCATCATTTTTCTTAATGGCTGAATATCATTTCATTGTGAGTAAGTTGTTCCACATTTTCTTCATCAGTTGTATTGTGAAAATCATGGTGTAGTTTGACCATTGTGAAGCATGTGAACAGATGAATGGATGGATATTCAGCTATGTCTGGTATGTCTTCTCATCCTGACAGTTGTGTATAGCAATAAAATAAATTGGAATCATAATCCCAATGCTGAGAAATCACAATTGATTAGCTAACTACCTTTGTTTTCATATAATAGGTTCTGATCACAGAGCTCATAATCTCTCTTTACAGTCAGAAGCTAGACAGAAGTGCAAATATTCAGTGGAGCTTAAAAGCCCAAAGATGCTAAAGAGTGCAGAGCAACTCTGTCAGGCAAGATACGTAGTACGGTATCAACACAAAAGACCTCACCGTAAACAGGGTGCATCACAACACATGACAATTTCACCGACAAGACTGAAGCAATCGATTTCTTAATTTACATGTGTGAAGCAGTTATTCCTTTTCCTTCTCATCTTGATATTATGGGTGATAAGGAACAATGTTTAACCTCATATTAGAAGACACCTAAAAGGAACATATCTGAGTCTACATAGACTGTGAATGAAACAAAAATCTTTGCTCTGAGAAATGTTGAAGACCACTGAAATGGTCAGGAAGTAGACACCTGGTAGCTGTGGTTACTCTCTATTCCTCTATGCCACAGTGGGTCCTTGGTCTGCTGTACGATTAGGCAGCATGGCCTTCTGAAAGAACATACTTAACAAAGTCCCTGTCTTCTCCCTTGTTTGATTTTCCTTTTCCAGGAAAGTTGCTCTAAGTTCCTGAGCTATAACATGAACAAGAAAAAGATAACATTCTCACCCTTCCCTTCCCTGAAAGATGCATAACATATGTTCAAGAAGTACTTAGTATGAATAGTTCTGGCATTTGCTTTGGAGTTGGCTTGGGCCGATTTGAACTGAGAATCATCATAGCAACCATGATAGCAGCATTCATAACCATTTCACATATACATGCTTGTCACATATACAATGAACCCAAATTCCAGTCTCTTGGGATATGCAAGCAGATTGTCTATCCCTGTATCCATGACCCAGTGACATTTATGCAATGACACATTTCCAAATATTGGAAGAAACATCATTAACAACATTTCTCTTTTTGAGAAATAACGACAGCAGAACAATGCAGTGGCTTACTTGATTCAGCAGTTCTGCACTTTATTTTGTAGGAAAAGAAAAATATCACCCACACCATCCATAGAAAATGATTGTGGTGTGCATGTGTTAACTTTTGAACTTTAAAATTCCAGGAATGTTCTCAACTGTGGCTTTGTAAGTGGCTGCATGTCTCAGAGCATTTGTATGCCTCTCAGAGGGTTTGCATTTCTCAGAACAGCATAACGAGTAAGAATGAAGAGACAGAGACTCTAATTCTTGAGAAAGAATTTTCACAGCATTTACTGGGCTGCATAATAAAAGCAGAGCGAGACTGTATATAAAGCAGGAAAACAAGTGAGAAGAAAGAAGAAAAATAGAGGAGGAAGAAGAGGAAGTAGCGGAGAAGAAGACAAGGTAGAAAGAAAAAAGGAAGACGAGTGCAATAGAGCTCATGCCACAATGTTAGCAGATTAATAATGTGCATAGATAATGAATAAAGGTGAGTGCCTCATTAGAATTTATAAGGGGGAGAATGTCTGAGGAGCTTCTTTTTGAGTGGCTTCTTTCTATTACCTATAGTCTGGCATGTGGTACTGAACTTCTTGCCGGGCTTCATCCCTGGGAATTGATTCTGGAGTGTAGAATCCTGTCCCATCTCCTGGCCTCTCATCCCTGTGCAGCCTCTTGCATAATAGTGATTGGATTTTTCTGGGCTCTCCACATTCTCAAGAGATTTCGTTTGTCACTGGAGGTTACTTGGCTGATTTAATTTTCCATTTCCCAGTTATCTACTGTTACCATTTGCCTATGATTTTGGGTTACACAATTATCTTTTATCTCATTGTTGATAGACAAATGTGAATACATACATACATATATGTAGTACTTTAAATAATTGCTAAAAATAAACAAATTTCTTCCTTCTCTTGAAGAAAAACCCTCCCAATTTCAATATATGGAAGTACTTCTTGAATTAGTAACAGAGAATTAAAATATTATCCATCAAAATGCATTGAGATTTTTCCCTCACAAAGCATTTTTTTTACTCATGGGGGAGAGGCAAAGGAGTGGGAGGGAAGGGAATGAGGGAGGAGGTAATAAACAGTACAAGAAATGTACCCAAGGCCTAACGTATGAAACTGTAACCTCTCTGTGCATCATTTTGACAATAAATAAGAAAAAAATGAAAAAATGCACTTTTTAATCAACCCTTCACACACATACACACACGTGTATATGTATATATTTGACTCAGCTAAAAAAATTCTTAGTCTGTCACAGTGAATACATTTTTTCAAAGAATGTGAGGTATTAGATTCTTGTTCACTACACTCCTGTAGTCATTCCATTCTCCCACATATATGAGTATCTTCGTATTTTTTTCCCTTTCCTCTTCTTCAGTTTAAATTTTCTTTCAATGTAATAACCTTTTCTCTCCTCACTGCCCCACCAACTCATACCAAATACTCTCTGCGAGGAGATTTTCATTTTCGTCATCCCTCTGAAAGTTTAAATGTCGCATTTGCATTTCACTCAATGTTTAAAATACAAGGAGCTTGAAATGAAATGAAACCATAGGATTGGGGCCTCTCATTGAATGGAAAGTAGCAATCAATGCAGTGTGCCGACCCCAATTATTAGTGTTTGACCTCTTAAAAAACCTACTCAGACTTCCTGTCAGTAGGTGATGTGAACACTGTCCCTTCAGAACACCCCCACACCCCAGCCTTCTGCTCCCACTGGAGATACTCTGTGGAATGATCATCTAGTTCTGTGACATTTACTTTCAATCTCTTTGTATTCCCTAAGATGAAGCCTTGTCACCAAACAAAACCTAAAATGCTCCAGTGAATATAACTGGACCTGAAAACTGTGCAGATAATAAGGACATCGGTGTGTTTTGATCCCCTGAGAAGCATTTCTACCAGCTTCCAAAAGCTGATAAGCATAGCCTGTCCATTTTTCAATCTTCTCCTGGAAGAACCAAGATTATCCGTGCTTGGAAATAGCCAACAGGAATTGAGACTACAACAGACTGTTCCATAGAAGAGGCTTTGCAAAATGGTATCTTGGGAACCAGGTATGCCTGACTGTAAATACTATCTTATTACTTGGGAAAGGGATAATGTTCTCAGCTTTTCTGAATCCCACAATGTTTTTGCCTATAAAATGAAGAAAATAATGTTTGTGTTTCCTTTTGAACCAATGCAATAGTGATACAAGGCACTATGTTGGAAATGAACTTTACAACTTGGGGTGGAAGGAGGAGGGATGTGGGAGGGCAGGAATAGTGGGAAAAAATGGGAGAGGAGGTAACACTGACAAGAATTGCACTCATTTCATTACTAATGTAACTATAAACCCTATGTTACTCACCTTTAAAATTAAAAAAAAATCATTGGTTATAGAAAAAAATATTCTAAAAATTGAATAAGGCATGTGGATTTTCTTTAAACTTAACTGGGTGTAATTACTAGTCATTTGATATTATTTTTGTTTCTTTCTATTACCGTTATAAACAATATGACTAACTAATGTTATCTTTATTGACCTATATTTATTATGAGTAACACAAAACTGGGTATCTTGATTCTCAAGAAATAACATTTGTGCAGAACATATATCTTGCTATGTGGACTTATTTCTTTTTATGTCAATGGAAAAAATAAAACCTTAGGCAACATAGACAATTAACAAACATTGCTTCGGGACCTATTCCCTGCATGGTTATTTTATGACATTGTATAATAACTGTAATTATTAATAATAAAATACAAATTATAATGATAATATACTTTATATAATGCTTTATATAATGGGCATTCAATGACCAAAAGGCTCATGGGTTTACTCATGCTTGTGTTTGTAGGAGAAGGCAGATAATATTAAATAAGTAAGCATACATACAAATTAATAATCTTCCACCATACTACATGTTCTATCGATAGTAAGATGGAACTCTGTGGTTGCAGAGGGAGACAAGTTTGGATGATGTGGTCAAATTCAGAGACATCTTTGTACATCGTGCTTCATGATTTTAAGCTTATTCTTAAACTTCATACACCACAAGTCCCGTCAGAAGTGTTGGGATGGGAAGAAAGTTACCACCAAGGGAATAGGGAGGGAAAGCTTCTGTTTCCTGAAGGTGCTAACGTGGTGCAAGGAACAGTTATGCTGGCATGGAGAGAGAAGTATGGAGGTGATGAGAAGTCATGGAGTAAGTTGGGTTTACCTCTATGGGTCACCAATAAGAAAAGATGCGAACACGAGGCTTTTGCTTCAATTCAGATGTGTCATCATATAATAGACCACACACTGGCCAGTGGCAGAGATGGAAAATTATGGGTAAGTAAGTACACAGTTTGGAACAGGAGTTGATATGCTTTACTATGTGAACGTGAGATATCAATAAAACAGAGATAAAGTGAAGTCTTTGTCAAGAATTTGTAGCCATAGCACTAAAAGGGGTGGTGATAATATTTTTCATTCAAGAAAAGTGGCAAGAGTTATGAAATATCATCGGAACAGAATGCAAAACACTAGGAATACAACACCAGGCATTGTATACTCTTCACGGCTATAAGAAAATAATCAAATGATTCAGGATTCATCTCTTGTAAAGGTAGAACAATCGAAGTATATTTTTCATGAAACATGTTTTTTCTATGCCATATAAAATAAAATGAATTTTATTCCATGACAATAGTGTATTATCTAATTTGAACAATATAGTACGTTTATTTGGTGCTTAGGATTTATTTAATCTTTAAATGAACCACAGGTATATAGCATGTTATGGTCTTCCTTTACAGAGGATGAAATTTTGATATAGAGAGAATAAAAGTATACACTCAGTCAAATCCTGATGTTTTGTTCATAAATTCTTGAATCCAATGTCAATGCCATTAAACATCACCTACTATGTCTTTTAATAAAGGCTATGAAGGTTACAGAAGTTTATAGATGCAAATGATCTTTAATATTTTTAATAGGAATGATAAGAAGGGAAATGAATTCTTGTAAGAGCAATTTTGAAAATCAGAAGAGAAATGATGAAGGAGTAAAAAGTTCAGTTAGAGCTGAAACCTGGCAACTTTGTGATGGGAAACCTAGCTAGAATGAAATTATGTGATAAGTTATCTTAATCCTTCCCGTAAGAATGAGAAGATTCAGTGCTGCAGTAAGATAGTATCTAATTCTAGTATCTCTTTCAGCACTTAGCAACTAGTAATAGGCCCCCTAATATGTGTTTATTAAACTCCTTCAGAATGTATAAGTATATAGGTGGGATCACAGACTTCATGATTTATATACATATGTACATGCATATTTATGTATATATGTACAATTTTACCCCTTTTTTCTTGTCTTAATTTGCTTTATTTCATGGTGTATAGGCTAATAAAATTTCTTTGAGGGCTGGGGATATAGCCTAGTGGCAAGAGTGCCTGCCTCGGATACACGAGGCCCTAGGTTCGATTCCCCAGCACCACATATACAGAAAACGGCCAGAAGCGGCGCTGTGGCTCAAGTGGCAGAGTGCTAGCCTTGAGCGGGAAGAAGCCAGGGACAGTGCTCAGGCCCTGAGTCCAAGGCCCAGGACTGGCCAAAAAAAAAAAAAAATTTCTTTGAAAATAAAACTATTTCTTGCTACTAGACACAAATGAGAAGGAACAGATTACAGATATGAAAGTTCCAAAAAGTCAAGGACTATTTTTGTTACTATCCTGAGGCAA
Source organism: Perognathus longimembris pacificus (assembly GCF_023159225.1). Taxonomy (NCBI): domain Eukaryota; kingdom Metazoa; phylum Chordata; class Mammalia; order Rodentia; family Heteromyidae; genus Perognathus; species Perognathus longimembris. The sequence continues at coordinate 15,546,295 of NC_063170.1, forward strand.
AGCAGTAATCAAATTCTTGAAGCCTGGAGTCTAAATGACATCTAGGAAATTATTATTTTTTTTTTTTAGTGAACTGTCTTTTATTTCCTAATTTGTTAAATTTTTTTTACCAGTCTTCTCAAAACATATGGAAACATGAAGTGTTACATTTACATAATGGATTTGTGCATCACTACAGTTCATGTTTTATCACATTACTGAGCTGAGGTGGCAGCATGAGACACTGGGAAAATAAAATCTACCAGCTAAACTTTTTGGTTATATCACACATTATAGCTCTGATATAGGCTTTATGCTCCTGATACGTGTCTATATATCTATTTGTCTGTATCTATATCTATATATGTCACTTTCTCTGCATCGGTACTTTTCTCTTTTTGTTTTCAGTTTTATTGATTCACGTGCACTCAACTGTCAACTCCTGCCTTTCTCCTGTGCTGTGTATTTTCAAGGTGTGCAACAAGTATATATACCCAACAAATCAGCCTCCTGCAGAAGAGTGTCATATCCAATACACACTCATTAAATAATGAGAAGAACTTATAGGATCAGCCTTTTGATAATGTTTTCTTAATAGAGTAGAGTCCAATTCTTAAACTACAATAATGTCTGGATGTAAATTCATGTATGAGAAGATATATCATGTAGCAATTGATGCATATAACTCCATAACTTAATGTTCAAGATAACCATCTTGGTATAATCTTTCACACGTGCTGAAAATGAAGAACATAAGAAGAATTAGTCTGATGGAGGCAAACACTGTTTGTAGTCAGATGGGGGCCAGGAGCAAGGAGCTTGGAGTAAATGAAGCTTACTGCTACATTAGTCCGTCATGTTGTCTCTTACTACTCACAGTGAATCTCAGCAATGAGTTTTTTGGGGATTCCTTCCAGTATAACATTCTTTAAGAAGTCATTTTAACTCCATGGCATCTTAGTTCTCTAATCTGAGTCTTCTAGAAAATTAGAGCTGCATCACCTTTCTGGCCTATATTTTTAACTCATATATTCAACTCATAGACAATTTACTTAGGTCAATTGGTTTCAAAGACAAGGGTTAGAGTTGTTAATTCTCTTGTTGTTTTCTTCATTGCCCCCAATTTTCAATAAGAGAATGTCAAAGAGTTTATAGACATTTAAAGACACCGGACTGGGTATTTGTCATTGTTTTATTTCTGTATAAATGTCTCTTTTGGGTATGTTTCTTAAATCCTATGACTACCACCATTCTTCTATTTGCTCATTCTATTGTTGGAGAGAGAAATAATGTATGCTGAAAGGGAAGAGATGGCACATTAAATAAAATTTACCCATTACTAAAGTTGGAGGAAATCTAATGTATGTGAACTTCAACATGGTGAGGAATTTTTGGAAATATTTCTGAGAACTTATTATCCCATTGTTTCGTCACACAGCCCAAGGCTGGAGGCTCTATCCTGCTGGACTATTTCAGAGAAGAATGCAAATGAGCAGTTGTATGGACTGGTAGAAGAGGAGAGTTTCTGTGGGGACCCTGTGGTAAGAGGGAAAAGACAGATGTGTGAGCAGCTGCTCAGCTACATCACGAGTCAGCCCCTAGTGCACACAGGTAATGGACCAGGCAGTTAATCCATTCACAATCAAGAACTGACCATATGCCATGGCTGGGCTATGTGCAAGGGAGCTCATAAGATGAAGATCTTGAGTTTGACTATTTTATAAATAAAAGAAAGGAATGCTATGGGAATAACAATAATGGAACAGTCACAAAAATAACATTTGTTATTCAATGAATCATTCAAAGGTCCCATTGATTAGCTTCCTTCTGAAATAGGCAAAGTGTTTCCTTGTTTTTTTAATTCCTTCCTTCCTTCTTTCATTCCTTCTTTTCTTTTCTTTCCTTCTCTTTTGAGATGAGACTGTTTAAGAACAGAAAGAAGAAAAAAGACAGAGAGGAGACTAATATTACTACACATTGTGTTAGATACTATGTCTTGTTAGTTGGCATTTTAATCAGTGGTTCAGTTCTCATTGAATGTTATATTAATGGTTAATTAATTACAAAGCATGCCTTTCAGGTGTAATTATTTTATTGTTTGCTTTATCAGATCATGAAAATATGCCTTAGATTCCCAGAATCTCATGTTTTTCCTCAGGATTGAGATTTCATTTGTGTTAATTTCTTGGTAATTTATATATTAAATATCTGGTTATTCTAATATTACCAGGAATATTTGTAAGGGAAAAAAGAATTTTAGAATCTTTTTTTTTTGGTATATTTTTGGTGCTGGAGGTGAAATCCAGGGCCTTGTACATGGTTAGCATATGCTTTAACCCAGAGTATGTGAGTATTCTGTTTCCAGCAATCCAACATATTCCGTTCTCATTAATTATGAGAGTAACCATAACTCTTTATATTGAAGTAGACTGTCTCTGTGGCTGTAGGAAACGATTTGAGAAATACTATTCTGTTGCAGTGATTCCTAAAATGAAGTAATTTTACCTTTACCCAGGAGACTGTTGATAATCACCTGAGATGATTTGGGTTGTCCTAATTGGGGACTGGAACAACCTGTATCTGGTGGGCAGTAGCCACAGATAACAGAAAATATTCTGTCATATTCCCACCACAAATCATGACCAAAGCATTGATTGTGATTAGTAAGACTAGGGATATTCCACTTATGTAAATGTAAGCCCCCTGCTTATTAACTTCTCCATAAAGATTTTTTAAAAGTAGGTGTATTCTAGACATGCTATTAACTATTACCTCAGAGTTTACAATCTCATGAAAGTTATCTTTATCATTTTTTGTATCTCTATCTCTATAAATCACATATATCTATCTTATTTATAGCATATGTATAAAATATTTCCTTGTGTGTAGATAAATAACATGTTTTTCCGTATTAACATTCATTTGCAGATCAAATAATGTAAACCTAATTTTCTTAGTGAAAATCTAGGAACTCTATTAAGAATTTTAGACACAAATGCTTTATTTTGAATACTTTTCAGCTATAATAAGAAAATTAGAAATATTATTTCTATTAGACATGATTTTGATTTCCAGTCATTCTCAAATTCAAACCCTTGATCCATACATGCAGATTCAGTAGTACATTTGAAAAATGGGGCATTGTCAAACATGTCTTTGATATAGTAAGTTAATAATAATAAATTTGGAAAAGCTGAGTTTGAGGTGTTCTTATATACATGTCACACCACGAAACTGACAAGGGCCTTTTAAAATCCTACTACTTAGAACTCTAGGCTGTAGACATAAATGTTCTGAAATTTACCTGTTTCTTGTGATATATAGTAGACAGATGGAAACTGAGAAGAAAGTGAGGAATAAGAGAATGTGTGGTATAGAATTTTCTATGAGGTGCATGAAAATATTTTTTTTAATTCAAGTGGTAGATGAGAAAGAGACACACCATCTCTCTGATGGTTCTGTCTCAACTTGATGGACCCATTTAATAACTGTTTACATGTCTGGCATTCCACCTATATTAAATGTTTTCCCAGGCATAGAGATGATGCATTTGACTCTATTCGGAAAATTTATGCTTTTGTTGTAATTATGCCAGCCCCCCGCCCAAAAAAAAATCTGGCTAAACTGTAGTGTCAGTTCTGATGTCTGTATCACTGATCCATTTATTCATTCACTCAATAACTCTTTACTGAATGAAAATCCTGAACAGGCTTTCCTCCAGGAGGTATCAGTAAAGCATAATTAATAGGGCAAAACTGTAACACTTTAAGGCTTACTAGTTACCAAAAGAAATTAATAAACTAAACAACATACATATAAGGTAAAATATAACAGGACACAGGAACATAGACATGTGGTAAAGAGAAGTGTCTTTCCTATGTAAAGTGCTTTCAGGGTCCTCAACTGAAAAGACTGTGTACTTCTGTAGAAACAATTTTGTTAGGATTCTCAACCAATCCACTCTTTTGCTTTTTTGCTCTTCCCCAAGGAGTCTATTTCAATATTTCAGAATCTCCTTAATGCATCTAATGGTCCCAATACAAAAGAAGTTCAAAGGAAATGTTTAGATATGCAATAAAGAAATTCAAGAGGAGGTTTAAATAATGGTTCAGGGGCGGTTTACATACATTGAGGAAGTCAGGCCCTGATTATTCTATTCTGCATACAAAAGGAAATAAGTTCATTCATTTTACATTAATGTCCACATCAACATCCCAGTAGTGGAACAGGAATTCAGAGTTGTTGTTGTTGTTGTTTCCTTTTTGTGGAATCACAATCCCGAGGCTATCACTCAAATTTGGGGCATGGTACTTACTTTTCCTGAAGCATTTATCAAAGGGCTTTAATATGCATGGTACTGAGACCCATCCCAAGCCCCATCATCATTTCAGATCTTTGAGTTACAATTTATTAATATTTGCTCTGATTGCTTCCTGGAATGTTTACATAACTGGATTTCCTGTTTCTTCCCGCCGGCAGTCCTCAGTCTCGTTGGCCGTAAATGCTACTTATAAACTGTGGATTCTCAAAATTTTATCTCCAGTATGAATACATCATGTCAGCTGCTGACCCATGTAGGAGTGGATGTGTGTGGGTTTGTAAATATAAAAATGTCTACTCAGCAATTGCTCTTAGATTTCTCACAGTGATGCCAAGCATAAAGTGTTTAAGGCAGAACACTTAATCTGTACCACAAATTTGATTTCCTTAAAGTTATGTTTCTTTTCTTTTCTTTTTTAATCAAAGTGGTCCCATATGGTCTAACTCACTAGGCACATTATAACCCGAGCTACTCTTTAAACCTCCAAAGATCAATATACCATCAGGTAGATCATGGCAGGAACTTTAAAACATCCAGATAAATTGACTGTACACCTTTTGTTTTATTCAGTGATACACACAGAATCTTATTTAAAAATGAAGAACAAAGGGTGAGTAAATGCAGCTGTGATACTCACTAGACTCTATGGTGAAGGCAAACCAATGCAACAGCAATAATTACTAAACTATATGCTGTACTCCAATTGTAAAACTCATGGAGGTATCTAGGGAACAGAGGAGGGGGTAAAGAGAGCGAAAAATGAAGGAGGAGGTTAACACGTTGGATAAGAAATGTGCCTTATGTATGAAACTGTAACCCCTCTGTACATAACTTTGACAATAAGTAAATTAATTATTTTTTTTTTGCCAGTCCTGGGGCTTGGACTCAGGGCCTGAGCATTGTCCCTGGCTTCCTTTTTGCTCAAGGCTAGCACTCTGCCATTTGAGCCACAGCGCCACTTCTGGCCGTTTTCTAGATAGGTGGTGCTGGAGAATCGAACCCAGGGCTTCATGTATACGAGGCGAGCTATCTTGCCACTAGGCCATATTCCCAGCCCCTAATTAAAAAAAGAAATATGCCTTTTATTTGACTTACTTAACTATAGCCCCTCTGTACAGCATCTTTACAATAACTATAAAAAATGCAAAAGAACCCACACAAGACAGATCAGCTAATATTTCTTCTAATTCATTAGCTCATTCTTAGGACTAAATTCTTAGTTTCTCACCAGACTTCAAGATGCTATACTGTGTGATCCATATGATTGAAATATTCAATTTCTGCTAATTCTCTCACTGCTTGTCTTTCTTCAAATGAGCCACTGCCCAAGCATTTTTAGGGTCTAAAATAATATTTTCTTCTGTTTTTTTTGCAATGTAATAATTCTTCATATTAAACACCATTTTCCCAAACAAGTTTTTCTGCAGCTTCCAGTCATCTAGCCACACTTCTAGCTCATGTTGTATTCTGTGAATATAAAATTCCTGATTATTTTCACATACATTATCATAGACACAAATATTTTGTTATATATAATTATATATATACATTTACATATATACATACACACAATTTTCAGATTAATGGCTATTTCTCCCAAGTGAACATATGATAGGTAAAGAGAGAAAATAACTGTTTTGGTCAATGCTCTATTGCACACCAAGAAGAATGGCTGTCATATTATATGGTTCAATAAATATTTTTGATAAAATGAGTGCATTCAGTGTTTACTAAATGTAGCCATCCTCATTATTTTGAGCAGCCATATGTCATATATTCAAAGAAAATTAGGTTTTCACCAGTAGATGTTAAAAGCTCTTTCACTACATTGCAGTAATTTCAAATTATACTAAACCTTCTTGTAAATTACTGATCATATCATTTATTTCAAGTCATCAAACATGTTTTGAGTCCTTTGCCAGGTCATGAACATTGTACTAAGTACAAAAGATTACGCATTAACACACACACACACACACACACACACACACACACACACACACACACTGCAGCTTGAAGTGTATTAAGTTCAGGGTGTTAACAAGCACCAATCACAAATTTTCTTTAAAAGAGCGAGCCATAGAATGGAGTCTAAATGCTATTTTTTTCTCTAAGAAAGAAAATGAATCTCTCAGTGTAATATCTCTAAGTATTCAAGGGCATATCTAAGCTGTATATATAAAAAAATCCTGTAGCCAAGAGAGCAAGAAAAAGGTCACTAAGTTATTTTAATTAAAGCAATTCATTTGAGGACAAAGGGACAAATTCCATGGAAAATAGAGCCCTTAGATTTCAACTCTGCTGACAGTGGTAGGCACTGCTTCAGATTAAGTAAGGGCAATTCATATTCTAAACTAAAAGCAAATAACTTTAATTAAGCCTGGCTCTAGGGTCTGAGCTTGGGAGACCTTTTTAATAAAAGAGATCACACAAATGAGAAAAAATTTTACTCACAACCTCACCATGCTGTTTTCCTCCTCCTTTAGCACTTTTTTCAACATATTTAAGGAGCAGAGTAGATGAAAGACAAGCAATTCTGACCTGTGGCATAAAATGTAGGGGTTAAAAAAATCACCTATGATGTGATGAAGCTTGGTAGGGAACATGCAAGATTTAGAACAAGGTAATATGAAAGTTGTTCAGTCTGCCCTGATTTCTCTTTCTTTCTTTTATTACAACAAATTAAATCAACAAACAGTTATGGGACTAATAAAGTACGAGTTAGTGGTGTTGATTCTGGAACAAGATAGAATAATAGTATAAAGGTTATGTAATGTATAGTATGGTTGGTAAAAAGGCTTAATATTTTGAAAAACCATGAGAATATATTGTTCAACTGATATAATATGAAATAAAAACTATACGTCTGTTTGTATATACATATATATATGTTCATTAACATTATAAGTGTTCATAACAGTTCATTAGCATTATAAGTGAAAGGGACAAGGAATAATGGTGGTGGAGAGATTTCTGAGAGTGTTCAATAAGTTATTTGTGCTAATCTATAGCTCTGGACCTTGGATAATCAAAAATTTCCCAAGTAGGGGAACAGAAAGTTTGTATCTTTTTTGAATTTCAACCTTGAGATGTTCTGTTAAGTCGTAATCTCCAATAACACGTTTGCAAAGGATACCTTTCTGATTTTTTATTTGCAGTGGAGACAAAGTCTCTGTATTTGAGTCAGAATAACTCCAATGTTCAATACTTCTCAAATTCATTCAATTATTCCAGGCAAATATTAGGCTAAATGTTCTTTATGGTATTCAAATATGCAAAGACATTCATATATTTGTAGCAATGCTGTATTTTTATTAAGCACAGTGTCTTGGCAAATAGCTCAAAGATACACATCACCTTTATAGTTGACTGAAAATCGAAAAGTTCTATTCACACACACAAACAAACACACAAATACACACAAACTTCAAATAGTAGTAAAAGATACATGATTGTACAGAGTAGAAACTCTGAACCTGAAAAATTAAAACCGAGAGTCAAATCCTGGATCCTAGTGATGAGGAAATGCTTTTTGTAAGTAAGCATTTTTTTTCACCTCTTTCAAATGGAAAAGTGGATAGCTGTCTCAGGTATCTGACCTAGGATGAACATACTTTGAAACTTTCCTCCAGCTTTTATTAGCAAAGTAAATGTAATGATATTTCTGTGTGGCTGGTGATTTTCAAACTGCAGAGTCAGTTGTGATGAAAGTATTAGACATTCCATCCCTAAGTCTAAAAGCAGAAGGCAATAAGCTATAAGTACCAAGTTAGAGCTGAATACATTTCATGAGTATCCATCCATCCTTAAGAATGAAGGAAAGTAGACCCCTCTAAGGATTTCCACGTTTGTTTTAGTGTATTTATTTTTAAGATAAAACAGAAGTTGCTGTGATAAGAACAAAATAAGAACAAATAGTTGGTTAAATTGAATGTTGTGGTACATCTTTTTAATTGAAAAAGCACACTTGATTTGATCTCTTGCTAATCATCACTTATGTCAACAATTGTTAAGCATAAATTATAATTTTCATGTGTCAACATTAAACCTGCAAAATCTTGTTAACAGCTGGCATAGTTGTCTCAAAATGTTAGCTTGCTGGATAAATATGTACTTAAGAAGATGGAGCTTGAGGCCTTCCCACAGTCATGCTTTTAAATGTTACCGCAGTTCTAACACACTTTCAATTAAATAAAATTAAAGCTCAGGAAATGTCACAAAAGGGTAACCTAATATTTGATCATTAATGTGCTTATGCAAATGCATATTTACAATTGTGCATTCAGCAGTGATTGGCTCCTTTTCTAGGATGCATGAAGCTTAGGTTTAAAATATGTTTGGATAAACTTTAGAACAAAGTTTCTGTGTAGTCTGTGTGTTGCACACAATCTCTTCTAATTTCAGTTTTAATGCTATGCTAAGAAGTATTTAAACTGTAATTTATTTTTAGCTGAACAACCAATGTGTTTCAGCATAAGAAACAGCCAAGTTAATGATCATTGTATCCTAGTGATGAAAGAGAACTCATTATTTACTTCCAGCTGGATATACCACAGCCACGTGTGCAAAAGGCAGCATTACTATCACAATTAGATGGCAAATGTTAATAGTTCATTCTTACACATGTATTAGGACCATCCCTTTCTTGGCAAAGTTATCCATCTGTGCTTCTTCACAGGAACATATCGATCGGTGACCAATTCTGAGGTATCAAACCATGGAGACACCCATATCACATCCACAAACTTTATATAGTTTCCTATTCCTCTTTGTCTCTTTTAGTATGACTCCATTTTACCTTACAGTTTTAATCATTGCATATAAGAATCTTTTTTTACACTTTGCCATTTCTAATACACATATTTACAGGAAACATTGTCAGCTCTAATTCTAATACAAATCATTCTTGCTGGTATCTATCAGAAACAGGAAAACTCAGGGAGGAAAAATTCAAGAATGCAGCTCTTAAAATAAAATAACAAGACATGTAGAGACATCACCTATCTTACCAGAATGTGTTTTGACAAATGTATATGTGTTTACTCCCTCTGGGGAAATCTTGTTTGGTTCTGGGTTAATATGGTTAAGCAGAGTTATATATTTGAGATAAGTGCATAAATAAGAATAGTGTAGAGAATGTCAAATTAAATATAAAATATTAGATGAATAAAGACACATATCCCATTTTTCAAAAAATTATATTTATTTTATTTATCATTGTCTTATTAACACAAATATATTTACATGGTTTACTAATTAGATATTCATAAAGGTTGCATATATATGCACATATGCATACACACATATGTACATGTATATATCAGATATGTTGATTGATTAGAAGTCATCTTTGGTTTTGGGAAGCTAATGCCTCAATTTTTTTTCCTGATTCAGAAATAGAGATATTTTCTTAGGAAGATCATATTTTTAATGCTTAAAGTCACAGATGAATTTTTCACCTCTTCTTAACTTTAGGTACTTTTTTTTTTTAAAGAAGAAGAGCTGTGGGAGTCCCAATTAGAGTCAATTATAGTTTGATTGACTTCCTATGGCATTTGAATACCTAGAAGAGGTTATTCCTTTATAAAGAAAGATAATTCCTAGTCTCATACCTATCAGATTTAGGATTTTCACACTTCGTATGGAACATAACCCTGGTACATGACAGGATGAAATAATTAAAATATACACCACTGAAATGTGGTGTGTGAGTGTCTGACTGGAAGCTGAAAACAAAAGACAAAAGAAAAGAGGGAAGAAGGGAGTAAAAGTGAATAGGAGACAGAAGAGATTATAAAAAGAGAAAATGGCAACTGAACCAAAAATGTCTGCCTATTATGGAAATAGAATATTTGCCTTCCAAGCTACAAAGGGTTTATGATCAACCATGGCAGGACTTAGGGTTTCATAACTCTGTGAGGTTGTAGAAGTCATACTTTGTAGAACCAATCCTCTAAAATTTGAATTTTTGATTTTTTTTTCAGTGGTAGTGATAGGCAGTAAGATAGTCTTTTGTGGTGGCAGGCAGAGGCAGTGAGCCATAGCTCCTAGTCAGCTCTGGCGTCCTCAGTTCAAACAAGGGACACTCAACTGTCAGCTATGGTGCTAAACTATGTTGTACCATGGGTTAGAAGTGTTAAGTGAATTTTCAGTGTCTGCTATTTGAAATTTATGATGGGCTTGTGGGGATGTAACCTGACCACAAATAGTTATTTTTATATTACAGTGAGAGGATCGGAGCTCTTACCCTGCTTGGAAACACCATTGTTTGAAAACTTTTCCCTTTAATGTATTTGTTTCATATGTATCTGTTTCTTTTAAATAGAGTGAAATGTATTTGTCTTATGCATTTTGACACATACAAATGTGAACAGCAGATCTCCTTTTCAAGCTATGTTCAGTTATATATGTATAGAGACCACATTTTCCTCATCAATTTATCTACTGATGTGTACTCAGAATGTTTCAATACCTTGGATATTGTGAATGATGCTGAAATACTCATCGAAGGTATTATGCTAAGCAAAAATAAGGCAGACACTGCATGGTCTCAGTCATACGCGAAATGTGGAAATCATTGACATGAGAAGGGTGGCTATTAGGGGCTAGAGCATGGAGAGTAGGGTGAAAGAAGATGGCTAAACAAAAAATGTATGTTTTACTGATCAAAAATGAAACATGGCCAGGCACTGGTTGCTCATGGCTGTAACCCTAGCTACTCAGGAGGCTGAGACTTGAGGATCACAGTTCAATGGCCAGCCCAGGAGTGAAAGTTCTTGTGGCTCTTATCTCCAATTAAACCACCAGCAAACTGGAAGCACAGCTGTCATTCAAAATGGTAGAGCACTAGCTAGCCTTCAACAAATAAGATAAGAGAGAGTCCCTAGGCTCTGAGTTCAAGCCCCAAGACTGAAAATAAAAAAGCTAAATATAGAAAGAACAAGTAAAAGGTAGAGGTAGAGAGAAAGATGTTCATTAAACTATATAATGATAGATGAATAGACAGACAGACAGGTAAAATAATAGATTATTAAAATTCTCACCTTAACCATGTTGATGAGGTAATGGACAAATTAATTAAATTGAATTAAACTTTCTATAATTCATATTAAAATAGCTCATATCTTATAAATATGTAAAGTTATTGTTTGCTCCTTTAAGAAGAGAAAAGATGCATACATGCTGGATGGGGGGAAATGAATTTAACTAACAAGAGTGTTGTATTGTGGAGGAGACTGAAAATTGTTGAGGAAGGTAGAAAATCGTGTCAAAAACCACTGTAGCTTTTTTTTGTTTCTCTTGTATCCCCTTCCTGTGGTTGTACCCTCCTATCACTGTACCTCATCTGAGTACCCTGTATACTGGATATATATGTATTAGAGCTAGGGAAGGGAAAGGGGATATCAAAATCGAGAGACAAAAGATAAAAAGACAAATGATACCAAAAGCAATAATTACAAAACCATTTGGTACAACTCATTGTGGGGAGAGGGAAAGAGAGAGGGGGGAAATAAGGGAGGAGGTAACAAGTGAACAAGAAATGTACTCACTGCCTTATGTTTATGTATGAAACTGTAACCCCTCTGTACATCATTTTGACAATAAATAAGTAATTTTTAAAACCTACTTATAGAACAAGAAGATATCTATTTGAAATTGTGATACCAGAAATGGACAAAAATATATAAAGATATCCAAGGGTTGGAACAGCTGAACTTAGTAGATTTACTTTTAGATAGCCCACTATCCACTAATATTTTAATCACCCTTACCTTCATTACCATTATGACATCAGCCTAACAGTTAATCTTGCTGAAGAGTGTGGCAAAAATTGGCAAAGCACATTTATGTGGTGGTTCATGCAGTTTTTTTTAATATCTGTTTGAAAGAAAAAAAGCCAATATAGGAGCACCATTCATGCCAAGGTTTGTGACAGAATCTTAGCACATGTCTTTTCCATGCAGAATATTAATCTTATGATGAGTTATCACCACTTAAAATTCTCCATTCCGCATTCCATCTCTGTACACAATCTGTGTGAAGACAGGGATTTTCTAATCGTGTATTCCGCATGTAAGACAATGGAAATGTGCAGTGGATTACTTGAATTAATGAAATGAAGCTTGTATCTCAAATCGGAGGTACATTTCAATTAAGCACAAAGGATATTTCTAAAATAATTGTGCGTGAATTGATAGAACACGAAATCACCTCAGGCTATGATAAATATTAAGTGGTAGTCTTCTCACAATGATTATTGGCAAGAATTTGCTTCTAGATACAAGAATTAGCTAGAAGAAATGGGAAAAGGCTTACTATGCTTGTTTTGTATTACTTCCTTATATTTGCCAAACTTTTGGCCAAACAACACGAATATGTATACACATATCACAAGCACACCTGTACATACACATTTTTCTCATTTCCTCATTCATTTGTTTTCATTAAAATTGCTGGGTATCTTAGGAAATTTTCCCAGATTCATTTTTTACAAGTGTCTGAAACCTAGACTATAAATGAATTTGCCTTAATTATTTTAAATCACTCTGTTACATTTATATAAGGAAGTAAATGTGGACTTTATTTGTTTCTAAGGGAAAAAGTCAAATTTTGCGTGCATCCATAACTAAGTGAACTACAAAGTAATTAACACTTTTCAGTGCTTTCTGATAAGTGCAACCATAACATAGCAATTAAGCCCTCAAAAATCATGAAAAGGATAAAGAAAATTATAGTCTTTAAAACATTATTAATTTTGAAAATCTGTGTTAGGTGACTATAAAACATGCATGTGCATATTAGGTAAGGGGGAAGAAAGTTCAATTTATTTTAAAGTTTAATTGCAGAAGCTGCAATCACATGGTACCAAATGATTGTTCAATGTGTGAATTTTTTTATTAAAACATCTTCACCAGTAAAAATATGTTGCCATTCTTAATTAAATGTGGATCTAAAGAAGTACTTAAAACAATTTAAGCTACATTAACAATCTCATCAACACGCACTCTAGTTCTATTTCTCAGTGCATAATCAAGAATACAGAAGTTTTACAAGCAAATGTGCAATTTATATATAATTGGATAATTGCACACACTTATCTTTATTAAACATTTTGTAAGTTATATGTTTTCCTGCATTGGTTTACTACTGGTCATGTTGCAAAAATATTTCATGTCATCTAGTACAGAAACAAGACACTACTAAAATATAACAATGAGACAAGACTTAATTATGAATTAAATTGCAACAGAATATGACCAGTGGATCCTATAAAAGACATTGTGGTTCATGCACTCAATAATTTCATAATTCATACTCTTATCTAGAAGTTAAGGTAGCATTATCTGATTTCTCTCTATCTTTGTTATGGAGAATTATTTTTATTTTAAGTGTTTATGTTAAGAGAATAGTAAAAAATTAATAAGCCTTATGACTTGAATCAGGGAATTCTAATCAACACATTCTGGGACTGCTCCTTCAATTATCTTTTTAAAGTTATTTCTTTTCTGTCTTTATCAACTTGGCTGTGAGGCCTAGGAAAATGTGTGTATTTCCCTGTTCCTCAGTTTATTTCCCTATTTGCATAGAAATTGATAAAATGTGATATTTAATATCACAAGAATATGTTGAGAACTCATTGCTTAGACTACTGATCAGTGCCTATTAAGTTCTGGATAAATTTTAGCTATCACAAATTTTTGTGATACACATTATAGAATATTCAAATGGACTTATTTCTTGGAATTACAGACCATATTTGTAAGAAATGATCCAGAAATACAGACATGAATCCAATGTATGTCCTACAAAATTAAGAAGAGTAAGAGATGGAGTAGGGTGGAGAGGGATGGATGAGAATGTTGAATGGGGTGGCATTGACCAAGATATGCAGTGCTCATAAACTGTTTCATTAAATGGTAAATCCTTTGTACATTACTCAAAGATATCTACTACAAATCAAAGTATAACCTTAGCACCTATTTCATAATTGGGGGAAATATAATTTTCCTTAACTTGGCCATGTGGAACATGATATTTCAAATGTATTCTAAACTGCAGGAGGTATGACACTAGGTGAAGAATATTTAAATACATTCAACATTAAATTCATATATATTCATTTATGTATATATTGATATGTACCTCCATATACAGATGTACACACAGAGATACAGCCGATTCAAGACCTACATGTGTTTGATAGAGCAGTTTGAAATGTGTCTTGCCAATTAAAGAGAAAAAGAAATTTCTGGGAGGGAATGGTAGGGCACATACAAATATATTTTTCCAAAGATGATATTTAGTAATCCATTTATATAGAATATTGAAAAGGTCAACATAATACAACATGATCTTTACTTCCTTGGAAATAACAGGCATCTGAATTCTGATGCTTCATGAGAGGTTGTGATAAATGCATAACACAAATTAGGCCAATTATTTTGACAGTGATAGTAATATGAATAGATAAATGAAACAACTGATATTGCAAGTTATTCTATTTTATTTCCACTTTTCTCAATTTCTTTGCTGTTTTATACACACATGAATATGTATGCATGTATGCATATATATATGTACATATATATGAATAATAAATAAATTATTCCATGAAATTGTGGACATAGAAAAGAAAATTTCAATATTTAAGAGTTTATGATTGGGCTGGGGATATAGCCTAGTGGCAAGAGTGCCTGCCTCGGATACACGAGGCCCTAGGTTCGATTCCCCAGCACCACATATACAGAAAACGGCCAGAAGCGGCGCTGTGGCTCAAGTGGCAGAGTGCTAGCCTTGAGCGGGAAGAAGCCAGGGACAGTGCTCAGGCCCTGAGTCCAAGGCCCAGGACTGGCCAAAAAAAACAAAAAAACAAAAAAACAAACAAACAAAAAAAGAGTTTATGATTCACTTGTGCAAAATTAGTCCTGGGAAGACCCTTATTTGCATGCTTAATGGCGATTCTCAAATGTGGGAAAACATGTTTTTGAAAGGTTTCTAATTATAAATAACAAAGGTTATTTAGTATCATTGAAACCACAGTACAATATAACTTAATAAGTTCCATCAAACCTTTAGTAAAGAGAGAAGCAGAGAATAATCCTCAAAGCTCCTGTTAACATCTCTGAGGCTAGAACAGCACCTCCTTTTTTTCCCATATTTGGCTACACTCACCTCTTTTCAAATAATTATCAAATGTCCACTTGTGCCAGCAGTTAACTTATCATCTTTTCATTCATGAAAAAACAATATTGCTATAGATAGAAAAGCAATAAAGAGAAAATTAGAATGTGTGTTTAGTGATGGAAAATAAATTAAATTACGGTAAGGAAAATTAACATCTTTAAACTATCTCCAAACCCACTTAACTCTTTGGTCATAGCAGAGTAAAAATATCAACTGCATTCAGAAAAGGGTTAATCTGGCAATCTTGCGATGAATTTGATCATTATCACACGATTGGATCTCGTTTCTAAGAAGTCTAAGCTGATGGAGCTCATTGATTAAAGGAAGCTGGGCTCTGTTCATGGCTGTGATTATTCTCTCTAGATGTGGGTTTCTGTGTAGCTTTTTTTTGGTCTTATTTCTCCTCAGTTAAAAAAATGAGGGGGGCTATTAATTTTATGGATTTACTCACAATGCCTTATCTCATGCTTAAATTGCTCTGAGCCTTGATTCTAAAAGCAATAAAGGGCATCCAAGCTTGCTTGTTTCTCAGAATGCAATGATGGGTGAGAGATAAGTAAATGTGAAATGACAACTGATCTACTTTGGCCAGGAGTGCTTGGTAGAAGGAATGAAAATGTGTCCTACGGTAGGTTATTTACTGCTCGAAAGTCAATGCATTGGACAGATTATGGAATGTACGAAGTGTTTGATCAGTGTGTGTTAATGATTATGACCTGGTAAGAATGGCTTACCTAAGGAAATATTCCTTGCATTTCCCCCCCGGGGATCAGAAGAGTTCACTAGTGCAGACAGGAGGGTTCACTAGTGTAGAAATTGTAAAGAAAATCACCGCAAAGAAAATGGAGCAGGTGGACATAAATGAACATAATACAGGAGTGAACTTATTCAAAGCACACTGTACAAATGTATAAAATTATCACAACTTAATCCCTTTATATTGTCTATATATTAATTCATAAATGAAGCTAAAGTAAAAAGAAAATGGCAGATCCAAAATTGTGATGAGATCAACAAGAAACATGGACAAACTAAGCTTAGTTGTAAGGCACAGGAGAATAAAACAGGTTTTGATGTAAGGGACAGACGGCAATAGTAGCAGGGAGGGTGAACTGAGAGGGACAATGAGAGGAAATCTGGTCAAACTAGTTTGGCTGTATGAGACTAGAACAAGGAAATTGTTTTAAAAGGTAGTGTGGAAGGAATGGAGGTGGTGAGCTTCACAAAACAAAATAATAATATGCCTGTACAAAAATGTAATGAAGGGCTTAGGATATGGCCTAGTAGCAAGAGTGCTTGCCTCACATACATAAGGCCCTGGGTTCAATTTCCCAGTTCCACATATTCAGAAAATGGCCAGAAGTGACACTGTGGCTCAAGTGGTAGAGTGCTAGCCTTGGGCAAAAAGAAGCCAGGGACAGTACTCAGGGCCTGAGTCCAAGTCCCAGATTGGCACACACACACACACACACACACACACACACACACACACACACACAAAATGTAATGAAATCTTTCCTGGTACAAATAATGTATGCTACTTAAAATCATTAAAATGTTATGTGTACTCGAGTTTCTAACTATTTCAGTAAAGTAAAAGGAAGCTAACTATTATATTTGGTATTATTCACATAGAGATAGAATTGAATAAGGTCTACTACAGAAACTGGGAAATGTATTCATATTTTTCCTAATTTTACTTTTGCATTTTCACAGGTGTGCTTCCAATGGCTAAATTTACAGGGTCCACATAAAACAAATTTTAGCTTATCAATACTTCCCCCTTTATAGATAGTCCTACATTTTTATTTTGTTCTGTCAGATCCACAGACTGAATTCCCCGGAGAGCAATGAGTTGGTTTGAAAGCTTAGCAAGCTTAACATTCATTTATATATAGACCAATAAGTGGTCACCAGGAACTATCTAATATATATTTTAATGTTCATTTCATCCCAAGTACAAAAATTAATGCATTAACCAATCATTACAAGGAAGCATCCCTAAATCCTTTCCTAAATGAAATACTTAACCTAAATGTCTCTTCCTGTGATCATCAGCTATTACACAATGTCTTCCTGTTCATATTGACATTGCTTTGTGTTTTAAATAAGGATAGCAATTACAAGAATAATAGCTTCCTTTTCTATGTGATTGTGGAGGAAATTACTAGGCCATATTGCTTTGTGAAAATTTCTAGAAGTTATTAACTTATTTTAAAATAAATCCTAGCAAGATGTTGGAGGCTAGCTCTACTTAAGAAACTAAAAACTGAACATAATCAAACAAAGGCTGAAGCTATGTCTGTGTGTATCACAGTTTATAATGTATGTACTCATATATATCATGACTCCAAAACATATATAATGTATTTACACATGTGTGTAAATGTGTTTTCATGTGTGTGTTAATCTTTTAAACCTAGCATCCAAATATGAGAGGAAAAAAAAGTGATCCTTTCACAAGAGTCCAATAGCTATACCCTTATGAACACATAAGATGATGCTAAGTGAAATGAACTCCATGTTATGGAAATGACTGTTATATCACTGTTGTAATTACTTTCAACATGCCATGTGAAACCGTAGCACATATTATTGATGATCCTCTTGTATCCCCTTCCTGTGGTTGTACCTCCACTATCTCTGTATCTTATCTGAGTACATTGGAAACCGTGTATAATGGTATTAGAACTAGGAAACTGAAAGGGAATACCAAAATCGACAGACACAGGGTAAAAAGACAAATGACTACAAAAGCAATACTTACAAAACTGTTTGGTGTAAATCAACTGAACAACTCATGGGGGGAAGGGAAAGGGGGAGGGAGAAGGGGGGAATGAGGGAGGAGGTAACAAACAGTACAAGAAATGTATCCAATGCCTAACGTATGAAATTGTATCTCTGTACATCAGTTTGACAATAAAAATTTAAAAAAAATAGTGATCCTTGTCCTTCTAAGCCTGTCTAGTCCTTATTTACTAAGATGATTTTTCTGCCAAAACCATAATGTATTCTTTCCTTGTCTATACATACTACATCAAATAGATCCATGAATCATTGGTGAGGCACAGGGCCTGTTCCTGTAGCTCCTGTATTGTGGATAGGGCTGCAAGAGTACCAGTGCCTTTGCTCTCACTTACATTGCATTCCTTCAGACATATGCCTGAGAACATCACTGGATTGTACGGTAGTTCTAGTTACAACTCTTTGAGGACTCGTCACACTAATTAGAGTGTGTAAGTGTTCCTCTTCTCCTCCCGTCCTCACTGATATGTGTTGTTATTTACATTCATAATACTGATCATTTTGCTTGGAGGGAGATGAGATCTCATTATTATGATTTGCATTTCGTTGATGGAAAACAATATTCAGCATTTCTTCATGCAGTTATTGGTCCTTTGGATTTTGTTGATTTTTACCTTTGAGAATTCTCTTTTTCATTCATTCGCCCACTTGATGGGGTTATTGATTCATTTAGTGTTTAAATTATTTGAATTGCTTTTATTCTGGCTTAATAATCCCTTATCAGATATATACCTGGCCAAAAAAAAATGCTTTCCAATTCTGTAGTATGCCTCTTCCATTTTGTGAGTGTTTCGTTTGCAGCATAGAAGCTTTCAGTTGCAATCCCATCTGTTAATTCTTGCTCTTATTTTCTAGGCAATGGGGATTCTAGTCAATAGATTAATGAATATCTCTATATTTCAGTGTTTTCCTTATCTTTCCTATGGTAACTTCAGAGTTTTATGTCTTATATTAGATTCACTTTGAAAGATGAACATTTTGTTTTGGTGTTCTGCGTGATGAAACGTTATTATCCTGAAAGTCTTTGCTGTGATTCAACTTTAGGTTCTTGTTAAATCAACTCAACATTTCTATCTTCTAGTAACATCTTGAAGATGTGGCCGAAGTGGCAGTGTACCTTGCTGTGTTACTGTATATTCATTGTATTAAGTGCCCAGCAACTTGGATCAGAATTCTGCAGGGTATGAGACATTCTCATTGTCTTAACACCTCAACATTCACTGTGATTGAGAACTACATGTGCAAAATGCCTTTGAGAATGCAAGATCTTTACTGGTCCAAAGGGCATCATAAGAATTTTAATGTATCCTCCAGATGTAGTATTATTGAAGCAGTGATAATTCCACAAATTCCTTCCAAGATGGGCAGGTAGAAATAGAGAGGGAATCTTGCACAAATAGCTTAGGTAACAGTTGTCAATCTGTGAAGGGGCAGTGTATACTGCAGTGTGCTACATATTTGGAATAGGGTAAATCATAGACTGATCTCTTAAAGTGAGTGTAGGTAATAAAATGTCTATTATTTGAGTCATCTATAATGTACTTTTACTCTGGAAGTAGTTCTCAGAATTAGGTATATAGTAACATAATAAAATCTTAAGAAGAAACTGAATGGCTACAACAGCAACATCAGAAGGGGAATGTTGGTTATCAGGTGCAGACTTATATTGTTAGGTAAGGGGGATAATTTCTTATGTTCTATTGCAACCAGGATGTATTGGCTATACTTACACACAGTATGCTGTGTATTTCAAAACAGCTCAGAGAAAAGCATTTTAATGTCCTCACCACAAAGACATGATAAATGTTTATGATGACATGTATGCTAATTACCCTGATTTGAACAATACATGAAGTATACTTACACAGAATCATCACATTCAACCCTATAAATATCTGCAATTGTTAGCTATATGTCCATCAAAAAAATAGCACATTAAAAAGGCAATATCTCTTTGCTAATTGCTAGTCTTACATCTCTTTGCATAATTTGTTTACTCAAAGCCAATTTAAATGACAGCACAACCAGCAGTGGTAAGGGAAGACTCCTATGGAAGACTGCAGAATTTACAGAGACAAATACAGTCTGCTGTCTTGATGATGGTTGCCAGAAGTGCATTGTTCTCATGTTAAATTTCCTTCTGAAAAAAATCCATTGCCTTGCACCTGGGAATATAGATGCCAAGTCATGTAAACATTCCAGCCCAAAGATTAAGCTGTAGAATGAATGCAGCTCCTATTTCTGGCAGATGTAAATAATTGTAAACAGACTCTCCCTGGCATACCATTAGTTGATATGAAAATGATTCTTGACTTTCAGGACTGAGAAAAAAGAAAAGCATTAAGTGTAGGTACTAAGTGTAGGTATTTATATTCGGAATAATCTAATGAAACTCATACTTCAACATCATCCTTCACACCTCCCATAGTGACAATTTAAATTAAGGATACATATTTTGCATTAAATCTTGATTCTGCATAGAGCAAAGATCCCAGGGGTTACGAAAATAGGAGCTGCTAAATATAGTGGCCAAACACAATTAGGATTCTTTGGGACAGACGATCATGCCTACCAATGTGGTTAGCAAACACAATACTCCTTGGAATTCTGGCCCAACCTAGGGCAATTTAACTGAGCTTTCTAAGCCTCAGTTACCCCACAATTAATTGAACAATAAAAGTGTTGTTCTCACAACATTGTCATACATCAAGAAGGAAATAATGCAATGTGCCTCGGATAAATGACTCAAAAGGTAATATGCACTAAATGATGAACACATGAAGATGATTAGACTCATGTGCTATCTATCTAACTGATAAAAACAAGAAATACTCTTACTCAGGACATGAAGAAGAAACAAAGCCTGATAACAGTTTACTGACCATGTCTTGTCTGGAATCTAAGTATTGTCTTAGGTAAGCATTCTCATTATTTTTTTTTTGTTGGTCATGTGACTTGACTCTGGGCCTGAGAGCTGTCCCTGAGCTCTTCAGCTCAAGGCTAGTGCTCTACCACTGGAGCCACAGCACCATTTCCAGTTTTCTGGTGGTTAATCTGTATATAACTAGTAAGTGAGCATACAGGTATGTACACATGATATTACTGGTGTTAATAAATAGCAGGAGGCCCAGTGTGGCCCAAAACATGGATGCTGGCATCACTATGAACTGTCGAGGCAACAGAGGGAAGAAAGGAAAGCAACGTGTTACCTGGGGTCTACTTTTGTGATGGACAATCACAAGGCAAATGGTAGAGCTCTGTGAAATGGCAAGACTTTTCCTTCCAGGGTAGTGATGTTGCTCCAGTTAGAAGAACGGGACTTGAGAGATGGATGAATCTGTTCACAATGGGAGAAAATTCTATTGACCCCGTGGCCTGATTTTTCTCAGCTGCAAAGTTGAAAAATTAAAACATCCTTTGGCATTATCCTACAGAGTGAGTTAATATGTGCAAATGGACTTTGAAACTGTTGGACAAACAATAATTGTTAAGTAATTGTGAGCTATTGTTTTATTGTTGGAGTTGGTTGAAATATTTTGCATTGATAAATGCTTTTTTCCTATAAAATTAATTACATTCAGCAGACAATGTCTGACAGGGAAAACAAAACAAAACATTGTTTTCCTGATTGGAATTGTCCTAAAAATAGTGCCCAAGTTTCACAAAGCTTTCATAAGTACCCTCAATACTTTGCAACATATTCTGCCACCAGTTGAACTTAATTTGACATCATTGGTTTGTAAGCACAAATACTCACTTGCTAGTTATAAAGCTAGAGGGAGAAGAAACTAATTAACAACTTAATAAATGCAAAGGGACACCAGGAAACCGAAGTCAAGGAAGGGTTTGATAATGCATACTTTAGATCTGATTTTTTTTTCTCTCTCTTTTGCATAGTTTTGGTGTAGTTGCTATACAGAGCGGTTACAGTTACACGAATCAGGTACAACCAATATAATTCTCTTTGAATCATTTTCCCATTCCTTCATTTTCTCCAAACTCTTTTCCTCCCATCCCCATCCATGAGATGTCTAGTTCATTTTCTAAATAGTGTCTGGTGAGTGTCACTGTTGTATTTGTTCATACTTGTAAACCAGATTTTTTGTTTTCTCTTTATAAACAATGGAGATTGTTTTATTCTCTCATACTTTGTAATCCACATTAGGTATTTTATTTTCATTTCCCTAGCCTGTGGCTAGTTCCAAGGGTGAACATAGAGTAATAAATTAATAGCCCCTGTCTTCAAGGATCTTGTCTTGGGGGGAAAAAATAAAGACTCATAAGTAATGATGTTGCAAGGTGAGAAAGGTGTTGTGAAATAGAGGTTAAAGAAGGTGAAGGTAAAAACAAGGCAGTTTCACAGAGGAAAACATAAAAACTTCGCCTTGGAAGAAAGAGCAGCTGGAATTTCCCAGAAGTAAGAATGAAAAGCATCAATTTAGAAGGTCTGATGAATTTAAGGCCTGGAATCACACAAAATCTGGGTGTAAGCTTGATGTGGGAGAAAAGAAAAAAAAAATGTTGTGGTAATTAAGAATCATAATTGCTGTGCCAAAGACTCCAAATATCTCTTCTTTAAAAAAAACTCATTCACTGGCTTCAGGAAGGATGACGCATTCATAGGAGAATATGTAAAAATAAATATTTTAAACATTTCTGTCTAGAAAGCACAGTCCAGACCCTAGCATGTTTTGTGGTCTACAGTATAACTTTAGTATTGGTGTAGTTATATCCATCGGAGTGGATTGTCCTTCATAAGGTACTCTATATGTTTTCCCTGTTTTCATTTCATTATAACTCTATCAGAAAAAAAAATTACTCAACCATGATCATGCACCGAGTCAACTACACACAGAACACAATGTAAAACCGAACAACGATAACACACAATCCTGAGAAAGGATGAAATATACTGTTGGAAACCACTTGAAGCTGGTTCAGATCAGAAGATGTGACATGAGCTATTATCACCAGAGAGCATGGTTAGATTTTTAACCACTGTATCTGTATAGACTTGAATCCCAAGAGGAAGAAATGCAATAATGAATAGAATATAACTATTTCCAACTAACATGCCTGTGTGATCCCCATGTCAGACTCCCCACAATGAGGAGGCTCGCTGAGTTGGGGGTCCCTTTAGGTGAGAGGAAATAGATGTGAGTGGAAAGAGCATCAGACTTTCCCTACTCTTAAAACCACCGTTGAATTCCATCACTTGCTATGAAGCCATTGAGCCAATAGTGTGTACCCCAGACCCACTGCTCTGAACTCTAGGTCAACGGTTCATGCTTTGCTTTAGTCTTACTCCCAAACAGGAACACTGCAGTAAAATCGAGCCACAGATTTCTGACTGGATGGCAGGTGAGTTTTGGAGGACGTGTTGGTGCATGGATAAACACTGTTATGTCTGAGGCATTGGGCTGTGTGATGAGAAAGGAAGAATGTACTGGGGTCTTTCTGCACTAGTGGCTGCAGGGAATAAGGGCTACTACACAGGGTGCTGGGGAGAGACATCTGTGGCTTTCTATTGTTACAGTGCAAACTCTGATTAGATTTTCATGAGGGCTCTCCCATTTTCATAGGCCAGGAAGGTCAAATAATATCATCAGTAATATCTCAATTACATCACCTAGGTGGTGAGTCAAGAAAGAGACCTATGTTCTTCCTAAATAATTACATATCTCTATGTATATCTCCTGCTGCCTTGGCTAAGAAAATAGAGATCTTTTTTAACTTAGCTGCACAATGAACTTGGTGCAATGTGCAAAATAAAAGAGGCTCCTATTTTGGGGCTGCCTTTTAACTAAGAATATTTTATACCACTGCACCTACATAGTCTTTAACACACTGACATTATGTAAATTAAATATGTTAATCCCTGACTCTGTGCAATCTTCTATCATTTAAACTTTTTTCCCCCTTTTGTTACCAGAGAGAAGAAACAAAAAGGAAAAAGAAAAGACGTAAGAAAAGACTCCTGCCAAATATAATAGCTATGTTCAATGTTTCCTCTGGTTTCTTATTGTTTAAAATGTGCTTTTCTTGCCAACGTCTCCTTTTTTGAGCTTTACCTCCCCATGGTAATTGACTAATTAAAATATGAATAAATAAAAAAACTACATTTCCTATCAACTTCTTTTCACCTTTTCTTATGAACTTAGGAGTATTTCTGAACTTGGAGTCATCAAGATTTCTTTAACTTCATGGCTTTCTTACTAGGAAAAGTTTAAATCTCATCCCTGCCTTTCATATAAACATAGGATTGGTTGCTACCCCAGGGGATTTGAACAATAATGTTAATATGGAATAAAATGGTAGCATTTCAGCTTCTGTTAGCATAATTGGTGTTATTGGCTCTTCAATTTTCCCAGCTGTAGTTCCTTTATGTATAGATGGACATTCATTTCCTCCATTTCAAAAGGAAATTACATGTCAGTGCAGGTGGCTCATGCTTGTAATCCTAGCTCCACAGGAGGATGAGATCTGAGGACTGTGGTTCAAGCTGGTCTGAGCAAAAAAAAAAAAAATCCAATAAGACTCCTATCTTCAATTAACCACCAAATGCCAGAGGTAAAGCTGTGGTTCAAGAACGAGAGTGCCAAGCTTGAGCAAAAGCAGCTAAGGGACAGCACCGAGGCCCTGACTTCAGTCCAGGTAACCAGTACCAGTACAAAACAAATGAACAAAAAGAATGAAGAAATTTCAAAGAAAATATGTCTTTCATCTGTCTCTCTATTTCTTAGGGAACAAGAATTTTATCACAATAATCTTTTATCTTTTAATCCAGGCCACAGAACATTAAGACTCCAGAAAACGTTTATTATATCAGTGTGTGCTTGAAGATCCAGAGTAGGTAAGATTCTAGAGACTAGTGGATGATGATCTGGAAAAAAAAAAATGACTAGAAGAATGTCATGTTTCTGATCCTCTAGTTAAAGAAGTAAAGGCCAAAATAAGGAAAATGTAACAGAATGAATTGGATCTACCTAAGGCATCCTGATTGTCTAAATATGGCTAGCTCAATTACAAAATGATTGGGTATTTGGTGAACATACAGGAAATAGTACCGAAACTTCTGGAATCCCAAACACTTTAAAATCATTGGCTGACACATCAGCTCCAATTAAACAAATAGTATTAAATGAAGTGAAAGCTCTCCTGCCTCATCTGTAACACCATCCTCTGTCACAGATCTTTTTTTTTTTAATTTTTGTTGTCAAACTGATATACAGTGTCACAGATCTTTACTTGCAGCACTTTTATTTTCAATTTGAATGGCTACTTGTGAGATCTACGTCATGTTACTTTTATTTAGCTTAGAAGGAACTATTAAACATTTATCATCTCCAAATAATCAGCAAGAAGTACTGGTTGTGAAGTAATAGCTGAAGTGGTATTGAACTTGAAAGCTCTGTTTTTCATAGTAGCTCATACAATGTAGTCTAAGCCTATTGCTATTTCTTTCCTTGACATGGTTCCTTTGGTCAAGGGCTTTCCATTTCATTATTGCATTATTGAATTATCTGACCATCAAAATGCACAGTTTGGGCATCAGGTGCCTAAAGATGCCCAGCATGAATGTATACAAGAAATGGAAAAATAAAATCTCCTTTAGAAATCATTTTTTCTTCTATAATCCCAGTCTTTAAAGTATATGACATGCTTAATTTCATAACAGAGAAACCACCACCCTAAACTTCAAGTCATCTTTCAACAGAGCAAGTTATATTGAGAAGAATGCATATGAAACCAACAAGCACAATGATTGTGAGTTTAAAGGACTTCAGCATTGATACTTACTAGACACAGTGTTGGAAATGAATTATACAATTTAGGGACTAGGGGAGGTTAAAAAATAAAAACAAAACTGCGAGAAAATAAGGGAAGAAGTGACATTGTTCAAAAAGAAAGGTACTCAATACCTGAATTATGCCTCCGTACATCACCATTACAATATTTTTTAAAGGCCTATGAGAATAAGGGCTGACATTCTCTGCCCATTTGAAAAACAAACCTGGAAGCATTAACCTTTATTGATTCTTCAGTAAGATAGTATTACAAGGAGACAAACCAGGGAGGTAGTAAGGGGAGGAAAGTTTTGTCTCTAACTCAGTCTAAGCATTTACAGTAACATTTAACAATACCTTGTTTGTTGAATCGACTGCACTGACTTCTGGGAAAAGAATACTCTGCTAATTTATCTCCATTGGAGATAGGTGTCCTATTTTCAGGATGAGTTGCAGGGATTAAAGAAAAAAGCAAAGTTATAAAAAAAAATAGAATGCATGTGCCAGACCTGTAGAGCAGTGATTTCAACAACCAGGAATGATTTTACTCATCCTGGCATGCCAAGCAATGGTGGGACACATTATGTTACAGAAGATACTACTGGCATCTAATTAGTAGAAGTTGAAACATTTGTAATGCATAAGGTCCCCCACCCCTTCAAAAAAAAAAGAGATTAACACATATATTAGGAGTGAGGGGAAGAAGTTGTACACTCAGTTCCATAACAGTAAATTGATCCCATAACTTCCAATTATTTTTAATCGCAGGATCTCATATAATTCATCTGAAAGTAAAATGTCTAAATAAATCATTACTGAATTGTCTCCCATGTTTGGTGTTATTAAATGCAACTTTAATTTATGTAGTTTTAGATTTCAATTTAGGCTTACATGTACTATTTTAGATCTTATCTTTAATTGACACAGTGGCATATTTTACCAGTTACAAAGTGATGGTGTTTCATGTATATATCAAGTTATAATCAAAGCAGAGTAGCTGGCATATCTGTCACTTCAAACATTTATCAGTTTTTTAAATGTGCACACTTAAAATCTGCTCTTCTACATTCTTTTGAAATATGCAATGAATTAATATCAACGGTGGTCACCCTACTGTGCAATAGAACACTTGAATTCACATTGTCTCTAAAAGTGATGATTTTCACTTGATGTCCACTTTTCCTCACATCCACCCACTACCTTATTCCTACTCTCTAGTGACCTCTAACCTATTCTCCACTTTTATGAATTCCACTTAAAAATAACTAAGTTAGATTTATTTCTCTTCATATTTTGTCCTCTTGGTTCAATCATATTAATTTCGCTTACAGGATTTCATTATTTTGAATGGCCTGTATATAAACCACATTATCTTTATCAATTTGTTCTCTGATGAAATCAGTCTTCTGAAGAGACATTCCCTCTTCCAATGGCTGTTACAACTTCATGGACAATAGAAGCAAATGTGGAATCAACCAAGGTATTACATAATTCTGTATAATCCCTAACATAGGTTAGGAAAATAGAAACCAAACAAAGCCACATTCTGTATATGAATACATGGTAGGAACAAGAAAATATTATACTGCTGTTCTAGTTGTGGAATTGATAGGGAATAAATCATGAAGGAGTTAAAATTTTGCAAATAGGAACCATTCTTTTCAGAAAATTATCTGTTCTTTAATTTCCCATTTGAACATAAAATGTTTTCAAAGGAATTGAGGAGGTATCCAAGTAGAGTGGAAGGGTCTCTGGGTCTCCTTTTCATGCAGTTTCTAAATAATGAAGGTTTAGCGAAAGGATGTTTGATTTGAGTCTACAGCAGGTTGTGCCACTGTTAACTCTCTTGGGCATGGAGATGGTCTGCTGAATGGGAATGAGGGGGTGGGAGAAGGAAGAAGGGAGAGGAAGGAAGGAAGAAAGGGAGGGAGGGAGGGAGGGAGAATGAGAAGGGAGGAAAGAAAAGGAAAAATGAAAGGAAGGAAGGAAGGAAAGAAGGAAGGAAAGGAAGGAAAGGAAGAAAGGAGGGAAAGGAAGGAAAGGAAGGAAAAGAAGCAAGGAAGTTAGAAGGAGGAAGGGAGGGAGGGAGAGAGGAAGGGAGGGAACAAACTCAATTCATTTCATGAAGATTTTGTAAAAACTTTTAGTTTGTGTGAATCAATAAATGGGGTGATAAACTATGCAGAATCTCAAAGCTTCTATACCTTTATCTATCCGTCCAAACCATTAAATTTGTGACACTTTTTTTTGTTGGTTTTTGTTTGGTCCTGGGTCTTGAATTAGAGGCCTGGTGCTGTTCCTGAGCTTTTTTTTTTCCTTGCTCAAAACTAGCTGTCCACCACTTTGAGCCTCAGCTCCATTTCTGGTTTGAGGGTGGTTAATTGGAGATAAAAGTCTCATGGGTTTTCCTTCCTCTGTTGACTTTGAACCATGATCCACAGATCTCAGCCTCCTGAATAGGATTACAAGCATGAGCCACCAGTGCCCAGTGGTGTATGTATTCTTTGATATCTATATCTGTTCATTTGTAACTACAGAAAGAAAACTAGAGAAAACTGAACCATTGTATAAATGCTTTGAGAAGTGCTTACTTACAGCATGTGAAAATGGTGGGTTGTCAGTGAACATTGTCCACGATGGCACTTTCCACAATAAATTCTTTTTCTTTCTCTATGGCTTTGTATTGTCCTAATTTCAATACATAATGTGTTGTGCAGTGGTTTGGGGATGATATTGTTGATCCATTCTTCTATATGTGCTCTACAATAAACAGCAGATAAGCAAACACTAACGGTTGATTATTCTTTTTGGAAATTACAGACCAAGGAGACAGGAACCATCACAGAAATGCATACAGTCAATGAACTCTGGGTATTGTGTGCAAGCTTTAAAATCAGACTGGGAAAAGGTACTGATTCACCATTACAATGATGCTTTATGTGAAGGAGTGTGTGTGTGTGTGTGTGTGTGTGTGTGTGTGTGTGTGTGTGTGTGTGATTATGATGGAGCCTTGGGTAAATCATGAAGTGAAATACTCAAGGACAAGAGAGTCTGAGATCCAATCCTTACTCTGCTAGCTATTATATCATTAGGGAAATCTTAACACCTCTCTAAGGCTCAATGTACGCATCTGCAAATACATATGTTGTGAGAATTAAATGACATAATACATGTAAAGACTGTGGAAGAGTGCCTGGAA
This sequence comes from Perognathus longimembris pacificus, assembly GCF_023159225.1. Taxonomy (NCBI): domain Eukaryota; kingdom Metazoa; phylum Chordata; class Mammalia; order Rodentia; family Heteromyidae; genus Perognathus; species Perognathus longimembris. The sequence goes on from NC_063170.1 coordinate 15,575,570, forward strand.
TACCAAGTACTGGGATGTCAGTCAAAGTTACAAAAGGGACAGAGTTGGTGGGGGGAGGATATTCAATGAAGAATTATTATTATTATTATTATTATTATTATTATTATTTGAGAATCTGAAGAGAAACAGGGACTTTAGTATGCTTAACTCTTTAAAACAGCGATAGAGAAAGAATTTTAGCACAGTTGTGTGCCAGCCAAGGTTTAGATTTACAAAAAAAAATAGAAAACATCTTTTAGAAACAAGTATAGCTCTCTCTAGACAGGAGTCACCAACTAGGCAGGCACTTGAGTTCTGCATGAATCACACTCACGGTTTGGGTTTGGCATAATGACATGCCTGACAGAATTTCCTTCTTTCCATTGTATAAATCTTTCCATAACCTTGAGGGTTTAAATATTTATTTTATGATTCAGAGACTGTGGAGACATTTTGCATTTTTTCCCACTCTCCAGGTGTGCATAAAGTAATCTAAACTTACAGTTTGGATATCAAATCCAGAACCAGCTTTAGAACAGTTTCTAATTATGATGAGTGTACACTCACCATGACAACCCCTGGCATCCTTCTCCTTTTGCAGACAGGAAGGTTTACTTTTTGTACACATAGTGAGGCTGATTTTTCCATAATCCAATAAAGGCAATTCTTACATTTTTTGGCATAGACTTTGATAGGTTTTGCTAAGAATTTTTTTTTTTTTCCAGTCCTGGGGCTTGGACTCAGGGCCTGAGCACTGTCCCTGGCTTCTTTTTGCTCAAGGCTAGCACTCTGCCACTTGAGCCACAGCACCACTTCTGGCCATTTTCTGTATATGTGGTGCTGGGGAATGGAACCCAGGGCCTCATGTATATGAGGCAGGCACTCTTGCCACTAGGCCATATCCCCAGCCCTTTGCTAAGAATTTTTAACAAAATAAAAAGAGAAGCTGAGCTGAGAATATATGTGCCTTAGCGGTAGAGTACTTGCCGAGCATGCATGAAGCCCTGAGTTCGATTCCTCAGCACCACATAAACAGAAAAAGCAGAAAGTGGCACTGTGGTTCAAGTAGTAGAGTACAGCCTTGAGCAAAAGGAAGCCAGGGACAGTGCTCAGGCCCTAAGTTCAAGCCCCAGAATTGATAAAAAAGAAAAAAAGAAAAGAAAAGCTCTTGTCTGTATCAATGTGTTTTATTTTGTGCTGTATATTTTGAAATCACTCTGAATATTGGATATGAATATGGTAAGACTATGGTAAATATGAATATGAATAAGGTAAGCCTGACTCTAATCAGGTTTTAAGATAACAGTTTGTGTATTGTCAAGAATACCTACTTAGACAGTACAAGAAATGTAAAAAAAAAAAAATAAGAATATGTATTTCTAAATAATTCCTGAGTAGGTCCATGTAAGAGTCTGACCCAAGTAAAAGCTAACATTGTCCCTTTATGGGCAGAGGATGGAAAAACTTGAGGAATAATCAATATATCCACCTGCTTCAGATTTAATGAGATAGAAATAAAAACAGATAATTGTGGCCATGTATCCAAGGGGCAAGGTGTGGAGACTATGCATGACTGAACTGCAAAAGGAGCTACAGCTCCTGGCACGCGACAGGACTGCCAGACAAGTGTGATGCAGGTGACTTACACATGAAAATTCGATTATAAGGGAAAGGATTTCCCCGTCTTTCCATGTGTGTTACGTGAGGGGAATGTGCGAGTGATCTTAATTAAAAAGCAACCAGTAGCTGATTGGCAGTTGAGCACTAGATTGGACTCTGGCAGCTGCTAATGGGGAAGGAGGTAAGAATTAATGTCAAAGGAAAGCTTTATCGTATAAAAAAAGGACTGGGGCGGGCTGTCAGTCATCCATCTCGTGAAGCCACAATCCACAAGTCTCCTGAGGACACAGCCTGCAAGGCAGGCTGCTGCAGTCTGGCAATTAATATCACACTTCTCAAACATAGTCTAAAGTGCTGCGTGGGGGGGAAGGGGCAAAGGGATCTGGCAAAAGGCATACTGGTGAGGATGAGGGGAGGTGGTAACTTTGCTCACGACCAATCGGCTTGTTCTTCTCTGCCTTTCCATGAGAAGTCACTGGCTGGTGATTATGGTAACAAGGAGGATGGAGATGACTAAAACTGTACATTTACATTTCTTAACCTGCAATATGCTTGTACTCGGTGTGACAATAAGAGAATTAAGGGTATGAAGGAAACAGAACGAATCTAAGCAACCTGAAAGAACGCTGTCATTAACAATAAACTCTTAAGATTAGTTGTAACTAATGAGAGGACAGAAATAAAGTGTGGCATTCGCTTTATATATATATATATATATATAAAACATATAAATATATATATAACATATATTCCATTATAGGCTTATGACCATGAAAGATGCAAAAACAATTGGATAGGAGCTCACTGTCCTATTTCATGGATAAAGCAAAGGGAAAAAAACACTTAGGAAACATCGAAGATAAAAGGATTATGTAAAATCCCATTAATGAATTTCAGAATTAATGTGTGAACTTAGACTTAGATCTTCCCTTCAGAAGAATTCAAATTTTTATGCAAATGAGGGTTGAAGATTAAATTATTTTCTCTAATATAAAGAGAAAAAAATAGAATAGGGAAAGTTAGTAAAAGGTGACATGGAGGATAATAGCTATAATTATAGTCACTGTAATAATAGGGCTGAAGACAGTCGAATAGAAACATAAGGACACCAAATCTAGCTTTACATTATATTATATTAATATCTAAACTTCTCTAGAGAGATTACCAGGGAATATGGCCTTCACATTTCTATCATCTAAAACAGGAAAAAAACAAACAAACATTTTGGTGGTACCTTTCTGTAACCCCAGCATTTCAAAAGCTAATGCAGTAGGATGACAAGCTTGGGGCTACAATGAGCCACAAAGACTGTTTTGTTGCTGTTATTGTTGTTTTGTCTGTTTTGTTTAAGGTCTATATTTTGTTGCCTAAAGATGTGAGATGAAATATAGTATCAACTAGACAAAAGTTACAAAGCACTTGTCATTTGATATCATTGCTTGAATAAATGAATGTCTGCAATAAAGCCATTCTCCCAAAAATGTATCAATAAATTAGATAAAAATTTTCAAGTTTTTGGTCAGTCTTACAGTCTTCTCAATGTCCAAGCTATGTCAGTGAAACCTGGCTACTCCTGAATATATATGATCTATTTTTATGCCATACCGCATAGAGATTAAAATGAAAGAATTCATTCAAAGCATCAAATAACTGGTGCAGAAAAAGAAACAACACTGAAAAAGAACCTTTATGCCAAAAGAACAAATATAATGGTGATGTATCAGGCCTCCTCTTGAAGCTGTATGAATTAAACGTCTTTATGTCTGTAGATCATCTGTTAAATACTTTTGAGTAAATGATGTCATAGATAGATTTGAAGTGGAACTTCCATCCTTCTCTTCCCTTCTCCCAATTCAGCATTTCCCTGATAGTTTTTGTTCCTCTGCATCCTCTTTTCTATTTTCCCTCACCACTCTTTGCCAATCTGAGGGTTTGAACTCAGCCAATACTGAAGGTTGAAATCAGCACCAGGTCTGTACCCCCTTAGTGTTTTGTTTTGTTTTTCTCAAAGCTGGTGCTCTATCACCAGTGGGTCACACTTCCATTTTTGTCTTTCAAGTAGTCAATTGGAGATTAGAGTATCATGGACTTCTCTTTCTGCACTGGTTTTGAATTTCTGTCTTCAGAGCTCAATCTTATAAGTAGCTGGGCTATGCAGACATGGGCCACTAGTGCCTGGAAATCCCCTCTCCCTTTGCATTACTCATAATGTTCTTCAGAATTATAGGCACTAAGATTCTGAACAGAAATGGAAATCCAGACCTAGTGCCATTGAACACACACTCACACATCTCAGTAAAAACAGAGCTGGGACTCATAACTAGCTCAGCACAAATACAAACTACAGATTCAAAATTATCTCTTTCTCACCTATACTCTGATTTGTTTATCCTATTTTATTTTATTTTTTTTTTCATTTTGTAGGTGGGATATGAGCTGTGGTTACTGAATTACTGAAGAGTCCAGCTTAGTTTTAGTTTGAGAATTGTTGATGTATGAGTTACTGTTGATGCATGGAAGTAGTCTTTGATAAAATGGGATAATAATTTTCAGCCTGATTTTTTTGAGAATAGAAATTTATGTCAATTAAATTTCCAGGTCTGTGGTCTTTGTTTCTAATGCCTTTTCTTTTCCAAATTGTTGGAATTGAGGGCATAATCTTTACAGAAGAGTTCAAATAAAATCTAGAGTTTTCTCAGAGTATATTTGTGCAGAAATGTATATTGGGTCTCATTTGAATAAGAAATCAAGAACAACCATGGATTGAGGGCATGTTTAGCCTTCTTAGAACATGTTCTCTCATTCCCATTTCTTCTCTTCTGACTTCTCTATTCCTCTTCTTTCCTTTATCATCTGTCTCCATCCTCATCACTCTTGTTTTTCTTTTTTTGTGTGTGTGCCCCCACATGACCAGATAGAATGGCAACAGATCTGCTTGCACATTGATTCTGATTTCAACACAGCCTTTCTGTACAAAGTGAGACTGTATTCTAATTTCCTAGGTGAGAAGGCATGATGACCACTGCTTTGGAGAAAGCTGGGCTTCTGTTTTGATAGTCTATGGAGGACAGGGGCAGGTGACCCTGCAGCCACTCAGCAGTGATCTTCCCAGCCAACTTAGTGAGAGCATCTAAGATGAGGAGAAGAATCAGAGCAGAGATGACCAGCTTCCCTAGGTCTAATGTAGGTATGAAGTTACTTTATGGTAAGATCACCAGGAGCTCATTGAGTACATGCAATGCCAGGAGATGTCAGATGTCAGGAAGCGAAGTGCTAACTAATTCAGAAGATCTGGCAATCATATCAACCAGTGAATTCTCCTTCTCCTTCCTTAACCTATCAATGTAAGAGAACATGCCCATTGATTTCCCCAAATTCATCATTTTCCCCAACTTCTAAGGAGTATAATAAGAATGAATAGGAGAATCAGCAAAAGAAATTAGGCTTTGAATCTTAGGTAAAAAATAGAAAGCAGAATTTGTTTTGGATTACATAACACTAGGTGGGTTTAGGAATGATTGAGTAAGACATGGCAAAGCAGAAAATAAGAGTAAGAAAAAGAAAGGTGTTATGTGGGTTTGGGGGCAAGGAAAAAACACATAGATTGCTTCATGTTCTTTTTTTATTAATTTAATCTGTTTAAATAATTCTGATCTTCTAAAGGCAGGACTGGAATATTTGGAGGAACTATGTTTCCATTAATATTGGAGTGTCTGCATTCAGGATTCATGGGATAAGGTCCTATTATAAGGAAGCTACTTTGGGTAATACTGCCTTGCCAAAGAAGATCTATTGAATGGAATGTTCAATACATTCCAGAAATTGTAGATTTTAACTTGAAGCATTTTAACTTGAAGTTTAGGATTCTAGAGTTGCTGATTGCTTTGGTGAAGGAAGATTGAAAAGTTTGCAGAGGGGTAGCAATGAATCACCCTCATATGCCCAAGTGCTGGTACTCAGTTAATTCTTCCTGAGTGCTTTGGAAACTCTTAACCCCAGTTTTAGCTATGGAAGAAGGATGGGTAACATTATGTCCCACAGATTATTTTAACTGAAATCCTCCTAGCTCCAAAAGACATAGTTATTCCTGTGTGGCAAGTTCTGCTTCAGAGGGAGAATAAAACAAGTGCGTGGCTGTGCTGATCTGTTCAAAGGCCTTTAAATTGATTTTTGTTATCTTTCTTTTTAGTTTTTAATATTTTTTGTTATTTCTAAGTATTTGCACAAAGAGATTTCAATCCATTGTACAATGTATATTGATAGTCACCCTTCCATCATTTCCCTATTTCTCTCCCAACCCACCTGGTTTCCTATTGACATATGTGCTTTGAATGTAGTAACTTGGTTCATCCACCCTCCCTCTCTCCATTTATATGCCCTCCCTCCACTTGAGAGTCTATAACTTTCAGTATTTGGACTTTATTCTCCTTGTGAAATGAGAGTGGATAAAGTAAGAAATAAGGATGTCTGGTTTCTTTCCCCTTTGAGCTATGACTAAAACATATGTTCCAAGCATTTGCATCGTCACCGATTCACTTACTCTTTCTCTTACTATCTATTCCATTTTTTAAATTGCAGTTAAGTAGTTATACAACAGGATTGAGATTTATTGTGTCATTTTAGTGAGTTAATGGTAAAATCAGCTCATCTTTTTCACCATGCTCCCACACTTCTTTCAATACCGCCATCTCCCTAACTTTCCTAGTTCCATTTTCACATCTGTACATTGCATATTATGACTTTCTTTTCTCACCTTCTTTTCATCACTTTTCTGTCCTTTTCCTACACCTTTGAAACCCAAGTTTGAGCTTACTGATATTCATTTTTTCATCTCCCCCTTATTTGGTTAGTTTTCTACCAAAGCTAGGAACCGAGTACTGTGATTTATGTTCCCAGAAAATCAGTCTTAGATTATTAATTAAGCTTGAGTTTAGAACTTTTTTGGTACACATACATTCTTAGCTCTTTTACTTTTGTTTGTTCGGTTAGTTTTGTGTGAGTCCTGGGCTTGAATTCTGGCCTTGAGTGTTGTCCTGGAGCTATTTGCTCAAGGCTAGTGCTCTATAATCTAATCCATCATCCCAATTCTTGTCTTTTTGGTAGCTTGTTGAAGATAGGAGTGTCACAGACTTTCCTGTTCTGGCTGGCATTGGACCTCAATCCTCAGATTTCAGCCTCTTGTGTAGTTAGGATTACAGGAAAGAGGCACGGAGGCCTGGCTATATTCTTAGCACTTCTACATTTGAAAAAGAAAGATCTTATCTTCATTTATATATATAGTAAAGTATCTCATACCACATTTGGTTACAAATACATTTTTTAAAGCTCATTATATTGGTAGATTTCAAGGTTGAATTTTTTACTTATATTTAGGCATTTAATGAATACTTCCAAAAATTAAAGGGATGAGTCTTGAAGATAAGAATAGGCCTCTTTAGGGAACCCCATAGAAACTATTTTATCAGTTTTCAAGAAAAATGTAGAGCTGAGCACAAATTATAGAGAGAAATCTCTGATTTCCTGCCTTCATCACTATATAGCAGGTGACCGAAGGCAATAGATGATCATTCTGTTTCCATTTCACCATTTGACAAAGAGTATGATGCTATGATGTTTTTATATAAATTGGTGTAAAACATTCAAGGAGTTAAACTATAATCAGCTCATAGAATACATACGGCATATGCTAAGGAATCCATAATTTCACCCATCATCACTGCACTATTTTTTTCCAATTCATACTTTTTCCCTTTTTTTTTCAAGAAATATTCAGAAAACTGGATGCTAAGCATTAGAGATCTGGGAGATGGTGACCTAATTTGCAGCCAAGTATAGGACAGAGAAGATGAGAAATGCATGTGGAGATGGTGGAAGGTTCAATAAAGCCAACACAGACTTATTCGGGTCCCTGAGGACTGAGAGAAGGGAGGAGGAAGAAAGGACAGCAAAAGGGAAGAAGGAAGAAAGGCAGAAGACAAAGGGAGATCACTGTTGAACAGTATCAAAGAAAATTATATTTTTGAAGCCATAGGCTAAGCCAATCTTTCTCTAATATACTTTTTTCTTTTCGTGTCTTTTCTTTATTCTTATTTTTTTTTTTTGTCTGTTGTGGGCTTGAACTCTGGGCCTGGGTTCTGTCCCTGAGCTCTTCAGATCAAGGCTATTGCTTTAGTACTTTGAGTCACAGTGCCACTTTTAGTTTTCTGGTGTTTTATTGGACACATGAGTCTTAGGGGAAAGGGTAAGGGGGAGCAGGGGAAATGAGGGAGGAGGTAACAAATTGTACAAGAAGTGTACCCACTGCCTTACGAATAAAACTGTAACCCCTCTGTACATCATTTTGACAATAAATAAGTAATTATTCAGGAAAAAAATAGTATTATGGACTTTCTTGCCCAAGCTAACTTCGAACTGTAATCCTCAGATATCAGCCTTCTTAGTAGCTACGATTACAGAAGTGAGCCACTAGTTCCTGTCCCTAATTAACTTTTAAGTATCAGTGTAGAACTAGGACATATTACAGGGTGTGCATGTGTGTGTGCTTATGTGTGTGTGTGCGCTTGTGTGTGTTTTTTTGTTTTTGTGTGTGTGTGTGTGTACAACCTTATGTATAGTTTACTTTTCCTTTTTCTTTGTTTTGGGGAAAATAGAATACCCATAAACTATCACTCACATATATACTTTAATAGATAACAACCCCTAGAATGAAGCAAATTTCCACTGTAGTCACAAGGCACAAAAATGGCTAAATGTGTGAAACACTGATGACTAAAAGATAAGAATATCATAGCCATCTTGAATTTGAATCCTTTCACCATGTCTCCTTGGTTATATGAACCCATGATTCATCCTCCAGAACCTTCAGATCCTGTGGAAAATTATTATATAAATCATAGTAATATATTTGACTGTATATAATTATACACTGAGATATTAAGTGATATCAGGTACTTTCTCAATTTCCTTCTACTCCTACCCAGCAGAATCTTTTCTCGTGTGTATGTGTGTATGTGTGTGTGTGTGTGTGTGTGTGTGTGTGTGTTCCTCAAGAGATCTGAAATCTAGGCTGCCCCTCACTAAAACACTTTAAGACAATTTTGTAGTAGTATCCAGTTTAATAAAAAACAACAGCAACACATTGTTTTTTTCAGATTAGAGATGCTTGTAGAAAACCTCCAAGGGTTGCTGCAAAGCCTTAAGCCACATCTGGGAGCAAAGGAACCTCCTCCTTTGCACAGATGTACCAGGTCAATGCACCCACTTATCCCAACCCTCTGGCTTGGCAGTCACAACCCCATCACCTCTGTGACACTGGCAATGGGCCTGTGTGACCCCGAAGGAACGCATCACCACTTGTGGCCTGCCATAACTTGTGGAAGCTATAGGTTGAATAACTGCTTTCCTTAGAATTGGGCAGGGGACCTGCTTTGTTCTTTACTAGAAAGGTGATTGGTAGAGCACTCTCTGACACTGCAGGTGGCCCTGTAGGGACCTCTCTCACAGACCATTTCCTCCAGTTTATGAGAGAATAATAAAGCCCATTGTTTACTCACAGATCCTATGGATCTGAAAATGGCATTGAAATACTTTATGTTTCACTACTTGAAATCATTAATGAGTGAATAAGGTCATTAAGGACTTGTGATTACTCAATTTTATTTTTCTTAAAATAATAATGAATGATGTCTTAATAATAAAAATTAAAAAAAGAACCAAGCTGGGCACCGATGGCTGATTCAAATAATCCTAGTTAGTTAAAAAGGTGAAATCTGAGAATCACATTTTTAAGCAAGCCAGCCCAAAGAAGAAAAGTCCATGAGAATTTTTATAAAAGCCTCTAATTAAGCACCCAAAAATCAGAAGTGGAACTATAGTTCAAGTGTTAGAACACTCAAAAAAAACTAAGGGACAGCACCCAGGACTTGTGTTCAAGCTATAGTACTTTCACACACACACACACACACACACACACACACACACACACAAATATACAAATATGGTTCACAGAGGATGAGGAGAGTACTTGGGTAAAAAGCAAAAGGTTATAACCGGAGCCTGATTCAAATGGTAGAACACCATCTGTGACCAAAAAAGACAAGAACAACTAGAAGCCTAGAATACAAACCCCACTACCTTCACCAACAAACAGGATAAGGGAGAAAAGAAAAAAACAAGGATATGATAAGGTTTTGGAAGGAAAAGAAGAAGAGGAAAGGGGTATAAAAGAAAAGTTTTGAATCTTAACCATTCACCTTCTATGCCACCCATGGAAGGATGAACCTTGGCTCATGATTTGAAAGAGGTTATCTGCATGGCCTATCTCTTATTCTTTAATTCCCCCAAGCTCCCTAAATTACTCTCACCAATTCTTCGAGCTAATTCTGCATAGACTCTCTGAATTTTCTCTTTTCCAATGTAACTCAATCCATCATAAGCTGAAGAGAACACATCCTGCTCATCCATCAATCCCTGGGTCTGTTAAAACATGATATTTCCAGCTCTAACAGGATGTGCAACATCTGCTCAGGGCTGAGGCTCTGGAGAAGGTGGCCTGCCATAGTGCAAAGAATTTAGAAGCTGTATGTTGTACATACCCATCTGTAGCTGAGCATATATTCTGCCCAAAATAGATGGGACAACGTGAATATGTTTTAATAGATCTAAACACAATGCAATCTATTGCCAAACGAGGGAAATCTGTTCCTGCTATTAGTGTGGTTTAACTACCTCCAGTTTTTGCAAATGTTGAACTCTGGCATTATGGATCTATATTGGCTGCTCTCCGGAAGCATTATCCTAATGCTTTAAATATTACCAAGTGTCCTCCTCACCCAGTGTGAATCATCTCAGGGCGGGGAATGGGGCTTAGTGTTAGAGCGCTTGCCTAGCATGCATGAAGTCCTGGGTTTGATTCCTCAGCACCACAGAAACAGAAAAAGCCAGATGTGGCACTATGGTTCCAGTGGTAGAGTGCTACCCTTGGGCAAAAAGAAGCCAGGGACAGTGCTCAGGCCCTGAGTTCAAGCCCCAGGATTGGCAAAAACAATTCTATCTCTAGGGTTTGCATCAAAATATTAGAGCTATTTTGCAAAGCTCCCCGGGTGATTTTAGTGTGAAACAGAGTTTGGAATACTGTCAAATAAATAAATTAGTCTACTTCCTGGTCTGATTTTATTTGAAGCATTCAAAAGTTGCTGAGAAGTTCCATTTGACTCATAAATCTCTGAATACATTATTTCTGATTTTCAAAATTCTTCACATAGAGGATAATGTAAGGCAAACATCTATCATTTTGTTTGAATTGTATATCTATGTATACATATACATTACATATATAATACAAGTTACACATGTATAAATTATGTATACATGTAGAAATGTATATATAGACATATATATGTAACTATATTAGGGAGAGAAGTTAAAAAACCTAGCATTTAGCCTAAGTGAGATGGCACACATCTGTAATTTCAGCTACTTTGATCCCAGTTATATGAAAGGCATAGGGAGGAAGATCAAGATAAAATATATACTTCAGCCCTTCACAAAAAGGCAAAACCTTTTCTGGGAAATAACTAAAGTTCCAGGGCATAGATTAGGTGGTAGAGCACCTCTATAGGAAGCGTAAATCTTAGTATTGAAAAAAAAATCCTACATAGAATAGTTACTTATTAAATCTATAAATATATATTTCCATCATAGTCTCTAACATTTCATAAGAGTGGAGAGAAAGTGAATAGATGGATACTACGTGCAAAGACTTTGGAGATATTTTAGGGCTGGGTCAAACTTTTTTTCTCTGCATCCCTGAAAGTCACTTTCAGATGTCAAGAACTCTTCAATCTATTTGACAGGATTAAATAAGTCAACCCACTTGAAATTGCCTGGTTTACAGGAGTTCAGTAAATACTGGTGACTGTACCTTATAGGCCCCACCTTTAACACTGTAGCTTCCACTAAGCTGTCTGAAACAGTCCATGTAAAGACATCCATTTTCTATAGATTTAACTTCTCCCAGAATACTAACAAATGCCAGTTGCCCCTGGTTGCTTGTGGTGACTAATTCTTTTTATCTAAGCTGCCAGCCAGTGCTCTCAGTACTTCCTCATAATTGCAAGCATTCCATCCCTTTCACGGGTTCTTGTAATGTCTGCAGCCTTCCTCAAAAGTTTACAGCAAACATTGGGAAGTCAGTCTTTCCAGATTTAAGAGCATTTCTAGTCTGCTAGAAAGGTTTCTTATTCAAATTCGCCAAGTTTCCTGGGAAAATATTAATCTGTGCTACCATTCAATGCCTTTCTCTATTAACAAGCCTGTATTTGCTTTCAGCCAGTGAATTATTTGCATAATGACATCAATCTAATCAAGTAGATTGTAAAAATCCACCCCAAACATTCACTCATTTCTATTCTTACTTCCCCTCAGGCAACTGACCCTGCACCTTAATTGTCTGCAATGGCAAAAAGAAAGTGATATTAACAAGTGGTATTACAATATATTGTACGATTGGCTTTATTCCTTTCTTAGGTTACTATTCCTCATACTCTTTCTATTTTTTCACTAAATCCAAGTGCAGACTGTACAACACTTTCGGTTAGTGTTTAGCCTACAATACAAATGCACATGAGTGGGCTGGGGATATGGCCTAGTGGCAAGAGTGCTTGCCTCATATACATGAAGCCCTGGGTTCAATTCCCCAGCACCACATATACAGAAAACGGCCAGAAGTGGCGCTGTGGCTCAAGTGGCAGAGTGCTAGCCTTGAGCAAAAAGAAGCCAGGGACAGTACTCAGGCTCTGAGTCCAAGCCCCAGGACTGGCAAAAACAAACAAACAAACAAACAAAAAAAAAACTAATGCACATGAGTTTAGGCATATAGATTGAAAGAGTGTTTTGATCTCAGACCATTGAAATAATCATCTTTTAAGGAGTCCTTTTTGGTCATGGTTCTTAGTTTCCAGTGAGAAACTCTTCCCCCTTTGTCTAATTCTACCTGGTTAGAACTATTTCAATGCTATCCTATTTTCCTGGCTAAGTTAGAAAAAAAAATGTAGACATGTTGCTATTATTCTCTATTGAATTCAAGATTTTGTGCAACCTTAGAATATATGTACTGTAAAGTTCACTGGGTTAGATTTCTCAAATTAATACCATTTTTAATCACTACTACATCATCACTCCACATTTTGGGCTACCTATTGGTTTGATACTTTGAGCCATCTTATGCCCAATAAATTTACTGATTATATTCTTTATTTAATATACGATATTATCTTGCAGGATTGGTATAACTCTCCTTTCTCTAGATGTCCCATTATTCCTTTTTTCTGTCTTTCAAAGAGTCTTCTTCCTCCTTTATCTTTATGGATTTCAATTACTTTCTAGATGTTTCGGATTGTAACTTGTCTTTCTAAGTTGCTAGCTTTTTGCTTTCTGAGTTCACTCTAGTTCAATGACATGATTTTAGATACATATATTGATAGCTCCAAAATTCTTATATCCAGCTTATATCTGTTCTCTGCATATAGAAAATTATTCCAATAATAATATAAGTTTATTTAAGCATTTATGAATGTGTGTGTGTAACTTAGTGACCTGGGTTTGTATTTTAGTGAGTGCAAAACACCTAACAAACAGAGTTAAGGGCTACAAGAATAGTCTTGTTAACTACATCACACTAATAAGAGCACATGGGTTATTTTCAAAGCAGTACCCTCTTTGGACGAAGTTACAGGGATTTTATTGAGGAAGCTTGCTCATATCCACAGTGGTAATCATGTTCAACTGAGCACACTCTGTTTAAGGGTAGTTCAATGGGGAAAAATGGAAGATATATATTTCTGTGTGTGAGTGCTTAGCTCAAGGTCACAGGACACATGTCCATATGAGTAAAATGACAGAGTATATTGGGGTATGTTCAGTTTCTCCCATAAATGTGGAAGATCAGAACAGTCTTCCAATCATTTTAGCTGACACAAAGGAAACGATGCTTTGATGATGTGTTGAACACTTGTATGAACCCCTAAACATATCTGCTTCATTTAGCAGCTCAACAGTGAAAGAGTCACAGTATTATTGTTTACCTATCTTTGAAGGTTTTAACAGGTCAGATGATCTTACATTGGTAGAGCTACCAAGGAAAGGGATGACTCTTAGGTCAGATTATGCTGCAAAGCAAGTTCAAGACCAGCTCAGACTGTATAGTGACACCTGAATTCTAAGAAAAGAAAAAAAATACCCAAATACAAAAAACCTAAGGCTAAAATTGTAATTTACACTTTGCAACATCAGACTGAAGAAATGCAATGTAAACATACATTTAATTACAAATTTCAGGCTTAGACTACTAAATCACATTTACAAAGCCAAAGAAAGAGTTAAAATTTAATTTTAGTTATACATTTTGTTTAACTCAATAGATCAGAAATATTATCAATTCAATTTCTAAATGATAGAAATCATTAACAGGCTGATATTTACATTGTTTGATTTTATTGAGTCTGTAACACTGTGTGATGCCAACTCATCTTGATTTAAATGACAGGTTCAGTTTCTCAATTATGCTAATGACAGTTCTAGTGTCCATTTGTTCTGTGTGGCTAGTGACCATTGTATTATAAGACAGCCTTAGGAAATGGAACTTTTTGCTGCTCCTCAGGGCGGAAACAAAAACTAGATGATAAAGTCTTTCTTATCATTATTATTTTTAAGTAGCTATAGAAAGAGATTTCCCATTCCTCATGTCAGTTTGTGAGTACAAAGCATTTTGAGGTCTTTCAAGTAAGATTAAAATACATGCCATCCTTACTTTAAGAGGTACTATTAATCTTTTTCTCTTTGGCTAACGAAATGGTTAGCTATCTTTTATAGCACAGCTAAAACACTGCCTAAGCAGGAGAAAGTAACCATTGGTTATTACTTATTTATTACTCATTGTTAGTGCAGGGACCTGAAAATTTTAACAAAATTAGTATATGGGTTGTTAAATTATTATTATGAAGCAAATGTTTATGTTGAACTTCAATATCAACATTTCAGTCTTCTTTACTGTTAGGAAACTCATGACTGTTAGGAAAGATCAAGCAGAAGAAAAGAGAAAAACAAAGGGGGGGGAGCTAAGTTTTTGTACTGTCTAGGGTGAGACTCTTTTTTGGAATTTCTTTGTCCTCTCCTGTTGGGAGTTTATTGTCTGAACTGTCCTGTTTCATTTTTGTTTGTTTGTTTGTTTGTTTGTGTTTTTGCAGGGCTATCCTTCTGACCCTTCTAGCAGTCCTACAGGATCAGATAAGGACAGGGTGGAATTTTCTTGAGGTTCAGCAGGGGCCCCAAGAGCTGGTTATTCCCTGGGCCTTGGGAGCAACATGGTGTTATGAGAACAAAGCAGATTCTCATCATTGACTGTAGTGTCAATTGGACCTTGTATTTTATTGCTGTCTATTTTGGCATCTAAGAAGTAGTGTTTCTGTTTTACTAAGCTCCCTTCCTTTGCTTCTTGCTTTTCTTGTTCCCTGTATTTATTGTCGGTCCCATCTGATAAGGGCTTGGAGAGGAAATGGAAACCCAAAATGAATTGATTTGACCTGATTATGAAAAAAGTCATATGCCAGTCATAAATAATAAAAGATAAGCCACGTCGAAGAAGGTAGGTGTATGTCATGCTAGATTTGCCGCCACATAACCTTGATTAAAAATAATAATATTTTTATCTTGCTAACTAGTATTGGAACTAAGTCAGGGACTGAGAACCAAGGAAGAATCTTCCTGAGGTTTAGCTAGGTTGGTTTAAGGGATGCAAAATGCCTCTGGCCCCTTGCTTACTTCTTGGGTTTTGACCTTGACTTTGTCCTCAATCCCACTTGTCAGATCAAGAAAACCAGGCAACAGCTTGAACTGAGCAAGGTGTGTAATATAAATACAATGAAATCTCTGCCCAGATAGCTCCTATCGATTCTCTAGGGCTCTGAGCCATGCCACATTGAATTTTTTTCTTTCCTAGATGAGCTGACTGCACATAGATTTCACTGGATTTATAAAACTTTTTCAAGCCACTAGGATACCAATTAACAAAGCACTAATGCACTACAAGACCGAGTGGCCTGAAATAATTAATGCATCTCTGTGAAGGGCTAAATCCTGAGGATCATTTTATTCTCTTGAAAAGCCAGCTGGTTAGAAGATCTGGGGGCCATTGAACCTCTGTATGCCAATAAAATAGGAGGTACATTTGAGCTGGCTTCTTTCCTTCTCTTCCTGCTGCTCTTTTGGTATTCTTTTGAATGTCAGCCACCCCTTGCCTGTTTTTTGACAAACTTTGGGAAAGGGAAATGGAGTGAAAAATATGCTCAGAGCCTTGAAACATCAGGGGAGTTTTTTTTTTGTTGTTGTTGTTGTTAATAGAAGGAAATGTTCACAAAAGAGGACCATATTCTCATCTCCTCAGTTACTATCTGTAAAAGAAATGTAATTAATCATAATTGCATTAACCTACTTGTGTTATCCATCATCACTGATATTACATCAGTGATGTAAATAATATTTCAACACCCATATTCAGACTTCAAATAGTCTGATCTCCATCTCTAAGGACAAATTAGAGAAATAACTAGAGAAATAAATTGTTAAAAGTTTTTCTATGAGGGAAGTTTTTTTTTTTTTTCCCCCTTGTATAACAGTAAGATGGGTCTGCTGAGATTTCCAGTGGACCATTCAAGGGAATTATGGTGGACAGATTTTTGTCTGTAAAAAAAACAAGAAGGAAAATTCTGAAGATTGAGCATCCCGGGCGTCTGTATCACTTTGCTGTTCCAAATGAATCAACTACTGTAAAAGAAGAAGCTCAATGGAATCAGTGAAGAAGAGATGGAAGGTATTGGAGGTGTGCCTCAGTTGGTAGAGCACTTGCCACGGAGGAAAAACATCACTATCAAGTTCTAGTCTCAGCCTTGGGCCTCAAAAATATAAAATAGAAGAACCTGGACATCTATATCTGAGATATAGTATAAAGAATTTAAGAGATATAAGGGAGAGACCATTTCAACTTGGATCTGGAAGACTGTTTAGAGAGATCTGTTGTAGTCTAAAATCCTAAGACAAATTATTGGGCAATTAAAGAGTTGCTGCAGGAGGAAAGTCCATTTGTGACCAAATGATTACATGTGTGACAGTTCCCTTTCAGTAAGGGGCAGGGAGGACAGCGTAAAATGGCAAATTCTGAAGACATGGAAGGACTGCTGATAGAATCCATGAATCCTGCTATACCTTGTAAGGGAGACTCTCAGAAATTGCCTTATCTTTTATTATCTTTAAAAAGATTATCTAATTCAGAAATAATTATGTGTTCTGAAATGGCAAGTTAAGACACAGAAATAGCTCAATGGATGGTCCCTGTCTGCAACTTAAATTGAACAAATGAAGGTTGGCACGGGGTAACACTCCTTTTCTAGAGCCATCAGCATCTGCTCAATTGGGTGACCTAATAAAAACAACACACAGATGCATTTTATAGCTTAGGGGGTATTTTCTGGGGAATGGATTAGACACAACTAATGAAGGCCAGACAGTCAGCTTAATGCTTAGGCTGGCCCTGAGTAGCATGCCTGGCCAAGAAAAGCTCAATAACTAAATGGCAAAGAGAACAGATGAGTCTTGTAATTGGCAAAAGGGAAATGTACTGAAGGCAGCAGTAGGGTTGGCTGAGTTGAATTTATACAAATTTGAGTATGATCTTTCTCATACTGTCAGGGGTGGTGTCTAGCATTCAGTAGAATCCTTTTAGGTTACAGTGTAACCTAAAATGTTAGCATTGAATAACACTGAGTCCCATCCTCACTCCATGAATTAATTTCCATGGTATTCTTGACAAATACTTTACTGTGTATTTGATTAGGTGTATCAATATTCACGTTTCCATCTTCCATTTACTCATGGAGTACCTACTGACCTAGAATGGGGCGACATGATTATAAACATATCACACTCATGAAGTAGGATAAAAATATAGTGGAAAGACAAAAATGAAAAAACAACAAAATGAATATGAATGATCGATCATTGAGTGAACTATTTTTTTTTACCAGTTCTGGTGCTTGAACTCAGAGCCTGAACACTGTCCCTAAATTCGTTTTGCTCAAGGCTAGCACTCTACCACTTGACCCACTGTGCCACATCTGGCTTTTGCTGTTAGTGCTGAGGAATTGAATCCAGGACTTCATGCATGCTAGGCAAGCACTCTACCACAAAGCACATCCTCAGCCCTGAGTAGCTTCTGGGAAGTAAGGATTGTGGGAAAACCATTTATGTCTAAAATCAAGAATGGTATGACTTTTTACTGAGGTGTTCATTTACTTGAGTCTGAGGTTGATAAAGTATTAGGAAATCTGTGGTAGGAGTTAGTCTACTCTAATGGCACATATTTCTATTTGTGAAAGAATATACTTTTTTTTCTTGTCAAGTGTTTATTTTTTGTCAGTTCAACAAGTATCACATTCACTCCATGCCAGTAGTCAGCTGCTATGTTAGATAATAAAGCCAGTACTTCTCTTTCTAGGATTTACAGTCTACTCTTTTTTAAAAGACATAGAATTCAACCCATACCATATTTTGCTTCATATCTAATATAAGATTTTATGTCAGCTAAAATGTATCATAGTAATAGTGAGATTCACTTTTACCTTGAGGCATTAATAGAAATAGCTGTTGCTACTGTGCTGCAGAACAGAAAGGAAGTAGACAGGAAGCATGCATCCTGAACATATGTTCAGGAAGATAAACATTTGTTCAAACTGCAAGAGTTGAGGTGTGATTAAATACAAAATAAGAGAAGCAGAGAAGATAAAGAGCCATCAGTTACACTTATAGATGATACAGAACGGGCTAGGGGTGTTCCTCATAGATGGTCAGAGGACTTTGGAAAGTTTAAAACAACGTGTGGAAATGAGAATGATGAAGAACCGTAATAACAGGAGAAGGAGGAAGAAGAGTAGCAGTAGGAAAAAAAAAAGATGAGCAGGAGCAAGAAAGGAGGGAAAAGGAGGAGGAGAAAGAAGGAGGAAAGGGAAAAGAAGAAAGGGACAAAGGAGAAAGAAGGAAAAGAGGAAAATATAAGAAAAGAAGGAAGAGAGAAGAAAGGAGAGAAAGAAGAAGAAAAAAGAAATCAGGAAGAATAACATAGCAGAAAAGAACACAAAGAAAGACAAAGAGGAGGGATTAAAGAAGTTATGGAGCATTTACTATATTAACAAAACTTTTCATGCAAACTTTACTTGCAGAAACAATTATTGTAAAAATTAGCCCCCCAAAAATGGACAGAATCCGTGTAATGTATCCACACAGTTCACCATATCATACACTTATTTCAAGTTCTGTCTTTGGTGATTGCTGGGCTAGATTTACCTCCCCTGGTGCTGGGATGCTAAGCTTACTCCCTTATCAGTGCTCCCCTTTTCACCCTCTCCCCTGGGCACCTGACCAGCAGGTGGCCAAGGTGGAGTGAGGGACACGGGCTGGCCTAAGGTGCACGTGGCCAAACGAGATCCCCTTTTCCTCCCTCCTTACCCACCAAGGAAGCCAGGCGCAGATGGAGCACAGAGACGCTTCGGAGAGCAATCCAATTTAATCGGGAGGGACTCACAGTAATATAGTAGTGACGACGAGGATTGAGCATGAGCTGGTGATAGGCTGGTGAGCTTATCAACCCAAGAGCAGCTCCCAAGGACCTCCCTCATGGGCTAACATCACTTCCCAAAGTACTGCCCTGTGGGCAAAGCCCGCGCCAAAAGGGAGCACATGTGCTCGCTGGCGGGGATGGTCTCAAAGCTACCCCTTCTGGTTCTGGACCCAGAAGGAGATAGGTGTGGCTCACTTCCACACTGCCCCAGGGCTGGGAGAAGGGCGGTGTCTCGGGAGCGCTCTCATCGCCCTTCCCCCCTTAAGGCCAAGATGAATCCCCAACAGGTTATTATGTCAACTGACCCCACAGGAACTTTCAGTTGAAATGTTACCTTGAGAACCATACCTTGAGAACATTGTCTATTCAAGAATTGCTATTTTGAGCATGCTAAAAAATGGGGGCATAAGGACCCTGAAAGAGTCCAGAGACAAATTTTGGATTTGGGAGGTTAACTCCCATTTCTCTTATATAGTAGTTCTAATGTACCTAATTAAATTACATATGCCCTTTCCTTCCTGTTTAAGATACTGGAAACATTCTTCTTTTCCTATATTTTTCTAGGATGCTTATCAGAGTGTTTATCAGATGGCCACTGTGTGTGTGTGTGTGTGTGTGTGTGTGTGTGAGAGAGAGAGAGAGAGAGAGAGAGAGAGAGAGAGAGAATAAAAATGAAAAAGAAAGAAATAGAAGAAGGAGGGAAGGAATAAGGAGATGGAAAGATAAAGGAAGGGAGTGGAAAAGGCAAGAAGGAAAAGAGGGAGAAAGGGAGGAAGGAAGGAAAGGAACTAAATAGAGTCTGATTTGTATGGAGAGAAATTTTACTTCAATTTAAAGTAAATAAAGGTTACTCTGTAGAGTCCTAATTGTATGACAGTTTCAAAAGCACTCATTTAGGAATAAATAACTAATCCTTTTGCCTGAGGCTTTCAATGTTTGGAGGGTTACTTGCATGGGAAAATGAGAAAGATTTTCAAGTTCATCAAATTGTTCTAAATACTGACGTTAGTGGTGGTTATATTATGCACATATTTGTCCATTATTATTGGACTAGATAATTACAATGTGTAAAACTTAGAATTCTCCTTTGGAAGATTTTTATGAAGTGTGTCTATTAAGAGGACTAAGTTTTTCTGAGGCCAAGAAATCAAATTGATTTTCATGCAAATAGCAGTGAGGTAAATTATGGAGTCTTGTTTCTGAAATGGGCATCTCCTTTCTAAATTGTAAATAATTACTATTTTCTCCTCAGGTAGGAACAATGAAACTTTTATACAGGAACCTGTTCTATTTAAGCTACTCTCCTATCATCTCCACAGCATCATTTTCCCTCTGCAGTTATTTTTATGTCTTCTGTAATGTTTATACCTGCAAAGGCTTTGAAGTGCTGGTGTGGTTTCCTGCCACTCCCACCCCCACGGCCCCTACGTTTCCACATCTAAGCTTTTGCTTTATTCTGACCCCAGGCCTTGCCTGGCACTCCCAATGCTTTGCAGCCTTCCGTATAAATGCTTGCATGCAAGATCTCTCCAGGAACTCCTGGAGTTAATTTCAGCTTCCAGCAGTTCGCGTGCAAGAACTGTTTAAAACAGTCTTGAATCCAGTCTCCATTAGCACTGACAGGTACCACCCTAAGGTGCCTTGGGCAATTCTTCCCAAAGGTCAGCTCTAAATGCATTAATTTTTACACAACCAATTGCTGCTTCCTCTGAGCACCAGGCCCAATTACATCCGTGTTGTATGTCAGTATCTTCATCAGCACCTCAGAGCACAAAGCACAATATCCTTCAGTGACAATTTTTAGCTGGCAGCAGATCTGATTAATGAGGCAAGGCTGAAATTAACTTTTCCCCATGTCACATAGATTTCCCAAGTCATGTAAAATTTCCCTTGTTACATTACCCATTAACATCTTCACCACCAATAACCACGATGGAATGGAATGTACATTTTCCTGAAAAAGGCATCTGTCCGTGTCGCATTATCTCATAAATAAAATGTGACATGATGTGAAATTAGCACAGATAAATGTGTCCATTTAGGTAGTTGTTAAGGCCCCACAGAATTTGCTGATGCTCAGTCTAGTGTATATGTATACAAATGGCATGTTATGTGAAAAATAGCAATGGGTACATCTTGTTTACACACGTGAAAGAAATGGACTAGCAATCAGGAATGGCTGACATTTAATTTTGATGAGTGGCAGCAATGCTATGTACATTTTCAAATAATCAACCATGTAACCAAAGGCAGAGGTCAGTTCTGTCTAAAATTAATTTTCTAAAGAAATTCTGTTCTGCATGCTGAAATTGTTTTCAGAACTCAATAATAAAAACGATAAGTGCCCCAATTCTCTCCTTGTCTATATTTAAGAAAATCCATTTGGTCCAGATGCACAGAGCTAAACAGCAAATGTTGCACATTATCATGTAATTAGAAAGAAATAAATTAGAAATCTGCTAATAGAAGTTGTGTGTTTATAATAGAGTTAGTTGACCAAAAGCTAATCAATTTTTTAAAACATAAAAACATAATCACTTTTGTTTCCCTTTCTTTTTTATTTTACCAGATGAATACTGTATTCCATCAGAATCCTGACAAATACTTTCTTAAATTTCAATCAGTGAACAAACCTGGAGGTAATGAGATACAGTAAAAGGAGGAAGTTTTAGATTATTTGACCTTTTGTAATTTGGGGAGAAAATTAAAGCTGTTTTATAAGATTAAAACATTAAGTAGGCTTTTCTCTAGGGATTACCAGAGACAATGTCTGATCCAATTACTGTCCAACAAGTGTTAGCTACGAATCATTATTGCTGTCTGTATTCTAGTTCATCTCTGTGAGGCATTGTGTCGTCCCTTAAGTCTGCCTTAGAGTACAGCATCATCCAATTGGTATTGTTTAGTTTTGTTTTGCCACTGAGCACATTTTGTTGTTGAGTAAATTAGCTCAAATCTATCCAGACTTGTGTGGTTTTACTTATGAATGAGAACTTTAACCTAGGAAAAGATCCCTTTCTCCTTCTCTAGACTATATCAAAAGTCAATGCATGGTGAACATCATCAGGGTCCCCAAAATGGTAATGTAGATACATTTCCATTGCACTTAAAATTGTTCAACTCGTTAAACAATCCAGCTTTCTTCATTTTATGGACTTTTGTGCAATTCAAGTGGTAAAACTTCACAATCAACTGAATCCCTTAACTGCTGCACAGCTTCAAAAAAATTCTATCTAATCTACATGACTGAGGGTGTCTCATATATCTAAGCAGAAAGAATTTTCCATCTATATTTAATCCTGGGTTTGGCCATTACACGTTGGCCCTGCTTGTTTTTACAACAGGATGCATTCTATTTATGAACTCAGAAGCATAGATATCCTCATATCCAGCATAGCAACAGGAGCAAACCAATTTGGCAGAGAAAGTCTCTGGATCACAAGGAATGAATCCCAATATGAACTTCCCTTGTGAATCACTTGGGTGTAACACAGTGGTTATCAGTAAGATAGGTGTGAAGTAATCTTCATGTATGACTGTTAAATGTATCAAGAGTCTATATGCTTAATTATTATTTTTAAGAATCCACAATTTTAGTAAAGGTGAGGAAAGCTGTTTATCTAATTCTGTCAGCTCTGATGTTGGAACAAATCAGAAAGCCCTGACCTGGCGACCTTTTCAGACCCATTCATTGCCATATTTTTTCAAGCACAAGGCTTGGTGCAATGCTTGTTTGAATCTTCTGGCATGGCATTGAGGGCACGAGTATGCTATCATTCAGTCCTGGTCTTGACCTTTGTGCTGTCATTCTTTAAATCAGAGCATTACCCTCCTGTTTTTCTTCTTTAGTGTATCTAAAAGGGAAAATGGCATGTACCATTCTATTTTTGCTAACTCTAACCGCTAATTCTTATGAAGGCTTTTGAAAAGCACTGCTTTATTTTTATTGCTGGCATGATTGTAGGCGAACTTCCACTGATAATTTCTTTGTTGAGACCTACAAGTTGTTGCAGACTATATGATGGAATTATAAGAACTCGGGTATGCAGAAAACTCTGCTATAATTATTCAATAACTGCTTCTGATAGCAATATTCAGCCTCATTAAGAAAAAGAGAATGGTGTGGAGAAACACACAGATAGACACAGACTTGAGGATAAAGAAGGTAGAGAGAGCACAAATGTCTATCAATTGCAGTTTCTGAATTGTTTCACTTACAAACTAAAGCAGTAGCATAACCCTAGTGCATTCTCATGAATATGCTATTTAATTTTGTTTCTTTCCCCATCTTCAAATACCCTACTTTTCTATTCTAGCAAAATAATAACAATTTTCAAAACCACTACTACCACCAACTTCTCAGGTTGGCATACAACCAAAAGTGATGGTTAATAATAAACTGGATACATTTCCCGCAAAAATCTTAAATATCTTCATTTTGTTAAGAGCTCTGGACTAGCTGATCCAGAACTACTTAACTCAGTTAACTGTGAGAATTAGCAAGACAGAATGAGGCTAGCTTCTTGTGGATGGTCAGTCCTTTTTAGTGAATTCTCCTGCTGTTTCATAACATCCTCAAAATGAATCATTGTGATTATATCTACAGCTTTAAGGTATCAATCCTAAGATTCAAAGAGGGTGATAGAATGGCAAAGCCATAATTTTACAGTTTAGAATAGTGAAGCTGTGGGGCTGGGGATATGGCCTAGTGGCAAGAGTGCCTGCCTCATATACAAGAGGCCCTGGGTTTGATTCCCCAGCACCACATATGCAGAAAATGGCCAGAAGTGGCGCTGTGGCTCAAGTGGCAGAGTGTTAGCCTTGAGAAAAAAAAAAAAAAAAAAAGGAGCCAGGGACAGTGCTCAGACCCTGAGTCTAAGCCCCAGGACTGGCCAAAAAAAAAAAAAAAAAAAAAAAAAAAAAGAATAGTGAAGCTGTCCAATGAGAAGGTAGATTATAATTTCCTTTGTGATGTGTTGAGTGGTTAATTGAAGATAAAAGTCTCACGGGGTCTATTCTGAACTGGCTGGCTTTGAACTGCAATGCTCAGATCTCAGCCTCCTGAGTAATTAGGATTGCAGGTGTGAGCCCAAGGGCAACTGGTGATATATTTGAAAATGAATATCATGATTTTGTATTGTACCTTTCTTGGAACCAACTATCTGAAATGGGTCCAACTTATTAGCCTCCATTACATTTTGTAAATTATCAGCAAGCATATGGATAAGATGTGCTTCTAAAACCCTAAAGTACTTAGAAGCATGAAAATGACTGCAGAAAAATAAAGTTTCATGCTTGTGAATTGCTTGAAAATCCAAGAATACCAATCACCTAAGTCAAAAATATTCCAAGCATTATTCCCTGGAAATTTATAACTTGACACTTGGAATTATGGATGTTTCTGAAGGAAAATACCTCAAAAGGTAATTCATTTTAAAATTTTTACTTCTACCTCTGAATATTTAATATTTGTTGTCATATTAAAAGCTCTAAGATGTTTATACTGAAATAGAAAATCTTTCCTTCATTCAATATTAAAATATTGAGTGAAACATTTTGTGTTCATTTATCAGTTCTGACACTTTACTTACCAGACATTTGACTTTAGGGACTTATTAATTCAGGGAGTAATTAATTTCAAATTTGCAGTGTTATTCACTTTTTTGTTGGCATATGTCCATCAGATAATTGAGTAAGTCTATTGCAGAAAAGAAAATTCATGCAAATATTTTCTATAATACCTCATAGAGTATACAGCCTATACCATGTGTTGTTCATTGAACCTACATCCTCTATTTCCCTTGACAGAACTCTTATTTTGTTGTACTAAACCAATAATTGCCTTGGAGCAAATCATTTTCTATTAGACACATTGCCATGTGTGTGCAGAATTTGTGTGAAATCCTAGTTTTAGGAAGGAAAGAATTGCTAAGCACTTTCTGTTATATTGGCAGACTCCCACCTTATCCTTGGGAGGCACCAAGATAAAAAGCTCTAAGTCAGTATCCCCATGGTATTTTACAAAATTTCCCTTTTATCAAGGAAAAATTTGTCTAAAAAAATAACACTGCTGCTGACTTGACTCTTTTACTCTAGGACTACATGAAGATCTGAAATCCTTTTCCTTATTAGCCAACCCCATGGATTTATTTCCATCTTTCACACATTCAACAACACCCCACCCAACTCCATCTCCCTAAGATCTGTTTTTGGAATTCATTCATATTTATTTACACAATGGCTTAGATTCTCTTTTTTTTTTCAGTTACTCATGAAATTATGAACATGGAAAGCAATGAGGGATTATCTCTGACTTCTCATAAACACCTCATGATTTGCCTTTGGTATCTGAAGACAACAAAAGAAAACAAAGCACATCCTTACAGGGTTTCTCCTCAGTACTTATTGCTGGTGTCACTTCCATGTCCTTCTGTCTGCACAGGAAATATCTAACAGAAAAGACAAAGAAGAGGTTCTCTCTCTCTCTCTCTCTCTCTCTCTCTCTCTCTCTCTCTCTCTCTCTCTCTCTCTCTCTCTCTCTCTCTCTCTCTCTCTCTCCAGTTAAGACAATCTAAAAATTAATTCAGCTGTCCTTGTGCTCTGGCCTGCTCCCAGGCCAAATGTGCCTTTCCTGGTTTTGGGACTCATCCTCCTGTAATCAGTCAGGACAGAGAGATGAAGTAGCCAGCAACAGAAGCGAGCCAGTCATCTTGCCAACACAGCACCTGCCCTTCAAAATGCTGCCCTTCTTTAATGGGAACATCTTGTATGCTCGACAGCTGTCCTCGCTGCCTTTGCCCAACGTTTCCCAGAAAATATTTGTTTTACTCTTCTTTCCTTGCTTTTTTTATGCTCACAATGACAAATTTTCATGCACAGGTACTTGGTTTTCCGCAGATAAATGGCCTCAATGAATAGTTCCCCAGAAAAAAAGATCTCCAACAAATCATTCCCCCAAACTTGCCCTTTTCCATTGTGTGGTTTTTTTTTTTTTTGGGGGGGGGGTACTATTTCTGCATGCAAGGAAGGAGAAATAGAAAGAAGTGATTTATCTTTTAGAAATGGCAGGTGAAAGCTTGACATCTGTGCTGACTGCACATAGACTTCCTGATCTTGGGTACATCAGATGGGTTTCTCTACTTTCACCTTCCTTTTGTTAAGTCTAGAAATAACACACTAGTCTTTGTGTTAAGCTTCCTGTATATATGAGATGGTGGAGATTCAGAAGCACATCTGCCTCTACCCTTATTAAGTCCAGTGCAACTTCTAGAATTGAATAGCAGTCCATCATCAAGGCATGACAAGTCTCTTCCATCCAGCAAAAGGACCCCCACCTCAGACATTGTATGCCCCTCAAAGTAGCCATGGAGGGACAGTGGGTAAGTTAATTAATCTCCCAGATGGAACTGAGTCTGTAAAGCATCATCAGGTGAGTTTCACAATGCCAATGGAAGCATGATATACTAGCAAGCTCAGCTAGCTATGTCCTGCCTAGTGAGAATAGAGATTTTCCTCATCCAGTGATAATCCTGGTAAAGGAAGTCAGGATTTGTACAAGGCACTCAAACATACCAAGTAATTTCATGGAGGAGTCTCTTTGTTCTCATAATTGTGACACTCCTGTCTCTGTACAGCTAGCACACTAATCAAGGCCAAGAAACACAGAGGATAGGAACACTAATGAAGAAAGGGATGCAATATAACAGATATCCAGGCTTGGGGCACTCTGTTCATGTCCAAAGCACTGGTATAGTTGAATAGAAACAGGACTGATCCAACAGCAACAAGTTGCCAGAACTGTAAGAAATGGTCTTCGTTGTTCCAGGGGGGAAAAAGCAGCTCTGTGTGAAAGGCAGAGGCAGGTGGGGGATTCCACCATAACTGTTTCACCAATGGAGGAACTAGGGGAATCCACTGTCTCCGCAGGAAGCATCAGAAGAAATTCAAGGGGACCTCACTAGTGTCAGAACAAATCTCTTCATATCAAAGCAATACCAGGAAAATACTAAAAGGTCAACTGGTGTTGGAATTATGACCTGTGAATGAAAGACAAAATATACGTGTGAAACTGGAACAGGATGGATTGCTCAAGTAACCCTGAGCTGTCAAATATTTAGATAGAAGCCACACACTCTAACAAAGGTAAAAGAAGACCCAGACTGTTCACTAACCTCAGCCTCCTGAGTAGCTAGGAATACAGGCATGAGTCACCAACCCCTCGCTTAAATGACACAAGATTTAAAATAGAGAAGTTGTGGTTGGTAGTGATTGAAGATAGTATGGAGTAGAGAAAATGCAAAAGGCCCCTGTGGTGCTATAGTTTATAATTGTCACTGGATCGATGACTACAGAAGCCTATAAAAGTTAACATACAAAACTGGAAAGAAACAAAAATGTACAAACCCACTTTCACACAAATAAAACTAGACTAATGTGAACAATCTGAATGAGTGGATTACACAAATCTAGATTGTAGTACAATAAGTTTGGAAAGTGTTACCTCTAATAAGAAAAGGGAAAACTTCACAAGAGATTACTCTCTATGATTTCTCATATTCCACATGGAAATATACAAAAACTTCAAATGAACTTTGAAGAGGGTACTTGAAGCAAATGGTCTGCCACACATTAGAGACTGCAAAGAGTACACCCCGATCTTGCTTAATTTCCAGGAGAAATTTCCTTATCTTCCCTCCTTTTCCATCCTTCATATAACCATAGGTACATTCATTTTTTCTTTGATAAGCAATTCCACTCAGCCCACTGTTATAAATTATACAGTATTCTTGGGTAAGGAATTTAAAAATAAAAGAAACAATATACTTCAGGAGGAAAATAATATCTGGAAAATTTTGTGATACTGATTTTTTTAAGTTTTATTTATTTATTCACTTTCAATTATCTTTATGTAGTGGTACAAAGGGGTTTCAATTCAACACATTAGTTCACGAGTACAATTCATCTTAATCAATGTCACCCTTTCTGAATGTTTTTTAAAACGATATTCTGGCTCGCATAACTCTACCATGGGAAGAGTGAATAGTTTCTTATAATAGTACATCACTCAAAACAGCATGATGTATAGGGCCTCATACTGCAGATTTTTTGCACAGATTTGTGTATCTGTAGAAACTGAATTATTTAAGGAAGCATATTTGACTGACCAATCTTGAAACATTTTTCTTTATACATTTGAAAAAACATATATTGTTTATTTTTGTTACCTAATCCCTAATAAACCATCTTGCAGAAGATTTCACATGAGCAAGCCTGTGTTGAGATTTTTTTACCCTAATACTTTCATTTATGTAGAGTTTTTATTAGTAGAGTTGGTAAATAATGCATTGTCCTTTGAAATTTTTAGGATAATGTTTCTTATCAATAATGTACTGTGAGAAACCCATTGTTTTGATTTAAAATTTAAAACTCATTTATTATTGAATAGTTTAGGATGGAAAATCAGTTTATCTTTTACTTCAATTGTCAAGAACTTCACCTAACTTCTATCCTGAGTTTCTGGATAGGCAAACAGCATTGCAAATGCTGGATCAACAGGGCTTATATGTAAAAATAATTTACAAAACATTTGAAGGCTTGAATTGTGTGTATATGCTGGCTTCATGAACATCTATGTTTAATATTGTAACTATTGTTTACATATTTATCATGTGTGGGAATAACTGAAATGCAGCATTTGCACATAAATGTGTGTATATGCAAGCTATACATGTGTCGGAGGTTCATTGCATTCCAGAGAAATTACATGCAAAATCCTACTCAAGACAAAGGTATCGATTTACTGGGATTGCTTAAAAGTCTGTGATAACAAAATTCACACTATCTTTTCAAGAGAATCATTTGGAATAAATGTTCAGAGTTAATGTTGCCAGCAAAGTGTAGACTATTATAGACTGAAAAAATATATTTGTTGCTGGGATCTCAGTTTATATAGAAAGGTAAAAGAAACAGCCCATGTAGCTTCGTGTTCTTAATTGTCCATTATATGCATAGTACATTCTACTACAAGTTCATTGAGATAACAACTATAGGCTTTTATGGTCAAGTGTCCAAACATTTCTTCAGTTGAATTAGAATTCTTAGCAGGATATTACAATCAGGATTTCACTCTCTGCCTGTGAGTATACTTTGTGAAAATAGTTTAACTCTAAATGTTGATTTTCTCCTCTGCAAAATGCAAATTCACTAGCCAATGAGTACCAATTTAATAGGCTTGTACTGTGATTAAATATACTCATATATATGTAGAAAAGTAAATACCATTAAGATTGCCACAGACGCAGTACATATTAACTACTATTATTCTCTTAAGAAGTTCTCATATCAGCACTTCAGGGAAGATAAAATTTCTTTAGATTATCAAAAAGGTATCTGGGGCTCAGAGAAGCCAAATGATTTGCCTGAGATCAAGTAGAACACAGTAGCGACAGATCTCAAACACAAGTATGCTGAATTCCAATACATTGTCTTCTGTACCCTATCTAGCCTTATCTGGAATTGATCAGGTAGAAACAATAACAAAAAAAAACCCTCCACACTGTGTACCAACTGCTTAGAAGGATTTTTTATTTTTCCTGTAACTGGTAATAAATTGTAAATCACTGGCTGTAATTAACAAAATCATTATACCTTTGCGTGTCAAATATTTCAAAGTTGCAGTGTATTGCTTAATTATCTTTGAACAGTCTAAATTGGAGTGATTGATTTGAATGACCAGGTTTTAAATACAGTATTTGGCTACCACTTAACCAAAGAAGATATTGATAAGTGGTGAAATTTCTATATTTGATGGAAAAAAAGGACTGATTACTCTTCATGACGATTTTTCCATGACCATATTCTCAGAATCCATCTAGGTATTTAAAAGTTAAGCTACAGGAATCATTTAAATTCCTATGATTTTTCACACTACTCATAGAAGTGGAAAATTCCTCATGTTATAAGCTCTTTGAGTTATGTGAGTTTGGCTTTGCTCTCTAGGTGATAACTAAAAGTTGTTGTGATTCATTCATGACACCATGACACCTGTTGATAACTGAATGTTTTTTGAACCTAGAGATGTTTACTTATACTCTAATTGTTGAGATTTCCTTCCCATTTTATCATTGCATGCAAAAAGAGTTTTAAAGACATGTTGGAATAAACAATTATTTGCGAAAATTTCCAATTTATATACTTTTAGTTTGTAGTTAACTAGAAAATTTGTATACTCAGAAGTATTATTTACAATTAATTATAATTTGTTACTATGATGAAGTTAAAAAGTACTAATGAGAAACAGGGTAAAGTATTTTGTTCAAGTTTGGTCCATAATTCCTTCATTTCTTCATATGTCTTCAAAAAACTCATTTTGTTGTCTCTGGACACAAGATTCCATATAAATACCTTAGAGTGTTCTGTCCAAACTTGATGAACACTACCAGTATATTTTTCTCAGGTATAGAAATAGAAACTGAGACAGTGTTTCTTGTGAAAGTGGTTTGTCAAGAGTTTGTAAGAAACATATCTTTGGGAGAAGAGAAAAGAAAAAGGTAAGAAAATACTTCCAGAAGAGATATGGTTTGCAGACTCCAGACTTATCCACATACAGTAAGAAATGTTGGATGTATATTTATATCAAGACATGAAATCATGCCTTCTATATTATATCTATCACTTCTTTGCTACGAGCTGCTTCCGGAGTATGGAGTGTATAATCTCCCAATATTACAAACACCTCTAAACAAGTTGGTAACAACGGCAATACTCTGATGGAGGAGGTCACACTTACTGGAAATAACAGTCAGTTCCCAAAGATGTTGGGGAGTGGAGGTGTAACTTGTTAGATAGGGAACCTTTAATATCTGTTATCCCCTGCCCATTTAGCAATCAGAAGTAGCAACTTAACGTGGTTCTTTATCTTCAGTCATTATGAATACCATGCAATAAAACAGATCTGAAAAATTATGAAAACAACAAAAGAAAATGACTACACTTGAGCTGTATTTCTTGCACAGAACTCAAACACTGTGACCTTACAGACATTTCTTAGTCTATCGTATGGCAAAGCTGAATGTTCACACAGAAAGCTTGAAGCTTTCATTGATTCTTTTGCTATGGTGTCTCCATACAAAACTGAAACAACTCCAGAAGTTTGTCCTTTCAGAAAAAACTGCAAATAGTTTAATGCAATTTCTTATATATTTACACATTGAATCTCTCTAGTGCCACAGTTAACATCTCAGTTGTATCCACTGTTTTGTCAGCTTTGAGACTGGTCTATGAGATGGAAATAACTTTTTCATTCTCTCTGATACCAGAGGGGAAGGTAACATTCTCTAGACTGAGAATCCTTAGTAATAGCAGAAAAAAAATAATTTGACTTAAAGCCATACCTTCTTCAAGCACCAGAAACTGACCTGTGATTCATATCAGTGTAGGATTTTATGGTTTAACTTTTTTTTTGTTGTTGTTGTTTTTGCCAGTCCTGGGCACTGGACTCAGGGCCTGAGCACTGTCCCTGGCTTCCTTTTTCTCAAGGCTAGCACTCTGCCACTTGAGCCACAGCGCCACTTCTGGCCGTTTTCCATATATGTGGTGCTGGGGAATCGAACCTAGGGCCTCGTGTATCCGAGGCAGGCACTCTTGCCACTAGGCTATATCCCCAGCCCCTGGTTTCACATTCTTAAAAAAAAAAAAAAAAAGACTGTTTATTGGCTGGACTCTTCACTGGGGTAAATAATACTGAAATCTGTTATGATATGATTTTATCTACTGTTGAGTCCACAGGAAGAGTTGAGCTGCAGAGTCCTCAATATCACATACATGGCTAAAAGAATGTTTTTTTTCCACAATAAATATAAGCACATAATTTATTCATTGGTTCCATGTGGAAATGTTTGATTCTTGGTGTGTAATTTTCCAAATAATGTTTCCTCAGAAGCAAGGCTTGTGGAAACATGCAAACAGATAGAACCATCCAAGGAGGCTGAGATAACACATACAAGATGGGTGGTCTGGAGAAACAATCACATGGACCAGCAATTAATGTTACAAGAGTAGATCATTTGTTATGATCTGACATGGACACTTGGGTAACTCTGAAACTAAACATGATCTAGGCTACCTGAACCAATGACAGTAAAAAAAAAAAAAAAAAAAATCACTCAGTTCCCTTGTGGTTATGCAAGAACCTTAGCATTGTGTTTTGTTACCACTTAAAATGTTGAGTTACTAGAAAATTGCATGATTTTCTTTACAGAAGTGATACGGAGTGAATGGGAGAAAATAATGTTTGAAAATAGCGATGCCTTTGTACAATGCCTTTAAAAAAGTAATAAAAAGAAAAGAAGAAGGAGACTGGAAACTTAATGCTCTGTTGAAAGCTGCAAATAGTGGGTCATCTGAATTTCCCCCACCCTGGCCACAGTGGTATTGAAGGATACCAAAAACATATTTGGTCATTATTGCCATAAATGCCAATGAATTTATTGCTAAGGAAACTTTGCAAGCAATTCAAATATTTTATGGATAAACACAGTGATTAATGATTTCTTGCCTTCTATAATTATGTTAATAGCGATACCAATCAGCATGCAATGGAGAACTTTGTAGTTATAGTGTATATCTCACCAATGACTAGTGATATTAAGCATCTTTCATGATCTTATTGGGAATTGGTTTTAATTAGCCTGTATTATTATTGTACTTGGATATAATTCACTTTCATCAAATTGACCTCCTCTTGACTCCAGGTATAATTCAAACCTAAATCACAGACTATAGAATCAGTATAACAGCAAAAGAATAGCAAAATACAATTTATTCTCCTTAGGCTTCTACATTAGTTCTAGTATTGTGGTCCTCAGCACTTAACAGATCTTAAAAAGTTTTACAGTAACTGAAGTTAGCAGTTATTGAATTGTATCATATTATTTAGATTTCTCAAAATATTATAACAATCACAATTTTACATCGGGGTTAAAAAAAAAAAACACCTGTGAGTTAGAAAATCTAAATGATTTGCCCCACATTAAATCATAGAGTGTCTATGGGAAAATGAATCAAATGCAATTTCATCTGAGTGGGATTTTATGGGTAGTAGCTTAGAAACTTGCTCTTTGGCTGGTGTAAGACAAGTTTTTTTTAACTGCTCCATTATTCAGATTTTTAGTATGAAATTACAGATGATAACATCTACCCTGAGTTTGTTGTGAGTATAAAATGAGATGACTCATATGAAAATATGTGTACATTATAAGAACTCATGCAAGGCAATGCAGTTTCCTTCTGAATTGCACAAATAATTACAGGATTATTATGGAAGTTATTTTGAATCTGAGCATACCTACCTTGTTCTTTATGCTGTAGATTACTTTTTTAGTACCTATCTTAACTGTAATTTTGCAGTGGGCAAGTATAATATTTAAACTGTATGTGCATTACTTTTTTGGAAATATATCTCTAGAAAATAGCTACATGGCTCACTGGAATAATCAAAATTAAAAATGTATACATGAAGCTTAAATACTCAAAAATAGCTCACAGTTAAACACATCATAATGCTTAAAAATTTAAAAGACGCAATTATCTTTTTTTCCTGGCAATTTCTGAATATGCTCTGTATTGTTGGTGGATATAAAATGATTTCAAACAGTAATTTTATGAAGTTTCCTTAAATTAAAATGGAGATGGGCACATTATTTTCTTTACTATAATTTTCCCCTTAGTTTAGCATTGATAGATAGATGATAGAAAGATAGATAGATAGATAGGTATATAGAGATCTGTTCACTTAATTTCAAAACTTTGACATAAGTGTAGGAAAATAAAAATGTCCTTCTAAATATGTAAAGTAAAATAATTTTGAAATTGACATCACAGAAACAGCTATAGTGACAGTAAAATGATTGCCTTTAAGTAAGGCACATAGGAGAAATTCTCTAAAATTTTAAGAGCAGAGTTCTGAGGATTTGCAATCTGTAAGATATGAGTACTTCATATCCCTTGAGAGATATCAAAATAGTTTAGTCTCTATATAATCTTTTTTTATCTTTTCCTCAAGATACTGGGGTATGAAATGAAAATTTAAAGATGAAGAACAATGTTTTATAAATAAAATGTATAATTCATCTGGACAAATATATGTGTGAACTTAAATTCATACATTTACTTAATTAATTCACACCCACACATATATACACATATATTCACATGTTTATGTGTTATGCTGTGTGTGTGTGTTTGTGTGTATTCCAGAACATCCTAGACATTGCCTTGAGAAAGGAGATACAATAATAAAAATAATAGCCCATCAATTTACTGATTATTCAGTATTGTAGTTATAATATAGAATGTAATCAGGGATTTCTATTTACTTAAAGATGACAAAAGCTATAAAATGACAATATCTCAGGCTAAATGGATAATAGATGCAGGGTTATTATTTTATATAGAATTACACATTGGTTAGGGTTCCTAGAGGGACCATTTAAACTTCTAAGACTGGGGTGATTGAAGACAACTCAGAAAAGAAAAAATTACTACTTACTAAAAGGTATGGCCCGAGTGCAATGAAATCCTAAAGTATGTTTTGATCCTTTTGTAGGTAGAAAACTGTTGTCTATATGGTACATCTAGGCCCAAGGGTTCAGAACACAGCATGGAGTAAAAAGTTTTCAGAAAGAGCCACATGGCAAGTAACTGTTACCACTCACTAACTTTATTAATGATTTAGCAATCTAAACTAACACTCTTCAGTCCTGCTCTCCAGTTGGTACTTCCCAATAGACAAACCCCATTATTGTGAAACAACAAAAGTTTTGCACACTCATGAGCCTAATATTTCCTTGAAGTGATGTTTCCCAAAATTCTACCCACCCTCAATGATGCTTACCAATCTATTGGAATCTGCTCAAGCACCAAAGATCACCCATGACTATACATGTTCACCAAAAATAGCATAGAAGCCAAGCAAGAAAGACAGTGACTTTGCATTTCCTCTCACCTTTCTCACATATGAGATACTATCTCCATTATTTTTCTTCCTGAGTACATTTCTTTCCTGTATTAACATTATTTTACACCTCACTTTTTGTCATGGATCACGTGTCTCTTCTTTCTTTTCTTCCTTTCTTTAGCAAGGACTTATTTTAGGAGAACAGGACAAAGTAAGGAGTAATTGGGCAGAGGCAGAGAGAAAGAGACAGAAAAAAGAGAGAGACAGTTTAAAGATTCAAACGGGTGGCTCTTTATGCTTACTGAAGTATGCTAATATGAATGGCCATGTTATCTAGCAACAGCAACACGTAATCCTTACACAATGCAAGTAAGACGATAGAGACAAGATTTCCATAAGCCTTTGATCCTACATGTAATTAAAAGGCAAAGCATGACATGAAAAGTTCTTATGGAGGAGTGGTGAAACGTTCCCTGACTTAGGGTTTATTGTTGAGAACATTTAGATTCTGTCACATCTAAAGAAATGTCTCTTGGATTCAAATTCCAAGAATACACTCCATTACTCTTAAGTTTTACAACACAAGATACAGCCATGGTCATACAGAACTAAAATAAATTATTCCTGCTTTAAATCACTAAGGTTTCAAAAACCAACCTCATCTTCCTCGGAGGCTCTTATTATTGAAATATAAAAATATTATGTATAGATGGCAACTATAACCTGAATATCTTGTATCAAATAAAGGACATAATGGTGGTTCTAGCTTGCCATCTTTATTGTAGCTATCAATCTACTATGTTGTTTCTGAGGTTGGGACATTTGTTTACTATACAAACTCTACATTCCTTACATGGCCTATTCATCATGTCTTCTTTTTTCATTTGCTTTATCTCAATTAATATATTCTCTTTTCCTGTCCATGTCATCAGGACTATATATCTCTTGTGTTCTGGGTCATTGCTTTTTTGATTTTTGCACTTTTTTTTTTACCCTCAACATTTCTACAATGGAACAATTAATCCCCACATTGCTGACTCCATTTTTAATAAATGTAAATGACATTTTCAGTCTGTCTCTGATTAATCCATGTAAATCTATCTCTTTTGCATCTCTCTAGTCTGAGGCTGGTTTATTCAGTAAGTGGCAGTGTTATCAGCATATCTTCAATGGGAATATCCTTGGCCTCCAATTCCACCTGGCAGCTCTGTTCTTTTACTTTGGTTGTATCATTTTCAGCTTTCCTACTTCAATAAATTATAGCATCTTATGTTTATTTCAATTAATTTGACACATTTATCATCCTAAATTAACTTTATAGTTGTCATCTCTGCTGTAGGTGATATTAATCTCTTCTCCATGTCTAATCCATTGGTAAAATGGAGCAAGAAGTCAGGTCATTGTTTTTAGCACATGGTTCATATGGAAAGGTTGCTCTGGTATCATTAGAGCAAGTAGGAATGGGACAAGCACTTGTTCTCAGATGCAACACTAGCTGTAGTGCGTGATTTCATAGAGAGGTGTCTCTATTGACAATTTCCAGTCTTGCATGTCACAGTCCTCATTAGGGGCATCATAAGAGATGACACACCTCCATTATTGGCATGCATTCACTCAGAACACATGCCTCAAGTATCCAACATCTTCCAAAGTCACTTTATAAGAATACAAGCTATGGTAAGGGAAGTAAAAAGGAAGGTTTTCTGAGAAGAAGGCATTATGAACTTATTCTGATAAAACAAGAATGGAGATGAAAAGAGGATGGAAATTCTATCAGCATGATCAGTCTTCTAATCACTTCCATTCTTGTACTATCCCTATTAATAGAGAATCTTTCCTTTACATGGGTCATGGTGATGATAATGATGGTGATAGACCATGATGATCACAATGGTACTGTGTATAATCATAGCAACACAGAGGGTGGCAGTGATCAACACAATGTAATTCCAATGAAAACAGAGAATCAATGAGTCTATTTTTGATGCTTTATCCACAGAATCTATCACTACAATGGGAACAACACTGATATTCAATAAAGCATTTAGTAAATGAACAGAAGCATGAATGATGATGTTGATGAGCAGGAGTCTTCAACTGAATTGACTTAGTGATAGTGTATTATCTCTCTCCATACTAGAGACTGTCAATTTTTGTCTGCCTCAATGGCTTTTAAGGAAATGAGCCATTCCAGAGATACCATATCTCAGACAATTAATTTTCACCTTATTCTGTTGAGCATTATCACCTAGTATTTAGCACATTGTTAATTATCACTTTGTAACCATTTGTAAAGTGTGAAAAAGCACAGACTCTTCCCATCCACTAATTGTGTTTCCAAATCTGAACAGTGACATGTAGGCAATAAAGTCTTGACTGTCAAATATCTAAAATAAACTAATTACAACTTTCCTCCTTTAAAAAGAAAATGCCAATAATTTTCTCTAGGGACCAATAAAAGACAAAAGAGCTTTACATAGAATATTGAATGCTCCACTGAAAAATCCATAATCATGTATTGAGAGGAAAAATAAGATAAGCTGGCTACAGAAACTCTATCATACATGTACAGAATTAGTCCCAGTTGCTTCATGGCAATATTTATTCTTAATTCATATTTTTTCTTATAATGTAGATTATAAATTGAGATGAATCTAAATGATTAAGGACAAAGGAGCTTGAGCTGATAATGATAATAATCTGACCAATGAATTCTGCCATTCTATCCTTAGAGCTTATTGAAGTATGAATTATTTTATACATATATGCATTAAATATGCATATATGAGTGTATATACATATATGCAGATGTGTATATATGTATGTATATATGCATACTCATATATATACATACATGCATATATATATATATGAAATAAAAAGCTCGGTGCTACTGGTTCATGACTATTATCCTACTCAGAAGGCTGAGATCTAAGAAACATAGTTAAAAACCAGCCTGGGCAAGAAAGTCTGTCAGACTCTTATCTCCAATTAACCACCAGAAAACAGGAAGAGTCACTGTGGTTCAAAGTGGTAGCACACTTGCCTTGAGCAAAGAATTGCTAAGGGTCAGCATCCAGGCTCTGAGTCCAAGTCTCATGACCAACAAAATATGTATATGAAATCAAATATACTTACATATTAGAATTCAATACTGTACTGAGATTTAAATTTCATCTGTACAAGTGGCAATCTGAGCGAATGTAGGCAAATTAGAGAAATAAATTTATCCTGAATTCAAAATAACAGTCATAGACTTAATCCACAAAGGAAGTAGGTACGTACTAGATATTAGTTTCATCTATTCATTTCAATATTCTCCACAGGGTCAAATCACAGCAGTTGTTATACAATAGATAGATTGAAAACAAATGTTTGCAAGTTCTGAAATAAAGTCTCTATATCCTGTCCTTTTAGTCTCTAGAGAGCACAGTTAAATGTCTTTCTTAAACACATTAATGTATGCACCATGGTTCTTGTCATTTCTTTAGTCGATGAGCGGATAAGATTTTTTGTACAAATAATGTTCTAACAATGGTATAGAAAATAATGAAAAATATTATACTTATTTTCATGCAGTGTAATCATTTTATACAATTATAAAGGTTTTACATTTTTGTTTCGTGTGTGTGTATGTGTATGTATGTGTGTGTGTATGTATGATTTTAATGTATGTCCTATAGTCAATTTTGTCAAAGCCTCCTCTCCACCTCATATCTTTCTCCTTTTTTAGTACCAGGAAAATGTCATCCACAATTGTTATTACAGAGAAGAAATCCAATCCAAGTCTGTCCCTTGATCTGTTAATATTGAGACACTGCAAAGACCAGAGGTCCTGGGCTTAGAGAACACCCAGTCTTTACATTCCTTGCAGTATACTTAGGTCATAAACAAGAGACTTGCAAGGCAGTATCATCATTTAGAGTAAGTTTCTCATACAGCAGACCAGCCAATGTTTGTGTCAATAGGGTAGGGAAGATACTAAAGGAATGAGATAGGAGATTAGATTAGGGGCTAGCCATGAAGGGAGGCTATTCCTACAGCTGGATAGAGGGGAGAATAATCAGTACAAATTCTCTGATAAGCTTGAGAGTTTAAGAGAAAAGGGCAAGTATGAGATGATTATAGCATAAACTTCTCAGGGGGAAAAATGCTATGCAGGATAGCCACAAAAATGATCCTCAGGCTCTCCTATTAGTAAATAATGTGGGCAATATAGGAAGCAACGGGTGGTTTTTGATGTGCTCAAGATTCGAGTAAAATCGACAGAGAAAGCAAACGTGGTAAGGCCCTGTAAGTGCTCTGGGAAGAGGCAGCTTCACCTGTCTGGACCAATCCTGGACACCTGGAAGGAGTGAGGACACCACAGGAAGTACATTGGAGGAGTGAGGACACCCCAGGAAGTACCTGGTTGGAGTGAGGATGCCACAGGAAGTACCTGGGAGGAGCGAGGACGCCACAGGAAGTACTACACATTTCTAACTTCAACCGGACTCAGCTGCTTTTTTCTTACACCACAAAGGGTAAACAGCCATGCAGTGTTCTGATATACAAATGAAAAACAAATTTACATAAGTTTACTACTTGCTTGCGTAAGAGCTCAAAAGTAGGACTTGTAAACAAATATGCAATTTCACTTTTGAAAATAAAGCCAACTGTGTGATATTCATATTTGTAAATCACACAAAAATCAATTGACATACATATGTGCTTATACACACGTATGTGGATGTATGCTTGTATATGTATGTTTTTTAATTGAACTATGACATCAGAAATCTTTGGAAATTGCACTACCATCTAAACAAACCAAAGAAAGATGGAGAATCTCTTTAAAGGTCACTTTTTCATACTCATCTGAGAATTAGTCAGTTCTGCGAGTATACAGTCAGACCAAGATTTGGAACAGCACATGAACCCAGAGCAGTGTCATGATCCACTTCTTGTGGAAGAAGGTAGCAATGTGACAAACTAGTAGACATCGCATTAATTGTGACACATTTTGGAAACCTGCCAGTTAAAGTAGCTTGAGAGTGAGAGATTCTTGGGATTTGAGGGATCTCTGAAGATTGTCACATTTCTGGAGTTTCACACCCAGATGTATCCAGTCCTTATGAAATCTCTCATAAGGACTTATGGAGCCCTCTCTGAGATCTACACGTGGTATAATAAGAAGGATATTATGATCATGAAATTCACTCAAAGTGTTCTTTGTCACTCCGAGAAGCTGGCTACCGTCATTCCTTCACTCCACACCCAGTTTTGACTATTTCTTTTTATATAATTAATTAACTGTTAAAATCATGTACAGAGGGGTTACAGTTTCATACATAAGACAATGAGTACATTTCTTATCTAACTTGCAGTTTATCATTGTTGTTATTTTTAACATAGCATGTGAAATTATGCCTTTTCTTTCATTTTTTTTGCCCCATGGTATTACCCTTGATGTCATTGTAACTGATTCTGGTACCCTGGGTATTTTATGTACATTTATTAGAGCTAGAGAAGGGAAGGGGAACATTAAAATAGAGAGATAAATGGCAAATGGTGAATAAATGCAACGACAATATAAGACAATATCCTGTAAACCAACTGTACAACTCAGGATCGGAGGCAACTGGGGAGAGGGGAAGGTAGGAGAAGGTTTGAATTATAGAAGGTTGGGATTATAGAATGTAGACTCTAGCTCCCCTCTGGTATACCTCACTACTATGCTAGTCAAAATCCAGTATGGCAACTGTGGGTTACAACTAAGCAAGCTAGAGGAACTAGTCTTTCTGTAAGAATAAATACGTAAGGAAGATTTAGGTGAGGACCAGATACAGTGACAAGGAAACAAGAGATCACTGGATCTTTGGAGAGCTGCAGCTGCAATGTACATTAAATACATCACTATACTCTCCAGATAACAGCAAATTCTCACATGAATGATTTACTTGTCTGTGCTAACATTACTTATGCATATTGTCCATTTGTAAGCAAAAAAAAAAAAAATGCAAGCCATGCCAAAAAGCCAGAAGAAACATAATCTCTACAAAGATGGCAAGCATCAGATCCAAACTCAGAAATGACAAAGAGTCTGGAATTATCAGACAGGGAATTTTAAACAACTGTGATTAATCTATGAAAGGCCCTAATGGAAAAGTAGACAGCATGAAAGAGCAGATGGTTAATATAAGCAGAGGGATGGAAATAAAAATTAATCAAAAGGAAATGATAGAAATCTGAGACATTATAAAAATGAAGAATGTGTTCAGTAGGATCTTCAAGAAATTGGACAATTCTAGTCCTACTTGCTACCTTTACAACTTAGGAGATAAAACCTAGAGAAAAGGAACTTGGAGGAAAACTGGTCAGAAAAGTGCATCTCCAATTATTCAGCAAAAAGCTAGACTGAAAGCTGGTTTAAATGGTATAAAACTAGTCATGAGCAAGCAAGCAGCACAAGAACAAGGCCCTGAGTTCAAGCACTAGTACCAGTTCCCCCAAAAGACAGTAATGTTTCATTGAGTTAAGTGATATATCAATTCTCCAACTTGAAAAAGACATAAAAACAAAACAAATATGCAAAACAGCCACAATGTACATCAAGAATAGCTGAACCATTTTAAAATAATAAAAGGATATATTATAATACACATTTATTTAGAATATTAAGACATGACAGTAAATATGCAGTCAAAATATATGATTAAGAAATTGATTTAAATAATGAATATTCAGAAACCTCAGAAAATCCAAGTTGAATGAATGTCGAACAAAAAAAATGTTACTTATACATATGAATATCATACTGAAACTGTTGGTCACCAAAAATAAGGAAATTATTTTAAAGGAGAACTAGAAGTAAGAAAGCCACTTACAGGCTGAGGAAATAGGACAGGACTTAGTGTACACTTCTCATCAGAACTCTGTAAATAAGGAAAGAATTGAATCTGACATTTAAAGCCTGGAAAATAAAAATTACACATCAAACTAAAACTTTATAACCAATAAAGCTGGGCTTCAAAAAATTCAAGAAGGAATCCAATTGTTCTCAAATACAAACAGAAAGATATTATCACATGTGGACATTTTGCATGTTGTTCTCAAAAGAAATTCTTTGGAAAAAGAAAATAATATAAGTGAAGTGAGCCAGACCCAAAGAAAAATGGACTCTATGGTCTCCCTCATAGGGAATAATTAGCACAGTTGTAACTACTTTCAATGTGCTATGTGTAACTGTAGCTTCTATTATTGATGATCTTCTTGTATCCCCTTCCTGTGGTGTACCTGCACTATCTCTGTATCTTATCTGAGTACATTGGAAACCACGTATACTGGTATTAGAACTAGGAAACTGAAAGGGAATACCAAAATCGAGAGACATGGTAAAAAAGACAAACGACTACAAAAACAATACTTACAAAACTGTTTGGTGTAAATGAACTGAATAACTCATGGTGGGGGGGGGGGAGGAATGGAAAAGGGGAGGGGGGAATGAGGGAGGAGGTAACAAACAGTACAAGAAATGTATCCAATGCCTAATGTATGAAACTGTAACCTCTCTGTACATCAGTTTGACAATACAAATTTTAAAAAAAGAAAAAAGAAAATATCAGAAGATATTCTTATGTAATCTGCAGTAACTAAATAATAAATGTAGTTATATTTTTGTTTTGAATTTAGCTGAAATATAAATGATGATGCCTATTAA
Source organism: Perognathus longimembris pacificus (assembly GCF_023159225.1). Lineage (NCBI taxonomy): Eukaryota > Metazoa > Chordata > Mammalia > Rodentia > Heteromyidae > Perognathus > Perognathus longimembris. The sequence continues at coordinate 15,618,488 of NC_063170.1, forward strand.
TGATGTTAAGTAGCAATGGTAACAATGTCCTGGATAATTACATCACATCATTAACTGAAATGAGAAACTAGTACTGGTGATTCATGCCTATAATTCTAGGTACATTGGCGGTTAAGATCTGAGGACCCAGGTTCAAAGCCAGCTCAGGTAAGAACATCCAAAGCAGCAGTCACATAGCAAAAGTAATGCTAGAAGTGGAGCTGTGTCTCACGTGGTTGAGAAGGAGCTTTGAGTGGGAAAATTTAGATTCCCTCCTAGTTTTCAATCTGTGTTCTCCATTTGCATATGGCACTCCTAAGAAAGGCTTTCGCCATCCATATTGCTATGAGCATTCACTTCACGGCCTCTTAGGTAATCCTTAGATGCTATAGAAAGACATTGCTATTGTTACCCATGTCTGTTCCTAGTCAGTTTATGGAAGCATTCCCTCCCTCTTCCTATCATCATTCATCAATGTCCCTTCTGATTGCCCCTCAATTCCTGATATTTGTTTTATTTTTAATGGTAAACTAAACATTTCCTGTATGACTTAATGATCTCTGCTGAAATTTCACCTTGTGTATTATCGAACCATCCTGTAAATTTGAATCTCACTGTTAGCCACTGAGCACCACTAGTGGGGCTTTGCCTAAATAATCCACCAATAGACACATTTTGAGAAACTATCAAGTAACCTGAAACATGTCAGTATTAATTTACCATGAGATGGAAAGGGTGGCCAAATCACCAGCTATCCTCCTTCATGCTTTCTACTTAGACACAAAGGGGTTTCTTAAAACCTCCAAAGTGGATAAGACGGTATTGTTGGAAATGAACTTGTACACACCATTGAGTAAAACACAGTGCTACAGGAAATAATTGAGAAAATGGCCAAGCTCGAGAGCTCATGAAGAGCAGAATGATAAATGATGATAATTTATTTGGCAATTAGGAGATGTTTAAAATTGTGGACTAGGCAAATGATGTGATTAGAGTTACATGTCAAGAAAAATTGATTTTACAGATATGTTATACTTCCAAATATTGTTCATTTTCACTTTAAGATTGATTTTACTACATACTTGGGGAAGCACTCCATTTTTCTTTTGGAAACCATCTTTTATTCCTGTTGTGATAAAAGTGCCATCACAGTACTGAAAGAAAAAAGAGGAACAGGCTGTTCTTGTTTTCCTGTTGTTAATTTTTATCAAATCAAGAGAGCATGAAATCTTCATCAGGGAGAAACTGCTGGGATAGGTTCTGAATAATTATTCAAGTGAAATGCTACAAGAGGCCAATGATGGATAAAGGATAGCCTATTCTCAGAAATGCAAAATAAAATAATGGTGGTCTTGACAAACAGTGCATGTTGGGAAATTTTTAGAGAACCAAGAGAACTATGCCTTCTCCCTACTAAGTAGATATGTGACATTATCAATTCCCTCTACCTTCTCTGTTCTATAGATATTTCACTGCGAAATGATGAGGTAGAAAGAAATTGTCAGTGTCTAGGTTTCCTCTAGATGATAAGGTCCATGTTACAATTTAAATGACCGTTTTTATTTTATCAAGGAAAATTCAATTTTTTGGCTGATTACTTATTATTTCAGATCCTTCTGTAAAGCATGAAGTTCATTTCATACACTATTACAGAAACAGATTCTAATTAAACATCAGAATACAGAAATATTGCATTATGTGCAATTTCTAATAGCAACCAGAAGAGTGACTATTGTGCAAAGAGGGATAAGTGTGCCACTGCTAGATGGTGTCCCCTGAGTCCTTCATTCTAGGGCTCCAATTCCCTCAAAGAGATGAAGCAAAGCCTCAGCACTATGACTGAAGTGTGGAAAAATTGAAAGGCTACCACTGGATACTCTGTGGACTCATTATAAAGTCAATTACCTTGACAATTTTATCTTTAATATTACTGGACACACACATATGTATAGATGTATGTAAACATGTATATGCATGTATATGTGTGTGTGTGTGTGTGTGTGTGTGTGTGTGTGTGTGTGTACTGGTTTTGGGCTTGAACTGAGGTTCTAGGCATTGTTCCTGAGTACCTTTTACTAGCACTCTGCCACTTGAGACACAGCGCCACTTCTGGCTTTTTTCCTAGTAGGTTATTGGATATAAGAGTCTCATAAAATTTCCCATCTGGGCTGGCTTCATACGATGATCTTCATCTCAGCTTCCTGAGTAGCTAGGATTATAGGCATGAGTCACCAGTGCCTCACTGGGCATATTTTTGGTATTTGACATCAGGTCTTCTTGTATGTGAGAATCAGGATTTTAGTTAAGTTTCTGCTCCTGAATCTGTTAGATTCAGCACAATATACAATAAAAAAAATCAACATTTTTCATTCCAGGAGAAGCTGAAGTCGAATAATATATATTTTTTTTACATTGATGAGTGTTAGGTCTGTATGTTAATTACATATCCACTCAGTGGACAATGTCTTAAAACTACTTTTTTTCAGTACTGATAGCATTGCCAGTAGCTCAGTGATTTCTGTGAAATTATGGGAAATGCAAAACTACTATCATCCTATAAACATAGCTCACAAAAGAATTTAGCTTCTGTGATCAGTCACATAAGAGACACATTTCTTTCCTCGGCTTCTTTTTTAAAAATATATTTTTCCCTAATCACATATTGCGCTAGGTTTTTGTTGTTTCTCTTGTCCTGTCTATTGCTTAGTCTTTTCACTGCTATACTTTAAGGCAAACTCAATTTCACATCAATGCCAATGCTTTATTACTTTGCTGCATCCCATTGTACAAGCATGAGAAGCAAACATAGATAAGCTACAGAACTTGGAGAAATTCTCAATACCCATGTTGTGAATGAATTTAATATTCCAAATGTGGTACAGATTGCTAGAGTTCAGAAAAAGGGACAATTTCTTGGTAAATACCAGCTGTCTAAATTTGAATCACTGACAAATGTTATACTTTCTTCTTAGGTCTGAGCTTTTGTGAGTGTTCTACCTCCTGAGCCACAGATCCACTTTCTTTTTTTGTAGTTAATTGGAGATAAGATATAGACTTCCCTGCCCTGGCTGGCTTTGAACCATGGTTCCTAGATCTCTATCTCCTGAGTAGCTAGAATTACTGGCATGAGCCACTAGCCATTGGGCCAAGATGCAAATCTTTTATTTTAAGAAGTTTCTCATATCTGTTTCTGTGCTGACAAAAGATCACATTTTAAGGATGCTGCATACATCTTTGGAAAAACATTTATCCCAGTGACTGGAAAATTGCTAGAATTGAGGGAAACTATGGACTATACTAAGACAGTTAATGTTTTTCTCTGCCATTGTTAAAAGCAATTGATCACTAGCTTACATGACACAAGTTACATTTAAGCAAGTTTTTTGAAGCATTTCTCCACTTTTTTTGAAATATTATAGAGGGTGGTCATTATCTACACCCCTAAAACAGAAGACTACAATCAATGAAAGTCATCAGACTATATCTACTTATGCTAAATCATACTCGTGTAAGGGGGAGCACAGAAATGGCGGGGCAAAGTGTGAACAAATGCAGCAGTAACATTCACTATAAATGGTATTGCAAATGAAGTATACAACTTGTGGAGGAGGTGGTCCCGGAAGGGAAATCCTGGAAAAACTGAGGGGAAAAAAATACCCTCAGCGAAGGTGTAACACTGTTCAAAAAGAAAAGTACTCCTTCCCTGACTTTTGTAACTGTAAACTTTCGGTATCATCTTTACAATAACAGTATTTTTTTAATTATACATACTCCAGGGTCCAACTCAGAGAACTAATTTTTACTCCTAATACTTACTTCTCCTAATGCTTCTTAGGTTGACTGCCAGTAAAGGTAAACAATGTTATCTCTCTTGACTTTCTTTCTACATTCAAAAGTTGAGCTAGAAATAATATGTAAGTAAGATAGCCCCTGTTCAATGAAGTAACATATGCTTTATAAAGCTGAGCAACAATGAAAGGTCCGTGAATGTTTCCTGCTTGTAATGCTCCAATTAACTCAATGACAAACATATCGTTGTTCCCACTCCATAGATTTCACAGAATCTGAGCCTGAAGGTGGCACTGTAATTGACAAACTATTAGGTACTCAAGCTAATTTCCACTCTCGAGTGTAGAGCTCCACAGTCTATGTATTTTCCACCCCAGTAAGCATGACATTATTGTAACATTCAAGTAGTGGTCTGAGGAGGTAAACGAACCTGTTAGCAAGGCACCATTAGAAAGAATAGCGCAATTTCAGCCGTGCCAAAAACTAGGACCATTGTGTTTGGCAGACGTTCTTGGGTTTCCAGATGGAGAATGTGGAGCCAAGCAACTAATCAGGTCAGTAGGTCAAAGCCAGACAAGTGTTTTGTAGCTAATGTATCTTGGCATGTCTATCAAAATATTGTCAAGCTCAATGTCTGGCGCGCTACAGGAGGCATTCAGGGCAGAGGTACATGTTGGGAAATGTTTGCTTTCAAACCTTATATATAAAGGTCACCTTTTCTCCCTAAGCCCAATGGAACAACATTGTAGGCATCAACCTCATATCTGCTCAAATCTTCGAAGTGATGGAATCATGCTGTCAAAGGGACATTTTGAAGACCAGGGTATATTGTCAGCTTTTGGCCAATGGGCACATTAGAGTTTTTTTTTTTTCTTTGTAGAATAACCTAAAGTATGTTCCTTAAAGAGAGATAGCACACTGAAGGAACATGATATAGACTTGGGAAACAAATTATTTTGTGGTTATAGTACTGTCTCTTGACACTTATAATCTTGGGAAGGTATAAGATAGCTCTACTGAGTCTCTGTATACTAATCAGGGAAATAATACTTCTGTATGAATTTCCTACTCTGATAAGGAGGAAAACAGTAATAACAGGTAATACCAAGTTTGAAGCAAATTAGTTCTTTGTATATAGAACCTTAGCTTACTTGCTTTATATCAGCCTCTTGCTATTACTAATCTCTGACATGTTGAAATTCCCCATAGGGCAAGATAGTCTACAAAAATGCATTGCTATAGATTTACCAAACCTGTATTGATTGCTTCTATTGACTTTTTTATAGACGCCACAAATACAGTAACAGATTGATCTAACTGTAAATTAATAGCTACCCAAATCAAATGGTTAATTTATTGATCTTGATTTTTGTATGTCTTTCTCCCATCATGTTGCTTTTCTTCCATTTCTTTATGTGCTTAAAAGTCTTTATAGTGCTCTCAAATGTATTGTCATATTTTACTTCATTTTTTCCATTACTTTGAATACATTATGAATAAAAAATCCTGAAAAAATATTTTAATGCTTCCTAATTTGGGCAATGAAATACACCTCTTTTCGGATTATTATTTTCTTCTTAAAATAATTTCACAAGGCCTAGAACCACCAACATGGAGTAGACACTTAGTAAATATATGATAACGAAATGACTACTTTTCAAGAATTAATGGGGCTGGGGATATAGCCTAGTGGCAAGAGTGCCTGCCTCGGCATACCCGAGGCCCTAGGTTCGATTCCCCAGCACCACATATACAGAAAACGGCCAGAAGCGGCGCTGTGGCTCAAGTGGCAGAGTGCTAGCCTTGAGCGGGAAGAAGCCAGGGACAGTGCTTAGGCCCTGAGTCCAAGGCCCAGGACTGGCCAAAAAAAAAAAAAAAAAAAGAATTAATGACCTGAGTGGATAGAAAGAAATTAACCTGTACACACTTTAGTAAACTCATATATATGTATACACATATATACATATATACATATATGTAAAAAATCTGTGTAATTTGCATGCCTAGTACTGACCCCTCCTTGTAATCTTAACTGCTATTTATGCAATATAATGCATTTTATTTTCAAGATAATTCACAAGTATTCTTTGATATAAGTAGGTCAGAAGTTAAGAGGATAAATATAGATTCAGAGACCACAAATTACTTTCCAAGAAGCATAAATCATTCTTTCTCTCATTTACATTTTCCTAGCTATTATGTGATACTGTAAATACTTGTCATGAACAAAGTATCTCTGAAAATCCAGGTTTGCTTAAAATAAAAAAGAAGGTCATTCCATAGTTACAAGTGGCAAGGGCAATATATGATGCTTTAAAAATTCATTTCACCTATAAAGTATGCTAGAAATGCTCCAATTTAATTATTCAAATGTCTTGAATTGTTCTAAGTTTAGTGACTAAGTGACACAGGTCCTGTGGCATGGCACTATGTCTTAGATACATTGATCATGTTCAGTGAATACGGGTTCCACCATCAGTAGATATGAAAGACACAGAAGAAGTTCTTGGGCAGTACTTCTCAAAAAATAACTACTCCTTTATCTCCTTTCTTGGGTATTTGCTTGATCAAAGCCATGGTCTTTCTGTGATTGAAATGCTACCTGAAAAGATGAGGTGTAATTTTCCTGTAAAATTTCATTAGACCATTGAGTGGGCGAGAAATTCAACCAGAAGCATTTCTACTATTTTTTTTTCAAATTTTTATTATCAAACTGATGTACAGAGAGGTTACTGTTCCATACGTTAGGCATTGGATACATTTCTTGTACTGTTTGTTACCTTGTCCCTCATACCCCTACCCTCCCCCCTTTTCCCTTCCCCCCCCAGAGATGTTCAGTTCACTTACACCAAACAGTTTTGCAAGTAGTGCTTTTGTAGTTGTTTCTCTTTTTTTACCCTGTGTCTTTCAAATTTGGTATTCCCTTTCAATTTCCTACTTCCAATACCAGTAAACACGGTTTCCAATATACGCAGATAAGATTACAGAGATAGTGTAGGTACAACCACAGGAATGTGATACAAGAACATCATCAATAATAGAAGCTACATGGGCTGGGGATATAGCCTAGCGGCAAGAGTGCCTGCCTCGGATAAACGAGGCCCTAGGTTCGATTCCCCAGCACCACATATACAGAAAACGGCCAGAAGCGGCGCTGTGGCTCAAGTGGCAGAGTGCTAGCCTTGAGCGGGAAGAAGCCAGGGACAGTGCTCAGGCCCTGAGTCCAAGGCCCAGGACTGGCAAAAAAAAAAAAAAAAAAAAAAAAACTAAAATAAAAAATAATAATAGAAGCTACAGATACACATAGGATGTTGAAAGTAGTTACAACTGTGATATAACAATTGTCTCCATAACATGGAGTTCATTTCACTTAGCATCATCTTAGGTGTTCATAAGGGTATAGCTATTGGGCCTTGTGATGCTCTGCTATGACTTGCCTAAACCTGTACTAATTATTCCCAATAAGGGAGACCATAGAGTCCATGTTTCTTTGGGTCTGGCTCACTTCACTTAGTATAACTTTTTCCAAGTCCTTCCATTTCCTTACAAATGGAACAATGTCATTCTTTCTGATAGAGGCATAAAATGTACCACATTTTCCTGATCCATTCCCCTACTGAGGGGCATCTGGGTTGGTTCCAGATTCTCGCTATGACAAATTGTGCTGTGATGAACATTGTTGTGCTGGTGGCATTACTGTGATTTTGTTTGTGGTCTTTTAGATAGATACCCAAAAGTGGGGCTGCTGGGTCATAGTAGAGTTCTATATTTAGCCTTCTGAGCAATCTCCATACTGCTTGCCAGAGTGGCTGAACCAATTTACATTCCCACCAACAATGAAGTAGGGTTCCCTTTTGGCCACATCCCCTCCAACAATTGTTATTATTAGTTTTCTTGATATATGACATTCTTGCTGGGGTGAGATGGAATCTCAATGTTGTTTTGATTTGCATTTCCTTTATGGCCAGTGATGTAGAGCATTTTTTCATATGTCTATTGGCCATTCTCATTTCCTCATCAGAGAAGTCTCTTTGTAAGTCTTTAGCCCACTTGATGAGGGGGCTATTGGTTCTTTGCGGTTTTGTTTTGGAAGAAGGTAAATTTTTTAGTTCTGCATATATTTTAGAGATGAGGCCTTTGTCTGTTGAATGTCCGGTAAAGATCTTCTCCCAGTCTGTGGGCTTTCTGTTTATCTTGCGAGCTATGTCCTTTGCCGAGCAGAAGCTATGCAGTTTGATGCAGTCCCATTTGTCCACCCTTTCTTTGATTTGTAGCCTTTCTGGGTCTTTGTTAAGGAAGTTCCATCCTGCGCCAAGGAGCCCAAGTGTTTCTCCTAGTCCTTCCTTTAGTGTTTTCAGGGTGCCTGTTTTGATTTCAAGGTCTTTAATCCATTTGGAATTGATTTTGGTGCAGGGTGATATATAAGGATCTAGTTTTAGTTTGTTGCATGTGTTGAGCCAGTTTTGCCAGCACCACTTGTTAAAGAGGCTATCTTTCTTCCATACTATTGTTTTAGCTCCTTTATCAAAGATTAAATAGGAGTAGTTCTGTGGGTTCATTTCTGGGTCTTCAATTCTGTTCCATTGGTCTTCAGGCCTGTTCCATTGCCAATACCAAGCTGTTTTTATTACTATAGCTTTAAAATACAGTTTAAAGTTGGGTATTGTAATTCCTCCAGCGCTGTTCTTTCTGCTTAGGAGTGTTTTTTCTATTCTAGGTCTTTTATTGTTCCATATGAATTTCTGGATTGCTTCCTCTATTTCATTAAAGAATGGTGTTGGGATATTAATGGGTATTGCATTGAATTTGTAGATAGCCTTTGGCAATATTGCCATTTTGATTATATTAATCCTCCCAATCCAGGAGCATGGGAGGTTTTTCCGTTTTCTTAGTTCTGACTTAATTTCATTTTTCAAGCTTTTAAAGTTCTCATCAAAGAGGTATTTCACTTCTTTGGTTAAGGTTATTCCTAAGTACTTTATGTTTTTGGGGGCTATGGCAAAAGGAGTTGCTTTCCTGATTTCAGCCTCAGTCTTCCGGTTGTTAGCATAGAGAAAGGCCATTGATTTTTGAGGGTTTATTTTATATCCTGCTACTTTGCCAAAGTTTTGGATCAGCTCTAGTAGCTTGGGGGTAGAGTCTATGGGATTCTTTAGGTATAGGATCATGTCATCTGTGAAGAGAGAAAGTTTAACTTCATCTTTTCCTATTTGGATCCCCATTATATTTTCTTCTTGCCTAATTGCTCTGGCTAGGAATTCTAGCACTATGTTGAAGAGCAGGGGAGAGAGTGGACATCCCTGCCTTGTTCCTGATTTTAAAGGGAATGGCTTTAGTTTTTCACCATTTAGAGTTATGCTTGCTGTTGGTTTGTCATAAACTGCCTTGATTTTATTCAGGAATGTTCCCTGCAATCCCAGTTTTTCCAGGGCTTTTAGCATAAATGGGTGCTGGATTTTATTGAATGCTTTTTCCGCATCCAGAGATAAAACCATTTGTTCTTTACCTTGCTCCGGTTGATGTGGTGGATTACATTAATTGACTTGCGTATATTAAACCAACTTTGCATCCCTGGGATGAATCCAGTTTGATTGTGGTGTATGATTTTTTTGATGACCTGTTGAAGTCGATTGGCCATAATTTTGTTGAGAATTTTTGGTTCTATGTTCATCAGGGAGATTGGTCTGTAGTCCTCTTTCCGTGATGAGTCTCTGCCTGGTTTTGGGATGAGGGTTATACTGGCTTCATAAAATGAGTCCGGTAGTGAAGGTTCTCTTTCAATTTCATTGAAGAGTTTGAGAAATATTGGAGTGAGTTCTGTTTTGAAGGCCTTGTAGAATTCTGCAGTGAATCCATCTGGACCTGGGCTTTTCTTGGATGGGAGACCATTTATTGCCATTTCTATTTCAATACTGGATATGGGTCTGTTTAGAAGGTTTAAGTCTTCATGGTTGAGTTTAGGGATATGAATTTTTTCCAGGAAATCATCCATTTCTTCCAAGTTCTCGAATTTGTTGGTATAAAGGTTTGCAAAATAGTCCCTTATTATGGTCTGAATTTGGTTGTTTCTGTGGTGATGTTACCTGTTTCATCTTTATCTTGTTTATTTGAGTGTGGTGCCTTCGTTTTTTGGTCAGGTTTGCCAGGGGTCTGTCTAACTTGTTGATTTTTTCAAAGAACCAACTCTTTGTTTTGTTGATTCTTTCGATGGTTTTTTTCGTCTCTAATTGATTTAATTCTGATTTGATTTTAATTATTTGCTTCCGTCTATTGACTTGGGGTTTGGCTTGGTGTTCTCTCTCCAGAAAATTAAGGTGCTTCCTTAAATTACTGAGTTGCTGTTTCTCCAGTTTGTTGATGTATGTACTCAGAGATATAAATTTTCCTCTGAGTACTGCCTTTGCTGTGTCCCAAAGGAGCTGGTACTTTGTGTCCTCAACTTGGTTGAAGTCCATAAACATTTGAATTTCCATTTTAATTTCTTCAATGACCCACTGATGGTTCAGCAGTGTGTTCTTTAGTCTCCATGAATTGTGGGACTTTCTGTGGTGGCTGTTTGAGTTGAGCTCTAATTTTATTCCATTGTGGTCTGAGAGAATGCAGGGAATGGTTTTGATACTTCTGAATTTGTACAGATTTTCTTTGTGCCCTAAGATGTGATCTATTTTGGAGAATGTTCCATGTGCTGCCGAAAAGAATGTGTACTCTGTCCTTGATGGGTGGACTATTCTGTAGATGTCGATTAAGTCTAGTTGGTGTATGCAATTGTTTAGTTCTGTGGTTTCTTTGTTCAGTTTTTGCGTGTTGATCTGTCCAGAGGTGATAGTGGAGTGTTAAAGTCCCCCACTATCATTGTGTTTGGGTCTATGAATGTTTTTAGAGCCAGTAGTGTTTGTTTGATGAAGTTGGGTGCTCCTGCATTTGGTGTGTAGATATTTAGGATGGGTATTTCTTCCTGTTGGAGAGATCCTTTTACTAGTATGTAGTAACCTTCTTTGTCTCTTCTTACCTTTTTTAATTTGAAGTCAATTTTGTCTGATACTAGGATTGCAACTCCAGCCTGCTTATGGGGGCTATTTGCTTGATAGATTTGTTTCCAGCCTTTCACTTTTAGAAGATGTTTACTTTTGCTGGATAGATGTGTCTCTTGGAGGCAGCAGAAAGATGGATCTTGATTTTTGATCCAACTTATGAGCCTATGTCGTTTGATTGGAGAATTAAGTCCATTAATGTTGACAGTTAGGATTGAGAGATGATCGTTTGTTCCTTTCATTATCACTATCTTGTTTAAAGCTGTGTCTTCCCACTTCTTGATCTAGTATTTACTAATTAGGGTTCATTTCTCTGTCTGTGTTGGGATCTTGATTATTTTCCCTGTATAGTACATCTTTAAGTATTTTGTATAAGGCTGGTTTGGTGAAGATATATTGTTTCAGTTTTTCCTTATTGTGGAAGACTTTTATTTGACCTTCGGCTATGAAGGAGAGTTTGGCTGGGTACAGAATTCTTGGTTGGTAGTTATTTTTATTTAGAGTTTGGTATACTTCATTCCAAGCTCTCCTTGCTTTCATGGTCTCTGTTGAGAAGTCTGGGGTAATTCTGATTGTTTTTCCTTTATATGTGATTGTTTTCTTTGCCCTAACAGCTTTGAGTATTTTTTCCTTGCGACTCTGCTGAAGCTGTTTTGATCACAATGTGTCTGTGGGATGTCCTATTCTGGTCTGGTCGATTTGGGGTTCTAAATGCTTCTTGTATCTATATAGGCCTTTACTTCTGGATGTTTGGGAAGTTCTCAGCTAATATTCTGTTAAATAGGTTGCCTATCCCATTAACCTCTTTCTCCAAGTTTTCCTCAATACCTATTATCCTTAAATTGGGCTTCCTGATCGTGTCTTGAATCTCCTGTAGCGATCTGTTTTGTTGCTTGGACTGGATTTGTATTGAATTTTGATCTTTCTCCATAGAATCTAAGGAATCTTCAGCTCCTGAGATTCGATCCTCTGCTTCAATTAGTCAGGACTGTAGGCTAGCTACTTGATTTCGAATCTCTTTTCCTTCTGTCTGGTCTTTCCTGATGATTTCCATGTCATTTCTTAGGTCCTGTATGGACTTCTTTACTTCATTAACTTCATTACTTTGGTTTTGAGTGTTGTCTCTCAAATCTTTTAGCTGGGTAGCTATCTTTTCATTTGACTCTTGAAGCTCATTTATCTTTCTACTTGTGGATGCCATGAAATTCTCCATTAATTTTTGCTTTGCCTCCTCATGCTCTAACATAATTGACTGAAGAGATTCAACTTTTCATTTATCATGTTTATCAGTAGACTTTGTAGAGCATTTTGGGGGTTTTCTTCTATGTTTTTGATTGACTGCTCTGCTTCCTGCTTGTTTTGAGTGGGGGATAAGACTTCATTGTTTGCCATCTTTCTTGTGTTTCTTCTGCCCATTTGAATTGGGAATGCCAGTCTACCAGCACCTGTGAGCACTGTTTAAGACCCAAAGCAGCCCTTACCAAGCACTGTTGTGTAAATCTTACAATTTCATAATTATATACAGATAACTTGTATACCTGTCTATAAAGTTAGATTTGGCGATCCTAAAGAATACAATTTCAATATAACAACCGATCCTGGGCCCTGTATTCAGTAGTTACTTATTTACTCTTACAACCCTATACACAATTCTTGTTTTTATATTAAGTTCTTTTAGGACTGGCTTTCTCTATGAATCCCTTTGATTCACTCGTATTAAGCTGGGATACCCTCTATCCAATAACCAGGGGTCAATGGAACCTGGAGGTCCAGGCAGTAAGTCAGGAGGGTAAGTTGGAGGTAGTAAAGAGAATAGAATAAAATGTATTGGGGGGGGGTGGTGATTTTGGTTTAGTTTCAGTGACGTGGAAATGTGGAGAAGAGTAGAATCAGTAGAAAGAACAAGGTTAAAATGACAGACAATGTAGAGTTAGCAGAAAAGAGTGGAGGTGTTATTCATAGGAAAGCAATTTTTAAAGGAAGAGAACGCAAAGAGAGAAATAAAGTAAAAATACTGGAAGACAGATACAGAAAACAGAGAAAAATTATTTTAAAAAGAAGAAAAAGTAAATAAAAAGGAAAATAACAGAAAAGGAACAACCCAAACAAATAAACAAACACACAAAAAAACTTGATAAAACAAACCGGTAAAAATGGAAAACAAACAAACAAATAAAAAACAAAACAAAAAAAAAAAACAACCAATGATGTTTCAGATGTGAAAAAATTAAAAAGAAAATTTAAAAAACAGTTTAAAAAATGTTTGAAAAGAAAAAGAATAAGAAAAAAAAAAAAGGAGTCCTCCTTGTTTGGGTGGTTTCTCCCCAGTCTCTGGTTTCCCTGCAATGGTCTGCAGTCTATTTTCCTGATTGGCTGGTTTGACTTGATTTCAGTTGGCAAGGGGTGGTTCTTTGCTGACCCTTTCCCCCTGTTGGTGCAATCGTGGGTCTCTGAGGTTCGCACAGCTTGCAGGCAGACCTTGGGCGTCCTCTGTGGATGGGGAGGTGAGCAGTCTCAGGAACTGTGGCTCCTCTGTCTGCTGTGGGGCCGCTGCCTTTGATGCCTGGTCTTGACTAGGCTGTGAACTCAGCAGGGCGGGGCGCCTCTGGCCTGTTTTGCTCGGCTGAGAGTTGCTTGCCTGAGGGAGGCGGCCTCCTTGAAATAGGTGGGTATGGAATGCAGCTCCATTTTGGCCTGGGAATTAGCTTCCTCTGTGATGGGACCGTTTAGCTGTCCCAGGAACTGTTTGTTCCTCCGTCTGTTGTTTCCGTGCCCCCGGTAGCTGCTCGCAGCTTTTGCTTTAAATTTAGAAATTCCGGCAGGCAGGACGGGCACCTCTGGCTAAGCTGTGGCCCAGGACTCGCCTCCCGCCAGGGCAGGGGGCGTTCTCCTGGGCGGAGCTGGTTCTCACTGATTCCGCCCCTCCTGCCCTTTTCAAAGATGGCTTTTTTGACCTCGCTTTCCCCAGGCCCGCTTCAGTTCCAATCTGGTCTGACCCTATGCCAGTGGCAAGATGGCGCTTTGCTCTGGCGGTGGGGACAGGGATGCCTTCCAGAAGCTGGTCTGTGGGCACGAGTGAGAATATCTTTTGTGGGGTACTCACGCTGTCTCCGCGATGTCAGGTCGTCCGTGCTCCGCTGCTGTCTGGAGTATTTCTCGCAGGGCCACACTGTGCGCTTTAGCTGCGCGGAGTGCAGGGTTGCTGTGCCGGGCGCTGTGCCAGTGCCGGCACTGGCGCGGCGGCGGGAAGCCGCCCAGAGCTCAAATCTGTGTTTTCAGACCAGCAAAGTCGAATTCTCCTTCCTGGTCAGAATCCCTGTACTGTTATAACTTACTTTGGCTGTCTTTCTAGGAATAAAAGTTTCTATGGGGTGAGAAAACTATGATATCGGAGGGAACTCCGCTAGGGCTCTGCTTCTCCTCCCCATTTCTACTATTTTTAAGGTAAGAGAAATTTTAGATGAGATTAATATTGAAATCTCTAGGCTGTATGAAGCATATCAACCTCCACGTCTTGGATGGGCCTTCTCTAATTTAAGACCTCTGGAGGGAAAATGAGCTGACCCTCTTTTGAATAAGAAACAATTTCCCTCTGAGAACCTTCAGACTAAGATGAATTTTGTCCTTGTATTTAAATTAAGCTGATATTTTGAGTTTTCCTGAATGACAGCTTCAGGTATTCTGTGTTTGCAATTTGCTGATTTGCCTTGTTGATCTTAGGTCTTGTCAGTCTCTCTAAATCTGTAAGCCAATTTCTTTTTTTTTTTTTTTCAAATTTTTATTATCAAACTGGTGTTCAGAGTGGTTACAGTTTCATACGTTAGGCATTGGATACATTACTTGTACTGTTTGTTACCTCATGCCTCATACCCCCTCCCCCCACCCCCTTTCCCTTTCCCCCCATGAGGTGTTCCATTCACTTAGACCAAACAGTTTTTCAAGTATTGCTTTTGTAGTTGTTTTTCTTTTTTTACCCTGAGTCTCTCAATTTTGGTATTCCCTTTCAATTTCCTAGTTCTAATACCAATATACATGGCTTCCAATATACTCAGATAATGTTACAGAGATAGTGTAGGTACAACCACAGGAAGGTGATACAAGAACATCATCTATAATAGATGCTACAGATACACATGGTACATTGAAAGTAATTACAACTGTGATATAACAACCGTTTCCATAACATGGAGTTCCTTTCACTTAGCATCATCTTATGTGTTCATAAGGGTATAGCTAATGGGCTCTTGTGATCCTCTGCTGTAACTTGCCTAAACCTGTACTAATTATTCCCAATAAGGGAGACCATAGAGTCCATGTTTATTTGGGTCTGGCTCACTTCACTTAGTATAATTTTTTCCAAGTCCTTCCATTTCCTTACAAATGGGGCAATGTCATTCTTTCTGATAGAGGCATAAAATTCCATTGTGTATATGTACCACATTTTCCTGATCCATTCCTCTACTGAGGGGCATCTGGGTTGGTTCCAGATTCTAGCTATGACAAATTGCGCTGCGATGAACATTATTGTGCTGGTGGCATTACTGTGAATTTGTTTGTGGTCTTTTAGATAGATACCCAAAAGTGGGGCTGCTGGGTCATAGGGGAGTTCTATATTTATTTAGCCTTCTGTGGAATCTCCATACTGCTTGACAAAGTGTGTAAGCCAATTTCTTATAGTAATTTCTTCCACTGTGGCCCCTCCATACACTGAGTAGATAGATATATGATAGATAGATAGAAGTTTCTATTGGTTCTACGTCTTTGAAAAACCCTATCTAGGGTTGGGGATATGGCGCAGTGGCAGGAATGCTTGCCTCTTATACATGAAGCCCTGGGTTCAATTCCCCAGCACCACATATGCAGAGAATGGCCAGAAGTAGCGCTGTGGCTCAAGTGGCAGAGTGCTAGCCTTGAGAAAAAAAGAAGCCAGAGACAGTGCTCAGGCACTGATTACCAAGACCAAGGACTGGCAAAAAAACAACAACAACAACAATAAAAGCCTATCAAGCAAATATAGATTTAAGTTCTTTTTATTTTTTATTAATTGGACATAAATTTTTTTACAAGGTGTTGTGCAAAGAGGGTGCAGTTACATAGTAGGGCAGTGTGTACATTTCTTGTGATATCTTACGACCTGTTTTTCTATCCCTTGTCTAGGTCAGGTTGACATATATGCAATATACAATGTATCAAGAACATATACAGTATTCACAGACTTGGTCTCTACTGTCTCTCCGTCTCCCTTTGTTAACAGTCATATATCAGGGAGATCATGCCCCTTTGTTTTCTGTGTTCTAGGCTTGTCTCACTCAACATTATTTGTTCAAGTTCTGACCATTTCCCTGCGAATAACAGTATTTCACCATTCCTAATCGCTATGTAGTATTCCATTTAGATTTAAGTTCTTAATGATGATAAGCTAAAAGGATTTTCAGGTCAGTGCTAGTAAACTCCTAAATTTCTCTATATCTACTGATAATGCAAATATAAATATGAAAACCAAATATAGTGTAGGCCCAAACTCTTCTTATGTTTCAGAAAACATTATTACGAATAGAACATTGGTACAAATAGGGATATTAGAAGGTACTGTGGTAAAAATTTGTCCACAACTCTCCAAGTCTTGTTTCTCTAATCTGAAAACTCATTTTCTCTTGTCTTTCCTCATCAAGTTTCTATGTAGAGCTTATAATATCCCAGCCATGGCTATAACTGTATGTTCACCTATTTAACCCTCACAGTACCTCTTTGAATGAGAGGTTATAACTTTTATCAAATGATAAATGAAGGGCTCAGAGGCACTAAATAATAGTATGCATTAATTAAACATCTACTATGTGGAACTCGGTATAATTCACCACAGCTGGAAAGGTGTGATTGATCCAGGTGTAATTAAACCTGGGTCATCTGATGTTTTAACCCAATTTTTCAACTGCAAATGTAAAATATTAAGAAAAATAATTCCAATGGGTTCCAAAATGAAGAACTTGAATATACTTCATGCAATTGTATCCACAGAAATGAAATACTACATCTTAACACCATTATCTAGTCTTCTGACATTTCTTAAAACCCCAGTCTCTCCAGCACTTCTTGTTTCCACATTTTTTCCTAATGTCTTGCCTGTGTTTCATGTTGTTAAATAAGTAGTTGCATGTCTTCTCTCTGTAGACAGTATTTTTGTCTTGTCAGTAGTCCCTAAGCAACACAATGGAACTATTTACATCACATCTGAAATCTACACATCTACAAATGTTATGTAGCATAGAAGAGAATGTGCGGGGGCAAATAGAGAATTTTCATGACTTATGGCATCAGCATAAGTGGGGATTTTGCTATCTGCAGGAGATTCTAGAACCAACCTGCCGCAGATACTGAGAGATCATGATTCATATATTAGCTGGAGCTCTCCAGCTAATGAGAATGGCAGCTTTGAAAGTGGTAGCACCAAAAGTGATTTGCTGTCATGCTTGCCAGGCCTGAGGAGTACTTACTATGTGGGCAAAAGTCTCATCTGAAAGAAGCTCTCTTCTCTTTATAGACCTTATACTAGATGGGAGCAACTCCCTGCGCACAGGGAGAGAGAAGGAAATGGTGAACGCAAGGACTAGAGCTATCCTCTGTATGGCAGAAATTGTGGCTAGAGCACACAGAAGAGTATCATCAGCGCCAAACACACAACCAATTCCTAAGCATTAATAGGTAAACCAAAAGAAAGAATACAAAATGCCTAGCAAAATACCCTGTTCATATAGACTGCAAATTAAATAAATGACTGAGGTCTTGGAAATGTTGGGTTAAATAAGATATTCAAATTAACTGCCTGTTCAATTTACTTTTTAATACAGTTATTACAAAACTTATAATGAGTTGTGGGGGCTGATGTTTACGAGTCACATCGTGTATCTATTAGATAATCTGGGGACAATATTGAGGTCTGTAGGTAGAAGAGCTTAGTGGGTAAGAAACAAATCTCAGACTGGAGTCGGATAATGAGGAAATTGGACTTGAGGGTGCACATAGGGTAGTTTAAGATCATGTACCCGAGAAAACATGAAGTCTAATTTCAGAGTGGGTACTTAAAAAAATGTAATTTTATTCTTAATATTAAAGTGTTGTAATGGGCGTTACCATTTCATAAATCAGGTAATGAATATATTTCTATTTTTTAACACAATATCAATACTTTCTTCACTTTCCCTTCCCATCTCAGACCACAGTTATATAGAATATTTTCCACATAGTGCATAGTGAATCAGAGCTGGTGATTTTTAGAAAACCTAATAATGGTATCTCTTAACAGTGGCGATTGTTTCCATTGTCCACTTTCTTTGCACTCAGATAATTCTACTTGTGCTACCATTGGAGCAGCAGGTTTCACATTGAAATATTTGTTCTTTATTGCAAAACCAATCCCCAGGGCTCTCTTCCCTTTGGGAGCTGTGAGGAATCACATACCCACATTCCCAGACTTTATTTTCTCCAACATGTGCCTCTCATTGTAAATAGTCCAAAATAAGTAACTGTCATTCATCTCTCCATCATCTCCAATATCTTAGTATCCATAGACCTTAGTGGTCAATTCTATAGTTCCAAGTCAATGAATCTTTGTCAGTTCCTAAATGAGCAAATATGTGAGTGTTTGATTGATTTTTTTTTTCTGCTAGGAAAGAAGATACTGGGAAAATAAAGCACAATGTGTTTTCTTCCTAGTTCTGCAAGTGTCTCTTATTTTAGCAACCATCCTCTATGGGATTGCCATATTTTTTTTTTCCTAGTGGCAATCCTTGAATGAGTTCCACTGAACAGATCCCTGAGGCTCTACTCTCATATTTCTCCGACTAAATCCTACAAATTTCAGGAGATAATCCTATCTCAATGCAATACACATATTGTTCTAGAGCTTATTATATCATTCTTTGAGGTTTTTTTTTGTATGATTGTGTTTTTCCCCCTTGGAGACAAATTGAGAAGATTCACAGAATCCAAAATAATACTAAATGAAAGTCAGGCACTGCCATGGTTAATAAACAGTAGAAAGAAGAGAGAGAGAGAGAGAGACAGAGAGAGAGAGAGAGAGAGAGAGAGAGAGAGACAGAGAGGTCCAGTAAATGTGTGTGTGAACTGAAATCAAAATTTTGATATATTTGATATTATTAATACCTAAAATATTAGATAAAATGTTGGTCAATTTGTGCTTGGAAGCAATAAGGTATCTTTTAAAAGAAAGAGATAGAAAGACATGGAAGAGGGAAAGAGATACAGAAACTAAGAGAGAACAGTGAGCATAACATAAGCTATAGTTAAAGAGCCATTTTGGACAGCTGTGCTTTTTTCTCTCTTGCTAGCTGTAACTAAATTGTGTTTGTTGGATTTGAATGATAGTTTCCAGTGATATTCACATTTTTTATAGGGAAGCAATTGTGACCTGCATATTTTTTAGTGATCATGGCCTACTATCATAATGAAAACCCCACTCAAAATTACTGTCCTTCATAAAATGTATCTAGCAAAATATAATGATCTTGGAATTTATGTGCTTCAAATTACCACAGTATTAACTGACATGCTTCCTCCTGTATTCTATAAGAGTTAATTGCTCCTCATTATATTTTACTTTTTGTCTTTTTATATCATTTTCATTTGTATTAAATCTACTTCATTATATGCATTTTATATTAACAAAATCAAGTTACACGATGCATATGTCTGCTGAAAAAGTTACTATAATGAAGTAGATGAACGTTTTTCTCTCATTTCACCAATTTACCCTTTGAGGGACAAGAGCCAATAAGACAATTAGTTAATTTTAAAAATCCTTAAGAATATACTATTTTAATCTTTCTTTCCACAGCTGTCTTTCTTTCTTTTCTTTTCTTTTCTTTCTTCTTTCTTTCTTTCTTTCTTTCTTTCTTTCTTTCTTTCTTTCTTTCTTTCTTTCTTTCTATTTTTCTTTCTTTCTCTCTCTCTCTCTTTTATTTTTTGTATATTAAACAAAAAACTGATGACTTTTCTTCAAATCAATACCCAGAGTGTGGATGTGAGCCACTCATCTTCCATCTACCAGGAAAAAAAGGCGTACACATTAAGATCTACATCTGCATCCATGTGGTTTGAAGTGGACAAAGAAGAGAAAGTACATGGAGAAAGCAGTCTTTTCAAAGATATTTAATAAATAAATTGGAGCTTATCTTTAAAATGATGGCAAAAAAAAAGCTTGGGCAGAGAAATAAGAGCTGAGTGGAAAAAATAACGAGTGAAAAAATAGTGTCATTCTGGCAAATGCCAGTAGATCAATAGAGCTAAGCATTTGATATGCAGACTTCAGCCGGATGAAGATATGAAATTGTGCAGAGGTCCAATTAATAAGATATACAGAATATATAGGGTATATCCTGTAGCCATAGAGAGATACAAGGTATGTTTCCACAAAGTGGTATATAATTAGCCTTGAGTCTGAGAAAGAACAACACTGTCATTATACATGGCACCTTGTAATTATTACTTTAAACATCCAGAAGAGAATAAGGTTGTGTCTTCAATTGGTTTCTTTCCAAAGACCATCATATAGTCCTCAACATATAATAGAAAGATAGTAATGTATTCAAAGTTGATCTTTTTGTTTAAAGTTAAAGGATATTATTGGAAGGTGTTATAATACACAGAGCCCGAGTTTTGTCATAACTTTGCCCTGAGTTAATAGTTGTGATCTTCTTATTAATAGACACACATCAATTATGATGTTTTCTCACCTGGAAAATGAGACTGAAGTGTCTCCAGTACATTTTGGGTTGGACATTGGTTTATCAAGCTTATTTCCCTGTATTCATAAATGATTTCTTTCTCATTGTACATATTCAAAATGAACCAAATAAGATGTTCTTGGGTTTGGATTGCTGTCAAAATTAACCTAGTACTACAGAAAATAATTTATTTTGAACCTTAATTATACTAAATGTCAGCTGTGGATGACACAGAAGCGTTTGTTGGAGCCACTTTAAATTCCAACGGGTTTAGAACAAGAATCGAAGTCTAGATATATATTGGGTTTTAAGCACATTCTAACTGACCCTGACCAAAATACAAATTCTACTCAGCACAGATGGCAGAAAGCAATATTCTTGCACGGCCAAAAAATGTGTGTGAACTGAGAGAACTTGATGACTTATTAAAATTGTTCTTTTAGCATCAAATTTCATGACTGCCACAAGACATTCGAAAGAAAATGAAAAACTTCCAATGACTGTTCAAAGAATATATTATGAAAATCAACTACTGATGCTTTGACAGGATGTATTTCAAGATAGCATACAATAGCAAATTGGATTAATATTAGGAGAATCAGAGATTAATTAATGGCTCATGCCTGCAATCCTAGCTACTTAGAAAGATGAGATTGGAGGATCTCGGCTAACCTGGGAAGAAAAGTCCCCATGAGACTTTTATCTCTAAGAACCACTCAAAAATTTCAAGTGGTGCTGTGGCTCAAGTAAGAGGTTGATAGCCTTGAGTACAAAGATGCTCAAGGACAGTGCCCACACCCTGCGTTCAAGCCCCATAACCAACAAAATAAAAACTAAAAAAAAAACTAAACTAAACTAAATAGAAACTGATACAAAATTGTATCATTTGAACTATGTAGGGAGAGACAGAAGAAAGAAGAGAAAGAGAAATAGAGAAGAGAGAGAGAAAGAGACAGATACAGAGATAAAAACAGAGAAAGAATCAGATAGACATAGACAGAGAGAGACATATACTCAGAGAACATTTGTAAATGAGTGTTGAGTAAAGAGACCAGCCCACTCTTCCTTGGAACATACATCCCAGCACGAAGTTGTGTCAGTACAAAGGTGTGGTTGAATCCATCTAGGAGCTGAGTGCTTTGAGTTTGCCAACTCAAATGATGATTTCTGAGTGTTTGTTTTGGATGGATTATTTTAAATGATTTAAATGATGTTTTGGAGATTTTTTATTATTATTATTAAGCTCATTGGGCCTGGGGTGCAGATGACAATGAATTCTTGCAATGTTAATTTAAGTAAATAAAAAAATAGCAGGTACATTTCCAAATTTTCCATGTGAAGCAAAGCCATAACATGATTCCCTCACTTTTCAACTTGTCTTCTTTGATGCTAGGATTTGAACTCAGGATCTCATGCTTGCTCACTTGGCATCCTACCATTTGATTCACACATCCAGGGTGACTTTTTTTCTCCATTTAGTTTGGAGGCAGAGTCTACAGAACTTTGCTGACCTGACTCATTTTGAAAAACAATCCTTGGATCTTCACTCCCAAGTAGGTAGATGGAGAGTATGAGCCTTCAGTGTCCACTGTCCTTTTATATAAAAAGTGAAACTTCACTCATGTGGATTTATCTGCATCTGGTTCATCTAGAGTTTATAAATTAGAATGTTTCTCAAATATCGACACCAAAGAGGAACTTTAAATATTTTTACAGGCATGTTCCAGCCTTTGGTTTTGGAAAGTCAAAAGATTTGTTTAGTGTTATATTGAGTCTAAAAAGGTTGGATTTCAATGTTGCACTTGAATTACACAGAAATTAAGTACATCCAATTTCAGAAACTTGTATTTCCACACAGTCATGGTTCTTATTTGGAGTTCTAAGTTTGACAGTACATCTCCAACTCACTTCTTTGTTAAGAAAATTAAAATTACAAATAGGGCATTTGAAGAGACAGTAAAAATATGGAAATAAATATGAACATGATGTCATACTAAGTTGACAATATAAGTAGTCAACTGGAAGGTTTTATAATTTATGAAAATCACTTAATTATCACAAATGAATATGACTTGAATATCACAAATATCATGTCTATTGTCATGAATTTCCAATCAATACACTATATAATATATACTAACTGGTGAGCTGGACAAGACTCTATAAAAACCAAGAAGGTTTTATTTTAAGGTCAGTATTAGAATGCTTTAGTCTACTTGGATCTGTCTATAGGCTAGTTAAATACCCATAATCAGCAAGTCCCAAGTCTCAATGAAGAAAATAAAATGAGGAAATGAGGAATTCAAAACGTGTTCCAAGTAGCAAATTCAGGATATATTTTGTGTTGTCTAAATTCATCTGTCTCCATGGTCAAAGAATTCTAGATCAGAAAGTCTTTAAAATCCTCCTAAAATGTAATAGAAGAATAAATATTTCTATACAGAATTAATCTTCCTGGTTTTCATTTGTGAGATTATTTTCCCCCATGACATGTGTAGAACAACCAAATTACCACTTTGGCTCCCATTCAGATCTTGTTGAGTCACAGAAGATAAATTGATGAGCAATGCTAAAGTTAATGTTCATAATTCATTTATCTGAACTACATCTTGCAGTTTTTATAAGCAATATAAATTGGGAAAAAACTGCCACAAATTCTCTTTCCATTTTATGTTGGTTTTTAGCCAATTGCCAGTAAATATGTCTTGCATTCCTAGAATTTATTGCTTTTTGAACAAAATGTAGAAATCTGATTTGCCAAATCTGATGCTTTATTATTTAATGAAATCCAAAATAAGGCTGAATTTCAGGGCTATAGAGTAACATTTATACCAAAAATCCATAATGGCAATGGTAAATTCTCAACATATTTCATTTAGCCATAAAATTAAATATTTAGTACTGTATGCCTGCCTCCAATTTTAGAGCACTAATTGTGAACAAGAAATCTGAGTGAATTTGCAGACCAAAGTTCAAGCTCTAAATGTATTGACACATAAAAATAAAAAAAAGCCAACTTTTATGTAGCTGTGTTTTGCTGAACATAGTTTCTATGCAGGATAAAAAGATGTTCGTTGTACATTTTATTCTCAATTTATAAACTTTATTTGGGGGCAACTTTTTTTTTGTTCTCACATTATATCAGCCAATAGAGGTTTATAAAGCCAATTAAAAATTGGTATTAGCTGAAATATCCAACAAATAGTGTTTGTTGAGTGTCTAATATGTATACTATAGTTTCTAGTATGGATGAGTTTCTATTACCCGGTACTGTGAGAAACATACAAGAATAACGAAAACTAGGGCAAAATTAACAACATCTACTTATTGAACTATTAATATATGTTCAGAATTATGCCAGTTTATTTATATTAAGAGTCTCCTTTCAGTAAAATATATTTTACAACGACTGGAAGCATCATTGCTTTAATTTTATAAAGATGTTGAGGTTAGTATAGATAAAACACTTATCTTCAAGATAGAGCTCATGAACAGCAGTAGAATCTTATATATACCATCTTTACATAGATTACTTAATGTGGCATTTCTAATGGGTGCTTGAATTTCAGATTATTTACATAATTTTTCCAGATGATAAAAATTAAAGCTCATAGAATAAAAAATATTACTTTTGGTGCCAATAACTGAGCTTGAACTCAGGGCCTGGGTATTGTCCCAATGCTTTAGGTACATCTCAATTCCTCGCTTTTTGTGGTTAATCTGAAACAAAGATTCTCAGAGAATTTTCTGCCTGGGCTGGCTTCAAACCAGATCTCTTACCAGATCTCAACGTCCCAATCATCTAGGATTACAAGCATGGGTTATAAGCACCTTGCCTGAATTTTTTAAATTAGCAGTACTGAAATTCGAACTCAGGACTTTATACTTACTAATAAGCACTCTGCCATGGCCTACAACTCTTCTTGCTTTTATTCTTTGCATAGGGTCTTACAGAATAGGGGCTACAATTAGTTAGATTTCAAATGTCCCACGTCTTAAATACCTGGTGTCCAGTTGGTTCTATTTGGAGGTAACAAGATCTTCAAGAGGTTAGGCATACTAGGACATCTTTAAAACATTGGGGTTTGTCCTTGAGGAATTTTGTGGGGTTGCTCACATTCCATTTTCTCTATTTTGCTTCCTGGTAGAGGTATGTTTTTTCCTCTGAGACATACCCCAACCATATTTCTTAGCAAAATGGCAACCTGATCACAGAACCCCCCGAATTGTGAACTGAAATAGACTTATACATTTTGTTAAACTGATTCTCAGAGACATTTTGCTGACAAAAACTCACACAGAGCCTATTAAAATATTGTTATTGCTTTACTTTTAAAAGAATAATGATTAGTGAATAAGATAAAATTAAAGAAGTAATTCTAATTTAATACATTAAAAAATTCCAAAGAACATGGGTAAAGGATGCGCACTTTTGACTGATGGTTTCACAAATACATGTCATGGAATACATACGTGGGTGGAAGTAACTGAAGAGTTAATTCAGGGGACATAGCATTTACCAAAGCAAATTAGGGTAGACCATTAATGGGTTGCATAGAATTCGATGTGACTGAAGCCTGGTCCATCTGCCTAGTTTACTGACAAGAGATAATATCAAGAAATCATTCAGCTAACAACACCACAGAGCTGTGAACTGTGAACACCAGATCTCAATTTGAACCATCCTGTCATATGTATTTGGAAGACAGCATCACTCCCTTTCAGAAAAAGCCTGAATCATCTGAAACATTGTCAAGGATCTAGGGGGAAAAAAACAGAGTGAAGTAAATGTCATACAAGGATGAATATTGCAGTCAGCAGAAAATAACAAGACAGATAACCAACATGTGGTTGAGCAGAAAACATTAGCAATGACTATACATCAGTCTGAATTTCCAGCCTAATAAGACAGCAGATATAAATGAATCTGATTTTTATCACCCATGACATTTTGAATAATGAAGCATGGCTTTTTGAAATTTTCAACATTTAGTACTTGGAATCACAGTGTCAGTAGTTTGTACTTAACACTGATTTGGAGCTCAGGGACTCACTCATTATTGACAACCAGCAACATTTTAGGACCTTGGAATATTCTTCTTGAATCACTTTCCATTCATCATGCTGCCATGTTAGAAGAGACAGAAGCTCCCCTTTCCTTCATTTTTAAATTCACTTTCTTTATTTCCTTCTCCATCTCTCTCCTCCTCTTACCATGATCTCTGATTTTGTTTTGCAGCACATCTTTTCTTCCCTGACATAATAATTCATTCTTGCAATCCCAAAATCCTAGAAGGCAGAAAATCTTTAGTCTGAGGCCAGCCTGGACTATGTAGTAACAATCTGTGTCAAAAAAATATTGAGATAGAGGGAGAGGGAGAGAAAGAGAGGAGGAAGGAGAGAAAGGGGGAGGAAAGAAAGCAAAATAAAAGGGAGAGGGGAAGGAAGGATTTATTCCAGGCTTTTCTTTTTTTTTTTTTTTTGGCCAGTCCTGGGCCTTGGACTCAGGGCCTGAGCACTGTCCCTGGCTTCTTCGCGCTCAAGGCTAGCACTCTGCCACTTGAGCCACAGCGCCGCTTCTGGCCGTTTTCTGTATATGTGGTGCTGGGGAATCGAACCTAGGGCCTCGTGTATCCGAGGCAGGCACTCTTGCCACTAGGCCATATCCCCAGCCCCTCCAGGCTTTTCTTAATAGGTTATCAAATGGCAATGATGAACAAAGTGTCTCAATGTATTTGACTCCTGTAGCTGTGCTCACATAGTTCAAGGATTAGAATACACCCCTAATTAGTCAAATAATGACTATTTCATGGACAATTTTGATCAAGGATAAGGGTCTTATTTGTTTTAATGTGTTCCATAGATGCCTCTGGTATCAGGCGTGAACTGAGTCTCACATAAACCTGGTTAACTGGCAGACCTACAAGTCTCTTGATCAAATTGCTTTACGAATACTCAGTATTACCCCATAAATGAAGTAGACTTTAAGAAACTATATCCCCATTTAACCTAAGATAAAATCCCTCAGAATGCTGCTCTGTGTGGGACAACAGAAATAAAGTATTCTGGGACTTTCTTAATGTGAAATAACCTGCTATAAAATAAGGGGTCTAAAGATCAAAAAAATAATCTGTTCCTAACATTCACTACAAGGACAATGGGGCATGGCCAAAGGTTAAAGGTAAAAGTCTTTGAAGACAAACCTGTACGATGCAGAGCGAATACTTCTGTTATTCCTTAGAGAATTGTAGGTGAGATCAATAAGCTGGAGAAGAGTAAGGAAAACAGATTTTCTAAATCAATTGGATAAAGTTGGTAGCATTTTGTATGGTGTTTATAGTATTCAGAATCATTCATTCATTGTTTAGAAATTCAGTTACCCAGCAATCTTTAACCAACTATAAACAAAATTGATCTGCATCTTCAAATTCTATTGAATACACTATGAATAAGTGAATCTGGGATATGTTGATGAGCAATCTTCACAGGTACAGAGAAATACTATGTTTTAGACCTTGTATGAGAAGATTTTTATAATATTTCTTCTCAATCCTTCCAGGTCATGCAACTAAATAATTACTAGTTTTTCTCCACTTCATGCATCAAGAGACTGACATGCATTGGTCCAATGTCACACAGTTTTTGTCTGTCACTCCTTCACAAAATTTTAATATCAAAAATTGAAGGAAAAGTGGTGCTATGAAGGTTGAAAAGTTATATATGGGTATTTTGGAGTAATTGGAAAAGTAGTGGTTAATTTCACCTGCAGTGTTTCAGGAAATCTTCATTTCTCATTTATGTATCCACTATGAGGATTGCTACCTCCAGTTCCAATTTATTATAACTGAAAGTAATCATTGATGAAAGCCATAGACCCTGAGTCAACAAAAATTAACAAGCATTTTTATGAATACAAAGGAAGTAGGATAATTTTTATGTAAGAGTTTTATGTAACTCTCACTTTCACCTTTATTCCATGCATAAAAGTATTTTTAAATCAATAAAATATTTCAGTTGATGAATTTTAGAGTTTTCTCAAATGAAAATTAACTCAAAAAGAGGAAAGAAGGAAAAACGGAACTGGAGAAAGTTATGATCAGAAGAGAGAAATAAACAATGTTCAGCAGTTCGAAGGGAAGTTCCCATCTGATTCAGGACTTATGAAAAAGTGTAGTGACCTGGGATTTGTTCCTGACTTTGTTTCTAACAAGGCCATGCTTCTAAGACTTTGCATTTCAAGACACAGATCGTTAACACGTGGGCTTGCTTTAGAACTCAGGCTTCCTTTCTACAATCTAAGGAGGCGATTTATAAAAATCTTTTTGAAAATGAAAATTTTCCAGAGAATGGCAAATGAGGCAGACAATTAGCTAAAGAAAATATTAAATTTTAAAACAAGTAATGTAAAAGCAAATATCTTAGTTTTTATAGCAAATGCATTACATGAATACAATATCTTGATATTCATTATTTCCATATTAGGAGCACTGTCTCCTTAGCATGAAGAGCTAAGGTTGCCCATAGCTGTCTTATTTTTTCCTACATCATATTAAAAAGTTTTAAAGAAATAGAATGTCTATCCTCTGAGCAGAATACTAAAAATAAATGAATAATATACTTATAGCATAAGTCGATGTCATTTACACATATATAATAACAAGCAGCAAGCTGGATGCTTTTGGCTCATGCCTGTATCCTAGCTACTCAGGTGGCTCAGCTCTGAGGATTGTGGTTTGAAGCCAGACCTGGAAGAAAACTTCGTGAAACTCATCTACAAAAAAATGACTCAACAGTTCCGGGAATACAGTGGAGGAGCAGCAGAGCCCTAGCTGAGCTCCCTCCAACATTGCAGTTTTCCCACCCCAGAAAAACTTTTACCCCTAGATAGACAGCCCAAATAAGTTATAACAGTACAGTGATTCCGGCCAGGAAGGAAAAATCGACTTTGCTGGTATGAAAACACAGATCTAAGCTCCAGGCAGCATCCCGCCGCCACACCAGTGCCGGTGCCGGCATAGCGCTCCGCACTCTGCGCAACTCAGTGAAGACCAGGGAGAAATCCTCCAGACGGCAGCGTACAGACACGGATCACAGGCTGAGCACAGACAGGGTGAAATCGCAGAGACAGCGTGAGTACTCTCAAGAAAGACATTCTCACTTGCGCCCACAGAGCAGCTCCTTCCCCCCACTGCCAGAGAAAAGCCTCATCTTTGACACTGGCAAAGGGTCAGACCAGACTGGAGCTAAAGCCAGCCTGGGGAAAGCAAGGACAAAGCGTTCATCTTTCAGAAGGGCAAGAGGGATCGACCAGTGAGAGCCAGCTCCGCCCAGGAGAATGACCCTTGCCCTGGTGAGGGGCTTGTCTTGGGCCTCGGCTCAGCTAGAGGTGCCCGCCCTGCCCACTGGAATTCCTAAATTAAAAGCAAAAATGGCGAGCAGCTATCAGCGGCACAGAACAGCCACACAGGAGAACAAACTTCCCGAGACAGATAAATAGTCCCATTTAGAAGTCCAATTCCCAGCCCAAAATGGAGCTGAATTCCATACCCAGCTCTGCCCAGAAGGCCATCCTGCCCAGGAGGGAGGAACCTCCCCCAGGCAAGCAACCCTGAGCCAAGTAAACCAGGCCCAGGGCGCCCTGCCCTGCTTAGTCCACAGCCTATTCAGAGCCAGGCATTAAAGGCAGCAGCCACTTAGCAGACTGAGGAGCCATGGTTCCCAAGATTGTTCAGGTCCGCCACCTACAGAGGATACCCAAGTTTTACCTGCAAGCTGTGGGAACCACAGAACCCAGAATTCACTAACAGGGGAAGTGGGTCAGAGCAGATCCACCCCCTGTGAACTGAAAGCAAGTCAAATCAGCCAAGTGGCAGAATAGACTGCAGACCATTTCAAGGAAACCAGACGTCGGGCTCGGGTCTCCTCCCCTGGCGTGGAGATCAAGGCTCAGATACGCTTTTCACCACTCCCTTTCTCACCCTCTCTCCTGGTCACCTGGCCGGCAGGTAAGGCCAGGATGGGGCAGGGGAGCCAGCACTGACCTCATGTGCACACGGCCGAACGAGAACGCTTACCCACCTCCTTACCAGTAAAGAAAGCCAGGCATACGTGGGTCTCGGAGAAGCTTCAAGAGATATCTGATTTATTTAGGCGGGGGTAAAGGGAAGTGATAGGGAGGGAAGGCGATTGGCCAGGACGCTGATAGGCTGGGAGCTTATCCCATGACCCCCTCATGAGCTAACGTCACTCGAAAGCGCCTCGCCAGAGAGAGACTGGGGGGTGCCTGGGCTGGCAAGAAAGTTGGGGGCTGGGTGCAAAGCTGGTTCTTCTGGTTCCGGACCCAGAGAACCATAGCCTGCTTCCGCCTTCCCCCAGGGCTGGGGGGAAGGGCGGCATCTCAGGTATGCTCTCCAATGCCCTTCACCCTGAAGTCCATAAAGCTGAACCCCAACACCAGAGACTGTAGAAAGCCCATCCAAACAAGGAAGCCTTTTTCTTTTTTTTCTCAAAAGTTTTGTAAGCTTTTATTTTTATTTCTATTTTTTTCTTATATTTTCATTTCTGAAATGTCATTGGTTTGTTTTTGTTTTCCATTTTCACCTGTTGGTTCTATCAAGTTTTGGGGTTTTTTGGTCATTTTTGTTGTTGTTCTTTTTCTTTTCTTTTTTCTTTTTCTGTTTTTTTTTTCCTTTTTATTTTTTAAAATAATTTTTCTCTGTTATGTGCATCTGTCTTCCTGTATTCTTTCTTTATGTCTCTCTTTGCATTCTCTTTCTATAAAAATTACTTTCCTATGAATAACATCTCCACTCTTTACTGCTAACTCTCCATTGTCTATCATTTTAACTTTGTTGTTTCTACTGATTCTACTTTCCTCCACATTTCCACGTCACTGAAACAAAACCAAAATCATCACCCCCCCATACATTTTACGCTATTTTCTTTACTACCTCTAACTTACCTTCTTGACTTTCTTATAGGTCCTCCAGATCCCATTGACTGCTGGTTATTGGACAGAGGTTATCCCTGCTTAATCCGAGTGAAACAAAGGGGTTCATAGAGAAAGCCAAAAGGAACTTAATATAAGAATAAGAATTGCTCATAGGGTTGTAACAGTAAATAAGTAACTACTGAATACAGGGATCAGGATTGGTTGTTATATTGAAATTGTATTCTTTAGGAACACCAAATCTAATTTTATACACAGGTATAAAATGTATCTGTAAATAATTGTGAACTCCTAAGATTTACACAACAGTGCTTGGTATGGTCTGCTTTGGGTCTTAAACAGTGCTCACAGGTGCTTGTAGATTGCCATTCCCAATCCAAATGGGCAGAAGAAACAACAGAAAATGGCAAACAGTGGAGTCTCATCTCCCACTCAAAACAAGCAGGAAGCAGAACAGTCGATCAAAGACATAGAAGAGAACCACCAAAAGGCTCTACAAAGTCTACTGATAAACATGATAAATGAAAAGTTTGAATCTCTTCAGCCAATTATTCTAGAGCATGAGGAGGCAGAGCAAAAATTAATGGAGAATTTCATGGCCTCACAAATAGAAAGATAAATGAACTTCAAGAGTCAAATGAAAAGACAGCTACCCAGCTAAAAGATTTGAGAGACAACACTCAAAACCAAATTAATGAAGTTAATGAAGTAAAGAAGTCCATACAGGACCTAAGAGATGACATGGAAATCATCAGGAAAGACCAGTCAGAAGGAATAGAGATTTGAAATCAAGTAGCTAGCCTACAGTCCCAACTAACTAAAGCAGAGGATCAAATTCTCAGGAGCTGAAGATGCCCTAGAATCTATGGAGAAAGATAAAAATCAATACAAAACCAATCCAAGCGCAAAAACAGATCACTCCAGGAGATTCAAGATACAATCAGAAAGCCCAATTTAAGGAAAATAGGTACTGAGGAAAACCTGGAGAAGGAAGTTAATGGAATAGACAACCTATTTAACAGAGTATTAGCTGAGAACTTCCCAAATATCCAGAAGGAAAGGCCTATACAGATACAAAAGCATTTAGACCCCCAAACCGACCAGACTAGAATAGGACATCAGACTGATACATTGTGATCAAAACAGGATCAGTAGAGTACAAGGAAAGAATCCTTAAGCTGTTAGGGAGAAGAAAACAATCACATATAAAGTAAAAGCAATAAGAATCACCCAAGACATCTCAGTAGAGACCATGAAAGCAAGGAGAGCCTGGAATGAGGTATGCCACACCCTAAATAAAAATAACTACCAACCAAGAATAGTGTACCCAGCTAAACTCTCATTCATAGCCGAAGGTCAAATAAAAGTCTTCCACAGTAAGGAAAAACTGAAACAATATATCTCTACCAAACCAGCTTTACAAAAAATCCTCAAAGATGTACTATACAGAGAAAATAATCAAGATCCCAATACAGACAAAGAAATGAACCCTAAATAGTAAACCAGAATACAGATCAACAAATGGGAAGACTCAGCCTTTAACAAGTTAGGGATATTGAAAGGAACAAATGATCAGCTCTCAATCCTCTCAACATTAATGGACTTAATTCGCCAATCAAATGACATAGGCTCATAAGTTGGATCAAAAATCAAGATCCATCTTTCTGCTGCCTCCAAGAGACACATCTATCCAGCAAAAAAAGAATCTTCTAAAACTGAAAGGCTAGAACCAAATCTGTCAAGCAAATGGCCCCCATAAGCATGACGGAGTTGCAATCCTAGTATCAGACAAAATTTACTTCAAATTAAAAAAGGTAAGAAGAGACAAAGAAGGTTACTACATACTAATAAAGGGATCTCTCCTACAGGAAGATATAACCATCCTAAATATCTACACACCAAACACAGGAACACCCAATTTCATCAAACAAACACTACTGTCTCTAAAAAACACTCATAGACCCAAACACATTGATAGTTGGGGACTTTAACACTCCACTATCACCTCTGGACAGATCAACATGCCAAAAACTGAAGAAACCACAGAACTAAACAATTGCATAGACCAACTAGACTTAATCAACATCTACAGAATATTCCACCCTGCAACAACAGAATACACATTCTTCTCAGTGGCACAGGGAACATTCTCCAAAATACATCACATCTTAGGGCACAAAAAAAAGCTGTACAAATTCAGAAGTATCAAAACCATTCCCTGCATTCTCTCAGACCACAATGGAATAAAATTAGAGCTCAACTCAAACAGCCACCACAGAAAATCCTACAGTTCATGGAGAGACTAAACAACACACTGCTGAACCATCAGTGGGTCATTGAAGAAATTAAATCAGAAATTCAAATGTTTATGGAACTCAACCAAGATGAGGACAGAAAGTACCAGCTCCTTTGGGACACAGCAAAGGCAGTACTCAGAGGAAAATTTATATCTCTGAATGCATATACCAACAAACTGGAGAAACAACAACTCCATAATTTAAGGAAGCACCTTAATTTCCTTGAAAGAGAACAACAAGCCAAACCCCAAGTCAATAGATGGAAGCAAATAATTAAAATCAAATCAGAATTAAATCAATTAGAGACAAAAAAAAACATCAAAAGAATCAACAAAACAAAAATTTGGTTCTTTGAAAAAATCAACAAGATAGACAGACCCCTACCAAAACTGACCAAAAATTGAAGGCAGCACACGCAAATAAACAAGATAAGAGATGAAACAGGTAACATCACCACAGAAACAACCAAAATTCAGACCATAATAAGGGACTATTTTGCAAACCTTTATGCCAACAAATTCGAGAACTTGGAAGAAATGGATGATTTCCTGAAAAAATTCATATCCCTAAACTCAACCATGAAGACTTAAACCTTCTAAACAGACCCATATCCAGTACTGAAATAGAAAAGGCAATAAGTGATCTCCCAGCCAAGAAAAGCCCAGGTCCAGATGGATTCACAGCAGAATTCTACAAGGCCTTCAAAACAGAACTCACACCAATATTTTTCAAACTCTTCAATGAAATTGAAAGAGAACATTCACTACCAGACACATTCTATGAAGCCACTATAACCCTCATCCCAAAACCAGGCAGGGATTCATCATGGAAAGAGGACTATAGACTGATTTCCCAGATGAATATAGACTCAAAAATTCCCAAGAAAATTCTGGCCATCAAAAAAATTATACATCATGATCAAAGTGGATTCATCCCAGGGATGCAAAGTTGGTTCAATATGCACAAGTCAATTAATATAATCCACCACATCAACTGGAGCAAAGTAAAGAACCACATGGTTATATCAATGGATGCGGAGAAAGCGTTTGATAAATTCCAGCACCCATTTATGCTAAAAGCCCTGGAAAAACTGTGTTTCCAGGGAACATTCCTGAATATAATAAAGGCAGTGTATGACAAACCAACAGCAAGCATAAATCTAAATGGTGAAAAACTAAAACCATTCCCATTAAAATCAGGAACAAGACAGGGATGTCCACTCTCTCTCCTCTTCAACATAGTACTAGAATTCCTAGCCAGAGCAATTAGGCAAGAAGAAAATATAAAGGGGCTCCAAATAGGAAAAGATGAAATTAAACTTTCTCTCTTTGCAGATGACATGATCCTATGCCTAAAGAACCCCATTGACTCTACCCCCAAGCTACTAGAGCTGATCCAAAACTATGGCAAAGTTGCAGGATATAAAATAAACCCTCAAAAATCAATGGCCTTTCTCTATTCTAACGACCCAAAGACAGAGGCTGAAATCAGGAATGCAACTCCTTTTGCAATAGCCTCAAAAAACACAAAATACCTAGGAATAACATTAACCAAAGAAGTGAAAGACCTCTTTGATGAGAACTTTAAAACCTTGAAAAACGAAATTAAGTCAAAACTAAGGAAATGGAAAAACCTCCCATGCTCCTGGATTGGGAGGATTAATATAATCAAAATGGCAGTATTGCCAAAGGCTATCGACAAATTCAATGCAATACCCATTAATATCCCAACTTAATTTTTTAATGAAATAGAGGAAGCAATCCTGAAATTCGTATGGAACAATAAAAGACGACGAATAGCAAAAACAATCCTAAGCAGAAAGAACGGTGCTGGAGGAATTACAATACCCAACTTCAAGCTGTATTATAAAGCTATATTAATAAAAACAGCTTGGTATTGGCACCGGAACAGGCCTGAAGACCAGTGGAACAGAATTGAAGACCCAGAAATGAACCCACAGAACTATGCCTACTTAATCTTTGATGAGCCAGACCCAAAGAAACATGGACTCTATGGTCTCCCTTATAGGGAATAATTAGTACAGGTTTAGGCAAGTCACAGCAGAGGATCACAGGAACCCAATAGCTATATGCTTATGAACACATAAGATAATGTAAATGAAATGAACACCATGTTATGGAAA
Source organism: Perognathus longimembris pacificus (assembly GCF_023159225.1). Taxonomy (NCBI): domain Eukaryota; kingdom Metazoa; phylum Chordata; class Mammalia; order Rodentia; family Heteromyidae; genus Perognathus; species Perognathus longimembris. The sequence continues at coordinate 15,653,419 of NC_063170.1, forward strand.
CAATTGTTATATCACAGTTGTAACTACTTTCAACGTGCCATATGTAACTGTAGCTTCTATTATTGATGATATTCCTGTATCACCTTCCTGTGGTTTTACCTACACTATCTCTGTATCTTATCTGAGTATATTGGAAACCAGGTATACTGGTATTAGAACTAGGAAATTGAAGGGAATACCAAAATTGAGAGACACAGGGTAAAAACAGACAACTTCAAAAGCAATACTTACAAACTGTTTGGTGAAAATGAACTGAACAACTGAACAACTCATGGGTAGGGGAGGGAAAGGGGGAGGGGGAGGGGGGAATGAGGGACGAGGTAACAAACAGTACAAGAAATGTATCCAATACCCAACGTATGATACTGTAACCTCTCTGTACATCAGTTTGATAATAAAAATTTGAGAAAAAAAAGAATATGCAAATAACAAAAAAAAAGAAATGTATCCAATGCCTAATGTATGCAAATGTAACCTCTCTGTAATTCCGTTTGATTATAAAAACATATATATTAAAAAAAAAAACTAATTTTGAAATAAAAAAAAATCTAAGGAAGAATTTTTCTGCTTGGATGACTATAGAACCTAGAATAGCTGTTGGTGCTAATTCATGTGTAGCATACTACTATTATTGATGTGTGTATATATGTGTGTGTGTATATCTGTGTATATATGTTTATGATGTGTGTTTATAATTTGAACTTTTGAAGTAGGAAATTCAAAGGGAATACCAAATTTGAGAGACACAGGGCAAAAAAAAGAGAAACAACTACAAAAGCAATACTTGCAAAACTGTTTGGTGTAAGTGAACTGAACACCTCCGGGGGGGGGGGGGGAAGGGTAAGGGGGGGAGGGAGGGGGGTATGAGGGACAAGGTAACAAACAGTACAAGAAATGTATCCAATGCCTAACGTATGAAACTGTAACCTCTCTGTACATCAGTTTGATAAAAAAAAATTTGAATTCAAAAAAATAATTTGAACTTTTGGAAACTTTAGATGTGCTGTCAACTCTGGAGAAACTATTCACTATTCTAGTTTACTGTGTTGCCTTGGCATTGTACAAAAATTAATAGCCATTTTGTTCTAAAAACTTTAAACTTAACTTTTTCCACTTGTACAAAAAAATGATACTTATCAAAATACTGCCTGTTCTTATAGTGCAGATAGATTTTGTTAAGCTTTTGTCAGAATATGGATACAAATGTGCTATGATTGAACTATGAAAATGCAGATGGAAATGTATCAACAGAAAATATTTTAGCAATATTCATCAGAATTTCTAATTATTTATCCATATATCAATTCATTTTTTTTCATGAGGGCTGTTCTGAGGGCCTTATGCTGATGCTTGCTAAGTTTGAACCCTACCACTAAACAACATCCCAAGCACAATATTTTATTGTTTTATATTTCTTCCACATGAAAGTATTCAGTCAGCTTTACTTTCCTGGTAATCTTTGCATGATGATGTGGAAAACTAATATTTATGAACTCTCGGGGAAGAGGAAAGAAGGAGAAATATCCTGGACTTAGATACATGAAACCTGTGTCCCACTTATATTTGTCACAAGTTCTTGAGCATATAATTTCTAATCTATCATCAGTTTCATGCTGCTGTCCTATCAAATCTGCCAAAGGAGCTTCTCTTGTACAGACACAATAACTGATGTTTTGTAGTTGCAGATTAGGGTGATGAACCCAGAATTTGTTTTACACCTGTAACAATATCACTTATGTTAGAGGCATAAACAGGCTGATGGTAGAATGAAGCTTACTTTAGGCCAAACTAGGAGCTCTTCTATGGTAAACAAAGGAAAAAAAGGATCTGGGGTATGACTTACATGTTCACGAAAAAGAAAGTTAAATGTTGTAAAATTGAGCTGAGATTCAAGTGGTAAAATGTTAGCCTTGAGTAAAATTGTTCAGAGACAGTTGCCAGGCCCTAAGTGCAAGCTTCGGTACCAGCTAAGTAAACAGCAAACAAAGATATGAATAAAGAAGAAATAAATGTTGTATACTAAAATGTTTTATGTACTTTTATGTTACATTAAATGTTTATATACTATTATGCAAATAAATGAGGAATTAAATCATTAAAAAAATGACTCAAAAAGCCAGAAATGGCACTGTGGCTCAAGTGGTAGAGCATTCTTGCCTTGAATAAAAGGAAGCTCAGGGATTGAACTCAGGCTAGAGATCAAGCCCTACGACTGGAAAAAGGAAAAAGAAAAAAAAAAGAAAGAATGAAGAGGTATATGTCAGGAAAACAGAGCTTTTCTTTTTGCATGAATTATCTCTTTGGATATTGCATGCATGTAATGTAACATAGGTTGGATTTCACTTTCAGTTCAGAAAGACTCACAGACTTAGAGGTAAAGAAACTATATTAAATATATTTAATTAGGCTGAAGTTGAAGTCACTCAGCACCTCCACAATAATACTTTTTCCACATACAGAAAACATCCCTAGATTATTATTCAGAGTCTGTGTGAGAAATGGATTAGCAAATACAGGTTGCATATTTGTAAAGTAGCCTAGAGTTCTGCAAGGTCTCCCTTTCAATCTTTTCCAGCTTGTCTGAAGACACAAGCCTATGGAGAAGAATTATATAAAGCTCAGAGGAAGGAGCCTGGTACCAGACTCAGAAGTACTTCCCCCGTGCTTTTGATTATGATAGTCTCTTGGCATGATTTATTTTTATCTTTCTCCAAAATGTGCATATTGTGTGCCACTCCAGAAAATAATCCAGGCTCTCTTGATCAACTTTTCATGGCTTCTGTTTAAAAGTTGTAGAATCTGGATTTGTTTTGCATCTCAAGTTCCAGACTTGATGGAAATGTTTTGCACTGATGTCCTAGAAGGGTAAACAAACAAACAATAGCAACAAAAATTATATTCACTTCTCTCCTTTTGCTAGTTCTTATATACCAGGAAAATAATTTGAAGAATCATAAAGACCTTGCATGACCACCATCACCACAAAGTGGAAATCAAATTTTTAAAGCATACCTAATATTTATACTCTGGAAGAAACCCTAAACTAATTTTCTTTGGAAGCAGGATTGTGCATGTTTATTTTGTGATTTAATAAAAAACTGACATAGTGGCCATTAGCTTCACAGAGTGTGCTCAGCTTAATATGCAAAACTCACCAAAATTAACATAGTAATTATGTTACAACTAACAGGATACAAACATTTTAAATGAATTTAACACATTAAATAATTCCATGTCTTCTGTGGCCCTGGTGTCTTTCACAGATGGTCACAACATTTGCTAATTTGTTCTACAGGTAGGGCAAATTAACACGATTTTCTTTGACTCTTATTCCTTCTAATGTGGACAGATACCTTTATTTTTAGTCGACTATCTCAGATTCTCAGCATAATATATTTTTGGTAGCTTCACTAATGAAGATCTGTGTCTCTTTCAAAATGGTGGCTTTCTTTGCATCCAACACTGAGTGTTAGGGAAGAAAAGACATTAGTGAAAGTATCTGTGTTTGATATCTCAGATAGCATAGATGTTAATGTTACTTACTGTACCGAACTAGACATTATCAAGTAATATAAATTGTATTCCTTTGGAATAGAAAAAAGTAAATATGTCATAACTTATGGTAAAAGACATAGGTAGATACATAGACTTTTTGTCATTGTTTGGTTTTTTTGACAGTACTGTGGATTAAAACTGTGCCCCAGTACATTTCAGAAAACATGAAGGGAGTTGTCAAAAACAACCATGATCCTGTGACAACTGAAATATACACAAGACAGGTGGAGGAGATTCTGTTGGCTAAAGAATTCATAAGAAAATGGAAAGACCTGGAAAAAAATTGAAGTGTAGTAAGCCAAACCCAAAGAAAAGTACATTGCATGGTTTCCTTCATATGTAACAACTAGAGTATATTTATGATTCCCTCAACAAGGAATCTCAATAATCCAATTGCTAAATACATAGGCCTATATATAATGAAATGATCCAACATGAAGTTCAAGGTATAGAGTCAAGAGTTTATTATGTATCGTACATATTTTTAAATTTTGTTTATTTTTTAGTTTTAGTCTCATTTTTTCTTTCATTTCTATGAATTTTCTGCACTTTGTGTCTTGTATAAATATAAAAGATTATTCAACCAGGGGAAGGGGAAGGAAAGGGAATCAAAACAACAGGTCAAGGGATGAAGGAATACAACAATGTTACTTGCTAACAGGTTGGATATCAACCTTTCAACTTGGGGAGGAGGGAAATAGGGAGAGGTAAATGGTAGAAAATGAAGGATGGAATAACATTATCTAAAAACAAATGTTATCATTACCCTACTTATGTAAATGTAACCCCTCTGCTCATCACCTTTTAGTAAACACAAAATTTATTTTATAAAAAGATTACTTGTTATTAGTGGGGCCAAAAGATTAAAATGGATATACTTATACTCAAGTGTTTGTTATGATCAGAAAACAAAATTACAAGCTTGTGAGTTTTATTTGTTTGTAGAGAATGTCAGGAATGAGACTTACATAAATTGTGAAGAACAGCAAAAAATCCAACATTATGCTTTCTTTATTACACAAAATATGTCTCAGACTAGCCAAACAACCAATGGGAGAAACTCCTTCTGACTGAAAATATGTCAGCTTTAAAAATGTACAGAATGATTGCTAGAAATAGTCAGCATTCTGCAATCCTTAATGATTCATTGATGTGAAAATGTTCAATGTGGATGCTGTCACCAGTAAGAGGGAATGGATAAACAAACACACCATACTCTATGAATTTGTCTAAATATACCATGACAGTAATGCACATAAGAAGAACAAAACACCGGTACTCTGATCTGGATCATGGTTCTCAGCCAAGTGCAATTTTGGTCTCAAGGAGACATTTGGAAAAATTTACAGTTTATTCTCACTACCTTAGTTAAATATGTGGTAGTTAGTGACAATGCAGATCTGGTACTTGATGTTGTTAGCAAATTATTACTTCATGAATGAAAATTACATGGAAATAATTTAAAATATAGAAGTCTTTATGTGATAGAGATGATGCTAAAATATTTAGGGATAATATGATGTGCCTGGGGTTTTTCTCCAAAAGAAGAATACAGACAAGGATGTAGAAATAGAGTGATTAAAGACATACATGAAGCAATGCCCCAATAGATGATCAATGGCAGTTAGCTAAAATATTAAATGCTTGGAAGTATCTCTATCAATATTTTCAAAAATAGTGTAAGTAAATTGTCCCAACACATTAAAAATAATATAGAGCTGTTAAAGTAATTCATTAATTTATTAACTCATATATTTATATATTCATTTGGTCTGATTTATTAGAGTAAGCATTTGCTTTTGAATCAATGGCCCTTGGAGTTAAATTCTCTTTCTGCCTGTTAATAATTGTATAAGCTCAATCCATCACTCTCTTTTTTACTCCTTTCCCAAAATGTACAATTAGAATATCTAGTTTTGTGTTTTCTTTTAAAAACAACAACAAACATATTAGGGTTGTATGTTAAAACTGCCTACCACATGTTTGGCACAGAATAAGTACATAATGAATAGATGTAGCTAAGCATATTGAAGCACTTAGCAGGCTAAAGTAGGAGATCCTGAGTTCATTGCAAGTGTTGGTGGCAAAGCAAGATCATGTCTCAGACAATCAATAATTAGCATCCTGCTATTGTCATCACTACTTTCAGGTGAGAAAGAAGTCATGATACTCCCTTTAAAGTGATATTTTACATGTGATTGTTATAACTTCCTTGTACTTTTCATTGGAGAAACAGATGTAGGACTGGCACAATTGTCTGTTAGTGGCAAATCAAAACTATAGATCTCCTTTAATTCTAAAAAGCTACCATTCCATATTCTGAGTTTTCTTTGTAAATATTTGGTGGTTTGGTTTAACTTGGTCAAGCTTCCTCTTGATGAGTCACTCTGACCTTTAAATCTCTCAACTGTCTTCAAAGTGACTAATTATTGATTTGGTGTGAAGACTATTTAATTAAATAGATACCAGAAAGAGATAGCATTTCTGCACAGGGAGAAATGGCTGTGGTGTTTATTAACTCTGTTATCCTTGTGGAATCTTGATAAAATCAGCATTAATTTATATTGTCTTCCTTAGAACATATCTTGGTACTCATTTGCTTCCAGGTCTGAGATTGTTATACCATTGGGATGGGACTTATTTATTTCAGATAGCTGACATTTCTCAAAGACTTGTTTTGACATGTGTACTAATAAAGCACATTTACTGAGAGATGAATAATTCATTGGGAAAGGTCATATATGAGAGAATGACGTATGTTTTGATATTTGAAACTTATTTAAGTGGCCAAAATGAGTTAGAATGATCCTTCTGTGTTGGTGCATACTAGACAGAACAAATGGGAAAATGGTCAGTGCTGCAAACACACTAATAAAAATGTACTCCCACTAGAGACATTAAATATTTTCATCTCAGCCAGCAAATCCCTTTCACTAAACATTAAGCCAGACCAAAAATGAGTTCTCGTATATAAACATCTAGGATCTTTAAAGTACACTCTTTGTTGTTGTCATTTGTGTTCTTTGAAGTTCATGTTATTACACGGGGATTTCAGGCAGGTAGAATGTCTCACGCAGCTAGTTAGCTGTTTTTTGTTTTTTGTTTTTGTTTTTGTTTTTTTCTTAAAAAGTCAAGGTTTTCAGGTATCTGAGTTCCAATGGAAGGTTTTGCAGATTAAGTAGGATGACAGTTTTACAAGAATATTTTTAAAACATGTGTACAGGGCTGTGACAAGTTTTAAGAGGACCCTCTCAATATTCTTTCTGTCTAAATAGACAGAGGGAGGGTTTGAACCCTTGAAAATATAATGCATGCAATTCCATTTCAAATTTGAATTCAGCTTCTCTTTCTTTATTTGTAGAATTTGTTTTTCTTAGCAAACACACAAATGAGATATTTCTTCTTCCAGATTCTTAATTGTCAGTATGTACACCTTTTTGAATTGCCCATTAATGCTTTTGTTTCTACCTCCCATTGAGAAATACAGTATGTGAACTTTGCTTTACCTAACCCATTGCCCTGGTCAAATGTTACAGAGTATTATACACATGCTTTTTGTCTTTTATCTTTCACATATTCAATGCAACTCCTGTGATTTAATGTAATTCATCCTGTCTGGATATTGCAACATGGGATGCACATAATCTGTGTTCACAACTAATTTGTTTCCTGAATAGATTCCACAATTTCTGTCTGTGTGTGAATGATAAGAGTATTCACCTTGATCATATTGTTACAATTGGAGCGGGTTCCCTAAGGACCCTCCTTAAGAGGCTCACTTTTCATAAAGTGTGAGTATTTCAGCTTTCCGTTTCTAATGTTGCTTGTTCATGGCTTTTGTAGTACTTATAGCAATTTGCTTTTCCTCTTTACAATGCAACATTAGCTCTTATGTAATACCATCACATGAATTATTTTACTCATTACTTTTTCATGTCTCCTTGGTGTTTATCTTTCAGAATGAACATGTGAAAAGCCACATTCCCTTCATATTTTTAATAGGTAATAAAGTCTATGTATGCAGTTTCCTTCAAACTTAGATAAATCCCTTTCTCAACTTTTCAGATGACAGTGAGAAGCCCAGTATAGAGAAAAGCCCAATAATAGCCTAATAATGATATTCAGAATGAGGAAGGGTCCTTTTGACTAAGTTTACCATGAATGGTAGCTTACAGTTCAGTCCTACAACTTTGTGAATCCAAAGACTTCTATTAACAGCCTAGTGTTTGTCTTTAGGGCTTTCTAATTGAATGTGGCAATTCAGGAATATATAGTTGTCTACAAAGAAAGAATGATGATGAAAAGAAACGTGCTAAGAAAAAGAAAGGAAATAAGGACATTTCCTATATCCAAATCCTTATTTCAGAAATGGGTTTAGCAACATTAAATTTTGTGTGGAGGAAGAAGGGATACAAATATATATAAATAGATACATATATTATAAGCACATATGTACAAGTCCACCATATATGCATATACATATACATGTATATAAATATATGCAACACATATGCAAACATATTTATTCTTAGTATACAGAAATCTAAAGCACAGTGCACAGTGAAATGAAATTTATTTTTTTGTTTTTTTAATTTTTATAATAATAGAGATAATCCTAAGGTATTAGTGTACAATATCCTACTGAGGCTTCTTTATCTTTTTTGTCTTAATGTGTATCTAATATAAAATTTGGACTTGATGCTTTAAATTTAGTTATTCTGACTTAAATTCGGTTGTAGTACTGTCTGTGTAGACTTTAAGGTAGATTATAATTTTCATAGATGAGGCTTGTTTTCTGGTTAATCTGAATTTAAATATTTTATTTTATTGCTATTTTCTAGCAATGTTAGACACTCAATCCAAAAGCCCAGTATATGTTACTTATGTTCCAAGCTCTCAACCTATAGCTGGAGGCCTTGAGACATCAAAAACTTGCACCTAAACAAGGAGGAGTTGGGAGGTGTTTGGACCACTCTTCCTTTGCATTCATTCAGGCAAAACAATCACTTATTTACTTATTTTTATAACTGTATACATTATTCCTTGCCCACTTACTATACCCATACAAAAAATAATTTCTCTTTACTAGGCTGAGAATTGCATAGGTTTGTTCACAGTATCTATGGTAAACCACTAAAAAGTCTCCTATAAATCTTAAGCTACAAAAAAAGCTCTTAGTATAGAATGACCTATTTGATACCTGCCCAGTTAAGCCTGGAATTTGTTTTAAATGAGCTACAGGCACTTAAGGCAATTGTTCTTTTTTTTAATGGCACTGTCATTTACTTATTTATTTTTTTAACTTTAATTTTATTGCCAAAGTGATGTACAGAGGGGTTACAGTTACATACACAAGATAATAAGTACATTTCCTCTCGAACATTGTTACCCCATCCCTGGTTTTCTCCCACTTTACCTCACCCGCAAGCCCTGTCTCCCCAAGTTGGGAAGTTCATTTCTAACGTAGTGTCTTGTGAGTATTGCTGTTGCACTGGTTCACCCTTGTTCCTTTGTCTCACCATTTTATTTACATAAAAGCCCATACATCTTTCAGAATTTTAGTTTGGTCACTTTTCACTACTATATGCTGGAATCAATCCCCACAATATCTTGTCCAACTATTCTTTATGAAAGATGAATTTGAGTCACCCAAATTGTGTGATTCTCTCAGAACAAAAGGTCCCTTAGTTAAAGAGCACACTGCTACAATGATATCTTTATAAGGTTGTATCAATTTATTCTGTCACTTATTTTACTGACAATAGCTGAAGGATTGGATGTCACACAGTGAAACACTTAGAAACTTGAACTTAGAACAGTTTTAAATGTCTCCTTCAGGTACTTGGATGTTCAAAATAATGTATTAGGTCCTTAAGTATAATTGTAGCATCTTGCTTATATTTTAAGCATCTATAATTTATTCTAAATAATTAACTAGAAACCTACAGCATTAAAAAGAAAGACTGCTGTTAACACTAAAAAAAAAGAATAAATAGACAACTAAGGAGGAATGGAAGAGAAAAAGAAGGGGGAGGGAAGGGAAGAAGATGGGGGTAAAGAGGGAGAGAGAGAAGAGAGGAGGGGGAAATGGAGAGAAAGAAGAAAATGAAAGGATGAGAGAGAAATTTCTGTAACTCATTTACATTATATATAACAAAATAATAATTATTTTAGGGGGATTGGTTGTTTTTTTAACTCTATTTTTTTTCTTTTTTGGTACTGGGGAATCGAACCCAGGATGTTACACTTGCTGGGCAAGCACTTTGCCACTGAGCTACATCCCAGCCCAATAATTCTTATGTTAATCAGCAAGTTATGAAAATTAAACAGTAGGCCAGGGTGCAAAGTTAATTATCATCAAAATATATGTCCTGTCAATACTGTTCATGTTCAATAATATGATTTCTTATCATACCAGTGCTTAATGGATACAGAATTTATATCTAAAGGCACCAACTGAAGCACTTGAATATATCTTTGGAATGTATACTTAATCAATTTAAATCTATTTGCCGATATGCATATGTTCCTCATAAAACATATTGGCTACTGAATTACAATTAGTAATATTTATGTGTAATGGTTTTCCTAATACCCTGATATTGAAGCAACCATTTGCACTTTTCCTTGTTAATTACAAGATATCCAAATCTAGGCCCGCTGGTCATTATTAACCATTCTCTGCTTTAAATGAAAAAATAAAACTAAATAATATTGCAGAAGCTTGTGCAAAATCTTGCGATCTATTTTTGAGAGCAAATGTACACTCAATTAAATTGAAGACTTATAAATTCAACAAATTATTTTTGGTTAAAAATCAATTTAATATTCTGGACTTCAGATGATTTTAATCTCTTATTTGTAACACTTATTTAGGAAATGCCAGTTGAAATTTGATTTTACTTTACCTGTCAACTTAAAAAAATAGGAGCCTGTAAAAATGATCTACATCCTAATTCAGACAGACATATATAAAATACCCAGGATACCAGAATCAAATACAGTGACAACAGGGGCTAAATCATAGGGAAGATTGACAGAAGAAAAAAGAATTCCACAGAGTGCGTTGAAAATAGCAACACCATTGATAAACCACATGTTTCAAGGGGGAACATTAAAATGGTAAGAAAGGGTAAAAATCAAATCAACAGAACAGCAATACTTACAAGACACTGTATTGTAAACTACCTTCACAACTTCAGAGGGGATTGGAAAGAAGTTCAGAGAAAAATGAGGGAGAGGGTAACAATTTGGAAAAGCAATGTACTCACTACCTAATGTATCTAACTGTAACCCCTCTGTACTTCACCTTGACAATTAAATTTTTTTAAATAAAAAATATCTATAGCTATAAACAGGGCAGATTACTGAAACTGAACTCTAACATATTCAAAAGGTAAGGTGATGAATTTAACAAATTATAATTACTTATACTGATAAAACCTTAAGTGACCACTGCACCAACTCGAAGTTGAGGTCATTGATTTTTGAAAAAAAATATAATTAATTGATGATAACAAACATCACAGAAAGAGGCATCTATCTCAAAAAGTTGTGAATTGGAGGGCCCCTTTTGAGAGATGGTTCTGTGTATGTTAAAAGACCTCAAGTGTATGTGATCTATAGAAGCTGATTCAGAGTCTAATACATTGACTGAAAGCTACACTAAACAAAATCCTATTTGATTTTAGTTTCTATTTTTATCTTTTTATGGGGAAAGGCAGAGGAAAAGTCTTTGACATAATAGGACCACCACTGGTGTCCACCAGGAATAAGGATGGGAGGAATTCTGGATTTTGGAGGTGTATTTGTAGATAACTTCATTCCCAAAATCCAGTGTTGGAATATTAATGGGTATTGGATTGAATTTATAGATAGCCTTTGGCAATATTGTCATTCTGAATATATGAATCTTCCCAATCCAGGAGTATGGGAGGTTTATCCATTTCCTTAGTTCTGCCTTAATTTCTTTTTTCATGTTTTTGAAGTTCTCATCATAGAGGTCTCTTGATTATTTGGTTAATGTTATTCCTAGTTATTTTTTTTTTTTTGAGGCTATTGCAAAAGGAGTTGCTTTCCTGATTTCAGCCTCAGTCTTCGGGTCATTGGTATATAGAAAGTCCAATGATTTTTGAGGGTTTATTTTATATCCTGCTACTTTGCCAAAGTTTTGGATCAGCTCTAGTAGCTTGGGAGTAGAGTGAATGGGGTTCTTTAGGTATAGGATCATATCATCTGTGAAGAGAGAAAGTTTAACTTCATCTTTTCCTATTTGGATCCCCTTTATGTTTTCTTCTTGCCTAATTAATTGCTCTGGCTAGGAATTGTAGTACTATTTTGAAGAGGAGGGGAGAGAGCAGACATCCCTGTCTTGCTCCTGATTTTAAAGGGAATGGTTTTAGCTTTTCAACATTTAGAATTATGCTTGCTGTTGGTTTGTCATATAGTGCCTTGATTATATTCAGGAATGTTCCCTGGAAACACAGTTTTTCCAGGGCTTTTATCATAAATGGGTGATGGATCTTATCAAATGCCTTTTCCACATCTAGAGATATAACCAGGTGATTCTTTACCTTGCTCCAGTGGATGTGGTGAATTACATTAATTGACTTGCATATATTGCACTAACTTTGCATGCCTGAGATGAATCCAATTTGACCATGGTGTATGATTTTTTTTTTTTTTGATGACCTGTTGAAGTGGATTGGCCCGAATTTTGTTGAGAATTTTTGTGTCAATGTTCATCAGGGAAATCTGTCTATAGTTCTCTTTCCATGATGAGTCCCTGCCTGGTTTGGGGATGAGGGTTATATTGGCATCATAGAATGTGTTTGGTAGTGAACGTTCTCTTTCAATTTCATTGAAGAGTTTGAAAAATATTGGTTTGAGTTCTGTTTTGAAGGCCTTGTAGAATTCTGCTGTGAATCCTTCTGGACCTGGGCATTTCTTGGATGGGAGATCTCTTATTGCTGTTTCTATTTCAATGCTGCATATGGGTTTGTTTTGAAGGTTTAAATCTTCATGGTCGAGTTTGAGGATATCAATTTTTGCTAGGAAATCATCCATTTCTTCCCCGTTCTCGAATATTTTGGCATAAAGCTTTGCAAAATAGGTGTATAGCTATCTTGTTAAGAGCTGTGTTTTCCGAATTCTTGATCTAATATTCTGGTTTTCTATTTAGGGTTCATTTCTCTGTCTGTATTGTGTGATCTTGATTATTTTCCTTCTGTAGGACATCCTTGAGGATTTCTGTAAAGCTGGTTGGGTGGAGATATATTGTTTCAGTTTTTCCTTACTTTGGAAGACTTTTGTTTGTTCAATGCCAATAAATGAGAGTTTACCTGGGTACAGTATTCTTGGCTGATAGTTATTTTTATTTTGGGTTTGGCATACCTCATTTCAGGCTCTCCTTCCTTTCATGGTCTCTGCTGAGAAGTCTGGGTAATTCTGATTTTTTTCCTTTATATGTGATTATTTTCTTTTCCCTAATAGCTTTAAGGATTTTTCCTTGCACTCTATTGATCCCGTTTTGATCACAATGTGTCGGTGGTATATCCTATTCGGGTCTGTTCAGTTTGGGGTTATAAATGCTTCTTGTATCTGGATGGGCCTATCCTTCTCGATATTTGGGAAGTTCTCAGCTAATATTCTGTTAAATAATTTGCCTATTCCATTGACTTCTTTCTCTAGGTTTTCCTCGATACCCATTAGCCTTAAATTGGGGTTCCTGATTGTATCTTGGAGCTCTTGGAGTGATCTATTTTGCTGATTGGATTGGTTTTGTATTGCTTTTTGTGCTTTTTCCATGGATTCCAGGGAATCTTCTATTCCTGAGATTCGATCCTCTGCTTCATCTAATCTCGTCTTTAGGCTAGCTACTTGATTTTGAATCTCTCTTCCTTTTGACTGGTCTTTCTTGATGTTTTCCATGTCTTTGCTATAATTTTCTCTTAGTTCCTGTATGGACTTCCTTACTTCATTAATTTGGTTCTTAGTGCTGTCTCTCAAATATTTTAGCTGAGTGGCTATCTTTTCATTGGACTCTTGAAGGTCATTTATCTTTCTATTTGTGGAGGCCATGTGATCCTCTATTGCTTTATGGATGGACTGATGTATTGATTCAAACTTTTCATTTAACATTTTTACCAGTAGAGTTTGTAGAGGATTTGAGGGTTCTCTTGTACGTCTTTGATTGACTGCTCTGCTTCCTGTTTGTCTTGCTTGGGAGATGAGAATCCCTGGCTTGCCATCTTTCTTGTATTCTTCTGCCCATTTAGATTAGAAATGGCAATCTACAAGCACTGGTGAGCACCGTTTAAGACCCAAAGCAGAGCTTACTAATCACTGTTGTATAACTCTTAGAAGTTCACAATTATATACAGATACCTCCCGCTTTTTTTTGTATATAAGATCAAATTTAGTGTCCCCAAAGAATACGTTTTTAATATAACAACCAACCTTGAGCCCTGTATTCAGTAGTTACTTATTAACCGTTATAACACTATGAGCAATTTTTGTTCTTATATTTAGCTCTTTCTGGACTGGTGGGATTTCTCTATGAACCCCTTTGGTTCACTCAGATTGAACAGGGATACACTCTATCTGGTAACCAGGGGTCAATGGAGTCTAGAGGTCCTGGAAGTAAATTTAGGAGGGTAAGGTAGGGGTAGTGAAGAAAATAGAGTAAAATGAATGGGGGTTGATGATTTTGGTTTAGTTTCAGTGAAGTGAAAAGGTGGAGAAGTGTAGCATCAGTAGAAAGAACGAGGTTAAAATGGTGGACAATGGAGAGTCAACAGAAAGAGTAAAGGTGTTAGTCAATGGAAAGTAGCTTTAAAGAAAGAAAGTGTGAAAAGAAAAACAAAGAAAAATTATGGGAAAATAAACACACAAAACACAAAGAAAAAATAACCAAAAAAAGAAAACCCAATAACACAAACAAGTAAAAACAGATAACGAAAAAACAAATGACAACTCAAAAATGAACAATAGGAAAGTTTAATAAATGTTAAGAAAAATGGAGTCTTCTTTGTTTGAGTGGGCTCTTTTCAGTCTCTGGTTTCTTTGTGATGGTCTGCAGTCTATTTTCTTGCTTCTTGGCTGGTCTGACTTGCTTTCAGTTTGCTGGGGGTGGATATGCTTTGACCCTCCTCCCCTGTTAGTGAAATCCTGGGGCTCTGTGGTTCACACAGCTTGCATGTAGGACTTGAGTGTCTTCTTTGAATGGGGAATGCTGAATAGTCTAGGGAACCATGGCTCCTCCCATCTGTGGTGGGGCCACTGCCTTTAACACCTGGCTCTGGATAGGCTGTGGACTAAGCAGGGCAAGGCACCTCTGGCCTACTTTACCTGGCTGAGAGTCGCTTGCCCCGGGGGAGGTTCCTCCTTCCTGGGCGGGGCAACCTTCTCCTGGGTGGGGCTGGCTGTGGAATTCAGTTCCATTTGCTGGTGGGGATTGGGCTGCCTCTGTAATGGGGCCGTTTATCTGTCTCAGGAACTGTTTACTCCCCCATTTGATTGTTCCATGCCACCAGTAGCAGTGCCAAACCGATGTTTTTGGTTTGATTTTAGAAATTCCAGCAGCTGGTGAGTCAGCAGCCAGTGGGGTGGGGCAGGACACCTCTGGCTGAGTTTACCTTTTACCTGAGTCTGTGAGCCAAGGCCCAGCAATGATCCTCCCACCTGAGCAGGAGTCGTTCTGTTGGGTGGACCGGGCTCTCAGTCCCTCTTGCCCTTTTCAAAAATGGCCCCTTTGTCCTCGCTTTCCCCTGGCCTGCATTAGTTCCAGCCTGGTCTGCCCCAGTCTATGCCAGTGTCAAAGATGGTGCTTAGCTCTGGCAGTGGGGGAAGGTCTACCTTCCAGGTGCTGCTCTGTGGGCGAGAGTGAGATTGTCTTTCATGGGGTACTCACACTTTCTCTGCAGTTTTGGCCCATCCGTACTCAGCCTGCATCTGTCTGCCGCCTTCTGGATGATTTGCTATGGGATTTTATTTTAGGTTTAAATTACCATAAATTCTTTTCTATTCCTCAATCCCACTCCTTTCATTTCAATGCCATATATTAATGAAATGCTTTGTTGAATAGTTTCAGATAACTTCCTTGACTATTAATTAATAAACTTATTGCTTGTCATGTTTCACTAGGTTCTCTCTTTCAAGGCCAATTAATTCCATATATCATAAAGTACCTACTGATCATCATACTATACTTTACCTCAGAGACCCTAATGCATAGGTGCAGAATTAAATTTTAATCATTTTTGATGTGAGGTGTATGATGGTTATTTTTAATCTTTTTTAGTCATTTATATAAATATTCACTACTTTAATGAGGTCAGAAAACATTTATATAGTATGAAATCAGGAATTAACTGTATTTTATCTACATTTATAATTATTGTTTTTGTAGAAAAGTATAATCCTTTTGGAGTAACTCCTGTTTTTGAATTATAAATGCACCTTTCCAACTACTTATTCAATGAATTTGTCAAATAATGCTGTAAATGCTATTTTACAGTATGAACTTTCATTGAACATGGACTCACACATAGTATCCATTTCTCTTCTTGTCAGCACAAATGTTTTTTTTTCCTTCATCTCATATTTTCCAAAAGATAACTTGTACTCACCACTCAGTGTTCAAATTCAGGCAATCTGAGTTGCTTATAATATATCCAAATATCTCTTAATCCTCAACTGAACCCCCAAATTGGCATGTTAGGAAAAGTAATTCCAAATGACCTCACTCAACAAAGTAATTTTCCCTATGTTGTTCTGCATGTAGGCAATGATACTACCATAGAACCATAGGTTGACTATTGACATTTTTCTTCCCCACACACTATACTCTTTCAGGCTTACAGAATCTACCTACCTGCTGTGTTCTCATCCTGCTATGCTCTTCCTTCTGTATATGTGTTATTCTAGCTCCTGGTGTGCTTTCCTTCTGTTACAGAGCAACTTTTCCTATAGGGCTAGGGCACTACATTTTGCCCTCATTCACCCTTCATTATCTTCTAAAAGACCCTTATTTAGCTATAGTTATTTTTCAGGTTGGTTTAACCTATACATTTTAAATAAACACAATTCCTCTACTTTAAAAAAATGTATTGTTCTCATAGAGGTTATGGCTACAATTAGATAAGTCAGGTGAAAGTACATTTCTTTTTGGACAATGTCCCCCCTGCCCTCACTCTCTCACTGTTTTTCCCTCCCATTCCCAACACAATTCCTTTTATGCCCTATAACATTTTTCTAAACTGATTATATATCATTTTCAGAATTTGTTCATTATAACCTTTCTCTGGCTAAGTAACTTTTTAAAAACAGCCAGAATCAAACCTCATTTGCTAGGACTAAAGAAGCACCATGTCAGATGACACTTGTCTATCTCCCTACAACTTGCCTTGGAACCTTTCTTCTCATAATTTCAGTTCATCATTGCTTGGGGTTTTTTTTTTTTTTTTTTTTTTTTTTTTGACACTGCTTCCCTTCTCACATAGCTCCTTCCTCTCTCTTTTGTTTTTCAAGACTCAGCTCACATATTCGAGCTCCAGCTTTGTTACTACCTTATATAACACAAAATATCCTCCAGCGGAGTGGAATCAATCACAGACACTTCTGGAGAAGGGCATGCATCTAATTCTGTGGGCTGACAAGCCGAGGACAGGAGGTGACCCCGCGAGACACATTTCAACTTCAGAATCAAATGCTTTCATATTGCTACAAAAGAACACAACTATTTATGAATAGATACTTCTGTTCCCCTGAAATACATCCAATGCAAGCAACAGAAGGTAATTAGCGAAGAATCTAATCAGCAGCATGGCTTTAGTGCCCATCATTAAAAAGCTTAACTGTTGCACCATTTTTCTTCTCTGCTTTATGAAGAACTCATTTATGTACCATTTCGATGCTATTGTAATTGTGAGTGAGTTTTATGGGCAGGATTAAATGACTGGTCTCAATTTTACAACACAAACATTACCTGCAGCCTTCTCTAACCCAGCCATAGGAGAGAAATTGGTGTGTGAGAAGAGGGGAGAAAGAAAAAAAAATCATGAAGTACTGATGCTGAACTTTGATGCTCATTGCATTGATTGATCTGAGGTACATTAAGATTTCTAGCCGTATGTTATAAAACCTCCATTTTATTTCTATGACTTTTGTCTTCCAAGTGATTCTAGAAAGCTATGCACTAGGAAAGATGAATGTTCCTTGAAAATTATATATGTGAAAGATGCAAAATGTCAATTTGTAAATATTTGAGCATGTGGTTGACACTTCATTCTATGAATAGTTTCCAAAAGGGTTCTTACTTGTGATCATTGTAGCAAAAGGTCAATGTTCAAAGATGAGTAAAATTCACTCAATAAATCATTCATTAGCTCTATTTTCTTGTAACTACCTTAAGTACAAGTAGAAGTCATGTATTCGTGGTCTTTATTTAAAATAAGAAGGCATGTCTTTTTTCAGATTTCTAATTATATTCTACCAAAATAGTTACCCCACACAAAACAACAATTAACGAGAAAACCTTCCTTTTGTTCTATCAATAATATTTAAATTGCAATTCAAAGAAACTATTCGATTTTTTTCTTTTCAATATTTTCCCTTTTCACTCTGGTGTGCATTCTCTCAAACTATTATATTAAAACTAGAAGCTGTGGTAAAGATATAAAGCTCTACATATTTATCCACTTTATGGCCCAGGTTTTTAATTTTTCATTGTGAATTCCATTCACAATATAGACTTTAGAATATAAACCTTCAAATAGAAGTCACTGTTACCATCTCTGAGTGGATAAAACTATGGCTCAAGATGAAAAGGGACTTGGGAGATCTACACAACTCTTTATACTTGACACCAATAGAGAAGGGAATTTAAAAGGGGAATATCCTCACGAAACTTGGTAAAAAGGTATAACGCTCAAAGGAGATGTTTGAATTGAAACAAACTCTCTGCTAATAATGAATGCCCATTTTGAATGTGATAACTTGTTGATTACTACACACTTGAAAATGGAAGAGCATAGAGACAGACAGAAGTGCAGAAGATGTAAGGAATTACAGAGTGTATGTCACAGGGCAAGCAACTCCTCAGGGTCATCATCTTAATATGAAATTTGGATAGTATTACACACAAAATACATGCATGCATGTGCAACCATCACAGAAATCTACAGCTGGTAAATAATATGTGAGAGATAATATGATGGGGAAGTAAAATAGAACCAATTATGAAAAGCAAGAGTCCATCCATGCTTGAAAATTTGGTAATTTCTACCTCCCAAAGATGCTTTCTGAAGGGGTCACAGAGACAGAAAATTGTAAATACTACTACAAGAGTTTTATAATAGAGTGAAAATTTTCTCTAATTTATGAAGGCAGGAAAATTAAAGCAACTCTGTAACACGAAGTGCCACATTACTGAAATGCTAATGAATTTATCCAGGAAGTAACTCAGTACACATTCTGAAACACAAAGTGACTAATATTCCATCTTCTTCAGGAAGAAATAGCTCTTTTCATCTATCTGCAAATACTTGATCAAGCATCAAAACACATACACTTACACATTTCAATGTACTCTCTTCAGTGTACTCTTAAGGAAGACTTAATAATTGCATGCAAAAATCACTAACTATAAAATATGGCTCTTAAGAAGACAGAAATGCTATGTTAAAGGGGGTGACCAAATTGTGAGCATATTCTAAAGTTAGTATTATAGAAAAACATTAGGAAAAATGAAATGCAAGCAGGCACTTACATGGACAAGTTGACAATAAATCTTGAAATTTAACTTCTGATGGTTGAGACTTAGGACCACTCATAATTTCCAAAATTCAAATGAAAAATGAAAGCCTGATTTTTTATGAGGATGGGCTATCAATCCAAATCCAATAGTTTCTCCATTTTATTTCCCATTCACAAATATGTCAAACATTGAATGGAAAAGGAGTAAAGACAAAATCTTAATCACACATCTGGTGCCAGTTGGATCCAATATCTGTTACTTGACTTCATAATTCCTCTTTTTCCAAAACTTCTGTGACTGTCAGGGATGAGGGAGGAACCAGCAGGTGATCTGACAGAATGAGAGTTATTTAAGCTACATGTGTAAAAGATTTAGGATTACAGGGCTGGGAATATGGCCTAGTGGCAAGAGTGCTTGCCTCACATACATGAAGCCCTGGGTTCCATTCCCCAGCATCAATATATAGAAAACGGCCAGAAGTGGCCCTGTGGCTCAAGTGGTAGAGTGCTAGTCTTGAGCAAAAAGAAGCCAGGGACAGTGCTCAGGCCCTGAGTCCAAGGCCCAGGACGGGCAAAAAACAAAAGATTTAGGATTACATCAGAAATTAAAGCCAGTAGTAACTTAATTTTCTTCCAGAGAAACACTATTAAGACTAGAATCTGATTCTATACTCGTGGCCCTAAAAGGTGAATCCTGTTTCAGTTGCCCAGGTTTATCCAACTATCTCTCTACCTATTTGTCCATCTCTCCATTCATCCATCTCTCCATTCATCCATCTCTCCAGTCACTCATGCATGCATTCATCCATGCATGCACATCCATCCATCCACCACCACCCCATCCATCCCCTCATTACCTAACCATTTATTATCTTTTGCCTTTTGCACACCTGCCAGGCAATTTCCTTTGAATAGGGCCACAATTTCAGAAAGTATAATCTTTATTTTAATTATGGAAAGCCAATTATTAGAGAATCTCTTCTAAAAAAAAACACATAAAACTGAAAAGAGTGACATAGTTGAATCACCAGTTAAGAACAGGCCCAACTTTCCTTCCAGATGTATTAATTGTGTTACTCTAATGGTCAACAAATACATGTTAGCTGGCTACAATCTGCTACAGTTTTAGAGTGTCATGAAGACTAGAGTACTAGTGGTTTCTCATAGTAGATGTTGCTGTCTGCTACCCATGTCTCTCTCCCATCTGCTCTTTGTTATCTAAATGGAAACAGAAGAAAAGAAAAGAAATACTTATCACCCACACTCTAGGGTAACAGTCCTATTTCAGTTCATGCAGTGTACATACTATTTCCCTCAGTCTGTGTCCTTCACAGTATTTCCTGTGTTACCAACAAAGATCAGAAGACTTATTTGTAAATTGTATTGTCTCTGTGCTTTGGAAAGTAGGTGTAAGTTCAAAGTATCTCAAAATGTAGGTGGATTTTACATCAGAGGTGTGGAAAGAGGTGTATACTTCTTTGTTTTCTCTTTTCAGCAAGGGACAGGAAGTTCCGGGGTATCTCCATCCCTTTTATCAAATAGATTTATAGAGCAGTTCTAAGTAAATATATACAACTAAAATAAATGTAGAAAATGTAGAATAATATCTTAAAAGAGTAGAATAGGGGGAGGAAAGGGGGAATAAGAAAGGAAAAGAAAATGAGGAGACAATGTAAGATGTAGAAACAAAATTTTTGAAAGTATTCTCCCTTACTGTATTTCTTTGAATAAGTTTGTGACCATTGAACACCTTCTTTCTTTAAGGAAATTAAGCAGTCATCTTCTCAGTGCAGTAAGTTATGTTAGGAAGACTTGAAACAAATAAAGAGAAACTAATCAAGCACCTGTTTAACCCAGGAATTCCACTGGAAATGAATCTGAGAAAAGAGGCATCAAATTGGACTCCTGTGACAAGGGAAGTGATGTGTGCATATTCACAATAGGTGGAGACATGAAGAGTGCTTTCCATGGAATATTTTTTGCCTACTTACCTCAATTCATATTCTAACACTTAGCTTTCATTCCAGTGTTATTAGAAGACAAGGACTTTATGAGGTGATTAGATAGATCATGGTGACATAGCTCCCATGAATATAATTAGCGCACTTCTTTAACAGGTCCTGAAGAGATCCAGTAAGCCTTCACCTTGTGAAGGCAGAGTACAAACATGGCCATGTAGGAATGGAGGCAGGCTACCCTAGACAGCGAATGTGCTGCCACAATAAATTTATGTCACAAATCAACCACTAACTCTGGCAATCTAAGAGTGATAAGGCATTTCCCCATGTGGAAATCACAATGGAGAATACAGTGAGATACAACATGCAGCTTCAAAGTGCCTCAACAGAGACAGGAAGGTTTAAACCTCTTATGAGAATTGAGGAAACTAAAAGGAAAGTCTAATTTGAACTAGACAGATCTGAGGACTGAAGGTAGAATTGGTGGAGAGAGCTTTTAAAGTTGGAAAGGTGTGTAAAAGATAATTCTACATGGGAAATTCTTCTTGAACAATGTTAAATTGTTGAAGTAGATGGGAAAGCACAAAACACGGTAATACTACTTTGGAAAAATAGATCATGGGGTGATAAATGGATCAGGGAGTCAGAAATGCCCTGAAGGACTCTGAAATCCTCTGACTTAAATCTCATGAAAATTGGCTTGATAATAGTGTACAGATTGTTTTGAAACTAATGTCTAGAAACTAAGGAATCAGTTTGAAAAATTACCGCAATAGCTCAAGAAAGACATAGCAAGGGCATTAAAAACATATAACTACCACAGCTAAATGTTCATGTTCATTTTTAACCTCATAAAAGAATTGTCATGGAATGTGCTCCATCACTAGGACTCCAAAGAAAATGCAGGATCAAAAATTGAGTTTAGTTTGGCTATTTGGGCTCAAATTTGGTTATTTATTTCATTGCACTTTAATTTCTATTTTGTTAACTCTAATTTTGCTGGCTAATTAAAAATAGTTTCTAAGTTGTAGAATACATATAACATCTTTATAATGCATAGTTGTATATATGTATGTGTGTTTGTGTGTGTGTGTGTATGTAATTCCAATGTTTTGCTTCCTGAGGCTCGTAATATACTATAGTGTATAAAGGAATCGATAAAAATACATAAATATTATTATTAAATAGCATTATTTAAGATATAGATAAATGAGAGAGAAAAATGTCATTTGTAGAAAATATAAGCTTAAATATATGTTAACATGTTCTGTTCAGTAAAAGTAATGTTTTTTTCCTTAAAGTACTCTCTAAGACTTTTCAGAAATATTATCTCTTGAAATTGGTCATAATTCTCTGAAGATATGTTGAAGATACTAAAAAAAATTCATTCAAGTATATTTGATTAAGAAGCAATTTTTGTTCTACATTATTTAATGTGTGATCCTTTCCTCTGGAATTCAGTTAGATAAATGTCAATATAAAACATTCTAGTTAAAATATCTTAAAATTTGTAAGTTAAACATAAAGATGAGGGTGTGCCTCAAGGGGCAGAATTGCTGTCTAGCAAAGGTAAGGCCTTGAGTTCAAATCCCAGTATTGCAACAGTGATACAAGACAATATGTTGGAAATGGGCTTTACAACTTGGGGGTGGGATCAGGGTGGAGAGGAAGTAGGAGGAAAATGAGGACAGGTGTAACAATGTTCTACAAAACACATACTCACTACCTTATGTATGCAAGTGCAACCCCTCTGTGTATCACCTTGACAATAAGATTATATTTTTTAAAAATCCCAGTATTGTAACACCCCAGCAAGCATTTTTACTAAACATAAAGATAACAGAATGTCCAAGAAAGACAGATAGCATATAGATAGAAAAGCATGTAGGTAGACAAAATCACCCATAAAAAAAGCAGAAAGGTGTGAAAAATGGTCATTGTCAGAGAAGATCTGAGACAGAAATGTTGGAGAAACTACACTAGCAAATTAGAAATGTAGACACAGATCATGAATACTAAATTTCATATCTTGTCTTTTATACCTCTTCTTTTACATGTTCTTTTATGCCTCCTCTCCAGGCTGAAAGTAACATCAGGCATCTGAGAAACAGATGAGTTTAAAGAGGACATGCTATGTCTGAAATCTAATTCATCAGAGAGAATGTAACTTATTGTTATTAATCCCCAGGTAGGAAGACAATTATTGAAGGTGGAAATTTTTGCCACCTTAACCATAAATTAAAAAACATACATTTCTATTTCTCTTGAGATAGTTATGACAAAGATGTTGTGTTTGGAATAGTATAATATAGATATCTGCACCTATAGAGTTAATGCTCAGTTTGTATCAGTGATTAACATTTGAACTGCAATTTGTTTAACCTGTCAATTCCTCATCCAGCTCTCTGCCATCAAACCTGTGATCAAGACCCAGCTCTGAAGATATGCTGTTTGTCATCAGGAACTTGGATTTGGACTTGAGACATTTGATCTGTGGTTCTATTTCTTACTCATGAAAATAAAGCATTCTGGAAGATGTGATTGACTTGACTGTTAGTATGTATAATGCTATTTAACCTGCCCTAACGACCTTAGTGTCACTTGGTTGATGTGAAGACTAAAAGACTTCCATGACTAACAATTCATGCTTACAGTCAATCTCATACCTTAACCATGCCACCATACTTTGCTAAATGTTGATTACTAATTGGACATAGGGACTATTACCAGCAGACGCAATATCCCACAGATAAAACATCAAACTATGCAAATGATTACAAACATTTCTACAGGTTCTGTGTAGAGGAAATAAATAATCATTAAGTTTTCTCTGTGAATGTGTCCAGGCTAAGATAAGCCAACATAAATTCATTCATGGAGGCCTATTTGGAAACAAGAGATTTATTAAAAAAAAATGTATACAGACATGAGCCTTTCTCAGACAATAGGAATGCTCCCACACTATGGGAGATACGAGGTTCCTCTCCTTTCTATGCTTGATTTAGAAAGACATTCTCTTCCCAACAATCAGTGATTGAACTATCTATCTATCTATCTATTCATTTATTTTTGTCTTTCGCTACTTGGCTCAATGGGTCAAGGCTTTTAAACCACACTTGTGTAAATCCATTGGCAAAGAAAAACTAAAGTGTGCTCAAGAATCCTAAACTGTGTATACCTAAGCAATAGTAAATCTTTCTCCAAGATGATTTTTCTTTTATTCTCATTTTCAGGACCCCTGGGTTCACTCTTCTGTCCTGTGAGCACGTTCCATTCTGGGTTCCATGAGATGTCTTCTCTAAACAAGGCTACAGACCCTTTCTTGACTGCTCCTGGAGCCAAATTGCTTTTCCACTGATCACTATAAGGAGAGCATCAGGGAAATTAGGAGACCCGAGGGAAATGTGGAATGCACAAATTTGTGACATTCCTTTCACCCTTGTCCTATGGCATGCAGTCCCTTACTGCCTCCTGTGAGCAAAAATAAAAGCCAAACTGAGATTTTTGCCCACCAAAACATTCACTTTCCTTTTAGTATTAGTTTTCCTAAATCACTGTGAATTTCAATCACAGGGAGTGCTTGTAAAAAGTGCCAATTGAAGCAATTAAAAGCTCAAGTATTGTCTCTCCCCACCCCCATGTTATATGAAAAAAAAGTTTATTGGTGTTAAGTATTGTTTCCATCCTTGCAAAAAGTGTCTTAGTATTAACCACCCACTGAGATTATCAAATGGATTCTTAAAATTCTGAGATATACAAATAATGTGCAAAAGTTTAGCTAGTTTTGTCATTCACAGAGTACATTTAAAGAATATCTACCTCTGCAGAATGGGTACTTCAATGAAGAATGCAACTTTTAAACATTAATTCTGTCTGCTTTAGTCTCATCCTCATCTAGCCCCACCCAAGCAAAGAAAAATAAAAAAGAAGCATATTTGAAGAGAAAAATAGATAGATGTGCTAAGTAAAAGATCTGATAGATTCACAAGAGCTAGGCAACACAGGAAGCTGACAGTATCAGAAACAAAACAGGGAAATATTTCTGATTTGCAACTCAGTAAGGAATGTTTACTAATTCCATAGCAATGCTAAATACTGCATACCATTATCTTTATATGAGCTTATCCAGGGAGAGTTCCTGTGTATAGGATAGCCATTCATGTGGGGCTTACATTGCAGACCTCATGAATATATTTTTTAATAATGAAACAGCTATAATTCTGAAGAATAACAAGCGTTGATTGGAAGAAAGCAGTGTCTTGGCAGTTAGGTAGGAGAGGAAAAATAGAGCCTTACAAAACAGAAGAGAATACCCACCCATCCTCCTGTGGATGAGATAAATCAAACAAAACAATTCAATCCACTCAAGTGTCTGGTCTTTGCAAAACAAACAGAAGTGGGTGGTATTTAATTAGGAATGATTTTAAATCCCCAAATATCTGATATGAAATCCAGGGGAAGAAAGTCTAGTAAGTCTATAAAAGGGATTATCAATGCATCAAAAACAAAGGAAAATAAGAGAAAATCCAAATCATATCACCTGAAGAAAAATTTCCAGGGGTTGGGGTGGGAAAAACAGATGCCAAAATAAAAAGAAAATCCTAAACAGAAATATTATAGAATAAATACTTCACAAAATTTTAAGAAATCAATCTCCCAATTAAAGTACTGGGAGCATGATTTTTTTTTTTTTTTTTTTTTTTTTTTTTTTTTTTGCCAGTCCTGTGGCTTGGACTCAGGGCCTGAGCACTGTCCCTGGCTTCTTTTTTCTCAAGGCTAGCACTCTGCCACTTGAGCCACAGCGCCACTTCTGGCCGTTTTCTGTATATGTGGTGCTGGGGAATTGAACCCAGGGCCTCATATATATGAGGCAGGCACTCTTGCCACTAGGCCATATTCCAGCCCCCATGAATTGGTTTTTAAAAGCAGAGAAAAATATAGAATTGATTGAACTCATTCAAACGGGGAAATTACAAAAGTACAATGAAATGGAATTCAAATGATAAGGAAGGAAGAAAGAAAGAAAAGAAGGGAAAGGAAGGAAGACAGACTTGAATCCACAAAATTAAGTGGTTTGCAAGATAATTTCAGAGAAGGCATAACAGATATTTTTAGAAAGGCATTTAACTACACCCTCAGTAATAATTTCTTTATCCTAATTCCTTAGAATTTGCTTTCTAAAGCACATGTTAACAGATACTTTAATTATTACATGGACATGAACCCTACATTCTTTGTCTTCTAAAAGACAATGGGAGATGCCTCTTGTTCTTTTTCTTTGAGGGCTCAACAATGAATTACTGATAACTAACTGGGATGCTAACAGGAAAACAAAATCTGAAAACCATGGAAAATCAATATCTAAGAATGACTTTAATGAACCAATAATGTATAAGCCTTCTGCATGAAAATATAAAACATGGCTAAGGAAAAAAAATAGAGAATACAAAGTCAGTGGAGACATGCCATGTTAATGCCTGAGGGTTTCATCAATGCAGTTCATTCCAAATTAATTCAAAGATAAAAACAATTTCTGTCAAAACCCTGGCATGTATTTTGTAGACAATAATCAATTTCAACTTAGATGTAAATGTATAATAATCTGGAATAACTTATATAGTCTTGATAAAGAAAACCAGTTTGGTTGTTTTTCATTGCCTGGTTGTACAACAAAGAATGAACACACAGTATACAAGATCCTGCATTATCAACGTCAAAAAGTCATTAATAAAGCGTCCAGAATAGACATACACATTTAATCAATTTTTACAGGAGTTATAAATACATAACTACAAAATGTAATTAACTATGGATAAAATAGCTGGATTTAATCAACAAATATGTTAATCTTCACCAAAGCATAGTTTGTAATTTTTTACAATGTTTTCAAAAGTGATTATAATGAAGTCATGAAAAAAATTCATTATTTTTAAAATGTGAAATGAATTGTAAATTTTTCATTTAGTTAAATTAGATTCATGTTTATATGAAAGAATCATAAAAGGAAATCTCTCAAAAGGGAAAATAGCATTCTTGTAATTATATTTCATTGGTCTACCGAAGACCAACTATATCATGTTATAAATCATGTGATCATCCATATTATTAAATACTGAAAATAGGAGAAGTAATCAATATGACACAACATATATCACATATTTAAATGATACTATTACAATCTAAAATTCATGAGATAAACTTACAACACAATAAAAGTTGTCCACTATTCTATAAATGGATCAAAACAGAGA
Source organism: Perognathus longimembris pacificus (assembly GCF_023159225.1). Lineage (NCBI taxonomy): Eukaryota > Metazoa > Chordata > Mammalia > Rodentia > Heteromyidae > Perognathus > Perognathus longimembris. The sequence goes on from NC_063170.1 coordinate 15,680,939, forward strand.
AAATAATATTTTGTACACCTAACAGCATAAAGGAATGTAGAGAAATGAAATAGCAATAACAATCTTCAAGATAATAAGCATCAAAAAACCTTGTAGTAAGTTCTATCTAGAAAATAAATGTATGATGCAAGGGGCCAAAACACAAATAAACAAGGCATTTAAAAACTGTATTATAACACTCTCTTGTTATTTAAAGTAAAACATTACATCTCAAATTTATAAAAAACAAAATGGAAGCATCAAATTATCTGGAAAAATGATTTGTTTTCAAAACTACAAATAACAAAACAAGAACATAGCTAAACAGTTATCCTCACCCATTCACACATGCTCACTATGACACAGAGAAAATGCAAGCCATGATGTAGCTTGGTGCTAGAGTGTATTATTAATATGGATTAGCATGTACAAAGCCCTGGGTTTAATACACACCTCAAAAGAAGAAACTATCACCTGCATATTCTTTCTATAAACATACTTTTCTGTGGCAATCATCACAGGCTTTTAATCTGGAATTCTAGGAAACAAAATTCCAAAGATGAAGTCATAGCCATCATTATGTAAACCCTGCTGGGTCCTTCCATTTTACTTAGGAGATGCCATGGTATCTACCATCAGGCTGTGGTTACTTCATATCTCTACTTCCTCTCTCTACTCCTACCAAATCAATCTTCTGTCTATACAGACAAATCATAGGCCCCATTCCTATCATCAACAATGTAATACAGAATGTCATTATACCTATCATTATTCTTAACATGATTTGAATGATATTGGCTTGGCTACTTGCTGTACAATGGAAAGCCCCATAGGTAGTAGAAAGAGTAGAAATATGTGTGTGTATATGTGTGTGTGTGTATATGTATGTATGTATATATTAGGGCTGGGATTATTCAATATACAATATGTATACTATGTATTATATGTATACATACATATAAAATACATATATTATACTATAATATATAATCTATATTATATTATATATAATTAATATATTGATATATGTAATATATGTGTATATATACACACTTATATATATATAGTGGCTAGACATTTCCTGCATAAATATAATCTTTTGTTTCTTCTTTCTAGTTTCTTTGCCATTTGCTCTATGCCATGATAATCAGATCCAAAAACAAAATCCATTGGCTTTGCTGCTCCATGGTATCAACTCTAATGGGGAGAAACACAGGGGTTTGGCAATTTGTGCCCTGTACTCCCTGAACTTACCAATGTTTTTATAATGCTCACCCCTCTCATCAAGCGGTTTTCTTCTCATAGCTGTCCTCCCTCATGTTCTTCTGCCTTGAAATTTTAAATGGTATCCACTATTACTAATACCAGTATAATTCTACTTTTTGTTTCCTTATTCAAACCCATTACAGTTACAGTCTGTTAATAAATACTTTATGACACAGTTTCTGTCTATAACACACTTATACATTTGAAAAATGTATACAATTTATAAAATATATAGAGAGGTAGGTAGATAGGTAGATTGATGGATGGGAAAGTTGAGAGAAAATTTATATTAAGAACACTAGTATAAATGATCAAAAGAATGGGTCAACAAAAATAAAACATCTGAAGAGACATCAAAGACATTTTAAAAATTCAAAATCCATTCTGATGAGATGCTATTAGTAAAGTAGTAATTATTTGTGGTTAGCATAATAAACATGTATATTAGGAAAAGGGATGTTGAAAGCACAGCATTATTAATATCAGCGGTGCTCCGCACTAGATTAGAAGCAATCTCATTAATGCTAAGAATCAAAATGAGAATGGATAATACAATCAGAGTTATTGAACTGCATGCTAGATGCTACCATCCATAAAAACAGAGATGATAGTGAACGGAAAGGTTATTTTTTAAAGTGGTAACTGCAATTTCTCCCTATTTTCAAGGTACATTACTCTTTTTACCTGGGAAAGGTCACAAAAACCATCTGACGATAGATAGATAGATATAGATAGATAGATAGATAGATGATAGATAGATAAATAAATAAATAGAAGATAGATCAGACAAAACTACAACTGACAGAAAAATTAACAAAATATCACTGACTCTCCAATTTGTTGTCAAAGAACTGATCAGCATTTGTAATCATCCTTACAAATGGAAAAGCCAAAACAATATTCAGGTTCTGGTGGGATGATCATCAATGACACATAAATAACTACCCCTGAATACCTGAGAAACTTCTTCAGCCGATTGTTTAATATGGGGTATAGATGGAGGGGAAAAGTCCCTGTAGATTGAAGGGTAACATTTAACAATAGAAGGTGGAGTGATTTTCTAAATATGAAGCATAAACATGTTTGCTCTCCAAAGACCTGTGAAAATTATAGGCTACATTTCAAGTAGTGCACTCCTGGAAACTAATATCACACACATTATGAGTTGAGTGTATGCCTGGAGAATGAATGATATAAATGAATTAATAATGTAATGAATGAAAGAATGCCTACACACAAATGCAAGTGTCTGGTACAGAAAGTGTTCCATTTCAGTTCATATTGCTTTTCCCTTGAAATGGAAATTCTGTATGAAATCGCACACTGCATGATTATTTGAGATTTTTCAGACTCTGAAATAAAGAAGAGAGGATCAACGACAGTGGTTTTATTATCTCCAAATGTCAATGTTTTATCACTAGATGGAAGCCAGGAATTCCCCAAGAATGTAATGTGTGAGGTGCATATTATGGAAGACTTGGAGAACATTCACTCAGACTGCATCGTTTCCTAATTCTCTCTCAGGGTCTCTATGGGAGAGCAGGTGTGGCGGAAGCCAAGGCAGATGTCATGAGGAGACAGTCACTTGAACTGAAGGATGCTAAAAATAAAGTGAAATAGAGGTGACATGAGAAGGATTAACCATCAAGGACTTAAGACTTTGCCTAGAATTACAGTTATCTCTGAAAAGCGGTTCAAACTGATGCTATAAGTGGGAGGAAATTCTGACAACACATCATAAGGGATTTTCATAGAGATTAACTACCTTGGTTTATGAAACTCAGATATGTCCAGTGAGCACAGAAAAGGTTACAGATTTTAAGCTTTATTTAAAATAAATTTTTTTCTTTTCAAATTCAAACCTAAGTTGTGTGAAATGCATGACATTTCAGGAGCAGTATTTAATAACGTACTATTAACTCAGGATCCTGTGTGACATAACATATACCTTAGCAAGTAATGAAGTTCTGGCTCTGCACTGAGCTCTGTGGAATCTCTGGATTTAACTATCTCAACTACTTCTTTTCCTGTTGTAAAAGACAGTGCTCTTGTGCTAACACTGCATTCCTTTCAGTCCTATCACTGTGATAATTGCAAAGGAATAAACAGGTGATCAATAGTCTTTTTTTTTTTTTTTTTTTTTTTTGCCGGTCCTGGGCCTTGGACTCAGGGCCTGAGCACTGTCCCTGGCTTCTTTTAGCTCAAGGCTAGCACTCTGCCACTCTGAGCCACAGTGCCACTTCTGGCCATTTTCTGTATACGTAGTGCTGGGGAATTGAACCTAGGGCTTCATGTATGGGAGGCAAGCACACTTACCACTAGGCCATATCCCCAGGCCCCAGGTGATCAATATTCTTCAACACAGTATTCCATTGCACTAAAATAACACCGTTGGAAAAGGCACAAGTGACAGTTCTTAGCTATCAGTGGACTTGAGGTTAGAAAAATGTATTTCTAGTTCTTGGACTTAATCCTTTTTTTTTTTCTCTGCTCCCTCCCCTTTTATCCCTGGAGGAGGGGGCGGTATGTACAAAATCACTTTGAAAAGTTCTCTTGCACATGTAAATATCTTTCAAATTTTGTTCGCTTCAATGCCATTTTGGTACTTTTTAAACAGACATTTCTGTACTTTGCTGCTTTCCCTTTTTAGAATTCTTGCACAAATTCTAGGTCTTCCCAATGTATGTACATATATTTTATTTTTTCTTATTTATTGTCAAAGTGATGTACAGAGAGGTTACAGTTTCATATGTTAGGACTTGGGTACATTTCTTGTACTGTTTGTTACCTCCTCCCTCATTACCCCCACGGCCCCTCCCCCTTTCCCTCTACCCCCATGAGTTGTTCAGTTGGTTTACACGAAATGGTTTTGCAAGTATTGCTTTTGGAGTCGTTTGTCTTTTTATCCTTTGTCTCTCGATTTTGATATTCCCTTTCACTTCCCTAGTTCTAATACCAGTATATACAGTATCCACTTTACTCAGATGAGATAGAGTGATAGTGCGGTACAACCACAGGAAAGGGATACAAGAGGATCATCAACAATAGAAGCTACGGTTTCACATGACATGTTGAAAGTAATTACAACAGTGATATAACAGTCGTTTCTATAACATGGAATTAATTTCACTTAGCATCATCTTATGTGTTCATAAGGGCATAGCTATTAGGCTCTTGTGATCCTCTGCTGTGACTAGCCTAAACCTGTGCGAATTATTCCATATGAAGGAGACCATAGAGTCCATGTTTCTTTGGGTCTGGCTCACTTCACTTAGTATATTTTTTTCCAAGTCCTTTCATTTATACTGTGTTTATTTCTGTGTGTAGTGTTGAATGTGTGTTAAAATAAACAGGACAACTGCCTAACTGTTTAGAAATAAGGTAAACAGTGTGTCTTTCCTACACACATGGTTGCAATGGTTAGAGAGGTTGAAGATTTTGAGACTTTATAAGGAAGACTTGTATAAAATGTTTGTGGTACAAGCTGTGTGACAATGGATAGTTTATTCAACTTCTTTGTGTCAGGTACCTTGAAAGGGACCTATTGTGTAAAGCAAGGACTTGTTCAAGCAAATAACTAATAAAACTGGAGAACAAAGACTAGGCTTTGGCAGGTAAAAAATATTATATTTTGTATAGCCATATAGTTAGGACTTATTTCAATATATTAATTCTAAAGTGCATGTGTCATATATCACATAATATTTTTGAAAGCTAGAATCCTATATCCAGTGGTCTCACAGCATGATAATGGAGTTGAACATATCATAATATCTACCACAATGTAGTGTAATGCATTACTAATGCTTGTAATGATGGTGGTAGTTATAATTTTCTGCCTATTTTAATATGTTGTTCATGATCTATTTCTATATTTCTTTTTGCCAGTCCTTGGGGTTGAAATCAGTGCCTGATCACTGCCCTGGCTTCTTTTTGCTCAAGGCTAAACTCTACAACTTAAGCCACACAGCACCACTTCTGGCTTTCTCCGTTTATGTGGTGCTGAGGAATCAAACCTAGGGCTTCATGCATGCTAGGTGAGTACTTTACCACTAAGCCACATTCCTAGTCCCTTCTTTCTTTTTTTTTCCTGAATAATTACTTATTATCAAAGTGATGTACAAAGGGGTTACAGTTTCATACGTAAGGCAGTGGGTACATTTCTTGTACAATTTGTTACCTCCTTCCTCATTTCCCGCCTTTCCCCTCCCCCTTTCCCTCTCTCATGAGTTGTTCAGTTGGTTTATACCAAATGGTTCTGTAAGCATTGCTTTTGGAGTCATTTGTCTTTTTATCCTTTGTCTGTTATTTCTATATTTTGATATGTTTGGATACACAAATACCATGGCTTTATGATTATCCATGGTATAGCTATGTCTATGGAGCAGTAGGCTATGTGGTAAAGTGTAAGTGTGTTGTGGGCTATGACACCTAGATTGTTTAGGTACAACAGCATATGATACAATCCCCTAAATTGCACTTGGCAGAATACAACCTTGCTGTTAATTGACTCCTGATTATATGAGAGAGGATAAGATACAACAAAGAGCAAGAAGCAAATTGTGTCTCTATCTGGTCTTACTAGTGATTGTTACTTTCCAATAGAAGAAACTTCAATTCACTTAATTCAAAACTGGTCCTTGGATTCTGGGTGGGTATAGGTTGTGTACTCAGGGCTAGCCATACAGGTATAATCAAATACACTGAAAGGAGCAAGAACCTATGACAATAGCATTGAATTCTGGGACCCAAACAAGGAAATCAAGCATGTATAATTAAAGTTGTTAAACTGATTTCTAAATTGTATTTGTACTTTAACGGTTGGTTTTGTATAATGAGAAAGCACTAAGTATAGGTACAAAAATCTATGACAAAATCAGCCACATGAAGGAGCACAGTTACATAAACATTTCTAACCATCTTTTCCATTCTTTTCAGGATACATCATTTTGCTATTTAATGAGCAATTTTAAAGGATAAATGAGATGATATACTAATGTTTTTAGCTATCCCAAAGGCCATTATCGATGCTAAGTCTATGCAAATTACTTTAGAAGAGATAGAACAGAAAGAGAATCGTTACCAAAGTTAATCTGGGTACAGAATTTGGCACCTATAAAAGTGTGTAATGACTCTTAAAATTCTATCCTTCTCCGCATATTGCCATGACAAAACTCAGACTTTTTCAATAAGATCCATTAGTCAGATCTGTAAAACCCTCTTAGGAGAAATACCGATTTTCAGTACATTTCTCAAATTGGGTAATTTGGGGGGTAATTTAAGAGTTTTGAAATCATTAAGACTACTCAGGCCAATTATATAGAACCTACATTACTATTGCTACTTTGAATCTTCTATCTTAAAATATAGCTTTCATTACTATTATTTGTAAGTGTAAATAAAAAATAAGCCCATACATTTTTCTTTCTATCTTTTTGGGGTTTCACTTTAGATAATAAATAGAAACATAACTACTTATTGCCCTATCTATGTTTCATTTGTAGGAAGTAAGAAGAAATAATTTTTGTGTTGGGTATTCATAAAAGATAGGTCTAATTTCATAACTGGATAAATTTTATGGCATCTAAATATGTCCCTAGAAAAATCATGAATTGTTTTCTTTATGAGGTTATTTTCTTTGATCCAGCTTCTTTATTTATTTTTATATATTTATTTTATTTTTTTGGCCCAGGAGCTTGAGCTCAGGTTCTAGCTGTTGTTATAGCATAAAGGCTGGCTCTCTGCCACATGAGACATAGCTCCATGTTGGCTTTTTGATAGTTAATTGGAAATGAAAGTTTTCTAAGCTTCTCTTCTCTGGCTAGTTTCCAACCACAATTCTCAGATCTCAGTCTCCTGAGTAGCTAGGAGTATAATCATTCAGACGTCACCTGTCATTATTTGAGATACTTTCCCCCCGCCCTTTTTGCTTTCATTTATCTTGCTCTTTCATCTAGTCTCCAAAAGTTGCTGTCTCCTAAGATGATACCAGCACCTTCGGCTTTGATTTACTGTGATATATCTATGATGCCATCCCATCTTTTCAGTCCTTTCTTTTATTGGGGAAGGAATGTTTATGAACTATGGAGGATGATTTGGGTCAACTCTAAAAGTAATATTTTGGCACCTGATATGTTGAAATTCAAATTATTCTTCTAAATGCTTCTAAATAAGAAGTAAAATGTCGGTGCTGGTAGCTCATACTGTGATTTTAGCTAATTGGAAGTCTGACATCTGAAGGACTTCGCCATTTTAAAACCCAGAGGGAAATGTACACAAGTCTCCAGCTTTACAAACCAGCAACAGAAAGCTGTCAGGAAGTGTCACTTTATTTCTAGAGTACCAGACAGGAGCAAGGAAAATAAATACTGACCCATAGATCTTTTGGGCTTATTTTCCTACTTTAACTAAAAACTGTAAGTCTAAATGTGAAAACCATGCATACATGTAGCAAGCTGCCTTGCCCCATTTTGCCTTTCCTTCTTTCCAAGAATTGGTTGTTTTTTAACATGATGGTTCATGTTAACATTTACAACATTTAATGCCTAGTAGAGATTAATTTTGTAACCTCTTTAAAGTTTCTAATACATTCTGAGACACAGACGTGGACTTAATTAATGGTCATGATTACACATTATTAAAGCTATAACCTAGTGCCCATTATAGTGAATTTACAATATATACATTGAGGCATAAAGTTAAACTATTTCCTTGATTCTTTGAAATCTTGTGGTTAACACCTGAGTGTGGTGTAGGGATTGTGCAACCTGTGGGCTCTATTACATCCATGATACCATTTGGTAACTGACACATGTATTTCTCAGGTATTTGTGATTGGCTGTCTGTGGCATGCAGCCTGTACTGGCAATTCTGAATGGCCCATGAATGATGCTACAAATATCCAAATAACCTTTGGGAGAAAAATGTCTCCCCAACCTCAATATATGTTTATCAAGGGATAGGTGTTAACTTGATTATAGAGTATCTCTCAGCCTATACATGTTTGAATCTTTACACACAACTTTAATATAAGATGTCCATACACTCACACATTACTCCTAAAATGTTGTATAAAAACAATGTCATCACATGAGTTCTAAGCAGAATGACTGATCGAGAAGATAAAACAAGCTGGTCTTTTTTTTTTTTTTGGCCTAAAATGGTCCTAAATGGGAGATGTTAATAACTTATGAATGCCATCATGGTTTGAAATAATCTAATGTTAAGATTTATCTTCCACTTTCATTCCAAATAACTATTTAAAACTAAAACATCTTTTGGAACCAAAAACTCCTATACACTTGGATGGCATGCAGGAGATTCCTGGTAGCTGCAGCTATTTTCATCAATTAATTTTGAATAGAAGGAAATGATAAACTACTGAAATAGCTCATGAACACTGCACTGCTAAAAGTTACTAGTGTTGCATATTCCAAACATGTATTTCTGGAAATATTAAAAGAAGACAGCTATGAGGAAACCTACTCTAGAAATCTATTTCACTTTTGTTTGAAATAACATTGCAACCTTTGCTGATTTTGATGATGGAAATGTACATTAAACCACTTTGATACGCAGAAGAAAATAGAATGTCCTCTAGATCATGCTTTACTTATTATATGGAGTGACAGTAGAATCCCAAAATTAGGATCAGATAGTGCTAGAGACCAACTGTGTTTTATCAAACTGATAATTTGTGGTGTTTGTTATTGCCATTGTTTCAAATAGACAAGTTTGTTTTCCTGCTGAAGGAGAGATTAAGAATTGGATATCTCCCTATTGAATATTGATAATTTAAAATGTTTTATTGTGTGAGTTGTCTCCTTTTTCTATTCACATTCTGTGTGTTATTCATACCTTAGAAGCCTATTGAAACACAGTATTTTGAATTTGTGTTATATCAACACTGATGGTATTATCTGTATAACTTTATTTTATATTTTATGTGTAAATCTTGGCAATAATCTAGTACCCTGTGTATTTTATGTATGTTTGTCTGAATTATGGAAGTGAAGGGGAACATTAAAATGGTGGGATAAAGGGGAAAAGGTGAACCAATACAACAGCAATACTTACAAGACCATATGTTGTAAACTAACTGTACAACTTGAGAGGGGTAGTAAGGTGGGAGAAAAAATGAAGGAGGAGATAACAGGTTTGATAAGAAATGTACGCACTACCTTATATATGTAATGGTAACCCCTCTGTACATCACTTGACAATATTTTTAAAGATAATAGAGAAAAGAGGAGAGGTGAAAGATTAGTAGATAGGAAGGGAGGGAAGGAGGGAGGAAGGGAGGGAGGGAGGAGGGTAGGAGGGAAGGGAGGAAGAGAGGGAGGGTGTTTTAGGGAGAATTTATGAAGTCAAGAAACTGCATGAAGTATATAAATTCATTGTATTACCTAGGGAAAAACTTTCACTGTCACTAATGGTATGGAAGGTTGAAATGAAGGAAATAAGCTACTAGGGAAGGGTTCCATTTGGTACAATTTCTTCCTGCAAGAGTGTGCACCACATCTCAGCTCAGAGCTCATGGCTTGATGTGCCCCAAACTTTGAGCACAGTAAGGATAGTGCCTCTGTCATAATTGCTGACTAATGTATTTCCAGACTTTAGCCCAGATACTATGTCAGGCTTATGTTGAATGATGACTGTAGGATAGTAATTTCCATTGAAATTCATGCAGACATGAGAGAATAGTATGGAATCAGAACAAGAAAGAGTACATTACAACAGATAACACTATCAGAATTTTATGTCTTAGTGAAATACATAGAACTATAAGAAGTTAATGTTCTGTTTAAGAAATCATGTTTCTCCTTAGTTCTAACTTCAATTAATACAACTGACCTAAACAAACAAACAAAAATCCAATTCAGCTCTGAGTGTTAAAATATCACCCCTGAGCTTTCTCACTATCACTTGGCAGACATCCTTCTTTAAACACCCAAATCTCTCAGGTTCTGATTTAGACAGATACTGGCATTTCCTTTTCAAATTACATCATCATCTGTTTGTTCTCTTTTAGAAAAAGAGTATCAATGCACATATTATTAAAATTTTATGATATAGTAGGTGGAGTAAATGTTTCTTTATCAATCTGCCATCAAATGTTCAATATATGCTATTATTATTGGTGTTCTTTGAGAACTGCAATAAATTTCATACAAATTACTATTATTAAATACTAGACAATCTATAACACTGTGATTATTTAATAGAGGAGATAATGTTATTTGCAATACTTTCATCTGCCCTAATGCTGTTTGCCAAAGACTGTTGATTTTTATTTATGTATTCACTTATCAAAATACCCCTAATTTGTCACACCAATCATAGTAATTTTACAGAAGTCTCTAATATAACTTGAGCTCATGTTAAGAAACTGATACTAGGGAAGTCTTCATTCCTGTATTGATGGATTTAACTTTTGTTTTTGTTCTGGAAATCTTTGCTATATAATACTATATAGAATAATCAATCATGATACCTTCTAGAAGAAAATGACTTCTATATGAGCTAATTCTAAAATTCAGTGGATGCATTGTCATGGCTAAAATTATTTCCTGTTTAAGTGATCTTCCTATTACTGAGGAAAGTTTTCCAAATTTAGTTTCTGTGCTAAAGGCTTTGTGTTAAATCATGCAGCAAATACTGTTCTTAGATAATGCATGAGATGACTGGAAATGACTCTGACTCTCAAGACTGCCTACCGTCCTTAGCACACTCTCCCATTTCAGCACATAATTAGATATAAGGTACAACTCTAAATATTACTCATGCTGAGATTCATAATTAGTACTTTAAAACTCCTGACTATTCAGAAAAACAGAAATCACTTCTTTATGAATCACACTGGTGAGCTTACAATATAAATACTCACAGGTTCACATTTTAAAGTATATGTGTATAGGTCTATAGTGTGTGTGTGGGGGGGGGGGCCCATACTAAGTTCTACAACCTGTAAATATCTTTTTAGTGAGGATTTTGTTAAATTTGTAAGACCTAACACATTTTAAGGACAGAAGATATTATTTGCTTGAAATCCTACTTTTGTGAGTCAGATGATGTTCCTTTAAATGTCTACTTTATTAACAAAGGCTAAATTCTCATCATTCTCACTGAGGGACATCTGGATTGATTCCACATCTTGGCTATGGTAAATAATGCTACAATAAACATATTTGTGCTGGTAGCTTTAGTATGGTTTTATAATCCTTTGGGTAAATACCCAGGAGTGGGATTACTGAGTCATTGGGGAGCTCTATGTTTACTCTTTTGAGGAATCTCCTTATTGCTTTCCAGAGTGGTAGAACAAATTTACACTCTCATCAACAGTGTAGTAGGGCTCCTTTTTGGCCACATCCCTGACAGCAACTGTTGTTAATAGTTTTCTTGATAATGGCCATTCTAACTAGGGTGAATCTCAATGTTGTTTTGATTTGCATTTCATTTATGGCCAAAGATGTTGAACATGTCTTCATGGGTCTATTGGGTATTATTATATCCTCTTCAGAGAAGTCTCTCTTTAAGTCTTTAGCCCATTTGCTCATGGAGAGTTGTTGTTTCTTTGAGGATTTGTTTGGGGCAGGGTTAATTTTTTGAGCTCTAAGTATATTTTAGATATGAGCCCATTGTCTGTTGTATACTTCAGTAGATGAATGGATCAAGGAAATGTTTTATATATACACAGTGGAATTCTATACTTCCATTAGAAATAAGGACATTACCCCATTATTAAGAAAATGGAAAAACTTGGGAAAAAATCATATTAAGTGAAGTAAACCAGACTCCAAGAAACATAGGCTACAGGGTTTCCATTATTTATAATAACTAGCACCAGACTAGGATAGTTCTAGCAGAGTATCACAATAGCTATGTATATATGACCTTATTAAAATGATGCTAAATGAAAAGAAGTACAAGATATTGAAACAAGAGATTTTTGTTTTGTTTTGTTTCATTTTTGTATACTGTATATAGTTATTTCCTTTTTCTGTTATTCCCCCCTTGGTTTACTCCTTGTTGTCACTGTTTTTTTTTTTTTAATTTCAGTGCCCTTTGTTTTATATATAAGTTTATCTGATTAGGTGATGGAAGGGGAATCACAAAAGTGGTGAGACAAAGGACAAAGTGTGAACCTATGCAACAGTGATACTCACAAGACACTATGTTGAACATGTATTTTACAATTTGGGGGGCATAGAAATTGAGAGAAGGAAAAGCAAGAGAAAATGATGGGGAGGATAACAATGATTGACAAGAATTGTACTCAATTTCTTACTTATGTAACTGTAACCCCTTGTAAATCACTTTTACAATGAAAAAGAAAGTTCACTTTTTAAGAAAGTGCTATTACCTGTTATCTGGACTTGAGTTTCCTCTTAGGGAGACTAGGGTATTCAACCCTACCTCAAGGCACTTTTCATGACTATTAAAAGAATGCTATGGAATGCTTGGCAAAGGAAGTAGCTCATTTCAAAGACAAAACTAATGTAACTTTCCTCCACTCATGAGTTATAAGAAAATCGATACCTTATACAAGACATGACTCCTGGCTCAAAGACATATTCAGCCTACTGAAATAAAAGCTAAAGGAAAATCATGCAGGAAACTGAAAAACCCATTCAATAGGAGGCAGAAAAATCCTTTCTTATTTTACTGTCAATAGAGAAGTACAGATTTCCTTCTGTATTAAAACTAAAAGTCAGAAAGCATTTTTAGAATAGTTTGGGGTAGATGCTGAGGAAAGAGGGCGTTAGAGTGTAGGATTTGAGCAGATAAAAGTAGCCACTGAACCTACACAGAGGAAAATGATTCAAAATGAAGAAAATGTTTGCTTCTTTTGAGTGTTAATTCTGAAAATATTTCCATGTATGTGTTCATGTGAGTGCATGTGCACGTGCACGTGCGTGTGTGTGTGTGTGTGTGTGTGTGAGACATTCAAGGCTATGCTCACAGAGAAAGAGAAGTAGAAGTCAGTGAAGGCTTGCTTCATGCTGATAATTCACCTATGTGAACAATATGACTTTGGTCTTGGTCTCTACTCTTTCCTTAGGTACACCTTATTGTGTATTGAATGACATTAAATAAAGGTAGTCCATCTTAGCTCTCAGTTTCATGATGAGTAGTGTGAGACGGTGAAATTGAGAATCTCCAAATCCCTTCCAATTCCAGAGCACTTTTAGTGTAAGCTCAACTTCTTTATTGCCAGGAACTCTTGGGTATCCAGTGAGCTGTGAAACAGGAAACCGATTAGATAGTGGAACACAGGAGAGAAGGTGAGATAATTAGATGAGCCAGCACAACGGGGTAGAGTTAATAAGAAACACCATGAGTCACAAAACTGGATTTCCAACCATGAGCCACTACCAAAAGAAGAAAAAAATAAATTTAAAAATAATTTTATAGTGATATTTAGCACAGCAAGTGAAAGCTGGTTCCTTTCTGTTTGTTCGCTATTGAATAAGGTGTATCTATTTCAAAGGTGACCATTAAATCAAACTCTTACTAATTCTTTCCAGGATGCTTCTTTTTTCTCTCTCCCTAGGACATTTTCTTCTAGCTAATAAAGTGATTTGTCTAGGCTTAACACATTTTGGCTCTGAAGAACACATTAGAATTTGCTATCAATCTGTGAGGAAGGATACCTTAGACCTTCAAAATTAATGACTTTCTAGGAGCAGCTTTGAGACTATCTCAATCACTCAAGATACTAGGAAACAATTCACACTTAACTAAACCACTGAATCTGTGTAAGTTGTAGATTTGTCTACACCCACTCTTTCCAAAGCAGAGTAAGTTGGTAGTAAGAGAATTTCTGAGAAAGTATCTTTCTGATCCATCTAGCATATGAGCTCCCACTTTGAAATTTCAGTTTTCCATTCCATATCATCTATAGGGCAAGACTCAACATGGAATCTATAAGTAAAAGACATGATGTTAAGGAAAAGACTGAGTCTAATTTGGTTTCTTTAACACAGGGAAATTTCTACAGTAAGAGAGAAAGGAGACACACGTAGGGAAGATTGCACACACGTTTGTGTGTTTGTGTGCATGTTTTGTATGTGCCTTTTAGACCTGTCAATGCATATTTTTACACACAGGGATATAGAGGAAACAGATTATAAATAGGATACTCATTTTTATTACTATTACTCTGTTTAATTTGAATCATACAAATCTCCCTTAATGCCTACAAATCAGAACATAATGTTTACTTCTTTATTTCCCAGATGAATAAATAAACATGGATTTAGGTTGTATTGTCCTCAGGGTTACTCAGTAGTTTTGTAATAGCAAAGCTGATCGGATGTTTCTTCAGTTCTAGTTCCCAACATTTTGATTGATTTTGTTTGTCCTTGTTCCTCTAGTCTGTCTGCTTCTACACACATGTACATAAGTATGGGCAGACTATTAAAAAGGGAGCCTGTTGGTGACAGAGAGAGCCTTAATCAATTCATTAGTTGTAAATATGTGAAATTTACCTTCCACAGCCATTTCATGTCATAACTGATCAGCTGGTCCCCTTTCAGGGACCAGTTGAATTCAGATGGCTAATGGCCACTGAACAATGCAATCCTAAAGACTCCACAATTCCTCTAGGAAAGGTCCAATCATACCTATTTTGTGGGATTTGTTTTGTTTCTTAACTCCTAGCTGTGTGCCAGATTTGAAAGCAGGAATTTAAAGTGTTTTTACTCCATTGTGTTTTTCATTATTGCTTTTATGAATGTCTGGGTTTGTTAGGTCCCAATGTATTCCACAGAAAACTTCATGTAGTATACCTTTTCTTCTAACTTTGGCTTCCTACCATGTTTAAAAGTCTGATTACCATTTAATGGCATGCAAATTCCATAGGAAAGATCAAGTAGGAAGGCAAGATAGGGATTGTTTTAAGGAACCAGCATGGCCTGAACTATTTTATGCTCTGGCAATGAATTCTACTGGTATTTAAAACCAAGTCTATCAGTGTGAATGTGCAAATGCTTCACTTGCACACTGTGAAAGGAGGAGACTGTATTCTTAAGAGAGGCTTACAATGGCTCAATATTCCTATTGTGCCTATGACCAAGTAAAATGGTGCTTAACTAGATGAACTCCAAAAGATGGAAATGAGCATTTTCGCTTCTTTTTTAAGAATTTACTGTTTGCAGTTCTTTCTTTTTTCTTTGTTCTTTCTTTTTTTTTTTTTTTTTTTTTTTTTTTGCCAGTCCTGGGCCTTGGACTCAGGGCCTGAGCACCGTCCCTGGCTTCTTCCCGCTCAAGGCTAGCACTCTGCCACTTGAGCCACAGCGCCGCTTCTGGCCGTTTTCTGTATATGTGGTGCTGGGGAATTGAACCTAGGGCCTCGTGTATCCGAGGCAGGCACTCTTGCCACTAGGCCATATCCCCAGCCCTTGTTCTTTCTTTTTTCTCCTCTGGCTTATTCCCTATTTTCATTGTTGTTGTTATTTTCCCTGTATCCTTTATCATGTACCTAAGTTTATCTGATTTGGGGAAGTGAAGGGGGATAACAGAAATGCTGGGACAAAGGGTAAAGCTATTCAACAGTGATGCTTACTATATATTATTTTGGAAATGAAATTTACAACTTGAGGGGAAGCAGTTGCGTAAGAAAAGTGGGAAGAAAGGAGGGAGAGGGTAACAGTGTTCAAAAAGAAGTGTACTCATTACCTTAGGTAACTAACACCTTTACAATAAAATTTACATTATACATATACATATATATATATATGTTCTCAAAAATATAGAACAGTCAGGTACTGATGGCTCATGCCTGCAGTACTAGCTACTCAGGAGACTGAGATGTGAGAATCACTGTTCAAAATCCAGCCTGGGCAGGGAAGTCCATGGAACTCTTATCTCCAATTAAACACTAGAAAACAAAAAGTGGTGCTGTGGCTCAAGTGGTAGATTGCTAGCCCTGAGTTGAAAGAGCTCAGGGACAATGCCCAAGCCCAGAGTTCAAGCCGAATGACTGCCAAAAAAAAAAAAAAAAGAAAAAAAATAGGATAAAGCTGTATTTAAAATGCAAAAAAGAGGCTGGGAATATGGCCTAGTGGTAAAGTGCTCGCCTCGTATACATGAAACCCTGGTTTTGATTCCTCATATATAAAGAAAAGCCGGAAGTGGTGCTGTGGCTCAAGTGGCAGAGTGCTAGCCTTGACCAAAAAGAAGCCAGGGACAGTGCTCAGGCCCTGAGTCCAAGCCCCAGGACTAGCAACAAAAACAAAACAAATAAACAAAATGCAAAAAAGAAAGGTTAAATTAAATTCATGGCTAGTGATGAAGGATCAAACTCCCAATTTTATTTTAGCTACTAAAAATCTCTTTACAATTTTTTAAATAAAAATATGAATAGCAGATTAAGTAAACACACTTCTCAGCCTTCTGGATCATACAGTAATTGTCACAGTGGCAACTGTACTATGTAACATTGGCAAATGTGAAGCTCTGTCTTTGCCCCTAGAGCTGGAATTGCATTTCTCAAATCACTAACACAAAGGCGGTTTTATAGACAGACGGTTCTGTAACTTTAAGAAAAATTCACAAGAAAATGGAACTGTACACAAAAGCCATTAGTATTCTGTAGGGAGGATTTGTGTCTTGTGTTTGAGGCAGCTCACATAAAACTCAAGGTCTTAATACTCCTTTGAGGCCTGAAAGGTCTCATGGTGACTCTTGGAAAGGCTTTTATTTCTTCAACATATGTAAATTGCGAAGGGTGAAGTCAATATGATTTAAAGCTAATATCTCCTAAGAGCTCAAAAGAGACAAAGGTTTTTGTTTTTATTACTATTAAATGAAATAGTAGAGGAAATTGAAGTCCCAACATTTCAATATAATCTGATCACAAAGATGGAAAATAATATTTAGTGAAATTAAAAGTTGAGGCTCAGAATGTACATCACTCTTAATTGACATCTGTTAGTTTCAATGAATTTATCTGACATGCTTTCTTTCCCTGCAAGGGAATTCCCAAACAAGATCTGATGGATAAAAGATATTAGGAAGATGGCCATGGGAGTCACACTGAAATTTATGCAGCACTTTCAAGATTATTCTTGGCAGATTTAGATGGGCCTATATTTTGAACACATAAAATATCATTGAACACACCCACACTTTTCACATTTTTTTTTTACTTTTACATGCCATAAAATAATCTTTTGCAGTGACAAGACTTACTCTGTTATGTAATTTTCCCAAGTGGAAAAATCAGTCTCTGTCATAAAGATTTTTGCAATGATGGTATATTATTCAGTTTTATGATGAATATATTTGATTATATATAAGGAGTTTTCCTTTTTCTTACATTACAAAATGAATCCTGTCTGTAAGACATACAAAAACTCAGATGTTGTAGTAAAACATTTGAACTCAGATTGAGCCTCAGAGTGTCAATATAAAAATCAAAATAAACAACTGACCGCAAGGGATGCTAAGAAAAGGAACTGTATACATGAAGTGCTTATTTATTTTGCTTTTGGTTTTGTTTTCGTTTGCTAACAACATAAGCTGACTGTGGCTAATTTTTAAATAGGGAGGTAAAAGAAAGAAAAGTTATTGAGCAAAGAATTAGAAGCAATGAAATAAGAGGAAAGAATTTATTGTTAGGTTATGAGAAAGTTCAAAAGTCAAAGCAAAGCTGCAGAATCAAAACCCAGGAAAAGCAGCAATCATGGATCAGGGCTATTTGAGAGTTAAAGGTATGAAGGTAAGAGATTGTCTTCTATACAGGCAGAGTTGAAGCAACCACAACCTACATCATCCCACCATTGCTCCTCCAAGGCTAAATTTCTAGGAGTAGGAAGTAAATTTTCCAATCTTGTGTTGTATTCTAAGCCTGTTAATGAGTTCCAAAGATGTTAGACACAAAAAGACTGAGGCAATCTTTCAAGGAAGAACCAAGTCGCTAACACCCAAAGGAGATAAATATATTTGTGATCATCCAAATCAATAAATAATGTCCTTCACCTGGTAGTACTGTACTTTCTGGGTTGCTGATCACTTTCCGTAATTTAACTGGAGTAGCAGGCTCAACATTATACTGACACTGCTTACAAAATCATTGTTTAGGGGTGGAGGCAGCCTTAGGAGTTAGATAAAATCAATTCTAGTCACAGAGCATCGCTGCAGCCCCCATTCAGGTTATCACATCATCTTCAGAATTCTTTTGCCAATTTAGCTAGCAATATTATTAACATCCCGTGAAAAAGACATATCATTACTTAGATACTAGGGAAGATTTTCCTATTTGTTCCAGATTACTCTACCCAAGATTTTACATCGTGGTGATGGAAGAAATTCATGTAAAATAATTGCCAAAAGTTACTCCTGTGATGCTTCCAATATGGTATTTAGATCACATCATTAGCCTTTACCTTAATGTGCATAATTAGGAAACATATAACCACACTATATTTCATTTTCACACATTTTATAAAAAGTATACCTTTTAGGGTTTTCATTGTGTTTCAGGATTTTCTTTGCATAGTTTTATTTTCTTGTATTTTTGTTAATAGTTACTGCGATCTACACAGTGTGTAATGTCTGGTGGAAGTTGTGATATTTATGGTTTGGGTTCTTATTTAATTGTATTCTTTTTAAATTTTTTTGTCTTTTCTTTTTGGTACTGGGGATCAATTACAGAATATTGCACTTGCTAGGCAAGCACTTTGTCACTGAGCTATATCCCAGCCTCAAGTTGTGATATTTAATATTTCATTTATTTCAAGGCTACTTCTCATTTTTTTAGGATTACTTACTTAATTATACAAGTGAGGAGTCCACTATGACCTTTGCACACATTTATGATCTATCCCTTCTATTATTTCACCTCTTCCCAATTTCAGTAAGTTTCAACAGGTTCAATAGGTTTCATTATTCTATTTTCAAGCACACAATGTACTCCAACCATAGTCATGCAAGATATTGAAAGATCAAGCAATTTTGATACTGTGATATAGAAAAATATCAGAGAGAGTTAAGCAATTCTTTCAAAGACCCCAGAAAATGTCAATCTTTTGCCTACAGCCCAATCCTTAAGGGTGAGATCAAAAAATAATCACACTTTCAAATTCTGGGTGTTTTTATTATTGCTGTTTTTTGTTTTTGCAGGCTCCAGAAAGAAGAAATGTGTTTGTATCAGGAAGCATGGGTTTTGTGCAAGACAAAGATTCAAAATCATGAAAGGGAACAGTGAATTCATTAATTGATTTGCATTCTAAGGCATTATGTTCATCTGAGGATGACTTACAAATGTTGTGATGTAGGAAGTTTAAGTGTTTATTAATAAGGATGAAATGAGCAATCTCCTTCATTAATACAAAGCTTTACAGATTACAAGCACTCTTAATATCTTTGATTTCACTTAATTCTTTCAAACAACTTTTAAAGGAAGGTAGGCTAAATATTTATTTTCCCTATTTTCCCTGGGGATCAATGAAGGGTTGGGCAGCTTATATTAAGGCAGGAATTTTCACAGATTGTGTTTGCTCTCATATTCTATAGTTAAGAACAGTAATTTTTCTTCCTACTACACTAATAATTTTCAATGAATCTTCAGAAATGGCAAAAAAGTCATTATTTTCATATGATTTAAATAGTGTCCCATAGAAAAGACTTGTAAATGCCTTCAACTTTAAATTACACAAAATTACAAAGGCAAACTCAGGTATACTTTTCTAAAATAAGAAGTAAACACTTGAGTGTTATGCTAGTGTACATAGTATACTCATTAAAATGTGGTAGGGGAGAATTCAGTATAATTGCTTCATAAGGCAAAAATCATAGTTCAGCAGAACAAACACCAGAGAACAGATACTAGATAAGAGGAGGGGAGGGTCACGGGGGGAAAGGTAGATGAATGAAGAGAAGAAAATCCAATCAAAAATCCAATGGCTATCCAACCAAAATTAAGAACAGTAAAGAAGGGGTGGATTGTGAGGGATGGCTGAGAATATTGAATGGGGTCACATGGATCAAAACTATGTAGTCATACATTTCTTTGTTGAATGGCAATCCCTTTGTGCAATTACTTAAAGATAATAATTTTTTTTTCAAAATGATCCTCACTAGTCCACTGGAATTCAAGGTACATATATAATTAAAATTTGTTGGAATTTAATTATTGTTTGGCATCTGAAAGAAATACTAATTGCTAAAAATAAAGATATTTTGATATTCATAGCCTATCTCCCTGTGCTTCCCATTTAATGCTTTTTTGTGTTCTCTCTCTCTCTCTCTCTCTCTCTCTCTCTCTCTCTCTCTCTCTCTCAGTCTGTATTAAAAAGGTAATCTCTTCTGAAGTACTAAGTTCCTGGCTTCAATTCACTCAGTTCTTATTCTGGATTTATGTGGTAAGATAGTACCACAAAGATATGATGTTCACCTATGATTTTTGTGCTTTAGCCAGATAGATTTACTTGATAACTTATTCCCATACATGTATCTAAATACAAACATGGGTACTGAATTGTACAGAATATACCCAGATAAAGAATAGCTCATTCAAAAGTGTCAGGAAATGTTTTCCCAGTTTATTTATGTGTGTCTTGGTGATTGTGAAAAACGTCAGACATGAATGTATACTTTCATGCATGTTTGTTTGTTTTGAGACATGGTGTCACTATGTAACTCTGAAAGACTTAAACTCAATTTTGAAACTCTAGCTTGGCATAGAACTTGAAATTCTTCTTCTTTAACCTCACACGAGTTATGATTACAGGTATGGGCCACTAGGCCTGGCTGATTTGTTTTAATCCTCATACAGTTTTATTAGTGCCAAATAAATTATTCATTAACTATATTTTCCCACAAGGCTTGTGCTTGAATTTATGCAACTCACTATTGGGTAAATACTATTTGAATATTTTTGGTGGATGAAATGGGTTGAGACAAAGGTAAAGATAAAAAAAAAATTGCTAGATAAAAGCATGTCCTCGAACCAGGAAGTTAACCTACCTGACTCTTTTCTCTTTCTTATACATTGCTCTAAGTCTGCGAATCAGCACTGGTTCATTGACTATGAACAATTGCAATTTTATCCAACACCTTACAAAACATTCTTGAAGTACAGGAAAAATATACTGAATATTGATCCCTCTCCTGTTGTGGCAGTGCTTCTGTAAATTTTAGTGAATATAGACTTCAAGGCAACTAGTGTATGAGACGCGAGTTTCAAGTAAAGTCAAGATCAGTATTTATTAATGTTTGGGGACTATGTTTCTTTGAAACATTTAATAATATGTCTTCATTCTCCTTGCTGAAAGGGTTGTTTCTATATTTAAAAAATGAGATGTTCTGAAAATGTTGAGAAAATGTGGTTTGAAATCTATAAATGTGAACAATACAAAACTGAAAAACTCAATACAATAAATGTACCAGTGTCTTACTCACAAGGCAAGAATTGAGAAGGAAAAAATACAAACATCATAAAGTGATCATACAGCATCAATAGTTACTGCTTAACTGTTGAAAACACAGGTGATTACCTATAAAAATTCTCTCTACCCAACATTTATGGCCAAACGAAATAAAAACAATGGCTCCATGAAATAATATAAATTTTTTTGTGTACAATAAATCGTTAAGGTAAACTCAGCAATTAATTTCCACTCAAGTTGCTAGGTTGGTATTAGGGTTTTCAAAATGTAATACATTGCTGTTTCATACAATGATTTCCTTTCATTTTGGACTGGAATATATTCATCACAATGGGAGTTGTTGTGATAATTCCATATATGTATGCAGTGTACTTTGAATGTGTTAAGTTTCTTCATTTTATGATTCCTAGTTTCTCTCCTTCCTTTTCAGTGTTGATAGAATTTCATTGTGATGCTACACACTTATACACACACGTAAATGTATATGGATACAAATATACACATATATGTACATACAAATATATGTTCATGTATGTATATGCATTTCTTGATCCTCTTTACTTCTTAGTTTTCTACCCTTTCTCTTTTTTCTTCACTCTTACTTACCAAACAGCCCCAATTTTTGACCATGCAGATAATCATCATCATCATCATCATCATCATCATCATCACACCATTGTTTAGGCCTAGGATCCACAGATGAGTTAGAAAAGGTGATATCTTTTTTAGCTTAGACTTTCTTACTCATGATGATTATCTTCATTTTTAAATGATATAAATCTATTTTCTTAATGACTGAGCAACAGAAATATATATGTATATATTCATGTATGCATATAAAAAATTACACATGCATAGTTTGTAGTATGCTCATTATACTCATGAAAAAACAAACCTAGAGATCATTCCTTTATCTCATTCTATTTGATGGTATTTGTACAACAGGCAGTGATGTTGTTTTTTCTGGAATTACAACTCCTATGCAATTTCAAAATCAGATATCAAACAAATGACATTTAGATTATCTAATTATGTGGGACATTAACATAAACTAACATCCTCACCTAGGAACAAAGTAGCTCTCATGATTTAGAGTGCCTGATTTATGGTCTTGGTTGTCCTTCGGAAATCTTTTGGAAATTACTCATGGTTCCTAATTTTCTCATCTCTCTCTCTTCAATGTTAAGTAAGAATGGGTCACTGAATGTGGCTCATGACTCAACCAATGCTCTTAGTGTTTGATTAGTTAAGGGGGGAAAATATTTTACTGTGTAACCCCTCTAGGTCTGCTAATCTGCCTCCTTTGGTTGACTCCTAGATTGTCACCTGGAATTGTTACAGTTGTGATCATTTTATGATCCTGTGTCAATGATCTTGATCCAACCTTCCAAATCATTCAGTAGTTTACTTTCTGTAAATGAGAGTTTACATTCTTTTCTTAGTGTTAGTTTTCATTTTCTCTAAATTCCTTTTTAAGTTTCATAGTACCTGCCAAAATTACTTTGTGGCCATGTCCTAAAATGTTCCCACAGAATGGTAGATGGGAATACGATACCAAGTAATATCTAAGGCTTTAGGCTTTAGTTAATACTTGAATCCGTATATAGAAAAACCAATCTATAATCATAATGACAAACATGATGAGATAAAGGCCCACTATGATGAGGGGATATGTAACCAAATAATCTAACATAATGGAAGTTTAAGGAACATTATTTCAGAAGATGATGCTTCATCTACTGTGTCCATAGATGATTTAACTAGGCAATGGGCTGATGCTGTAGAGACACATATGAAAGAAAAGACTTATAAAAGACATAGGCGATACTATTGGATGGGATAAAAGTAAAATCCTGGTAGTCACAATGGTATAAGGAAGAAATTATTAGGCCATATCATAGAAGAAGAAATACCATTAAAAAAATTGAATGGTAATTATTAGGAAATCTGTTTTCTCATAGGAAAATTAAAAGAAGGTGAGTTCAATGGATCATGCTGATCTTTAGTAGAAAATCAGTCAGCTGAATCAAAATGGAGACAAGTGACAGAAATTTCATAAGTACTACATAGCAAGTTTAGATCATGTCATGTATTTTATTAATTATTTATATTTACTTTTTATTTTTATGGGTACTGAGCTTTCAATTTCTGCTTGCTAGGCTGACATGCTACTCTTTGAATCATGTCCCAGCCCTGTTTTTCTTTAGTTGTTAGTCATGTAGCATATCATGCTTCTGCAAAGGGACAGGCTCAGATTCCAATAATGTTACTTACAACTCCTGTCTAGCTGTGACCATAGGTGTGAACTACTGTACTGAGCTCATTTATTGACCCAGTACCTGAATTATATTTCCCTCCGGTTGGCTTTAACTTAATGATCATCTTGGTCCCTTTCACTGAAGTAACTGGAATTATAGGCATAAACAACTACATGTGGCCTCCTTTATATGTGTTAAAGAGCTAGAAAGACCTCTGTGAAGGAATTGTTCTAAACATGGGCCCAACCATGCTTATAACATGGACTAGGTTTCCAAAGTGGTAGTTTCTACATATTATGAATGTTTATTCTTGACTTAGTCTGTAAAATTTGAAAACCTTATGTATCTTTAAAATAATCTCAATCTGCAGAATTTTTAACCTGTGATTTTTGCAGTGTATGCCTTATAAATAACTTAATGTCATCTGTAGTTGATGAATCAGGCATGCAGATCAGATTCTGTCATCAGCAGGAAAGACTATCACTTATTTTCTCACTGCTTAAATAAGTTTAACTTGAATGGAATTTTAAAAGCACTACTGTGCATTGACTGGAAACTATAATTGAATTGTTCCTATAAATGATTAAGGCAATAGGAAACAAAAGCGAAATGATTGAAGATTTTGTAACCATTTTTGAATGAACTGGAAGAAATGCTTCTCTTTAATGGATATCATATCCAAAATTTCTTAAGTCATATTCTGTGTGTGTTTTATGTATTATTTCTTAATTTAATGTTCATGACAATCCAGTGAGATAATTTTTAAACCACTTCTTTAGACAAAGAGAGTAGTTAATCTAGATGCCAATGGCACATTAATATAATCCAAGAGATCCATGTTGAGGTAAAAGGATCAAGATTTAGAAGCCAGCCTTAGCCACCTAGAAATTTCAAGAACAGCAAAGGCTGCCTTTTAAGCCCTTGTCTCAGGGGGTAAATAACAATGAGAAAAAGGAAGTAGTTACATGTTTGTCTAAGGTCAAAGTTTTCAAGTGACAGAATCATTACTTATACAAATGCAAATTCTGTAAATCCCATAATTTCACACCTACATAATGATGTTTTCTAGGATAAGTTTCAAGAGACTTCTGACAGTTTTCATCATCAAAGTTCACAAATGCCAAGAATGGATGGGTCTGCTCTATGTATTTCGGACATAATTCACTCAACCAAAAACTGAATACTGTGTTACTCTATGAGAATTAATAGCAGGAAATGCAGAACAATGAAGAAAAAGCAGTAGTAAAATATGATAACTGTTGTAACATCAAAATAAGAGAGCATGTATATTAGAAAGTAATAGGGGTATCCTGGCTTGAAATCTATGAGATGGAAAAATGCAACATGAACTGAAAGATGGGATGATTCCAGACCAATGAAGACAAAGTAAAGTGTACTTACTAAGTTAGACCTTATCCTAAGAATAGTGCAAAACTACTGGAGAGAGAACAATGAAATTAGGAAATGAAGGATCAGGCTCCATGTATTATTTCTGACGAATGAGAAGAAGGAGAGCTTGTGCATGCAGTTAGTCCAATTTATGTTGGTTAAAGAATGCAAACTGTAGATCCTCAGTGATCTGAGTCAAACACATCTGCTCAGAGGAGACCTATTTGAACCTTCACACAACGTGGGAACTGTTTAAATTCTTGGAGACACCCTGAAAGCATTTTGTGGTATGAGATATCTATGACTCTCTGGGAGCCAGGGATTTGAATGCTGTGATTTGGTAGTGTTGCTTTCAGATGACAGTGCTGGAGGGGAGGAAGGGGTGTGAAAAGCACTTCGGGTGGGAACTGGCTTGAGGAATGTGGGTCGCTGGAAGCATTGCACAGCTAACACTGGCAGACTTCTGTTACAGAATATTTAACCTGATATTCTAATAGATAATTTCAGAAGAATGAGAGGGAAAGTGTGTCCTCATTTTGGATAAAACCACAAAGCCATATACTCATGTAATTAAAATGTTAAAATTCATAGGCCACAGAAGTTAGAACATTTCATTGAGGTTGTAACAGCTACTCGCTCAATACCCTGACATATATACTAGATGCAACACAGATCAACCAAGGATGTCTTGGAGAACATGGGAAATTACATGTAGAGTGCCAGTCTGTGGACATTTCAGACAGGATGAGCAGCTGAAACTTTTTCAAATAACAGCCTCACTTGCAAAGGCACAGAGATAGACAATATTCCATAGATAAGACACATTGGATTTTCCAGGAAGCTGACTCTTACTTTAATGCAAATATTTTGGGGCGTATATTCTCACAATGAACATTGTAGAGGAAGTAAATAAAGCAGGCTTGAAAAGAAATAAATGTGAAATGCAAAGCAGACACATCCTCTTTCTTCTATTTTTTAAATAGATCACAGTGGAGCCCCAATGAATTTTTTCAGAAATGTTTTGAACCAAGAAAGGAGAGTGGGTTATAAGATTCTACCTGTATCAGGAAATAGGTGCGGGATACTGGCTCTGAAATTTGTTTCAGTTGTGGTATCCCCAAAGTAAGAATTGCCTGAGGTTTGTCTGATATCGGCCCTCCATGTTACAGCTTCAGAAATCATTGTTACAGTTGTGGAAATGAGGGTGAACCCTGGGTTCTAACATCAGAGGCATTGAAATAGGGTTCTCACAGGAATTTTAATCAAGATGCATAAAGTATCTGTAGGGCTGTGTTTGTTTTCTAATTGCTAGGGTTTGGAAATCAAGTATCCCCTACAAAGACTCTTGTGTCAAAGGCTTGGTCTCAAACTGGTGGCATTATTGAGAAGACTGGGCCATGAGGGGATCTGATGTCAACAACAGATGGATCCACTGATGAGTTTGTAGAAATATGTAGAGATGGGACCAGTTAGAGAACACAAATCACTGGAGGTATACCTTTGAAAGAGTGTGTCATGACCCATTGTCTCCACTGGATTCTCTCTCCCTCTCCCTCTCCCTCTCCCTCTCCCTCTCTCCCTCTCCCTCTCCCTCTCCCTCTCCCTCTCCCTCTCCCTCTCCCTCTCCCTCTCCCTCTCCCTCTCCCTCTCCCTCTCCCTCTCCCTCTCCCTCTCCCTCTCCCTCTCCCTCTCCCTCTCCCTCTCCCTCTCCCTCTCCCTCTCCCTCTCCCTCTCCCTCTCCCTCTCCCTCTCCCTCTCCCTCTCCCTCCCTCTCCCTCTCTCCGCCCCCCCATCATCACTTCCTGTTGATCCTGAGGTATCATGTCCTCTCTCCCATGATGCTATGCCTCACCACAGGTTTGTCCACAGCAATGGGCCTGTTATATCCTTCAAAACCATCAACCAAAACAAAACATCCTGCATTTAGTTTCTTCCTCACCACATAACTCATCACAGCAATGGTAAAAGGAATAGGGTTTACTAATACAGTGTATCTGGGTGTTCTACGAACTGTTACTTTCCTGGGACCTTGACTGATACAGCCAATCGTTTGGAAATCATCCTGACCTTTTATCCAGTCCCACCACATAGGGAAACCCTGGCTTCCAGATGTGAGTGAGATAATGTAGGCTCAGCATGTTTTCCTTCATGAACCTGTCGCTTCTGTTCCACATTCTAACCACTCATGCAGATCCCAATCTCCCCCTTCCTCCACCTCCAGGATAATAAACCTCCTTTCTCTTTGAGAAAAGAATTAATATTTAATGGAAAAAAACTCTTAAAATGTTATGAAAATATTAAGCCAAGCATTGACCAATTCCCAGGAGAGTCAGCTGCTTGATTTGTGCATCGAAGTTTAGTCATTCATCTGCATGTTTTTCTAATAACATTGACCTAGTAAGTGGCTCTTTTCTTCTCCTTCTGAGCTCCTTTTTGGAAGTAAAGTCCTATTGAGTATAATAAGTCACCAAAGGAGATGCCGGTTTACATTTCTATCCCAAAATACCCTTTGAATCACTGTTTCTTGGAACACATTAAATTTGTTTTGAAAGTATTCAGGTCATGCATAATTAAGTATGTAGCTTTTAGCAAGTTTAATTCTGCCAAGATATGTTGTATACTACCTAATTTGTGCTTTTCAGTAAATCTGAACTGTGCCATTTTTCTACATGATTCTGTAATTTGCTATTCAAAAGTTAATTTTATTCAAGTAGCAAAGGTCAAGATTTAGTGGAATTTTAAATGATGAAATGTACGTGTTCCAACAGTTACTATTGTAGGATAATATTGACAAAAGTACCATCAAAGAACCAACGCTGATGTCTCATGTCTATAATCCTAGGAGGGTGAGATCTGAGGATTGTGGTTTGAAGCCAGCCCAGGCAGGAAAGTCTGTGGGATTTACTTCCAATAAACTACTCAGAAAAAGATGGAAGTAGTGCTGTAGCTCATGTGGTAGAGGACAAAGCCTTGAGGACAAAGAGGTTCAGTGACAGTGTCCAGCCCAGAGTTTAATTCCCTGGAATAACCTAAATAGGTAAACAGATAAATAAAAAACTGGAACTTGGCTGTGGCTCAAGTTTTAAAGTGGAAGCCTTCACGCAAAGGCTCTGGGATAGCACCCAGGCCCTGAGTTCCAGTCCGCAGTACTGGAACAAAAAATTAAACTTCATATATATGTATATATATATATATATATATATGATTATGTACATATATGGGCACATATATGCATATATATGCACCCACATAATCATAGATTACTTCAAGCCTGAGATGAATTAAAGATTCTTTTAATATGTCAAATCTGATGTGTCTGAATGATTATTCTGAATTAGTTATATATTCTAGGTTATAACTGAAAGAAAAATTGTCCCAGAAGAACCACAAACCATAGACAAAGTCATGTAGGGCAAAGGAGTTTATTGCCAGCAGGACCGGCAAGGCCAAGTTCCCACAGAGGAGAGGAAAATGGCACGTGAACTCTTTTATAGGGGGGTCTTTATACCCTCATGCAACTAAGGTGGGAGGTGCTCCGCCTGCCCCTCAGGTAGCCAGGGGCGGAGTTGCATTGCCAACGGCAGAGCTTATGGGCCAGGGGACACTCTATAAGCTTACATTCCACCCTTTGTTGTTTATTATGGGCAGTAGGCTCCAGTGCCCCCTTCTGATATTCTGGCACTTGCTGCAGAAGAAGACTGAAGGGGCCCTGAACTCCTGGACCCAACCACTCCCAACACCACACAGGAGCCCAGGGTAGTGATCACGGTTGCAGGTAGGATGACCTCATTTCTGGTGGACACAGGTGCTTCATATTCGGTGCTCACTGAGTTTCAAGGCCAAATCTACCCAGCTGAAACCTCCATAGTCGGGGTGGAAGGTAAACCTTTCAAGCCCCAGAAGACGCCCCCTGTTATTTGCCTTTTCTCAGGAGTGACCTTTTACCACTTCTTCCTTGTTATCCCCCATTGCCCAATCCTGTTACTGGGTAGAGACCTTATGGCCAGATTCAGGGCCTCGATTACCTTATGCCCCTCCCAATTGACAGAACAGGATCCTCACCCAGGATGCCTCCTAAGAACTTGCAGTTCAAGGACATCCTCTTACTACACTTCTCTGCCCAGCACAGATCTGGACCCTGAAGACCCCTGCCCCAGTGACTCCTTGATGTGCCCAAGCTGCAGGAGGTAGCCAGAGAAGACCATGATACCCATTGGCCCTGATAACCATTCTTGTGGAAATGATGAGGACTTTTACCAACCAAACTGGACAGTACCAGGCCAAATGACAAATCAGGGACCCCTGACTACTTTGCCCCTTTTCAGCAGGAAGTAGCTCTGGAAGTCTGCCGAGTGAGCCGGCAGCGAAAAGGAAATCCTGAATGAGGAGGGTGAGGATTAAAGAAAAGAAAAAATACAAGACAAGAGAAAAAAGACAAGAGGCAAAGATGGGGTATGGGAGGTCTGCATCTTGAGATTGTAACTCAAGACTGCAGCCAGGTTTATTCTTAACTTCCAGGATAAAGACAGTTTGAAAACCACGAAATAGCAGAGGCTTAAAATTTCACAACACAAAAAGGCTTGAAGTGAGCAATACCCAACATAGCTAAGACATGGTGAGGTTGGTTAATATAAGAATGGACTCCAGGGCTGGGGATATAGCCTAGTGGCAAGAGTGCCTGCCTCGGATACACAAGGCCCTAGGTTCGATTCCCCAGCACCACATATACAGAAAACGGCCAGAAGCAGCGCTGTGGCTCAAGTGGCAGAGTGCTAGCCTTGAGCGGGAAGAAGCCAGGGACAGTGCTCAGGCCCTGAGTCCAAGGCCCAGGACTGGCCAAAAAAAAAAAAAAAAAAAGAATGGACTCCAGAGCAATACCTGATGGTAGCTAAGACAGGATGAGTTTGGTTAACATAAGAATGGACTCATGGCAGACATAGTAAAGCATTTCTGATTTTCCATTAAGCCATGTCCTTGCATGTCCTTGAAAACACAGCCAGCGGTCAGGAAGAATTTAGCTGCAAGTTTGGCTCCTGACACAGAAGAAACAACCTCTGCCCATACTCCCGGCCTGGTACCCCTCCTCTGTTATTAATAAACAACAAATGGGGGAATGTTAGCATTTCCCTAGCCTCAGGTCCTCAGCTCCTCCCACTAGACCCCAGACCCACCCATACCTAATGAGCCACTCCTACTCATTACCTAACTACTTCCCCTTTACCCCCAGAGAGAAGCTCCACCTGGATAAGGTGCAGACGCCATGTACCTCTCTCTCCCATGGAAACTATGGCCCCACTAATAAACCTCCTTATGAACCTTCTTCTCCTGCCTGTGATTATCTCCACATGGTCCTCTGGGATGGCCAATACCTATGCTTTCAATAACTAAGTTGTAAGTGGGAGGAGTAGCATAAGTTCAAGAATCTTGTTAATATCCAAGAACAGAACTTTTTGCTTCACAACAATATTACTGCCATGTTCCGTTATTAATTTTTTCTGGATAATCGTGAGTTTGAAGTGTAATACACAGCTCCATAACAATATAATGGTAACCAGAAAATCCATGATAAAAGTAATACTCAGGACAGGGCACAAATGAGTTACATCTGCAACCTAACTACCTAAAAGAGCAGTATCACAGCTCTAAGCCAGCCAAAGTAGAAAAGATTGTGAGAATCTTATCTCCATGCAGTCAACATAAAGCCAGAAGTGGAGGTGTGGCTCCAAGTAGTAGAGTGCTAGCCTTGACCAAAAAAGATCAAGCCCCCAGAGTCACACACACACACACACACACACACACACACACACACACACACACACACACACACAGAGTGATTTCTTAGATTTTCCCTACCATATCCAAATAGTATTTACAGTGTAATCATATAATTGTATTGCTATAATTCTCACAGCAAATCCTGGTTTTAATTTTATTCCCAATTCAGAAATTAAAGTATCTAGCACAGATAGCCTGCCAGGAATCCTGATGTCCTGTATGTTATCACAGGCCTTGTAGTAACCTCCTGCTCCTCCTCCTCCTCCTCCTCCCCCTCCTCCTCCTCTCCCTCCTCCTCCTCTCCCTCTCCTTCTCCCCCTCCCCCTCCTCCTCCTCTGCCTTGCATGTGTTTTCTTTTTCCAGTTGCAGGGCTGTGCTCTTCTGCTCAAAGCTAGCACTTGACCACTTTGAGCCTTATCACCACTTCCAGTTTTTGCAGTTTTTGAGTGGTTAATTGCAGAAAAGAGTCTCACAGGGACTTCTATTCCCGGGCTGGCTTCGAATCATGATCCTCTGATCTCAGCCTCCTGAGGGGCTAGGATTACAGGCGTGAGCCACCAGTGCCCAGCTTTGTACTGTGTTTTACAAAAATACAATAACCTCAAAAATAAGGATCATAAAATTATGATATATATATATATAATTACATTTTTACACACTTTTTTTTTTTTTACTTTTCTTTTTCACTGTGATGGATTGAATACTGTGTCTCCTAAATTCATATACTGAAAGTTTCACCCACAATGAAGTTTCAGGAGAAGTGCACAAGTTACCAAGAGGTAACTAAATAAAGTGCTGAAGCTCTAGGAGGAAATAATTTTCATCACTGGAGTTAATACTCTTAGAAATAAAATTCTGGAAAGGGCTCTGCCTCCTGGGGCACAGCATAGAAGACACAACAAAGTAACTTTCACTAAATGCTGAGTTAGGGTCAACTTTTTGATCAGAGAGTTCCCAGCATCCAGGTCTATGTGAAAATGATGTTTAAGCCACTTGACCATTGGCATTTCTTAACAGTGGATCATAAAGCTCAACAGCTATGTACACAGGATTAATAAGATGAGGATAAACAAAACCAACACCAAGAGAAGGACACAAGAGGATTTTATTATTGGTGTTACATTTAATGTTGTAGGTGAATTTCCTTTGGCATATCCTACATGGCTACTGTATATGATTTTGATACACTGGATATTGTATATATGCCTACCTGATCTAGAGAAGGAAAATAAAAATGAGGAAGTAACAGATATCACAGAAATGTACTCACTACCTTATTATGTAACTGTACCCCCTTTGCATAACAACTTGTCAATAAATTTTAATTAATAA
Source organism: Perognathus longimembris pacificus (assembly GCF_023159225.1). Lineage (NCBI taxonomy): Eukaryota > Metazoa > Chordata > Mammalia > Rodentia > Heteromyidae > Perognathus > Perognathus longimembris. The sequence continues at coordinate 15,713,331 of NC_063170.1, forward strand.
AAAAAGAAAAAACAACAGAAACCAAACTAAAAAATAGACAATTGATTAAAAGTTTTCCATCAGTTATAAATGAGTTAAATGGAGGAAATTCAAATCTATGGAGAGTGTAAATGGTGACATTCTTTAGAAAGAGGAGTCAAAGCCCAACAAAATAACAGGAGATGAGCATTTTCAAGGGGGAAGGGACAAGGGGGGAAGAGTGGAAGAATGAAGAAAAAAGAAATAATTTCACAATGTATGTTAGAAATAACATCAACAATGATAAACCTGATATTTTCATAACTTGGAGATCATTTTGCTTAGATTCATCTTATGTGATCATATGTCCATAGCTATTGAGCTATTGTGATCCTCTGCTAGGACTGTCCTAAAAATATACTCATTATGAGTAATGAGGGAAACCATAGAGTCTATGTTTCTTTGGGTCTGGCTCACTTAACTTAATATGCTTTTTTTTCCAAGCCTTTCCATTTCTGTACAAATGGAACAATGTGGATCTTTCTGATAGAAACATAGAATTCCATTGTGTATATTTACCACAACTTCTTGATCCATTCATCTACTGAGGTACATCTGGCTTGGTTCCATATTTTCGCTATGATAAATGGTTCTGCAATGAACCTGATAGTGCTAGTAGCTTTACCAGTAGGAGAGCCAATGCAACAGCAATACTTATAATATAATATGAAGTAAACCAACTGCCCAACTTGGGGTTGGGGTTGGGGAGAAGGAAAGGTGGGAGAAAAATGAGGGAGGAACAAGTTTGACAAGAAATGTACTCACTACCTTACTATGTAACTGTATCCCCTCTGTACCTGACCTTGCATATATATATATATATATATATTTTTTTTTTTAAGAATGAAGAGGTAAGGGAGCATAATGCAGGCAAGATTGACTTGAATATATAACAGAATTGAGAAAGAAGGAAAGGAGTGAATTGAAAAGGAGTGAAGAAATTGAAGGGAAGACACAGATCCAGATGCACTGTATATATAAATTGCTTTATTTCTTGGATTGAAAATCTAACATATAACCTCAAAATTAAGAAAAATTATGGAAGAGGTAGGCTGGGAGGGAAGGGTGAGAATGTTGAAACTGGTGACATTGATGACAAGGCACTGTATGCATAAACTGCTTTGTTGAATGACAACTCCTTTGTACAACTATTTAAACATAATAGAAATATCAATACGTGAGCAATAGCATTTATTATCAAAAATGCACAAATGAGAGTTTTAATAAACTGGCACTGTGTACCTCATTTAAGCTACTAAAGCTAACTTGGGAGCCACATGGGTCGGCACAACTGGGGGATGAATAGAATTTTCATAGAGAGTTGTGAGGGTAGACAGGGCTGTATTTACTTTGTATGACTGTTGTCAATGTTTCATTAAACTAATCTCTCATTATGAAATAGCGGCTCTGTTGCCAAGGTATTCTTCTAAGAGAAATGAAAATATTGCTCTCCAGAAGGAGTTCTAAAAGTGTACAAGTGTGTTTTGTACATATGGATCCTGAATGAGGAGCTGTTCATGCATCTACCAATGAAAAATAGATGTAAATGTATTCAAGAATAGATTCACATTACAATATTCTGCCAGCAATAAAATATATTTTATGGGTAATTCTCAGAAAACTATGAATCAATCTGAAAACAGTTATCACAATTACAACTGGACATATATAAAAAGATTAATCTATTTATAAGATATTCTAGATCAAGTTTAAGCAAATATGTGTTGGGAAAATCCAGAATTCTTGTTGTTGTTTTTGGTGTACATTGTTCAGGGGATTTGATAGAACCATAGAAACATTTTTTAAATATTTTCAAACATGAATATATCCTTGTCAAATTGTGCATATATTAAATTTCTAGTTTTGCAAATCTTCTAAAAATAACAATATCCATAAATATCTTACACAGACTAATGTTGTGATGCTAATGTGTCCATTTTCACTGAGGTGCACCCAAAAATGATACAAAAAAGATACATTCATGCATCAATAGTATAATCCATAGGTGAAAAAGTAAATTTGAGTAGAGGACGGTAAAATTTTAATTATAGACTTTGGCTAGTGGTATCTGTGTAGTCACTATAAAATGACTTCAAATTTTTCTGAAAAATCTAAAATAAACAAATCTTGGTGTATAGATTTTTGGTACAGGTGACTTATTTATGATTCCTCATTCATTTATACAATTTTTTAAATAAAAGTCTTTAGTGGAAAAAATTTAAGCCATGAAGTAATTCCTACTGTTGGGAAATACAGGAAACTGACATTATTTGAGTTTGCACAGAAATATTACACAGTCTTCTTGGCCTTCAGTTTGAGAAGAAAATAATCCTGTCTGGTTTCCAGCCCATGAAACCAAATCCTTCAAGTGTCCTAAATGTCAAGTATAAACCTCCCATTACTTGATGGCATTTGTAGTAAACACCTCCAGTAAACAGAAATAACAGTATAAATAGAACTAACACTTGGAAGTTATTAAAATCAGATTCTTTGTTATTGCCTTAAATGAAGTCTGCAGCTAAGACCCCTCATCTAGAACCTTGGCTTTCTTCCCCACTGGGACTTCTAATGAATCCACAATTATTAAATGATATCTACCTCACAGAAACCACAGGTGTAGCTTTATCCTCTTGTGTTTTAAAACAGCTTACCCACACTCAAAAAAGTAAAGTTACTCACCAAGATCAGATAGTACAAATCTTAAATGCCAAGTGAACTTTCTGTTAGAATAATAACGCAGTGTCATATGATAACATTCAAAACAGTTGTTCATGTGATCTAATTTTCACTTCTTTCTCACAATTATTGGTAGGCTAGATAATACACCCCAGCTTTTCTTCTTTTATTCCCCAGTAACCAATTAACTTTGAATAAATTGACATAGCATAAAATTAAATGAAGAGGCAAAACCAAATCTCCTTCCCCTGTGTTGTACCTGTGAAACAGCTTCTGATCAATTTGTTTAGGTGACTTGCTCGTTTGCAAGTGTGGCTTTTTAATAATTTTTAGCATATATGAATTATGCAAACATAAGGGTTTTCCTTGTGATATTTTTACATGTATATCCCAAACTTTTAATTCTCTTTTCAAATTTCTTACATTGTTTGTGCATTTCTAATATATTGCCTGATGACTTCTGAGTTTTTAAATATTCTGAACTTCAAGAGATTGTATTATATGGTGGATATAGTTTAATTTGATTATCTACATGTCTAGTGTCTCTTAGAATCAACCCCTCCATCATTGTCCTATCTATTCCCTCGCCTCAGAATCATTTCATATTTCTTGCTGCCCTATCACATATGTACACTGAGTATTCTGTCTGTATTTGTTCCCTATTCCTGTTTCATTCATCAACACCTTCTCCCTTTCACCCCATCCCCAACTTCCAATCTCATTTTACCTTCCTGGCATTCTTTTTATTCAGCAATCTCTTAATGGATCAAATGCTATACTCCAGAGAGTTTTGCTCCTGAGTAGACTTTAGTCAACTTCATCTCTTCCTCTCTTTCTTAATTCTCTCTTCTTTCATTCCCACTTCCTTAAAGTAAATTTACAATCTTCACGGTAAAATGGAATTTGAATTCCAGTTGCAACAATAACCATAGCATAAGAACCAGTAGACAACTGAATTAGTTACATGACTCATGCAACTAAAAAATCCCCAAAATATTAGAGTTGTCATATAATGGTGGAAACATGAGAAGCTGGGGTTGCCAGTATACCTTCTGAAAAATGTTATCTTAAACAATCTGTGTTCAATTGACTCCACTCGTGATATGGCACAAACTAGGAGAAGTACTCTTCTCACAACTTTCCTATTTCCATAATCAGTCTATAAATTTCCTTTTCTTGCGGGGGGGGGGTAGAGAACTGTTAAAAGAGGAACAAATGAGGTTTATTATGTATTTTACTTTGTGTTTGTTACTTGGTTGCATAATCTTCACAAGAAATAAACCATAAATTAAGTGTGTCTTGTTTCACTTCGAAAAGGTAGATATGTAGATATTGCCTATGGTAATTACATTTTTTGTTTTTACTGGTTCTGAAATTTAAAATCTGGGTCTGGACACTGTCTGTGAGCTTCTTTTGCTCAAGGTTAGCACTCTACCACTTGAGCCACAGCACCGCCTCTAACTTTTTCTGAGTAGTTTAGTGGAGATAAGAGTCTCATGGGTTGAAGCCTGGGTTGGCTTCAAACCACAATCTACAGATCTCAGCCTCCTGAGTAGCTAGACTTATGGTTGTGAGCCACCAGGTACATACTTTTTTTGTGTGTGGTGCTAAATTTTGAACTAAGTACCTCATGCTTTCAAAACAAGTGCTTCATAATTTAATCCATGCCCTTAACGTTCCTTTTCACTTCCATTAGCTTTCAGATAAGGTCTCATGCTTTATGTGAACAAGAGCAGAATATTATCTTCCTAATTACATTTTTCATGTAACTAACTACAGGTATATTGTCCCCACACAGTACTGGGTTGGGCAAGCTGGCTCCAAAGTGAAATCTTGGATTTCTACCTCATATGCATAGGTATTACACATATGGGCTACTACTTTCATCTTCAAGGTATAATAATGGAAAAATAGATAAGAAAAATCTAGGAAATATGACAGGGCACTTATTGAACTTATTTGAATACAATTATTTTCAGATACAAAAGAATAGCTTATTGACATCTGGTAGTTCAACACCTAATATTCATAATGGGTATATTTCTTTTCCTCAAATTTTCTCATTGGATTTGGGTCGCCAGGTCTCAAGAGCCCAAAGATTATGGCTTAGCTAGAGAAATAATTCAAGGAGAGACCAGAGAATTCGTGAGCAGCTCCAGGTTTATTAATATAAAACAAAACAAAATTGAGCTTCCCAGACAAGAGAATGGGCAAGTTCAAGCATGACCATTGTCCTAGATGTTGAAGATCAAAATTTTATTGAGACCTGTGGAGATGAGAGTAAGTTCCAGAAAATTGAGTTAATATGTCAGTTTCTGGAAGGTCGGTTGTTTCCTCAAATAATGTTTCAAGTCTAGTAAAAGAATTCAGGGCTGGGGATATAGCCTAGTGGCAAGAGTGCCTGCCTCGGATACACGAGGCCCTAGGTTCGGTTCCCCAGCACCACATATACAGAAAACGGCCAGAAGCGGCGCTGTGGCTCAAGTGGCAGAGTGCTAGCCTTGAGCGGGAAGAAGCCAGGGACAGTGCTCAGGCCCTGAGTCCAAGGCCCACGACTGGCCAAAAAAAAACAAAAAACAAAGAATTCATGGATAGTCATTCCAGAGTGGAACTGTTGTTTTTAATGGACTATGGGGCTGTGAATTAGCAGACTCCATTGTTTTTCTGAGTTATTATGTTAATATCAGTAGGCTAGGATGTAATTTCTTACCAAGATCCAAGACAAGCTTTTCCTTACTCCATTACTTAACTTCTATATTAATGTACACATAACACACCCACCCACACCCACCCACCCACCCACACACACACACACACACACACACACACACACACTTCCTTCAGACGTTTCTGGAAAAATTGTATTGTTGGTGTACCACACGGCAAAAAACTTGAAACCACTGGAAATGGCAACTCTCTACTGTACCATATGTTCTCATTATTTGGCAGCTTTCCTGCATGCCTGGTACTTGCTAATGCAGTTTATAATGGCTGCCTTGCTTTCAATTTGCCTATGTTTTCTACTGACGATTCAAATTTGTAAAAATATATACACATATTGGAACTAACTACTTGATATCATATGTGGCACAATTAATAAATATAATCTTCTTTGATTTAGGTAAGGTTTTTAACTCTCTATATATTCTGGTATATGTTTAAATACATCTACAGTGCTATCTGACTCTTGTATATTATGCCCTTGATTTGTTTTACTTATTATTTTCTGCTCTTTGCAAATAAGAGGCACTTTTTTGTGTGCTTCTCACTCTACAAATCCCAGATGAAGTCAGTGTTTTCTAAAGTAGAAGGAAATTTTATACACTCTAAATGAACAATTAGCATAAATTCATCTTTTTTGCGTAGGATCAGTTATTCATTTAAAGCACCATGGTTTAATATCTTCTGTACAATTCAATAACTTAAAGAATTTTGCATGTTATTATCCCAAAATGATTGTTGGCTTTCAAATTGCTGATCTTAATAAAATGTGTTTTTGTCTTCTCTATCAATGTATCATACCTAAATTAGGCTGAACCAATCAAATTCCTGGATGACTAACCTTTATTAACCATTACTTCAGAAACATGATTTCAGAAGGCTCCATCTTGTAGTAAAAAAAATTACAACTGGAAGACTATTTCTCAATAGTCAAAGAAGACATAGGTCTTTTGGGAGTCAAGTTGGAATTAAGCAAATAAAATACGATGTTATGATAGAGAAACAATGCATGTCACTTCACAGGATGACATTAATTCAGCTACTTAAGTTTCAGATTCATATCTATTTTGCCTTCTTGATTCATGAGCAAGAATGGAGTATATTCAAAAAATGTGATCTAGCACTTATTTTACTGACTTTATTTGGTCTTTTGCAAGGAAATTTGTTTTCTTCTAATGATATTTCTAGAACCAACGTATGATGTAGCTCTTCTTATGTCAAGCTTTTTTTTTGGAATTTATTAATTTACCATTTTAGGTATATACAGAAGGCAATGAAAATATATTAATAGTCATATTCTTTGAAATGGATTATGTACTATGTGTATAGAGAACAGGTTGATATTCTGAAGAATACACAATGCAGAAGAGAAATGTTACTAGTGTGTACTCTTTATAATGAAAGTAAATATCCTGTCCCAAACATTTGCAGCTACATTAGTGCTGTGTCAAAATAACGCTAGTGCATAAACTTGATCTTCCACAAATCCATTCTGAGGTAAGTAAGTTGTAGAGACAAAGCATTTCTAGTACTGGGTAGTTAAAAGCCTAGATGTTTTTGTTTAGTTTGTCTGAGAAACCTTATTATAAACTCCTATAGTGATAAAAGCTAGATGTAAAGATAATATGAAGAAACTGAAAGTTTGCCAACTTTTACATTATTAGTAGTGTTAAGTATTTATCAGAGAATAATGATATGAACGTGGCACTTAGCTTGCTCAAAAAGTCAATTTTCACAGAGATAATATGTCATTATAAATAAATAACACATAGCAGTTCAAGTTCTAGCAGAAACTGGGGAATGGAAGAAATGTATATCAAAGGTCATTTAAGTAGATACAGCTAGCATTTCTGCTTCAATGAAGACTGATTGGCATACTAGCCTATAGTCTTCTAATAACTAAGAATCTTGCACACCGTTTTTAAAAACTACTACACTAACACAGAAAATGTAAAGGTACGCTAAGCATAAACTCAAGGATTAGTGCATTTTCAAGATTCTGAAGTTTACTTGTTGCGTAGTTGGATTCCAGATTTAGAAATGCTAATAGGCAGAGACAAAAAATGATACAGGAAATACCTGCTGTTCCTGTTTAATGGGCCAGAAAAAGAGTAGCTTACCAAAACAAAGCATAGGCAGTAGCTGTTCTACTTCAGCCAAACTCCACAAGAAAATACATGGCCTCACTCTGCCCAAACCAAAAAGGTTCCAGGGAAATCTGAAGACTTCTGACTTTACCATGCTAAAACAAGCCACAGGAAACCTATTTGAAAAGGGATGTTAGAAAAGTCATGTAGTCAAACTTTTCATCACTGCCAGGCATTGATAAAGCCCCTCTCCACTTGCTAAGGTGTTGATGTGAATAAAATTCATAACAAGTGAATCTGGGCAGTTGGACAGAACAGGGGGGGAAGGTCCCAGCTGTATACATGACTTTCTAACATTAACTAGATAAGTTAGGTTTGGGGGGAAGGGTGCTGTGTCATCTCATCAAAGGTTACAAGTACAAGGTCACTAGACATTTCAGTACATCCCAAGTGCTAACAAAGCAATGCCCAGACCCTCTTCAGGTGGGGTCCATGAGGGCCTAAGGGGAGTAGTAAATAAAGTACTGTTGCACCTCTAAGCCCAGAAGGGGTTTTTGTGAAGTGGGAAGCACACTTCTATCCATCAATTATTAGAGGTGTGGAGGTAAACAAATGGAGAAGGGAGATTAAATGTAATCATTATATTTATGTTCATTACATAAAAATTGGACTATGTAACTTGAGGGTAAGAAGTGAGGGGAGGAAATATGTGAGAATGATAGATAGGGTGACATGGATAGAGATGCATTGTACACATAGCCAGACATAGGGAATTGTAACTGTCTTGTACTTCTACACAATAATCTCAGGAAAATCATAGAGTACAAGAAAACATACAAAAATAAATTTCAAAAAGAGGTTGTTGTGTTATAGTATCAAAAAAGTTTTAATAAAATTTCAAAAAATGAAAGGATAAAGAGAAGTGTGAGATGGAGAAGAGGAGGAGGGGGAAGAGTGGGAAGAAGTAAGAGGAGGGCACAGAAGAAGAAGGAAGGAAGAAGAGAAGAAGGGAAAAAAGAGATGACAAAGAAGGAGATGGAGAGAATGATTTGGAGAAGGACATTTTAGAATCCCTTTATATAACAACCAGAATGTGGATGATGTAATCAGGTATCTAGCAGATAATATCAAGATATTCAACAAAAAGAGAACAGAATAAACAAAAATAAGCACTGAAAATTGATGAGCTTAAGGAACAAATTGACATTCACGTGATTAGAGTTGTGAGAGATGAGTAGGAAGTGGAAATAAACATGTTCTCCAAAATATAACGTCTGATAATTTGCTTAATTTGGCAACAGGTAGAAACTGAGAGACTGTAAGTGAGCAGTCAAAACTTTGAATATCAAAGACAGACTTGAACACAGAAAGGAAGATAAATAGTGCCTTTTCATCAGGGAAATAAATAAAATGCAAGAATATTTGTCAGCAGATTCCACGGAGATCCATTGGCTAGGAGGAATATAATATATTTCAAGTACTGAAGGCAAAGGGTATATTTCAGGGTATATAACCTACATCCAGAGAAAGTCTCATTCGGGAATGAAAAGTAAAAATAAAATATTCTCAGAAGAAACATTGCCAATAGAAGTGACTGAAATGAGACCCTTTCTATTACAAACACTCAGGAGTGTCCTCTCCACAGAAGAAAGTGGCATAAGAAAGACTCCATGTAGAAGGATACATCAGGATAAAGAACTACATGTCAGACTTCTTGTACTTTACTTTCTTTTTTTCCACATTTTTAAAAATTTTATTAATTAAATTTTGTTGACAAGGTGTTGTGCAAAAGGGGTACAGTTACATAATAGGGCAGCGAGTACATTTCTTGTGATATTTTACACCCTCGTTTTTTTTTCTCTTCCCTAGATCAGGTAGGCATATATACAATACCCAGTGTACCAAAGACACATACAGTAGCCATGTGGCATATGCCAAAGGAAATTCAGATAGAACTTTAAATATAATGTCAACAATAAAGTTTGCTTATAAAAGGGCACATTTAGTCAAAGATATTACCAAGTAAGAAGATGGGGGAGCTGACCTCAGGCTGGTTTGTCCTTTTCCTAATTTAAATTTATTTATTTTTAATTTATTTATTAATTAAACAAACATTTTTGACAAGGTGTTGTGCACAAGGGGTACAGTTACATAGTAGGGCAGTGTGTACATTTCTTGTGATATCTTACATCCTGTTTTTCTTTCCCTTCCCTAGGTCAGGTAGACATATATACAATACACAGTGTACCAAGAACATATACAGTAGCCATGTGGCCTACGCCAAAGAAAATTTGCCTAGGGCTTTAAATGTAATGTCGACAGTAGACAATATGTCAACAATAGTCTTATATGAACGTACCTACATAGCTTTTGAGCTATTGTGATCCACTGAGAGGTCTATTTTTTACCTTTATATGTTGAGTAGTTGTTTGGTTTTAGTTACATAATGTAGGGTCGCTGACCCAGACCTATGGGAAATACCATTTGACAAGAAGTTTTTGGTTTCGCAGACCTGGTCTCTACTGTCTCCCCTTCCCCCCTCCTTAACAGTCATATATCAAGGAGATCATGCCCCTTTGTTTGCTGTGTTCTAGGCTTGTCTCACTCAACATTATTTGTTCAAGTTCTGACCATTTCCCTGTGAATACCAATATTTCACCATTTCTAATCACTATGTAGTATTCCATTGTGTATAGGTACCATATTTTTTGGATCCATTCATCTGTGGAGGGGCATCTGGGTTGTTTCCATATTTTGGCTATTGTGAATTGTGTAGTGATAAACATGGAAGTGCAGATGTCTTTTTGATATCTTGGGACCTGTTGTTCAGGATAGATGCCTAGGAGTGGTATGGCTGGGTCATAGGGTAAGTCTATGTTGAGCTTTTTGAGAAACCTCCATACTGTTCTCCAAAGTGGTTGTACTAATTTGCATTCCCACCAACAATTGAGAAGGGTTCCTCTTTCCCCGCACCCCCTCCAGCATTTGTTGTTGCCTGAGTTCAGAGTATAGGCCATTCTCACTGGAGTGAGAATGGAGTGGGATCTCAGGGTTGTTTTTATTTGCATTTCCTTTACTGCCAGGGATGTTGAACATTTCCTCATATGTTTCTTTGCCATATTTATCTCTTCTCTTGTGAAGTCTCTCTTTAGCTCCTTTGCCCATTTCCTAATTGGTTTACTGGGCTTGGAGGGGCTTAGTTTTTTGAGTTCTTTGTAGATGACAGATATTAGGCCTTTGTCTGTTGCTGTGCTGGTAAAGATCCTTTCCCATACCATTGGCTGTCTTTCTAGTTTGGTGGCTATATCCTTAGCTGTGCAGAAACTTTTTATTTTGTAGTAGTCCCATTTGTTGAGTCTCTCCCCTGTTGTGCCCCTGGGACTCTATTCAGGAAGTTCCTTCCTATGCCTATAAGTTCTAGCGTCTTTCCTACTCTTTCCTTCAGTAGTTTCAAGGATTCCGGTCTGATATTGAGGTCCTTGATCTATTTTGAGTTGATCTTGATGCATGGTGATAGGCTAGGGTCCAATTTGAATTTTCTGCATATGGCTGCCCAGTTTTCCCAGCACCAGTAGTTGAAGAGGCTCTGTTTATTCCATTGTATGTCTTTAGCTCCTTTGTCGAATATCAGCTGACTGAAAGAGTGCGGTATTATTTCTGGATCTTCAATTCTAATCCATTGGTCTTCCGGTCTGTTTTTATACCAATACCAGGATGTTTTTGTTATGATGGCTCTATAGTAGACCTTGAAGTCTGATATTGTGATACCTCCTGCACTTTTTTTTTTTTTTTTTTTTTTTTTGCCTAGAATTGCTTTAACTATTCTAGGTCTTTTGCTGTTCCATATGAATTTATGGGTTGCTTTCTCTATTTCAGTGAAGAATGTAGCTAGAATTTTGATGGGGATTGCATTGAATTTGTATAACAATTTGGGCAATATGGCCATTTTCCTTATATTGATTCTGCCTACCCATGAGCATGGGAGGTCTTTCCATCTCCTTGTGTCTTCTTTGATTTCCTTTATTAGATTTTTATAGTTCTCATTAAATAGGTCTGTCACGTCTTTGGTTAGGTTGATCCCTAGGTAATTTATTCTTTTTTTGGCTACTGTAAAAAGGAATTATTTCCATAATTTCCTTTTTTGCTTGTATATTGCTGGTGTACAGAAAAGCTGCTGACTTTTGTGGATTGATTTTGTATCCTGCTTCTTTGCCAAAATGGTTTATTAGGTGTAGGAGTTTGGGGACTGAGTTTTTTGGATCCTTCAGGTATAAGATCATGTCATCTGAAAATAGGGATAGCTTTATTTCTTCCTTGTCGATGAGGATCCCTTTGGCGTCCTCCTTTTATCTTATTGCTATGGTTAGGGATTCCAGCACTACATTGAAAAGAAGTGGGGAGAGTGGGCATCCTTGTCTTGTTCCTGAGTTTAGGGGGAATTATATTAGTTTCTCCCCATTTAATATGATGTTAGCAGTTGGTCTGCTGTATATGGTTTTTATTGTTTTGAGGAATGTTCCATCTATTCCTGTTCTCTCCAGAGCTTTTAATAAGTACGGATATTGTATTTTGTCAAAGGATTTTGGGGCATCGACTGAGATAACAATGTGACTCTTGATTTTATTTCTGTTGATGTGGTGGGTTACATTGATTGATTTACGGATGTTGAACCATCCTTGTGACTGTGGGATGAAGCCTACTTGGTCATGATGTATAATTTTCTTGATCAGTTTCTGGATCCTGTTAGCTAATATTTCATTGAGGAGCTTTGCGTCTGTGTTCATTAGTGATATTGGTCTGTAGTTCTCTTTTTTTGTTGGGTCTTTGCCTGGTTTGGGGATGAGTATAATATTAGCTTCATAGAATGAGTTTGGGATTTCTCCCTCTGTTTCTATTTCGCGGAAGAGTTTGAGGAGTATTGGTATTAGCTCGTCACTAAAGGTTTTATAGAATTTGTTGGTGATTCCATCTGGGCCTGGGATTTTCTTTGTTGGGAGGCTCTTGAATACGCCCTGTATCTCGCTGTAAGTTATTGGTTTATTTATTTGATTTATTTCTTCTTGGTTCAGTTTGGGGAGTTTATACTTCCCTACAAATTGATTCATTTCTGTAAAACTATTGTTTTTTAGTGAGTAGAGGTTCTGAAAATAGTTCCTTATGATTGTTTGAATATTGTGTGTATTTGTTGTAATTTTTCCTGTGGAGTCCCTGATTTTACGTATATGAATCTCTTCTCTTCTTTTTTTGTAAGTCTTGCGAGGGGTCTGTAGATTTTATTTATGTTCTCAAAGAACCAGCATTTAGTCTTATTTATTTGTTGAATGGTCTTTCTATTTTCAATCAGGTTTATCTCTTCTTAAATCTTTGTGATCTCTCTCCTCCTAGTCATGTTAGGTTTGATCATTTCTTGTTTCTCCAGTTGTTTCAGTTTCATCGTGAGGTTATTTACCTGCTCTGCTTCCATTCTTTTAATGTGAGTGCTGAGGGCAATGATCTTGCCCCTCAGTACTGCTTTAGCTGCATCCCATAGGTTTTTTGTGTGTGTGTGTGTGATGTATTTTCATTGTCATTGTGGCTTATGAATTCGTTAATTTCATCTTTAATTTTGTCTGTGGCCCAAGTGTTAGATAACAGAGTGGGGTTTAGCCTCCAAGAATGTTTATGGCCTCTGTGGTAACTGTTGTTGTTGAGGGTTTCCTTTATTCCACTGTGGTCTGATATAATATGGGATGACGTCAATACAATTGTATTTTCTGAGGTTGTTTGTGTGGGCTATGACATGGTCTATTTTGGAGTATGATCCATGGGCTGCTGAGAAGAAGGTGTATTGTGTCTCTGTAGGGTGGAAGATTCTGTATAGATCTGTCAGATCCATTTGGAATATGGTGTTACTTAGGTCCTCAGCTCCCTTGCTAATCCTCTGGGTGTTGGATCTGTCTCTTGGAGAGAGTGGGGTATTAAAGTAACCCATTATGATTGTGTTTGGGTCTATCTTGTTTGGTAGTTCTGTGAGAATTTGCTTGACATATGTAGGGCCTCTTTTGTTCGGAGAATATACATTTATCACTGTGATGTCTTGATTCTGGATTTTTCCTTGCATAAAATGTAGTGTCCTTCATTGTCTTTTTGAGTTGGTTTTAATGATAAGTCCAGCTTGTCTGAGATCAGGATGGCTACTCCTGCCATTTTGGTAGGTGCGTTTGCTTGGAAGATCTTGCTCCATCTCTCATTCCGAGCCTGTTTTTATCCCTTGCTGTAAGATGGATCTCTTGTAGACAACAAATGGCAACTTTTTGTTTGCAGATCCACTCTGCCACTCTGCTCCTCTTTATCGGAGAGTTTATACCATTTATATTCAAAGAGATCAAGGATAAGAGTGTTTTTTCCTCTTCCATTTTCCTGTTAGGCTGTTTTTCCTCTCTTTTTTTTCTCTTGTCTTTAGTAAGCTGCTCTTTCTTTTGGGCTCTGGCTATTGTAGTTTCTTTCTGTTTCTGTCTGTGTGTCCTGTACAATTTCTGTTGGGGTTCCCCTCTTAGAATTCGCTGAAGGGCTGGTTTTTTATTCACATACTCCTTTAGATCTTCTTTGCTATGGAAAGATCTGGTTTTTCCCTCAAATATGAATTCTAGCTTCACTGGATATCTTATTCTGGGTTGGCAATTGTTGGCCTGTAGGTGTTCTTCCATTCTCTTCGCACGTGGTAGGTTTGTGTGGAGAGGTCGGCTGTTATTCGGATCCTTTTCCAATTGTAATAAATTTTTTTCTTCGCTTTGGCTGTATTCAAAATTTGCTCTTTATTCTTGAGATCTGAAGTCTTGATTATTATGTGCCTGGGTGAGGATTTTCTAGGGTCTGGTCTGCCAGGTGTTCTGTAGGTTTCGGTTACTTGGGTGAGGTCCCTAGTGAGATTGGGGAAGTTTTCTGCAATCACTTTATTGAAAATATGTTGAAGCCCTCTGCTCTGGTATTTGGTTCCTTCTTCTATTCCAATTATGAGCAGATTATATCTCTTGTCTTTGTCTACTAGTTCCTGGATTAGTCTGCCCTGGAGCTTTACCATTTCTTGGAGTGTGGTGATTTTCTGGTCCTTGTGGGCTGCATCATCGTCCGAGAGAGATTCTAGTTTGAATATGGTCAATTCTTTGTGCTGTGGATTCAAGTGTGGAGTTTATGGATGTCAGGGAGCTATTTATGGTTGCCAGATCAGCTCTGATCATGGAAATTTCTTCCTTTAAAGAGTTGTATTTTAAATCTACTCTTTCGTGCATTTTGCTTCCCAGGATGTTAAGGTCTTCTTTAACGGAGGTTTGCACTGTATCCATTTTTTGCTTCCATTTCTTTCTTGGCTTCCTGCAAGTCCTTTGAGACTTCCATTCTAAACTCCTGGAATTGTTTTCTGAATTCATTCCTGAGGCTTTCCATCATTTCTGCTATCATAGCCTCAGTTGTTTTTTTATTCTCCATCTCCTCTTCAGTCGTACTGCTTTTTGGAGCTGGTGAGTTGGCTTGCTCTTTCATGTAATTTGTAATATTTCTTTGTGATTTGTGCATCTGGAGATCTGTAGGTGGCTTCCTTGGGTTGGCTTTGTGCTGGTTCCCGCTGGTCCATCAGTGGAGACTTGTTTGTGTCCTGGCTCTGGGTTTGAGTTTGGCTGTTGAACCTTACTGCCCAATGGGTGAGCGTGACCATCTTGGTTGTTGCCGGGGTGGTCACCCTCACTGCACTTGGGGGTGGGTAGGTTCTGTGTCTTTCTGTGCAGGATAGTGTCCTGCCACTGTGTTGTGCTGACCATAGCATGCCCCTGGTGGGGGTTGCGGGTTGCTGATTCAGTGTGGCGTGGAGGCTTTTCTCTTCTTTGGTTCTTTTTTCCACTTGGTACCTTGGTCAGAGGAGCTCACCTCTCAGATTGAGATTTGCCTCTGAGAGGCGGCTTGCCCACCTGTGTGGATTGCTCCTATAGAAGCAGTTGTTGCTGTTGAGGAGCAGCCCACCCACCTGTTCCGGGAATGCCTATCAGAGCGGGTGTTGCAGTTTGCCCGCTTGTGTGCTCCCGCAGCAGGTTGGGCAGGAGATCCTCCTGCTGGGGTGCTAGCATGCTGGCCCACGCCGGCCCTTCAGAGGGTGCATACATGTGCACTCTAGTGCTTCCTTTGGGAATGTGCTGCCCCGAGTTGTTGAAGGGTGCTTGTGCCCTCTCGTGAGTTTGCTGTGGGGGGTGGTATGCGTGGACCCCAGCAGGATCAAGTGTCCGGGTGCAGGTTGGTGCCCACAGACTGTGCCTCCACTGTGAGAGGGGCGTGTGTTCGGGCCCAGGTGTCCCTGCTGGGTTGGTATTGCACGCCAGTGGGCCTATGACTGTTGTTCAAAAAGTCCACAAGGACCAAGCACCTCAGGTGGGGCTTCCAATGCCTACCAGTCCCTGGGCCCCTGCTGGGGAGGGGACGGGGCTGGTGCAGCTAGGTTCAGGCTTCCCAGCTGGAGCTTTGGGGGGGTGCCTTGGCACTGCTCTCCCTCTCTTAGTTCCTGTGTCCTCCCAGAGGTCTTAGCGCCACCAGATATGGGGCTGCTTTATTCCCTTGGGGTAGGGATGGGGAGGGAGGGATCTCTAGCTTCTTTGTGGATTTGGGGTCTCTGCTAGAGCTGGTGTTCCATTTGGGGGCGGGGGTTAATGGGAAACTTACTGGTCCTGGGTTGTGTGTGTGTCCCGAGCTGCTGTGGGCTTTTTGGGGGTGGGGTGCTGGGGTGTGGTGATCCGTTGTTTGGTGGTGGTGGCCCCACCTCTCCCTGTCTGCCTTGTATTTTACTTTCTTAACGATAGGAAACCATATGTGGTGACCTCATTCAGTATTACAACACAGTGTGTATATCGATGTAAAATGATGTAAAGAAAGTACTTAAAGAAATTCTATCATAAATAGTGGAGAAGAAAACCATGTGATAGAAGGAAAGCTATATGTATTTCACTTAAACTTGTTATACAGTGACATTAACAGACTGAAATATGAATAATGTACTATCTAGAGCAGGCCCTAAAAAAATTGTACAAAAAAATTTACAGTCAAAACCATCAGAGAGGAAAATTACATTCTGGGAACATTTTCAAATGATACACAGAAAAAGAGGGAAATAAAAACACATTAATTAAAAGAGGGAAGGCAGAAATTAGATAGCAGCAGACTTGGGGTCTAAGAAAACAGTAACTCCATTACATTTAAATGGTGTAAATGCAACTATGAGAAGGTATTGGCTAAGTAAATAATGAAAATCATATATATATGGTTTAATAGATCAATGCTAATATTTTGTTTCAATAAGAATCAAAGTACATTTTAGAGCTAAAAGAAGTTAGCAAAGACAGGAAAGGATATGTCATATGTTAATAAATAATCCACAAAGAAGATTCAATTAAATGAATGAATGTACTAAATGAAAAGGCTTTAAAAGTTGTGAAAGAATACTATGAAAGCTAAAAAAAAAAAAAGACAAACGGACAGTTTCAGTTACAGGTTCAATATACTTCTGTCACAAATTGGAAGAGAAGCTGGACAAAAATGTCAGCTAAAGGACTCCGATGTATCCTCAACCTCAGAATCCAATTGACATTTATAAAAGAAAAAGCAGAAAAAAACCCACTATCTTAAAACAGCACTAGTGACCAGACTGTACACCAACATTGCTAATACCCCAAGCTGTAAACAGAACTTCACCATATTTAAAATAACAAAAAACGTACATTAAAATTTACAAGAAAATCAACAAGTACTTGACAAGTAAACAATGTATTACTAAATAATGCATAGGTAAAAATTATATCTAAAGGAAATTGTTAAAAATGATTGAACTAGGGCTGGGGAAATGGCCTAGTGGCAAGAGAGCTTGCCTCGTATACATGAGGCCCTGGGTTTGATTCCCCAGCACCACATATACAGAAAACGGGCAGAAGTGGCTCTGTGGATCAAGTGGCAGAGTGCTAGCCTTGAGCAAAAGGCAGCCAGGGACAGTGCTCAGGCCCTGATTCCAAGGCCCAGGATTGGCCAAAAAAGAAAAAAAAATGATTGAACTAAACAAATATGTAGCTATAACACAGTGCTAAGAGGGAACTTCTATAGCAAAATTAATGTACAAACAAGGAATTCTTAAATCAACCACCTAAGCTCAAGAAACTAGGGGGGGAAAAACAGAATAAACAAAATCCTGCCACTTCTTACCCATGGAGAAATACATCTATCAAGATTTAATTTTTACAGACAGCTGATGTTAAATGATAAATGCTTTTTTTCAGTAAGATTAGAAATAGGACAATGATATTTGCTTTAATTACCTTTATGCAGTTCACAGATATAAATATTACCAAATTGGTAACACAATAACTAGATAAAATATAGAAAGAAAGAAAGAAAGAAAGAAAGAAAGAAAGAAAGAAAGAAAAATGTCCAATGTGTGGAAGATAGAGCTGTGTAAATAGAGCTTCCTATAAAGTCCCATAAATCTTTGCTATCTTCGTTAATAACCAAGTAAAATCTAAAATTGAAGAACTAATTATTCATCTCAGGAAAGTCACCAGATA
Source organism: Perognathus longimembris pacificus (assembly GCF_023159225.1). NCBI lineage: Eukaryota > Metazoa > Chordata > Mammalia > Rodentia > Heteromyidae > Perognathus > Perognathus longimembris. The sequence goes on from NC_063170.1 coordinate 15,731,401, forward strand.
CCACAAAACATAAAATCAATTATATTTTACATGCAATAGTATTCATTAATAAATTAGAAATATAGTGCTATTTATAAATCTCTGAAAAATGAAAGATGTTTAAATTTAACAGAACATATTCATGACATTAGCGCTATAAACCACAAAAATTCCATGAAAGAAATAAAGCAATTCTAAATTAACAGCAAATAATACAGTGTTCAGTTATTTGAAAATTAAGTATAATAAAGATGTCAGTCTTTCATCATCTCAATTTTATGCATTAGTTTATGCAAATTCTCTCAAAAGGCCAACAGGATGTATTTTGTTGATGTAGGCAAAAATATTGTGCAAATTTATAAATGTGAAATTTTTCTTTATACAATACCTTAAAAGATTCTAGAATTGAGTTTTACAAGCTTATTATTATTATTATTATTATTATTATTATTATTATTATTTTGCCAGACCTGGGCTTGAACTCAGGGTTTAGGCATTGGCTCTGAGATTCTTTTATCAAGGCTAGCACTCTCCTACTTCACTCTCCTACTTGAGCCACAGAACTACTTCTTTCTAAGTAAAGTGAGCCATTTTTTGTTTTAACTGGCTAAGGAAAAAAAAAGTTGTATTTAGATTCTTGATGTAAACACTTGTTTGTTTGTTTTAAAGATATTTCCAATAATTAATGATTATCCTCAAAGGTATAGTTTTGTTTGGGCACCATTCTGGTTACCCATCCCAGAATATCAAACCTGTGTCATGATTGTAAGAGGATGGATATAAATATACTCAAATTTCTACATTCTATCTGCAGGCAACATCCCATATATTGTAAAATTCAATTAAATTCATCTACACACAGTTTTTGAGTTCAGCTTGAAACTGATAGTCAGACATGAAGAGACTGCTTTAGATTTAGTAGTGCAAGAGTTCATGGCAGTATTTTAAGACCTCAAAAAATGAAAATGAAGTTTGAAAATCTATTATCTTTTTATACTAATAATTATGACTATGACTCATTCGAATCAACCTTTCAAGTATCTTGTCATAAAGTAAAGGACAAGTTACAGGGTACCTTAACAAGAAGTTAGTAAAAGAAAAAAATTTGCATAATTCTGTAGCTTTCATTTGGCTTAAGTTTAAATCCTCCAAACTTAACATCAAAGTTCATTTTTGATATATCCTAAAACTGCTCTTTCAAATTAATTTTGATCTTTGAGTTTGTATTAAGTTCTGAAACTCCTTTTATGAATTATATATAAAATGATTATGGATCTACCATTTCTGATTTTCATTCAAAAAATCAGAGAGCTGGGATGGGTGATTTACATATGGACATATAATTATCCTGGCACAGAAATTCACAAAAGACATTTAACAACTCAGGATACATTGACACAGAAATGGAAAAGAATGACAAACCATGTAGCTTTAAAAGTCTCTTCATCATCAATTAGTGTCATGAATAAATTAGCCTCTTAAGTGGGAAATTATAGACAGCTCTACAGAGTAGACCAAATTTGGCACTGCATGCCTTCTGCAAATAAGGTAAAAATACTGTACTTAATTAGCTATCCATTTAGGAATTGTTTTTAAAATAAGGCTAAAAAAAGACAATCAATATAAAAGCACATATCTGGTATATTTAATCTCATATCTTGCATGGCAACTGGTTTTAGCACAAGAGACATACCTTAAACATTCCGTGTTTATAACCTGAAATTGTTCTGAAAACTATAATTTTCAAATTAAATTAGTTTTCATGAGATACTTGGATGGAAGGATGTAAGACAGAAGGTATTCGGGCTCAAGTGGTATGTTGACTTCCCATACATACCTATTACATATCACTTAATAACCTTTGTAAAATAGAAATAAGAACATGAAGTAGTTACAAGTTTATTATGAAGTATCAATAAGATAACAAATATTATATATTTAGAATATTCTGTTTATGATGTCCCTGACATAGCCCTAAGCATGTACAGTTTCTCATTTATAGCAGTGTATACAACTAAAAGCAGAAATGATCATTTGAATCATCTATAGTCTCCCTCTTCCTGGCTCTCTTCTAAGTAATAGTTTGAAGACACTTTTGGAAAGAGCAATATGCATATCCATAAGATCTTGGTTCTAGAAAGACATTCAATGCAAAGAACACAGAGTCTTTCTTTGGAACTTTGTGCAAGACATCCAATTCTTCCTGCGTGATGGTGGCAAAAGAGCTCTGATTGAGAAAGTATGAATGATTCTGCTATTTACTAAATGTTCTTATGTGGCTGTTATTTTTTTTCTTATTACTCTGAATGCCTTCTTTATATATTATGCTAGTGTATAGAATGGCCTCACAACATTTATGGAACATTGAAATTTTATTACCATAGAAATATGCATATCTTTTCTTCTCTCATACAGTTCTTCACACATAGGCAGTCAATGGTAGAATAATCATTTCGGTTGATACATCAATTGGGCAGCCATCACAAAGAGAAATAGAGATTTATATAAAAATCTTAGAAAAAGTAATGTTACATCAGCCATGCAATGGCATAATTGAAATATTTTCAAAAATAGACTTATCTATGGACAGGATCAGAGTGTTTATACAAATATGAAGATGCATATTAATGAAACATTATGACAACCAGTTTCTAACATTGGCATATTTATGGAGTTTTTATACAAATGGTTTTTTAATAGTACAAGGAAAATGACACATTCTTATTTGAAGCCAAAATAACCACCCCTAGCCTTTTAATAGTTTTTATTTCCTTCCTTTACTTCGAAGAGAATATGGTTTCACTCTCAGGCCAGCCCTTCCATAATTCAAAGGTTAATTTCATACTAGTGTTTTCTAATTCTAGCAAAATACTAACTTCCTTCAGTTATTCATCCCAGAACATTATTTTTAAAGCCAGGCCATTCTATTTTGATTGAAAGCACTTTAAAATAGAGCACTTAAAAGAGAGCAGAGTATTCCTGTCATTGGCCTGATAAATGGGCCTATCTAATTCTAATTCTGATAGGAACAGAATTTCTACTACATAAGTGAGGGGTTAGTTAGCCTTTGAAGTCGCTATATCACATGCATGAGGGACACTTGGTTTACTTTGCCTACAAACCCTTACATCTTTATACAAATACTTCTTTGTTGCATTGTCCATCACATTTGATTTATCAAAATGTTTTTTTTTGTACATATTTGAATGCCACAGCTTTTTTGGCAATGGGAGGTCTTGCTATGTAGCTCTCTGACTGTCCTCAAGCTCCCAATCCTGCAGCTTTTCTCAAGTGCTCAGAATCCAAACACAAGCCACTATGCTCAGCTTACACATATAGCTATTTTTCAAAGCTAATTTTGATTGAAGTTAACATTTTATCTTCACTTCTATCTCATATTTATAACTCCAGTGGTCAGAAAAATGCTTTTGAGTCAATAAAACAGAGATTATGCAACTTTCTGTCCGCCGGGCCAGCCGGTGGTGAAAAGGGAATCCTGAATGAGGGGGTCGAGGATAAAGAAAAGGAAAAACAAGGCAAGAGAAAAAAGACAAGAGGCAAAGATGGGGTACGGGAGGTCAGCAGCCGTAAGATTGAAACTCAAGACTGCAGCCATGTTTATTCTTAAATTCCAGCTTATATGCAGTTTGACAATCAGGAAATAGTATAGGATTAACTAAGGTTTAAGAAAGCAGGAAGGCCCTGAAGTTTGTAAATAACAACAGACAGTAAAACAAGATATGGTTGAATGGCTTACATAACACAGACTCTTGTGGACATAATAAAACATCTCGGGATTAGTACTGTCCTTCAAGTAAACCATATCCTTGCATGTCCTTGAGGTAACAACATAGCCAGAGGTTAGGATGAACTTTGTTGTTGGCTCCCTAAGCCATGACCTTGCATGTCCTTGAGAATAAGCCAGAAGTCAGGGTGAATTTCGCTGTTGGCTCCCAACATTTCTGGAAATATATATGGCTTTGTATAGATGCAGGTGCTTAGGTCCTACTGCAAACCATTCTTTTTGGTCCTGTGCATACAGAATCTTAGAACTTTTTTTTTTAATATTTACAAAGTACTTGTGAAGAAAGCGACAACAAAGCCATTATTGACAAGCTCTGATAGTACTTCTATTTTTTGAGCTAATCCCAGATTTGACTCTATTAGTTATTTAAATTTTTTTGCAGGTTTCACCAGAGACCCTGCCTGCCCAACAGACAAAAGTGAAAGTGTTTTTATGTATGTGCCTGTCATGGGCCTGAGATCTGTCCTTGAGTGTTTTGGTTCAAGACTAGTTCTCTACCACTTGACCCATGGCTTCACTTCTGACTTTTTGGTGACTAATTAGAGATGAAAGTTCCTTGTACTTTCCTACTCAGCCTGAGTTTGAATTGTGATCCTTGATCCTAGCCCATAGAATGGGTTTGGCCTTCTCTGTCTGAACTACTTGCAGTAATAAGGTGCAGGGCTAGATTTACCTCCCCCGGTGCAGGGATGCTAAGCTTAATCCCTTATCAGTGCTCCCCTTTTCACCCTCTCCCCTGGGCACCTGACCAGCAGGCGGCCAAGGTGGAGTAAAGGGACACGGGCTAGCCTAAGGTGGCCGAACAAGATCCCCTTTTCCTCCCTCCTTACCCACCAAGGAAGCCAGGCACAGACGGATCTCGGAGACGCTTCGGAGAGCAATCCAATTTAATTGGGAGGGACTCACAGTAATATAGTAGTGATGGCGAGGATTGAGCATGAGCTGGCGATAGGCTGGCGAGCTTGTCCATCCAAGAGCAGCTCCCAAGGACCTCCCTCATGGGCTAACGTCACTTCCCACAGTACCGCCCTCTGGGCAAAGCCCACCAAAAAGGGAGCACACATGCTCGCTGGAGCAAGGTGGGGGATGGTCTCAAAGCAACCCCTTCTGGTTCCAGACCCAGAAGGAGATAGGTGTGGCTCACTTCCACACTGCCCCAGGGCTGGGGGAAGGGCGGCGTCTCTGGAGCACTCTCCTCGCCCTTCCCCCCTTAAGGCCAAGATGAATCCCCAACATCTGCCCCTTTTATTTTTTTTTCTTTTGAACACCAGGAGGTGCCTTACTTGAGGGCGCACCATGTCTTAGGTTGCCCCCCCCATGGGGGATCTTACCCGTCTTCGGCTAACGCACTAGCACTTCAGGCCAACCTGCCTGCCGGGCCAGCCAGCCCGATGAGGGGACTTGGGGAGAGTGGGATTGGCACTTGAAAGAAAGCCCTGCTAATTTTTTTCATGCCAGCAGACCTCAGTGAGCAGCGGGTCCTAATGGGCGTGTGACCAACCTCATGGGGTTCCTAAATGGCTAAAGGCCAAAGGCCACTTGTTGTCTGGACAGCTCTGGCTTTTCACTCACAATATAAGAGACCAATTTGTCTAGCACAGGGCAATGCAAACATAATGCAAATGGAAACATCAAGCAGACATGAGCATAAGCAATCATAACACAAGGCAAATGCAACCTGAGCAACTGTAACACATGAGCAATTATAACACAGGCACAATGCAGTGGAGGGTCTCTTATCTGGCTCAGTCCATAGGAGATAGAGGAGTCCTGGTCCATTTCAGTGTCACTCAAGGTAGTGCAGATGGCTCTCCCTTTCCTTGATGGTGAGGTAGAGGCAGGTTCAGGTCCTGGCGATTTGGCAGCCAGGGTGCTGGTAACAATTGAGGTTAGTAGACACTTTATAGAAAACATTGCAGCAAGGTACCAATCCCTTGCTTATTGTAAACATTTATCATAAATCATTAAGTGTCCAAACCCTTTAGCTCCAATTTCCCTCCAATGGGGTCCCCTAAGATAAGCAGCAAAGGGGGGAGCGAAGGAAGGAACAACAGTGTGCAAAATTTCCCTTTAATTCTTGTGCCACTCTGCCACAGCAAATATTGCTCCAAAAGGCGTCAGGCAAGGTCCAGGGAAGAAACAGGGCTGACACTGGGTCCATTGCTGGTACAGGCAGGCTTTCCCGTTTCTCCATAGAAAAATCCACCACGGTCTTTGTTTTCCTGAAGAGAAAACAAGGAGAGACATCCCTCAAGGTCCCTTGGGTGGTCATTCAGATGAACAATATTTTAAGTCTGTAGCTGGTATCCAGATTGGATTCAGTTTCCCAGTTGGGAAAACGCATGGGAATCCCCTTCCCGCACTGATAAGTGGGTCTGGGCCGCGCCATCCTCCTGTAAGGGGGTCCTTCCAATGGACTTCCACCTTTAAGTAAGGTGTTTGGCTTGACCAATGTCTCTGGAAAGCCGACAGAGGTTGGTCCTTAGAGAAGTTTAAAATATTCAGTGTAAACATCGCTGTCCTTAGCTCATCATGGGGGCTTCCCCCTCCTTTTTGTTTTAATAATTGATCCTTCAGGGTCTTATTATGCCTCTCAATTATGGCCTGACCCTTTGGGTTGTATGATATTCCAATGGTATGTTTAATATTTTACTTTTGGAAAAAGGCCTGTAAAGGCTTGCTGATGAAACAAGGTCCATTATCTGTCTTTACCTGTAATGGGAGCCCTAGGATAGCAAAACATTGTAGAAAGTGACTCTCAGCATGCCGTGCTCTTTCGCCTGAATGGGCCGTGTCCCAGCAGGCATGAGAATGGGTATCTATGGACATAAATATATATATTTCAACCTTCCAAAAGGAGTGTAGTGGGTTACATCAGTTTGCCAGATAACATTAGGCTTTAGGCCTCTGGGGTTGAGCCCCGGAGATTGTAGAGGAGGGACTTGCAGAAAGGGCATACATGACTTGCAAGTCCTAATAATCTTTTTTAAGTCTTTTACAGGAATTGAAGGAAATTTCTGATGTAACCCTCTCCAGTTTAACTGTGTACGCTCATGGAGTCCTTGGACCATTTTAAGGTTTTGAGGTTGTACAATAACCATAGCTACAATAGTCCCATTAGCGGCCAGATGGTCGGCCATATGATTACTTTGTGTCAGGTCCCCAGGCAGTCCTTGGTGTCCGCGAAGGTGCTGTAAGAATATAGGCTCAACCCGCTCTTTTAACAGAGACCTGACTTGGATCATCAGAGGGGTGATTGGGTTTTCATCTAATTTAATATATGAGGACACCAGGTTTGGTAGCAAATTAACCACATACAAACTGTCAGAAAACAGGTTTGTCGGCTGTTTGACATGGGTCAGTGCCAGGGCAACTGTGTACAGTTCCTTAAACTGTGCTGATCCAGTAACTGCCTCAAAGTAATGGGTGTTTCCTTTCCCATCGGCAGGAGGGGAGGCAGAGCATACCACCATGGCAGACCCCGCTCTTCCCCCATCTGTAAACACATTGGCAGCCTTGACAAGAGGCCTGGTAGAGAAAGTACAGGATGGGTCCATTGTAGCCTGGAAAATGAGGTCACCCACCTCGAGGTGCCATAATGGCAATCTACCTTTCCCATAAAACCCTCCAAGGCACTGGACACCCGTGCATTATTCCTTCTGACCCATTAAAAATCTGACAGCCGGTAGGGAATGGTTAGCACATCGGGATCTTGCCATAATGTCTCAGGGAAGTATCCCTGCCCCTGATTTTCAAGTCCGCTGGTCTAGCTGGGAATAAACCCTGGGAGCTCCTCCCACTGATGCGTGCACCCATTGGAGAGGCTCGCCTGACTGGGTAATGGCGGCTGAGGAAAGCTTAGACCCGGGAAGGGTCCAAAGGCAAAGTGGGCACTCAGGCTTGTAGCGGGCCAACTGTGCCATATTTAGGGCCATTTGGCTTTTCTGCAAGGCTGTTTGAAGTGATGGAGTTATTGTAATAACATCAGTGGGTGCTTTGCCCTTCAAAGAGTCATGGAGGGGAAGCAGCTCCTCTGTAGGCAGGTGAAGCCAGGGTCTTAACCAATTAATCTCACCCAACAGTCTTTGCATCTCCACCAGAGTATAAGATGACTGGAAGGATAACTGGGGCTTAAGGGGGCACACAGAGTCTAGTTTAAGTTCTTCCCCCAAGATCTTAAAGGGGTATACTTTCTGAACCTTGTCACTGGCTATATGCAGTCCTCCTCTTTGTAGGAGTGTTTGTAGCTTGCTATAGGCAGAGTCTAGCACTTGGATATCTTCTGCTCCAATAATGATGTCATTCATATAGACATGTAAAATAATATCTGACTGGCTCCTAAGAGGTTGAAGAACTTGTTACACATAATGTTGGCAGAAGGCAGGACTATTAACCATGCCCTGAGGTAAGACTACCCACTCATACCTCTGGTCTGGCCCCTGGTAGTTAACCGAAAGCATGGAGAAAGCAAACTTTTCACAGTCCTGGGGGTCAAGGGGAATGGAAAAGTAACAGTCCTTGATGTCAATTATAATGAAATTAAGATCCTGAGGAATAGAGGGGATCCATGGCAGCCCCCGTAAAGGAGTGCCAGTGGGGATTATCCGCTCATTAATTTTTCTTAGGTCCTGTACCATCCTCCATTTACCTGAGGCCTTTTGTACAACAAATACAGGGCTGTTCCAAGGGCTCAGTGAAGGTCTAATATGCCCGAGGGACAGTTGTTCTGATATTATTTCCTTTAATCTTTCTAGCTTGTTTGAGGGAAGTGGCCACTCTTCCACCCACACCGGGGGACCCGGAAGCCATCGAATGGCAGGGACAGTAGGAACAGTGGCCCTTAGAATTGGGGGTGAGGCCCTGTAGAAGAAACAGGGTCCTTCTGCCCCGAGGCCTCAGAGGGAGGCGCTTTTTGGCAGCCACTAGGGCTGCCTGACAGGTCCTGGCCTGTGATGACCGCGGCCTTAATCTTTCCCAAGATATCCCATCCTAGCAGGTTATCTGGTGAGTTTGTCATTATTAAGGGGCGCACTACCCCCTTGCCACCATTCATGTCATCCCAGGGAAGCCAGTTCCTGGTTGTCTCACTCTCAGCTGTGCCTCCTACCCCCGATGTCTGGGGTCTGGGGATTAGGTCCCACCATGGAGGCACTAGGTCCTCCTTTAATATGGTCCGATCTGCTCCGGTATCAACTAAGACTCGGAACTTCTTTCCAGCTATAACAATTTCTCTTTGGCCTCATTTCTGGGACTATTGGGACTGCCCAGAGGGCCTTGGCCTCAGGCTGTTTATTGGGCCTGTCTCGGGATTGATCACCTCCTTCAGGTGAATGGGGCTGGAGGGCGCCCCATTAATCATTTAAAGGCCTTCCCTTAGCATCAAATCTGGACTTACAATCCTTTCGCCAATGAAATCCCTTTTTGCAGTGGGGGCAAGGTTTTGTGGGTAGCTCCTTGGCCCAGCCAGAGGGCTGTCCTCTCGAGGCACCAGATCTTACAAGACCAGAAGGACACTCCCTCTTGAAGTGGCCCAGGCCACCACATTGGTAACAACGCTCCCTACTTACCTCACCGGTGGGGGCAGGAGCAGGCTCCTTAGTAAGCAGAGTGGTCAGCGGCTGTGCCTGGTGGGCTCACGCACTGATGCCCCAACAAGCATAAATCCAGCTGTCCACAGATCTCTCCTTTACTCCTGCACAAGCCAGTCTTCATTCTGATGTCATCCCTTCCCACACCAGGGTCATTAGAAATTGATTTACCTGGGACCCAGGAAACTGTCTGTGGAGATTGTCCTTCACTCAGCCAACGAAGGCAGCAAGACTCTCATTGGTCCCTTGGGTAGCTTTTACTGCCGGGGTCTCTAGGGACCCCTCTCCCAAGCCACACCATGCGGCCAGTCCCACAGCCTGTATCTGCTCCCAGTAGGGGGCAGGGAAGGCAGCCTATTGGGGTCAAGTGGATCTAAACAGCATGCCAAAGGTTATGGGGATTGGCGGATCGGTGGCCTGATTTCTCTCCACCTGAGCATAGCACTCATATCTGAAAAGGGAACACCACTCCTCATACATTGTTCTATCAAGCAGTGACCAGGCCAGGCTTCTCCACTCCTGAGTGGTAGAAAACCGGTGGGCCACGCCCTCGAGTAGGCTCTCCCCCCCAGCGGGTGTCGGTCCCCCTCCCTCGAGGACTATTCTCCTGAATTCTCTGAAATCTTGTATCTCCTGGGGCTGCCACGAGGCTGAGATGGCTACCAGGTTGAGATTTGCTGAGTCGTCTGAGCTTGGTGAATGCATGCTGCTGCAGCCACTGGACTGCTGCTGCCTCTCAGCCGGGCTCCTTAAATCTGCATATGTATGGAGCTGAGCCCGGCTTCCGGTGGGGGAGGGGTAGCGAGCCTGCAGGGGCCACTGCGCACATTGTTCTCCCGCCACATGCCTCGGGGCCATGGCAGCTAGTCCAGGGTCCTGGAGATCAGGCCCACGCTCCTCCCTGGGCCCCTCGGAGTGGGGCATCACCCTCTCCAGATCAAAATTCCCCCCTGCTGCCCTCTCTTGAGTCCAGGGACTCTCCTCTGGGTCTGAGGAAAAGCAGGCCTTAAGGGTCTTGATAGCCTGGAAGGTCACAAGGGGGAGTTCCTCTCCCAACTCCTCTTCCTTACCTTCCAATTCTCGCCCTAATCAATAAGGGACAAATTATTCCACCTACTCTGAATCTGTCCCATCGTCTTTGCTGACCTGATGGAAGAACCACGTGTCCCGGAGACTCTACTCCAATTCCCTTAGGGCTTGCTGGTAGCTGCTGGACTCCCTCCTGCGGGTTCAAGCCCCACGTTTGGGCCGCAAATTGCCGGGCTAGATTTACCTCCCCTGGTGCAGGGATGCTAAGCTTAATCCCTTATCAGTGCTCCCCTTTTCACCCTCTCCTCTGGGCGCCCAACCCACGGGTGGCCAAGGTGGAGTGAAGCAACACGGGCAAGCCTAAGGTGCACGTGGCCAAACGATCCCCTTTTCCTCCCTTCTTACCCACCAAGGAAGCCAGGCGCAGACACTTTGGAGAGCAATCTGACTTAATTGGGAGGGGCTTACAGTAATATAATGATGATGAGAATTGAGTATGAGCTGGCGTAGGCTGGCGAGCTTATCCATCCAAGAGCAGCTCCCAAGGACCTCCCTCATGGGCTAACGTCACTTCCCACAGTACCGCCCTCTGGGCAAAGCCCGAGAAAAAGGGAGCACACATGCTCACTGGCACAAGGTGGGGGATGGTCTCAAAGCTATCCCTTCTGGTTCCAGACCCAGAAGGAGATAGGTGTGGCTCACTTCCACACTGCCCCAGGGCTGGGGGAAGGGTGGTGTCTCCGGAGCGCTCTCATCGCCCTTCCCCCCTTAAGGCCAAGATGAATCCCCAACAAATGCTTAACATGTGTCAGACACTATGCTAACTAACCTGGGACATGGAATGACCTCTCCTTATCACGAAAAGGATAAATAAAACAGATCCACCAAACCAATGAACCAACAGTTAGTCACCAGTCATTCTTAGAGTAAATCACACAAATAGCATAGCCATCTGTTCTCTCATTGGTTTCTGAACATGATCATAAGGTTTTCCTTATACCCAAACAATAATCTATTCTGCTAGATCTACCAGCTTAACAAAAGCAGTGCAGATTTTAAGTGTTAGAATGGTATTAGAAAGTCAGTCTCTGAATTCCAATTCAGTCTATTTCCATTTCCCTATGCTGTTTTCTAATCCACATGATGCCTGGCATGTTTTCATTTGACAGATCCTCTTATGAAAATTGTTGTATATATAGGCCCCCGACAACACTAAGTACTTTAGTTTAAGGACTTATTCCAAATATATATTGATCCAACAGACTTGAGTTCAGCTTGGTTCAATGTGTAAGGGGTTTCTTTCTGTATATCACAGAATAAATGGTAGATACTAAGAATTCCGAATATTTTCAGTACATTAGAAAGAAATAGATATATGCATTACATCCATATTTTCCCTGACCCACCTTCTACTTGGGCCTAATCCTTCATACTCAGAAAGCAGTGCCACTAACTTCCCTAGTGTTCTGTGTTCTCAGGAACATAGGCCATGTGGGCTAAATCTCATGACTTTGGGAGAATGATTATCTCCACCTACTATTCACCCGTTATCAGGAAGCTCCTTCTTGTCATTCAGGCCCTGTATGACTGCTGCATTTTAAATTTAGTCTTCCCTTATCACCTTATTTAAATTATCTTTCTATACAGTGGCATGCTGAGATTTCCAGGGCTAACTTCTTCTTAGTACTTTTGGATGCCAGAAATAATCCTCATAGGTGTGTTTGCTCTCTCTCTAGTCTATTGATTGAGCAGTGGGGATATTTAAATTATTATCAGTGTACTATTAGAAGAAAACAGAATCTGTAATACAGCAAGTAAATATGTAGATAAATTAAATGGTGAACATTAAGGTATTATAAGGGAAGAACTAAGAACATCAAGAAAGAAAATAGTTCTTGAAGAAGACCTATTGCATACACTCTGGGAAGTTAAATGCATACTTCACTGAAGAGTTTCTCTTCGTTTTTGTAGAATGAATGAGTGATGTAGTAAATCACAGTAAACCTTGCTGAAGTGTGTACTACATTTCCATAATGTTTCTCTAAAGTGGAGCCTATTAGATATTTCAGCTATATAAAAATCTTCCAATCATTGTCATGAAAGCACATTCAGGTCTATTGCCTATGAAATACATCTCCTTAAGCCATCAGACTTTATCATTCCCCCTTGCCAGATTCTTGTTATTGCTCCTCCATTGGATCCAACCAAAACCAGGACTGATAAGAGTAGGAAAACATGGTTGCTTTTGTATGTTTGTCTCAGAGTCATGTTGTCAGAATCTTCAATACAATTATGTTTCCCTTTTCTCCTTGTGGTGTCTTTCTTCAGGGAAATCCCTCTTTTAGAGATATTGACCTTTAAATAGTGAAATTTTGTTGGAGATTATTGTATGTGACTTATTTGTATTCCATTTAAAAAAAATCCTAAAACTTTAGAAAACCAGTGAATTATTCTTTGGAAGTACTGCTTAGGGATCTAGGACTTATACTGAATTAAAGGATCAGTGTTTAAGGAATAGAATAAGAATATAATAACATCTACAGGTATCATTTCTTGTGGCTTAAAATTCGTAGGAGTAGGGAAAAACGATTCTCCATTCCATTCTTGCAATCCTGCTTTCTAATTTCAATTATTCATCCTACTGTTGTGTGAGCATACACTATTAGTCTCGCTGAACCTCAGTTTCTCCATGTGATACTAGCAAAATATTGCACAAGATTATTTGAGAAATGAAATCGATAACTAAATATTACTTGACCTAAAAGAATTCCTTGTAACCAATTTTATCTTAATACAAGGAGGTTCCTGAACAGTCAACTTATAACAAGAAGTTCATAGTTCAGGGGTTCAAGGACAGGGTGGTTATCTTGGCTCAGCTCTGCAGATAGCATAAAAGAGCATGAAATTTTAATTCATGGCCATGTCCGCAGCAGCTCAAAGATCATCCACCACAATTCCAACCTTCTAGAGAGTCTACAACCCCTGTTCCTAATAGTACCACTTTGGAGACCAAGTCTTGAATATATGGGTGGTTATGGACAATCACAATCCCACAGAAGCATTTGAGCACCATACAACCACCACCCCTTTATATGACAGAGACACTGAATCTCAAACACACACACACACACACACACACACACACATACACACACACACACGAATTTTGCTAGCAACAAGTTTTACATATCTTTCCACTGGTACTAAATTTTATTCACCATGTTTTAGTCAGTATTCTTCCTTTTCATGATCATCATTAATATTCAGAAGTCAAGGGAGCTACTTATAGGTCCTGAGCGTTACCCAGTATGCTTGGCAGCCACATCTGGGGAAAAGAAAATGGGAGGAGAATGTCAGACTCATGGGCCAATAACTTTAATTAGGATCTGGGTTGTTCCTCAGACAGCTTTCTTCCAGGGAGAGTTTTGTTTTTGTTTCTTGTGGGCTTGTTTCTTTTTTTCCTTATATTTAGGCTTGAATGCAAGGCATGTGTGTGTGGGATATCTTTTAGCTTTTCTGATCAATCCTGGTGTTCTACCATTTGAGTCACAATTCTGCTTGTAGTTTGGGGGTGACTAATAGGTGAGAGGAGTCTTTTAAGACTTTCCTGCCATAGGCTACCTTTGAGCCTTGATGCTCAGATCACAAGTAACATTACAAGTTTGAGCCACCAGCTTGCTTAAGGCAGGCAGGTACAAGTTCCAGGAGGTCACAGTGTAACTGAAAGGTGGACAGTGTGGCAGCTCCTTATAGTCCACATGGGATACAGGGGTCAGCAATCCAGTCAAGTAGGTAATAACTGCCAGGGGCTGGTGACTCACTCCTGTAATCCTCGCTACTCAGAAGACTGAGATGTGAGGATCATGGTTCACAGCCAATCTTGGCAGAAATGTCCTTAAGACTCTTATCCCCAATTAACCACCCCAAACCTGAAGTCAAGCTGTGGCTCAAAGTAGCAGAGCACTGGCTTTGAGTAGAAAAGTTTAGAGACAGCATCCCAACCCTGAGTCTAAACCCCATAACCACCAAATGCATACATACATATGTCCATATATACATGGGTCATATCTATAGATTACCTATGGGCAGGGTCACTAGGAGGAAGTCTTGATAGGAAAAAAACCTTAGATTGTTCATATTGAGAAACTATAGAGACATAGCACTAGGAAATGCACCACGAATGCCCACACTCCCCTCCTGACATGTGAAAGTTAAACTTACAATTTGAAAGGACACTACAGAACATAAGAGGTGGATTCTGAGTGAAAGTGCTCAAGTCAAAGAGGAGTTCTTTGCTTTAGGGAAAGTCTATGCTGTAAACAGAGACTAGCACTATCAAAGCCATCCATATCTGAGTAAGAAAACTGCTGGAATTTAAAGATTCTCATTTTTTAAAAGGAAGCTCTTGTGAGTCAAAAGAAAATATTGCTTCTGGTCAGAAACCTGAGATGTCAGAGTCATGCTAAGTGAAATCAGCAGCAGAGAAAGTTATTTCAAATAGATTTTTAATAATAACTGACACAGTCCTTCAAATGTAATAAATGTGAAAGTCAACAAATAAAATCCCTTGACAAGGATGTGCTGAATACATCTTCCACGACAGCAGCCTCATGTCCAGCACATTAAAAAAGTCTCTGAGTTCAACCTTGGCAACTGCACACACATCCTAGTGTTGTTAGTGAATAATGAAATTGAATGTTGCATGCAACTTAGGAAGGGCACTGAATGTGAATGTGTGTCAGTGATTTACAAATTGTAGCAAGGATGGAGGAAAGTAAGTTGGGTAACTGAAGCATGATTAACAACCTTAAACAGGGAAAAATAAAACCCGAAGCAGGATACCGTAAGTGGAATAAGTTAAACTCGAATAGATGTTGCATACATAGAAAATGAAATTTAAAGAAAATCTTAAGAAGTCTCTGAGTGATGTTAGAGAAGTCAGAATTTATTTCAAGCTGTATGGGAAGTCAGTGAGCAATATTACAGAGGAGAGTGATATAATCAGAATTGAGTTCAACGTGTTCTATTAATGATCAACTGACTGTCATTTCCCCCTTTCCCTTTCCTCATCTGTAAAATGAGAACATAGGGTCATTTTTTAAAATAGTTACACTCTTTTAGTCTATTATACTATAGATTCTTCTCTGGCCACACACAATAAATCAACCTATCTGGCACTGGGCATTTTATGAGTCATGGAAGAGATGTGACATTTAAATTTCATTTAGATCTGGCTATTTGCACACTGTAGTAGAAAGAGCAGAGAACAGGGATTGTACCACCTCCCTTACTGGCAATCAGAAAGCTTGAGAAACTACTCAACTTGCAAAGCCCTAAATTCCCCTCATTTATTAAACAGAAGGATGAAAGATCCACTAACGAATTTCTTATAGATGAAGTCATCTTTGTAAATGAATTATCTCATTCCCCTTCTCTGAGGCATTTGACAATGTGTTGGAATTTTCCCCTATAGTATACTTTCCCAGTGTCTACCACCTATTTTGTTTTTAATCAAACCAAAGACAGAATTTGGCCTTCTAAGAATGTAAAGTAGTCTTATATATACATCTCAGAGAGAATGTCCCAAGCTCTCTTTGACAAGCTGAGGGAACTTAGAATCATTGAGATCCATAAGTTAATGAAGTAACAAATAGAGAAATACCATATGTTTATCTAGATGTAACAAATCTACTTGTGTGGTTATAGCGGATCATCTGTGTGTTCCATTGGCAAGGCTCAAAGTAAGCACTATCTCTTTGCTCCCATCCAAACAGATTTACAGTGATGGACTTTAATCTTTACTTACCTTTTTTCCATAGAAAATCCAAAGTTTAAAAAGAATTCTTCCTTAATTGATGTAATGTAATTTTTTTCGAGTTTCCTCTATTTATTATTTACTTGGGTTTACTTGACATAGCCTAAAGATGCACCTTAAATTTCAAGACCAGAGGAAAAAAATACTACATACAATTAAATACATAGCAGACACTTGTAGGGTCGATGCAAGGGAGTTTAGGACCAACACAGTAAGAATTGTCTAATTGTACTTACATTTTGGGGGAAAGTACTATTAATAAAATGAATAATACAGAACAGAAATGTTTAAATAATTTAGTTTTCCATCAAATATCCTCACACAGAGAGAGAATACAGAGCTATTTTTTTTCCTGGATATATTCTCTCTTCTAAGGTTAAGGTGGCATCTTTACAAAATAAATATCACTGCAACACATTTTTTTTTTCTTCAAATTTTTATTATCAAACTGATGTTACAATTTCATACGTTAGGCATTGGATACATTTCTTGTACTGTTTGTTATGAGTTTATTTTCTATATTGCTATTTCTCTAGTTCTTTTTTTTTTCTTTTTTTTTTTCCCACAGTTTTTTTTTTTTTCTCTCAAATTTTTATTATCAAACTGACGTACAGAGAGGTTACAGTATCATACGTTGGGCATTGGATACATTTCTTGTACTGTTTGTTGCCTTGTCCCTCATGCCCCCCTCCCTCCCCCCCTTTCCCTCCCCCCCCCAGTTGTTCAGTTCACTTACAGCAAAAAGTTTTACAAGTATTGCTTTTGTAGTTATTTCTCTTTTTTTACCCTGTGTCTCTCGAATTTGGTATTCCCTTTGAATTTCCTACTTCCAATACCAGTAAACACGGTTTCCAATACACTCAGATAAGATTACAGAGATAGTGTAGGTACAAACATAGGAAGGTGATACAAAACATCATCAATAATAGAAACTACACATACACATAGGACGTTGAAAGTAGTTATAACTGTGATATATCACTTGTTTCCATATCATGGAGTTCATTTCACTTAGCATCATCTTATGTGTTTCTAAGGGTATAGCTATTGGGCCTTGTGATGCTCTGCTATGGCTTACATAAACCTGTACTAATTATTCCCAATAAGGGAGGCCATAGAGTCCATGTTTCTTTGGGTCTGGCTCACTTCACTTAGTATAACTTTTTCCAAGTCCTTCCATTTCCTTACAAAAGGGGCAATGTCATTCTTTCTGATAGAGGCATAAAATTCCATTGTGTATATGTACCACATTTTCCTGATCCATTCGTCTACTGAGGGGCATCTGGGTTGGTTCCAGATTCTGGCTATGACAAATTGTGCTGCAATGAACATTGTTGTGCTGGTGGCATTACTGTGATTTTGTTTGTGGTCTTTTGGATAGATACCCAAAAGTGGGGCTGCTGGGTCATAGGGGAGTTCTATATTGAGCCTTCTGAGGAATCTCCATACTGCTTGCCAGAGTGGCTGAACCAGTTTACATTCCCACCAACAATGAAGTAGGGTTCCCTTTTGGCCACATCCCCTCCAACAATTGTTATTATTAGTTTTCTTCATATATGACATTCTTGCTGGGGTGAGATGGAATCTCAATGTTGTTTTGATTTGCATTTCCTTTATGGCCAGTGATGTAGAGCATTTTTTCATATGTCTATTAGCCATTCTCATTTCCTCATCAGAGAAGTTTCTTTGTAAGTCTTTAGCCCACTTGATGAGGGGGCTATTTGTTCTTTGCAGTTTTGTTTTGGAAGAAGGTAATTTTTTTAGTTCTGCATATATTTTAGAGATGAGGCCTTTGTCTGTTGAATGTCCGGTAAAGATTTTCTCCCAGTCTGTGGGCTTTCTGTTTATCTTGAGAGCTATGTCCTTTGCCGTGCAGAAGCTCTGAAGTTTGATGCAGTCCCATTTGTCCAACCTTTCTTTGATTTGTAGCCTTTCAGGGTCTTTGTTAAGGAAGTTCTGTCCTGTGCCAAGGAGCCCAAGTGTTTCTCCTACTCCTTCCTTTAGTGTCTTCAGGGTGCCTGTTTTGATTTCAAGGTCTTTAATCCATTTGGAATTGATTTTGGTGCAGGGTGATATATAAGGATCTAGTTTTAGTTTGTTGCATGTGTTGAGCCAGTTTTGCCAGCACCACTTGTTAAAGAGGCTATCTTTCTTCCATACTATTGTTTTAGCTCCTTTATCAAAGATTAAGTAGGCATAGTTCTGTGGGTTTAATTCTGGGTCTTCAATTCTGTTCCATTGGTCTTCAGGCCTGTTCCGGTGCCAATACCAAGCTGTTTTTATTACTATAGCTTTATAATACAGCTTGAAGTTGGGTATTGTAATTCCTCCAGCACTGTTCTTTCTGCTTAGGAGTGTTTTTGCTATTCTAGGTCTTTTATTGTTCCATATGAATTTCTGGATTGCTTCCTCTATTTCATTAAAGAATGGTGTTGGGATATTAATGGGTATTGCATTGAATTTGTAGATAGCCTTTGGCAATATTGCCATTTTGATTATATTAATCCTCCCAATCCAGGAGCATGGGAGGTTTTTCCATTTTCTTAGTTCTGACTTAATTTCATTTTTCAAGCTTTTAAAGTTCTCTTCAAAGAGGTCTTTCACTTCTTTGGTTAAGGTTATTCCTAGGTATTTTATGTTTTGGGGGGCTATTGCAAAAGGAGTTGCTTTCCTGATTTCAGCCTCGGTCTTCGGGTTGTTAGCATAGAGAAAGGCCGTTGATTTTTGAAGGTTTATTTTATATCCTGCAACTTTGCCAAAGTTTTGTATCAGCTCTAGTAGCTTGGGGGTAGAGTCTATGGGATTCTTTAGGTATAGGATCATGTCATCTGCGAAGAGAGAAAGTTTAACTTCATCTTTTCCTATTTGGATCCCCTTTATATTCTCTTCTTGCCTAATTGCTCTGGCTAGGAATTCTAGTACTATGTTGAAGAGCAGGGGAGAGAGTGGACATCCCTGCCTTGTTCCTGATTTTAAAGGGAATGGCTTTAGTTTTTCACCATTTAGAGTTATGCTTGCTGTTGGTTTGTCATAAACTGCCTTGATTATATTCAGGAATGTTCCCTGGAATCCCAGTTTTTCCAGGGTTTTTAGCATAAATGGGTGCTGGATTTTATCGAACGCTTTTTCCGCATCCAGCGATAAAACCATGTGGTTCTTTACCTTGCTCTGGTTGATGTGGTGGATTACATTAATTGACTTGCGTATATTAAACCAGCTTTGCATCCCTGGGATGAATCCAGTTTGATCGTGGTGTATGATTTTTTTGATGACCTGTTGAAGTCGATTGGCCAGAATTTTGTTGAGAATTTTTGCATCTATGTTCATCAGGGAGATTGGTCTGTAGTCCTCTTTCCGTGATGAGTCTCTGCCTGGTTTTGGGATGAGGGTTATACTGGCTTCATAAAATGAGTCTGGCAGTGAATGTTCTCTTTCAATTTCATTGAAGAGTTTGAGAAATATTGGAGTGAGTTCTGTTTTGAAGGCCTTGTAGAATTCTGCGGTGAATCCATCTGGACCTGGGCTTTTCTTGGATGGGAGATCATTTATTGCTGTTTCTATTTCAATACTGGATATGGGTCTGTTTAGAAGGTTTAAGTCTTCATAGTTGAGTTTGGGGGTATCAATTTTTTCTAGGAAATCATCCATTTCTTCCAAGTTCTCGAATTTGTTGGCATAAAGGTTTGCAAAATAGTCCCTTATTATTTTCTGAATTTCGGTTATTTCTGTGGTGATGCTACCTGTTTCATCTCTTATCTTGTTTATTTGAGTGTGCTGCCTTCGTTCTTTGGTCAGGTTTGCCAGGGGTCTGTCTATCTTGTTGATTTTTTCAAAGAACCAACTCTTTGTTTTGTTGATTCTTTCGATGGTTTTTTTCGTCTCTAATTGATTTAATTCTGATTTGATTTTAATTATTTGCTTCCGTCTATTGACTTGGGGTTTGGCTTGCTGTTCTCTCTCCAGAAAATTAAGGTGCTTCCTTAAATTACTGAGTTGCTGTTTCTCCAGTTTGTTGATGTATGTACTCAGAGATATAAATTTTCCTCTGAGTACTGCCTTTGCTGTGTCCCAAAGGAGCTGGTACTTTGTGCCCTCAACTTGGTTGAAGTCCATAAACATTTGAATTTCTGTTTTAATTTCTTCAATGATCCACTGATGGTTCAGCAGTGTGTTCTTTAGTCTCCATGAATTGTGGGATTTTCTGTGGTGGCTGAATGAGTTGAGCTCTAATTTTATTCCATTGTGGTCTGAAAGAATGCAGGGAATGATTTTGATACTTCTGAATTTGTACAGCTTTTCTTTGTGCCCTAAGATGTGATCTATTTTGGAGAATGTTCCGTGTGCTGCCGAAAAGAATGTGTATTCTGTCCTTGCTGGGTGGAATATTCTGTAGATGTCGATTAAGTCTAGTTGGTCTATGCAATTGTTTAGTTCTGTGGTTTCTTTGTTCAGTTTTTGGCATGTTGATCTGTCCAGAGGTGATAGTGGAGTGTTAAAGTCCCCCACTATCATTGTGTTTGGGTCTATGAATGTTTTTAGAGCCAGTAGTGTTTGTTTGATGAAGTTGGGTGCTCCTGCATTTGGCGTGTAGATATTTAGGATGGTTATTTCTTCCTGTTGGAGAGATCCTTTTACTAGTATGTAGTAACCTTCTTTGTCTCTTCTTACCTTTTTTAATTTGAAGTCAATTTTGTCTGATACTAGGATTGCAACTCCAGCCTGCTTATGGGGGCCATTTGCTTGATAGATTTGTTTCCAGCCTTTCACTTTTAGAAGATGTTTACTATTGCTGGATAGATGTGTCTCTTGGAGGCAGCAGAAAGATGGATCTTGATTTTTGATCCAACTTATGAGCCTATGTCGTTTGATTGGAGAATTAAGTCCATTAATGTTGACAGTTAGGATTGAGAGGTGATCGTTTGTTCCTTTCATTATCACTGTCTTGTTTAAAGCTGTGTCTTCCCATTTCTTGATCTAGTGTTTACTAATTAGGGTTCATTTCTCTGTCTGTGTTGGGATCCTGATTATTTTCCCTGTATAGTACATCTTTAAGGATTTTGTGTAAAGCTGGTTTGGTGGAGATATATTGTTTCAGTTTTTCCTTATTGTGGAAGACTTTTATTTGACCTTCGGCTATGAAGGAGAGTTTGGCGGGGTACAGAATTCTTGGTTGCTAGTTATTTTTATTTAGAGTTTGGTATACTTCATTCCAGGCTCTCCTTGCTCTCATGGTCTCTGCTGAGAAGTCTGGGGTAATTCTGATTGCTTTTCCTTTATATGTGATTGTTTTCTTTGCCCTAACAGCTTTGAGTATTTTTTCCTTGCACTCTGCTGAAGCTGTTTTGATCACAATGTGACGGTGGGAAGTCCTATTCTGGTCTGGTCGATTTGGGGTTCTAAATGCTTCTTGTATCTGTATAGGCCTTTCCTTCTGGATATTTGGGAAGTTCTCAGCTAATATTCTGTTAAATAGGTTGCCTATCCCATTAACCTCTTTCTCCAAGTTTTCCTCAATACCTATTATCCTTAAATTGGGCTTCCTGATTGTGTCTTGAATCTCCTGTAGCGATCTGTTTTGTTGCTTGGACTGGATTTGTATTGATTTTTGATCTTTCTCCATAGAATCTAAGGAATCTTCAGCTCCTGAGATTCGATCCTCTGCTTCAGTTAGTCGGGACTGTAGGCTAACTACTTGATTTCAAATCTCTTTTCCTTCTGACTGGTCTTTCCTGATGTTTTCCATGTCATTTCTTAGGTCCTGTATGGACTTCTTTACTTCATTAACTTCATTACTTTGGTTTTGAGTGTTGTCTCTCAAATCTTTAAGTTGGGTAGCTATCTTTTCATTTGACTCTTGAAGCTCACTTATCTTTCTATTTGTGCATGCCATGAAATTCTCCATTAATTTTTGCTTTGCCTCCTCACGCTCTAACATAATTGACTGAAGAGATTCAAACTTTTCATTTATCATGTTTATCAGTAAACTTTGTAGAGCATTTTGGGGGTTTTCTTCTATGTTTTTGATTGACTGCTCTGCTTCCTGCTTGTTTTGGGTGGGGGATAATACTTCATTATTTGCCATCTTTCTTGTGTTTCTTCTGCCCATTTGAATTGGGAATGCCAGTCTACCAGCACCTGTGAGCACTGTTTAAGACCCAAAGCAGCCCTTACCAAGCACTGTTGTGTAAATCTTACAATTTCACAATTATAAACAGATAACTTGTATACCTGTCTATAAAGTTAGATTTGGTGTTCCTAAAGAATACAATTTCAATATAACATCTGATCCTGGGCCCTGTATTCAGTAGTTACTTATTTACTGTTACAACCTTATACTCAATTCTTGTTTTTATATTAAGTTCTATTAGGACTGGCTTTCTCTATGAACCCCTTTGATTCACTCGTATTAAGCTGGGATATCCTCTATCCAATAACCAGGAGTCAATGGAACCTGGAGGTCCAGGCAGTAAGTCCGGAGGGTAAGTTGGAGGTAGTAAAGAGAATAGAGTAAAGTGTATTGGGGGGGGGGTGGTGGTGATTTTGGTTTAGTTTCAGTGACGTGGAAATGTGGAGAAGAGTAGAATCAGTAGAAAGAACATTCATAAAATGACAGACACTGGAGAGTTAGCAGAAAAGGGTGTAGGTGTTATTTATAGGAAAGTAATTTTTATAGGAAGAGGACGCAATGAGAGAAATGAAGTAAAAAAACTGGAAGACAGATACACAAAACAGAGAAAAATTATTTAACACGGAAGTATAAGTAAATAAAAAGGAAAATAACAGAAAAGGAACAAACCTAGCAAATAAACAAACACAAAAAAAAAACTTGATAAAACAAGCCAGTAAAAATGGAAAACAAACAAACAAAAAAAAACAAAAAAAAACAGCCAATGATGTTTCAGGTGTGAAAAAATTAAAAAGAAAATTTAAAAGAAAAGTTAAAAAAAAATGTTTGAAAAGAAAAAGAAACCAGTCTCTCGTTTCCCTGCAATGGACTGCAGTCTATTTTCCTGATTGGCTGGTTTGACTTGATTTCAGTTGGCAAGGGGTGGTTCTGTTCTGACTTTCTTCCCTGTTGGTGCAATCGTGGGTCTCTGAGGTTCGCACAGCTTACACTGCAACACATTTTTACACACAGAATTCCATTATTTTAAATGAGATGTTTAAGGAAATTTTCAAACCATGATTTTACTATCCAAGTACATAATGCCAAACAAAATGGATTGAACCAATGCGTCAAAATAAATCCCTCCATAATGAAAAAAAAAATCCAATAAAAATAAAAGGTCAACTGGAAGAAATATAAAGAATAAATATGTTGGGCCCTAATTTTCTTCCCTTTGAAGTATTACAATACTTTAGTACAATACATTGGTACTTAAGACAAGTCGATATAGAGAGAGATAGAAGTTATTTTAAGCCAAATAAATTCAAATTAATCATATTGTGAGGCCCTACATCTTGGGCTACAGAGACGTTATATAGATACTATTTTACTGACCAAGTAATGTAAAAACATTTTCAATGGTAAAAAGTTATCTACATTTATGTAAGTACTTTCTTTGTGGAGTAGAAGTAATTGTTCTTGTCTTTTTTCACTGCTTTATTTTCTATTTCTTTGAGAGTTGACTTTTTGTTCATTCCAATGTGTTTATTTTTATTCCAGTTATCTATCAGGCTTCTGAGTTCTTTAATGTCTTTTTTAGAATTCCTATAGTCACAACTTGCAAAAATATAGCACATTTTGGATGGTCACCTATATTCTTGAACAAATTTAAATATGTTAGACTGAATAATACTGCCTAATGGAAATTTTATTATATTTTTTGTTGTTGCTTTTAGTTGTACTGAGTTTAGAATTCAGGGCCTTGAGCTTGGTAAGTAAACACTCAAAGACATAAGCTAAACTTCAAGCTGAAGTTCCATTATCATGGTAGGCACTGTGATGCAGTGATTCATGGTTGAGAATGCTTATTCAGGAATTAAAGGCAAAATTATTTTATTCATTGAAACATTTTTTTCAGTGGAATAATTACGTTGCAGCTCACACTGACTATGAAAATCTCAAGCTTATATGACACACCAACCCTTGTCTCTGGTGTAAGAATCAAATAAGAAATCTGTAAAGTCTGTGACCGATGTTTTTGTATGATGGCCCTTGGGGGAGCAAAAGTCAACAAGGAAGCTAGGAGAAGTTGGCCAAACCTGGCCCGATGGTTGAGGAAGTTATGTTTGATCTAAGACATATTATGAGACAGGAAGAAACTAGAGTGTTGGGAATGGGTGAATAAAAAATACACAAGATTCTAACAAGTATTGAGAAATAAGGAAATGGTCTTTCTCTACCTTTGATTTCTTAGGAGAACTAATGATGCCAAACTCTACTTACCCTGCATCGAAGGAACAAAGCCATAGGCCCTCAAGGAAACTATGAAAAGGCTCTGATTTCCTGTGTTTTAGATGAGATGCTAAGGAAATCCTCACATTGCTGTACTGCAGTGGAACTGAAATATATCCTACAACCAATTACTGACCAGTGCCTTTATATTTCCCAGATTATTTAGCATAGGGCTTGGATCTGTAAAAGCATTTACATGAAAAGGACAAGCATTTCAATAAGATCATGATTATTCCAAACAGTGATATGCTCACCGAATTTTCCTAATGTGTAATAATGATCTATTAGGAAAAAACATCAAGTCATTTCTATCTAATGATATGCAAAGAGAATGAAATGGGGTTGCCCAAATATAATTAAGTTAAACAAGAGTCAGAGTTACCTAAAATAAACAAAAGGTATGTTTACATTTCCACAGGTATGTTTTTCCTTATCATTCATATCTGACTAGATCTTTGAAAGTTAAACAAGTACACAGATATTGAAGAAGTAATAACACTCTCAAGGAAAGTAAAAATAATTGTAAGTGATCCATACTAACAGCCTCCTCATACTCTACTTCTGTCCCTTAAGATAATTTGGAAATATCGCCTTGTATTATTATTTAAGAGTTTTTCAGGAAGATACAGGCCTAAATGTCCAGAACTGAAGAGAGGGAGAGATGTGAGTGTCAGTTGTCCATGAGTGGACATGAATAGCTGATGGAAGTATCTCTCATGGCAGAGGCAAACAATAGCAGGGAGCATTCTCAATGTACTATTTGTAGCCTTTTCAACAGCTGCTCAATTACCTTTCCCCCTAAATTTAGTATGTTTATTATACCCAGCCTTCTTGCCTTCAACTCCTCAAACATTAAGCCAGGTTTGGTCATCTTCTCTCAGCTTCCATTTTTACTTTTGCACCCCTAAGGGCAATCATCCCAAAACACTCAAAACAGATGTTACAGATTCCCTCTTGGCTCCAGGCACATTCTCTACTATTTCCCAGGTCTGCCTAATGGGAATGGGACCCAGTGACTTCTTACAGGCAAGCCTAGAGCCACTTTGTTGATCCCTTAGCCATTTCTTTGTCATTATTCTCCACCAGTATGTCTCATGATGACTTTCCCAAGCAAGTCCTTGCACTTTTATACTTGTATCACACTCCTGTTTCTTTTCCAGGTATTCTGAATATTACTGACACAATTGCCAAAGATGTCTCTGTATCTCTAATGTGGTTTCCTGGTTTTCCAACTACCCAAGCTGTGTCTGTCCAGGAAGACTACCGATAGTCTTTTAATTGCTTGCATACATAAGCATAGGCTCCCCCGCCCCCGAATTGTGAATTTTAATTTTAAATATATCTTCTCATACATTAACAGGTTTTTTTTGAAGTGTTAAAAAAAAGAACACATGTGGGCTTATTACGAACAATTGAAAGCAACACCATTCACACATACTCTGTACTTCTTGGTGAGCTGAGATGTTTAGAGAGACTGAGTTACCATATGGGACAAACCATAAAGGAAATTCAGAGAATTTGTAAATGGCCAGCTCTCATGATCCTCATATCCTCTTGTTTGGGAGTTTGATTTGAACTGGAACAGAGACATTTCTCAGAACTTTAATAGGAATACACAACATTTAGAGGGACCTAAAATTGAATGGATGTATATAGTTAGAATAATTACAAACTGCACTAATAGAAATATTTTGTTCAGTCAATGGATTCAACCATGTGAAAATTTAAAACTAGCACTATTCAAGGCTATAGGTAGCATAATTATGTTGACAAATTTTAGAAGAGTAGAAAAGAACTAAAAATGTGAGCTCATGATATGGGAAACTACTGGCCATGGTACTTTTGGTTTATGTGTGGCACAAAATGAAATTCATATCATCACAGTCTGTTATATTCCCTATTTTTCTTCTAGTCTTTTGATTTTCATTGACACTGCTTTGGTTTTTGCATTCATATAAAGTCCAGGCATATACATTACATCGAATTAAGCAGGACTCTGATGGCTCATGTCTGTAATCCTAGCTACTCAAGAGGCTGAGATCTGAGGATCACAATTCAAAGCCAGCCCAGGCAGAAAAGACTCTTATCCCCAATCAAATACTAGAAAACTGTATTGTGGCCCCAAATGGTAGAGTGTTGGCCTTGAGATAAAAAGAATTCAGAGATGACACGTTGGCATTGAGTTCAAGTCCCATGACTGACAAAACAAAATGAAAAATAAACTAACATCTCAGCTCCAATATTGAACTCAAAGATTTTAAGCTAAATTGGAAAGGCTAAACAAAATATATTCTTCTTTGCTGCTCATTTCCCTTGGTTATTTTCCTGTCTGTAAATCATCATGTCCTGAAAACCCTGTGATTCAAATGTAAGTTTCATTTGCACCTCATGTTTTGGATGGAGGTTCACAGTGTCTTGCACAGAGAGGAGCCAAAAACTTACTACATAAATATGGATGACTTCTAGGTTCCCATCTTACAGATCTCACATTTCCTATTTCATCTTCCATGATCTTTTAGCTTGAATCTTCAATGTTCCTTTTGAGTTCATTGGTATCCAAGCAGTTGTCTTTTATTCATTTTAATATCCATCCCAAAGTAAATAGGAAGCACAAAGAAGAATGTTTTCCCCAACTTTGCTGATGTTATTGAAAATTATATATATATATATATATATATATATATATATGGTTTATTAATCTGTACTTCTATAGCCAACTGATCTTCAATCAGAACACACAATGAAGAAAAGACCATCCATCTTCAATGGATCACCTTGAAGCAAACTCAATATTCACAGGCAGAGGAATGACATTGGGTCCTCCTTATACTCTCTCTCTCACCACAAACTATACATGTATATATACACACACACATATATATATATACACATATATATGCTCAAAGCAACTGAAGTACAAAAGTGTGAAACAATAAAATTACTAGAAGAAAACATAATTAAAAATCTAGCATGAAGTAGAAGGTTTCTGAGTTAAACAATCTCAGCCAGGATTGATTCCTAGTGCTGCCTTTTTCCAACTTTCTGAACTTAAAGAATGCTTAGTCATTCATATTCAAGAAAATGAGGGAAATAATAGCTACTTAAGTGAAAACTTGTCAGGATCTATACTGATATACATTAAGGGCCTAATATAACACTTCATAAAGCAAGTGTTTTGGAAGAAAAATATGTTTCTACCCCAAAGGTGTTTCCTTCCCCTTTGAAGCAAAAAGTACTACCGGAAAGAATAAAAAAATGTGCTTAAAAGAGCGATTACAGGATTGATTCAAAGATATGTGTGACTTTGTAGAAAGATACTGCAGGCTTTAGAGCAGCTTCACAGACCAATGATAGAATAATTGCTTTTGAGGATGTGGAATTGGGTACTGACTTAGTATCATTACAGATACTGGAACTGTGAGAACTATGAAGAATAACATATTTTGAGGAATTTTTATAGCAAGATAAGGAAAATCATTTATTTTAATCCTGTACATCAATTATTGTGAAACTATATGAATACAGCCCAATGCATTAATCACACTGGGGCCTACAATTCTGAGAAGTGGTATTTTTCTTGCCTGATTTTCATTCTGTCTTCTAGGGTCCTTATGTAAGAATGCCAGATGAATTACTGCAGCTGAAAGATGAAGTGGCTGTAAGTTTCCATAAGAAAGACTGATGATAAAAATTGGCCTGGACAAAAATATCAGATATAATCATCAACCAACTGGCAAGGGGGAGGAAGTGCTATTCATCTCTAATTCCAACTCTTAATTACCTAAAAATATATACGTTTCTACTTATAATTTTTGGCATATTTTGATTTTATCAAAACATGGCCTGTCATAAGTTAAGAAAAGCATATTCGATTCATAGTGTATTTTTAACTCTATAATAATACTTCTGATGGATTAGAGCCATAAGACACATAATAATAATAAAGTAACAGACAATATTTGGTGTTGCAAATATACACATATCCTAAATTACGTGCCACATGACAGAAAGTTATACTTATTCCTAACCTATTTTACAATTTAGATGTTGAAATATGGGCTACTGCTTTAAGAAGCTGGCTGAGCATTCTGTAAGGTTGGTGGGAATTTGGAATTTGAGGTATATGGAACCAATGTTATTTACAGGTTAAAAAAAAACAGGAAGTCATCTGATATAAAGAAGAGTGCATAAAAATATTTGCACAAGATAAACCTAGTTCTGGTGGCTCACCCATATAATCCTGTACTCAAGAAGTTGAGATCTAAGGATCTCAGTTCAAAGACAGCCAAGGGAGACAAATCTGTAAGAGTCTCATGTCCAACCTGGAAATTTCTGGGAGTAGAGTTATGGCTCATGTGATAGATCACTACCCTTGAGAGAAAAAGCCAAGCAAAAGCTCAAGAGCCTGACTGAGTTCAAGCCCTTGCACTAGCCCACCACACACACATATACACACATACACCCACAATATGTTTACATATGTTAGATATTTTACATTTTATTAGTATCTATTTTCAATGCAGAAGGATTCATTGTGCTATTTCTACACATGCATGCCTTATACTTTGATCAAATCTTACCCTCTCTTACTGTCTAGTTTTCCTCCAACCAGCCTGGGAACAGAGGAGGTATGGTTGTTGGAGGAGGGCAAAGTAGCTGCTAAGTACTGGAAAAGAAAACTAGTAACTAGTGGAAGGTTGGGATACTCAGCCTGGAAGTTCTAGAAAGTTATGCTGGGTTGTAAAAGAGACTAGACAACATATTTAAGTGAGAGCAGACACAGGAGTACCTTCTACAACAACCAGGAACTACAAGGCTTTGGATTGACAAAAAGAAAGATACTGAGACCTGGATAAGTTTTTTAGAACTATGCTGTCCCCAGGTTGTCTTTAATTCTCTTTTCCTGCATGGAGTGCAGGAATGTTTGTATTTCATTTTTTCCCCTTTTCAATCCAATTATATTGCAGTAGATCTTTGCTGATTGTCTTTTAACTGAATCTATAGAAAAGATAGTTGATAGTTTGGTTTTCTTCTCTTTGTCCCTCTTAGCAAAAAGTATAACTTCATTTTCTCTCAATGAGCTCTATAGTGTAGGCTTTTCTCTTTGAATTCCACAGCTTTTCTACAGTGCAAATAATAGTACCAAATTTTGAGTTTCTGCAAATGGTAAAACTGTCAAAACTGTAATTTGACCTAATGTGTGGGAAGGTATAGGGAGAAATATTTAAATTTAGTGCAAAGAAATGTTTACATAAAAAGAGCTGCACATTAATAGAGCTAGATAGTTCTGCACATCGTTCACAGAAGTGCAAAAGATGAAAAAGGCAAAGTGCAAGGAATAGGGACACTGCAAACATTTACATGTTTAAGAATCACTGGGATTTTTTTTTTAATTTTTGACTCCTGTATCAGATCCCATAGGTTGAGTAAGTCAGCATGGATCTCAGAAATACTTATATTTAATAGGATTTTCAAGAAAGTACTTCTGATTGATATGAACCTCTTTCCCACTTTTGAGAAATAACCACCTTGACATTTTCTTTACTATTCCAATAGTAAAATGTAGTCACTGGAATGTACCAGTTGTACTCTGGGAAGCATTTTTAAGACTGATTACAGTAGATGGGTAAGGAGATGGTTTTTGTCATTGTTTGGAATTATTTGAAACTTATCTAAAAAGTATGATCTATGATTCCATGTGTTTTGAACTTTTAAGCGAGATGTTTCTCTCCTCCAGATCGAGCAGTTAGTAATAAAACATGTTAACATTATTTTGGAAGTATGAAAAAGTCATGGGAACTTCAAGAATTCAGTTCTTGCTTAACACCCAAAATGTATTAAAGATGAGCAAGACCTCAGGTAGGCAGTTGAAGGCTGACTAAAAAAGGGGGAAGGGATAATGTCTAGTGCCAGCTCCCCTTGTGTTGTTAAGAAGTTAGCATTGTTAATATCCTGCAAGATTTCTTCTGAATGAACAGGAAAAAAAATACTATGAGCAAACTACACATTCACACACAGAGCATTTAGACATAATGATAAGAAAATGATGGACATGATTATTTAATTTAGTAGGGTCTATTCAAATTGACTGAAAGTGTTCAATTTCACCTCATCATGCAACTTTTCCCATTGATGCATCTTTTCCATTTGCCTCTGAATGTTCCTATGTTTTATCTCTATACTCAAGTATCTGGAAAGAATCCTTTCATCATATCAGAAAAAAGTGGTAGAAATTAGTTGATATTTTCTGGCCAGCAGAACTAGATTTCTTTTGAGTTACAGTCACTACACTCAGTGTGATCTCATGAGAATTGCTAAGTCCCTTTAATATTCATATCTTTTCTCTGTAAAACTGAAGTCATGAAATTGATAATCAATCCCGCAAGATGAATTTATTTAGTAAAATATCCTACCATCCTTGTGTATCTCTTTTTATATATCTTCCATAAGTACTATCACAAAAGAATGGGAAAAAAAACATGCCATTTTCACTAATGTTCAAATGAGCCCCACTTTTTTACTTTTCAAGTCAATTTAATAAATACTAATAAGACCCTATTCCACATTCAGACTTAGGTTCTGTTCTTCTTCATTATTATGAATACACAGGGTCTTTCTTCTATTGAAACACATGTTAATACTACATAGAGACAGAAATTCACATATGCATGAATCAGATGTCAGGATTCTACTATTCTTGGTTAAATTGGTTTCTGGGAATGTCATGGGCAAGATCGCCCAAGATAGTAGCATGGAATCTACTTAAATTTCCTGACAACCATTTCTTGATAAGCTGACCAATGCAAGACTTTCTTTCTCAAACTGAAATAGGTATTCTACTTCATCCTATGCATAGGTGACAATGCATAGTCACAAAGGCTATAGTCATAAATAACCAAGAAAAAATATACCACTAAAGAACAAAATAAAATGCCAGAGAACCAATCCTAAAGATGTGGAGATCTCTGAATTGCCATTCAGAATTAACTTCATGAAACTCTAACCTCTCTGTACATCACTTTGACAATAAATTTAAAAATATTCAGTGAATTATAAAAAAAAACACAGGAAGATAATAACTCAACATAAGTAAAACATAATTAAGTGTTCAATAATAAAATTTAAACTACATTAAAAAAACTGGTGAAGCTAAAAGCCTCCATAGGTCTCTTCAACTAAAGAGAACAATAAATGAGCTAACAGGCATACCATTGGAAACTCAATCAGTGGAACAAAACAAAACAGGAAAGATTGAAAATATGAAGAAAGCCCATGAGGCTAATAGTAAAATATCAAATAAAGAAACATATGTATTATTGTAGTCCTAGAAAAGAGCAGAAAAGAAGAAAAATAAGCACCAAATGATTGCTTATAGAAATAATGATAGAAAGTTCCTCAAGTCTAGACAGGAAAATGAACATTCATATGCATGAAGCAACAAAGAAACACAAAATGTAAAATGTGTAACATTTTCTATATTCTGAATTTTAAAATATTATGAGGATCAAGGGAGGGAAGGAAAACAGCGAATTACAGACACATAACATTCTTTTATAACCCCACAAAACTTAACCAAGGGAACAAATGTATACTTATACAGAATCTTAGGGAAGTATGGGACATTACTGATGGAAATGTAAGGGGATTACCCTGGGGCATTGCTTAAAGTGCCAGGTACTTCTGGTTCACCCTCCCCATTCATTCATAAGCAGAGTCCTGACTTTGACTAGTTGGTATTTAATGGTCTCAAGGGCTTTTAGTGGTCTTTGCTTAACAACAGAAACTGCTTGGGAATAGCTGTTAACGCAGAAACGAGACAGGAAAGTGAATCATGAGGAGAAAGACAGTCATATTCTTCTAACCACATTTCATTACTGTACATTTCTGACAATTTTAAACCATATTCCTAAATACACAGAGAAACACATATACAAGTATCCATTTATATTAACAATTATATTGGTCTATTGTTTTGAAACAAACCATAATGCATGATCAGTAATTGTCTTGAAAATGATAAGGGCTGGGAACCAGTGGCTCATACCTCTAGTCCTAGCTATTCAGGATGCTGAGTTCTAAAGATCAAAGTTGGAAGCCAGTCCAGGCAGGAAAGTACATAAGACTCTTACATCCAGTAAGATTTTTTTTTGGCTAAAAAAAAATCAGCCACTGGTGTTATTTTGCAATTGTATTTCTATACTTCTGGTTTGTTTGTTTTGGACCTCATGAAGTCAGAAGACAATGTTAGTTATCTTTATATTCCTAGACACCTGTCATTATCTCTGTTGATCTTTAAAAATCTTACTGTAATATACCTTTTTCATGATGTCTCTGGTATATGTAAGATGAAATATACAGCTGTCTTTTTCAGAAAAAATTGGTAAAAATATAATACCTATGAAAGTGCTCAGGAAAATAATGGAGATGACGTAAGTGATGAATAACCATGCACAGTTAGTAGTTTCATCTTTTCCTAGTAGCATACCAGTTTTCTTGTCATTAAAATAACAAGTTGGGAATGGATGTGAACCCTAAACAGGCCCTGAAGATAAGATCCTTAAGTTTGAGTGAAGAAAATGTTTCAGGCATTTGGTCTCAAATTTTTAAAACATCCTGAAGAACATTATCTTGGAAACAGAAAGATAAAGAGTCATAACTACACCTGGGAGCCTAGATGCATTTGAAATGTAATTATCTTTGCTTTGGCTTTTAGCCCGATAACTTGGAACTAATGATAAAAGACGAGTTGATGTAAATCTTGACTTCGTTTCTCCTCTCACCTCCTCTTCTACCTCCTCTAATTTTCTGGGTAGGCTTCCTCAGATGAGGTCTTAGATGTGTTGGGGTGGAAAATCACATTTTATCATGTCTTTACATTGTGCAGTACACTTCACACACATGATCTTGCTTACATGTCAGCTTGTCTTATGTCTTATTCACTTAATTACTGGCATTAATAGGTGAGAAATTGAGGTTCAAGAAAATAAGTCATTGAACCTGAGCTAGAGAGACATGGACAAGATGTGAACTTTGATTTCTGTGTCTTTGAAATTCTTACATTCTCCAGGAGACTAAATTTTCCTTAGGGCTGTCCTCTGTCCCACAACATCTGCCCAGATATTATTAAGCAACAGAAGCCCACATGGCAGAAGGAACATAGGAACAAAAGGTCTTGGAGTCCTTTGTTAACTATATTTTCAATTTATGTGAGGTAGCAAGGCAAGGACTCTGAGTCATCTAATTGGTGACCTTGAAAAAGCACAGTCTTTGCTCCTAGAAGTTTAGATGGCATGGATAATTTCAGAACAGCCACTGGCTTGACCAGGAGAGGGAAGAACATGAAGATTGGCACAGTTTATCACTTAGTCTAATGCTTATGATAAAACTACAGAAGTTTTAACATGTAATTTAGAATGGGTGGTGAGAACTCATATAAAAAAGATAGGAGTTTAAAAGATGGCACAGAAGTAAAAGGAAATCATGTCATGTATTTGTTCCTTTATTTCATCTCCCATGATATATTTCAGCACATACAGACTGCTGTAGAAACTGCCACTGTTTTCCAAGAGGTTGCCTGTAAATTAGACAATCAAAGTCGAAGTTTATGTGAAATGGAAAGGTTCAGGGAAAAGACACAAATCATCTCACAAAATCACCAAGCCATGGCAATAGGGTTGAGCAGCCACTGGAGACAAACCTCCAACAAGGAATGGCAAAGAGAGAGAGAGGAGAGGTTACAGTTTTATACCATCTCTTCTTTTTCTTTTTTTTTTTTTCAGGAAAGCTTCATAAATCTTACTTTCCATGACTGACACATTCTATTTTAGGTTCTCTCTCATCTCTCTGTCTCTGTCTCTCTGTCTCTCTGTCTCTCTGTCTCTGTTTCTGTCACTGTCTCTGTCTCTGTCTCTGTCTCTGTCTCTCTCTCTCTCCCTCTCTCTCTCTCTCTCTCTCTCTCTCTCTCTCTCTGTCTTTCATCTCTCTCTCCCCCGATGGAAACTCAACTCCTGACAAATCAGAGTAGAGTAATTTCAGCCTCTTTTTTTTTCCTTTTTTTAATTCCATGCTCAGTCACACATGGGAGGAAATTATTGGCCCAGGTCATGCCTAGTTTTACAACAAAAAATGGTGAATGGAAACACAAATGCTGTGATTGACCCAATGTCAGTCAGGTGATCATTTGTGAACCAATCAATTCTAAGTACCCAATCCTTCCATGAGAGTTACATTAAGAAGGCAGGTGCAGACACAGGAGCAAGGCAACAATGACAATGATAAATTCTGTGTTCCCAAATGGGCTCATTCCACAGTGTTTCTGTAATTCAGGATGCTTGCTAATAGATTCTGCTACAGTAAACTTTACCCAACTCTCTGCTGAGAAACTTAACTTCAATGAGAAATACTGGACTAGTGGCTCATTTCTGTAATCCCAGTACCCAGGCACCTGATGCAGAAGGTTTGTTGGTCTTTAAGGTGGGCCAAATATATAAGGCAAGACTATCTCCAAAACAAAAGTGAAATGGGATCCATTGATGATCTTAGACACTTGGAATTGAAGTAGACCTAGTTACCCTTCTCTAGTAACTATACTCTTGGTAAATGACATTTTGGTGGAATGTGGCTCGATGAGGCTTTTTGCTGGAATGTGGGTGTCAGCAGATCAGGAGGGGCTATCTGAATAGGTAACCGAAAAACCACAGCTAGAAATTGCGCACCAGGAGTGGAGATAATGTCACCACCATCACCCCACCCTACCCCCTGCCCCACCCACCATTGCCCTTATGACTAAAGACCTGCCTTTTGTTTTGTGTGTAACCAGCTTGTATAAAACCCAAGGTCTTCCCTTCCTCAGAACCCGTACTTTTTCTGGCCCTAGCCTGGTTCATGGCTTTGGCAATAAGCGCTATCCTCTCTGAAAAGTGATATTGATCTTTGCTGGTTCACGATGCTGTAAAGGTATGATTCATTTTGCGGGTGTTCTGGGCTCATTTAGCCACACCAGCGTTTTCATATTGGTATGTAATTGGGTTCGACTGTGAAGAAATCAGAGGAAAAAATGCCTAAGCCTGAGGTAGTTGAGTTCTTGCTTTGGCGTTGCAGTTGCATACTCTTACCTAGGATCCATCTGTCAGTCTTGGTACATGCTCAGCCAGTAACTTTGCTCACCTGTTGATGCCATTTTACATCTGACAGCTCAGCTGAACCTGGTCTGCTGATTCTTTTTCCTTCTATGCTGGTGCCAAAAAGTTCAGCAAGGCTGGGGATGGCTTGATGAGCACCAATTTTGATGATTCATGTTCATTGTAGCATATTCTTATGGTATATGTAGTTGCAAAATCTATTTGGACTGTGTTTAACCTTCTTTCTCAATCAGCTTTGGCAACTTTCCAGCTCACAGTTGTCCCCTGGACCCTGGTTGCTCAATGTGGTCATTTCCGGCAGCTGCTTTGCACAGTTGCTCCCTGGGCACCACTCCCCTATGGACAAGGAGACACAGTCTATTTGATTGACACTGGTGACCTCTACACGCCACAAGACTGTGCAAATGTGTCACAACAACTTTGCACCACTGTAGAATATTCTGGAAACCCTCCTGCTTGCTTTAAAGTCACTAATCAGAACTTGATACAGGACATCTTTTTTTGGATAGCATTCTAAACCACAAATAAAGCCTTTGGCTCTCAAGTCCTTCTTTCTCTGTCCACAGGCTGACCTATGGGTGTGATCTCGTGTTATTACTTATAGCAGTAGGAAGAATAATTGCTTAAATTTAGAAGACATATTTGGTTTATCAAATACTATATTTTCCCTAACAATTCCCAAGTATTTAAATGAATTTGTTTTTTTCTCCTACCCCCATAATTTTGAAAAATAAAGAGGGCAATATAAGTTATTAGTATCTTCCATCTTTCCCCTTTTAATAGATGTATAGGACTGTGTGTCATCATGAGATATCTAGCAATAAGACGTAACTACGAGTACAGGATAGCCCCAAAAGTGATCACCAATTCATTTTACTAAAGATGCTGCAAAGCAATTTCTAGCAAAGGAGGGTATATTGTATTTTAGTAGTTTAGTTGTATGTGTGTTTGTGTGTGTGAGAGAGAGAGAAAGAGAGAGAGAAAGAGAGCGAGAAGAGAGAGATGGAGGAGAAGGCAAACGAAAGGGATATTTAAAGAGATACTTAAAATGGCTGTTTTAACATTCTATGTCCCCTTAGTATAACACTATGAGTTTTTGCAAATGGTGTACTTGTGTAATAAGAAATATATTTAGTCTTCCCAGTGATCCTGCTCAATTGTATGATCATTAGGAAGCATCCACAAATGGCAAGCTCAAGTGTTTCTCATCTTCCATTGTTCATTGTTTCTCAATGTGCCTGCCATGAGCTTTGCTCTATATTGCTGGAATAAAATTTATTTATTCAACCAGAAGTGTGAATTAATTCAGTATTCTAGTATCAGACATATGACAATAAGTCACACAGGGAATAAATAATAAATAAACTCAGGACTTATTATCATTACCAGTATTGCTACATTCCTTAATAATGCTCAGTCTGACTTCAAGGAACAAAGGCAATTGAAAAATGCCATCACAGTCACAGTAGGCTCAAGTTTAAATCAGAAAATTATCTACCTGTATGATTAAGGGGAAAAATCAATTAGCTAGATAGAAAGGCTTCCTGACTAAAAATGAGCCAGCCGAAGCTGCTATGCCATTGAAGACCCAATGAGAACATTTAGAGAATCTTTTTTTTTCTCACAAAGAAGTATAAGTACTACATAAATTGGGATACATAAATATTTCACGGAGAAGCAATTACCTGGGTGAATGGCCATGTAACCTTCAATGGACTAGCCCTCTGATTGTCTCTCTTGTATTTCTGAATGCTACAAATCTGCGGGAAACAAAATCACAGCCTAACTATTTTGAACTACTTGTTTTAAGTGGATTGAAAAATTTGCTGATTTTTTTTTAAAGCATGCCACATAATCTCAGGTGTTCCATGTGTTTTAAACTTACTTTTTCATCAGCTTAAAATACTTTCTGTTTGATCATTATTTATTTCCTGTCTGTGAACATTTTTTTCTATTTCCCAAGGATCCTAGTAAGCAAAACTGGAAGATTATTCTTCCTCATGCTTGGTAAGCATATTGCCCTTGCCTCCATGCAACACTAATCAATTATATCCAGTTATTTATTCATACATCAGACTGTCCAAGGTATTATATCAGGAGTTTAATGGAATGAGGCAGCTTCTAACAGCCACCATGAATTACATGGCTGATCTGTATTAGGCACCCTACTTAGGTAATTATATCATATGTTCAGAAAGAACTCAGCTCCTGGTGATGAGTCTTCCCTAAATCTTGTAGGAAGTCAACTGAAAATGATTCCGTGATGTTGAAATGAGGTACTTAGACACTGTTTTTTTGTTTTGTTTTGTTTTTCAAAAAGCTCACTGAGAGTTTTTCTGGGTAGCTTATAAATACCAGTAAATTCCAAGTTCCCAGGGGCCAGGCATCACCTAGAGACAATGTCTCTAAAATTCTTAGCATACAGCTCAAGGCACATGCTCAGAGGGGTGGGAGACTATGATTACTTGTGTCACATCCTGTCCTCTTTGTGCAGAACTGGAGACTGGAGGTGAAGTCATTATCTAGATGCTACTTGCTGGTTTACCACATTACAGCCTTCCCAAGGTTGAAGTTCCTGGATCCTTATTTGCTGCTACATTGCCAACTCAGCAGATGTCACCACGGCTACCAGATCTTTCTCATCCCCAGGTCACTCTGTTTCTGTGAAGCCTGTCATCATTAGCTTGATAAATTGCCTTAGATCTGTAGGGGCAATTACTCCATCCCTCAAACAACAGTATAATTAGAATTTTATACAAACAAGCAAGAATGTTTGATTGGATTCTCAACATAACCATTTGCGTGTTGTTAGGAAGGAGCATTTCTTTTGGTTAATTAATATCACTGCTATTATTAACTATTATTTTGCAGTTCTGAGGATTAAATTTAAGGTCTCATAAATTCGTGGCAGTCATTTTACCACAGAGCAACATCACCACCCCAGTATGAACCCTGTAACTTGGCAAAGTCAAGGAAACATTTGCAATTCAATAAACTGTGAAATGTTCAACTGACTCCAGGACACATTTTCTATGAAGATACACACCAATAGCCTCTGATAAGATAAATTAAATTTGTTAAATTCAAAGAATCTATTCACTTAAAAAAGGCAAAGGAGCAAATGTTTATAGCAACGCTATTTATATCAATTTCAGATTGGGGGGCAATCCAAATACCCATTAATAAGTGAGGTAATAACAAAATTACTATATCCACACCATCAAGAAGTAGCAGAAAATGCAAAGAGATAGACTCTTCTGTGTAGAACACACAGACAGGCCTCAAACAAACACTAAAGAAGGAGCTCATGAACAAGACAAAATGCTTTATAGTTCTATTTATATTCAATTTCAGAAGAAGGGTAGGAAGTGCATTGATTGTTGTACTTCCACTGGGTATTAACATGCAAATTGATATTAGAAGGTCTTGGTAATGGAAATATTCTACATATGGATAGATATGACAGGTTCATTTTCCATATAGATTGTTTAAGAAATTTCCAGGGGGCTGGGAGTATGGCCTAGTGGCAAGAGTGCTTGCCTCCTACACATGAAGCTCAGTTCGATTCCTCAGTACCACATATATGGAAAACGGCCAGAGGGGGTGCGTGGCTCAAGTGGTAGTGTGCTAGCCTTGAGCAAGAAGAGGCCAGGGACAGTGCTCAGGCCCTGAGTCCAAGGCCCAGGACTGGCCAAAAAAAAAAAAAAAAAAAAAAAGAAATTTCCAAAAGTACACTTATACCATGGGTGATTTGGAGTTTTGTCAATGTTGTCTTAATGAAGCCAATTAATTTAAAGTCTAAGAAGTAAAACTCTGAAACATATTTTCTCACTTTTGTATTCTAACCAAGTTTCAAAAGTGGAAAATTTAGGCTCACCAATACTAATATATTTGGCCAATAAAGTTTAGAACATAATACTTCTGTCAATATGAAAACAAACAAAATGATCATTTAAAGGATGCAGAGTGTGAAACCTTGTGATAAATGCAAAAATATGTAATATCATATAGAACAGTTTAACATTTTGAAGGAACACACACACACACACACACACACACACACATACACACACACACCATAGACCATACTACAAAATATATTTCATAACCAAAGACATGATTTAGACCTTACAGAAAAAATAATATTACCACTTAGGCACTTGGAGTATTTAATAATATTATTATAATAATGATACTTTCTATGTGACAGGCACTATATTAAGTACATTATGAACATTATCTTTTCCAGCTCTTGCAATAATATTATGCTTCAGTGCTTCTGTTCTCACATGTTACATTTCCAGAAATTGAGTTACAAAAAGGAAAAAAAAAATTAATTGGTCACAGTCATTTGAACCTACAGCTATTGGACACCAAATTCCTTGCACTTAGACTAATTCCCTTGTACTACTATTTTTCCCATCACGCAACACACACACGATGTATGTATTCATGCAAACATATACATATATATTCACATACATGTATTTATATATGTGCATGCATGTATATACCTGTGCATGTGTGAATATACACATGAATATGCACATGCATGTTTAGGTGTGTGGATGGAATTACATATACATATATATGAACACATGCACTCAATCACATATGTACATACTACCCAGCTGGCAGCAGGGAAAGCTAGGTCTGGAAAGGAGAGGCATCAAAATAACTATTTAGTCCAAATACACATGTCTCAGCTATACATTGCTAGTATCACTTATGACCAGGAAGCTTCACCTGAGTTGCCACTCTTTCTTCAAGATGTTGATCCCCAGTGGCCACTCCCTATCTTCTGTTTTCAAAGACTGATCTCTTTCACAACATTAGTTATCTCAGTTCCCTCCCTAAGAAATCAGGGCTAAAGAAGAGATACAAGAAGACATAGCTAATTATGCGTATAAAATTTCATTTCATATTCACCATATCCTCTCATATTTATCCTTCGGACAAAGGAAATTATGTGTGTGTGCGTGTGTGTGTGTGTGTGTTTGTGTGTTTGTGTGTGTGTGTTTCTTTTCAGTCAGTATTCTCAACAGGAAAAGCACCTCTGACCTCAGGTACAAACAAAATTTACACAGAGCCTAAAAATTAAGTAGACTTGTAAAATGCATAAGGAATATCTTCCAAAGAATAATCCCTAGCTGGAAGACCTCATTATTGAAAGACAATTGATTCACAAGGGCTTTGAACTAACCAACCAACAAATTGGCCCATTGATGGAATCATAATGGGATGGAATTCTAGGCAAATGGTGAGAACTTTCAGAGATGAGGGCTAGTGGACAAAATAGGTCATGCAGGAGATGTTCTGGGGAAATATATCTCAACTTAAGTCTTTTCTATACTTTCTCTTTGGTTCCTTGATGCCCTGGAGTGATCAGTTTTGTTTCATCCAGTCCCAGGACTATAGAGCCAACTGACAATGGACTGAAATCTACGAAGCATGAGAGCATAAACAAATCTTTCTTTAAGTCTTTTTTTTTCAAGAATGATATCACAAAGACAGAAATCTGAGTAGCACACAAGCCAACCACCAAAATAAATCATGTGCTCATATTGTAAAAATAAATATTAAGAATGCAAAGACCCTGTAAAATACTTTATACAACATATGAATTGATGATTTCCATGCCTCTCTATGGTTTAATTAAATCCTTTCTCAGGCTAAAAATAATCTCATTAAGAAGGCATCGATCTTTTAATAGCCACAGTGGTCTAAATTATCATTATTACTATAAAAAGAGTTTAGTCACCATTCAGGCTTCATAGACTAGATCAAAACATGTTGGCAATTTTGCCTTTTCATAACTTTTTCTTTTAGTCCCTTTAGTTCAAAGAGCATGATGCTTCCTTATTAATAACTACACCTCTTTAAGATTCTTTTTATTTTATTTTTTTGCCAGTCCTGGGGCTTGAACTCAGGGCCTGAGCACTGCCCCAGGCTTCTTTTTGCTCAAGGCTAGCACTTGAGCCACAGCACCACTTCTGGCTTTTTTCTATATATGCTGAGGAATAGAACCCAGGGCTTCATGTACACAAGGCGAGCACTTTATCAGTAGGCCAAATTCCCAGCCCCTCTTTAAGATTCTTTAGTGTCCTGAATAATATGATCACTCTTCAAATAAATTAAATGGCTTCTTTTGCCTTAAGTTTAGTTGTAGAGAGTATAAAGGTGTTGGGAGAAAAGTCATTATTTGAGCTGCAATTAGGGTACTTTTAAAGTTGTGACAGCTTAAGGTAAATGTAATCATGGAACAATTAGCAAGTAATTATGCTGTTACTGCTTAAATTCATGTCTGGAGTGCAGAGAATTTCAGTCTGTGACAATTTAGGTGAATTATTTATTTTCAATGAATAACTATTGAGAGAAGCAAATGAAGCAAGAACAGAATATCATCCATTCACCTGACAAAGCTAAGTGGTAAGATTCAGATAGACGGTGTACTCAATTGGTGCCAGTCCATTTGAAAAGATTATTTACATAACTTTGCTGTGGGAAAACAGTTACATGATAACAGATCTGTTTTCCAAATGATGTTTTAAATTATAGTTTGGCAGTTCTATTATGAAAAAGTAAGTTTGGAGAGCCAATATACCATCAGTCTTCTACCATTTTAGCCTTTACTACATCATTTTTAAACACTAGTGTTCTTTCTGTACTTGGAGGATCCATATAGGTCTTGAATTCTCCAAGACCTATAAGACTAACACATTATCCTTAATGAGTATTTGTTGAACAAATGCACCAGCAGCTACTGCTTTTAGCTATTGTATGTCTTCCTGGACTTTCTATCTTGGAAAATCTAAGCATATTTGGCTTCCTGATGTTTCTCATATAATGAAGTCCACAAATACAGTTGCAGTAAACAAATATGTCTCTCAGGGTGACAATTTGTTCTCAATAGATGATAATACAATCTCTTCTACCTTCCACTTCCTGAATGGCTCTTTTCTAATATTGAATGTCGTTCTCACAAATGCCTTATGGACAAGACTAAAACTTTTATCAAGGAATTCTTGTTCAGCGAAAGCACACATTTCTGATTTACCTTGTGCTACAGATTCTATTTCTGTAGACACATGACTATGGCATTTTACCAATTGTAATGCAAGGTCAGTAAAGTGATTATTGAGGCTCAAAAACCATGTATCCAGGTGGCCAGAGCAGAGCTTGACACATGGTAGACATTCAATAAATGGGAGATGTTTGATGTTGTTGTGTTTCCTGGAGGTTACAACAAATTTGTCTACCAGGCTGATTGATGGGGTTCCTATACAAACATAGGATGCCAGTGTGAATTACAATACCATATCTTATGTTCACTGCCAACATCCAAGGCCACTGCTAGTTTCCCTTTATTACTTCTTTCTGATACACATAGACACACAAATGCAAACCAAATATACTGCTATCCAAATATGTGCTGAAGAGGACCGAAAGCATCTGAACTTGGCCATGTAATCAAATGAAGAAAACAAATCATTTCCTAGTCATATATAGTCAGAAAAGACATGTACTGGGTCTCTTTAAAATAATGGAACAAACTGTGTAATTTACTGATAGCAACAAACACCATGGTACTACAGAAATCATTTTTTTCATCATATATTTTAGAGATTAATTAACTTTTTCCACATGGTATCCTAAAATTGTGTTTTGTGTTGATATCTAGCCCAGAAGAAGAAAAAAATAAAGGATTAGAATTCAGCTGCGTATAATTGTGCTCAAATAAATCAAACTGGGGCCAACACTGGTAGCTCATGCCTGTAATACTAGCTATTCCGAAGGCTTAAATCTAAACATCATGGTTCAAGGCCAGCCTAGGAGAAAAATTTGTGAGACTATTATCTTCTATTAAACAGCATAAAAGCCAAAAATGGAGCTGTGGCTCTTTGGTAGAATGCTAATATTGAACAAAATTGTTCAGAGACAGGCCCTGATTTCAAGTCCCTGGAGAGAAAATAAATAAATACATCAAAATAGAATTAATGATATGGAATTAAACTATTTCACAGATAATTGTCATAATTGAGAGTGTTTAATAGGGCCAATTTCCGGCAAACAATATCAGTTTGATATATATATATATATATATACCATGAGTGTATATATGTGCCAAGTTCACATATACATGATAAATATTATATGTATATATTTATGTCTTTAAGCATTTATGTGTTTGTGTATACAACCTAGTATGCTTTTTCACATTTCTGCTTATGAAATTGTTCAGAAATATACAGGGAGATTCCTTCTTTTTGAATTGAACCTCATTGTGACTTTTATAGTGACTCCAGAATCAAACCCAGTCTGAGGGTCTGAGCCTAACCACGAGTTATGCTAATACATAAGCCACACTCTATTTTACATAGGAAATGGAAGCAGTAAGGTTAAAAACTGGAAGAAAGGAGGAGAGGGACTTTCTTGCTTCTGCAGGAGAAAGGCTTTCTTTAAAACTGTATCCCCTTCCTGTGGTGGTACCCGCAATATCACTGTATCTCATCTGAGTAAACTGGATACTGTATTTACTGGTATTAGAACTAGAGAAGTGAAAGGGAATATCAAAAGTTAGAGACACAGGATAAAAAGACAAACGACTCCAAAAGCAATACTTGAAACAACATTTGGTGTAAACCAACTGAACAACTCTTCGGGGGAGAGAGAAAGGGGAAGGGGGAGGGGGGAATGCGGGAGGAGGTAACAAACAGTACAGGAAATATACCCAAGGCTTAACGTATGAAACTGGAACCTCTCTGTACATCACTGTGACAATAAATAAGAAAAAAAATAAAATAACCTGTATCATAAAAAAACAAAACAAAAACTGGAAAGGAGCCCATTCTGGAAGCTATAGAATGAACAAACCTGAGGATAGAATCACCCAAGTCCCTTAGAAAATTACTTGTATAAATACATTAGGTCTCTGTAGTACAGAAGTAAATTGG
Source organism: Perognathus longimembris pacificus (assembly GCF_023159225.1). Lineage (NCBI taxonomy): Eukaryota > Metazoa > Chordata > Mammalia > Rodentia > Heteromyidae > Perognathus > Perognathus longimembris. The sequence continues at coordinate 15,776,110 of NC_063170.1, forward strand.
AATACAAATTTTGTAACTAATAAATATAGTCAGATAATATCAATCTCTGGATCATAGCGCTAGTTCCCCAAAACACACACACAGTGTGTGTGTGTGTGTGTGTGTGTGTGTGTGTATTTGCCTCAGTAATCTCCAAAAACAAAGTGAACACAGAACTGAACAGTATTCTTTATTGAATAATTATACAAAGACAGACCCTGTTCATTGTGAAACACTTAACAAACAGAATTAATAATCATGTAAGGGCTGAAAAATTAACACAGTTGTGGTAGGAACATTGGAACTCATGAATGTAATCCCAGTGACAAAGAGATCAGGAATGGAATGGCTGAAGGCCAGTCTGGGGAAAAAGTTAGTGATCTCCCATCTCTATTAACAAGCTGGATTGGCATAGGAGACCAACTAAATGAAGGACATAAGTAGAAGAATCACAGTCTGAGGTAAGCCTCAGTCAAAAATGGGTAGCACTATTCAAAGTAAAGGCAAAAAAAAAAAAAAAAAGATTGGGCAAAATGAATACCAGTAAACTGGAACTTGAAAAGTATATGGATTCTTAGAATTGGAAGCAATAGGTTTTCTCTACACTGTTTTCATACATTTCTTCTTTCATTTATTTCTTTGTATTATTCCCTCTTGTCATTGTTTCTATTTCTGTACCCTTATCTTGTATATAAGTTTATGTGGTTTGGGGAGGAGAGTGAGAAACACAGAAATGATGATACAAAGGGTGGACAAATTCAGCAGTGAAACCTACAAGACACTATGTTGGAAATGAAGTATACAACGTTGGGAGGAGTATAGGTAAGGGGTGGGAGGAAGCTGGGGGAGACTGAGGAAGGGGGTGACACTGTTCAAAAGGTAATGTACTCATTACCTGAATTATGTAACTACAACTCTTCTGTACATCACCTTTACAATAAGTTTGTTTTTACAAAGAAAAGTGTGTTATCGGAGGTCCAGGGAGGGCAATACCCAAATGGAGAGAGGAAGGGGGAGAGAATTAAGTCATAACATTCAATACATATTGTATGTGACTAGGAAAATGGCGGTTATGGGACAGTTGGAAGGGATGGGGAGAATAATGAAAGAGGTGACATGGTGCAAGATGCATTGCACATATATGCTGACCCTCTTGGATGGCAACTCCTTTTGCAATGAAGGACATTAAATAAAATGAAAAAATAGAAAAATAAAATCCATAATCTTTAATCAATACTGACATCTAATTTAAGTTTCCAGACTAAATGACTGTCATTTATAATCCTTATATCTAAGCTTTTTTTCACCTATGTAAAATAGAGATAAGAATTCATTTCTATTTTGACGATTTAAATAAAGTAGTTGACTGACAGTTAAATATTTAAGGAAAGCAATTCATTTTCTCTCTCTCCATATCAATGAATTTATATCTTTATTTTCAGGAATATTTGGTTTTGCTCACATTTCTTTATTGCACATTAAACTAATAAACTAACAACTTTATTAATTTTCTATAGAATTACTAGGAGCAAATATAAATATTAAACCCAAGTAGAATATGATATTCACTTACCTACAGATTTCCTATGTATCACTAATGCATTTGCATTGCTTTAGGAATCTAGTCTGAAGATTATGGAGTGTCATATAGGTAGTCAACATTATTTTGTAGCCTGACACTGAAATATCATAATGGTTTTATGGTATTTTCTCTGTAAGGAAATAGAAGACATAATTGTTGGTATCACCATATTCCTCTAATGAACAGAAGAGAACACATTCTACTTGCCACATTATACCAGTTCACGGGGCAATCTCTGCTTAGGTTTCACAGAAGTAATCTGACAGGATATTAATTTTAAACTTCACATTGCACATAAGTGCTGGAATTTTTCTTATGTCTTATTGCATCTGAATCTCTTTGCCCTAACAGGATTCCAGAGGAAGAAATGACAGTCAATAATTGTATGTTGAATTGTTGCATATATGAAAGAACTAAGGTGTTTTATATTGTGAAAGGTCCATTTGGTATGCAGTTAAAATGCTTTTGGTTGCCAGTACCAGAAATCATTAAACATTTGATATAAACAATAAAGGGAAATGTAATTAGCTCATGCAATAAAGGACCTAAACAATTAGAGCCTGGCTCACATATGATTTAACTCAGATATTTTTGAAGAGCCTTCAAATTTTTATCCTCAATATGTGGACTTTCTTCCCTGAGTAGTATTTATTCTCTGCTTAGATGTAATGCTTATCATATCCAGCATGACATTAATCAAATGCAAAAGAGCAATCTGTTTCTTCTCTCTGTGTAATACAGTTTTTAGAGACTAGAAAACCCTTTATTATTAGTTCATACCTAAGCTTATTATTTTACATCATTTGTCACTGATGTTGTGGACAATTAATTCCATAAGTTGTATTACTTACTATTGAGTAGTTTTTGATAAAATATTCAAAATAACAAACTTTAAAGGTTAAAGAATTTCTTTTATTGGTTCATGGTTCTAGGGGTGCATGATTGTTTGTTCTTGGGAGTTTAATCAAGCAGATCATCATTGTAATGAAAAAGGGTTTTATTCCCAGTAGTGGAAAAGAAGCAGGGAGAAGGAGACAGAAAGGATAAAATAAATACACGTACCCTAGTGAATTGCTCTTGCAAGTCTCCAGCACCTACCAACAGATTCTAGAACCTTTCAAAATGGCATCACCAGCTAGGAACCTAGTATCTAACACATGAGCTTTTGGGAAATTCAAATGATATCACTTCAACTCTCTCCCTTAAGAACCATGGCTATCTCATATTACAGGATGCTTTTCTTCCATCTCTGTGAGTCTTCATAATCTTCACAGTTCAGCATTGTTCTCACACATATGTTCAAAGTCTCCTTGGAGAGTCAAAGAAACTTTTATCTTGAGCCCATGTGAAAACAAAAGCAAGTTAAACACAACATACCATAAAGCAGAATAAACATTCCCATTCTCAAAGGAAGGAACTGGAGAATATCAAAGAAAGATCACAGCAATGCAAGGATGTGTCCGCAGGACAAACCTTACATCCCATAGAACTCTTTCCATCATTCAGAGCAAAGGATCTGATATGAGCTTCAACAAATCTTGGCACCTCCACCCTACTGCCATGCCAGAATCTCTGATGACCACTCTGCCAGGCTCACCACACTTCCTAGTTGCTGTTCTCCTCAACAGATACTTTCTGTTCTTGGCATCTTCACATACTTGGTACCTTTACTGCACTTTTGAATATACTCTCAAATGTCACAAAACACATTAACAGGGGCTGCTTATAGAGATCCTAACCTTGCCAATCATTGGCTAGCTTCCTAAGAGCTTCCTTTGACATCTTACTGAAAGTCCCTATAAGTCCTTAACACTTACCTTCCACCTTCCCACAAAGCAGCATCCTATGGAGATCATTGATGTCTGAAAACTACTCAATTTAGATGGACCCTTTTGGGTCCAACTTGCAGAATCCTTTGAGTGCCTGTGTGGGTTAACCTAAAAGAAATACTCCCCTATGCATCCCTGTTTGAGGAAGATATTCCAACAACTCCTTTCTCAAGTGAAAGTCTTTAAAAGGGATTGATCATTTATTCTCAAAGCATGAGATGAACATGAGATGCCCTCAGGATATCTTTTCTAGTGTCCTTGTGCAAATATATTTTGGTGGTTCTCTTTAGGAATCACTCCGAAGTGTCTATACCCTTCAACTCATTCCTCTGTCTGAACTGCACATCCTTCAGTCCTTTATGCTGTGTTGTGTTTGCCCCCAGATCTTCCCATAAGCCAACAGCCAGCAATAACTCTGACACAGCTTGAATTCTGTGTTGTCTTGGGGTTTTCCCTGCCAGATTAATTAATCCCTCACCTTTAAACTCAGCCTCATTCAAATTCTTAGGTTATGGACAAAATGATGACAAATTCTCTGCCAGAATATAACATTGGAATATTCTAGTTCAACTCCTGATTGAGTTCTTATTTTGAACTGGAACCTTATGACCCTGGCCTTCAGTGTCTGTATTCCTGTCCCAGCTGGAGTCTCTGGAGTTAGTGATGGCCACACCTCCACCTCTCTGGTTCTTTTCTGTATTCGCTGCCATTTAAATTTTAACATGCAAAAAATGTGTGAGTATAATGTGTCTTGATCAATGTCACATTTTTAAAAATCATATTCACCATTATTCATTTGAAAATCATCCAACATTGACTTTAAAAAATAATTACTTATTTATTGTCAACGTGATGTGCAACGGGGTTACAGTTTCATATGTAAGGCCACTGGTACATTTATTGTACTATTTGTTACCTCCTCCCTCATTCCGCCCTCCTCCCTTCCCCTTTCCCTTTCCCCCCATGAGTTGTTCAGTTGGTTTACATCAAATGGTTTTGTAAGTATTGCTTTTGGAGTCATTTATCTTTTTATCCTTTGTCTCTAACTTTTGATATTCCCTTTCACTTTCCTAGTTCTAATACCAGTATATCCAGTATCCAGTGTACTCAGATGAGATACAGTGATAGTGCAGGTACAACCACAGGAAGGGGATACAAGAGGATCATCAAAAAAAGAAGCTACGGTTTCACATGGCATGTTGAAGGTCATTACAACAGTGATATAACAGTCATTTCCATAACGTGGAGTTCATTTCACTTAGCATCATCTTATGTGTTCATAAGGGCATACTAAAGCCACCAGCACAACAATGTTCATCACAGCACAATTTGTCATTGCTAAAATATGGATCCAATTCAGATGCCCCTCAGTAGACAAATGGATCAGGAAAATGTGGTACATATACACAATGGAATTTTATGCTTCTATCAGAAAGAATGACATTGCCCCATTCGTGAGGAAAAGGAAAGACTTGGAAAAAATTATACTAAGTGAAGTGAGCCAGACCCAAAGAAACATGGACTCTATGGTTTCCCTCATAGGGAATAATTAGCACAGGTTTAGGCTAGTCATAACAGAGGATCACAAGAGCCCAATAGCTATGCCCACATTGACTTTCATACCACTAGGTTGTTATTGCTGATGAACGCTTTAATGGAGAAAGGATTCACTGTGGTTTACAGTTTCAGAGGGTTCTCTCCTTGGTTTTGTGGACTCAGGCTATTGGGAAGAAGATCATGGAACTGAGAACACGTGGCAGAGGAGTGTTTTCATATCATCACAGACAGGAAGCAGAGAGGGTCAGGAAGGGAACAGAGAGGCAAGATATTTCCACAGATCTACCTGATGTGGCCTAGGTCCTCTAGCTTGGCCATACTTCATGAAGTGCCCAGAACCTCCCCAAACAGATAACCAACTTGGGAACTCGTCTTGTTGTAATTTCATATCCAAAACCTACAATAAGTGCTTAATATGATTGTCTTAGAGAGTTTGGATTGATTCTGGATTGAAGTTGAATTCAATTATTTTTTAGGAAAAAAAGAGATGCACACATATCTAAAACATACTAATTTCATAAAGGAAGTTGAGATATCAACCACACTAAGAAATAGTTCAGTAAGAAATCAGCCTAATATTTCCAAAACAAATTTGTCTATTAGTATTTCTGAAACAGACTTATCTATTAATATTTAAGAAACAGTTTAAATTTTTTAAGAATGTAAACTCAATTTCTATGAAAGTGTTTCTAAAGTATATTATGATGTTCTCCTGCATCTAGTTTTCCTAAGTTGCAACCTCCTATATTGATTATTGAGGGGAATATACTCTTAAGCAAATTCTATTCTTTGCTTAATCATAGTATAAGAGTTACCATGTGAAATTATGCCCTTTTCCTTCTGTCTTTCTTTCCTTTGTTTTACCACTGATATCACTGTTACTGATTTTGGCACTCTGTATATTGTATATACATGTATTGGAACTAGGGAAGGGAAAGGGACTACAAAATCGAGAGATAAAGGTTTAAAAAGACAAAGAAATGCAGCAGCAATACTTATAAAACTATGTGGTGTAAACCAACTGTACAACTCATGGTGGGAGAGGGAAATGGGGAGGAAGCAGGGAAATATGAGGGAGGAGGTAATAAGTTGGATAAGAAATGTATGCACTACCTTATGTATGAAACTAATCCCTCTGTACATCATTTCGACAATAAAGACATGAATAAATAAAATAGAGTTGTCAAGAACACCTGTTTCCTGGGCTGGGATTATGGCCTAGTGGCAAGAGTGCTTGCCTCATATATATGAAGCCCTGGGTTCGATTCCTCAGCACCACATACATAGAAAAGGCCAGAAGTGGTGCTGTGGCTCAAGAGGTAGAGTGCTAGCCTTGTGCAAAAAGAAGCCAGGAACAGTGCTCAGGCCCTGAGTCCAAGCCTCGGACTGCCAAAAAAAAAAAAAAAAAAAAAAAAAAGAATACCTGTTTCCTAAGAGGAAAGTTACTTCATATGCCTAAAGACCCTTTGTGCTGCCTTGTAAAGAGAGGCTACTGATAGTGTTCTTTATGTCTTGTATGTAAGAAAGTTGAGGACTAAAACCATTATTGACCATGGTCAAGGTCACCAAGCTAGTATTGCTATTAGGTTTTAAGAAACCCTAAGTTTAACTATCTCTAAAAGTATCAGATACTTCTACAGAAATATATCCACCATGAAGTGATTAATATTAGTCAGAAGAGTTTCACACAGGGAACATCATTACATCAAAAATTCCAAGCTCTTCAGTAAATGCTTCTCCAATTACTGTTTTGTGTTCTATACCCTGATAAATGACACATCAACTGCTACTTTCCTTCCTGGGTGAAGAGGCAGAATTCCTTCTTTCTAATTAGAATTTTTTTTGTCAGTGTCAAAGATAAAAATGTAAACACTCATTTGTAAAAGTTTAGCATAATGTCAGCAAATTTTATGTGGTAAGCTTCATGAAATTATAAAATAAAATGTAAACATACAGTAGACTTAAGTTTCATTTCTGTCTTCTTTTTGGTCTCTCTCCCTCTTTCACTTTCTCTGGTGCTTTTGGTGATACTGGGGTTTGAACACTAGATCTTATGCTTATTGGGTTGTAGATCTTTTCCTTGGACCAATCTCCTGATCTTATTCTACCTATTTAAAAAAAATTCAAGAAACAAAATGAGTTATATACACACAATGCAAAGCAAATTCCATGAGAATCTTATCTCCAATTAATCACCAAACAGCAAAAGGTAGAGCTATGATTCAGGTGGTAAAGTGTTAGCTTTAAATGAAAAGGCTAAGGGATAATACCCAAGCACTGAGTTTAATCCCAAATACATACATTTAAAAAGGAAGAAGATGACACTATGTTGGAAATGAACTATACAACTTTGGGGAGGGGAGAAGGGAGGGCTAAGCAGCAGAAAATATGGTGGGTTAACAGTGTTTAAAAAGAAATATACTCATTATCTTACTTATGTAATTGTAAACCCTGTCACCTTTACAATAAAGATATAAAGAAAGAAAGAAAAAAAATAAAAAATAAAAAAAATTCAATGCCGAGATCAAACTCAATGCCTTCTGCATGCTTTAAGCCTATTCATATCATTGCATGTGTTTCCCTTCATTAACTTTCCATAATTTGTAAACATTTCTTCAGCCATTGTAATTTGTGATCCATCTATCTTCATCAAACATGTCTTTGAAAATGCAATGCAAATGGGCATTAAAGTTAAATTGTCTAAATGGAGATATTAGCTGCAAGCAACTGACTTTGGCCTAATAAAATATAACAGATATATAAACTTTGTAAGAAAAATTCAATCCACTGAAATTCAGGGAATGGAACTGATAGCTCATCAAAAGAAAAATTCCAATGGTAAAAGCAATGCATGAGTAATTATCAAGATAAGTAATGATGTATTCTTCACTCTTAAGACACATACACATTCACAGACATGCACATTGGACAAAGACCTACTTGTGCACATACACACAGATACACACATATAGGTACATACATACACATACTCGCATAGACTCACATATGCAATGACATATAAAAGCTGTCTCATTTCTCTCTCTCACACACATACATACATATAAGTACATATGCATAGACAAATGGATGCCAACTTATGCACTCATAAACACACATGGATGCATAAACCTGCACATGAGCACCTACAATTGGATTGACCTGTTTGTTTGGGCAAATAAATTTTCTTGTAATGCTGAAAAGAATTTAAAAATGTTGAACAGGAACTTTTTTTTCTAAGCATGTTAATATATTTATCCCTGCCTCTGAGAAATTGTCTTTTCCTGAGCATATATATGTTTGTTTAATGCAACCTTGTTTGTGATAAAGAGCCATAAATATGGTGGGAGTAATATAAATGTGGGAAAATCAGTGAGACATTATATTAAAAATAAATCATTAAGTATGATTCAGAGAGTTGGCAGCTGTTTTCTGACAGCTAGGAGTTCACAGGTCAACAGTATTTCCCACTGACTTGAACATTCATAGGAAAAGAAGAGACAGGAGAGGGGAAAGTGGGAGAAAAATGAGGGAGGAGGTAAGAAGTTTGATAAGAAACATACTCATTGCTTTCTGTATGAAACTGTAACACTTCTGTACGAAACTGTAACACTTCTGTACATCATTTTGACAATAAAAAAGAACACTCAGCTTTTGTGTTTCTGTGCCTACTTCTGCCTCACAGACTTCTTATTTTGACCCAAGACAACAATTACCATATATGCCCAAGAAACATTTTATTGACAGTCAACAAAAGATTTAACGATACTTTACCTACTGAGTACTTAAGTAAAATAATGAAGCAACCATCTATATTTTATACCATGCATAACGTTTTATCTATACAATGTTGGTAAACATTAGTTAGGATTAGGCAAAATCATGTTTATCTGATGTTTCCACCCCATCTTCCCATATCTCAATTCTCCGTAGTCCTACTAGACAAGGGAGAAAGAAATAAAGAAGCAAACAAAGACAGGAAGGAAGGAAGGAAGGAAGGAAGGAAGGAAGGAAGGAAGGAAGGAAGGAAGGAAGGAAGGAAGGATGGAAGGAAGGAAGGAAGGAAGGAAGGAAGGAAGGAAGGAAGGAAGGAAGGAAGGAAGGGAGGGAGGGATGAGGAAGGGAAGGAAGGAAGGAAGGAAGGAAGGAAGGAAGGAAGGAAGGAAGGAAGGGAGGGTGGGAGGGAATGAGGAAGGAATTAAAGAAGGAAGGAAGGAAGGAAGGAAGGAAGGAAGGAAGGAAGGAAGGAAGGAAGGAAGGAAGGAAGGAAGGGAAGGAAAGAAGGGAGATATTTCTGCTTATCGATTGGCACAAACATAGTTTCTATTTGCAACTTCCCAAAGCCCCATTTTGAAAGCTGTGTGCACACTAGTGATTCCTTATGAAGATTATGAAACCCTGAGATTTGATATGCAAAAACAGAAGTGAGTTTGAAATCTAGGAGCGCTGTCTCAAAATTTTGATGTGAAATTAAATGCCTTGCATTGACCCTGTCCTAATGAAGATCATAATGTTCTCTTAGCAGGATCATAATGGCTCCCACGTTGATGACCTCTTGGTGAGTTGAGGGGAAATGGAAAAGCTGAGGCATCGATTTTGAAGAGATTTCTTGTTTTGCAAAACACATATTACCCAAATAGATTTACTCTTAATCTTATAATAAACCAAAATAGTTACTGATTTCTTCAAATGGTGCCCCAGTTGAACCTTACAGAAGGTTCTGCAGTTCTGTAGTGAATTACAAAAAAAAAACAAAACAAAACAAAACTCCCATTTCTCAATATTTGTCTTTGTTCCATTTTGTAGCTGAATTTAATTCTTATTATCTTCAGTGACAATGCAATTTCAGATGGTGAAATTTCTCATGTGAAACCTACACCTTTCAAATAATAATTCACAACTACAAATTGGATTTGTGTGTGTGTGTGTGTGTGTGCGTGCGTGCACAGTTTACCTGAAGGTAACAGTCTGATTTGTGAACATAAAATTCATTTCATAGGTTAAAATGCGTTTAGATATAAGCAATGAAACACTGCTGTCTGTGAGGAAAGTTTAAACTTGCATTATCCTCATATCATAATGATAGATGAAGTTGCAGAAACAAACCATCCCCACAAGATTAAAAAATAAAATAAAATCCTTCACATGCTTGAAAAATTTAGATGAGCCAATGATTTTAGATAGGATCTGGTTCTTCTGTGTCACTCAGATTTAGATATGCAATATTTCTTGCTAGCTTATTATCTCCACTTCCTGATTAATTGCCCTCCCCAACAAAATTTCACCAGTCCATCTATTTCTTCCATCATTCTTATCAAAATGATCTTCATAAAATCACACTAAAAATAAAACAAGACAAATATGGAATCTGACTGTTTTATTCTAAAATGTTCTGTTTCATTGGACTTTTTTTTAATTTTTATTTTTTTTGCTAGTAGTGGGGCTTGAACTGAAGGTCTCACATTTCTGCTTGACTTCTTTGCCCTAGACTGGTATTCTACCTCTTAAGCCACATCTCCACTTTAGGCTTTTTGCTGGTTCATTTGCAGATTAGAATCTCATGGACTTTCTTGTCTAGTTTGGCTTCACTCTGTTTTCCTCAGATCTTAGCCTCATTAGTAGCTAGAATACAGATGTAAGTTGCTGGTGCCCAGCACGGGTTAAGTCTCTTTAGCAATTTGAAGGCCACAGTAAGGATGTCACAGCCTGATCCAGATTATCTAAACAATGCTTTAGCTAATACTGTTTGAGAATCATCAGACTACACACATGTCTCTTTAATAAGACATTATTTACATGACTAATAACCTCAAATATACATGCTTTATTAAAAAGAAAATATTTTCAGTTCACTCATTCTTTGATTCTTTTTTTAAATTTAATTCTATTGTCAAGGTGATCTAAAGAGGGGTTAAAGTTATATATGTAAGGTATTGAGTACATTTCTGGTCACACATTCTTTGATTCTTAATGGGTAAGTTTAGGGACTTGGATCCAATGCCAGTCTGTCTGAGGTTTTCCATTCCACCTTTATCATTTACTACTTTTAGATCTGGGGGCAAGTTTCCAGCTCATCTCTGTTTTTGGTGCATTTTGACTTGGGGATGATAATCATGCCTAACTCATGGATGCTCTGAGAGGGCTAAGAAGGGTGTTTTATGTGAAAGTCCTAGAAACAGTGCCATTCTGGATTGGTTGCTATGGTGATCAGGAATCAGCTTCTCCACGTTTTCCATCTGGCCAGTCTTCTTCTTTTGCTACCCATGTGCAATTATTTCAGAGAGTAGAGGACCAGGCCACTGATATTTGCTTCATTGAAAAAGAGGATGCCAACAAGCTCCATCCCAGGCTGTACCATCCTGTATTTACTACATCCTTAACACTAAAAGGACTGGTCAGAGTTGTCTGAATTCAAGAAACAGGAATCTGCTCCCACATCTTCTGAGATTCTGGGGTGATATCTTTCTCTGTGCTACCAATGATTTTCCACTTGACTTTTATGTGTGAACATGTAGGCCAACCATTCCTGGTTCCAGGTGGGTGTTCTATATTTCCTGGAATTAATTATATTTTCTTTTCATTTTTTACTAGTTATCATTTCCACACATGCAGTAGCTATACATATATATTTATTTATTTATCTATACATTCCATACATGACTATGAAATAGGCATATAACTCTTTTATTAAAGGATCATGGAAACATGATACTTGAACCTAAAGCAAAAATGAAGAGTAGTTCATAGGCAAAGACAAAATCAGTGGTAATAAGTTCTAACAAGAAAAATAACAATGAAGTAGTACCTACCTGGGTGTACAGAATAAATATAATCAAGGGGTGCAAGGAAACTCAATGTATATGTATCAGTGAAATACATGGATATTTGGGAATTTGGCACACAAGACATTCCTTGTTGATTAATCTGTTATTTCGTCGATCTATATGAAGTGTTCACGCCCAACCCTGCTCACCTATTTTCTTGGATGCACATAGGGGCAGATAGATCTGTTTCACCTTTCAGATCTGCCCCAAACTGACCTTCTTGCAAAATTCTTCTGTAACTACTTTAGCTAGGTGCATCAGTCTCTCTATATGATCAAGTTAGAAATATGATGTACTTACATATTGACATATGAAATGTTTCAATGAGAGCTTTTCATCTGATATTTCTTTTTTTTTCCAGTCAATAAAAGCAAATTTTCCAAAGGCAGGAGACTTGTCTAATTTGTTCGTCCCCATGTCACACTTGGACTATAGTCTGCCACATAGTTGATGCTCAAACACTACTAGTTAAATAAATGGCTGGATGAAAGAGGAAAAATGATCCTCATTGCCATGTTGCCCATCATTTTTACTCCAACTCTCCAAGTTCTTGTCAACAACTCAATATCTTTGGATAACAGGCATACCGCCATGTTCAGAGAGGGATGTCAAAACAATATAAAATAAATTATTTCTGTAGCCCATTTTATATTTTACTGAGTTTGCCAACAATTTGACTCTTCTTTCCTTATTCAAGGCCAAGAACACATGGGCACCAAGCCAAGAGATTGTACAGGGGCTTAATTTGGACTTTTCTTGCATTTCCTGCGGCCAAAACAGTAGCACTACAAAAGTTCATTGACCACAGAGGAATAGAAGCAAACATACTTTTTACCTCCCCACACAAAAAGTTACTTGTGCATTTGATTTGCAACAAAATAATTGCAAGGTTTTATTGTCAAGCACTTGTCATTTTGGAGGAATGTGTGTCTTGGTTCATGTTTTTAAATATAAATGACACTGAAGAAAATAAATATGGAGACAAGAATTTGTTTAATTGTAAATGCAGGTTAAAAGTCACAGTAAGTCTTTTGCTAACAAAATCCCTGTACTTATTTGCTCAGTTTCATAGGCCTCATATTGTTGGAATTATTGAGAGTATAAGCAACAATTGGAAACCCATCTCACTATGAGTTTGGATTTCTAAAAGTCTAATATGGTAAAATAATAATAATACAATTTTAAATATATTTGTAATCTCTCACAATAGTTTGAAGGCCCATGAATACAGTGAATGAATGGGATTTCTTTTCAACTGAAAATTAGTCTACATCCGGTTCCTGTATATGTCATTTCCATCGCTGACCTCTTTCTGCAGCTGCAGGTCCATAGAGTCACAGTTTTGTTGCATTTGTGTTCTATTATGCTTCCTTGTACAATGTTTTGACCACGACTGATTATATAGCTCAATTGGAGTGGAGAAAATTACTGGGTAATTTAGAAAAGAATTCCCTTTCAAAGCCTACAGGATTCTGCTCTTCAATTTAGAAAGAAATTTACAGGATCAGGTTGTTAGTGTGAGTTCTAAGTATTGTTTAGTGTTTTGACCCAGGGTTGCTCAATATATCGTTCAAACAAATATGATTTTATGTCTGTCTCTTTTTCTCCTCTCTGTGCTATGAATTCAGATGAACTCAATATCTACCCTGTCATCAAGTGTTGCACATTCTTTTCTCTATAGTTACATTATCAGTAAGTGTAGTCAAGTCGTGACTTTAAGAATCAGACTTCCACTATTTCTTTGCTTAAAATAAGATGGGAGTATTTTCTTTGCCTCCTCTTTCTTCTCCTCTTCCCTCTCTTTCTCCTCCTCCTTCTCCTGTTTGTCCTCTTTTCTCTCCTCCTCCCCTTCCTTCTTCTTCTCCTCTTTCTTTTTTTTTAAAGTGCTTTTTAAATGTATTTTCATTTTAGGAAAATTTAAAATGCTTGTGGTGACAATCTGTGTTGACTGGAAATATTCAAATGTTACTTGTGAAATGAAATGTCCTTGAGATCAATCTTTCTTTTATGTCTTATAATTTATCTTCATTGCTTACTGTCTGACTAGTGAAATATTGTTGCTAAGCATAGATAGAAAGAGGTTAATTATTACCTCATCCCCTACACATTTTTGTATGTTATAGCATGAAGGCTTTTTCTTTATTACTCTTAGGGATGTGTTGTGATTTCCTTCAATTGCGGAAATGATTCAGATTCTCTGTATATGTAAAATAAATATTCATCATAATAATGCCACATATTGGGGCTTTGCCATGTTCCCAAGATCTAGCTTTTAGTATGTAATGCTAGGAGCTGGGTGATCATTAATAGCTGGCAGGGAAGCCTCTCCAGTGCATATGGTGGGTACATGGGAAAATTAAAGTATGCAAACATATGAACAGGAATGAATCCTGGGCACAGAAGATAGAGAGACATGTAGGAGCTACTTCTAAATTTATCTATCATAAACCACATGTTGCTGTTTTGTACATTAAACATCATTTGAAACTTCACAAACTATAAGTACCATTATATTAATTCAATAGAGGCATATTTTAAAATAAAACTACTAATCTAAGACTGAATATGAGAAAGTCATAGGGTTCATTTTTATAATGTTGATAGCTGCCTGTATCAATCTGCCTTTAATTATGTGGCAGTCATTACCTTTTTATTTTAAAAATACTTCCAATAACAAAAAACTACTACATATAACCCTTTTTTTTCTTATTTTAAAACAATAGTGTGTGTGTGCGTGTGTGTGTGCGTGTGTGTGTGTGCGTGTGTGTGTGTTTATTCTTTATTTTTCCATATGGGAAAAGACACTACTGCAACAGCCATAATAATTCATAATTTCATGTCTTATCAAATATGTGGTATAGCCTGCAGCAAAGTCATAAAGTACCTAGGTATCTATTTAACCAACCTTAAGTTCGAAATATTGGCCAACTGTTGAAGCTCTCGATCAGATATTAATGGGGGAAGTTTGAAGATATCTGCCTATGTCTTTAAATTTATAACTTTTCAAATGGCCATGATAAAATTTTAAGAATGAAGGTAATCTTAGATAGGATTTTTCCATCCATAGCAGTAAAAAAATTTCTTCAGATATGCCCAAGGAATGACCAAATTTAAAAATAGTTACAAGTAGAATGATCTTAGGATTAGTCATTAAGTGCAGTTAACTACAGAATAATTGTTTTAGAAACACTGAATGGTTCTATGCCAGCTGAGAACTAGCCTCAGGATCACCAGATTAGCACATGCTCTCTCTTTCTTCCTTTTCCATACCTTCCTTTGCTTTCACTTTTTTCTCTTCAAAAAAGAATTCACAGGAACACATTAACAACATCAGTAACAAACCAGAACCTGACAGATATTTTTAACACCTAATAACTTGACTATAGCTCACACCATCATATATGAACTAGTGGCTGAACATTATAATTTCTCTCATTCTCAAAAGAGCAGGGGATAAAACGCTATGGGTCAAGATTGAATGCTAACAGACCAGAATGTGTTACGAAATTGTCTGGAATATAAGTGTTCACTAATAAAAGAAAAAAAGTTGAGTACTTGTATGTTATTTTAGTTGTACTTTCTAATTCCGTGTTATATTCAGGTAGAGGTTAGAGGGGAAAATAAAAAAGGAAAAAGGAAAGACAGAAATAACACATGGTCAGACCACTTATTTTGCTTTGCTCTCCCTTTCCTCACATATTGCTGTCTTATGTCCCCGGCTACTGAAATTTAAATTGCATTAAATTTTACTATTTTTTAAAAAAGAATAGAACAACATTATGTCTGAATGTGTTGTCATATTCAAGTGCTTAATTCAGACATGATGAATCTGACCCAAATCTTTTGCATGTAATTGGGGGGTTGAATAAAATGGCTTCCTAGGTGTAATTTTTCTTTAACAGCAGGTAGCTGGATTCTGGATTCTGTCCCGTGTCTCTTTTTCCACTTCTAGGCTAAAATTTTGTGAGCATAAAACTACCTTCCATCAGATAAAATTATAGTTATTATGTAGCATTAGAAAAAAATCTGAGTATTTTCACCTAAAATTTTACATCAATTGCTAATAGCTCTTATAGCCTAAAAGGTGCATATATATGTATATATGCATATATATACATATACATATATATACATATATATGTATTTCTACCTTCCATTTTAGGATTTTCATTTGTAGTACATAAACACAAATATCAGAGTCACTTGAAGGCATACCTCAGAAGGATCTGCCATCTATTAATGAGGATAAAATGAACATAGTGTAATTATTTTTGCTTAAAGTAGAAATAGTAGGTTGCTCTCTTGAGACATAATAGAAGGATATCTTTTATGAGTAGTGACATATTTAAGTTATGTAACTTTAAATTTTATATTTAACCACCTATCTAGCATTAATATGTTGGCATTTATCTGTATTCTGTATTTCAAGAATAACAAAATTGAATAAAAAGACAAAATTTTCCAAAATGAATAAGGAATTATATTTTCTCCCCCCCACTTTATTTATTAGCATCAATGGGTTTCATTTTTACATGTCCAAATATTCATACACTATTCCCTGATCACTTAGCTCCTCCATCACTCTAGTCACCTCGTGTTCTCTTCCCAAATTCAATCTCAACCAGCTCCATTGCTGCCTTCTCATATGTGCACAAACTACTGTCACCATACTCATCCTTTCACCCTATGAATTGATTCTTTCCTCTCCCACTACTATATACTCTCTGTTTTATATTCCTGTCATTTTAAGGATATAGAAATTGTTCAAAGGAGCTTCACTCTGCTATTTCACGGATTCATGGGATTTATAATCACATTGACCCTTTCCCTATGCTGCCTACTACTGATGCCATTTAGCAAATTCAGAGATCGGATGTCTTTCATTATTGTTTAACCAGTTTTTCTTTTTTCTTAACCCCAAAGATTATTTCTTCATAGTTCTAATGATCATAGAATACTTCCCATAAAAATACTTTTTTGACCCAGTCCTATTGGGTACATTTTATTGCCATTTCACAATGTATTTTTTTTTTATTGTCTTTAAAAGTTTTCCTTTAAAGAAGTCTCCTGCATTATGGCAGCAGAAGCCAAAAAGGGAGAATCTTTACCTTCCACTATTTGATCATTGCCATACACCTACAGTGGTCATGCAAAGATGGAATTGCCCAGTAATGTATTTCTCAGAGTGTATCACTATCATTAAGCAAATTCTGATTGTGCATTGTAATTCTAAAATACACTCTATTTGTTCTATTGTACAAGGACCTTAAATTTGTTCTTTGCTATTCTCTTCTATGTACTTGTAAAGAACCTCCAGTCATTTTTTAAAATGATTTGATGATTGTGAAAAGGCAAAGTTGTTCTCATCCCAGAAGATTTAAATACAGAAGACTTGCCTCACCTTGGGATATGTAGTTAAATGCATCAAGCTCAGAGCTGCAAGGGCTCCTTGTGTCTCTGCTTCTACTTTAAGCTAATTGCTGGGCCCAGACAGTGGGGGCAGTAATGAAGGTGGGAGAATGTCAGCTGATGGGGCATTAAATGTCATGCTATGAGTAGCTGTGGGAGAGAAGAATGTCCAAAAGCACTAAGAGATTATGCCATGGGAACAGAATCATTTGAGAATTAGTTCTCCTAATAAAACATTACTGAAGCAGGAGGAAAGAGCAGATTGTCGACTTATGGCTTGTTAACAAGAATCTTCTGTAGAAACTCCGAAGATCATGGCCTCCAACTAATGAATATTGTAGCAGGGAAATGGCATGACAGGTTTCCTCTTGTTCCAATTGAGCCTGTTTCTGCAAGAACAAAAGGTCATTTGTGCTAAAGATATTGAGGGAAGTGTGGTTTGGACATGCCTCACAATACACTAGAGTTCTGTAGCTCCTGTGGAATTGATTTCTTACACTAAGGCCAGCTGGTCACGGGGGGTAGGGATAAAAGGCAGAATATGTCACTCAGTTCACCAGAAGATGTTTAAAATTGATTCAGTCACAGAAAGTGGGACACACCAGTGGGCCCAAGATATCAATTTTTTGTATTTGGGAATAATATTCCTTAATATGGTGCCGTGTAACATAAATGTGATAGCATATCACACCCAACAGATACTTGCAGGGATAAAACTAAATCAATAAGTAATAATTTAAATCAAGTGTATTTCAAAATGAAAATAGCAATGGAGACCAACCAAACTCTAAACTCCTTTGTAACAACCAGAGTATTATTTATTCATTTTGGAGGATGGTGCACCAATCCTGAGCTATTTTTCCAAACATACTGGTGGGTGTGTGTGTGTGTGTGTGTGTGTGTGTGTGTGTGTGTGTGTGTGTGTGGTGTGAATGTAGTTTAAAATACTACTTTTTTATTTCTCTTTTTTAATGGGTTGGGTAGCTTTATTTATTTATTTTTTTCAAATTTTTATTATCAAACTGATGTACAGAGAGGTTACAGTTTCATACCTTAGGCATTGGATACATTTCTTGTAATGTTGTTACCTTGTCCCTCATACCCCCCTCCCCCTTCCCCCTTACCCTTTCCTCCCCTGAAGTGTTCAGTTCACTTACACCAAACAGTTTTCCAAGTATTGCTTTTGTAGTTGTTTATCTTTTTTTACCCTGTGTCTCTCAATTTTGGTATTCCCTTTCAATTTCCTACTTCCAATACCAGTATACACGGTTTCCAATATACTCAGATAAGATTACAGAGATAGTGTAGGTATAACCACAGGAAGGTGATACAAGAACATCATCAATAATAGAAGCTACGGATACACATGGGACGTTGAAAGTAGTTACAACTGTGATATAACAATTGTCTCCATAACATGGAGTTCATTTCACTTAGCATCGTCTTAGGTGTTCATAAGGGTATAGCGATTGGGCCTTGTGATGCTCTGCTATGACTTGCCTAAACCTGTACTAATTATTCCCAATAAGGAAGGCCATAGAGTCCATGTTTCTTTGGGTCTGGCTCACTTCACTTAGTATAATTTTTTCCCAAGTCCTTCCATTTCCTTACAAATGGGACAATGTCATTCTTTCTGATAGAGGCATAAAATTCCATTGTGTATATATACCACATTTTACTGATCCATTCGTCTACTGAGGGGCATCTGGGTTGGTTCCAGATTCTCGCTATGACAAATTGTGCTGCGATGAACATTGTTGTGCTGGTGCCATTACTGTGATTTTGTTTGTGGTCTTTTGGATAGATACCCAAAAGTGGGGCTGCTGGGTCATAGGGGAGTTTTATATTTAGTATTCTGTTGATTCTCCATACTGCTTGCCAGAGTGGCTGAACCAGTTTACATTCCCACCAACAATGAAGTAGGGTTCCCTTTTGGCCACATCCCCTCCAACAATTGTTATTGTTAGTTTTCTTGATATATGACATTCTTACTGGGGTGAGATGGAATCTCAATGTTGTTTTGATTTGCATTTCTTTTATGGCCAGTGATGTAGAGAATTTTTTCATATGTCTCCTGGCCATTCTCATTTCCTCATCAGAGAAGTCTCTTTGTAAGTCCTTAGCCCACTTGATGAGGGGGCTATTGGTTGCGGTTTTGTTTTGGAAGAGGGTAATTTTTTTAGTTCTGCATATATTTTAGATATGATGCCTTTGTCCGTTGAATGGCCGGTAAAGATCTTCTCCCAGTCTGTGGGCTTTCTGTTTATCTTGCAAGCTATGTTCTTTGCTGTGCAGAAGCTCTGCAGTTTGATGCAGTCCCATTTGTCCAACCTTTCTTTGATTTGTAGCCTTTCTGGGTCATTGTTAAGGAAGTTCCGTCCTGCGCCAAGGAACCCAAGTGTTTCTCCTACTCCTTCCTTTAGTGTTTTCAGGGTGTCTGTTTTGATTTCGAGGTCTTTAATCCATTTGGAATTGATTTTGGTGCAGGGTGATATATAAGAATCTAGTTTTATTTTGTTGCATATGTTGAGCCAGTTTTTCCAGCACCATTTGTTAAAGAGGCTATCTTTCTTCCATACTATTGTTTTATCTCCTTTATCAAATATTAAGTAGGCATAGTTCTGTGGGTTGATTTCTGGGTCCTCAATTCTGTTCCATTGGTCTTCAGGCCTGCTCCGGTTCCAATACCAAGCTGTTTTTATTACTATAGCTTTATAATACAGCTTGAAGTTGGGTATTGTAATTCCTCCTGCACTGTTCTTTCTGCTTAGGATTGATTTTGCTATTCGTGGTCTTTTATTGTTCCATATGAATTTAAGGATTGTTTCCTCTATTTCATTAAAAAATTAAGTTGGGATATTAATGGGTATTGCATTGAATTTGCAGATAGCCTTAGGCACTATTGCCATTTTGATTATATTAATCCTCCCAATCCAGGAGCATGGGAGGTTTTTCCATTTCCTTAGTTCTGACTTAATTTTGTTTTCAAGCTTTTAAAGTTATCCTCAAATAGGTCTTTCACTTCTTTGGTTAAAGTTATTCCCAGGTATTTTAGGTTTTGGGGGGATATTGCAAAAGGAGTTGCTTTCCTGATTTCAGCCTCGGTCTTTGGGTCGTTAGCATAGAGAAAGGCTGTTGATGTTTGAAGATTTATTTTATATCCTGCAACTTTGCCAAAGTTTTGGATCAGCTCTAGTAGCTTGGGGGAAGAGTCTATGGGATTCTTTAGGTATAGGATCATGTCATTTGTGAAGAGAGAAAGTTTAACTTCATCTTTTCCTATTTGGATCCCCATTATATTTTCTTCTTGCCTAATTGCTCTGGCTAGGAATTCTAGTACTATGTTGAAGAGCAGGGGAGAGAGTGGACATCCCTGCCTTGTTCCTGATTTTAAAGGAAATGGCTTTAGTTTTTCACCATTTAGAGTTATGCTTGCTGTGGTTTGTCATAAACTGCCTTGATTATATTCAGGAGTGTTCTCTGGAATCCCAGTTTTTCCAGGGCTTTAAGCATAAATGGGTGCTGGATTTTATCGAACACTTTTTCCGCATCCAGAGATAAAACCATGTGGTTCTTTAGCTTGCTCCGGTTGATGTGGTGGATTACATTAATTGACTTGCATATATTAAACCAACTTTGCATCCCTGGAATGAATCCAGTTTGATCGTGGTGTATGAATTTTTTGATGACCTGTTGAAGCCGATTGGCCAGAATTTTGTTGAGAATTTTTGGATCTAAGTTCATCAGGGAAATCGGTCTGCAGTTCTCTTTCCGTGATGAGTCCCTGCCTGGTTTTGGGATGAATGTTACACTGGCTTTATAGAATGAGTCTGGTAGTGAATGTTTTCTTTCAATTTCATTGAAGAGTTTGAGAAATATTGGTGTGAGTTCTGTCTTGAAGGCCTTGTAGAATTCTGCGGTGAATCCGTGTGGACCTGGGCTTTTCTTGGATGGGAGATCATTTATTGCTGATTTTATTTCAATACTGGATATGGGTCTGTTTAGAAGGTTTAAATCTTCATGTTTGAGTTTGGGGATATGAATTTTTTCTAGGAAATCATCCATTTCTTCTAAGTTCTCAAATTTGTTGGCATAAAGGTTTGCAAAATAGACTCTTATTATTTTCTGAATTTCGGTTATTTCTGTGGTGATGTTACCTGTTTCATCTCTTATCTTGGTTATTTGAGTGTGCTGCCTTCGTTTTTTGGTCAGGTTTGCCAGGGGTCTGTCTATCTTGTTGATTTTTTCAAAGAACCAACTCTTTGTTTTTTTTTATTCTTTCGATGGTTTTTCATCTCTAATTGATTTAATTCTGATTTGATTTTAATTATTTGCTTCCGTCTATTGACGTGGGGTTTGGCTTGTTGTTCTCTCTCAAGGAAATTAAGATGCTTCTTTAAATTGTTGAGTTGCTGTTTCTCCAGTTTGTTGAAGTATGCATTCAGAAATATAAATTTTCCTCTGAGTACTGCCTTTGCTGTGTCCCAAAGGAGCTGGTACTTTGTGTCCCCAACTTGGTTGAAGTCCATAAACATTTGAATTTCCGTTTTAATTTCTTCAATGACCCTCTGATGGTTCAGCAGTGTGTTGTTTAGTCTCCATGAATTGTAGTGTTTTCTGTGGTGGCTGATTGAGTTGAGCTCTAATTTTATTCCTTTGTGGTTTGAGAGAATGCGGGTAATGGTTTTGATACTTCTGAATTTGTACAGCTTTTCTTTGTGCCCTAAGATGTGATCTATTTTGGAGAATGTTCCATGTGCTGCTGAAAAGAATGTGTATTCTGTCCTTGATGGGTGGAATATTCTGTAGATGTCGGTTAAGTCTAGTTGGTCTATGCAATTATTTATTTCTGTGGTTTCTTTGTTCAGTTTTTGGCGTGTTGATCTGTCCAGAGGTGATAGTGGGGTGTTAAAGTCCCCAGCTATCAATGTGTTTGGGTCTATGAGTGTTTTTAGAGTCAGTAGTGTTTGTTTGATGAAGTTGGGTGCTCCTGCATTTGGTGTGTGGATATTTAAAATGGTTATATCTTCCTGTAGGAGAGATCCCTTTACTAGTATGTAGTAACTTTCTTTGTCTCTTCTTATCTTTTTTAATTTGAAGTCAATTTTGTCTGATACTACGATTGCATCTCCAGCCTGCTTATGGGGGCCACTTGCTTGATAGATTTGATTCCAGCCTTTCACTTTTAGAAGATGTTTTCTCTTTTCTTGATGCATGGTTGGATGGATCACTTTCTAGAATTTACAACATATTACAACTATGTGTGGTTAGTGTCCACGGTAAAATGTGTGAGCATATATGAATGTTTGAAATATGTTGATGTCCGGTTGGGTTATTAAAATTGTCTAATCTTGCTTGGGCTGTGACTCAAAAGACAGAGCTCCTACCTCGTAAATACCACTCTCTGAGTTCAATCCTCAATACTTCTCAAAAAAAGAGCAAGAATGAAGGTAAGAGACAGAGATAGCTTAAAGAGGGGGAGAATGGAGAGAGAGGGAGAGAGAGAAAGAGAGAGAGAGTAGGATGAAAATATAATGTTGTTGACTCCCAAATTGTCTTTTTATGGAAATAATTGTTATTATTCTTTAAGGTAAACAATTTATGTTAAAAGACTTGCTTAGTAATTCTTAGAGCATAACCTTTTTCACTCTTCCACATCTGCTTTATGTAATAAAAAATACATGCTGGAAGTGAATGTGTTACAATACTTAAGATTAAACTTGCATTTTGTTGAGTTTTGTTCTCAGAATAAGCAAGTGTTCTGCTGATGTAGCTATATTTACATGTTCATTGTGGGCTCAAAACATTATCAACTGAGAAATAGCATCTCTCACCAAAGGCGAACCTCATAGCTTCAGCCTATCTGTGTTATCCATCCTTATAGAACGGGAGGAAGGGGCTCTTATAATATTATATATTTGAAATAACACAGTTCATAGGCTTTTATAATTGACTTTTTAAACCCAGCAGTGTTGACCATGTCTTTTCCTGTTGGGAAAGTCACATCAAAAAGCATTGAATAATATCCTATTGCATAGTTGTACCAAATTTTGTGTACTCATTAATATATTGGGAAAACATGTTGGTTATTTCCAAATCTTGGCAACAATACATGAAGCTACCATACTTTTTTTTTTACATGTATTTTGTAAGTTTCAATTAAATTTATTTCAACAGATACAGTAAATCATAAAACCTGCACCTATAGATAGGTACTATATGATTTTTAAGACAAGTAAAATGTTTATAATAGACTAAACAAACCTATTCTCTCAAATATTTATCACTTATTTAATGTAAAAGCATTTATGATCTTTTATTCTTGTTTCAGTAGGCCCCGTACTGTCCAATATAATCTCAAATCAGTTTAGGCTTGTTCTAACTGCAGCTTATTATAGTATCCATTAGTTATCTTCTAGCCTTTAGTAACCATGATTTTTTTTCTCAACATCTATGAGAATACTATTTTTTTTTAGAATAAATAAATAAGTGAGATTATTTTGGTTTTGTCCTGTTGTGCTAGCTTATTTCACTCAACACTGTTTTAATTCCCCTTCATGTTGTTATGAATAAAAAAATACCAAATAGCATTTTATTGTATATCAGCACCGGATTTTCCTTACTTGTTCATCAGAGGATGAAGATGTAGGGGGTTTGTCTTTCCTAGCTGGTGACTGCATGGAATTTTGAGTAAAGGCCATAAATGCACACTGAGTTCATTTCCTTTGGCGGCAAAACTGAAGTGGAATTTCTACACTCTGTGGTAGGTATATTTTTGAAGCACTGCCATATTGTTTTGTACAGCAGTTGTACTAATTTACATCCTCATGAACTGAGGAAGTTTCTCTCTTTCATATTCTTGTCAGCAGTCATTTTCTTTTATCTTTCTGATAATTGACATTTTTACCTAGCTATTTCTCCCTGTGTTCTTGATTTACATTTTCATAATAAATATTAATTCTGACTATCAAGTATATATGTTTGCCATGTGATAAACTTTATTATCCATTTTCAATTGCTTTTTTATCTATTTTTTACTTGCCTTTAGATTCTGAAAATTAACTGTGGTTTTAAAATGCTTTATTATGTCCTCTAGCTTGACTATTGACTATGTTGATGATTTCAGTTAGTGTCAAGATTTTTATTTTAGTGTAATCCATTTTTCTTTTCCTTGTTTCTTTTTATTCTTTGGTGGTTTGACTTTAAAAAAAATTCCAATACCAATGTTCTTGATATTTTTTTCTTAAGTTTTTGAGGGTTTCATTTACATGAATCAGGTAATAAGTACAATTATTTTTGAATCATGTCTCTCCTTCCCTCACTCTCTCCCAATTATACCTTCCCACCCCCACCCACAGGATGTACAGTTCATTTTCTGCATAGTGATTAATGAGTACCACTGCTGTGATTGTTCACACTTTGTTCTACTTTTTCTGTGCTCACCAGTTATCCTCCCTAATACAATCAAACTAACAAACAAGACAAAAGGAAAATAAAACAAAGACAGCAGCAACAGCAACTAAAAACCATCTCTTGTTTCCTTTTCTTGGAGTTCGTTCCATAAAATATTATTTTATATGAGTATATGCACATAGCTATTGAGCCTTTGTCAACCTTCCCTATGCCTTATTGTGCCATTCATATGGAAATGGAAGACCTGGCAAAAATTGCATTAAGTGAAGTAAGTCATAGCCATAGAAACAGAGATTGCACTGTTTCTCTAATTTGTGGTAGCTAGAATGTACCTATAAATTTACAAGTAAACACACTGAATAATATATCTATATACAGATATATCTACATGCCCCCTCCCCCACAAAACCACACACAGTGGGACAAAATAAATCATACAGGACTCCAAACATTCATACACTGAGAATTTTTTCTATGGCTTTTTCTTATGGACTTCAAAGTTGAACATCTCACAATGAAGTCCCCAATTCACTTGGAATCAGTTTTTTATAAGGCTGAGACATAGGAGGCTCCTTTCATCCCACTGAAAGTTAGTTAGATGCCCAATTTCTTCAGCACTACTTACGAAAGACTGTCCTTTCTCTAATGTGTTTCCTAGCAACTTCCTTAAACACCAATTGGTTGTGAATGAATGAGTTTAATTCTAGGGCATCTGTTTGGTTCCATGGATGTATATGTCTGGTTCTGCTCATTTATTTAAGAAGACTAGGCATTATTCTATATTTAAATGTGTCTGTGCATTACTGAGAGTAAGATATTAAACTTCTCTGCTAGCATCCCTCTACATATATTTACTTGATCTATTTGGACATATTGATATTTCTTCTTATTTATTAATCATTGTCATTTTTCTCTTGCTGAATTGACATATTTATCATTGTATAATAATCTTACTGCTTTTGATTGATACTTTATCTGATATAAATATGACAATTCCTCTTTTCTTTGCTTTCCTTTTGTTTGGGGTATTTACTTCTTTTATTTGCGAACTGTAAATTTTCATAGAGCAGTAATGGCGTTTCTTGTTTTTAACATGTACTTTGTTTTTTTTTAATCTCTGCACTTAATCCATGGTTTTGAGTAAATGCATTTATAGAAATCATCAATAGGAAATGGCATGCCATTTTGTAACTTTTTTCTAGTTTTATTATAGTTTATTTCATTTTCTCCATTACTTGCATGATTCCTTTGTGGATAAGTGTTCTACTGTAGAAGATGTGTTTTGACCCCATGCTTAGTATTTAAGGATTGCCTAACATAGGTGTTTGCTTGATGGCTGTGTTGAGGCTGATAAAAATATAGAGAGATTATAACAGGATATTTTGAAGTGAGAACAACATGATTACTTAGACAGCAAAGAGAAAAGAATAGCTCGGCCTAGTAGTTTTTTATAGTTCAGTCCCAAGTCTCACCACTTAAAAGTTTTATCACCTAACTTTGTAATATTGAAATATTGAAAATTCATCTGTGCAATTGCTTTCATCAATGCGTTTCATAACTTTCTTCCTACTCAGTAAAACTTCTTCGTTTCAGTTTGAAAACTTCGTTTTACTCTTTGTTTTAGTCTTGTTATATTGCTTATTACTATTTTCTTTAGTAGTTGTATAAAGGAGTTTCAATTCAACATTTCTCTTCAGGAGTTCAATGCATCTTGGTCATTGTTACCTTTTCCAACATTATCCCATCTCCCTCTTTCCCAAAGTCTCTCATGTGCTCAAGTTATCTCATTGAACATGGTGATTGTATTTACCTACCTTCCTGTAAAAAAGGACTGTTGGATATTTGTTCTTTCAACTTTGTTTGTCCGGAAATAATTTTAACAGTTTGATTTCAGGAGAAGTACCAAGTAGAATATTCTGACTAGCCAGTTTTTTCCCTCCTTAATTATTGTGAAATGTGTGTCAATATGCCGTGGCCTATAAATTTTCTGTTAAGAAGTCTACTGTGACGAGATCTGAGCTTCCTTTTAGTTGGTTGTTTTGAAAACCTTTTGTTTGTAGTGTTTGATAACTAAGTCATCTGGTAGTATATGTGGGTGAGTTGGTAGTCTTTGACCATATTATACATGGATATTTGTAACATTTATTATATCTGGGAATTTAATTTTATTACCTCTTTGAATATATTTTCTGTCCCCATGTTGTTCTGATGTCCTCCTCAAACCTAAATAACTCGTGATTTTTTTTCTTTTTCTTTTTCCTAATACTATCACAGTTTCCAGGCGTTCTCTTCAGTCCCCTTCATTCTGTTTCATTTTCTTCTCCTTTGGTGGTGTTTACAGACACTCTGCTTTCAAGCTTACTTTTTTTCTTCTGCATCTGTTATTGATGCCTTCTACTGCATATTTAATTTAACTTAGTGTATTTTTCAGCTCAGTGATTTCCGTTTGGTTTTTTTAATTGCTTGCATTTTCCTGTTAAGTTATTCTATTATATTATTGAACCATCTTTCTGTGTCCTCTTGAAGCTCATTAAGTTCCTTCAAAACAGCTGTTTTAAATTCTCTTTTTGAGCATTTTCTCATACTGAACGCCCTGTGATCAATTTCGGGTGCCTTATTTCGACCACTAACTGAGATCCTATTTCTCTTGAAAGTTTTCAATGCTTATTTGTGTTTGTATCAGTCACCTTTTAATCTCAAAAAAAAAAATCTTATGTAAGCAACTTAGGAAATAGTATATTTTGGTTCAGCTGTGTTGAGATGCTGTAGTTCACAATCACTTAGACCTGGTACTTTGTTCATTTGGGGATACATCTTGCTGGGAAATGTGGAAAAGCAAAACCATTCACTTCATAGGGAATGGAACAGAGAAGAAGAAAGGACTAGGGTCCTTCTGTCTTTGTTAAGGGCATATACTCAGTGACCTGAAGATTTCTTCAAGCATACTCAATCTCTCAATTTCACCACACTGGTGCCTTTAACATATGGATCTTTCGGGGGACACTTCATATGCAAATGACATCACTACATAATATCCTCTGGGCATTGGAGGAGAAAGTGTTTATTCCTATCTTTCTAGTCTATCTTTGATTGTGCTTTGTGTTTACACTTTCTCTGAAAATGGCTTATTTTCTTCTAGCTTAATGCCACTTCTACCTTGAAACCACAACTTGGCATGGTAAGTCTAGGTTTTCTCTGAGACTGATCACCATGTGTTTCCCTTCTTTTAGCATTACAGGGTGTTCCCAGGAGCATGTCTACTTCAAATCCTCCATTGCTGTGTTGCTCATTAGGTGAAGCAGTATCTTAAAAAGTTACTATGTCTTATAAGCCTTTCCCTAGTCACTTATCTGAAGTTAGGCAATGAATATTTGTGGGACAAATTACTGTGAAGTTATCAGTCCCAGACTCTTATTTTGTACCTATGGCACCAACACCAGAACACCATATCATAGTGTGAATTCAAAGAATGCAAAAGACATTACAGCACTGGGGCAAGATTAAGGCTGTGGGCAGCTGGTTGCTAAAGTGAACTTGTGGCTCAAGACAGCTACAGTCAGCTTGCAGTTGGTGCTTGCTGAAAGTGAAATTCAGAACACTGAGACCCTGTGTTATCCTCAGATGCTGGGTTTTCTTGAGGCTGTATCTCCAGGAGCTTACTTGGGGAAAAGGGTTGCTAGGATCTGCTCAGTGTCATATTTCACTCCTCTGGCATTGTGCTCTGCTTAGGACCCAGGCTACCCACAGTGAATGGGGTCTTCCATGGTGGGAGGGGGAGATGATTGGAGACTAGCTCTTGGCTACCAAGTCTAAAATTATGCTTGATTCTCCCTGGCTCCCACAATTCCAAAGACCTCAGAAATATATTCAGGACTGTATTGTTGAAGACGATGATGAAAAGTGAAACATGAGTCTGTCTCGTTGCAGACACTGGAGCAGGTATTGAGCTCCAGTTACAAGCATATGTTGCAACAAATGCTGCCAAGAAGTCAGAGGGTAGGTTAGCTGAAATATCTAGTATGTTCCGGTGCCCACGCCCACTCCTAGGCTCTCAGCTGTAATGAATGGCTAAATCTCAAGATTGTTCCCTTTGGGCACATGTCTTCACTTGATACAGGGAAAAGCCTCCTGGTTCAACCTGAGCCTTGGCCTGTGAATGGCGTCCTTTTGGGATCTACCTGGGGTAAGTTATGGCTTTGAGCAAGATCTAAGTTAGAGTCTTGTGCTCTCTCTCCTGCCCAACTTCCCAGTAGGTTCAATCTTACTTTTCCATCTACTGAAAGAAGTTGGGAAATCAGGTGGTTAAAGTAATCACTTAGCTTACTTGGGTTCCAGTGTGGTATACTGCAGGTAATATGGCCTTCAGTCATTGCTTTTTGTCTCTTTTTAAGTATAAGGGCTTGAATGCAGTGCTTTCCTTCTGCTAGCAAGCAGGAAGAGGCTCTATTACTGAGCCATAGTTACAGACTCTTTTTTAAAAATTTATTTTATTAATTAAATTTTATTGACAAGGTGTTATGCAAAAGGGGTACAGTTACATAATAAGGCAGTGAGTACATTTCTTGTGATATCTTACACCCTCGTTTTCCTTTCCCTTCTCTAGATCAGGTAGGCATATATACAATAACCAGTGTACCAAAATCATATACAGTAACCACGTAGGGTACGCCAAAGGAAATTCACCTAGAACTTTAAATGTAACGCCAACAATAGAATCCTCCTGTGTCCTTCTCTTGAAGTTTTTTTTTGCTTATCCTTGTCTTATATGATCATGCGTACATAGCTGTTAAGCTATTGTGATCCACTGAGAGGTCTATTCTAGATCTTTTTTTTTTTTTTTTTGGCCAGTCCTGGGCCTTGGACTCAGGGCCTGAGCACTGTCCCTGGCTTCTTCCCGCTCAAGGCTAGCACTCCGCCACTTGAGCCACAGCGCCGCTTCTGGCCGTTTTTCTGTAAATGTGGTGCTGGGGAATCGAACCTAGGGCCTCGTGTATCCGAGGCAGGCACTCGTGCCGCTAGGCTATATCCCCAGCCCCTATTCTAGATCTTTTTATGTTTAGTAGTTGTTTGGATTTAGATACATAATGTAAGGTCGCTGACCTAAACTTGTGGAAATACCATTTGAAAAGAAGTTTGTTGTTTTGCAGACCTGGTCTCTACTCCCCCCGCCCCCCCCCCCCCCCCCCCCCCCCCCCCCCCCCCGCCACCACCCTAACAGTCATATATCAAGGAGACCATGCCCCTTTGTTCTCTGTGTTCTAGGCTTGTCTCGCTCAACATTATTTGTTCAAGTTCTTACCATCTCCCCCTTTTTTTTTTTTAAAGTTTTTATTATAAAACTGATGTACAGAGAGGTTACAGTTTCATACGTTAGGCATTGGATACATTTCTTGTACTGTTTGTTACCTTGTCCCTCCTACCTCCCTCCCCCCTCCCACTTTCCCCCCCGAGGTGTTCAGTTCGCTTACACCATACAGTTTTGCAAGTATTGCTTTTGTTGTTGTTTCTCTTAATTTACCCTTTGTCTCTCAATTTTGGTATTCCCTCTCAATTTCCTAATTCTAATACCAGTATACACGGTATTATTTTTATTTTATTTTATTTTATTTTATTATTTCTAATCGCTATGTAGTATTCCATTGTGTATAAATACCACATTGTTTGGATCCATTCATCTGTAGAGGGGCATCTGGGTTGTTTCCATATTTTTGCTATTGTGAATTGTGCAGTGATAAACATGGAAGTGCTGATGTCTTTTTGATATCGTGAGACCTGTTCTTCAGGATAGATGCCTAAGAGTGGTATGGCTGGGTCATAGGGTATGTGTATGCTGAGCTTTTTGAGGAACCCCCATACTGTTCTGTAAAGTGGTTGTACTAATTTGCACTCCCACCAACAATGGAGAAGGGTTCCTCTTTCCCCGCACCCCCTCCAGCATTTGTTGTTGCCTGAGTTCAGAGTATAGGCCATTCTAACTGAAGTGAGGTGGTATCTCAGGGTTGTTTTTATTTGCATTTCCTTTACTGCCAGGGATGTTGAACATTTCCTCATATGTTACTTTGCCATTTTTATCTCTTCTCCTGTGAAGTCTCTCTTTAGCTCCTTTGCCCACTTAATAATTGGTTTACTGGGTTTGAAGGGGGTTAGTTTTTTGAGTTCTCTGTAGATGATGGATATTAGACCTTTGTCTGTTGCTGTCCAGCCTCTATTTCTGAAGGTTATTTTCAAGGTAGAGTTTGTTTAAACACCCAAGCCAACCTGGAACATGATCCTTCTTCTTCAAGTTCCTTATGTTGTTGGGATGACAAGAGTACAAAACTATGCCCAGGTGTATGCTACTGAGCATAGACATTGTTAGAGATGGAGTCATATGAATGTTTTACCTTGTGGATGAGACTTTAACCATGACCCCCAATTGTACCATTACCCAGGGCTCTAGGCATGAACCACTTCACCTGGGTTACTTTTTTTGTAAAACTGTAATGGCATTGCCTATTTTTGTGAGTGGTATGAAGTTAAAAGAAATTATAAATGGATAGCTGCAGGAATTGCCCAGAGCTCATCATTGGCTTTTATATACATCATTAGACATTCTAATAGAAATATCAAAAGAAATATTCACAAAAGAAATTCAAAAGGCTGCATGATATCAGTAGGATGGCCAAGTCAGAAGTCCTAGGACATATTTCTCCTCAAGGATGGTTTAACTAGTATGATTCCACAGACCAGCACATTTTAGTAATAATTATTTATTTTTTTATCCTATTCTCTTTCCAGTTTGCTGGAGAGTGCCTCCACAAAGCAAAAGAAATAAATAAATAAAATAAAGTCTTTGCTTCCTAGTGTATGTGCGAAATCAACACTGTAATAAAAAGCCTTGGCTCTTAATACAAAAAGATAGGCTTGGCAAGTGCTCTGACTGTCTGAGAAATTCAATAGAAAGGTCTTCCAAGTTTTGTTAGTTTAGTCATCAAAAACAATCTAATGGAGCTCCCAGGCACCAGACAGAAATTAATCTGTACGTGCATAATAGCACGTGGAGAGGGTGCTGCTGCCGCTCAGAAGACAGGCAATTCTTGGGAGAATCCAGATACCAATAACACTCTCCAAGAAAGAAAGGCAATCTCCTTTCCTGGTGCTTAAAAGCTAATAAATGCCAGCTGGGAAATGTCACCCTCTCCACGTTCTCTGACATATCCTGACACCTTTATGAACTGGGCATCTATTCCATTTATTGAGCCGTATGGGTTACCTTATGTGTGCACTGAATGGCTTCATATGAAAAATAATGCCACTAAGACATTTCCCTCTTTTCTCGTCAGGAGTTTTATATTATTAGAGTAATATTGCTATATAAATGATATCCTGTTATAAGGCAAATATAATAAGCTGTGAGCCAGATGCAAAGATTTTGAAATTCTTACTATAAGAATTTCCTTTCTCAGAGGTAGAGAAGACAGAGCTATTTCCGATCATATGAGACTTAAGAATAGAATTCTTGAAGATTTGGTATGGGGACATTAAATGGAGCCATTAAATGGGGACATTACTCTGAGCCTTGAGTTTTATGGACTAATTGGAGGCATAATTATATGCAATACAGAGGGTATATTGTGGGCCTAAAAATAATGACATGTAATCATTAAACATTAAACATGTACCCATTCATGTATTGGTGTTAGATGGACCCACATCTAAGCACCAACTATATCTCAATTAGAATTTTTATGATGTCAAAATGTATCTTAATATGATTCCTAACTTTCCATCATGAATCATTCTGATCATTGCTTACAAGTAAGTGATACTATGTAAAAATAACCAACAATTAGGCATGAAAACATCCAAATTTAAATGTCCTAGCATAACTCAAAGTTTTTTTTACAGATATGATCTCCTTTTATGTTTATAAAACTCTAAAGATTGCATGTAATTATCATCTGTACCTGACAGATAAAACTGTTTTTAAAAAAAGCACACAGCTTAAGAAATTCCTTAAATTACAGGCATGTAGCACACAAATTTGGGCCGTAGTTCAAATTCTGTACATGTCAAACTTAAAATGTAGTAGTAGTAATAATAATAATAATAATAATAATTCCAGTTGGGCATCAGTGTCTCACACCTAGCTACTTAGGAGGCTGAGATCTGAAAAACACAGTTCAAAGCCCGCCTGGGCAAGAAAGTCCACAATCCACAAGACTCTTAACTCCAATAAACTATCCCAAATCTGGAAGTACCACTGTTGCACAAGTGGTAGAGCACTAGATTTGAAGAAAAAATAACTCAAGGAAAGCACCTTAGCCCTTAGATTAGTACAAGAACAAAAGGAAAGAAGGAAAGAAGAAAGGAAAGAAAGAACAAAGGAAGGAAGGAAGGAAGGAAGGAAGGAAGGAAGGAAGGAAGGAAGGAAGGAAGGAAGGAAGGAAGGAAGGAAAGGAGGGAGGGAGGTGAGAAGGAAGGAAGGAAGGAAGGAAGGAAGGAAGGAAGGAAGGAAGGAAGGAAGGAAGGAAGGAAGGAAGGGAAGGGAAGGGAAGGGAAGGGAGGGGAAGGAACAAGGAAGGAAGGGAAGGAACATCCTAATCTTGTCACAAGGATCCCTAGGACAAACCAAGCTCCATTATCTCTATCATACAGACTTATGTGTCTTCATAGGTGCAATCATAGGCTCAAGAGTGAATAAAATATACAGAAGTCAAAACTGAAATATCACATTCAAATGAGTCATATTCCTTTGTGATGATGTAAGAACGAATCTCCAGAAAATATAATTTTAGTAGGAAATTGAAGAGAAATAGGCTTATTTTCAGAAAAGTTAACAAGTCAGAATGGCAGACTACAAACAGGTCAACTTTTATTGCCATTGATACTCTGACTACAGGGAAAAATATTTTGATCCAGGTGCTGGTTACTCACACCTGAAATACAAGATACTCAAGAGGCTGAGATAGAAGAATTGCAGTGCAAAGCCAGCTTGGGAAGGAAAGTCCATGAGACTCTTATCTTCAACAAGCTACTCAGAAAAAGCAGGAAATAGTGCTGTGATAAAAGTGGTAGAGTGCTAGCTTTGAGCAAAAAGCAGCTCAGGGACAGTGCCCTGAAAATAGGTCAAGGCCCATAACTGCAGATATATATATATATATATATATATTCATACATGTATATATTATATCTATTGTTCTATATTATCTACTTGTAGATATGTTTTGATATATTATATTGATACATATACATAGATATGTATCTGAAAATAAATCAATTTGTAATTATAATTTATACTGTTGTATATATTAGATATAAATATATAAGCATATGTTCCTATTCATATATTTACATATGGAGAGAGTCTTAAAGCAGCCACAATACAATCCTTTAGTTTATCCTTATCAATAGGAACACTTGGGTTTTATATTATTTTTTCTTTTTAATGTATTAGAATTATTAAATATAAAAAATGAAGATTGACTTGTCTTTGTGCAACCTTTACATTTGTCATTTTTCCCAAATTTTGAGGGTGTGAATTTCTGCCAGAACATCACAATATGAGTTATCTAGTAAACAACACATAGTAAGCATATCTATCTTCATTTTTAATCATATTTGATACCATGTATACAGAGGAATATTCTGATAAAGAAAATGGCCAGTTCAAGTTTTACCTCTGACTATTCTATTGTGATCTTGTAAAACTTTGATGTTCAAAACACAACAGCTCTTAAGTTAGTTGGAGCTCGTTTTTGGAAACGTTTTGGGCTCAGAAACTGGAAATTGAATACAATCTTAGGAACTTTAGTTGGAGTGGGTTTTTTGTTTGTTTTACTTTATTTTTTTTACCAGTGTGAATGATTATCCCTGCTGTGTCTCTGCCAATTACTTATAAGTTTCTTCCTGAAAGGCAGTTTTAGCAAATTGGACTTCAGATTTAATATCCTTCAGAAGATACCTCCTCTATGTTTTCTTTCTCTCTCTCTCTCTCTCTCTCTCTCTCTCTCTCTCTCTCTCAACTGTTTTTGAACTACTTAATATACCATGAACCAACAGCCATTTTATTTTATGCAGTGTCTGGAAAAGAAAAGAATTGCATGTGTTTACTTTGAGATGTTTCAGTAGTTGTATTCTAAGCTTTTTTGGTAGTTTCACAAGATAATTATTTTTGAAAGGGAGAAAGTAATATGGTATGAGAGATCTATTGAGTTATTTGCTAAGGAGAAGCTAACTCTGTACACAAAGTATCCTTGTGAAAACTAAGTATTCCCACAGTAAGGTGGCATCCAATTATCTTCAACAAGGGTAATTCCCTACTGGTAAATCGGAGAATATTGTGACTCTTTCATTGTCTGAGGCAGCAGAAGGTATATCAGTCAAAATTTCTATGCCTTTAGAAGCACTGGGGCTGGAATCATAAAGCTACTAAAGGAATTTCTCTAAATATCAATCAGCAATTTCTTTGCTTAACACTACTGCACATGTTATTTTTTTCTTGTTCCTACACTTCTAGTTTTATCTACATTCAGTATTTCATTTAGTAGTCATCAAAGATACCAAACTCAGTTTGATCCAATGAATGAAGGACGCAATATGCATGAAATGGCTTCCATTTTTCGTAAAAATAAGTACAGCAGTAGAGCTCACTGGACTCTGATGAAAGTGAACTATACAACTCCTGCATGGAGTCTGGAGGGAGAGACTGGGTCAGAGTGAAGGACGAGAAGACACGGTATGACAGGAAATGTATTTGTGTAATTGTTAACCCTCTCTAGGTCACTTCCATAATAATGATGAAGTTAATTAATTAGAAATGCATTTCTGTTTTGCATGTAACCCTCATCCCTTCCTAACCTAGACATGAGGGTCTGATATCTGTTTGTGGGGGAAAGCACCTTCTTGCAGAAGGCATGGCTGGACTTTAATCTTTCAAGAAATTATATTGGTGGTTGCTATAAGCCAGTAAATTATAATTGATGTAGAAAAACTGTACATATTTATTCAGCATAAATAATTTGGTGAGTTTTGATATATATCAATACTATGACAATCAAGGAAACAGACACATGCATCTGTTCTCATTTCCTAGGGCTTAGTTTTTCTGTCTTGTCTTTTTCTGTCTTTCACCCTCTGTATCTCTGTCTTTGAAAAACCCATCCCATTATCCCTTTATTTTTCATTCCTTTCTTCCCTCCCACTTTTCCTCAACTTTTATATATACATCAATATAGCTATTTCTAAACTTTCACCATGGCTCAATTTCTATGTCTGCTGCTTGTAAACATGTAGTCCTGACTTGAATCCTTATTTACCCAATTATTAGCTTTGTTGTCTTGAACAAATGACTGTTCTTTCACAGAGCCCTGAGTTAGAGTCTAAGACATGCTAAGAAAAACAAATGTCAACTGTGAGAAAAAAAAAGGATTGTTGCATGCTACAATGCCATATGGATAGAAAGAATGAAAGTCAGACCTCCCAAATCAAAGAACAGATGTCACAAAATTCATGTTATCTGTTTGTAACAATTAATGAACTTCTCAGAAGAAAAGAAAGGATATGGAATAGAATAGGAGGATCACTGGGAAGAATTTATTAATTGATAGAAGAAGAATATTTGAATTTATAACAAATCAATCTAAAAGAAGAGTTCACATGCATAGAGATTCTAAAAGTGTGTGGAGACAAATGACAGGTTCTTGAAAAATACTAAAATTGAATAATTCTTATGTTATACTAAGTACCTCATAGTACACAAAGAAACTCATTTTATACTATTTCCATCTCTCTTAAAATCAGTTAATGTAAACATTATAGGACAGTACATTCATTTTACATGATCTTACAGACCTTAATTTGATGCATTTTAGTGACTTTGGATAGTTACATTTTGTTTTGCCATATTAATTCAAACATATTACAATCTCATTAAGTAGTAGATGAAAAATATCCATGCAGGTAGGTGTGAGATGTCTTTTGTATTGACTATTTACATAGAGATTTAAAGAATGCTATGGGCATTTGAATTTAAAGATGTGTTCAAGATGACTCAGCCTGTGGACAGAAAAATAATATAAAATTTCTTTAAATAAGAAATTATTTTGATCAAGAGAATTATGTTATAATCCTATTGGTAGAATGCATGGATAAATCCAATACCATAGAATTTAATCAAATATGACTTATGACGGATTATGTTATATGCACATGTCTTGATTTGGACTTTAAGTTTTAAAAAACTTTGAAAATAAGAATTATACCTTCTAACAAAGTAATTTCTTGTCTAGAAAGCCATCTCAAATTAACAAAACATACAAAAAGCTTTATGCAAGACTGATATACTATCATGGTTTATTGTCTTGAACAGAAGAACAAAGAAATAAAATAGTCAAATGAATTGTTGGTTACAGACATAAATAAGCTATAGACATCTGGATATTTTAGTGCATTTTTACAATGACATTATGCATCATTTGACCACATACAAACACAGAGAAATTCTTGCCAGGTTTCCAAACCTTATGGACTGCAGAGTCTACTTGTCAAGAAAATCTTTACACATTACTTAGCCCATCAAATTAAAATTTCCCAAGGTGAAATGCCAATTGCATAACTTTATCTTCTAACTATCTACCTGAATCAATGTAAATATCACAGTGTAAATTATTAAAACTAGTCATCTAAGCAGTAGCGGATGAGCAGGAAAGAGAATAGCAGTTAGCTTGCTCTGATGAAGCAAATTAGCTTTCACCTTAAGGCTGAAATTTCCCTCTTATCATCATAAGGGAGTAAATTCCACTTCTTTGAATCACACTGGATGAACTGGAAGCTTTTCTCTCTTCTTGTCTCCTACCAGAGTTATAATTTCTCCAGCAGCAAACATCCAGGCAAGCAACTGTAAAGGATACACAAATGAACACGTGATGAAGATTTTTCCTCCTCTATCTCAAAGTCCCTTCATTCTTGGTCACCATATTGGTTCTGTAAATGCCAAGTGTCTGACAAATTACAAGGCTTTCTTTTGGAACAAGATATTTTACAAACACACACACACACACACACACACACACACACACATTCTTCACATTCTTTTTCTTTTCTTTTTTTCTTTTTTGCTGGTTCTGTGGCTTGAACTCAGGTCCTGCACTTTGTCCCTTAGCCTTTCTTTGCTCAAGACTATAGCTCTACCACTTGAGCCACAGCACCACTCTGGCCTTTTCTACTTATGAGGTACTGAGGAATCGACCTTAGGGCTTCATGCACACTAAGCAAACACTCTACCACTAAGCCACATTCTCATCCCACGAGCAAGGTATTTTTAAGAAACTGAGAAGCAGTCATATTTTCATTATATTATTTCTGTACTTTTCCTTGGAACAATTTTTCATTGTATTTTGTAAGGAAAATACTAGACAGGTATCCTTAAAGATCACTTGTAAATTTAAATATTGTTCCCATGAAGAAGCCTTTTCTTATCTCAAAGAACTGATGTTTAGCCAGGCGCTGGTGGCTCACATCTGTATTCCTCACTACTAAGACGACTGAGATCTGAGGATCAAGGTTCAAAGCCAGACAGGCAAGAAAGTCTGTGAGACTTATATCTCTAATTAAACACCAAAAAACCAGAAGTGGTGCTATGGCTCAAGTGGCCAAGTGCTAGCTTTGAGCTGAATTGCTCAGGGACAGCACCCAGACCTAAAGTTCAAGCCCCACCACTGACAAAAAGGAAAAAGGGGATTGGCTTTCATTTTCCTTCTAGTTATACTGTTTCATGGAAATACTGTTTCATGGAAAGGGAAATGCTTCCCTTTCCTTTCTCTGTCATTTTACTCACTAAGTCTCATTTTCTCTTGTCTCCCTTCCTCTTCCCACTCTGAAAGTTCATTTTCTCTCTTTCATTTAGGGAATTTTCTTTGGTAATTCTTAGGATCTGAGCTGCATTGATGTTTTCTAGGGAAATTTTCTTTGAACACTATCACCAAGGTAAAACCAATTTCAAAAAAAGAACAAAAAACCTTACCTCGATACTGCTGGCTCTTACCTGTAATCCTAGATACTAAGGAAACTGAGCGAAGAGTGTAGTGCTCAGGAGCCAGCCTGGGCAGCAAAGTTCATGAGACTCTTAACTCTATTTAACCACCAAAAACCAGAAGTGGATCTGTGGTCTAAAGAATTTTCCATCCAGCAACAACTAAATATACATTCTTTTCAGCAGCTCATGGAACATTCTCCAAAATAGATCACATCTTAGGGCACAAAGAAAAGCTATACAAATTCAGAAGTATCAAAAGTATTCCTTGCGTTCTCTCAGACCACAAAGGAATAAAATTAGAGCTCAAATCAAACAGCCACAGCAGAAAATCCTACAATACATGGAGACTAAACAACATACTGCTAAACCATCAGTGGGTCATTGAAGAAATCAGAACAGAAATTCAAATGTTTATGGAATTCAACCAAGATGAGTACACAAAATACCAGATCCTTTGGGACACAGCAAAGGCAGTACTCAGAGGGAAATTTATATCTCTGAGTACCTACATCAACAAACTGGAGAAACAGCAATTCAACGACTTAAGGAAGCACCTTAATCTCCTCAAAAGAGAACAACAAGCCAAACCCCAAGTCATTAGACAGAAGCAAATAATTAAAATCAAATCATAATTAAATGAATTAGAGACAAAATAAACATCGAAAGAATCAACAAAACAAAGAGTTGGTTCTTTGAAAAAATCAACAAGACAGACAGACCCCTAGCAAACATGACCAAAAAATGAAAGCAGCAAACCCACATAAACATGATCAGAGATGAAACAGGTAACATCACCACAGAAACAACCAAAATTCAGAACACAGTAAGGGACTATTTTGCAAACCTTTATGCCAACAAACTTGAGAACCTGGAAGAAATGGATGATTTCCTAGAAAAAATTGTTATCCTCAAACTCAACCATGAAGATTTGAACCTTCTGAATAGACCCATACCCAGCATTGAAATAGAAATAGCAATAAGTGATCTCCCATCCAAGAAAAGCCCAGGTCCAGACAGATTCACAGCAGAATTCTACAAGGCCTTCAAAACAGAACTCACACCAATATTTCTCAAATTCTTCAATGAAATTGAAAGAGAACGTTCACTACCAGACACATTCTATGATGCCAATATAATCCTCATCCCCAAACCAGGCAGGGACTCATCACAGAAAGAGAACTATAGACTGATTTCCCTGATGAACATAGATGCAAAAATTCGCAACAAAATTCTAGCCAATCGACTTCAACAGGTCATCAAAAATATCATACACCATGATCAAACTGGATTCATCCCAGGGATACATAATTGATTCAATATACACAAGTCAATTAATCCACCACATCAACTGGAGCAAGGTAAAGAACCACATGGTTATATATCTGGATGCAGAAAAGGCATTCAATAAAATCCAGCACCCATTTATGCTAAAGGCCCTGGAAAAACTGGGATTCCAGGGAACACTCCTGAATATAATAAAGGCAGTCTATGACAAACCAACAGCAAGCACAATTCTAAATGGTGAAAAACTAAAGGCATTCCCGTTAAAATCAGGAGCAGGACAGGGATGTCTGCTCTCTCCCCTTCTCTTCAACACAGTACTAGAATTCCTAGCCAGAGCAATTAGGCAAGAAGAAATTATAAAGGGGATCCAAATAGGAAAAGATGAAGTTAAAATTTCTCTCTTCGCAGATGATCCTATATGATCCTATACCTAAAGAACCCCATTGACTCTACTCCCAAGCTACTCGAGCTGATCCAAAACTTTGCAAAGTTGCAGGAAATAAAATAAACCCTCAAAAATCAATGGCATTTCTATATGCTAATGACCTGAACGCTGAGGCTGAAATCAGGAAAGCAACTCCTTTTGCAATAGCCTCAAAAAACTTAAAATACCTAGGAATAACCTTAACCAAAGAAGTGAAAGACCTCTATGATGAGAACTTTAAAAACATGAAAAAAGAAATTAAGGCAGAACTAAGGAAAATGCATAAACCTCCTATGCTCCTGCATATATTAATCCTGGGAGGATTAATATAATCAAAATGGCAATACTGCCAAAGGCTATCTACAAATTCAATGCAATACCCATTAATATCCCAACACAATTTTTTTAATGAAATAGAGGAAGCAATCCTGAAATTCATATCGAACAATAAAAGACCACGGATAGCAAAACCAATCCTAAGCAGAAAGAACAGTGCCGGAGGAATTTTAATACCCAACTTCAAGCTGTATTATAAAGCTATAGTAATAAAAACAGCTTGGTATTGGCACTGGAACAGGACTGAAGACCAATGGCACAGAATTAGGACCCAGAAATGAACCCAAAGAACTATGCCTACTTAATCTTTGATAAAGGAGCTAAAGAAATAGGATGGAAGAAAGACTGCCTCTTTAACAAATGGTGCTGGCAAAAATGGTTCAACACATGCAACAAACTAAAAATAGATCCTTATATATCATGCACCAAAATCAATTCCAAATGGATCAAAGACTCGAAATTAAGTCAAATGGTAGAGTTAACCTTGAGCAAAATGAAGCTCAGGGATACAGCCCAGGCTTGAGTTACAGCCCCAGATCCAAGAAACACACACACACACACACACACACACACACACACACACACATCAATGTGCACATCTCCTACACAGCACATTTCCACTTGAATTTTGTTTTGTATAATTATTTGATTAACACCTTATAGCTATTGAAATATAAGACATGTATTCCATTTGCCTAGAGCAGGCTGATAATTTAGAATTCGTAGAGTACATATGGAAAAGATAACTAAAGGTCATAGCATTAAATAAGGAAATATATGTAAGGACTCAAGTATGTATTAAGTGATCTTTCATAATGAGTTTAAAGGCTGTTTCATTTATATTTTGTTTAATTTAACTGATACGGATTGCACCCAGAGCCCCCTGGGTCAAGCAAATGTTTCTGCATCGCTGAGCAACATTCCCAGCCCAGTTTGCCACTTATTTTTTAGGTGATTTGTATGTTGTGAAACATCAGGCAATATATCAGTAAAACTGATTCAGAAGAAAGTCGGTTAGTGTTAAATCTACTACCATATTGAAAGAAATAAGAGCTGGTCATGAGTGGATGCTTGGTCCTGCCCAAAGTCAAAATGACATTAGAATCATGTATAGATTTTGGATGTTTCATTGGGCAAGGATGAGAGCTCAAAGAGATTAAGTAACTGGACATCACTACATTTTCAGTTTGGGTACTCTTAGATTTTTGTCAAAGAAAAAAGGTGCTTATTAATATCTAGAGTATTTTAAGAAATGTGAATATAATTTTTGCAAGGTGAAATACTATATGGTGCAAAATAAATGCTTTGCGAACGGAGAGAGGTGGTCTTGAAGTTCTACGCTGTTACTTCCTAACTATGTGAGTGGCTCCTCCTCTGTAAATTGAACACCATGGCACTGTGTGCAAAAATTTAAAAAAGCTTCACAAATTTCCGTTTGCATGTATTTACA
Organism: Perognathus longimembris pacificus; assembly: GCF_023159225.1. Taxonomy (NCBI): domain Eukaryota; kingdom Metazoa; phylum Chordata; class Mammalia; order Rodentia; family Heteromyidae; genus Perognathus; species Perognathus longimembris. The sequence continues at coordinate 15,818,208 of NC_063170.1, forward strand.
TATGTCAAAATTATTCCTTCCCAACCAACCAACAAAATAAAATGTCAAAGCCTACTGATGTTAACTCGTTGTCCTATTAAATGGGAAAAATTATTTTGTTCTCTTGGAAATTTATCTTAGCCCATTCATGTGAATTATCTTATAGTCTTTCAAATATTTGCAAGGCAAAAACTCACCTGAGGGAAATATAGCACCTTGCTCTGAAACCACAAGGCTATAATGTGTTCTTTTTAAATGACAGACACAGAACCCCGTCATCTGATGAATATTTAATTCTGCAAGTGTAAAAATTTGAGAAGACGAACATGAAGACTCTGAAAATAAAATAATTTGGAAACCTTGCAAAAGAATGAATAGCATTTTATATTCCTATTTTAAAATATATTGGCAAATTAATCCATTAATCACTGAACACATAGAACAAAAATATATAAAGGAAAAAAATCATCATAAAAGCTTTGCACTGAAGCCATCTTTTTGGTGAATTTTACAATAAAGCTGTTGGGTTTTTTGGGTTTTTTTTTTTTTTTTTTTGGCCAGTCCTGGGTTTGGACTCAGGGCCTGAGCACTGTCCCTGGCTTCTTTTTGCTCAAGGCTAGCACTCTGCCACAGCGCCACTTCTGGCCATTTTTCTGTATATGTGGTGCTGGGGAATTGAACCCAGGGCCTCATGTATATGAGGCAAGCACTCTTGCCACTAGGCCATATCCCCAGCCTACAATAAAGTTTTGCTCAGAGTTCAAGCAAAGATTTTACCTTGAAGAAGGCACTGAAATATCCCAATTAAGGAAAACAAGAAGTCCTTGGTATTCTTTACTCATTTCAGTTAATGAAAACAAACTGAGTTCAAAGGCCTCTAGCCTTATTGTCTTAACACATACTAAGCACTATGATTCTTGAATTTTCTTGCCAATATACATTTTAGACAAGAATTCTAAAGATGGATATAGCATAAATTAACTTGTATAGTCATTTGCTCAACAAAATAACTATGTTGATTCAGGTTAAAAAATGTGTCCACGATATTTCCTGGCAGTCTTTGAGTGTTCACAGTAGTAATTTCTTTTATATTTGAAAAATTCATAGCTTATTTTGCTTTCACCAAATTGCCACTTCCAAACACTTAAAATGGACTTTGGTTCCTAAAACCAATGAAGACTGATAGCATAATTATAAGTTTAACTCACTGTGGCAATTTCCTTATTATTTTTAGGAAAAAAAGAGATTTAGGAGGTATGAAACTTAACCCAGAACAAAAAGGAATTCAGTACCTACAGTGGGGTAATTTAGATAGAATATGAATACACAGAAAGAAACGTAATAGGGAGTTGTCAAAGCCAGAATGCAGTGAAATGCAATGCATTATTTCATGTGATGATGAAAGTTGAATTACCCTATAAGTCTTTAAGCAATCATTCAGTTTCACAAAGATTTTCTTAGTAACAAAAGGATCATTTGCGAGTCTATTGCCTCATCATCTATTTTCTGAATACATCTGTGTGTCTGATACCTTCCAAAAGTTCAGCAATACTATGTGAGAGAGTGCTCAGGTTAAAGAGCAACCCAGGACAATTCTGCCTCTGAAAAAGTAGATCCAGAGTGCATAGCTACTATATATTATAGATAACCTTTAAATAACATAAAAGCCTCAGAACCAGATAAGCTATACACTACTACAGGAAGACAATTAAAACTGCTTTTAGGGCTGGAAATATGGCCTAGTGACAAGAGTGCTTGCCTCGTACACATGAAGCCCTGACTTCTATTCCCCAGCACCACATATGTAGAAAATGGCCAGAAGTGGCACTGTGGCTCAAGTGGCAACTGCTTGTAAAAAGCATACAATGAACATTAAGACTTATAAAATCATACAATGAACTTATAAAATGACTTATAAAATCTTAAGAAACTTTTAAGGGAGGCTATAGTCATAAAAATTAGTAGGTATCTTACAAAATTAAGAAAACTGAGAGAAAGTGTAGGATTGAGATAAATGGGAAGAAGGATGAAAAGCTAACAAAGACAAAGAAACATTGCATCCATAAACTGTTGTGTTGAAAATAAATTTTGTACATCTACTTAAAATAATTTAAAAAATAATTTTGGACTGAATTGATTATTAACTATAGTTATCATAATAATTCATATCAGTACTGAGTTTGCAAAGAGCAAACCATACTTGTCTCTATCTGTATTTGAAATAATGTGGAATTAGCAAATGATAGTTTTTGTTATGTAGCCTATTTTGCAAAGTACCTTGCGATTACCAAGCACCTTTATATTAGTTGATTTGTAGAAAAAAATTCATGAAGTCTTGTGGACTACAAGCTACAAATAAAATAATCAGATTTCACAGAGAAGACTGGAGCATACATGACCGAGAAGATGAAAAATTCATATGGGAAATTAGTTTTCTTTTATATAGGAAATTAGTGCAAAAACTAGAATGGAATTGTATTACTCTTGTGGTTTTCTTTTAAAAAAATAGAAACACATTGATTCTCCAGGTGAAAGACAGCCAGAGCCAGATAGAAAGAGTTCTTACTCATCACTCAATTATTCTATTTCATTCTATTCCATTCTATTCTATTCTATCCTAAGATGTTCCAGTCTTCTCTTTGTCTTTCATATTCCTTCTATTCTATTCTCCCCTACTCTGTTCTACTTTTCTGTATTCTACTCTATTCAACTCTATTCCACTCTTCTGCTCCACTTTTCCTTCTATTTTGTTCTGTTCTGTTCTATTCTATCTCATTCCATTCTTTTTTTTTCTGTTCTGTCTATTTGATTTGAATCTCCTCTTCTTTCATTCTATTATTTCTGCTTTCTATTCTATCCTGTTTCCTGTGCAACTCTGTCTTATCTTTAATGCATTGGATGAGGCCCACCAACATTGAACAGGGGAATTTGTTCTGTTCAGGGCACTGATTACCAGAAGCACCTGTGTGGAAACACCCAGAAACCGTGGCTAATCAAGTATCGGAGTGCCCTTTGTTCCAGTCAATTTCAATGATAAAATTTTCCACCACAGAAATCTAGACCTCAAGGGGCTGGGAATGTGGCTTAGCGGTACAGTGCTTGCCTAGCATGCAAGAGGCCCTGGGTTCGATTCCTCAGCACCACATAAACAGAAAAAGCTGAAAGTGGCACAGTGTCTCAAGAGGTAGAGTGCTAGCCTTGAGAAAAAAAAAAAAAAAAGAAGAAGAAGAAGCCAGGGACAATGCTCAGGCAGAGTCCCAAGACCCAGGACTGGCAAAAAAAAAAAAGGAAAAAAAAGAAAAAAAGAAAAAAAAAATGAAATCTAGACCTCAAGGCACTCCATATAAGTTTTATAGCCGTTATTGGGATTTTGGTTAACATTCAGGTATTATGTAGTTCCAGTTACAAAGACTTTACGATAATTTCACATTTGCAAATCAATTCCTCCAGGAAAAGGCTTTCCTGTTACTTTGGCTTAGTGATGAGAAGGCTGAGATCCCTGAATCTTTAAGCTGAAGATTTCTCAGTTAATCCTGGCCATGTGTCTTCTAATTTCATGCATTTGGACATATGAAAAAAAAAGAATAAAAAAAAAAAGAATAGAGTTTTATTTTAAAAGTACAAGATAAGTAAATAGCAGTCTAGCCAGGTCTTAGAGGCTCGTGTCTGTGATACTAGCTACTCCGCAGGATGAGAGCTGAGGATCACACTTTGAAGGCAGCCATGGCAGCAAAAGTCCTTGAGAACGCTATCTCGAATTAACCATAAAACAGTCAGCAGTGTTTGTGTGCCTCACTTTGTACAGTGCTGGCTGTATGTGGAAAAGCTAAGGGAGAGCACACACACACACACACACACACACACGTGTAATGATCAACATTGTAGATTTCTTGCTTATTTGAGCAAAACTTTGTATTGAGCTAATGTGCTCTTCATGTTTCATTCACCAAGAACATATCCAATAATACTCTTGAACATCTTTTTGATGAATTTATACTGCAAGAAACTGTTCGTTTCCAGAGCTAAACCTGATCTGTATTCTCTGGAGATGGTAAATGTGTTAAAATACGTGTCTTAGTAAAATAATATTGGCCTAAATATAGATATTGTCTGCCTGTAACCTGGTATGGTGAATTGCTCAGTTTACTGACTCATTCATGTACCCAGTAGCTACTAAATAAAATCTAGGAGTTACTTAATGCTTGTCAAGTCAAATTTTGACAGATTTTTTTTGACAAGTCCCACTGGAATGCAATCACATGACCTTGAATTTTATTTAAATGACACTATTATAGTGCCATTCATAATTTTTCCATGAATAACCATGGTTGTGATAATAGTCAATGAAAACTCTTCAGGTTATTTGGTGGAGGTAGAATAACAGACAATTAAGGGATCAATCTGTAATGGATTTTGCTGTGTTTGGAAAATTCATACTATTTATTAGAGAACTTACAGAAAAACAGAAGGAAACAAAACAATACAAAAAAAAACTATAAGGACTAGTGTTGCAGACAAAAACTATTGGCATCCCCAGATGCTTATTATGTTTTAGGCTGAATATTTGAATTGTAAAATGTCTAGTACTTGTGAGGATTCTTTCCCTGTATATTCTGTTCCTGACATTTTACATAAATTTTCTAATTCTATCTTCAGATCTAGGTATTTCAAGTATTTATTTATTTTGTCTTTATCAATAATGCATTGAAGTTGAAGTAATTTTCTCTTGTTAGTAATATCTAGTTAGTAAGTAACTTTCTGGCTTTATTAAATACCTGGTCCAAGCAAATGCATTTTGGATATAGAACCTTAGCTATTACAGTCTACAAACTTGTCTGTATGTACAGCCTTCTTTTGGAGAGAACACGGCTACTTCATACATCCTTGTAGTTTACTTTTCAATTTAACCTCACATTGTAATACAATTGTCAAGTCATCAGTGAATTTATGTCTCTTTTTTGAAGTACTCTAGATATTGCTCATTTTAAAGAATGAACCAAAAGACATAACATAAAAAGTCATCTGATTTTAATTGTCTATTGTTTACTATCGTTTTTAAGACAAATATGATTCTAAAGAACATTTTTTTTGGGCTGGGGATATAGCCTAGTGGCAAGAGTGCCTGCCTCGGATACACGAGGCCCTAGGTTCGATTCCCCAGCACCACATATACAGAAAACGGCCAGAAGCGGCGCTGTGGCTCAAGTGGCAGAGTGCTAGCCTTGAGCGGGAAGAAGCCAGGGACAGTGCTCAGGCCCTGAGTCCAAGGCCCAGGACTGGCCAAAAAAAAAAAAAAAAAAAAAAAAAAGAACATTTTTTTTTGCCAGTCCTGGGGCTTGGACTCAGGGGCTGAGCACTGTCCCTGGCTTCTTTTTGCTCAAGGCTAGCACTCTGCCACTTGAGCCACAGCGCCACTTCGCTTTCTTATATGTGGTGCTGGAGAATTGAACCCAGGGCCTCATGTTTATGAGGCAAGCACTCTTGCCACTAGGCCATATCCCCAGCCCCTAAAGAACATTGATTTTACTCTTTTTGAAGGTAGAAGATCCTGGGAAATACTGAATTAAAGCAGTAAACATCTTGGACATCATAGGAAGATTCAGGACAATCTAGGTTCAGATGAACTCTTTGAAGTTATTGTAGCCATATACTTACTGTATTTGCTTTGGTGTGGAACACTGAGAGAGCTACAGAAATTTACCTTTGTTTGTATGATCCTAGAAGGGGAATGAAGGGAAATTCAAATTAACTTGAATCTTATCCATACTCTTTAATCCAATCCAGAATTCTACAGATAAGCAGTCACAGACTCATATATTTTCATCTTTGGAGAAAAGACAGCCAACCACAACTGTCTTAAAAGATATATTGCACTATTGGTTAAGATCAATAAATAAACAATCATGCTAGTAAGATTAATAAAGAAATGTCTGAGAGAAAGCAACTAAAAAGAAAAAGTTTCCTTTCTGTTCACTGGTTTGAGGTTGTCAATCCATGTTGGATACGACACATCAATTAGGGGCCTGTGGGTGGATAGAGGGTTACAATGGGTGATGAAGGACAAAACAGGCTGCTTAACCTTGGATGTCTAGGAACCCAGAGTGAGAGACTAACTCCAGTGCTCTTGAGGGCCCGTTCTCGGTGATTCAAGTCAGGCATTCATTCTACCACCTACCAGTCATGTCAAATGGAGGACTGACCTTTAAGACAGCCATTGGATCCCACTCCAGATTCAAACTATAGCAGAGGAGAAACAGTATGAGTTCGGAGACCACCAAGTTATGCCTGTGGGAAGCTAGGGACATCTCCAGAAGGGTATCATTTAAAAGGGCTATTTAAAAAATAGCCCTTGCATTACACAGGCAAATTTGCATATAGTATAAGCATGACTTACCACTGAGGCACAGACAAGCTCAATGGATCTATAGAAACAGAATCAAGTTTAATTCTATCTGTCATTGACAATATTTGGGGATGTTATGGTAAAGTGTACATATTATTGTACAAATGCAAGATGAAATATTCCTTTCACCTTGATAATTTTTTAATTCAATGTAAATGGCTTCCACATGTACATCCAACTAACATTTTGTCATATACACAGAAATACTATTTAAATAAAGATTCGAAAAGCCAAATAAAAATCTGATAGGCACAAATCCCATTGGATCTGATTTAATCAAAGAAACTGCTTATAACTAGTCAAATGATGAAAAACTGACAGAGTTAAATATTTTCAGTGCACCACCATTTATCCAATAGTCCAGGGAGTAATAATGAAACGTAACTTGTGCCTCCCAATTTAGCAAATAATACAGCAATATTCAGACAGAACCATTAGTGTACATTGACAGATAAAATCTGCACTATCTAGAAGTATTTCATTTTCCAAGAGCAACAGTGCTTGTCAACTTCAGATGTAAGATGGATTTAAGTAGATATTATCAACAGGCTGAAATGGAGTCAGAGTAATTATCTGAGCTATATAATTTTATTCTTTGCCTTTTGGATTCAGCAGCATTTCCTTGTCTTTCTTCAGTCTGAAAATGCAGAGCATAGTGTTTGAATTGCTTTCTCATATTTTAAGAAGGTAATTTAGCTTTTTGACAGTAGGAAACTTCTTCCTTTTCTACAGGCCGTAGACCTATTTATTTGTCAGGAAACTAAGTGGTTGCTGTTATCCCAATGCGTCTCACTTCTGTTGATGCCCTACCATACATCTCTGCTGTAATGAGATGGGCTTGGGAGATGTTTTCCAGTGAGTGAGCATGGGATTTTCACACATTTGCAAGTTAGACATCAGAGCAATGTCTGCATTCACAAATACCTGTGGCTGATCAGCCTGCCAGTTAAATGAAAACTCAGTTTCCATGAGTTGTGTTCCTGCCTGACTTTTTCCTCTGATATTTTTGGGAAATAATAAGAGATAGTACCTTCTTCCTTCTCTGAAAGTGTAATAGAGAAGATTTAATTATAAATAATTTAATACAAATAAACAGATTAAACCCACTCTATTCTAAGTATGGAAAGCTTAAATATAAATATGTGGAGTTTATTAGCTTCTTTTCATAGTAATAATCTCTGGCTGGAAATTTAAGTGCTAGACATTGAGAATTATATGAAAGAGGAACTAGTGAGTTCATTGAGTTGAAACTCTTGGAGATGGCAGAGAGATTTTAGTATATATTCAAATAAATAAAGATATCCAGTCTGAGAAATGCTTGGAGGAAACAAAAGATGGCATGAGAACATTTAATGCATTATTCGACCTTCTAAAAGGAGTCCATTGAAGCCTGCTTAAAGGAAATAACATTTCTGTGGAGATAAACTTGCACAAATTGATTTGGTAATATTTGAATAGAGTGGTGGATTACCTATTAGACAAAAGATACGCCATAGTTACCCTATGCATATTCACTATGGAGGAAGGAGGTGGAGTTGTAGGTAATTTTAATAGTTAATGTGAGCACAGCAAGAAATGAATGGGGGGGTTGATGGGAAGACATATTTTGTCTCACTGGAAAGCTCATATATTTAATTTGCATAGTGATTTTTTTTCTCAATCTCTGTTGATTTAATTTCTCTCACTGACATTAAGAACCACAGGTAATATCCAAAAGAAATTCATGTGTTCTGTGCTTCATTTATGAGCAAAGAACTGCATTCTACTTTGTCATTGTTTATAATAAGAATATATGTATATAAATATATATATACACATTCATTAGTAGAAGCATTATTACCCCATGTGCAGAATAAAAGCTAAGACTATCTTTTCTTTGTTCTTTGTTTTGTTTCTTTTCTTATAGCTTGTGCTTTATCACTTGAGCTCTACTTTGAGTTCTAGATCTAAGATATATATATATATATATATATATATATATATATTTTTTTTTTTTTTTTTTGCCAGTCGTGGGGTTTGAACTCAGGGCCTGAGCACTGTCCCTGGCTTCCTTTTGCTTAAGGCTAGCACTATACCACTTGAGCCACAGCGCCACTTCTGGCTTTTTCTGTTTATGTGGTGCTGAGGAATCTAACCCAGGGCTTCATGCATGCTAGGTAAGCGCTCTACTGCTAAGCCACGTTCCCATCCCCTAGATCTAAGATATTTTAAAACTGTATAATGGAGGTAGAGCTACATAACATTCACAAATGTGATTGATTTACCTGCAAACACAAAACAGTTGACTGAATGCATGTGAAGAGAAACTCTACAAATTAAAATAGCCTAAAAATATATCTACAATGACACTTATGAACAGGACATAAAGTATGAAAATTTTATTATGTTGTTAGGACAGATGTGGATATTTTTAATTCTTTTTTCAACTGAAGATTTTTGTATCGCTTAGATATATTTCTAAGAGGTGTAGAGCTTTGTGCATCGTCTCCTTTCTCCTTTTTTTAGAATTTAAAAAGCCAAATATATGGAAAATAAATGCCCACAAATTAAAAACGTTTTAAGCAATTCACAATAACAAAATAGGACAATCTGTGTTTCTGACTTGCTAAGGAAAGCATAGGTTAAGAAATAAGTGCTCTTCCCAGGACTCATCCATTAGTTATTGACTTATTGAGTCATTTTTGTAACCCAATACTTAGCAATTTGTAAAATGTGAATATGCTAACAGTTAAAATATTGTCAAATGAATATAAGCTATATGGGAATCCCCCATATTTTCCTGTATCTAAGAGAGATTTAAATTGGCAAGCATTGTTATTGTTTCTAAGCAATTATTGAGTTGGACCTATCATCAAGGCAAACCATGTTTTTACTCTATTCCATAATTAAACCCCATTTCTTGTTTATCAGAAAAACTGTCAGTTAAAATATCAGTCTTAAAACCTATCAGTTTTAAAATATGAGCCTAATTTTCTCAAAGATGAATCGTAGCTGAACATTTTTTTCCAACATGGTTTATATACAACCTGTCTCTTGCCTTTGATTTAGTTATTTCTCACATAAGCGTAGATATTTACACCCTTGGTAGGTTAATATAACAACTGTCTAGGATCTTTCCAGAAGAAACTACAGTCTGAAATTTCCATATTCCCTTTGGTTAGTAACATTCATTTAGTTTTTTCTAATTGCTTTAAAACCTCATCTTAGGACCAGGAATCAGAAAGCTCTTAGTGTAACCCCGTCTCTGCTTTTACCCTGGGTAATTGATTTTCTCTCTGGGTATTGGGATTTTCATCAGAACTAACTAGAAGGTGGATTAGTTTGAGATTGTAGATTGATGTCTGTAGGAGGGATGCTGTGGTCTGACACACTGGGTGGGGGAGCAGAACTTATGTAGGAAGGAAACTAAAGAGGTCTACCATAAGAAATAGAAGCCACCCAGAGATATGCTGTGACTTTCCCCTGCCGTTTGCCAGTTTTATTAAGGATTCTTTTAGAAGTGACATTTTATGACTGGATATATCTGTGAGGATGATTTGCATTTTTCCATATTCCAAGGGCATTTACTGGAAATAATACTAATGTTGAATAACATTTACAACTTCAGGTATCCTAAAGGCATCATGATCACCCATTTGGCTCTATTCTTTCTTTCCTCATGTCTATCTATGCAACTCTTTCTTTCTCTGTTAATATGCTTCACTTATCTCCAGAAAAAGAGTAATGATAGAGAATATATTTATAAATATACACTAATAACATCGAACTGTTTAAGATAAAAAGTAAAGGTAGAGAGGATGTGATACTTTACTCCAAAATTTGAGGTAAATAAAAATTAATAATCCATGCATACAAAATATAAATAATATTTTACTTTTACTATTACTCAACTTTGTTGATAACAATTCCATTAGGTTTTATTACCACTGTTTTACTGCTAGACAAGCAATATCCAGTAAGAGTTAAGATGAGTTTTCAGGTGTCATTTATATTTGTAAGAGGAGAAGCTAATATGGAGGTCTGTTTTAAAACTTAGTTAAAGTTTCCCATAATTCTTTCCCTATTCTAATTCAATCTCTGCATTCAAATTCATAACCAAAACATTATTGTCTGATATTTTTAAATATCTCAGTGTGAAACCATTAAGTGCATCACTCTGGACACCTTCCACAGATTTCAATAAATTTCTGTCTAGTACCTTTGAAAATTCTCATCTTGCTTTATGTAAAAATAAGCCATGCACAGTGTATTGTAGAGTTGGTCTACATTATTGAAAGCAAACATGCTCACCCCCCTTGAAAATATAAAAATCCTGTGTCGAGGCACAGATGTGCAGTGTGTGTGTGTGTGTGTGTGTGTGTGTGTGTGTGTGTGTGACTATGGACATAGGCGTCTTTGTGTGAATAAGTACACAGAAATATGAAGATTATAGCTTGGGGAAATCTTTTTACTAGAATCAGAATACCTCTTATATTTATTTTGTTTTATTTTGAAAGATACTCTTTTGTAATATAAGACAGTTTGATTCTGTTTTCAATATCTGGCCCAAGGACTGCATAAACTGACAGTGATAGTCTTAGTTTGAGGTTTTCATCTTTCTTTTCATATTCTTTCAACCTCGCTGTCAAATACAAGAGCCATGTAGTAACACTCCTCTCCCCTTCTCAGTCTTACCTAAAGTTAACCCTGAATATCATTCCATTGTTATTTTAAAGGCCACCTTTTTTTCCCCTAGCTATTCTGAAATTAAAGATAGGGCTCTCAGAGGGCCTTTGGATTTAATATGCTCCAACACATGCAACATAGATTACTTTTTTCCTTGCAACAACTGCAACACACCAGAGGAAAACTGCATCATTTCTCCAGAGTTTCCTAAAGCAGGGTTGTTGACAGAGGCTGGCTGGAGATACTCATTTTCCTGTGTGGGCTATTCCACTGAAGTTAGTAAGTAAACAAGGATCATCAGAATCAAGGGGGAAAATTATATTCCAAAGATGCCATTGAACTTTTCAATACAGCACTGCTTTTCTTTGTAGGGACTCAAGATTTCTCAGTCAATGGATCGAGAGCTCCTCTTTTTGCGGATTGAGTGGTTACTTCCTGCAATTATAAGTATCTTGAACAATACAGGATACAAGGACACATAACTCCACATGTCTGCTGTTAGGTCACTTCTAGCCCAGACAGAGATGCTTGTTTATACAAGCCACAGCATCACAGTCAATTTCTGAATCTGATGTTCAATCCTTGGTCTCTGAAAGACAATGAGCATCTAACAGACAAGGTGTGTTTGTGATATTGTTCCTTGGAATTATTGTTTTAGGATATTGTTACTCTTTGACCCATGCACAAGGAAAAAAATAATGATTTGCATCTAAAGGCTTCACCTTAAAATTTCTCTTGATGTTTGTGATACACAAAAGAGCAAGTGACAATTCTGGCTACTGTATTCATACTGAGGATTTTAGCTGGACATGTCTCATTTTAGTTTGTATTATGTGACTTATATTCACCAGTGTCCTTGAAGAGCTATGGTACCCATGTCAGTGCAGATTTTATTCTCTATGGTTATTCCAAGGCCTCCTTTTTTGCACATAGATCCATCTTGTCTGTTTCTTTGTCTATCAGTATCTAATATAATTGAAGTGATTATTTTTGCTGATAAAAAGCAGTTTAGAGGTAGACTACTTAATATTCTGATTTTTAAAACAAATATGGATTAAATAGTGTATAATGTAATCAAAATAGTAAATAAGAGAGAAAAGATATTGGTATCACCTTTAAAAACACTTAAAATCCACTGGGTTTTTTTTGGTGAATGTCCTCTGATTTCTTGCTATCTTTATATGACTGAGACACAAAAACAGAATGCTGGAGTTAATCTGAAGATTCTATGTTTCTGATATACGGACGTCACTGTCATTCAAGATTTTAAATGATAGCCATAGTTACTTTAGGGTTGTCCGGGGGATGTTAAGCATCATGAATTGAGAATTTTATTTTAACCCATTCAGTACATTGACCCAGATCTATCCTGTGCGACTTAGGGAAATTTACTTTGTTACTTTAAGGTTCCAGATAAGGACTTAGGCGTGGAGTGCATATGTATAATCCTAGCTAATAAAGATACAGATGTTAAGAGATGACTGTCTGAAGATAGATATGAGCTCGAGACACTATCTGAAATATAAGCTAAAAACAAAGAGGACTAGAGACAGAGTTGGAGTGGCAGAGTGCTTGCTAGCATGTACAAAGCCCTTGGTTCAATCCTTACTACTGAAAATGAAAAATACTTCAGATCCTCTCAGAAATTAAAATTAGACCAAAATAACTGTAATAAAAACTAGAAAACTCTATTATCTATAATGTTCAGACTCACAAAAACAATTTCATTTAAAAAAATTGAACAGTTAACACTTGAATTGAGTTACAACATCACAAACATGTCATCATTTTACTACGGATGTATGGACACATCACTTGCTTGCCATATGTGCCCTTTCTCATTAGCAGTAGCTTTGGAAGTTTTCAGTCTAGTGATTTATTCACTCTCATGGAAAAGCAGAAGAAGCTAAGCATTGATTACCTTCCCTAGCTCCTCAAATCCAAGGTAGACGACATCCAATAACTAATCCCAGAGCAGGGAGGAACACTCATCCCTTTTCTCCATATAGAATATACTATTTTTTCATGAAAGCTCAAAAGGAGACACCTGCACAGGTGGGACTGTATCTGAAAGCATATTTTCCCTTCTTCTCAGGACATGTCCTTTGTACCTAAATCCTGTGCTTTGGCTCTGCCTTTGATGAAGCTACCCTCAACCACTTCCACACATCTAGTCAGTCTGCTTTCTTCTGTTGAGACTTCGGTTAGGCAGTTCCGGTGGAGGAGGCTTGAGGGTGGTATAGTATTCAAACATGACTGAATTTCAAAGACTATAATCTGGTGTCTTATTTAGAAGTTGCTGCTGGACTAGAAAGATATTGTGAGTAGGAAAACAATTGATTCTGTTTAGAATGACTCTGTTAACCACAGGAAACCAGCCCAAGGTAAGGCCAGGAACAAGAATGACAATATTCAATCTGGAGTCCTGCACAGAACACAAGCACTGGTGAATATAAATATTCCAGATGATGTCTTGTATAAACCAGTCTGTGCTCTCTTTGTCAGCCTTCTTTTGTTCAGATTCTGTGGTTTGCATTAAGGACTGATGAAAAGAGAGGAGGAGAGGGGTGCTAATGTAGGAATGCCTAGGTATGCTGGGAACACAGTTTCTCCCCTTGTTTAGACACAGTATGTGCAACTCAGCCCTACCCTTGACACAATATATGCAAAATTCTTTACTTTCAGGTAATAATTCCTTCACCTTAGCTTCTGAATAGAGGAATTTTAGTTATCACATTCCCCTCCAGATCTTTTAAATCAAGACATAAACTGTCTCACCAAGCTGTAGCATTCAGAACATAGCCTTTCACACATAATTATTCCTGTGCCCTGTTTCTCGGGCACTCCAATTCCAGAAGGCTGAGTGACTAGTACTCCTCCTTAGAGCTTCATTTTGTGTTGTTTGGGCAAGGCGACTGGTCAGCATCTCTCTGCACCCTAATGCATGCCCCTAGGAAACACAAAGACAGAACACGAATTGCAGCTACTCTGCTAAACCAAGTATTCTGAGATGAGCTGTGGCTTTGGCGCCTCTACAGAGTCTCCGTTAAGTCGCTTGTGTTAGAGCCTTGTGGGGCTATTTCAGAAAGTAAATATATTCATGATGGAAGTGTCTCACTACAGAAGCACTGATCTCAGGTCAGCAGTGTGGGAAATGCACAGACAGTTTATTCCTTTTTATTTTTTACTTCGTTTTTTTTTTTTCATTTCTCATAAATTAACAACTATCAGCACCAGCACTTCAATCAGAGCACATAGTGTATCACTGACACATTTAAATCGAATGTGCATTTTGGAGCAAAAAAATTTAAAAATACACATGGGCTCAATGAACAGGGTACACTTTGGACCCTACTACAATGTCAGCACCCACAGGGAATTTTTGAGCATTCACTTATCTCAAACTTCAAGGGAATGTGACTCAGTTTATAGACTCCTAATACAAAAATTTAGATGTCTCAATCTTTTGAACTGATGTAAATGCACTTAATTTTTAAAAATAAAAACAACTTTAGAGAGTGAAGAGGAAATGTTTACTTGCAAAGGGTTGATATGTTATGATTTACACAAACTGTTTAAGCATGATTTTTTTTTCCTGAAACAATCATTCTCACATCAAGATGTGGCAATTATTTCAATGAATTTGGTTCTGGCTAGGAGTATTAATCTCTCTGCAATGAGAATGGTAGCAAGTAAATATAGCCACATAAAACGTTAGCAATTAAAATTAGATGAGTTGTACACACTTTCCAGTGGCACAAAATCCCATAGATAATGATGATACACATTTCAGAATGTTTTGTTTCTTATATAATGTGGGTCATTAGAACAAGGGAATATGGAAAGACTATAAACTCAAGAAAAATCAATTTGTAATCATTTAATGTGGAGTACTGCCCATATCCTTACATAATAGACAGTTGAAAGGAGTGCTAGATATTCCATTTCTCTCTTTGCTCAGTTATGAAAAAAACATTGGATTGTTTCCATTTTTCAGCATTATGCTAATAGAATGCAAATAGAAATGGTAGAAAGGAAAACTAGATGGCAAGATGAGACTTTCTGCTGGGTACAACATTTCAGAAAAATGTCCACGGTACAAATCTCATTTTCTGTGTGAAGCAAGAAGGTTACAATTTGTATTTAATCATGGATTGGACTTGCTGCAGCTCTGAAAAGTCATCATAAAGCATTGCTAGTGTGGGCACATTTGTTGACCGGATAGTAGCATATGATTCAATTTTCCACCCTTTGCGGTTCAACACAGATAAAAAAAAAAAAGACATGAAATGTATAAATTCTCTTTTCAAAAGATGATATTTGTAGTTGATGGTACTCAGTTATATTAAAGTCTGCAAAATTGTTTGGCTTTCCAAAGCAATGACTTATAAAAAATAAAGAATTGACAAGCTTAAGATAAGTAGAAGTCATTCATTTTTTTAAAAAAAAGATAAATAACAAGAAATAAGAAGGGAATGTATAGGGCTTAGTGTTCAAATTGTCTCGCTTTTCTGCCACCATGTTTTCTGATTCAGCATGAACCTTAGCAGTGAAAACTAGGTTTTGATTTTGCCATGAGAAATCCTGTCAAAGGAGTTCTCTTCTGAAGTAGCAAAGATTACCAATGAGGTAAATTCAGTCCAAGTCTCTAGACAACGGCAACAAAGCCAGTCCTACAGGGTACATCACAGGCAAGAACAGATGAGAATCCAACACTGCTAATCAATTTTCTTCCAAAGAGACTTTCATGGACTTGCATTTCTACCTAGAAAAATGAATTTGAAAATATTTAAAATTTCAAATTTGAAGGTTGTTTTGTTTCTGAGATAGTTGGGGATATTTAACGCTTTTTCTTGACATCCTCTGCCAGCAAAAAGGCATGTCTTTGGACAATCAAATCAAGATTAAAACTCCTAGGAACAATCCCCACCTCGAATGTACAGGTTGGAAAGAACTATTATCTTTGGGAGTCTTAGAAATCAGAGATGATAGCTAACAATGAATGGGTGTTCCTTATGAGAAATAATGTGTATCCATTTGCGACCTTGTCTGTTGTTTTTGCATGGTTTGAATGTGCACTAAAGTGATGGAGCTTGGCAAAGTATGTTTTATCTTCTATCTGCTTATCTACTACTGAAGAGATTCCCA
This sequence comes from Perognathus longimembris pacificus, assembly GCF_023159225.1. Lineage (NCBI taxonomy): Eukaryota > Metazoa > Chordata > Mammalia > Rodentia > Heteromyidae > Perognathus > Perognathus longimembris. The sequence goes on from NC_063170.1 coordinate 15,834,403, forward strand.
AATGTATGCCACAATCACTTGCCTTTAATCCTTTATTTCTAACCTATTTTTAGTTTTACTAATTGCTGTCTTCTAGGATTCCACGTGGAAATTGCCAGGGCTGCAACTACATAGTTCTGAGGGGAAAATGCTTTAGAACATAGACATCTGATTGATTTAATTTTGTATAAGCAAGTACCATGAGTCCCTAAACCTAAAGGAAAATATCACTTTCATTTATCAAAAAAATTAATACAGGGGCTGGGGATATGGCCTAGCGGCAAGAGTGCTTGCCTCGTATACATGAGGTCCTGGGTTCGATTCCCCAGCACCACATATACAGAAAATGGCAGGAAGGGGCGCTGTGGCTCAAGTGGCAGAGTGCTAGCCTTGAGCAAGAAGAAGCCAGGGACAGTGCTCAGGCCCTGAGTCCAAGCCCCAGGACTGGCCAAAAAAAAAAAATTAATAAAAAAGACATAGAAATGAAGATGGAGCCATCATCCCCGTGTGTGTGTGTATGTGTGTGTGTGTGTTTGTGTGTGTGTGTGTGTAAGAGAGAGAGTATTTTTCACAGTTGATTAGGATGCCTTTTTCTTGTCTAGTCAGTTCTGAATAATCTCAAGCCCTAGGGACTCAAACCTCAGTCAGCTTTCAGCAAGAGAAAACCCATTGTAATTCCCGCATTTGACAGAGGTGATAGACCCTTGTTGACCAGGGTGACAGTTAGCAGCAGAAGGTGGGCAGGGAGAGTGAGACACAGCAGGCTTCAGTGAGCCAACTCTCGAAGGTAATGAGCCAAGGAAGAAACTCTGTCTTTGGGGAATTTCTAAAAATAGAACCATTGCTGACTTTAAGTATGAAAGGAAAATAAGTATTTGGGAATAGTGAGAGTGTGAGGTACAACGAGAAACCTAAGACCTCTAAAGTGAAGCCAAGTTCTAAAGGTGAAGGGATTGATTCTTGAAGAAAGTTATTTTTGATTGGAAGTGACAAAAAAAATCCATGTTTGCATGGAATGTGATAGTGGAAAAAGTCTTAGGAAAACTTTTTCAACCCCTTGATTGAATAGACAGGAAAAGAGACCCCAGAGAGCTTACCTAACTTGCCCAGGGGGCTAAGTGAGTTTGACACAGTGTTAGTTGTAGATAGGTATAATTTTGAGTTCTAGTGACTCACTGTCACACATTCTTCTGAGTAGAAGCTATGAGGGTATATTGCTATTTATTTGATATAAGAAAGTAGTGTATTTTAATCGATTGTTATTTCAGTTGCCTGGACATCATATTCTCCTTGAAAAATATTTAGTTATATAATATCCTTTGCAAAGAAGAAGTTATATAGATGAGTGAATCTAGGGCAAAGGACCCTAAAAATGTCATTGTGTGCTTCCCTGGCCATTGAATGGTTTAGAATGAATCGTTAACTACTATTTGATTTTCAATCCTATTATCCATCTTGTACCCTTTAACTAGATGAGGTATGATTTAACTTTCTACCTGAAAATTGAACAACATATACATATTTAATGAACAAAGAAGGGAAGCATACATAGCATGGTATGACCAGAGGACTAGTCCCATCTTTAGCCCACGAGAAGAATTTGCACAGAGGTGCTTTGCACTGTACAAACACAGCTGAGGTATTTTATATGAACATTCATAGAAACCATCATTTTACCATTTTGGTCTTTTTAGTCCCATCTAAGGAAAACCTAGAATTATAATTTACATAGTGAGATGGGAACTGCAGGGAAAGGAGTAATGGGGAACTTCTAATTGTATGCAAAGCAACATTGTGGATAAGGCTACTACACTATCTTTCTTCCATATTACGAGTAGTCATATTTTTGGCTGGCTATGGGTGACTTGTGAGCATAGATTATTTTCCCACTAGGTTTTTCTTGGTAATTCTCCTTAATAAGTGGAAAGTAGATGGGCCCTGAGCATTATTAATCATCAATTTTGAATATTGTTATTATCTTTAAGTAATTTTTCAGAGAAATTGCCATTCAATTAAGCAATTTCTGAATACAATGTATATTGATCAATTGTAACCAACCTACCCCCAACCCACTTTCCCGTACTTAATTTTTTAGGGTATATGTTGAATAGTTTTTGTCATTTAACAAAGCAGTTTATGTATATAATGTATCTTAATCTGTTTCATCCTTTCAACATCTTCAGTCCTCCTTCAATCCACTGCTTCCCTTATTTTTTCAATTCTGTGGTATACACATGTATTCTTGACTTTATCCTCCTACCCACTCCCTCTTCATTTGTCTAATACTATGTCCTTAGTCCGACCCCCCATTTCTTGGTATTCATTTTAATGTGCTTTGACTTAGTCTTTCTAAAGAATTATACTATGTGAACTCTCCATAGAGTCTACTATACTTCAGTCAATTCATTCAGAACCTCTTACATGCCACCACCCAGTGTGTTAAATTGCAGATTTGTAGGCACAGAAATGGAAATGGCAATATTTGTCTTCTTTTGTATAGGCAAGTTATTTTACCTCTATTTGTAAGTATTCATTAATTTATTTTTTCTTATTCATTCTGCTTGAAGCACGTGTGATGTTTTGGACTGTAGTGGTCACATTTTATAAGGCACTTAAGAGCCAGACATACATTTATGACACCTCCACAGAACCATAATGAAGAATACATGCTCTTCATAGCTGACCTTAGTGAAGCAGAGAGTCATGTGCATATACTTAATGCATTGTTAAATGCAATGAAGTTAGAACTTCATGTCCACCTCCATACATCAAAGGGGTGAAGACCCTTTGCCAGTATTTTCTATAGGAAAGGCATAAATAGAAACAAGTACTTCCTGTGGTTAGTGTTGTTAGATCATGAGAATTGTTTTAGTCAGTTTAAGGTTTAGATTTTGTCTGTTTCATGTGGATAATTTTTATTTGTTTTTTGAGCTTTCTATTAGTGTCATATTTGATAAAATCAGTAACATAGCCTGAAAATGTATTCATGAACAAATATCATTGATAAAAAAGTCACAAATAAGAAGATGGTTGACTATAGTTAAGGCCTTTATATGCATATATGAGACTAGAACAATGAAACCTTCTTAAATTGTTTCTGAGAGGAGGGAGGGAGAGGGACACTGGAATGAGGTGAATGGGGTATATTCTATGCTTACTGAAATGTCACACTCTCTCTCCCCTAATACACTTAACATTTGCTATTTTTTTATGCCTGGTGCTACTTATTTATATTTGTTTACATATTTATTTATTTATTTGTCTATTTATTTTGCTGGTCCTGTGGCTTAATGTCAGGGACTGAGTACTGTCTGATTTTTTTTTCTTTTCTGTTCTTTTCTATTGTTCAAGGATAGCACTCTATCACTTGAATCACAGTACAACTTCTGTATTTGTGGAGGTTAATGGGAGACAAGAGACTTAGCACCTTTCTTGACCTTTGAGGTGTGATCCTTAAACCTCAACCTCCTGAGTAGCTAGGATTACAGTCTTACACCTCCAGGGCCTGGCTAAATGTTTTGTGCTTTTTTAGTGTGAACTGAAATGCAGCATTTAGAGCAGGAATAAGCTGTGTGTGCCTCCAAGAGACACATCTATGCAGCAAAAGTAAACATCTTTTAAAAAGTGAAAGATTGGAATAAAATTCGGTCAAGCAAATGGCTCCCATAAGCAGGCTGGTGTTGCAATCCTAGTACCAGATAAAATTGACTTCAAATTAAAAACGGTAAGAAGAGACAAAGAAGGTTACTACATACTAATAAAGGGATCTCTCCTACAGGAAGATATAACCATCCTAAATATCTACACACCAAATGCAGGAGCACCCAACTTCATCAAACAAACTCTACTGACTCTAAAAACACTCATAGACCCAAACACATTGATAGCTGGGGACTTTAACACTCCGCTATCACCTCTAGACATATCAATACGCTAAAAACTGAATAAAGAAATCACAGAACTAAACAAATGCATAGACCAACTAGAATTAACCGACATCTACAGAATATTCCATCCAGCAACAACTGAATACACATTCTTTTCGGCAGCTCACGGAACATTATCCAAACTAGAACACATCTTAGGGCACAAAGAAAAGCTGTACAAATTCAGAAGCATCAAAACCATTCAATGCATTCTCTCAGACCACAATGGAATAAAATTAGAGCGCAACTCAAACAGCCACCTCAATATCCTACAATACATGGAGACTAAACAGCATGCTGCTGAACCACCAGTGGGTCATTGAAGAAATTAGAAAAGAAATTCAAATGTTTATGGAATTCAACCAAGATGAGTACACAAAGTACCAGATCCTTTGGGACACAGCAAAGGCAGTACTCAGAGGGAAATTTATATCTGAGTACCTACATCAACAAACTGGAGAAACTCAACAACTTAAGGAAGCACCTTAATCTCCTCAAAAGAGAAGAACAAGCCAAACCCAAAGTCAATAGACAGAAGCAAATAATTAAAATCCAATCATAATTAAATGAATTAGAGACAAAAAAAATTGAAAGAATCAACAAAACAAAGAGTTGGCTCTTTGAAAAAAATCAACAAGACAGATGGACCCCTAGCAAACCTGACCAAAAAACAAAAGCAGCAAATCCACATAAACAAGATCAGAGATGAAACAGGTAACATCACCACAGAAACAACCAAAATTCAGAACACAGTAAGGGACTATTTTGCAAACCTTTATGCCAACAAACTTGAGAACTGGAAGAAATGGATGATTTCCTAGAAAAAATTGATATCCTCAAACTCAACCATGAAGATTTGAACCTTCTGAATAGACCCATACCCAGCATTGAAATAGAAACGGCAATAAGTGATCTCCCATCCAAGAAAAGCCCAGGTCCAGACAGATTCACAGCAGAAGTCTACAAGGCCTTCAAAACAGAACTCACACCGATATTTCTCAAACACTTCAATGAACTTGAAAGAGAACATTCACTACGAGACACATTCTATGATGCCAATATAACCCTCATCCCCAAACCAGGCAGGGACTCATCACAGAAAGAGAACTATAGACCGATTCCCTTGATGAACATAGATGCAAAAATTCTCAACAAAATTCTGGCCAATCGACTTCAACAGGTCATCAAAAAAAAAATCAAACACCATGATCAAACTGGATTCCTCCCAGGGATACAAAGATGGTTCAATATACGCAAGTCAATTAATGTAATCCACCACATCAACCGGAGCAAGGTAAAGAACCACATGGTTATATCTCTGGATGTGGAAAAGGCATTCGATAAATTCCAGCACCCACTTATGCTAAAAGCCCTGGAAAAACTGGGATTCCAGGGAACACTCCTGAATATAATAAAGCCAGTCTGTGACAAACCAACAGCAAGCATAATTCTAAATGGTGAAAAACTAAAGCCATTCCCTTTAAAATCAGGAACAAGGCAGGGATGTCCACTCTCTCCCCTGCTCTTCAACATAGTACTTGAATTCCTAGCTAGAGAAATTAGGCAAGAAAAAATTCTAAAGTGGATCCAAATAGGAAAAGATGAAGTTAAACGTTCTCTATTCGCAGATGACATGATCCTATACCTAAAGAACCCCATTGACTCTACTCCCAAGCTACTCGAGCTGATCCAAAACTTTGCAAAGTTGCAGGATATAAAATAAACCCTCAAAAATCAATGGCATTTCTATATGCTAATTATCCGTACTCCAAGGATGAAATCAGGAAAGCAACTCCTTTTGCAATAGCCTCAAAAAACATAAAATACCTAGGAATAACCTTAACCAAAGAAGTGAAAGACCTCTATGATGAGAACTTTAAAAACATGAAAAACAAAATTAAGGCAGAACTAAGGAAATTCATAAACTTCCTATGCTCATGGATTGGGAGGATTATTATAATCAAAATGGCAATATTGCCAAAGGCTATCTACATATTCAATGCAATACTCATTAATATCCCAACACAATTTTTTAATGAAATAGAGGAAGCAATCCAGAAATTTATATGGAATAATAAAAGACCATGAATAGCAAAAACAATGCTAAGCAGAAAGAACGGTGCTGGAGGAATTACAATACCCAACTTCATGCTGTATTATAAAGCTATAGTAATAAAAACAGCTGGGTATTGGCACCAGAACAGGCCTGAAGACCAATGGAACAGAACTGAAGACTCAGAAATGAACCCTCAGAACTATGCGTACTTAATCTTTGATAAAGGAGCTAAAGAAATAGATTGGAAGAAAGATAGCCTCTTTAACAAATGGTGCTGGCAAAACTGGTTCAACACATGCAACAAACTAAAACTAGATCCTTATATATCCCTCTGCAGCAAAATCAATTCCAAATGGATCAAATACCTCAAAATTAAAACAGATACCCTTAAAACACTAAATGAAGGTGTACATGAAACACTTGGGCACGTTGGCACACGACCGAACTTCTTTAACAACGACCCAGAAATGCGACACATCAAAGAAAGGATGGACAAATGGGACTGCATCAAACTGCAGAGCTTCTGCAGGGCAAAGGACATAGCTCGCAAGATAAACAGAAAGCCCACAGATTGAGAAAAGATTTTTACTGGCCATACAACATACAAAGGCCTCATATCTAAAATATATGCAGAACTAAAATAATTACATTCTTCCAAAACAAAACCGCAAAGAACCAATAGCCCCCTCAAAAAGTGGGCTAAAGACTTACAAAGAGCCAGACCCAAAGAAACATGGACTCTATGGCCTCCCTTATTGGGAATAATTAGTACAGGATTAGGCAAGCCATAGCAGAGCATCACAAGGCCCAATAGCTTAACCCTTAGGAACACATAAGATGATGCTAAGTGAAATGAACTCCATGTTATGGAAACAAGTGATATATCACAGTTGTAACTACTTTCAAACGTCCTATGTGTATGTGTAGTTTCTATTATTGATGATGTTCTTGTATCACCTTCCTATGGTTGTACCTACACTATCTCTGTAATCTTATCTGAGTATATTGGAAACCATGTTTACTGGTATTGGAAGTAGGAAATTCAAAGGGAATACCAAATTTGAGAGACACAGGGTAAAAAAAGAGAAATAACTACAAAAGCAATACTTGCAAAACTGTTTGGTGTAAGTGAACTGAACACCTGGGGGGGGAGGGAAAGGGAGGGAGGGAGGAGGGCATGAGGGACAAGGCAACAAACAGTACAAGAAATGTATCCAATGCCCAACGTATGATAATGTAACCTCTCTGTACATCGGTTTGATAATAAAAATTTGAGAAAAAAAAAAAAGACTTACAAAGAGACTTCTCTGATGAGGAAAAGAGAATGGCCAAGAGACATATGAAAAAGTGCTCTACATCACTGGCCATAAAAGAATTGCAAATCAAAACAACATTGAGATTCCATCTCACCCCAGTAAGAATGTCCTATATCAAGGAAACTAACAAAAGGGGCTGGGAATATGGCCTAGTGGCAAGAGTGCTTGCCTCTTATACATGAAGACCTGGGTTCAATTCCCCAGCACCACATATATAGAAAACAGCCAGAAGTGGCGCAGTGGCTCAAGTGGCAGAGTGCTAGCCTTGAGCAAAAAGAAGCCAAGGACAGTGCTCAAGCCCTGAGTACAAGCCCCAGCAATGGCAAAAACTAAATTAATTAAATTAAATTAAAAAAGAAAAGAGTGATTCTTCAAAAAATAAAAAAAAAAGAAAAGAAAACTAGCAATGACAAATGTTGGAGGGGATGTGGCGAAAAGGGAACCCTACTTCATTGTTGGTTGGAATGTAAACTGGTTCAGCCACTCTGGAAAGCAGTATTGAGTTTCTTCAGAAGGCTAAGCATAGAGCTCCCCTACGACCCAGCAGCCCCACTTTTGGGCATCTACCCAAAAGACCACAAACAAGAACACTAAAGTCACCAGCACACAATGTTCATCACAGCACAACAATGTTCATCGCAGCACAATTTTTCAAGCTAGAATTTGGAACCAATCAGATGCCCCTCAGTAGACGAATGGATCAGGAAAATATGGTACATTTACACAATGGAATTTTATGCCTCTATCAGAAAGAATGACATTGCCCCATTTGTAAGGAAATGGAATGACTTGGAAAAAATTATACTATTTGAAGTGAGTCAGACGCAAAGAAACATGGACTCTATCATCTCCCTCATAGGGAATAATTAGCACAGGTTTAGGCTAGTCACAAGAGCCCAATAGCTATACCCTTATGAACACAAAAGATGATGCTAAGTGAAATGAACTCCATGTTATGAAACAACTGTTATATCACTGTTGTAATTACTTTCAGCATGCAATGTGAAACCGTAGCTTCTATTATTGATGATCCTCTTGTATCCCCTCTCTGTGGTTGTACCTGCACTATCTCTACATCTTATGTGAGTACATTGGAAACCATGTATACAGGTATTAGAACTAGGAAACTGAAAGGGAATACCAAAATCGAGAGACACTGAGTAAAAAAGACAAACAATTACAAAAGCAATATTTGAAAACTGTTCAGTGTAAATCTACTGAACAACTCATGGGGGGGAAGGGAAAGGGGGAGGGGGGCGGGGGAATGAGGGAGGAGGTAACAAACAGTACAAGAAATGCATCCAGCGCCTAATGTATGAAACTGTAACCACTCTGTATATCAGTTTGACAATAAAAATTTTAAAAAAGGAGTCTTACCACCTTTCCTGACCTTTGAGCTGTGATCCTTAAACCTCAACCTCCTGAGTAGCTAGGATTACAGTTTTACACCACCAGGGCCTGGCTCAATGTTTCATGCTTTTTTTTTATTTTTATTTTTTGAAGGTTCATAAGAAGGTTTATTAGTGGGGCCATAGTTTCCGTGGGAGAGGGAGCTACATGGAGTCTGCCCGTGCTTTTTTAATGTGAACTGAAATGCAGCATTTAGAGCAGGAACAAGCTGCGTGTAACTCAAACCAAAGGAAAACAAATGATCTGCATGCAATCCTATCAATGATATGCCATCACAGATTTGTTTCTTTATCAAACTATTACTATTACTCTACTCTGGGTCCAGCCTTGCATTATCTGCCTTTTATTTTAATTTTTGTGCCAGTCCTGGGGTTTGAAGCCAGGGCCTGGGCACTGCCCTTAATCTTTATTGCTCAAGGCTACTGCTCTGCCACTTTTGCCACTGCTCTACTTTCAGCTTTCTTTCTAGTTCATTTATGTTTTAGTTTTTGGTGATTAATTGAAGTTAAAGACTTCATGGACTTTCCTACCCAGGTTGTCTTCAAAGTGTGATCCTCAAATTTCAGGCTTCAGCCAGTCTTTGGACTTGAACTCAGGGTCTGGGCATTGTCTTTGGGCCTCTTTGTGCTCAAGGCTAGCACTCTACCATTTGAGCCACAGAATAATTTCCTTCTTTTTTTTTTGATGAGTTTATTGGAAATAAGAGTCTAAATGGGACTTTTCTGCCCAGGCCAGTTTTGAACCAAAATTCTGAGATCTCAGTCTCCTGAGTAGCTAGGATTCAGGTGTGAGACACCAGCACCAGGCTGAAAGTTCTATTTTTATCGTATGAACAGAAATGAAGCATTTAGAGAAGGAATGAACTGCATGAAATACACACCAAAGGAAAACACTGATCTACATTTAATCCCATCAATATTATACAATCATAGTTTTGTTTCTTTATTGAATGATTATTAAGAATTCTCCCTGTTCCACTTTTGATTCTATCCCATTTTCTTCATCAATACTGGAAATACCAAAGATAAACTTTTGTTTTGTTTTGTTTTTTGCCAGTCCTGGGCCTTGGACTCAGGGCCTGAGCACTGCCCCTGGCTTCTTCTTGCTCAAGGCTAGCACTCTGCCACTTGAGCCACAGCGCCTCTTCTGGCCGTTTTCTGTGTATGTGGTGCTGGGGAATCGAACCCAGGGCCTCATGTATACAAGGCAAGCACTCTTGCCACTAGGCCATATCCCCAGCCCCCAAAGATAAACTTTTATTTATCAAATTTTGACTTAGTTTACTTTTCCGTGAGCCTTAACTAAAGCCTTTCTTGAGAAATTCACACATATTTCTTTTGGGAAATTCTAAATGATCTAAGTTTGCTTTAAACATCTCACAGAGATGAAGAGAAAGACAGATAAAAATAGGGAGGCAGAAAGTGATGCCATCATGTGTTTGTATTTGGTTGTATGGTATATGCCACTTGAGTATGGTCAGTCTTGAACAGTTTTTGGGTTCTAGCTAATGATTGCTGTCATTGTCTCTATTCAGTTTGACAGACCAATCTCAGCCTTTGTTGATCCCTTGGAGATGTTCTTAATTCTTTGACAATATGATTCCACATCTCCCCTGGGCTTGATGCCACCAATGAGTTCCTTCAGCCCACTTTCCTGTTGTGGTACAAATAGGCAGCTGGCTTTATTGAATAGGAAAAAGCACTCACGTATTGTTATGTGTAGCTGTGCTTCAGCATTCACTTTGTTTCTCCAGGTATCTACTGTGAGAAAGACACTCTGATAACTGTAACAAGACAAGGAAATCCATTGCATGTTGTACCAGACTGTAGACAGTAGAGTGGCAAAATTAAAATAAGCAGCATTGGAAATGAGATCTTGATTCAGATACCTTTCAACACTTTAGACAGATAGATAAAATACATAAATATATGAAATCAGGTCATAATAACATATTATAGATACATACATGGATGAAAATCAGTTCTAGGCTTGTTTCCATTGATTCTGTTCAGGAGAGGAACATATATATATATATATATGCATATATATATATATATGCATATATATATATGCAGTACTGAGTATTTAACAAAAGGACTTGTGCTTGTTAGGCAAGCACTCTACCCCTTGAATTACACTCTCAGTCCTTTTGTTTTTCATTTGTTCATCTGTCCTGCTATTAGGTATGTGCATAATTTATGGCTGCATGCTAATTTATGCATTTGAAAGGTATCATGCTCTTCTTTTGCACTCTTGACAAAGAAAGATTTATTGGAGGACACTTTGTGTACTAATTCTTCCAGCATAAGTAGTTCTTGGAGGAGTAAAAATCAAACAAACAAATTCATGTAGAGTTTCAAAGGGGAAAATTATTTTAGCAATAGAGGAAATCATTAAAAAAAAAAAAAGAAAAGAAGAAGAAGGAAGAAAAAGAAAGACCGGAATTCCTGCTGCCTATGTAGAATAGATGTATTTCGAAATTCAGTTGACACACAATATATTTTTCTCACTGTTCTTTTTTTTTTTTTTTTTTTTGGCCAGTCCTGGGCCTTGGACTCAGGGCCTGAGCACTGTCCCTGGCTTCTTCCCGCTCAAGGCTAGCACTCTGCCACTTGAGCCACAGCGCCGCTTCTGGCCGTTTTCTGTATATGTGGTGCTGGGGAATTGAACCTAGGGCCTCATGTATCCGAGGCAGGCACTCTTGCCACTAGGCTATATCCCCAGCCCTTCTCACTGTTCTTGAGTAACCTCAACTCACTCCTTTTTGTGCTTATTAATTTTATTGTTTCCACACCGACTGAAGTCTTTCAATTTGGGAAAGCTTAAATTATAAAACATCAAATTAATAAAATCTTTATAAATACTGAGCCCCTCTCTCACTCTAAGAAGGAACTTTTCACCTGCACATGAATATTTTGCAGGTAGATTTACAGTATAACCTTTGTTATGATCTCATCTTTTTCTTAATATGTTCCTTTCTTTTCAGATAGATACTATTAGGATCATTAGGAGATGAGATAACCTAACTTTCTTTGAAGTGTTTACAGCAAAGATTTCCGAAGCTGCTAAAAAAGAAAGATAACAAACAGTATCAAAGTTTGTTACCGATTATCAATAAAACCAAGCTTTAGTTAATCTCCTGTTAATATAAACAAAGCTTTGAGATACAAGCCTTTCATCTTTGTTAGACAATCAATCCCAGAACAACATGAAAATGTATACCACCAATTACTCAGTCGAGTGGACAGTGGTATCCAAAACATCTTCAGTTGAATCAGCACCACAGTCAGCTAGCTCCCTATATGTGCATTATACATACATTTCAAGATTCATCTTCTTATCTATGAAGTAAATGTGCAGTCTTTTTCATAGGGTCATCTTTATTAAAAAAAAAATTTACAATATGTTTAAAAAATTGACACAATAGGAAACAGTAAGATTTTAATGACTATTTTGGTTATCTTGTTTATTTATATTAGCTTTAGTTGTAAAAAGGTTGATTTTGTTATCTCAATTATAATCAAGACATGTAGTATGGATATATATACATCAGACATAATCACTAAGTTAATGGCAATTTAAAAAGGATGGACTGATTTATCACTGCTGAATTATAGTAGGGTAACATTAATATTTAATCAATTCATAAGTGCAGTTATGAAAGAATACAGATGAAAGAATGATTAATTTGGGGTTCAGACATTAGTGTATGCATTGCAGCAACAGTGACATTTGAATTTAACCGTGACAGATGAATAGTCTAATAATCTGAGAATGAGAATAAATTCCTGCAAGGAACCCGGGGCAGAAAGAGCAGTGTACACGGTATGTAGAATGTAGGGGAAATAAAGGTGAGTAATTCGGTCTCTGATAGTTGAGAGTATCTCTTACCTCTGGTTTTATCACCATCTTCTCTTTCCTCCTCTGACTCTATATAACTAACATTCTCTTACTTGTCTCATTTTTCCTCTCTGCATTTGTAAATTTCTACCCTTGTCCTAGGTCCATAAGCCTTCTGATATGTATTCAGTTACAGATGTGCATTAAGTTGTATGAGGTTTGGGGGAGGCAGCAATACAGTGAAGTAGAGGAGTATTAACATATGCATGATGTCTCAAAACTAGGCCACAGGATCAACCAATCCTAGACATTTCCCACTCTAGACAAAGTTCCAACGTGTAATATCCCTATACTCATTATACACTGTTGATAGTAAAGACAGAAGAGACAAGGAGCATGTGTGCATTCATATCATGTGGAAAACAGTCTGGTAAAGAAACTGTTTTGATGCAAACAAAGAGCCCTGGAGCCCAATGACTGCCAGGTTTAGGAAATCTTTCAGTTTAGTTCAATTAGAACCACCATACCAACTTTTCCTTCATGAAACAGACTCCCAGTTTTTGCTCTCATTAAACTTGTAACTGTAGTTACAAACCTTGATTTTTTTGAGTCGCTATGATCCAAATGCAAACTTTCAACCTGAGGCTTCTGATTGTCCTCATCTGATTCCGGCGAATACTCAGCACTGTATGGTTGCTGGATTGGGCCATGGAATGTAATTTTTTTTAATAAAAATGGCATGATATATCTCAAAATATGAACTAAATGGTCACTTAAGACTAGAACAATGGGAAATAGAAAAAAGGAAGGCAGAATAAAGGAAAGAAGAATTATAGGAATTATAATAGTAAAAAGTGATGCTCTGTTAATGTTTTAAACACTTGATAGATTCAAGGTGTTTTGCACTCATAGCATTATAGTAGTAATTATCCTCACTACCTTTTGAATAGTAAAAGATATATGTCTCATTTTAACAGATATATACAATAAAGCCTGCAGATATCAGGCAGTTAGTCCAAGGGAGGCAGACCTCTAGGATTACCCACTTCTGGGTTCTAAGATAATGAGCATCCTCCATAGAGTTCTATTGCTATTACATGTGTATAAATGCTATGTATTATAGTATATTTGTATATGTTATATATTCTTAGTATTGTATATATTTAAATTATAAACATATAAATGAATAATATGTAGCACATAAGGTAGAGTGTGATAGCATATATTAGTATTTAATACTATATACTACTTACTATACATGGTAATATATACAGTATAGTGATATACAGTATATTAATATATACTATTCTATATTATATACTATGTATACTATGTATTGTATCATGTATTATTACATACACTAATGCATACTCTATTTTATATGTACTTTATACTTATATTGTAAATACTATTTAAATATTTATATACTATATAATTTCTTGAGTGCTACTCATTGCTTATCCACCTAAGTCTTGATACCAAGCTGTGTCAGTAACGAGCAATACTTCTTCTCTGTCCTTTATTTTTTAGTTAAATACGGCATTTAACAAATACCAAAGCAGTTGATGAACCAGGAAGTGAAAACCCTGTCCCAACTTCCTTTTACTTAATATATTTATTTAAGAAGATCTCATGTGCCACTCTGCTTGGCACAAAAAATAATTGATAGAATTGGATCACAGCTCAGTTAGTAGAGTGCTAGCTGATGAGTGAAAGCCTTAGGTACCAAGGGTGATTTTCAACCTCAGAGGGAGAGAGAGCGAGACAGAGAGAGAGAGAGACAGAGAGACAGAGACAAAGACAGAGACAGAGACAGAGACAGAGAGACAGAGAGACAGAAACCAATTGCTTTATCGATCATATATGCATATCATATACCACCCTTTTAATGTAGATTCCATGAGCATCATTTGTATTTTTGTTTTTTTGTACTGTTAAATTTGAAATAGATAGAATGTTGTATACCATAGTCTGTGCTTGATAGCTATTTATAGAATGAATGAAAATATCGATTTTACTCCACATTACTTATGTATACGTATCTTAATATCTTTTCACGTTTTATAATTCCTATCAGAATTATCTTCCATACCATGAATGCCTGAATTTATACATGTGTATTTTTCTTTACCATTGAAGTATAATACTCCCTACCCATAATGTCTTTTTATCTGGTCATGGTATGTTAACTTTGTTTTCAGTACTTGGTGCTCTAGAATGTGCTAATATAATTTAAGAAGAGCCTAGTGACTCTTTTCATGTTATACTCAAGTTTTTCCTTTTCCTTTTCTGTTTGTTCTATGGCTGGCCTGAGGGTACTGTGCATGCTGGCCAGTTCTGTACCAGTTGAGGCATGCCCTTAGTTCCCCAAATTCTGTTAGCAAAAACGAACGATGAGAATAGAGTAGAAATTCAAGACAATAATTATTCTGTCACATCTGAACCAGCTGAGGTAAATTGAAAAGAATTAAATGAAAAGTTGGATTACTAAATGTGCTTTTTAACAGTAGAAGTTATTTTTTTCAAATCAATTTTTAAATTTATCTTTATTATATTCACTTGCATCTTGCTGTTTGTTTCTAAAGGCTGTGTATCTTGCAGAAAAATAAAATTTCTTTATTTGCCATGAAGATGCTAATTATACAAATTACATAAGTAGAAGGTATTATCAAGGAAATCGACATTAAAATGTACCTTCTGGCCACAGGGTTTTGACTTTGGTGTGGAAAAGGAGTAACTGACTATAAGCGACAGGAACTTTTATAAAGTAGGGTTAGACATCATTCCTAGTAATTTCTATTATTTTCTCTAGAGCTTTGATTGAATTACATTGCTTGAGTCATAGCTTTCTCTACTAAAGAGAAATTTAAAATACTTGCAAAGAACATGTCTTTTTTAAAAATAAAATATGTATAAGCATTGTGATTCTCAGTAAACAATTAGTGCTTGATTTATACTCTTGTGATTCCATTCCTAGAATTTCATTTTCCAAAACAAAAACACCTGTCTCTTGTTTCATTCCCATGCTAGCCACTTAAAAAAATACAGAAGATATATTCTAACAAATAACTGGCTCTCCCCAAAAGGTTTCTGAGAAACTACTTGTCCAACCACCTAAAAATAAGTGAAAAGGACCATATGCTATTAGCGATTTGCACTTCATAGAGCTAAGCAGAGTGATGTGTGACTTTTGTAAAATGAATGAATTATGCATGAGGTATTTGGGACAAAGCATTTCCTTCCTAGTTTTTCAACTTCTTTGGTGTCTATTACAAAGAATTATGAACCATATTTGACCCATTTCAGTTTCCTTTTGGAGAAATGAAATATGTTAAGCAAGATGAATACTGCAAAATTCTGACTGCGAAGAGTTATTATTTTTAAAAGCAAGGTATCAGAAATATTAAATTTTAAGGTACTGCAAGCAATTTTGACAATCTCCCTTAAAGAGTGGCCAATGACATTTCTATGTGATTAATTTTGATTAGCTTGCTTTTTCTAAACATATTCTAAACTGAATTCAAAACAGAATGTTTTGAACACATTATATTCTTGCTACTAATAGATGTTTTATGTGTTATTTTGTCTTATTTTCATAACTATTGTCTGAAGTGTATATTCTTGCAGATGTATTAATCAAAATATTCTGAATTGGAAGTGTCAGAAATCACATAGACTAGCTTATGGAAACTGGGAAAACAATTCTTGCCTTATATGAATCTCAGAAGGGCAAGATGGTCATGTGAAGCTTTTAGGACTCTGTAGAGGAAAAAGTGACCTGAAAGTGACTAATATTACCATTTCCAAGCTCTAAGATGTAACTTACATGAAAGTGAAAAAAGAAATGTATTTAAAACAAAGAAGGCATCCTTATGCTCACTGTGGAATTAAATCACACATTTTGAATAGTTTTGCAAAAACAAAGAAAATTATATAAGTTCAAAAAAGATTCTTCTGGTAGGAATATTTGTCCAGGAATCCATGTGCACTCTTCCAGGGCACAGCACCGCCTCTTGGTAATGATTGTTGCCACTCATCAACAAATACATTCTCACTGTTGCTCTGTGTTTTCTGGACGCAGTAGAAGCACTCTGAGTGGAGCAACTGATTAGATGAGTGTAGAAATGGGCTACTTTCCCTGGACATTTTTGTACCATGGAAAGGTATTGACTCTTGCTAGGAGCTGGTGGCTCACACTTGGAATCCTAACTACTCAGGAGTCTGGGATCTGAGGACCGTGGTTCAAAGCCATCCCAGGCAGGAAAGGCCATGAGACACTTATCTCCAATTAACCACCAGAAAACTGCAAGTGGCGCTGTGGCTCCAGTGGTGGAACACCAACCTTGAGCTGAAGAGCTCAGTGTAAGAGCCCAGGCCCAGAGTCCAGAGTTCAAGCCCCATGATTGACAAAGAAAACCCCAAAGGTACTGACCCTTTGTAAAAATGACCTATAAAGAGAGCTTCTCCAATGAAGAAAGATAAGTGAAAGCAAGACAGCCCCCACACCACCCCAGTAATGTCTGTCCAACATAGCTCTCTCCCTTGAAAGGAAAATTCATAATATATTCTCCATGTCATATTTATTAGGGAAGACGTCTAAAACAAATCCTGTAATTACATTTAATAACCCAAGGGAACATATTTAATTCCCTCTCAAACATGTTTTGGGGAGCTCTTTGGAGTGTGTGTATTTCAGTTTCAAGCCCATCCAGCAAGTAGATAGGCCAGTCTCTAGTTGATATTTACTATTTGAAACATAGTTGGCTTGTATGTGGAACCATTTACTCTGAAAACATGAAATTTATGTAGCTACTCCAAATTCCACTTTACTAGAGAGAATTTTGAATTTAATAGAATGCATCTACTTCCATAAACTTTGATCAATGTTTGTATTGGAGTAAATAGTGAAATCCAGGCATGTATGGCAATTTTAGATAAATGAATCTGTCTCCAAAATTCTCCATGTATAAACAAGCTAGTTACTTAAGTACCGCTATAACTATTTGGTGAAAGAATGAGCAATTTATTCATGTTCAGTAGAAAAATAGAAGCTTTTTAAATGTTCAGAAAATGACCAATTTCCAATATATTTGACTGAAAATGTCTAGTGAACTTTAATTTAATGAAATTTACCTGATGAAGCAAAATATCTCTGAAAAAATTAAACATAGCTTCAAGATTTAAATATCTATATAAGTAACACTTTACTATAAATTTAATCATTTCAAGGTTAATTATAAAAGACAAAATATCATCCCAATGATTAGAGAATACTATCTCATTAATGATTATGAAGCAGAAAGTTTTATATCAAATTACATAGTAATATATTTGCATAAATATTCCATAACTTGGCTAATCATAAGAACATCTTTTGGGAACATTAATATATTTTAATACAAATGCATAGATTGTATTGAAAAGTCATAGAATCAAGACCTCTTCGATTATTAAAAATTGATAAATCTATGTAATTGCTGCAGACATGAGTCTAATGACAAGATGAAATTGGTTTTCTGTGGAACTATATGATATCTTTAACAGAAAAATAAGTTTTTCTCTTTGATTTTTAAACCATTATATTGAAAGATTCTGAGAAAATTTGCAAAAGAAATTTCCTCTGGTCTGTTAACATGTAAAAACGTAGAGTGATTGCTTAAATTTTCACCATATTCAACACCTTCCCACATCTATTTTATTGATGACCTCAGAACATGTGAAATTGTGCCTGGAAACCAAAGGTATCTACATGCATGGGAAACCAATTCCGACACTTATATTAAATGCCATCAGCTTCAGTTAATGTTTTTACAAACAGAAAAGCTTCTAAGAAAAATATTAAGGGAGAAAAAGAATAGAAACATACAATTATTGGAAACCGTGTATACTGGTTTTAGAACTAGGATATTGAAAGGGAATACCAAAATCAAGAGACACAGGGTAAAAAAAGACAAACAACTACAAAAGCAATACTTGCAAAACTGTTTGGTGTAAATGAACTGAACAACTCATGGGGGGGGGAAGTAAAGGGGGAGGGGGCAGGGGGGAATGAGGGAGAGGTAACAAACAGTACAAGAAATGTATCGAATGCCTAACGTAAGAAACTGTAACCTCTCTGTACATCAGTTTGGTAATAAAAATTTTAAAAATAATAAAATAAAAAAAGAAACATACAATTATTGAGATAGATAAGAAAAAATTAATAATATATAAATAGGTAATAAGTAGAATACCATAAAATAGTATTGAGTAGCATGAAATAAATTTTTTTGCTTAAATACAGAGACTAAAAGGCAAGCCAATGTGGCAGCAATACTTTCAAAATGATGTGTTATAAACCAACTGCACAGGTCATGGGAGGAGGGGGGGGGAGAAGGGAAGGTGAGAGAAAATTGAGAGAGGAGGTAACAATTTGTATAAGAAATGTATGCACTGCCTTACATATGAAATAGTAATCCCTTGTACATCACTTTGACAACAAATAAATAAATAATATTTAAAATAATAAGCAAAACACTAACAAAATGGAAGTCTCACTTTCAGCAGTATGAAATCCATCAGCAAAGAGGCAACCTAGGAAACAAGACATGATAATGTAATAGTTAAGAAATGAATAAACCTGAAGCATTATTTGAGCATGAAACCTGTCTGGAAACCTTGAAGAAAGTGTGACAGGAATTCTCTGAAGTTGCAATTTTAAACACTTAGACTCATACTTGTCTTAAGATGGTAAGAGCAAGGATATGTTTAGACAAAGATGGAGAAATACAAAGGGCTTTCCAGTCTTGCCAGTGCTCCAGTGTTCTTTTGGGCTGTTATGTGACAAAATGGAACCACCACGTGCAAAATGCTATCTGTTTACCCATGAATAAAGCTGGGATTTAGCATACAAAGCCTTTATTTTGGCAAAAACTTCAACCTTTGCATGTGACTTAATAGTGATTATGATGATGTCCCAGCATAGGATTTCCCAGCACAGTGTGAATGATTTATTATATTCCTGAGGAACTTGACTTGAGTTTGCCCTACTGTTCCTACTCAAAGAAATGGCAGACTGTCAGAAAGAGTCCCACAGTGCTACTCGAAGGCCACTCTCTGTTTGCTCAGTGTGGAACCCTGCTGTTTCAAAACATACTCCAAATGATGTCTTACTATGACTGCTCAGTCTTACTTGGAAAGTTTCTCGTGCTAGCTCCTGAGCAGTTCCATATAGCTCATTTGAAGCTCCTGTAGTGTTTCCTGCCCATTCCTGCATCCTCCCTGCAGCTTGGCCTTCCAAAATGTGTTTATTGATTTCACATGTCTTTCCAGTGCCAGCCTTCTCTTTTTCTTTTGGCTTATTTATAAGTGAGGTTATGCTTATAAACCCTAATTTTGCTTGAGTTGCTGGAATTACTTTCCACATGGCAGAGAACCCTTCCCTTACAAGCTAACTCTTTTGTCATTTAGCTTTTTCATTCAAGGTTTCTATTCTACCACTTGAGTCACAGCTCTACTTAGGGCTTTCTGCTGCTTAAGTGTAGATAAAAGTCTCACAGATTTCCCTCCTTGGGATGACTTCGAATCCCAGTCATCAGATCTCAGCCTTCTAAGTATGTAGAATTATAGACACAAGCTATTGGTATGAACTCTATCTCTGTTGTTCATTTCTAGATTAAAAAAAAATTCATATGGTGCTTACACTCTTTTGTTTTATACTACCTTTCTCCCATATATTTCCTGAACACACATTGTACCAAACAATATTTCATGTATTAAGATTGTGGAAAATAAAGGGAAAAAACTTTTCCTCCAACATAAGTTATTTCTCTGATTTGTATATATGGTTATTCTCTCTCTCTCTCTCTCTTTCTCTCTCTCTCTCTCTCTCTCTCTCTCTCTCTCACACACACACACACACACAATGCATTAGAGTTTGGAAATACAAAGACAGAAAGATAATCACATGAAGGTAAATTAATATCAGAAAGCAATACATGTTCACAAGTGTGTCACTGTGGCTTGTTCCTGAAGGAGTTTTAGAAGATGGACCATTTATAATGTGTAGTCATTCATGAATATTGTTGTGAGAATGTGACTTTGTGCTGAAATAAGACATATTGGGAGAATGCAATTATTTGAAGAATTGAGGTGAAAATATTTCAAGTACAGGATAAGAAAGCAGCTGATATATTTAAAAAGCAGGAAAAAAGACCCTTGTGAGTTAATAGAACATAGCAAAGGCAGTAAAGCATGATAGCAGATGAAATTTTGCAGTTTATACGGATAAGATAAAGTAGGGACTTAGAAATAAGGTGATTGGATTTTCAATCATATAGAAGAGAAATCACTGGGAGTATTCAAAAATATGTTTGCAGAGCCTAGGATTTGTAGTTCTTCTCTGATTTATATATTTGTCATTATTCTTCTTGCTGGGCACTTTCACTATCATGGCTACTTAGGAGGCTGAGACTAGTAAAGTGTGACACACTCTATTTTCAATTAAACAGTCAGTCAAAAGCTAGGCTAGAGTTGTGACTCCAATGGTAGAGCACCAGCTGGAGCAGAACAAGGAAAGGGAGCAGAAGGCTTCTGTGTTCAAGCCCCAATATTAGCAAGAATGAAAGAAAATTTTTAAAAAAGGAAAGTACTCTATCCTGCTACCTTTTATTTTGGATGTCACCCCATAGGAATATGATCTTGACTATAGCATATGCTCATCCTTCCTTTGTGAATCACCACCAGTGGCTTCATGTTTGCCCACTAATAAATCGGAGACTCATCTGAATTTCTCTGAATCTATTCATGAGAAAGGACTTTACAAGCTGTGTAAAGAAAGCAAGCAAGATACCTGGTACCAGATAAGTGAGCCCTGGGAAATGTTTCTGAGTTTAAGAATATTGCCACACTGCTCTTTCATTGGAAGGAAGATGTTTTCCTCATCATGTTGACAGCATTCTCACTCTCATAGGAAAAGGAAGAGAGCTGAGTGTGATTTCCCATTCTTGTACAGAAATGATGCCAGGCATCGGACAATAACTCTCACATGATGGTGCATCCTAACTGGGTAGCAGCAGGCAGCTGAATCCTTGTGTTGGGACACTTAACTATAACTGGCACCAAGGCTACTGTACGTTCTATTGAATCTGAGATTCCTAACAAATAGGACTTTAAAGAGTAACTATTTTTTTTCTTATTGGTGGTAATGAATATAGAGCTTGTTGAATCCAATTCTCCATGGCAATATAGTATTGTCAAACACCAGCCCAATTTGGCTATTCCACAGTGCATACTAAAGGAGTTTGCACCATTTAAAAAGAGCCAATACTATTTTTAGTGACTATTCTTGGCAAGTAACAATTGCCCTAGTTATTCTTCCTCAACTACACATTAAAAGAATCAAAGATTTTTAAGTAGGTTTTAATTGGAGTATAAGTATTGAATAACAAATCAAATTATTACTGAAATCCCCTTAAGTCTTTGTGGACAAAAAGTTCAAGGTCAATCTCCAACTTTTCTGCATATACTATTTATAAGTATAAATGTGTTTCTGTAGAAAAATGTGAAATGAATCTGATATCTTTCTAATATGGGACAATCAGAGTGAAGATAAAAGATTGTAAAATCTCAAGAGGACCTGGGAATTGTAGTGAAATAAAGGAGGTTGAAATGTGAGTTGGAAGGAAGAATATCTTTTTGTTTTAAATATAAAAAACTGAAGCTTGGAATTGTTTCAAAGAAAGAAATATAATCACACATTTTATTTGAAAAGGAATCCAGAGAATTTATTCTTATAGTTGGGAACATTTGTTCCTGTACACAACATGGACTTTTGTCAAGCACAGGTCATTTGATGCTCCATTGAATCCCAAAGGCCTTTTGGATATGTCAGTTTCTCATACTCAGAACAGACAGCAACTCACGTGTGAGGCTGTCTACGTGCTACTGACACATTACATGTCCCTTTGGTTTAAATAACCTTCTGTAGTCATAAGGGGAACATAATATAAGCCTGGCAGTTAAGCAGAGCATATCTCAGCCCTACCGTCAACAAAATAATGAATCCTGCTTTAAATGTTTATTATAAAAGCTAAACCTTTGAATGCCTTCTAGTTAACTAGAGAAGGCCATCCCATCCTGGATTCAGAGATAGAATAGTAGTTGTGCAAGAGGGAGCTGCCTATAACCCAAAGGTGCTTGGGGTTTTATAGCCATCATTAATAGCAGAGACAATCTAGTAAGTTACTTAAGGGAAAGAGGGTAAGTTGCCAGAATGATACATCAACAATACCAATGTCCCTAGCTCTCCTGAGGAGGCATTTAATTTTTGTAATCACAGAAGAGGATTGGGGTGAGAACACATACTTGTTTCAATATTAACTTGTTTGCTTTAGAGTATAAAGAAAGATAATTAGTTTTTTACCCACTAACAAGTATTTCTTGGGATGGAAGGCATGTATGGCTATACAAAGAGTCTTGTGCAATAGAAAACAACACAGAATTTTACCAATCTTTTCAAGACCATCCAGTTATCTTAAAGGGAAAATACCATATACTGTCTGGTAATGTGCCTCTGCTTCCATCAGACAAATAGAGGAATTTTTGTTTGTTTGTTTGTACAGACACTGAGGTTTGAACTCAGGACTTCAGTTTGCTAGGCAGAGGCTCTACCACTGGAGTAGTGTCTCCAGTCCTCATCACTAGAATAGTAGAATCATCATTGCTTCTTGGGAATAGAATAGTAGAATCATACTTTCACCTTGGGAGACGCATCGTACTGCAGTGCCTGGAAGACTGGCATGTGCCTCTGAGAAACGTGTTTTTACTGCCATAATACTAGCCAGTTACACAAAGCCAACTGCATTGGATGTTGGGCTTCACTATTTTCTGCACCACCTATATCATCCTCTGAAACCTGATTTCATACTCTTCATTCAAAGGCAACACAAACTGCGCACTGCCTTAGCAGATCAGGATGGGACTGTAGTGGATAAATGGGCTATGTCCACTCAAGAGAATCCTAAATGGAGGCTCATAGTGTCGCTGAGGGACAATAGGAATACCACCTAAGGAAATAAACATCTCAATGTTGTCCCTCAGGCATTGAAGTTCATGTATATTTCAAAAGCTCCACATGTGGGTTTTGAGTGGTTAATTGGAGATAAAATTCTCACAGGGACTTTTCTGCCTAGACTTACTTTGAACCACAATTCTCAGATCTCAGTTTCCTGAATAGCTGGGATTATAGGCATGAGCCACTGGTGTCTGGCCTTTTCTGTCTTTCTTTTTAAAAAAATATAATTGTATTATAATTATTAAGGAGTTGTACAGAGGGGTTCTCATTTTATTTAATATTTTATTGACTTTTACTCCTCTCTGAAATTCATCCTCCCTGTACTCCCATTTCCTGTGTTTTTCATGTTACTGAATTAATTATCATCACCTAAGTCATTTTCTGGAACCTCAGAACCTGACACTTTTACTGTCAGACACATGAAGCATGGTCAGTGTGCCAAATAGCGGGGCATTGTCTGGCAACTGGTTAGAACTGCATCCTTATGCATGATCTCTGACCTAAAGAATTTCAACCTACACTGCTATTAAGAGCCCAGGTGCCCAGAAAAGCTTGAGAAAATGCTACTTTAAAATGTGTCCGAAAATTTGTACTGAGAGATGAAATCAATGATATCACAGTCTAGTCAGATTAAATGAGTTGAAGCAGACTCACTGTAAAGAGCAGAGAGACTATGGGAAACTTTTTAAGTTGGAAAGTGTGCCTGCTATACTACATTAAATATATGAGCAATGAAAATGTATGCTGTACAGTGACACAGGTCCCTTTCCAGATCATGAAAGAACATCATAGTTTTATTTTGTTTGATATTAGTAGTGATACATTTGAATTCAATATCTCATACTTGCTAAGCAGGGACTCTACCCCCTGAGTAATTCTCTAGCCATTTTTGCTTCAGTTTTTTTTTTTCCCAGTAAAGTCTCATCATGTTTTGCCTAAAGTGGACCTGGAACATATCAAGCTAACTTTAATGTCTGTGAGGCTGGGAAAACAGGCAGGTGAAATTGTTTTGAGCTTGTTTTAGTATAGAGCTTCACTCATTTTCTTGCCAGGGCTGGCCTCTGATCATGATCTTCCCCCATCTCTTCCTCCCTGGTCGCCGAAATTATAGTTATGAGCCACTTTCATGGACAGCATTTTGATAAGCTTTCAATTACTTTGTGATCGTAACAAAAGCAACTAGAAATGAGATTTGTCTTCTAGGTTCCCACTTGGTGTTCTCCTCTGTAGATATTTAAGCTCTTATACTTCTGAAACATTAGCAGTAAAGAAACTCCAGTAGTGGGCAACTGGTGATTTTTGCATGGCATCCTGTTAAATACAGACCATCTATTCTAAGCTTCTCCATTCCCTCTACCAGAACTTGCTTATAATTGAGAGTTTTTGGCATTTCATGTATTTCTTATTTCTCTTTAGAATAATAAAAATAAAATTTTGGGCTCTCAGGTTCTAAAAAATCCAACTTCCTTTTGCTCTTTTAGCCTCCTGTGAGGGGATGTGCAATCAGAGCACACATTGAAAGCAATCATTGTCATCACTCCCTGGGTGAATGTTATTTGTTTCACAGTTTTTGTCAATTTTCATAAGCTCTGTAAGTTTTCTTTTATTTTACTTTTGTGCTCACTGTGGGGCTTAAACTTGGGGGCTGGACAATATCCCTGAGCTTTGTTGCTCAAGGCTAGTACTCTTAACACTTGAGCCACAGCTCCCTTATAGTTTTTTGATTGTTAATTGGGGATAAAAGTCTGTGGGCTTTCCTGCACTGGCTGGCTTCAAATGTTGATCCTCAGATCTTAGACTCCTGAGTCACTAAGACTATAGGCATGAACCACCGATATCTGGTTCATTTTTGAATTAATCAAATTCAGTACAGCTACAAACTTTCAGCGAATGTTATGTTATTAAGAAATATTCTAAAATCAGGTGATCATGAGTTAAAAATAGCAATGGAAATATTCCTCTTCAAAGAAACCATTTTCCCCCATGGGAGTTTTAAAAAGAAAGAATCAAGGGGCCATGTTATCAGTGAGAATGCCTTAATTTGTCTTATTTTTTATGATTTTGTCATTCAGTACAATTTATACTTATCAGCAATTTATGAGGTTTCTTTGGAATGACACCCACCATGGTGAGATTAGGTCCATGCTTTATTTTGATTATGAATTGTGTTACCAAAATGTAAGCAAATTCTACACTGAGCCCTATGATTTGAAGATGGATAATAAGAATCAGGAAATCAGGGAAAGAAAAATGAAGGAGGGTGTAACAACTATGACAAGAAATGTACTCACTACCTTATTATGTAACTATACCCTCTCTGTACATCACCTTATCCATAAAATTTAATTTAAAAAAAAGAATCAGGAAATCAATAGTTACTAAAATAATTTAGGGGAAAAAGCAATAAAAATTTGCATTTGAAGATTAACTTGGTTATTTGTCTCTCCTCATAAAATTACTTTTGCTCAAGGCCTACTGTGCAAGAGGAAGCCTCAGGGAAATAAAATGATGCATTTTTCATTGTCTTCAAATCTATTTTCTGCTTGAACAGAGTCAACATTAAATTCAAACTAAGAAAATCGCTCATTGATGGAAATCTTAGCATAAGAATCATGGTAGAAAGGTCCAGTCTCTTTTGGGTATCGAATTTTAACTCACTCTGATTCTTATATTCCAGACCATGTGAGCATCAGGAGTTTGATTTAATGCTCTTTGGTCACCCTAACAAAAGGAGATTCTTTGAAGAACAGAAATATTGCTACTTATACCAACCTATGACAATCAAATGAATTCCAACTTCAAAGTTCTCTGTTTAAATGAATGATGAGAGTCATTACACAGACCTGCAAGTATACTTCATAGGTTGTAAAAAACGTGGTTGTCATTAAACAGTATTCCAGATTTGATGACTCATTGTTGTCTTCTCTTAAGTGTGTTGATTTCTCTCAGCAATGGATGTGACTGGAGGAAGGGAAAAGTCCCATGCAGGTAACAAGTGTCACCCTTCCTGTTTCCTTTGACTTCTTGGACAATCTCTTGCTCATGTTCTATTTCCCAGTTTTTTTTTAAGTCTCAAAATACATTTCACAGACTATTGCTATGAAAATGAAGGAGGTAGCATGAATGGTGACCCAAGAATAAAGCACTAGAAATATTTTCCATTGTCCATTGTTCAACCCATGTCCTTCTCTTTCTTTCCTTCCTTCCTTCCTTCCTTTGTTCCTTCGTTCGTTCGTTCGTTCGTTCGTTCGTTCCTTCCTTCCTTCCTTCCTTCCTTCCTTCCGTCCTTCTTTTCTTCCTTCCTTCCCTCCTTCCTTCCTTCTTACCTTCTTCTTCCCTCCCCCCTTAATGCATATTACCTAACAGGTAGACTCCTTTGACAAGGAGAGCACAAGAAAATGTAATTTATATCTTTTCTTCACACAATATTCTGATTAGCAATCTTCCTTGGTAGAAAATGAATCCTAAATTTTAAACAAGAAGTAAGTAGCAAAAGTAAGTAGGAGATAGAAAAAATACCATGATTGAGATATATTCATTTATTTAGCCAGTATTTAATGAGTAATTATGGTATGTCTTGCACATAATTTCTGGGATTTTAGAGAATCATACTCTGATAGATGAAATTGTCTAGTCAAGAGAAAAAATGCAAATAATTAAAAAGTGATTACAGATAGGGAGAACTGACATGAAAGACACATATCAAGTATGCAATGCTTATAGATAGAGGAGAGTTAAGAGGGAGAAAGTTCACAACAGGAATTTTTGAAGCAATACCATTTGAGCTCAAATCTCAAAGGAAGATTTTTTTTTCCCTCTGACCGACATGAAATAGCAGGGACTAGATTTAGTTTTGACCTGAAATAAGCCCATGAAACAAAAAAATAGATAGAATTGCAAAAGAATAGACATCAGGTAACAAAAGCATCAAAGACATTGAGCCTGAGAAATGTCAAATAAATAATATTGCCCAGACACAGCTTCTGCATACAAGTGTGTAGGTGAATCAAAAAGTTGTGACTGAGGATGTAGAATGTATGGATGGATACAAATCAAAGAACAAAAGGACAGAGGGAGAAAAGCCAGAGCAGTCCTGTATCTGCAGTGGGATCTCACTGACTGTGAATTCATGACAGGAAATGAAGGAGGCCCTAATCACTGGCCTTACCAACTCCATTTTTCCCTCTTGGCTCTATTTCTTCTCTCTCCCTCTCTCTCTCTCTCTCTCTCTCTCTCTCTCTCTCTCTCTCTCTCTCTCTCTCTCTCTCTCTCTCTCTCTCGTTTCTGTGCTCTTTTCTGAAGTTGCCTTGGATTTCAGGAAACATCTTCATGACCATGAGCAAAATTGTCCCCACCTAAGTAGTCTTACAGGAGACATGGCCATATGATAAAAATTACACTTTCATCTCATAACCAGAATATTCCATGCAAGTGAAAACAACTACCACAACTTTTTCAGAATTCCCTTGCAGAACCAGAACAAAGATGACCTAATCAGACCACTGGCTGTACCAAGATGACCAGCTCTGTCAGCTGTGCATACCCCCAAATCTCCTGTGTTTCTCTAATAAAATCAACAAGTTCCTTTCAGTTCTTTGAAGACTGGATTGAGGCTAGTGAAATCAGTTATCTGTTCTCAATTCACCACTGCCCGTATCTTTCTCATATTAAGATGAGTGGCTATGTCAGTTGGACCTCTAGCTCTTTTACGAAGTTCCAATAGAAGGAACAATTTGAGACCAGAGAAAGAAGCACCCACAAAGAGAAGTAGTAAGAGCAGTGGCATTTTTATATGTTTGGGTGTCAGATATTTTCCCAGAAGTTGGACTGGAAGATTCATGATCCATAAGTCACTGGGTACAATATACAAGGAAGTGCTGATGTATTTTACAAATGATTTTTAAGTAAAGTATAGAATTACTAAACTCTTTCCAAGTTTGATAATTATGTCCTAGAGCAATGCCCCCTCACGATACCTGTGAAGTATGTACAAAATTTCATCCTTCATCTCTAAATATTATGAATGAAGGACATTGAAAAGTGACTTACCTTGGACAATTCCCTACTTACTTTAGAAACTTTGTGGTTTTTATAACACAATATGGCCCTCACTCTCAGCAGTAGTGGTCATTGAACAGGATTGTTGTATGTGTGTTCATAATCAAAAGAAAGAAGCTAGTAGCATCTTGCTGGTACAAGTTAGAGACATTGTATTTACACTTACATTTTAGACGCTAAAGTGTGCAATACAATCCTCAAAGCAAATTATCCACACCACAATATCAATGATGCAGAGATTAGCATTGTCACAATGCATGAATAATGATCTTTAGATGTCTATCTTTCTGATTCTACAGCTTCTCACAAAAGAAGCATTTTATATAAACTAAGAAAGGAGAAAGAAAAAGAGAGATAAAGAAAAAATATATTCTCTTTTGTAACATTTTTTTTTACTTCTTTTTTTGGTCATATTTTTCTGTGTGTATTTCTCTCGGTTTTGTCAGGGTTAGTGGTCAGTAGGGTCCAATAAACAGCCGTATCTTATGCAGAAGTTCTGCCTATTGTCATCATAAAACCAGAACATTGTGAACTGTGTGGTGACATTATTCCTGATTCATTTGTATCCTGCCTTTTTTTTTCATTTTTCTCTTGGAAGATTCTTAAATTATTTCTTAGAGGCTTTCTGTTGGTGTGCTTCAATTAACTAAGCCAAGATGTGGGCTGATTTGGGAAAAAGATAATCTTCTCAATCTGAATTCTTTGTCCTGAAGACCATACAAAGCTGCATTTTCACTCTGATTGAGAAGATCATATGATTCCTGTGTAATCAATTGTGTGCAAATTAAATAGAGTGAAGTATGACCTATAAAATAGAGCATAGTGCTTCATATCTAAGATCGAGTGGATCAACAATTTCTGTTTGGGTAATATAAATATCAGATTGTCATTAGCAATCACAGGTCATAATTCATGTACACATGGCCCTTCAAGTGAAGTCCAATCTCTTGCTGTCAGGCGGGGCCCTTCTCCTCCATCAAGATTTCAGACATATATGGCAGCACAAAAGCACAGAGGTTCAAAGGCACAAAGGCAAGGGTTGGCACTGAATTTTTACAACAACAAACTCCACAGCAGTGACATTGAAACATATATATGGATGAGACAAGTGGGAAGGAAATCCTGGGAAAATTATTGCAAAGGTTAAATATTTTCTGGAAGCACTATAGGTTAGGAGCAAGAAGAACTCAACATAAAGTAAGTATTCTGAACACTTGCCATTCTGAGTTAATTAATACTCGTGTGGTTGCTGAGTGTAAAATTATTGACATCTCATTTTTTTCTTAGCTTATAAAGCAAGATTTTTACATGATCCACAGAGCTAGCTTAATTTTGATGCTCTGAATTCTGCATTTTATAGTTTCAGTCTATAGTTGCCTCCTTTTTATTTTACTGTTTGATGGTATTGTAATAGGGTTTTGAACTAGGGATTTATAGTTGCTAGTAGGCATTCTTCTACTGGAAATATGCCATCAGCCCCTTATACTCCAAAAGAATCTTGCATTTTGTTTTTATCCTGAACTAAACAAGACCATGATGCTCTGATCTCAGCCAGCAGAGTAACAGGGATTATAGACATAAACTACCATACCCGGCAATTTACTTTTGTTTAGCTTATTCAATCTTCATATTGTCTGTAGTCCATTCTTATATGGCATCTTTTACTCCTAGATATTACATACCTCTCTCTCTGCCTATTTCACTTTAAATTATATTTTCACTTAAATTATATTGTATTTGTGCGGTAAATTTCCCACAAATTTGAAAATTCTATAAAGAGTAGTGGGTTGTATTATCTGTCGGGGGTTTTTAGCCTCCCACGCTGTCCTGTCCTGCAGGAGAGATGGGAAAGCGTACCCCACGCGGGTGGGTCCAGGAAGAGGATATGGGGGCTGACAGACCACCACCCAGTCCTCTTCTCCAGAGAGGACAAACAGGCAGTCTGGAAGCCGGTCAGAGCCAAACTCGTTTAATCAGGAAAAGATCTGGTCTTTTACACGGGTGAGAGGGCGGTGGAAGGGGAAGGATACGTGCACCTACTTAGGGTCTGGGATTTGATGCCAGAGCTGTCCGTCAGGGTGGGGCTCTGAGGGACCTCTCTAAGGAGCAACCTACATCTATATCACAGCCCTCAGGACCGCCTCTTGGTGATGCAAGGCACCTGGGCGGGTGTGTCCCACATCTCCCCCTTTTGTTTTTGATTAATAGAGGAGGGCACCAGGCTGGGAGTATGGGCAGAGGTTGTCTCTTCTGGAACTACTTCCTGCTGAAAGGGGGTGAAGTAGTCAGGGGCCCCTGATTTGTCATATGGCCTGGTACCATCCAGTTTGGTTGGTGAAAGTCCTCATCATTTCCATAAGAATGGTTATCAGGGCCAGAGGGTGTCATGGTCTCCTCGGGCCAGCTCCTGTTAGGAAGTCCCTAGGGTTGGGGCCTCCAGGGTCCATGTCTGCGCTGGGCACAGCAGTGTAGAAAGATGATGGCCTTGAACTGCAAGTTCCCAGGTGGTGACCTCAGTGAGGGATGTTATCCTGTTAAAAGAGACTTTTGAAATGGTTAGGCAAAAGGCTGACAAGTTCACAGGGCTAGTTAATACAAATGACATAGGAGAACATACCCTGGGCATAAGCCAGAAAAGTTTCATTTGGAACATAAACCCAATTGTGGCCAATTACAAGGAAGGAGGGTTAGTTGAAGGAAGTGTTTAGGGATAGTGAACTGGTTTGGAGTAGCCAGTCAGGGGCTAAAATAAGTAAATAAGTAAGTAAATAAATAAATAAACACACACACACACAACTAGCAGGAAAAGGAAGATGGATAGGTATGGGCATTAGGTGGGTATAACTGTTCCTCCTGATCTCCCAGCTCTGATTAGTTTTGAAAGGGCGAGACAAGGTGACTCCTTTTACGATGTGACATCATTTTCCTCTTACTCCTCTCCATGATCCTTGTTCCCTGGACTTTCTGAGTCCCAGGGGTCCAGGTGCTTGTTGCTGGGATGGCATGCTCCCACTGGCATTCACGGGGTTTGAACTCAGGGCCTGGGCACTGTCCCTGAGCACTTCTACTCGAGGCTAGTGCTCTACTACTTGAGCCATAGTGCCACTTTCAGCATTTCGCTGGTTCTCTTGAGCCAAGCTTCCAGTCTGGCTCTTTGCTGGTTAGTTGGAAGATGGAGTTTTAGAGAGATTTTCTGCCCAGGCTGGCTTCGAACTGCAATCCGAGGAGTTCTAGCCATAAACACCCTTTTTATATCCAATTAAAGCCACAAGGAGAACAATAGGAATAGAGCTCACCTGTAACTTGTTGAGAACTGACCAACAAACACTTGCCAGAGTTTATACTTAGAGAACAGCAGACTGAATGAGATCCATGTGCCATCAAATCAAATCATATCATTTGACCTTACTGGCAGGTGGAAGAGAACACAAATGAATAATAATCAAGAGGGCAAGGTTAAGACAATGTAAAAGTCTCAACTTCAGCAATGGCTGTGTCTTCTATCCTGGATTAGCAGGCTTCATTAGTCACATGTGATGGAGCCAGGCAGGAGAGATCTGGGCAAGGCTGTAGGGGCACCTCTCGGAATCCTCTGGATAGACTGTCACCTCCTGTTGGATTGCCTACAAAATTCTACACAAACTGTTTATTTGAAATCTCCCAGTATTCCCTGGTTGATTATTCTGAGTACTCTCTGGCTTTTGCAGGCTGATGCCCTTCTGGTTCAAGCAGTGTAAAAAGATTTTCCTAGGCACAAAATCCACACTGCTAGCACACATGCTAACCTATATTCTATGAAGCAAAATGCTAGCACTCTGGTTGTTCAAATTATTTATCTAGAAATGTACTTTAAGCCTTTAAAGGTAGAGAGAGAGGATTTTACACCTTTGCCTCAGCCTTATTTTCATTCAAAAAACTCTGGAACCCAGGGGCATCTAGCCTCCTAGCTGCCTGTTTTAAAAGAACCATTTTTTTTCTTTAGTCTTGGCTACTGTACGACCTTTGAACTCAAATAACAATTTTTCCTTAATGCAAGAATTACAATTACAAAATTAGAAACACTTATCCATTCAGCCTTCCAATAAATTAGTGAGAAAGATTAGCTTGCTTTGCCATTTTTTATATGCAGAGTTAATGAAAATTTACTTTTATCCCCACTAGTTTATTATACATACTTTAAAATACTTGTCTGATTGTGTAACTTAAGAGAGTTAGGAGTCTTACTTATTACATCACAGTATACACATAGAATTTAGTACCTGAATCATTAGACTGATATCCAAAACAATTGTAACAAAAGTACTTTTACCAGTGTTCACCAGAATTACAAACACAAAAAATCTGGTCTCAGCATCTTTGCCTTTTCAATTTATCTAAATTGCAAAGATAGCTTAGGAATCATATCACATCAGATAAATTAACTTTTTAACCATTAAGAAAAACTTTTCCAATTCTTAGTATCTCTCAAGGGGCAGTTTTAGAAATTCCAGTCAAATCACTCATTGCTGTATATTAGAACTTTTTGGAGTTTTTCTTAGTCATGTTCATTTGCACCCAAACAATCAGTTTGGGTTTAAAAACCTGGGGTTTTCCTTGCTGTAACTCCACTTACGGGCTGCAAGGGAAGGTTCAACACAAAATTAAAAGGCAGTAATTGTTAGGTCCTTTCCCTGAGGGCTACATGCAGATGCCCCCACCTCATTAAGTCTCCACCCAGTTACCTGGGTAACCTGCAGACCTGGAGGCAGTTACCTCCCCTTTCCCTGAGGTCACCTCCTAATCCACCTGGCCACACCCCTTGCCCCTGCCCTAAATAAAGCAGGGCTGAGTGGGGGTCTCTCTCTCTCTCTCTCTCTCTCTCTCTCTCTCTCTCTCTCTCTCTCTCTCTCTCTCTCTCTCTCTCTCTCTCTCTTTCTCTCTCTCTCTCTCCTCTCTCTCTCTCTCTCTCTCCTCTCTCTCCTCCCTCTCTCTCTCTCTCTCTCTCTCTCTCTCTCTCTCTCTCTCTCTCTCTCCTC
The DNA here is from genome assembly GCF_023159225.1 of Perognathus longimembris pacificus. Classification (NCBI taxonomy): domain Eukaryota; kingdom Metazoa; phylum Chordata; class Mammalia; order Rodentia; family Heteromyidae; genus Perognathus; species Perognathus longimembris. The sequence continues at coordinate 15,868,056 of NC_063170.1, forward strand.
TCTCCCTTCTTTTCGGCCACGGATCACCTCGGCCACAGGCCAGCAGTTTGGTAATAAACTTTCTTTCCTGCCTGAATACCGCGTGGCGTTCTCCTTTACCGGCTACCTACTTTAAAAACCTAACATATATGGTGCCGTGACTCGGGAAGGGCTTAAGAGTCAGGACAGGCGGAATTCCCCTCTATTTTTCTTCTTTTTCTGGGAGTATCCCCAGTCCTGACGGCTCTTTTTCCATGAACCGAACTGCTGTGAGTTGCCACGCGGCACTTTTCACTAATATCATTGCTGGCATCCACCTCCACCTCCACCTCCACACCACTTGTCTACCCTGGTGAGTGAAACTGCTGCTGCTCTGGTTCTCTGCCGCTCCATCCGCCGCTTCTGCCCGGTAAGCTCATCCACTCACCAGGTGCCTCCCTCCCGTGCTTTTTGGGTTTTGCATCACAGTCACACCCAAGCCGGGACACTGCTAGCACGCCTCTTGACAGTGCAATGAGGCATGCTCGAAATACTCGCTCAGATACAGTTTTTGCCACTGCAATGGTAAATGTTAGAAGTCACTTATATTCAGGCTCTCTCTCTCTTTCTCTTTTCCTCTCTTTCTCTTCCTTTTTCTCCCTCTCTCTCTCTCATCTTCCTGCTTACTTGCTTACTTTATAAAATTCCCAAGTCGTGCCATCGTTGTGTGCCTTGCTCACAAAGCTGCCTCTTTTCACAGACCTCTGAAACTGAGGCTTGACCAGCAATGTGCTTTGTCAGCAAAGATATCTAAAAGTTCTTTTCTCTAGCATTGACCACGTGTTGGATGTTGGGTTTAACAGTCATCAGCTCAGGAGCCATTATGCCATGCCACATGTTCTCTGTTAGTGTGTTTGTGTCCTGCCACCCCCCTCAACATGGCATCCCACTGGAGTTTATCAAAATATGGTTTCTTCATTTGATAATCTGAAAATTGTTGTTTGCTAGCAAAATTGTTTTTCTAACCGACCACGTGGTTCTAAAATATTGGGCAAAAAAAAAAAAGAAGTCATTTACTATTGGAATTCCAAAAGAGTCTACTGCTGAAATTCATTTTTGCATGCTGTAAAACCTATGTGCACAGTGTGTATGTCTGTGTAAATGTCATTTGTTAGTATGTCATCTAGCTATATATCTGTGCTAAAACTCATCACATCTACTGAGTTTTGTCATTGCAGAATTCTGGCAAGTATTTGGTCAGTTTTTGACAAGGTACAGGTAAGCTCTAGTCCCCTTGGTCTCCTTGTTGTTTTAATTGGAAATTAAAAGGGCTTTTGTTGCAAAGACTCCTTGGATTGCAGTTCGAAGCCAGCCCGGGCTGAAAATCTCTCTCAAACTCCATCTCCCAATTAATCAGCGAAGAGCCAGGCTGGAAGCATGGCTGAAGAGACTTATCTCTAACCAGCCAAATGCTGGAAGTGGAGCTCAAGTGGTAGAGTACTAGCCTCGAGCAGAAGTGCTCAGGGACAGTGCCCAGGCCCTGAGTTCAAATCCTTTGAATGCCATCGGGGACAAGCCATCCCAGCAACAAGCACGTAGATCCCTGGGACTCAGCCAGTTCAGGGAACAAGGATCACGGAGAGGCGTAAGAGAAGAATTATGTCAGATCCTAAATGGAGTCACTTTGTCTCGCCCTTTCAAAATTAATCAGAGCCGGGGGATCAAGAGATAGTAGCTTGTCCATCTAATGTCCTGAGTATAAGAACTGTCCAAGTCATCCAATTTTTAATTTTGTGCCCTAAACCCTTCCTTTTGCCTTAATATTTTTTTTGTCCAGCCCCTGCCTCATGAGACTTCTTCCAGGCTTCATTCAAGGACTGGCTTCTACCACCAAGGGACCCTGCTGCTCACCTTCTCCAGGAGAGGCCACATTTCTGCCTTTTACCCCTAATGCCGACGCCCCTAGCCAGCAGGAAGCAGCCAGAGAGAGTCTTCGTCCTTTTTCATTACTATTAAAAGGCTGGAATGTTAGGTCCTTTCCCTGAGGGCAGATGCCCCCACCTCATTAAGTCTCCACCCAGTTACCTGGGTAACCTGCAGACCTGGAGGCAGTTACCTCCCTTTTCCCTGAGGTCACCTCCTAATCCACCTGGCCACACCCCTTGCCCCTGCCCTAAATAAATCAGGGCTGAGTGGGGGTCGCTCTCTCTCTCTCTTCCTTCTCTCCGGCCATGGATCATCTTGGCCACAGGCCAGCAGTTCGGTAATAAACTTTCTTTCCTGCCTGAATACCGCGTGGCGTTCTCCTTTACCGGCTACCTACTTTAAAAACCTAACAGTAATTTTTAAACCATGATGTTAGTTTTTACATGTTTTACCCACAAATAAACAGACAGACAGACACACATACAGACAGTTATGAACAAGCTTTGGGTGCGCTTAGAAAAAATTTTCTTTTTCTGAATTGGCCAAGTAAGTCTTCTGGAATTCCAGTGGCAAAATGATAGTATTTTGCCCATATTTTAGAGCCACGTGGTCAGTTAGAAAATAAAACTTTTCCTAGGAAACAAAAATTTTCGCAGATTATCTGGCAAGGAAATGAAGAAGCCACATTTTGAAAAACCAGTTCAGCTCCAATGGGGAGCTGAAGCAGGATGCTAGGACCAGAGAAGGTCCCAGAGATGGGAGACAAGGCGCAAACAGAACAGACACGTGGCATGGCTTAATGGTGGCGGAGCTGGTCAGAGCCTTAGGAGGCTCACACCAAGACACCTTCAAGTCCCTTCCCAGCCTTGAGGAATTTGGCACTCCCATCACCTGGGGCAAGGGAGGGAGGTGCTTGTTAAAGTTAAAACCCATTCTATTGTTAACTGAACTTCCAAACTTAGCAAACATCATCAAGATCCTAAAGCTTTTTTTTTTTTTTTTTGTCTCTTTCAAAGCAGATTAGCCAACAACAAATGTTAAGTAAATAAGCCTTTTTCTTCCTGGGCAGCCAGGGGTCTGTCTCCCCTCACCCCATCCAAGGCATTTTTAGCAAATGCTTCCCAGGCCTCAGAAGCAGGGCCTTTACTGTCCCCAGGGTGGGTCCTCAAAAGACAGGGTGCCCACTGCTTTCTGTTCTGCGGCTCAATCGTCCACCGTGTGTTTAGGGACCATGGCTTTAACAGGGGGGACCTGGCCCAGACACGTCTGTGGGCCCATCAAAGTGGGGCATTGAGCCCCACTCCTCCTGGGCAGTGGAAGGGCTGCCCCTCTCCCAAGCAGCCAGGCTGAAAAGGCCAGCAGCTGCCAGCCAGATCACAGCATGTTTCAACGCTTTCCAGACCCTCCTGGTCTGGGAGTCCGAGACCCCCAAACCTACGTTTTGTAGCATGAAGCTCAGTGCTTTGATCACTTGGTCATCATGTTGGGTTTGAGCAAGCCCCATCTTTTCGGGGTCCCTCACCTCGGAATCAGATTGGCCTGGCCCACCAACTGTTTCACCTCATCATGCTTCATGCCTTGCGTTTGGGCACCAAAAATGTTGGGTTTTTTTAGCCTCCGGGGCTCTCCTGTCCTGAAGGAGAGATGGGAAAACACACCCCACCTGGATGGGCCAGGAAGAGGAAAAGAGGGCTAACAGACTGCCACCCAGCCCCCCCTCGACAAAAGACACACAGACAGTCTGGAAGCCAGAATGTTGAGGGTTTTTAGCCTCCTGCGCTCTCCTGTCCTGCTGGAGAGACAAAGTGTACCCCATGCGGGTGGGTCCAGGAAGAAGATATGGGGGCTGACAGACCACCACCCAGCTCTCTTCTCCTGAGAGGACAAACAGGTAATCTGGAAGCCGGTCAGAGCCAAACTCTTTTAGTCAGGAAAATATCTGTTCTTTTACACAGGTGAGAGGGCGGTGGAAGGGGAAGGATATGTGCACCTATGTAGGGTCTGGGATTTGATGCCAGAGCTGTCCTTCAAGGTGGGGCTCCAAAGGACCTCCCTAAGGAGCAACCTACATCTATGTCACGACCCTCAGGACTGCCTCTTGGTGATGCAAGGTGCCTGGGCAGGTGTGCCCCACATTATCTTTATACAGTAAACATCATAATACAGATTCTCAGAAAGGAATTATAGAATATACAATTAATAAATTGATGGCTATATGAGTCTTCTCATCTTATGGGATTTCTCAGACCATTCCATGTATGGGAATAAATAACAGATGTATAAACTCAACTTTTGTGGAAGTACCTCATAGTCTCCATTGAGATTTTGCTAGTGTGTAAAGCAAAATATATATGAAGCATAATTTAATTATGTTCTATAGAGAGCTACATGCCCATTGAAGGAGAAGGCATACCTATCCCCAGCTCTCTCCAGAGAACTAAGTTTTGCCTTTAGTTAGAACACAGTGATCTACTTCTTATCAAGCCATTCTTCGATTGTTATTTCCTTGTCTTCCAAGCAGTAGAGAAACAAACAACACTTGGTTGCACTTAGGTATTTTGTGTTTTTATTCTAATTTCTCTTTGTCATTCCCCTCCATATCCTCATTCTGTTTGTTACTCAAGGAATCTTAAAAGGCATCTTCATAACTACCAGAGACATAAGAATTCTTACACTTCCCTGGCAATAGTAGGTGAGTATCTTGCTATTTTTTCATTGATTGCTTTTCCCTTTGACATATTTACATCTTTTAGAATCTAAGTGCATCTAAGGAAGATGTGTTGTTTTATATCGCCTCGACATTCCTTTCCTTGACATTAGGAAAAGAGTTATGCATCTATAGAAGGATTTTTGGTAGAAAATAGCTTGGAAAGACTACACAACATGAGAAAAGGTCAATGTCCAAGCAGTAAAGAAGAAAAATATTTACTCTAATCCTATATGAGAATTTCATCTGAAAGGGTGAAAGGAATTTCTATTTCCAAATGAGAAACAACAGAGAGTATGTTGTGATTTACTGAAGTAAGAGGCAATGGTAGTTCACTGATTACTTTTTCTATACAAGCTTGTATGTGTGTCTTCGACAATGTTTAGAAACGGAAGTTGAATGTGACAGCCAGGTAGAGTATGGATGGACTTCCACATGAATGAACTTATATTTTCTTCTCTGAACAATCGGAAGTCACAGAAGGCATTTATAGAGCAAATTAAATCATGTATTTTTTGCATTTTAAGAAGATCAGTTCTTCAGCTGAATGGAAATGGAAGAGAAAGTGGCTGCTAGCCAAGAAATCAGCTTAGAAGATTGTTGTCAAAGTCTGGGAGTTTTTTTTCTAAAGCATCCACTAGAAGACTTTGTTTTATTTCTTTCCACATGTGGTCCTCCAAGTATTTTTAGCATTATAATCAGCCCTGAATAAATCTACTGTCTTACTACTTTATTCCCTTTTAATCCTCTAATGTTGTTTTATTATTGTTTCAAGTAGTTGTACAAAGTGGTTTCCATTTAACAAAGTGGTTTATGAATACAATGCATCTTGATCAATGTCACCCCTTTCAATATATTTACCAATCCATCCCTTCCTTTTTGTTTCTTCAGTTTGTAGAACACATTGAATTCTTGACTACATTATCCTTCCTCTTCTCCTCTAATGTTTTTTGTTACTTGTTTTCATTTAAGTTGCAAATTTATGAGTTTAAATTTTTTAGTGAATATTGTACAAAATAATATTTGTCTTATTGCAAGTTTAGAGATAATGAGTAATATAATGGAAAAGAAGAATATAAGAACATCAGAGACACTTTCTTTTTTTATTTTTTTACATTTAATTTATTGTCAAGGTAATGTACAGAAGAGGGGTTACAGTTACATATATAAGGCAGTGAGTACAGTTCTTCTCATACTTGTTACACCCTCTCTCATGCAGCTTCTCTTTCCCCCAAGGCTCGCCCCCCTGAGTTATACATTAATTTCCAACATATTGTCTTATGAATATTATGAATATCGCTGTTGCATTGGTTCACCCTTTATCCTTTGTCTCGTGCTTTGGATAGGCCCCTTCACTTTCCTAATTCAGATAAATGTGTATACACACATATGCATATATATATATGTGTGTGTGTGTGTGTGTGTGTGTGTGTAGAGATAGATAGATAGATAGATAGATAGATAGATAGATAGATAGATAGATAGATAGATAGATAGAGATAGATAGATATGACCTGGGGTACCAAAATAAAATACAGTGACAGCAGGGATAAGCCACAGGAAAGGAAAATGGGGAAAAAAAAGAATTCCACATAGTACATTAAAAATAACAGCAATAGTGAAAAGCCTCTTGTTCCATATTTTGTAGTTCATTTTGCTTAGCATCATTTTATGTGATCATATGTACATAGCTATTGAGTTATTGTGATCCTCTGCTAGGACCATCCTAGACTTATACTAATTATGTTTCTTTGTGTCTAGCTCACTTCACTTAATATGATTTTTTCCAAGTCTTTCCATTTCCTTACCAATGGGGTAATATCATTCTTTCTCATGGAAGCACATAATTCCATTGTGTATATGTACCACATTTTCTTGATCCATTCATCTACTGAGGGGCATCTGGGTTTATTCCATATTTTAGCTATGGTAAATAATGCTGCTATGAACATGATTTTGCTGGTAGCTTTAATATGGCCTTGTTTGTGGCCTTTTGAGTAAATGCCCAGATGTGGGGTTGCTGGTTCATAGTTAAGCTCTATGTTTAGTCTTTTGAAGAAGCTCCAAACTGCTTTCCAGAGTTTGCGGTTGATAAGCTGCATTAGTTCCTTTGGTGCATTGTGCAACATGGTGAGTGTGGTTACTAACATACATACCTGGAATTTGCTAAAACAGTAGATGGTAAGCATCCTGATTGCACAGAGAGAAAGAGATAGACACAGACACAGACACAGACACAGAGACAGATCAACAGACAGGACAAAGAAGGTAGGTAATTGGTGAGACATATGTATTATCTTAGTTTCAGTAATCATTTCTTCATTAATACACATATTAAAACATCACATCATGTACTTTGAATATGTGTATTTGTTTAAAAATACAAAATACACTATATACCTTTTATGATTTTTATTGTTAATCATATCTTAGTAAAGCTAGAAAATAATCTGAGCCAGAAACTCAGTGAAGCGAGAATCAGCTCTATCTTTGATTTTTTCCTACCACCTTTTTACTGAGTTTGACTATTTCTTCCTTTCCCAAGATTCTATTCCTTTTATGTTTGTAAAGAAACCATTGTTCACCATGGACTATTAAAATAAAAATTTAAAAATCATGGTTCTTCTGCTTCCTAAATTATTCCAAATTAGTGTGACGAAGGGATGAAAATCAACTTTTAATTTGTGAACTTGAAAGTGTTCTCTACATTTACTCATGGAAATGATACAGTAGAGAACAACAGCTTCAGCATCCTGGTTATCTAGAAATATAACTCGTTGCAGTCACTCAGCAATGTTGACAGCTCTGGTTAGTGATTATACAGTGTGTGGTCAGAACAATAGAATCATTGCTGTTGTCTTGGGATGGTTCATTTTGTTGAGAGAAGTTTGTCTAGCATAGGCCACAGAGAAGAGAGCTCTTATTTGAGTGGGTGCATGGGCAATACTGGTATTAGAACTCGGAAAGGGAAAGGGAATATCAAAATCAAAAGATGAAGGACAAAAAAAAACAAATGACTTCAAAAGCAATATTTACAAAACCATTTGGTGTAAACCAACTGAACAACTCATGGGGGGAGAGGAGAAGGGGAGGGGGGAGGGAAATGAGAGAGGAGGAAACAAATTGTACAAGAAATGTCCCCAGTGCCTTATATATGAAACTGTAACCCCTCTGTACATCACTTTGACAATAAATAATTATTCAGAAAAAATAAAAAAATCTTAAACCAATTGGAAAAAAATACCAAATGGACCTCATTGAGCTCTCTAAAATGGTTTTCATCTCAACATTTTTCCTTAACAAAAGGTCTGACGATTTGGCTCAAGATCACGTCAAATTTTTAATCCTCCTTCTTCAGTTTCCTGAGTGCTGGGGTTATGGGCATGAATTACCATGACAGACACTTCTTAGCGTTGTTTTCTTTAAATAATTATCATATATTAACCATAGCAATGGATCTCATTGTGATATTAATATTATGATGTGCCAATTGGTAAGATAAAAATGCAGCTGAGAATGTGGAGGCTGTCTACAGGTGATGAATATCTGTGGGAAGATGGAGACTGCTGCATGAGTTTCTCATGTGATAAAATACTCTATTTATGTAACTTCTCATTTTCTCCTAATGGCAGAAGACAAGAAAGCTGGTTTTCTTTTATTCTAGTTTTATTCAGCAAAAAAGCCCACTTTTTCATAGAAAATAATTTAGACCATGTACAAAGTTGGTCATTGAAAAGAAATTCTTGGAAGTTAATCTAAGACATTACTGGACATTATTGTTAAGAATAATATGAACTGAGAAGCTAGGAAAAAGTTGAAGGCTTGAACTGATATCCAAACATTCGTTGATAGCCTCTGAGAGGTGACTTTGTGTTACATGTGCAGAATCAACATATAGAATTTTGTTGGAAGTTTTTGCCTTTGCTTGCATATCTGATAAATATCAAGGCCCTCTTTAATGGTAAGAGGGTCCATATCTGTATAATTTATTAAGGATTTATCCCATTTAAGCTCTGACTAGCTCCAGTATCTCAGTTATTTCAAAAGTTTTCTGTTACATTCCTTAAGGGTGTACAGTTTTAGCCATCTTTCCTTAGTGTATAACTCTTGCCCTGGTGCCTAATTCTGCCTCTATTCCCTTGATTTCATTATGATTTTTCAGGTTTGGGATTTGGACTTAATTTGTACAATATAATCTGGACTTAGAAATTGATTCCTTCTTTTTCTTTTAACCATGTATATGGAGGAAGCAATAATGGTTCCTCTCCCGAACCAAAAGTAAACTTTGCCCTTTATTTTTTCTTCATCATTCTCCTTGAGTAAGTAGCCTTTGTGCTGTTAGGGTGGAATCTGGCAGGAATTTTGGACACTAATTTCTACCTATTTCAAGCCCATCAATTTCCCACTAACACTTTCTAGTTGGGAGAGACAGATGTTGAATCTTCACGCAGAGACTGATTTATTTCATCATTTATTTACCTATTGATCATTCAATTTGATGCTAGAACATCATCAATTTTAAGTAACTTTCTGTTCCCTCAACTCTAAAAAAAAAAGGAGATAGTGAAATGGGATTTTATTGAAAAAAATCAATAAAACTATGGGCCAATTGCTCACTATGTTACATGACACACATTGAGTAGATATTGATTAAAGGTTGGTTTTTGCTTTCTCTAATTTGAAAATGCCAAATAAGGAAAGACATACTAGAGAAGTGACATGTGACTGTTCCAAGCTTTGGACTTTCTTGACTTAATATATCTCAGTGAAAGAAGATTATGTACGGTAGCAAATGATCTGGTCAGAATTCAATTTTGTATTTCTTGTGGTGAAGGTATATTAGAGAACTTTATGTAAAAATGTGTATGTAAGTATATACATTTAAATGTTTTTACTATCAGACATATAACACTTACATTTAAAAAAAAAAACCACACTTGCATATTTTTTTTAAATTCGGCTTCTTTGTCACCAAAGACACTTATGATGACCAGTAATGCCTAGTAACCTGAAAACCAGTACTTTAACTTTACCTTTATTTGATATTCTCTGACAAGATAAAAAAGAAAGTGTTCTTGGTTGTTAAGAAATTGTTCCTTATATTCTTTATTTTCAGAAAACGACAGTCAATTTCTGAAGGCTTTGCTTGCATCATTTAACACATGATATAAGTCTAAATGCTAACATTTTTAATGAAAAAAGAAGGGAAATCAATGAAAACACAGGGGGATATAAATGCCTACCACATGAACTTCAACATTTAAAGGACTAATGGCTGAAGAAACACAATAAAAATAAACAAAAGCAGAAAAGGAAACTATGAAAGGAAAAACATAGTCTGTTCATTATCCAGAAATGGAATCTTAGTATTCACCATCCAAATTGGCACAATTGTTATTTCTTTACATACTTAAATGGAAATCAGCTGAAATCCCTCTACTTTTCCATTTCAATTCAAGTACCATAACAGGGTCATAGGGTAAAAACTTAAACACCAGAGGTCATTTATAGCTCTGCTTGAAATTAGTGCGATAAGTTTTTAATGACATGTGTTAACAGAGTGGAAGAAAATATACGAATGTACTGATGTGAGTAAAGGAGTTTTATTGACTTGTACAATACAAATATAATTTGTTTTTCTAAAGCAATATATTTGTGGGTGGTACTCATCTTTATTTCAGTATCACATAGATAATATGTTAAGTTTTGAATGTCATATATGTATATATATATATGAGAGAGAGAGAGATCAAATTGGTAGGAATGAGGCTAAAGTACCAAGCCTTTATAGTTTCATAATTAGTTATTCACTTCAAAGTCTGTGTTCATTCACTCTTGTTTGTCATTGCAAATAATTATAATTACAGAAAAATGAACACATAGAATTACCTGTTCAGTTTTGAAAGTTCTAGTAAGTACAGACCAAGGACAATATGCAGTAGTTATTTTTAACTGTCCATCGTAAGCCCTAACATAGATACAACAAGATTACCATTATTCGCACATCTTAAAATGGTTCTGCAAATGCCTAGTGAAGTTTAACTACAGTCACAGAGCTTAAATAGTCACAGTTTTCTATAACATATTAAAATGAATTTATTCTCTTTTGATCTTTCTCGTGTTTGTTTCCATGTAGTGACGACTAGTAAGGGAAGTAATGAGATAGATGTTTTGAAAGTGTGATTTATTCAAGGTGTTTGCAACTATTCCAGGTGCAACAAGGATAACTCAGTACTCTTGAAAAAATAACCTCTGACATGGGAAATAAATGTCTTCATCATGAATTGGTATTGAGGAAAGCCTGAAAAAAATGAAAACAACAACAACAACAACAACAACAAAACAGATAGGGAAATCAAGCATGGTTCTCACCTGTAATCCTAGCTTTTAAGGAGGCTGATATTTGAGAATTATGGCTCGAACCAGCAAAGGCAAGAAAAAGTCTGTGAGACTTTTATCTCCAATTAATCTCTAAAAAACTAGAAGTAGAGCTGTGGTTCAAAGTGGTATAGTATGACAAGAAATGTACTCACTACCTTACTTATGCAACTGCACGCCCTCTGTATATTACCTTGACAATATATTTAAATTTAAAAAATAGTGTAGTGCTAGCCTTGAGTAAACAAAAAAGCTCAGGGAGAGTACCCAGGCCTTCAGTTCAAGCCCTATAACCAAAAAAATAAAAAACATAACAAAATTCAAAATGCCATTTTTAATTGCATACTAGAGCACTAAATGTCTCCCCACCTCATACACTACTTTTGTCTACCATACACAGCCATTCCAGTACATGGAAGTAATGTTTGTATAGCTCCAGAGAAATGTGGACAAAGAAGTCATCCAGGCATTGTCAAATATTAGCATTAAGGTACTGGAATGGATGAATCTTCCTGAAATATCTATTTCATTAGTATACCATTCTGTTTTACAGCTACTACTCAGATTTGATCTTTGATGATTTCCCTTAAAGTTCAACAAGGCAATATAGTACATCATTTTATGTTTATCAGCTATTTTAGTAATTCTACACTGGTGAGTGTTAGGCGTTTAATCTGCTATTGTTGAAAATGAAAATGAAATTATTCTATTTCTACTCACAATCAGAATGCTATATTTTAATCCTAAAAAGACATTATTACCAACAGAACCTCATACAAAATGGATTTCTTGAAAATTTTATTACTCTTTTAAATTGACCAAATTTTCTCCTGAGTGATATTACTCATCGCTGGGCATAAAATTTTCAGCTCTTCAATGCATACAGCAAGGAACTCACAAGAACCAACTCATTTCTGAAGGCTGCTCTGGTTTGAGTTCAGTTTCACCAGGACTTAGACATCTAAAAATATATCTTGACTTTCCCATGTCTGACATTTCTAAATTGTTTCTCTTAACGTGCAATTCTTGCTGTTATTCACCTGAATGATATTAAAGTTCAAGTTGAATGGCATATATTCTACACAGACTCTACAGGTTCTTTAAATTAACCTAAATATTCATCTATCAAACTTTTATCTTCAGATTTTAGTGATTGGATAAACTGCATGCAATTGAATATAAATCACTCAACCCTAACTCTCATTAATTGAAGATAGTCTCTGAATAGCTTCCTGTGTATCCTCAAGAGAAATAATTTAAGCAAAAGTATATCAGTGATTATCCTTTGATTTTTTTAACCTAATAAGACAGTACAAATTATTCTGTGTATATTTTGTACTTAACTGTATGCATTCCATGTTGCTCCATATCACATAACACTTTATTAGCCAATACTAATTCTCAGAAAGCATTTGTGTTATTGGCTTATAGATTTGCTTTATAATTAAACAATTTCTTCTTCGAAAACAGGGAATATCTGTTTCCTCTCTGTAGCTGGAATATTAATAAGTGAGGCAGGCATAGGATATTCAGGATAAAATTGTTTATCAAATTAAATTGAGTTATTTTGGACTGGTTAATGTATTTTTATCTCATGGAGCAACATAAATACTGTATCAACATTGCTGGAGAAATTGCTATTACTATGTTGCTAATGGTTCCACTTGATACGGATAATGCCATTCACATTGAATTGCAATGCAAATTCTATCAAACTCAACATGCTTTAAAGAAGTTAGGAATTTGAAGCTTCCTGAACATTGCTTCATTTAAGAAGAGGGAAAAAGTCAGCAGAAGGCCATCTCTACCATTCTCTTGAAAAGACCTTACATGCATGGCGTCAGTGTTGCCCTTTTGAAAAATTCTAGTTGACCTTTAGAGAAAGCTGATCTTTTGAGGCTCACCTGTAATAACACAAAATGTTTTCTACAACTGTTACTGGTTGTGAGCAAAGGAAAACTGAAATACCGAAGACATAGGTAGCTTTTGTTACTTAATTATTAATTTTTAAGTTCATTAATATCTATACCTATGTATGATTTTTTTTTTTTTTTGGCCAGTCCTGGGGCTTGGACTCTGGGCCTCAGCACTGTCCCTGGCTTCTTTTTTTTTTTTTTTTATTAATTGGACATAAATTTTTTTACAAGGTGTTGTGCAAAGAGGGTGCAGTTACATAGTAGGGCAGTGTGTACATTTCTTATGATATCTTACAACCTGTTTTTCTATCCCTTGTCTAGGTCAGGTTGACATATATGCAATATACAATGTATCAAGAACATATACAGTATTCACAGACTTGGTCTCTACTGTCTCTCCGTCTCCCTTTGTTAACAGTCATATATCAGGGAGATCATGCCCCTTTGTTTTCTGTGTTCTAGGCTTGTCTCACTCAACATTATTTGTTCGAGTTCCGACCATTTCCCTGCAAATAACAATATTTCACCATTCCTAATCGCTATGTAGTATTCCATTGTGTATAAGTACCATATTTTTTGGATCCATTCGTCTGTGGAGGGGCATCTGGGTTGTTTCCATATTTTAGCTATTGTGAATTGTGCCGCGATAAAAATGGTAGTACAAATGCCTTTTTGATATCTTGGATTTTGCTGTTTAGGATAGATGCCTAGGAGTGGTATGGCTGGGTCATAGGGTAGGTCTATATTGAGCTTTTTGAGAAACCTCCATACTGTTCTCCAAAGTGGTTGTACTAATTTGCACTCCCACCAACAATGGAGAAGGGTTCCTCTTTCCCCACAGCCCCTCCAGCATTTGTTGTTTCCTGAGTTCAGAGTATAGGCCATTCTAACTGGGGTGAGGTGGTATCTCAGGGTTGTTTTTATTTGCATTTCCTTTACTATCAGGGATGTTGAGCATTTCCTCATATGTTTCTTTGCCATTTTTATATCTTCTCTTGTGAAGTCTCTCTTTAGCTCTTTTGCCCATTTCCTAATAGGTTTATTGGGCTTGGAGGGGCTTAGTTTTTTGAGTTCTCTGTAGATGACCGATATCAGGCCTTTGTCTGTTGCTGTGCTGGTAAATATCCTTTCCCATATCGTTGGCTGTCTTTCTATTTTGGTGGCTATGTCCTTAGCTGTGCAGAATCTTTTTAATTTGTAGTAGTCCCATTTGTCGAGTCTTTCTCCTATTTGTTGTGCCCCTGGGACTCTATTCAGGAAGTTCCTTCCTGTGCCTATAAGTTCTAGTGTCTTTCCTACTCTGTCCTTCAGTAGTTTCAAGGATTCAGGTCTGATGTTGAGGTCCTTGATCCATTTTGAGTTGATCTTGGTGCATGGTGATAGGCTTGGGTCTACTTTGAGTTTTCTGCATATGGCTGCCCAGTTCTCCCAGCACCAGTAGTTGAAGAGGCTATGTTTATTCCATTGTATATCTTTAGCTCCTTTGTCGAATATCAGTTGGCTGTAAGAGTGCGGTTTTATTTCTGGGTCTTCAGTTCTAATCCATTGGTCTTCCGATCTGTTTTTATACCAATACCATGCTGTTTTTGTTATGATGGCCTTGTAGTAGATCTTGAAGTCAGGTATTGTGATACCTCCTGCATTGCTTTTTTTGCCTAGAATTGCTTTGGCTATTCTAGGTTTTTTGCTGTTCCATATGAATTTATGGATTGGTTTCTCTATTTCAGTGAAGAATGTGGCTGGGATTTTGATAGGCATTGCATTGAATTTGTATAACAATTTGGGCAATATGGCCATTTTCACTATATTGATTCTGCCTACCCATGAGCATGGGAGGTCTTTCCATCTCCTTGTGTCTTCTTTGATTTCCCTTATTAGATTTTTGTAGTTTTCATTGAATAGGTCCGTCACGTCCTTGGTTAAGTTGATCCCTAGGTACTTTATTCTTTTTTTGGCTACTGTAAATGGAATTGTTTCCATAATTTCCTTTTCTGTTTGTCTATTGCTGGTGTACAGAAAAGCTGCTGACTTTTGTGGGTTGATTTTGTATCCTGCTACTTTGCCAAATTGGTTTCTTAGGTGTAGGAGTTTGGGTACTGAGGTTTTTGGGTCCTTCAGATACAAGATCATGTCGTCTGCGAATAGGGATAACTTGATTTCTTCCTTGCCGATGTGGATCCCTTTGATGTCCTCCTCTTGCCTTATTGCTATGGCTAGGGATTCCAGCACTATGTTGAACAGAAGTGGGGAGAGTGGGCATCCTTGTCTTGTTCCTGATTTTAGGGGGAATGACTTAAGTTTCTCTCCATTTAATATGATATTAGCAGTTGGTCTGTTGTATATGGCTTTTATTGTTTTGAGGAATGTTCCATCTATTCCTGTTCTCTCCAAAGCTTTTAATAGGTATGGTTGTTGTATTTTGTCAAAGGCTTTTTGGGCATCGACTGAGATAACAATGTGATTCTTGATTTTAGTTCTGTTTATGTGGTGAATTACGTTGATTGATTTACGGATGTTGAACCATCCTTGTGACTGAAGGATGAAGCCTACTTGGTCATGATGTATGATATTCTTGATCACTTTCTGGATCCTATTAGCTAATATTTTATTGAGGAGCTTTGCATCTGTGTTCATTAGTGATATTGGTCTGTAGTTCTCTTTTTTTGTTGGGTCTTTGCCTGGTTTGGGAATTAGTATGATATTAGCTTCGTAGAATGAGTTTGGGATTTCTCCCTCTGTTTCTATTTCTTGGAAGAGTTTGAGGAGTATTGGAATTAGCTCCTCACTAAAGGTTTTGTAGAATTCGTTGGTGAATCCATCTGGGCCTGGGCTTTTCTTAGTAGGGAGGTTCTTGATTACCTCCTGTATCTCACCGTAAGTTATTGGTTTATTTAGCTGATTTATTTCTTCTTGGTTCAGTTTGGGCAGTTTGTACTTCTCTAAGAATTGATCCATTTCTGTAGAATTATTGTTTTTTGCTGAGTAGAGGTTTTGGAAATAGCTCCTTATGATTGTTTGAATATCGTGTGTACTTGTTGTAATTTTTCCTGTGGAGTCCCTGATTTTACGAATATGAGTCTCTTCTCTTCTTTTTTTTGTAAGTCTTGCAAGGGGTCTGTCAATTTTGTTTATTTTCTCAAAGAACCAGCTTTTAGTCTTATTTATTTGTTGAATGGTCTTTCTATTTTCAATCAGATTTATCTCTTCTTTAATCTTTGTGATCTCTCCCCTCCTAGTCATTTTAGATTCTGTCATTTCTTGTTTCTCCAGTTGTTTTAGTTTCATCGTGAGGGTATTCACCTGCTCTGCTTCCATTCTTTTAATGTGGGTGCTGAGTGCAATGATCTTGCCCCTCAGTACTGCCTTAGCTGTGTTCCATAGGTTTCTTTGTGATGTGTTTTCTTTGTCATTGTGGCTTATGAATTCGTTGATTTCATCTTTAATTTGATCTGTGGCCCAAGTGTTGGATAGCAGCGTCGGGTTTAGCCTCCAAGAGTGTGTATAGGCTCTGTGGTATCCTTTGTTGTTGAGGGTTACCTTTAATCCACTGTGATCAGATATAATACATGGGATGACGTCAATACTTTTGTATTTGCTGAGGTTCTTTGCGTGGGCTATGACGTGGTCTATTTTGGAATATGATCCATGGGCTGCTGAAAAGAAGGTGTATTGGGTCTCTGTGGGGTGAAAGGTTCTATATAGGTCTGTTAGATCCATTTGGGAAATGGTGTTATTTAGGTCCTCAGCTCCCTTACTAATCCTCTGGGTGTTGGATCTGTCTCTTGGAGAGAGAGGAGTATTAAAGTCACCCACTATGATTGTGTTTGCGTCTATCTTGCTCTGTAATTCTTTGAGAATTTGCGTGACATATGTCGGGCCTCTTTTGTTTGGTGAGTATACATTTATCACCGTGATTTCTTGATTCTGTATTTTTCCTTGTGTTAATATGTAGTGTCCTTCTTTGTCTTTTTGAGTGGACTTTAAAGAGAAGTCAAGCTTGTCTGAGATCAGGATGGCTACACCTGCCATTTTGGTGGATGCATTTGCTTGGTAGATCTTGCTCCATCCTTTCACTCGAAGCCTGTTTTTGTCCCTTGCTGTAAGGTGGGTCTCTTGTAGACAGCAGATGTCAACTTTTTGTTTGCGAATCCATTCTGCCAGTCTGCTCCTCTTTATCGGGGAGTTTAAACCATTTATATTTAAAGAGATCAAGGATAAGGGTGTTTTTTCTCCTTCCATTTTCTTGGTGGGCTGTTTTTTCTTCTTTTTTTTTTTTTTTTTCTTCTTGTCTTTAGTGAGCTTGTGTTTCTGCTGGACTTTGGCTATTGAAGTTTCTTTCTGATTCTGTCTGTGTGTCTTTTACGATCTCTGTTGGGTGGGGTTCCCCTCTTAATATTCGCTGTAGGGCTGGTTTTTTATTCACATACTCCTTTAGCTCCTCTTTGGTGTGGAAAGATCTGGTTCTCCCTTCGAATGTGAACTCCAATTTCGCTGGATATTTGATCCGAGGTTGTAAATTGTTATTCTGGAGTACTTGGATGGTGTTCTTCCACTCGCTTCGAGCTTGGTAAGTTTGTGTGGATAAGTCGGATGTTATTCGAATCCTCTTCCCATTGAAAAAAGTTTCCTTCTTCGCTTTGGCTGAATTCAGAATTTGCTCTTTAATCTTGAGGTCTGTAGTCTTGAATATTATGTGCCTTGGGGTGGCTTTCCTGGGGTCTGGCCTGCCAGGTGTCCTATAGGCTTCGGTTACCTGGATGGGGTCCCCTGTGAGATTGGGGAAGTTTTCTGCAATAACTTTATTGAGAACATGATTAAGCCCTCTGCTCTGGTATTCGGCTCCTTCTTCTATTCCAATTATGCGCAGATTATATCTCTTGTCTTTGTCCATTAGTTCCTGGATTAGTCTTCCCTGAAGCTTCACCTTTTCTTGGAGTGTGGTCATTTTCTGGTTGTTGTCAGTTGCTTCATCGTCCAGGCGAGAGATTCTGGATTCTATATGGTCTACTCTTTGTGTCATGGTTTCAATTGCGGAGTTTATGGATGTCAGAGAGCTATTTATGGTTGTCATATCAGCTCTGATCGTGGAGATTTCTTCCTTTAAAGAGTTGTATTTTAAATCTATTTTTTCATGCATTTCAATTCTTAGGATGTGGAGATTTTCTTTAAAGGCAGCTTGCATTGTATCCATTTTTGCTTCCATTTCTTTAAAGCAGGTTTGCATTGTATCCAGTTTTGCTTCCATTTCTTTCTTGGCTTCCTGGGTGTCCTTCCAGATTTCCGCTCTAAATTCCTGGAATTGTTTTCTGATTTCATTTCTGACGCTTTCGATCATTCCTGTTAACATGGCCTCATTTGCTTTTTTAGTCTCCATCTCCTCTTCAGTCGTGCTGCTTTTTGGAGCTGGCGAGTTGGCTTGCCCTTTGATGAACTGAGTTATGTTTCTTTGTGATTTGCGCATCTGGAGATCTGGATGGCTTCTCAGGTTTGGTTTGTAGCTCCTCCCTCCCTCCTGTGTAGACGTGTCTACGGCAGCAGGTGCTGTCGCTGTGTCCCCGCCCACCAGTGCAGGGTACGCCTATCAGAGCGGGCGCTGTCGCCGGGGGCCCCGCCCTCCTGTGCGCTGTGCGTTCAGTGCAACAGGCACTTCGGCGGGATATGACTCCCAGAGCAAGTCCTGGGTTGTTGGGTTGTGCTTGCGCCCTCCCACGAGTCCGTTGGGGGGGGGTACGTGTGGGGCCCAGTGGGATCGACTGTCGGGTGTGGCTTGGCACCTTCAGACCTCACCTCCGCTGTGAGGAGGGGGGACGTGATCAGGCTCAAGTGACCCTGCTGGGCTGGTATTGCCCACCAGCTCCTGTGGTTTTAGTTGTAAGAGTCTGCGAGGTCCAGGCGCCTCAGGTGGGGTTTGCACAACCGGCTGTCTCCCGGCCCCTGTTGGGAAGGGGGCGGGGCCGGTTCTGCCAGTTCAGGAACCTGTGGGGTGTTGGTGCTGCTGAGCCCTTCCCCTGCTAAACTGACTTCCCAGCGCCTGATGGGAGCTTCCCCGCCTGATTTGTGGGTTCTTTGTTCCCTCAGGGGTGGGGGAGGGGGGAGGGAGGGCACTCACTTTTGCTGCTTTGTTTGTGTGTCCCTCGCAGCCGTTGGCCCTCCAGGGGTTGGCTAAGTGTCGTGGTGGCTTCCCTGGTTCCCGATTTCTGCCGCGCTGGGTTCCCTTGTCCAAACCCGGTGTGGACCCGAACTTCTCGTTGCTGCCGGTGTGTCTTGGTCCGCACCCTGCCTTGTGTCCGTGGGGTCTCCCGCTATATGAATTCTGCGCTCCTGGCAGCCTGTCTGCCGATCGCCGGGTTCCCCTTTCCCAGCCTGACCCTGTTTGGGCCAGGGTCGGCTGGTGGGGGGAGGGCGCCCCGGTGAATCTCCGGCTCCGTGTAGGTTTTTGGTTCTTCTTTTTTGCTCCTTTTTGTTTTCCTGCATTTCTCCACTGCTTCTGGCTGCTGGTTTTGCTGGGTTCTTGATGGGGTGTTGGGTGTTGGGGTTCCCAGCTCACTATGCCGTTGGAGCGAGTCGGGGTGCCTCCCTATTCCATCGGCGCCATCTTTCTTCTGTCCCTGGCTTCTTTTTGCTCAAGGCTAGCACTCTGCCACTTGAGCCACAGCGCCACTTCTGGCCATTTACTGTATATGTGGTGCTGGGGAATCGAACCCAGGGCCTCATGTATATGAGGCAGGCACTCTTGCCACTAGGCCATATCCCCAGCCCCCCTATGTATGATTTTTAAAATGGTAATTATTCAAATGCTAAGTGTTTATGTATTTGGAAGTGTCCTTATGCAACTTATTGGTGATAGTTCCATTAATATCTGTAGCTCTTTTTTTTTTTTTTCCCCATTTCCTCATTTGCGAATTGGCCATAGATTTAGATTTAGATTTATAGCACAATACCATGGCAAGGCCTGATTGTGGAATGTCTCACAATTCAGCAGGTATGCTCACTGCCAAAGGGTACAGCACAGGAGAAAGACACTACTTACCAAAGTTATGACAATCCAACTGGTTGTTTTGTTACCTAACTCCACTTTTCTCCATTCTTCTTTGTGATCAAATGAAGAACTTGGACTCTTCACAGACCTTCCTCCTTTCTGTTCCCTGAGGTGATCAGCCACAGGCCTCTGTGTTTTACTGTCCATCTTTCACCTATCTGTAGGGTGACTTCTCACTGAGTTTAATCCTAAAACTCTACAACACATTTCTTTGCATGCCACATACTGAAAACAAACAAACAAACAAACAAAAAAAAAACCTTCTCTTTTCAACTTTGCAAATTTACCAAGAAAAGGTGAGACAGTAAAGGAATGTCCTGGAAGGGTGGGGGACTGGCATGAAAATAGGCCTCGGAAACAACCAGTGAGTTTGTAGCAGTGCATTGCAGGAGTGAGAACAGAGCTCTTTAGATCACTAATGTTGTATCTAACTTTTTTATTCTAATCCTTTGAGTATATTGACAAACATTTTTTTTTTTTTTTTTGGCCAGTCCTGGGCCTTGGACTCAGGGCCTGAGCACTGTCCCTGGCTTCTTCCCGCTCAAGGCTAGCACTCTGCCACTTGAGCCACAGCGCCGCTTCTGGCCGTTTTCTGTATATGTGGTGCTGGGGAATCGAACCTAGGGCCTCATGTATCTGAGGCAGGCACTCTTGCCACTAGGCTATATCCCCAGCCCTGACAAACATTTTTTTAAAGAGCTCCTGTGACTTAACTTCTTTGTTGTCATAACTGCATTTGAGACTATGTATTTATATAGAAAAGTTTATTTGGGGTTATGGTTCTGGTGACTGGGAAGCCCAAGAATGAGGAATGGCATCTGAATAAGAGTAAAGTACCAAGAAAGTTCTTGAGACTCTCACCTCCAATTAATCACCAGAAAACTGAAAGTGGTACTGTAGCTCTAAGTAGTAGAGTGCTAGGGGTGACCAAAAGAATTTAGGGACAGTGCCCTGAGTTCAAGCCTCATGACGAAAAACTAAATAAATTATGGAATCAACTTCTCTGAAGGTCATGTGATACTTCAACTCAAGGTAGAAAGTGGGAAGGTAAGGAGTCAGGTAAAGAGAACGATGAAAGTGTTCACTTTATTACAATCTTCTCTATTCTGTGAGAGTACTATCTCTTTTAGCCGAGAACAACATAAATCTATTCATGAGGGCTCCACTCCAAACAGTAGTTCCTACTTCCAAATATTGAGTGCTTGGTATCATCTTAATATATACTGTGGGGAAAACATATTAATACTCATACCATAACCACTTGGAAAATGTATAAACATATTTTCAGGAAAATGTGCATAGGAAAAAATAGACAGTCATAATCTCTAAACTCACATTGAGTCAGCTCTCCAAACCTACAATAAAATAGGTGATTTGCTGCAGATTCATGTGTATGAATTCAAAATGTGGGATGTGTCTGTTCTTTAACTGTCAGCCTCTTGGCTTTGACGCTGTCATGAGAAATTATATCATGGTGTGTGTAGGTGAAGAAAGAAAAGCATCCAATTCATGAATGGGAAGCAAAAGTGTGAGGGAGAGACAAAATTCCCCCATCACTTTCCAGGACACATCAGAGACCTCCATCTCCCATCATACTTACTTCTTTAAGGTTCTACCACCATCCCAGAATGCCTCTCTGGAGACCAAGCCTTTATGACAGAGGCATTGAGGGGACACAGAAGACTCCAGCTAAAACAGAGACAAACAAAAAGGAATTAATTTCAAGACAGACATTCTAGTCGTGCTGTATCAATTGAATCAGTAATGAGCATTGTTTAACTTGATATAACCAACACACTGTTTATTAATCTGATCACCGAGACAGAATTTATTTGTTAGAGTGTAAGTAGGAATGAGGGCCACTAAAAGGAAAAATAATACATAATTTATCAAAATTGTTAACCAGAATATATGAAAGACACATGTACTATTTAAATATATGCAGCTAAAATAACTTAAAAGGATAAAATTTAAAAATTGGAAGGAGGGCAGTGTTCCTGATCCTAGGATAAGGAAGAAAGAAAAACATATGATGATGGTTTTATACTACAAACATTTCCTTATGGTGTTTATTATTTTGAAAACAGTACTACGAATAAAGGCATACACAAACTTAGAAAGGAAATTTCTAATGACTGACATTTATAGAATGAGGACTAATTTTAATATGTCTTTTCACCTGTATGCGACCAATTTGTGCCTATAATATTATGGAGAAGAAAGTGATGTTGAAGGAAGTAATGATAACAATGAATGGTAGTAAAAAGAATCACATTTGGATCTTCTGGAGGTAAACATAAAGCAGAAGACTTTGAGAGCACTATTGACATTCACTGAATCTCTCTATTCCTATTTTACTGAGAGACAGAAGGATTTTGGAGTTGCTGTTAACCCTTCCATAAGTATTCCTAAATAAATAGACCCACTTAAGATGAAGTGTTTCAGTCCCTGGAGTGGTCCAAGGTCAGGAACACCAGCCCTAAGAACCTCTTATTCCCTTAATTTAAACAGTACAACAAAAGCCTTGCAGTTGAACAGGTTAAAAAATACTACATGGAAAACACAAGAGGGTTACCATATTACAGTGGTTTCTACAGTAGAAGAATGTTATTTGCTGTCCTTGGGGGAAAACATCACAAATAATTAAAAATAATGTTCACAAAAGTGACCTGAACAGTAATGAGATAATATTTTTTCCAGCTGTGAGTTTGGACATTGAGTTTGCAATTTTATCCTCCAATGCTTCTGAGTATTCCTTCACATTTATTGATTGCTGGCAACAGTCACCATTAACAAAAAGACATTCCAGAGGCTGCAACCTGAGCGCTGTTGGCAGTGGAGGGAAATTAGTTTTATTGTAAAGAAACACATAGGTTTGGGCAATTTTATTAATCAGTTTTTGTACTAATCCTATAACTCAGGTGGAGTCATGGGACATTTAGTTTCTTGAACATACCTGATACATTTAGGTCATAATAAAAACTACTATTATGATTACTATGAAAGAAATGATAGAACAACAATACTGTGGTATTATAGAATCCGACCCCCCCCCCCACAGATATCCATTAATATGCAAAGTTCAACACAATTTGACCATGACTAATACTTACTAATGCATACTATTTATCTTCTAAATGACACCATTCATTTATCTATCCATGCGTGAATGGTTGCAAGCATGGACTCATATAATTGACCAATACCTTCCATCCACCCATTGTCTTCTAATCTAGTTTATGTCCCCAAAGGATAAAGACAAAGCAAGCATAGTCCATACATTTTACCTAAGAAGGAAAACAAGCTATGCTTTCAAAATCATGAGACAGATGGAGTGATTGTAAGACTAAAGTCCCGTATCAATTATCTACAATAAGGTCTCCTGTAAGATACCCGCCCCAGGGTCCCCACATCGCGCCTCAGGGTTCTCTTTTACCCAAAATGTTAAAGGGAAGACTAGGAACATGAACCTGGGTTCAAGGGAAAAGTGACGCTAAAGATGGCTGCATCTTATCTCACTGTCCTATATGCCAGCTGCCTCATAGTCTTCCTGAGTGCTAATACGAGGAATTCTTTAATATAGATATATCTAATGATAACATTATTGTATTGCTGTTATTACTAAAATCATAATCTTTTCTGTGATAGCTACAGAATGTGATATAAAGACAAGTATAAAAGTCAAAGGTAAGGGCTGGGATGTAGCTCAGTAGCAAAGCGCTTGCCTAGCAAGTGCAACGTCCTGGGTTGGATCCCCAGTACCAAAAAAAAAGAAAACACACACACACACAAAAAGTCAAAGGTAAGCAGACAAATATCAGAATCCCAAACTATAACCCTTCACTCTAGGAAAGTATCTCCTAGAAATCAAAGCATGATTACCCTCATGTCATACTAAAATCTCATGCTCTACCATATATTTTAAATACAGAGTAACAGAACATTGTTTTATATAAGCAGAGGGAAGGTGAAAGAATAGTCTTACAGTTTTTACTTTGGTGTTGAGAAACTTTAAATAAAAGGATAGAAATGTTTTAAAAGAGCCAAGCACTAGTGACATATATCTATATTGACAGCAATTCAGGAGTCTGGGTTCTGCAAATCACATTTTGGGCCCAGTTTCTGGGGATCAAAGTGGGAGATTCTTATCTCCAAATAACCAGCAGAAAGACAGAGGCACAGACATGGCTCAAGTGGTAGAATGCCAGCCACAATTGAAAAAGCTGAGTGAGAGGGCAAGGATCTAAGTTCGAGTCCCAGCACAACAACAACAACAACAACAACAACAACAACAACAACAACAGCAGCAACAATAACAAAATCTTACATAGGAACACAAAATTTCCAAAGCAGATTTTGGCTCAGCTTTTCTCCAGTTTAACATATTACTTTATCATTAATACAGCCTATTATTTTAGCAAATCTTAAGGGATGAGAAATAGGAATACATCACCTAAATATATTTAAGTCAAAGCAAACCCTCTGTTCTTTGTTTCAACAGGTGTTGAAAAGAAGTATTTTAAGGGGAAAAAAACCAGAAGCATAATTTGGAGGAGAAAATAGCATTTCATATGTCCCTTGTATTCCTAACTGAAACACATTTCAAAGCATCTTCAAATATTGATGACAGGAAGCTACTATTTTTAAAGCTTCCAGGACAAAGGGAAATGATGTTTATTTTACTAAGATTTTTGCTTAAATCTTAAGCTTGTTTTTAAAGTGTCTTGTTATTGGTTTAAATAGTTGAACAAATGGCAATTCCAGTCTTGTGTAATTTGGTCTAAGTATTTGTTATTTCCTAGAATTGATGCCAGCTGGACCCTGGGAACATTTCCAAGCCTTCCCTTCCAGAATAAAGACATGGAACAAATGCATACCTACTTGCAGGTGATAGGAATGTAATGGGTACGACGGACATCTGCTCAATGGAATCTACACATTTGGCTGTGCAAACAAGGTGCTGTGATAAGTCTGT
The DNA here is from genome assembly GCF_023159225.1 of Perognathus longimembris pacificus. Classification (NCBI taxonomy): domain Eukaryota; kingdom Metazoa; phylum Chordata; class Mammalia; order Rodentia; family Heteromyidae; genus Perognathus; species Perognathus longimembris. The sequence continues at coordinate 15,892,955 of NC_063170.1, forward strand.
CTTCATAAAGCAAAATGCAGGAAAACTCGAGCTAGAAGGTGGGCAGGTGTGTATCTCCTGTGAAGTACTTTGGACTCCTATCTCTGCGTGTCTATTCTCCACACATCACTGGGCTAAGCAAAGACCTCACAACAGGACTCATTCTTAGTTTACCCATGAAGAACCTGACTCCAAGGGTTAAATAACTGGCTAGATTTGCATATGAAAAGTAGTAAAAGTTGGGATTGTGATCCAAACTCTCTGACTTAAAAAAATCTGTGTCACCTCTGCTGCAAAGTGAAACATTTTTTTTCAATCGTACGTTTCATACCTGTAAAGAATGGAATCATTCTCAGATCAGCCACTCTTAGCATTTGTAAGAATCTGTTCCACAAGAGATCGACAAAGCTGAATAAGGGCATTTATTGTACCTACCTTTTTTCTCAGACACATTTTCTCTTTCCAAAGATCACACATTATTACTGTCTCTTTCCTCACATTTTCATCTTCTGTGACTAGTCTCACCTTCACAAATGCAGACTACACAAACCTCCTAAAATGACTTTCCTTAGCCTGTAGGGTAAATTGAGACTATATCATAATTAGATCAAAACAGCTCCCTCTTTTTCTGTTACATAAATACTGGCAAGCGTTGTGAGGCATATCAGACTGTCATTTCTAAATGGTGTACAATGTTGTGTCCTGGTATTGTGGATCACATGCTTTTCTGCTTGTCCAGTCTTTGTTGTTGATAGAAAATTTACTCATAGGGCAAAACCCATGCCAAGGGAGAATCGATGGGAAAAGTAGTTTTTTCAATCAAAACCAATCCCATTCAAAGAGGTATCTGGGTCTTATTTTTAAGACCAGTTTTCACTAGGCTACCCAGCTTAATTTCAAATTTGTAGGCTAAACTGTTCCTCCTGCCACAGCCTTCTGAGTTGCTGGGGTGATAGACCTATACCACTATGCCCCATTCAGATCCCCATTATGCATTGTATAGATCCTATGGTTATAGTTCATTACCAACATTAAAAAACAAAGAAATAAAAACACATTCTGGGGGCTGGGAATATGGCCTCGTGGCAAGAGTGCTTGCCTCCTACACATGAAGCTCTAGGTTCGATTCCCCAGCACCACATATATGGAAAATGGCCAGAAGGGGCGCTGTGGCTCAAGTGGCAGAGTGCTAGCCTTGAGCGGGAAGAAGCTAGGGAAGGTGCAAAAAAACAAACAGAAAAAACCACATTCTTATTTACATCACTGTCTCCCAATGCATTGTGATTGTCTCAAGAACAGTGGACTCCATTATCTTTTTTGTCTTTATCTGTTACCTTATATGCCTGGAACACAATCAATACTTAACAGTTATTTGATGTGTGAATTTAACTTGATCTATGAAATTACTATATATATTATATGTAATATATATATATATATATACATATATATATAGAGAGAGAGAGACCTCCTTTACATTCTCTCATTTCATCATCTCAGTGTCCTCTACTTTTCTTTTTAAATTACTTCCCTACAATTTAGCTTACTTGAACTTGGTAATCCTATGATAACACCTCTCAATAACTCATGTCTATGTAGTGATGATGTGGCAAATCAAGCATTAATTTAAGGACCACTATAAGCAATAGGTATTTGGTCTGTGGGATTGTGGACCAAATCACAAGGTAAGTACCACAAAGTTTTCCAGCCCTGTCAAAACAACTGTTGGCTGGATTAAAAATTCAATTAATCTAGGAGCTTTATTTTTTTCTTTCTTCAAAGCAACCTAAACATCAATATCAGCTAACATTACACATCAAATGATTCATGGCAAAGAAAATGTTCCCCTCTACCCCTGCTTTATTAAAGTCATTCACAGTGCTTGGGTTTTGTTTTGTTTTCTAATTTTAAAAAAAATCATATGATGGGCACCTTTACAAATGTACAGCCCTCTAAGAATTCATTTGAAAAGATCACAGGTACTTTTGACTTTTCATTTAATTCATCAAAATTTTTAATGCTTTAAGAGGTTCACTTTTTCATAAAAGGCTTAAATACTTGAAACGTTAAACCTGTCAGATTTTTGAAGGAAGAACACATAATCTGCAGATATAAATAAAAATTGACAATGAAGGGCGTGGCCAAGGATTGTTAGCAAAAACAAACAAACAAACAAACAAATAAGTGTGGTGAATCTAATCAACTCTCACCTTGGGTGGAATGGGCCATAAAATACAGTCACTACAAGGCTCCCTGAGGAGTTCCATATTCCTTATGCAGAGAATGCTACCACCCAGGATGACTAGGAAATGAACAAACACGCATTGAATTCCTTTCATTTAACACTTCGATCTGTAGATTCAGGAATGCAGATGGTCCTCTGTAGGAATAGTTCAAGAGTGGATAGTCACCATCAGTGTCAGGTCCTCTAAGAAAAAACTGAGATCAAGAAAGAAAGCATTCTACCCCCAGGCTTCCCCAGACCCCAGGTTGAAGTAGGACATCCTCTTTTTGTCTCCAGTCTGCTCATTTGGAACAAATGCTTTGCATCATTGTAAACACGTAGACACATGGTCTTTTGACTCTGTTTCTTTAGATATCACTGGCCCAAGATGAATGGAGTCCAATTCCAGGAAAAGATTCTACAGATGTAAAATCAGGATTACCCCTAACCCGTTTATAATATATAGTCCCCAAAATCATATTAAGTGAAGTAACCCAGACCTAAAGAAACATAGACACCATAGTTTCCCTCATTTGTAATAACTAGTATATGTCTAGGATAGTCCGAGAAGATCACAATAGCTCAATAGCTATGTACATATGAAGATACAAGATGATGCTGAGAGAAAAGAACTCTAAGACATTGAAACAACAGGTTTTACTTTGTTGTTTTTTATTTTAATGTGCTCTATGATGTTATTTGTTTTTATTTTCTTCCTATGGTTTATCCCCTGTTTGATTTTGGTATTCTGTGTGTTATATATACATTTATCTGAATTAGGGAAAGGAAGGTAAACATCAAAATGGTGAAACAAAGGACAAAGGGTGAACCAATGCAGCAATGACACTCACATGAAGATAAGTTGGAACTAAACTATAAAACCTGGCATAAGGGTTGAAGGGGAGGGAAAGTGGAAGAAAAATAAGGGAGGAGATAACAATGTTCGACAAGAAATACACTCACTACACTTTGTATTTAACTGTAACCCCTCTGTACATCACCTTGACAATAAAATTAAATTTAAAAATAATAATATATGCTACGACAGTGAAACAAGTGTTTAATAAACTTAATGTTTAGAGTTTAAGCAAATATTGGCAACTTGTATATGTGTACATTGATGTGTGCTTTGATTTTAGAATTTTATTTCATGTTTTTCTAAAGGTGCATTCATTATTGCTTGCTATAAAACAGAAAATCCAGTTCCTTCATGATGCACTGTGTGTAGCCACTAGAAATCAATCTATTTTCAGATAATCTGCTTAAGGATTAGAAGGATTAGGCCATTCTTCTTATTAACCAAACCTTCTGCATTAGATTCATTTAAAAATCAGCTCCATTAGAATAAAGGTAGGTTATGTTTTTATCTCCTAAAAAATAATGGAGACAAGCATTTGCTAAAATGAAGCTGGATTTTGATTTGTGTCCACAGCTGTTACTATTTATGGTTGTGTTTTTCAAATTGAAATTGCTATTTGACATAAATGTTAATATAAACTAGATCTGATTTTTAAAGGTTGATCATATTTTAGCATTTTGTGTTTTTATAGTTTTGTATTATTGTTATTATTATCTTTAGGTGATCATACAAAGGAGTTGCCATTTAAGAAAGAAATTTATGAATACAATGAATCTTGAATAATGTCATCCCTTTCAACATTCTCAACCATCCATCTCAACCCACCCTTTCCCTTGTTTTCTTCTTAATATTATAGGTTATATAATGGATTCTTGCCTACATTTCCTCCCTCCTGTTCTCTTTGTCTACTCTTTTCTCCTTGTTGTTGTTTTAGGTTTGTAACAGCATTTCAATAGCTTTTCCTAAGGAAAATTTACTGAATTTCTATACTTCCCCCATTTTCTACTGTTATAATATAAATTTATTATTCATTTTCCAAAGAACGTATCAAGAAGTTGCTTTCTTTCCAGGGAGGATGAATCACTGTTGCTGTATATCACTGACAGTCTGTAGCAAATGGCTTGCTTCCTAATTCTGAATTTTAACTACATGTTTGCAAACAGTAGTAACACTTTTTTTTTTTAGTGGATCTCTGATAAATCAAGATATACTGTCACTAAGATATATAGACACACATGGAATCAGTCAATCCATATTCAAGATTCTCACATATTTCTTTCACACTAAAGAACTAATAAACAAGACATTTGTATCACACACATCCTTGTCCATGAGAAGATGCTGGGGAACTATTAACATCCACTCTTGAAATACTTTGGTAGAATCAATCAAAAAAGGATCTAAAGAAGCTAAGGAATCCAAAATGACTATTTTTATGAAAGAAAAAAGAAATTTCTTCCTCACAATAGAAATATATATGTTGCTGGATGCTGGTGGCTCACACCTATAATCCTACCTACACAGTAGCCTGGGATCTGAGAATTGTAGTTGGAATCCAGATTGGGAAGGATGGGGTGTGAGACTCTTATCTCCAGTAAACTACCAAAAATCCAGACTTGGAGCAGTGGCTCAAGTGGTAGAACTCTGCTAGTCTTGAGCAATAAGGAGATCAGGTACAATGCCCAGGACCTTATTTCAAGCCTGAGAACTAGCAACAAATAAAAAAAGAAAGGGAGAGAGAGAAACAAAGATAAATATTTCCTATGATGGTGCTCATAACTCAAAAACAAAGAAAAAAAAACCTACTAAACTGGTTGTTGAAAATTTGTGTGGTTGATATACCATTTTCATGAAAGCATTGTGTTTAATATACTGGTTCTGGGGAAACTGGGCAATCCACAGTTCTTAATAAAACACTTCTCTAAGACCTACTCTTCCTCTCTCAGGTAGCAGAACGAATGTATTGTGCACTGTTGCTGAAGTGAAGGACTCCTGAGAGCTGAGGTGTCACTGTTACGTACTCACAGACAGACTCTCCAACTCCATACAAGATGATGAGCAGCAAGCCAGAGAAAACATACATAGAACTTCTGGGATTGGAGACTTCAGATCCTGAAGGCAACAACTTATTATTATTATTATTATTATTATTATTATTACTATTACTATTATTTTGCCTATGAAGCTGATTCATGGGACTTAGAGAAAGAAATAACATGGATTGTTCTGCCAGCATTCAAAATGTTTAAAGAATGATGTTTTCAATCCAACTTTTTAAACAAAAATATAGCAATAGTTTTCTATGAATGGAGTTTAAGATATTAATGAAAACGTGATATATACAAACACACACACACACACACACACACACACACCACATACAGTGGTATTCTCTGTTTTCATCAGAAAGAAAAATATTGCCCTATTCGTAAGGAAATGGAAAGAGTTGGAAAAAATTATACTAAACGAAGTAAGGCAGACCCAAAGAAACAGGCTGCATGGTTTGTGTTTGGCCGAGTTGGAGGGAATAAACTGGGAAAGATGGAGGGAGGGATGACGTTGTTCAAAAAGAAAGGCACTCGTTATCTGCTTTATGTGACTGTAACCCCTCTGTACATCACCTTTACAATAAAATTTTAAAAACTTGTTTTAAAAAGTTGCTCACTTCAAATCCTAATAGACCTGACTAATGTAAGTATGGCAAAGGTACAAAAAAGTAAACGATTTATACATTCTGTGGCAGTTCTCTTTAGGGAATTTCACTCATCAATTTTATTTATCCCATTTCATTTTTGAGAAATGAAATATCTCAAACTAATGTTATCTTTATTATGTAAATAGAAAAAGTAAACACTGGGTAATTAATATTTTGCCAAAAGTTGCAATCCCTATCCTGATTTTCAAGCCGTTTATTTTATCCAGTATCCATGATTGCCATTACTGCTCAAAAAACATTTTTCTATATTAAAAAGCAATTAATTTATATCAAGACTACTTCAAGCAGAAAGGTTATGCTTTGTTACTAAGTGGTTAAATATTGTTACATATTACTGGTAGAAAGGAAGAAAAAACAGGGAAAAGGCAGTACAACATTCATTGATGCCAGAAGATTAAACATGACTTTCTAGTGTCTTTCTGTTTGTATTTATAGTGTCATTATATTTGGTATCAGAGGACCATTTTAGAGTTTCATATTAGTATTCCTATTTACCCCTTGAATTTTTGCTTCTGTTATTTTGAAGGGACATGATGGACTTACATACATTTCTCAAATTGAATATAATTATATATTTCATTATTTCTATAAGATGTGTAAGCTGCACTAACCTTTCATTACCAGGCCAAAGAACACATTTCCCTGATGTCCTTATAAAATGATACAATATGAAGACAGTAGTGCATCACCAGTTGATGTTGGATATGTAGCACAGATATGGAAAATCACATTTAACAGAATGAAAGCAGGTTAATATTCAATATTTAGCCATACATATCATTCCCCTCGCACAAAGTAGCATAGAACATTCAAAAACTTGCATGCACAAAACCACCCCCATTAAAAAAAATAATGTGCATTATTCCCTTTTATTCTATGACCTGTTTATTGTTTTTATTTAAGTATCTCATTTTGAATGAAAGAATGTTCAGGTACATGGAGAACATGAACATAATAATAAAATTTAGTTTGTGCTGTGCAGCCATTACTTGGAGTATGGGTATTAACACAGATACACTAACTACTAGGAGAGTGTTTCCTTCTCTTGTCCATGGTCAGACTCCATTCTCTGTGCCAAATCCAATAACTACAATTCAGATCTAAATAAACTCTTTGCCAGGTTCCTCACCTCTATTTGACATTATTGATGTTGCCCTCCTTAAAATGCTCTCAATTCTTTTGACTTCAGTGACTCCACTTTTCTTTATTCACTTTTTTATCTCTTTGTGCTTCCTTCATGGAGTTGACTTCCTCTTTCTGTCATAAATATTCATATCTCTAGGTGTCCTCAGCTAATTCCTTTTCTACCCCTGCCATGTCCAAGTGGGTGATCTCATCCACTCGACATAATTTTCGTTTTAATGCTAATAATTCTGTAATCTATAGGTGGGAAAGAATTCATTCTGAAATCAGAACTGTAGCCTATGCCACCGACACATTTTCTACAGAACATCTTTGAGATAAGTGTGCTGTCATATTCAAAATAATCTCACTTGTCTTCATAATCGGCAGGTGCAAAGACCTCTGTGCTTGACATGAATAATAATATCATTGATTTTTTTTTTTTGTCCATGCACTCCTTCTAAAATCTTGGGTATCACTCAGTAATTACCAATCTTCTTTATTACAACTTAGTGAATCCAAAATACTCTGATTATCACTTCTGAATATCAAGGATGTTTGTACCCATTTCCCCTCTTCTGCCAAAAAAAAATTAGTTTGTATGTCCAATTTTCCTTCTTTTGTTTGGTATGCTCTCATTCTAATTTATGAATAGAATTAGATAGGAATTCTGCCTGCCATCTTTAAGCCATTTCCCAATAATTAACACTGATTGAGTGTCTTGTTTATGCAATATGCTTTAATCTACTTGGTTGAAATGGGGTTTATGTATAACACAATCCACGTTTTTAAATACAGAGTGTACTATCTTTTAATTAATGGCATATCCATTCTATTAGTTCTTTTATACTGTCATATAAAATTCTCAAGTGCAATTTATTCTTCCTTTCTTCCTCTCTCCGTCTCTTCCTTCCTTTGTTCCTTCGTTCCTTCGTTCATTCGTTCCTTCCTTCCTCCTTTCCTTTCTTTTTTTTTATTTTTTGAGAGTTTCTCTATAAAAACCAGGGAGTCCTCAAACTTTCAAACTTCCTAGCCTCACATGTGTACCACCACATCTGGGTTAGTATTGATTCTTAACAACAAAACAATATCATAAATCTTTGTCATTAGGTCAGCATCCAGATGAAATAATCTCTGAAGATTAGTAATTGTTTTAAATTTACACATCTTATAATTAATGGATATGCTACTAAAATAGACATATAACATCCAAATGCATTTTAATTTGGGGCCTTAAACATTACACTAACATACATACGTATTAGTGTATTTATGAATATGTGTATATACACATGCACATACATACATGCATGTGCTTGCCATTTTTTCTTATTTATTGTCAAAGTGATGTACAGAAAGGTTACAGTTTCATACGTTAGGCCTTGGGTACATTTATTGTACTGTTTGTGCTTGACATTAATATTAACTTACTGGTTTTAAACTTTAAGAGATGCCTATAAAATTATGACATTTATTATGGCATCTAAGTTATGTTCTTTGTATGATTCAATAAAATAACATGCATAACAGAATGCAACTTTATATTAAATAGTTTCACTTTCTTTCATGAGATTTTTATCTGTAGTTAATTGTCATTTGCATGTCCATCAAATGAATACTTCAAAGAACATCAGGCTCTGTACTTTTAGATCTCGACTTAATGGACAAACTGAAAAAGCAGTTTTTCTCTCTACTTTAGTGTACATGTAAAGACTAATTCAAAACAGTACTGTTCTCACAGAATTAGAGAAATACGGCTGTAAAACCATCATTTCACAGGTCCAATACACGTAGGGAACAACCATAGTTAATAACTAGTTGGTTATTCATTGATATTCTTCTTGTCACTAGGTAGCAAGATATAAAATTTGGGCTTATCTAGGAGGAGCTAAATTGCTGTTGTTTACAATACCAGAAATACAATGCTGCCTAAGCAGGATTGTTATTTCTATGAATCCACAACAGATTTCCACAAAGAGCCAAACCTCATAACCTCTGGCAATATCAATAAAATAGTTGTTAGCTATTAGGCAATTTCAAGATTTGCTTTTCCACGTATCTACACACTGTCTTAAATAGTGTTTGGACTAACATTTCCACCAACAGTGTGTCAAAACTCCTTCTTCCCAGAATAGTCTCCAGCATTTGTTGTTCATATTCTCAACAATGGTCATTTGTTATTTTTCTTTGAATGTCTTTTTTGGCTAAATACGCTTACCATTTCCTCATGTATTTAATGGCCATTTATGAAGTGTGAGAAATGTCTTTTCAACTCCATTGCCCATTTATTTATTGGGGTTACCGATTCACTTGGAGGCTAGGTTTTTAAATTCCTTGTATATTCTGGTTATGAGAACTTGTCAGAAAGAAATGACCTTTAAACCAGTGGAACACTGATTATAAATACCCTGCTCCATATGATATACCTATTTCTTTTCATCTCAACCTAAACATGTCTGAACTTTTAAGTACCTCTCTCTGTGTGTCACTCTCTCACTCTCTGTGTCCCTCCCTGCCTTCTTTATTTCCTTACTTTCTACATCTGCCTGCACACAAACATATTTAACTGATGGCAAACCTCATTTTCAACCTCTACCTATCTTGATATTTTAAGGACCCCACTTTTTGTACACCTCAATTTAAAATGCAGATTTCTACTCTTTCCACTTTGAGAATACATACATTCGTTTAGTCCTAAACTCTATTTTCCTTTCCCTTGCCCTGTGCTATTTACATTTTTTCCTCAAAAACTCTAAAACAAAAATAAACAAGCAACAATAAGAAATTTAAATAAATACAATTTGGCCAACACCTTGTTTTTAGCCTGAAAATAATTTGACCTACCTTCTAACAAAAAAGTCACATAATAAATCTCTATCTTTTTAAGCTTCTATCCATCAGAACAGTAATACAAAACTAACTTTCTCACTCTGAGATAGACAGTCAAAGAAGGACACACAGGCACACACATTTCAGACTTATAAGGGTCTGACTCTAGGCCCTATAATCTCTCTGTCACAGTAACCACTTTGGGAAGACTATATTTTCTCTAGCAGTCTCTGAATTGTGGATCAAGGACAAATTTTATAACAGTAGGCATCATAATTTCTGGTGCTGACATAATAATACCTTCACAGAGTAAAGATATAATATTTTGACATCAGATTTTATGGAAGGTGAGTATAAAAATAACATTATTTTGAAGAATATGTCTGTTTCTTCTTTAAACTTGCAGTAGAATCTACAGTCCCATAGGCTTTACAAAGCCAGTTGTATCAGAACCTGATTGACAAATACCATCTTTATACTTATTGATAGGAAGCATTGTTCCCATGGAATGCACTATAAAACTACAACAAAACTCCACTTTGTAATAGACTGTGTTTCTCCTTCTCTTGTTTTTGTATCCAAAAATGAAGAGCACCATTCACCAACGTAAATTATAAGACCCTAGTAACCACAATCAAATATATCCTGACAAATACATCAAAATTCAGTCTGAGTCAAACAACATATATTTTTGTAGGAGGATATTTGTTGTATTTAAAATTCTTCTGTATGCAGAGGTAAATAAATAATTCAAATACACATCATAGGATCCCCTGGTCTATGTGTACTGTGGTGGGCAATTAACAGCTCTGACCCACTTTACTATAGAGACGTTATATTTTAATCATACTGTATAATGTGTATTGGCTTTTGTAGGTAATTTTGCTTTCCAATGGCAACTCTGGATATTTATAATATCTTTCTAATAGGCTTTCTTGGAAAGGATTCAGAGGTTCTGATGGCTCCAAAGAAGTGCCAATGTAGAATAAGGGGTGTCAGGTAGATGGAAATTTCTGGGAGTGACCTATTGTTTTCTACTTTCAAGCTAACTATACATACCTCAACATACATGTAAAATGTTACATGTATATGTATGTAAATATATGGACATATGCCACTTTATCTGGTAGTCAGTGGTCTAAATGAGTGTATGATTGGAGTATTTTATTTTATTTTACTTATTTTTATTTATTTATTTATTTTTTGGTCAGTCCTGGGGCTTGGACTCAGGGCCTGAGCACTGTCCCTGGCTTCTTCTTGCTCAAGGCTAGCACTCTGCCACTTGAGCCACAGCGCCACTTCTGGCCATTTTCTGTATATGTGGTGCTGGAGAATCGAACCCAGGGCCTCATGTATACAAGGCAAGCACTCTTGCCACTAGGCCATATCCCCAGCCCCGGAGTATTTTATTTTAGGAAACTATTGTAGGGAATAGGAATGAAGAAATACAAGTGTAAAAGAAGAAAGAAGAAAAAGCCATCATCAAGCGACATTATCACAAAGTCATCATCCTCTGGGCTTCCCCTACCTCTGAGAAACTCTAATGATCTGGAGTTGGATATCCTTGGACAAAAGCAAAGAGCATTTATGCACTCAACCCTTCTACTCTGTTTGACCAGAGTTGATCATGGAGTGTCAGCTTCCTTACTCTCTCAGTTTTGTACTGCAGGAAGACAGATCTCCCCAAGCAGCCTACCTTATAGGGGTCCTAGAACAGCAAGAGAGAGAAAAACAGTTCTGCTAGGACAAGCAATTCTAATGTACATCATTAATCAAGCTGGTTATTGCAGTGATGGGCAGTGTAAAAGGTAAAGCTTGAGATACAGGATATGTGTAGACAGAAGTAATTCTGTGTAAGTATTCACACGCAAGCTCAATTTTTTCCTGAGGAGGAGCTGCCAACATATGAAAGTACATAATGCACAAATACTTGCCGTATGATTTCCATGGTTATAACTAAGAGTGAATAAGCATTTTACACGGTACATCTAGTTAAACTGTGTAATTACATCTACATTACTTAGAGTCATCTTGAGAGCTGACTCTTCATTCAAATGAATCGACAGCCATTTATGGATCATGATTAAGAGCATAACTCCTTATTCTCTTTGTCAGGACTCAGTAGAGGGTCAGTCAGATGATAAGCATTCTAGACATCACTGTCTGGAGTCACTGGTGCAATTACTAACTTATGCTATTTTAGGACAAAATCCTCCACAGACACACATAAACAAATGGAGGTGACTATGTAACAATAAAACTTATTTTTACAAAGGTAAGCAGCAATTTACTGACCATTGTTTAAATAATAGAAAGAAAAAGGTTCCATATAATGTGAGATGTACAAAAATACATATAAAATTAGATAAAAAGCTTGCAAAACTGAGATAATGGAAATTGCCAGACATCATTTGAGTGCTTTGTATTAAAACCTGTGAAATCAGCACACACTGAGTGACAGCTCATTTGCTGAGAAGGTAGGCAATAGCCATGGCATTGAAATCAGGAAACCTTGTTTCTGTTCCTTTCTTTTGTACTTTGCTCTTATGATATTAGGAGCAGCATGAGCTTTTCTATGCTCAAATTTACCATTTATAAAATCCATATCACATAGGAGACTTCCCATAATTATTGTGGAAAGCTAAGTGCATACAAGTGCTTGCTACAACTCTGAGTTTGCCACATAATAGATGTTCAACAAATATCAGTCAACTCTCACTTGGGTAGTTTGCAAAGGTGTCATCGTTCTAGTTAGTGTCGTCCATTAAGCTGTTAACGGTGCTCACATTATCTGACTCAATATACAGCAATGGAGATCTTGCCTTAAAGAACACAGTTGTGTGAGAGAAAGTAAAATAAGGGCTCATGCTAGAGGCAGAACCATAACAGATACTCCATGGGGTGGGGAAACATGGAAAGGAATTTAAGTATCCCAGTACCACTACTAAGAAATAACTGGTGGCTCCTTGAATCATTGGGGTCTATGATTTTTTAATTATATTCGTGATTGCTATTAGAAAATTGAATTAACACTAGTAATAGTCTTTATCTTTTGGTAACAGCTGACTTTATGAAGCAGGGTTTACCTGAAGAGCTTTTAAAGCAGAAATCATAGCAAGCAATTCATTTTGGCTAGCATTCTCCTCCTCAAAGATTATTATCTAATGGTGCTGCTTCTGCAAGAGATAGGTAACTACATGATTCACTCAAAATGGACTTGCATCCTGAAAAAGAAAATAGAAGAGAAAAGCCTTTCCAGGAATACATCACTTAAAGATGGGGAGGCCTCATCTGTCCGTTCAATAAAGTCAGCTTAGTGGACTAGGCGCTTCTTCTTTTAGACTAGGTTTTGCTTTAACATCAGCAACTGAGAATTCACAAGTGCAATATTCACTTACTGGGGATCAATAGGCTTCCTTCTAAAAACTCTTCTATCATCAGCAGGTAGGGGAATCTTGTGTAGTTACTGACTTTCTTGGCTGCTGCTCTGGAGTGGCTACCGTTTCAGAAAATAGTGCAAGCCTTTGCAGGAAGTGGATGGAATTCAGTGTGAAATCATTCTCTTCACAACACCATGGTCTGTGGGGACCTATCTACAACGTCATTCAAGGCTTTCTGATTGCCTCTTACAAGGCTGCTGATGTAATATCTGGCAGAAGTGCAGAGACATGGATTGGAGGGAAAGGGGAAACTGTGGGCATCCTAATTTATCTAGGTCAGTAAATTGTGTGAGTACCAATCCTTCTGGGTAGTTTCATCATAATTATGCCATTATTCAGTTACTATAGTGATTTGCTTGTTGCTGTTTCATGATCTTTTTTTTTTTTAATCTTTCACTCATTAATCCCACCAATGCGCATTGCTTCTTATCTGGCTCAGATCTTAGATTTAAATAAGATTTAATGAAACAAAGAGAATGACATCTCTGATTGCAAGGAGGTTGTAATCCAATTGAGAAGAAAACATAAACGGGCTGGGAATATGGCCTAGTGGCAAGAGCACTTGCCTCCTACACATGAAGCTCTCTGTTCTATTCCCCAGCACCACATATATGGAAAATGGCCAGAAGGGGCGCTGTGGCTCAGGTGGCAGAGTGCTAGCCTTGAGCGGGAAGAAGCCAGGGACAGTGCTCAGGCCCTGAGTCCAAGGCCCAGGACTGGCCAAAAAAAAAAAAGAAAACATAAACTTAAAGTATAAAAGTCTCCTGAAGATGTTCTGTGACATAAACATTATTTTATTATGAATCTGACCCTTTATGGAGATATTTATTACCACCCCCCCACCACATATATGAAGTGTGAGATTTACATAAAGTTCCAAATTTTATGTTAAGAACTGATTCAAAAAACCTACTTATATCTGTATTGAGTATCCTAGAGTTCTATATTTTTTAAAAATCTTTTGTAGCATAACTCAGCATCTAAGAATATGTCAAAACTATTTATTTGGAATTTGGTTCTTAAATTATACATGTTGGTTGTTAAATTTTATATATTCCTCTATTTAACCTTGACGTTATTTTAGGCCATTTTTAATGTATGAACCCTGGACCTTACAAGTCAGGTTCTCTGAGTGAGGAAGAAACAACTCACCAAACCCTTTTCTAGAAAATTCATTCGGAAACTTTCTAAATCCATTTATCTACACAAATTCCTACAATTTTTGTAGGATAATCAGCCCAAAGCAGGTGATTAAAGACTTCAGGAGCACATGCAAAAGACAGTTACTAAATTCAAGAAGCCAAATGATAAGGAACTGAAACACAACAAAGAACTAGAGGAAGAAGAACATAATAAAAGTTAGCTCATAAATAGCTAGCCTGAATCCAGTGGGTATTGCAAGGAAGTTGCAAAATGACATACAGACTCAAAATTTATGAAGACGTGGGGTTGGTATTTATTTGAATGTTATCTGCATAGACATCATAGCTAAACCCAATGCCTTTATTGAGACTGAGTAGGGAGACTGAATTTAGAAAATAAAGTGAGAAAAGTGTCTAAGGGGTATAATCTCTTAATATGATGACCCTGCACCAAAGTTTACTCTTTTATCCACTCAGCATGTGCTGATGGATTTATTTTAGGCCTGATAGAAGTTAGCCTCAATGTTACAATAATAATGTGTGGGGTTGTGGGGGAAAAGAGAGACAGACAGAGACAGAGACAAAAATAGACAGAGTCTAGGAAATGGATCCAAATATATCTTTGAAAGGTATATCTTCAGTGACTTACTTTCCCCATTTTGGTTCCAGTTCTGAATAACCTGTTCTGCTATGAGTTCATCACTAGATTATTTGGTGGGTGATGGTAGAAACTTTATGATCTCTTCAGCTTTTGAGAACCCATCAGATGGTGATAAATTCTTTAACATAGACAATCTGCGAGCCACTTCATAATGAATCATAACAGGGGATTGTGAAGGACACAGTTCAACCTTAACATCCATAAGAGTGACTAATATAACCATAATTACTATTTCCTAATCATAACTCATGAATTGCATATATTGTTTAATATAACATTATATATATATTAGTTTGATTACTAAAACTCTGAAAGAGAATATGAAGGGCAGGCATAAAAATAAGAAAAAGGAAGAAAGCTATAGAAATGATAAAGGGCAAATAAATGCCAAGTTGGAAAATAAAACAGTGTTTACCTCACCTTTACATGGAAATAACAGGGAAAATAAGGGGAAGGCATGTTTAAAGGTAGAAAAACACTAAAGGAAAGAAAGCAATGCATGTTTACATATACACACTTACAAACACTTAAACACAAATATATGGATATATACATATACATACACACATACATACATATATACACATATATTTCCATCTAGTTATCTGTATACAATTTTACTATCCACTAATTAAGAGGATAATACATGAAAGACCTAAACACATTTTTTTGTGGAAAGTAGAATTTTTCATTAATAAAAAATATGGAATTAACTAAATTTCATTACATAAAGAAATATGCATGTGTATAAAATATAAACTAGATTTTGAAGGGTTTCTATCAACTCATATTTTGGTGCAATTTAAATTGCAGCATTGATGGAAAAAGCTCCAGGAAGAGCCACATTATGGGTTAGACTATGGGGATGAACGGTCTCAATGTCAACCAAACAAGGACAGATGACCATCAAACCCACGTGTAAAACATACACAGACTTGTTTGAGGCAGTTAATTATTAAGGGAAACTGTTGGAGAACAGCAGACAAGAGAGGCCTCCTTTGCTTAGTACTTTCAGTGTCCATACATTAGAGGCCCAGCAGGAGCAGACATCAGATGTTGGAAAAAAAAATCCAGACTTTTGATCTATAGAAATTTTAGCATATAGGAATGAGGTATCACTACTCCTTCACCCAGCATCTTCAGATGCTGTTTCATTACAGGACAGGGTTAGTCTGCTGATTAAGTATTTCTAGATAGTCCAAATTATTCCACTGTCACTGATTCATTGATCATGGGTTAATGGTCATTTTCCACCTTGTCCTTTTCATATGTCACTGTGTGTTTTAGCCAAGAAATTAATAGTGTGGGATTTAGGAATTGTCTTTCATTATTAGAAGGATATCCTCCTGCATATTACAAAGTAACTCCACCATATATCTAAACATATGGTTTATACCAGTTGCTGTATTGAGTAGTCAATTTCAATAGCTTTGCTTGGTTATTACAACAGCATCATGAGATAAGCATGGATCTCGCTGGTTGAGAAGAAAAAAAGTTAAGATCTCATGACGGCTGCATTGACTTTGTACTTTTATATCATCGAGAAGTAAAAGAGCAAGTTAGGATTTGTTTAGACCAAATTTGACTCAAAATGTGTTGGAAAGAAGAGAAAGTGGTACAGGCACAACTGGAACACCCACTCCATAGGTGTACACTGTCTACTGTGGGTACCATTTATACCAAACTTTCTTTCCTCTGGCCTGTAGCATCACGTAACTAGGCCAATACTTCTGTAGGACACAAAACTATCTAGGATCTGTTCAGAGGATTTTCCTTTGGATACCTGTGTGTGTACATGTGTGCCTATAGCATGAGTCACAGTGGACAGCCATAACTCATTTGTCTCTTTTAATTTCACCACACACACACACACACACACACACACACACACACACACACACACACACACGAGCCCTGATCCAGAACTGTGACTGGCACAGCTGTTCTATTATCTATAATTACATAGGACTAAGGGTAGTCTGCTGTCTGGCATTATCAGCTTATCCTCTTTCCAGGGCTCAGTCAGGGATCTGGCTGACTATGCCAGCTGGAGCTCAGCACAGGAAATTCATCCCTATTAATAAATTACTTTTAAATCATTCTCCATGAGAGGCCCATGAAGTGGAGGCTGAAGTGAAACAAAGGGTAGAGTCTTCTCTACTCTGTCCTATGAGAACAAAAGATCTCGCAAACATTTACTAATCTAGGTAATAAATGTTTCAACATGACAGGTGAGCTACTACTTCACCCAGATGCTTTTTTCTATCCCATAATTTATCTTTGTTCATTTTCAATATGCTTTGTAAAATATATCCTTCTAATCTCTATTAATAGAAAAAAGAGAAGACTTGGCTTTGTAAATGAATAGAAGAACAAGGAAAGAATAAAGTGACCAAATCATAGGACCAAGAGTGAAATAAGGAGAACAATATATATACTTTTGCTCACATACACATACTTTTGCTTACCTTGTCAAACCTCTTAGCCTTTTTAAACATTAGTTTCTTCAATTAATACACAAATGGGATGAGTGACATCAGAAGTTTTCTTGTGTATGTGTGTGTTTGTTGTGTGTGAGTACATGAATGTGTGTGTGTGTGTGTGTGTGTGTGTGTGTGTGCGTGCTGGGGGGTTGAACTCAGGACTTGGATGCTCTCCCTTCATTTTCTGCCACTTCCTTGAGACACAGATTCCACATCTGTTTTTTTTAGGGTTCAATTAAAGATAAGAGTTTCACACACTTTCCTGCCTGGGCTGACTTCAAACCTAGGTCTTCAAATCTCAGCCTCCTAAATAGCTAGGAATACATGTGGGCGCTACCGCTGGTACCCTCAAGTAATTTACTGAGGGGGTGTAGAGAACTAAGGTAAATGATTCCATGTGTCAAGAGTCCAATGAAATAATCTGTTAATAAAGTATTGATTTAACTGTCAAGGTTATAAATGGTTATAGTTTTAAAATTTAAGGTCATTGGATTCAATTTTCCACATGTTCTTGCTTCATTAGATTCTTTTTCTCTTGGGAGAGATCATAGATTACCTCAAACTAGTTCAAAAACCAATGGTTTGAATGTCATGCTGCAATAATATTTATTTCTTGATTTTATACACTCAGGATAAGGAAGCACTTATATTCAAAGCACGTGAGAACTGAAGCACCATCATTAGCCAGGAACCTGCACTCTATAAACTCAAGGTATTTGTGTGTGTGTGTGCATGTGTGTGCACACGCATGCACACTCACCCATCCTGGGACTGAATGAGGGACTGGGTAGATCTTTGAGCTTTTATGCCCAAAGCTAGTGTTCTACCACTTGAGCCACAGCCCCACTTTTGGCTTTTGGGTGGTTTATTAGAGATAATAGCTTCATGGTCTTTCTTGCTGTGGCTAGCTAGCTTTGAACTGCAATCTTCTTCCAATTTCAGTTTAATTCAGTCCAATTTCAGAATAATTAGGATTAGAAATTTGGACCCTGACATCTTACTGAAGTTCTTCAGGCTGTATCGTCTCTCTAAAAGACAGATTTCTCCTGCTTTGCACTGTACATGTTTGGGCACAGCTGAATTCCTTATTGTATATGAAAGTGAAGTTCCAATGCTTGTGATTTATAATGAACACTGCTTGTGCCTCAAGTCCCAATCTCACCAAATAAAATCATATAGCTATTTATGAAGCTTGTGCATTGTATGGTACACAACACTTGTCTCTGTGAGTCCTGATAGCTGGATTAAGAAAATTAAATATTGAAGAACAGACCATTATAATATGATTTTTTTAATTTAACTTTTTTCCATACTTTGTAGGCAAGGGCTCTAACACTTGAACTCTACCCCCAGAACATTTACCATTAGCTTACTTTCCAGATAGAATCATGCTTCTTGTCCCTGGCTGGACTCAGCCATAATCTTACTTCCATTCTCTGAGTATTTAGGATTAATGCGATGTACCTAACCTAATCTTTCTACTGGGGTTAGAACTCAGGGCCTTACATGGCTAGGCAGGAGGTTGACCGCATGAACCATGCCTTACTCTTTTCCTACTTTTATGACTTATCATTATATACTTACTGCCTTCTTTCCTTCCTTCCTTCCTTCCTTCCTTCCTTCCTTCCTTCCTTTCTTCCTTCCTTCCTTCCCTTCCTTTCCTTTTTTTTCTCTCTCTTTCTTGTTGCTTACTTCCTTGTGAAGAGTCGATCTTTGGCCATGACTTTCTTAACTGAGGCTTCCTGTAGCAAGTTGAATGAAAAGTATGCAGCAGTCTGTCCAGATAATTGATTGAGATGAAATGTCTCACTAACTTCTTGCCCAAGCTATTCTATACCTATGATCGCCTCCTGATCTCAGGTTATGATTAGCAGAGATTATAGACATGGACTACCCTACTGGGATACAGTCACTTTTTTTTTTAACTTCCTGGAGTGTGAGCTCAAGGCCTTGCATTTGCTAGACCTGAAACCACTTGTACTACATCTTTAGCTTCTGCTATGATTTTATAGTGGGTAGATTTGTAGTTAAAGTTCTTAGGCCTATAAAGGCAGAGTGACTACAATAAAGTTGGAGATTATTATATTGACTTGGCACAAACTTTGGTTTACATTACTGTGGTAACTTTGTATCTGTGCCTAATACAGATATTTCTGTTATGTGACATTTCCCAATATGCTCTCCAATCATATAATCCCAGGGGCTGAGAGATGTTGCTTATAATGATCTCCACCTTCCTCTGAAACAATGGAGTTCTACACAAACCAAAAAGGGATGTCTTTGTTGAAATTTCAGTTTTGTTCATCACTTAGAGTTTAGCAGGGTAGATGTGTGACACTCCAGAGAAACAAGACAAGAATACCCATGAATTCTTCAAGTTTTGATAGTATTGTCCTTGATTATTTCTCTGTTTACTTCTGATAGGAAAGTCTCACTATGATGACCACATTGGTCTCGGCTGAGCTGAGGATGCTTAGAAACCCATGCAGTAAGCTACAATGACCCTCACCCCCCTTCTTCATGCCATGATAATGCTTTCCCACAGTGCCACCTATCTCAGAGCCAGAAGTATTATGCAAGCTTCATTGCACTAGGTGGTTTGAAAGTGGTGACAAATGAATTAACTCAAGTACAGTAGTCTCTATGGAGAGCTCAAATAGAGTACGTTTTTAGAAAGACAAAGTCAGAGTCCAAGAAAATAAGCACTAGGAAATGGGTACTTGCAAGAGGGGGAGTAGCACCAAGGGAAGAGGAGAAGTCAACCAAAGGGGGGAAAGGGGAGAGAATGCAGTCAAGAACATGGCAGACACTACAAAATCAAGAAAAAGAATGGAATAGGTGGGTCAGAGGGGGTAGGAAGGTTGAAAGGGGTGACACTGATTGAGATGCATTGTATTCATATACTGACTCCCTTTATAAAATCACTTAAAGATAATATTAAAAAATAGAAGCACCACAATAATGACCTTCAAAGAAATCATGGTCCTGGGTTTCTCCCCATCCTTGCACAGTGTTGAGTAAATATTGAGATTCAAATGTCTGCTGAATTGATGGTACTGGAAACTCATTTGCTTTAGTCTAATTAAGTTCCTCTTTCTAGGTGTAATCTGGCTTTTTAATTGTGCACATTTCAGCTTTAAAAAATTTAGAAAAGGAGAATGTAGTCACAAAATGGACCCAAATTCCGCTGGGGTTGATGATCGTGTTTTATTATCTGCTGTTTGTTAGCTATTAGACAGCAAAATCTGAAGTTTTGTAAACCCAGGAGTGATTAAAGTAGGGCAGGCTCACTAACTCCATGTGGTACTTTGCCATGAGACTCAGATGAACTGTTTTGTTTAATATTGTTTGTTTCCCTTTGTTATGAAAGATCCTCAAGAGCATCTCTGTTCTCTCAGAGGAACTTGTGGAAATTGCCAAGTGAGTATTTAAGCAAACAGCCCCAGGACATATTAATAGCCTCTCATTTATCCAGAGAAAATAGCCTATTATCATCACATATCCATAAGATCTCCATGTCAGCTTAGCTTTTGAATCTTGCAGGCTCGTATACGTTTAGCCACAGCTGTGTGTGAAATATTATGTAATTAAATTTTACATTACATCAGTCCAACTGCATAATAAAATGTCATCCGTTTAATTTTGGTTTCCAAACGTACTTTATAAGTAACTTTGAGAAAAATATTACATGTGATTCATACCACAAGTTGTTATGTACGCATGTTCTAGCATATTTATGATATTATGCTACCTGCCAAATGATACACTAAATTCAAATATGGACATGCTAATTTCCCTTGTGTTGACAATATGAAGTCCTAAGCATTATTCTTTAAACAGAACATAATCAGTTTACTGAAATCATAAAATGGACTTTCCCCAAATGTACTTATTTTCTTCACTTATTCAAAGAAACCAACTAAATCATTCCTCAAATACCACTAGACAATGTAAAAGTTTAAAAATATACATACAAGTATATACCTATACAATAAACATTTTGGAATGGTTATAGTTCAGTTACAGAAAGGGAATACTCATGTATTCATAATCAGGTATGAATTTTTTTAACAGTGTTCCATGTCAAAATTATTAGAAAACTAATTTTTTTCAAAAATGACTGGTTAAAGGAAACTAAGTACGGCATGCTAGATTAGAGGTATGCTTAAGATAAAAAATAAATTGAAGCTATTATAATATTGAATAATTGAATATCATATCACTAAATAATTGAAATCATATGTCCAATCCTAGATACACAAAGGAAAGAAGGAAGGAAGGAAGGAAGGAAGGAAGGAAGGACTAGGAAGGACAGACTCAGGAAGGGAGGGAGGGAAGAGAGAAGGAGGGAAGAAAGAAAAGAAAGAAGAAAAATCAGAAATGAAGGAGAAAATTGGATATTAATTTTATTCTTCAAGTAGAATTTATAAATGTTTTTTAGAAGACAGTAGAATAATTATGCTTTGTTACAATCAAAGTTTCAATAACTTGCTTCATAGACATTTTGTAGTTTTAGCCTAAACAAGGTACTGTGGTGACTATGTTTGTGGCATGAGAAAAATGAGCTCAGATCCATCATATGCATTGTGGTATAGATGACACTACTGGGTTTAGTCCCAGATAAATTATAAATAATTGGATCATTGGATTAAATTAAAAGTGTGACATGACCAAAATAAAAATGAGTTCATTTGTTTATATAAAACAGAGACTCATAACCAACACTTCTATCAACATGATGTAAGCAAAAATGCTAGGCACAGTGGGCAGAAGATAGTTTTAAAAGTTATGCAGCTTCTTTGAGTCCTAACTGATTGAGGGGCCTGCTAATATGATTGCCCCAGAAGAACTGGGCAAAGTAATGTAGCAGCACTATGTTCAATTGAATCAGTGCTGATTTTCCAATTACTCAAATAAATAATGTGAGGAAAAAAATACAGTACTTAAAGGGTGCATCAAGGAAACAACTATATATACATATTGGCAATCTAAGGTCTCTTACACAGAAATTTCAGGTTCTCCAATACTTATAAGCTGTAAGCACTGATCACAGATTTGGAATAGTGGCACTGGAAATCAGTTCAATACTACATACAGAGCATATAAATATGAAACAATATGTAAGTTTTCCTACAAAGCCTGTTATTGTGAACTGTAGTCTCTCTCTCTCTCTCTCTCTCTCTCTCTCTCTCTCTCTCTCTCTCTCTCTCTCTCTTTCACTTTCTCTCTCACACATACACAATGAAAAGAAATTTTTGGTGTATTAAATCAATAAATTGATTCATTTATATTAATTCAGAAATATACAAGTTTGAAATTGTTCTTTGCTGCTTATACTTAGTCATTTCCATTCATTTATGTAGAAGCCATTATTTTAACACAAAATATCTTCTAAGCATTACTCAATTAAGTGAATTGTGATAAACAGAAGAGACATGGTCTGTCTTAGTTAAGTTCTCATATTGTATAGTGAATTAAGATAAACAAAAAATGCAAACAAAATGATACAAGGATTTGTATGAAAGGGTAGAGTGCCAAGGAAACTATTAGAAAGGACTCCAAACACCAATAGACTATACATTTTGAAACCTACTTGAGAAACCTACTCATTTCCTCTACTAGTTCTACTTTACACTTTCTTGGTTCTCTCTTATTCTTTAGTCTGTAAAGATGGCACTTCCTGGTTTCTTATTTCCCCCAAATTTCTGTCCAATTTCACCAAAAATATGCACAAGAAAAAAATGATTTTGAAAATTATCCTTCTGCTGAATGATCTCCAGTGCTATGGCTCTATTAATGGTATGCTTCCCTGTAGCTTTCCTTCAAAACTTTATTTTATAAGATTCTAACAGCAACAAGATCAACTCCTTCTCTATGTCAATGTGGAATAGTAGTAACTTCCATCTTTTACTAGCTTGTGTATAACTCATCATTATTTCTCTTTTACTTGAATTCTGTATAAAACTCCGTAAATAACTCCTCAGCACATTACATTTAGTTAAGCAATTCTGTGTGCATCATGTCCTGCTAGGACAGTGACTAATTGAGCTTATTGAGAAGATAAAACCTACTTAGTCTACAGATGATAGCAACCAAATATATCACCACGAGAAACCAAATCAAGTACAGACATATGGTAAATAATCTACATAACATTGATAGTGTTTTCTCTAAACTGTAGTCTTCTTATTTGTACAAATAAACTTCCTTGGGCAATGAAAAGAAGGTTATATTATATCTACAAGGTAATAAATGTTTAAACTGATAACTGCTAGATGATAAACATAAATAGATAAGCTGATGCTAGATTATAGAAAGATAAATAATATATATTAGATACTTAGAAGATAGGTAATAAATATATACAGAGATAAATGATATAGAGATGACAGACAGGTGGAAAGGTAGATAGGTATGGTTGATTACAAAATAAAAATATCATTTAATTTGTTTAACATTGTGTGTAGAGAGCCTCGTATATCAGAATGCACAACCAGACAACAGAAAAAAAATAATTTCATAAAATTTACCAGGGTTTGAGAATTCACTTATTCTGAATCTGAAGAGAATTTATCATTTCTGTGGTTGTATAATTTTAGGAAACCACATACCATACAAATCTTCATAGATTTTGGTCTCAGAGTAAAATATTTAAGCTAATCTGAAAATATTTCAAGTATACCTAAGAACTTTAACTTTAAATTTATTGCCTCACATTAATTTAGAGGTCATTGCAACTCAAATGCATGCAATACTCTCGATAATTACATTTTCAGTGTTAGAGCTTGGACCTTCAGAAACACAAATGCATTCACAATAGGACAGATATTCTTAACAGTCCAATTAAACCAACTCAACTGGTACACCATGGCAATTTAAGTGATGTTGCTATTTTTAATGAAGTCATTACCTGCTAAGCATCTCCATGCAAATTATTTGATAACCTGTTACAATAATTTTCTTTTTGTAAAATTTTAACAAGTTTAAAGAATTCAAGAAACTGTAAAGGAAAAAGAAAGATTGAGCCTGCAACTATCCACGGTAGAGGAGACAGTACATGAAGTGTCTCCTGACTAGGTAGGGCCTGCTTCATTTGTGATGTTCAATGAATATTGATTAGCAATTAACCATGGCTACACTCAAGGCTAAGACAAATTACTGGAATAAATTTAGAGTGGACAATGTGATATGCAATCTATATTGATCAGGTCGCAGGAAGAAACCTGGGAAGTGCTTTAAACTTGATGTGGCTAGAGCTATTTCTTGAACCAGTGTTTCGTCCAATTATATAAGGGCTATCATTACAAATGTCAAGAAATTGCTAAGGAAAAAAAAGACATTGCAAAGGAAGCAATTAGATCTGGGATAGGTTCCAAAAGTGTCATATTTGCTTGCAAAATGAAATGAGTAAATAAAATCCATGTTTGACATGTCACAGGATCATAAGTGTTATTAATAGCTCAACAGTTGCACTTTTCTCCCTGGATTTTGATTGTCATTTATTCATCTGTTTTTTTTTTTCCCATGGAAGAATAGATGCTATGTATAAAATCTCTAGCTATCCCAAGTTGCACTCACACAGAGGGCAAAATGAATGGTTGTTCCACTGAATATGAGATTTGATATACTGTAGACCTTTGGAAAAAATATACAATATGTTCTCAGTCAATTCATTTGATTCCCCCCCCCCATAATCAGATGAATTAAGATTTTCCATATGAGGAAGTTTACATGTAGAACAATTTCTAAGCAATAACATCAAGAAAATGATTCATCTCTTTGCTGGCTTCACTATTTCTCAAAAAAATATCTTTGTGCAGAAGAAGAAACAAAATATAAACTGATTTCAGTCATTTAACTCAGAAAAATGTAGATAAATACTGAGTATTTGTAACCTACAATGCCCGAAATATATTATTTTATCTTTATTCCTGACAATTAAAAGTTTTACAGAATAGGACATTGCTCAAGTTTTAAACGGTTTCTGATAAACATAAAAGAAAGAAAGCATCAGTTTCTCTCAATGAATAATTACAGTTTTAGTGATGTATGGTATAGTGGGTTGTACTATAGTATAGATGATTCTTTTTTAAAAAATTTATTTATTGTCAAAGTGATGTCCAGAGGGGATTACAGTTTCATATGTAAGGCAGTGAGTACAATCTTTCTTTCTTCACAATCAACACATAAATATATAAATAAATGATTTTTCTTGCTGAGGAACTGCTATGCAGTGCAGGTTTTTCTATCAAAGATCTATGTGGTCTGAATTTCAGGAAAATATAAAATACTATATACTTCCTTCAATGTCTTAAACATAAATGATTTATGCAGATCACCTAAAACAGGCCTAGAGTTTAGCGTAGCTCTATAAGGAATATAGCCCTCAACCCCCCCCTCCAAATAAAAAGAAAGGTAATGGTTTATCAATATCTTATTATATTTCACTTCTGTATCTTTGGTCCTGAGGTCTCTGGGTTCCTCTGCTTTACATGGAAATCACAATGGTAGTGAGTGTATTCATCAGGATACTGGAGAGAAACAGAATCAATAGGATATATAGATACAGGTAGCATCATTTAGCTCATAGGGTATGGAGGCCAGGAACTTTCATGATCTGTTTTCCAGGTGGAGAAATAGAAAATTCTTTCTAAGTTTGAAGACTTCAGAACCAAGAGAGACAATGTTTGAAGCCAGAAAGAGACAGATACTTAGGTTTAAATGCATAGCAAATTATCCTCTGTTTTTTTAAATTTTATATTATCTGGGCTTTCATATTAGTAAGGGGTCACAATGCTAAATCTTCTCACCTTCACAGAAATATCCAAGAATCATGTTTGCCATTGACATCAGATCAACCTTCACAAGTTGCCTCTACTTTATCTGCTTGCTATTCATTCAGCACATTATCTTTCAGTGCAGATTCAGAATCTCATTTTTTAAAAAATGAATGACAGTGTAAGACTGCTTGGTTTCAAAGCAGAATCTCAAAAAGTTTTGAAAATGAAATTATAATTCAACTATGATCAGGCAAATAAATCTTCTTCTACAATCTTAAAACTCCCTTTGTACAACTACTCAGTGATGATGATGATGTTGATGATGATGATATTGATGGTGATGGCAATAGTAATGCTCCAACACAACCTTGCACTTAATCTATTTCCTTCACTGTTTATTTCTGCTTTTTTTCTTTGAATTTCCAAAATAAAATATACTTAATTATTTTTTGTAAATTTGGAAGCTGTCTTTGCTCATCCCAGAGTTTCAAGCCAAATTCTCTCACTTGTTCCTTACAAAACCTTCCACTAATACAATTTTTTCCTTTTTAGGTTTTTAAAAATTTTCTATTCTCATACCTTTTGTTCATTCATCATGAGAATTGCATTTTGTTTATTAACACCATGCCATTTCTTTCTTACTATCTAATTGTCTGGTTACTGGTTGATCTTCTTTCTTCACAAGAAGCTAAGTATTGTGAGGTCAGAAGTGATCTTTGATTTACTAATTACCATATACCATTTACCTAAAAAAGTGTTCAGCATATAAAAAGCATTGACAAACATTTCTTGATTTAATAAATCAGAGGATGAATACATCATTGTCTCATCTCTTTAGCAACAGCATTCTGGGAGGGATGACTGGTATTGACCCAATTGAGGACATACTTAGGTGTATGTTCTAACACTGACAGTTGGTATAAAATTAGAAATCCAGTTACAAATCATCAACTGCATTAAGTTCCATTATCCAGTTTTTGTGGACCAACCAACTGCTGCTCATGATTACATAATATAAATCCTGTTTCAATATTCTTTCCATAGTGTTATTTTGCAAAAGGTTATGAACAATTTGGCTATGAAATTATAGAAAATACTGTTTATTAGATTTCTATGATGAATTTACTAATCTCTTTATGAAGGCAACATGTAGTTGTTTACACAGGCTTACGTTAATTGATAATAGGAAGCTATTACTCCTAAAAGGATGCTAAAATTAATTTCTTCTAGTCAGTTAACAGTCATTTATTTTCTGTGTATAACAATCATCAAGAGAGATAGCGTGCATATGATATTTGAGGAAGATGGCTAAAGGCTGAGTCCAAAAATATTCCCTGAGCACCTTGGTGTGTGTATAAGTTGGAGGGGGGCATACCCATAGACTTATTTCTTCCCCAGAACAAATAAAATCAAGGGGCCACTGGCTAATTAACGGCAGCGACTTTCCACCTTAAAAGTGTTGGAGAAGAAAAAGCCTTACATGAGATACAATGCAAATTATTGAGAGATATTATTTTAACTGATACTGTCACTGGACAGAGGTGAAATTTAGTGAAGTTTCCCTTTGTATGTAGGAACTCATCACTTAGGATCTTGATTTCGATCCCAGAAAAAAGAATTTCTGGACAAGTCACAATGGCAAGATAACTTGGAGGAGCTTTATTGAAACTCATCAAGCAGGCAAGCAGACAAACAGACAAGCAGAAGGCCAGGGGCACACTCTCCCAGAATGTGGATGCTCTCACAGGGAGAAAGACAGAGAGAGAAAGAGACACACACGTGTGCACATACACACATACACAGAGAAACAGAAATAGAGAGAAAGAGACGAGAGAGAGAGAGAGAGAGAGAGAGAGAGAGAGAGAGAGAGAGAGAAAGGGAGAAAGACATGGAGACACAGAGATAGAGAGATAGAGACACACACAGAACTCCTTGGGCTGTTGCAGTATTTGTAGGGTAATAGCAGTGGTTCTGGCTTTGAATTTGTGTAAATCTAGGTGCTTTGCCTTTTCTCTAATCACACATGGCGTTACTTTCAGAATTTCCAGGTCAGAATGCATCCTGCTATAAAACAGATCTTATCCTTGAGATGAGGAGGCACCTTGCTATCTGTGTTTGGGGGCAGGTGGCTCAAGTTTAGGGAGTTTTAAGTTTCTCATGAAGGCATCCATCCTCTCAGACAAGTGTTAGTTCTTGGGGTGAGGAATGCATCCCTCAGAAAGGGTTGCATCCTGTTGTCTCTCTTTGAAGCAAAGATGGCACTTGTATGTTTCTAAATACCACACTTCTGAGTTGCCTGCGCCAGGCCTCAGTTTCCCTAGGCTTGCCTGCCTCAATATAACTATTCCATTTTTCCTATCTTCTACTTATTTAGACATTTAATATTATTTGCGGCATTACTTGGGGCACTAGTTTACATAATGTATAATTTTAAGGAAAAATTTGTGTTCCTTACTGGTATATAGCCTGCATTCAGAAGCAAGTCACATTATAACTTATAGAATATTACAAAGAAAAGGTGATCAAAATTAATTCTAAGGTTATGCTTTAAAGTTTACTAAGCAGAAAATTCACATATATACCCACAAATAGGACTCAAATTATAAAATACTTCTCAGAGGACTTGTCCATTTTCCATCCCCAGCCTTTGTAGTTTAATTAGGAAAGCAAAGAGCACAGCTATGCTATGATCCAGTTGATGCACAAGTGAGAATTTTGTTGTAAAGGAAACACACACCATTTCAGATGAACATAAAGCTTGTCTAAGGCAAAGAATGACAAAGCCCATGGAAATGGTTTGAAATTGAGTATTGTCCTGAATATTGAAAATGCTAATCATTTACTGAACAGATCTCAATGTACCATGCAAAGGAGGTAATCATTGGTCCAGCTTCTGTCACATCTTGTCATTTCCCTGAATGTCTTTAAATGGGTATAGAGGTTAATCTCTTTTGTACCTGGTTGGTGAAGAGATTGATTGAATCATAAGAGACAGGGCCATACATAGAAAGCCTGAATTTCATATTTGGCTTAAAGGCTAAAAAAAAAAAAAAGGAAAGAAAACAAAATCTAAAGTTAACTCACAAGTCCTTTGAGGATTCTAGCCACATCAACATCTACATTAATTTCCTATTAAACCACAGTTGATATCATCACATCAATATTCAATATCATCCTTTGTGCGGTAATACCATTCCTTTTGTTCCTATCCAATTTGGGATGGTGTTTTTCCTATTTTCTTCCTCTTCTACCTTTTGAAAGTCATAGACCAAAAAGAAAAAGAAAGCAAATAAAGACCACAAAGCTTTGTGTTTCTTTTTGTCTGAGCCTACTTTGATTTGGGCTTGGAGATTTCTGCACATGTCTGTATGAGAAATATGAGAGACCATAAAAACACCTCAGGGGAGTAACTGTAGTATAGTTCACATCTCAAGCTATCTCTAGGGAACCAGCTTTATTTCTACCTTTCAGAGTTTGCCTATGCTTATTATTTATGTCACTCCAGTGACTTTTATTTGTGAAAGGGACGCCCTTGAATGAACAGATCTCCTATGTCTTACAGGATGCCCAAGTAGACCTTATCATTTGAGATAATTTTATATGGTAAGAGTTCTTCCACACAATATTCTTAATGCTAAATGAGTTTGCATTTTCATTTCTGACTTCTCATCAGTGAGAAAACTGACACCCTGAGTTTAATTTATTCAATTGTGTTCAGGCCATTCATAGTTATTAGAATTTGCATTTGAGAACCTGGGCCTCCCACAGTTCTCGGAGCTCTCTGTTGGATGAAGTGGGGTTTACATTGTAGAAAACATAAGGTGGGTTGTTAAAGTAGCCTTTCAAGGGGTCTTCTCCTGTAGAGGCGATGGAGGACAGAAGAAAATTGGATTTCTAGGTTAGCATTCTCTGCCTCAACTATAGGCAGAAGAGAAATCACGGTGCTATTTGGTTAATCTTCCTTACTGCCGTTCCACAGACATTAATGGTGATTGCTTTGCTTACTGTCTTAAAGTGGAAATTTTATTAAACTGCAGAAAATACCCCCATCCAAACTGATTGCTGTTCCTAATATATACCAAGACACACATTAAGAAAACCGTCCACAGTGGTAGCTCCTTTACCTACTCATTTAAGCCCTTATAAGTAAAATTTTTAAAAGCAAAACTACTAACATTGTGCCTGATATATATGCACCACTTAACTGTTAGTTCCTTTTGCTGATAAATAGATTTTATAGTGGGACTGGAAGAAGGACAAATAATTCTTTCCTAATTGAATTAGGCTTATCATATCAAAGTCTATTGCAGCAAAATAATTCAGTACTTCAAATATACATATATAAATATCATATATGACATATATATGAGATAATAATTTCTCCTTAAATGAAAGCTGAAAGTTGATAAAGTCTGAATAGAAATACAGGTGTACAGGCCTTTCTGTTCTTTAATTAGAGAGTCAAGTTCTCCATCACATTTGTGTTTTCTTTGGCTTCATTTCTAAACAGGAATCCTTTACTATGCATTTGCTACGTTTACCTCATCTTCTCCAGTATTCTAGGATAAGAAAGAGAAAATATTCTCTGGGCAAAGGTGTGCTCATACCAGCTTTACTGAAATACTCATGTTTTGGTCAACATTGGGAATTTCAGAGCCTATGTTCTTAAACCATTTAATATTTGTGAGCAATCAATCTATTTGTGTGTGTGTGAGAGAGATTTGTGTTCAGATATGCATGCTGCAACAGGATGATGCTTGTTCTAAGGAAGAATCTGAGGAAGTTATTGTTAGGTATTCACAGGAGTTTTTTAATCATTTGGAAATGATAATTTGGGGCTTTGAATGATGTTGCATCTCATGATTATGTTTCTTTATGAATCCACATAAACCAATATCTAATACATTCATTTACACCCAAAGACGATATGTAGAAGAGCACATGACAATTTTGCACATCAGTATTATGTTAACTTACAGCCCTATAATTTCATTAAAAGCCAACAGCACCAACTGAGCATGGTAGGATCTCTGTGATATTCCAGAAGAAAGACAACCTTTCAATCAGCTCTATGATTCCTCCTTACTCAGCTACTGGCTCAAACACTGACATGTGTGTTTATCAGTGAACCATTCCTTTGTCTTTTAGGATTTCCCTGGTCTTTTGCCATGACAATAAATTGGAAGAGAGAAGAAGAAGGTGAGATGAGAGCATGTATTCCCTCCCTGAGAAATGACCTCTGACTGATCCTTTGTCTACTCCATAAAAAACACTCTCTAGGGTATAATAATATAGGCCATTTCCATGTCAAATTTCCTTAATCCCTTCTACTCTTAGTATCTGGAGATTCTCACAATCTTGAAATAATCATTACATTTTCATTAAAACTATAATTATCAGGACAATATTTTTGTTTAACATATCCTCAACATATACTCGTTTCTGCTTGAGCTGCTTCTTTGTAAGATGTCAATAAGCACACATAAAAAAAGCCTTGCTGAGTGCCCCAGGAAGATGAAACCCAAGGACTGTTATTTGAAGACAATTTGATCAGAAAAGCCTGTGTGACTCTTATCTCCAATTATCCACCAAAAATCCAGAAGTGGAACTATTGCTTAGTTGGTAGAGTACCAATGTATCTGCTTTGAGTGAAAAAGCTAAAGAATAGTGCCCAGGAAAATCTTCTTAAATTCACTTCCATATGGATACATTTATTTTATTTTATTTTATTTTTTTAAGTTTTTATTATAAAACTGATGTACATAGAGGTTACAGTTTCATATGTAAGGCATTGGATACATTTCTTGTACTGTTTGTTACCTTGTCCCTCATACGGATACATTTATTTTAAAACACACAAAGTCACATATATTTATAAAAATAAAATGCTCAAATCATAAAGCATCAAAATTAAGGTTACATGAAGTAGTGTCTTGATTTGTGTCATAGCAAAAGAATGGCTAAGATAGGACGGTAAGTGTGACCTATAATTTCCTTTGGGAACTGATGCATTTTTCTAACACAGTTTTCTTCTGTGCAATGCTCATGTTTATATAATTCAGATATACATACATTACCCATAAAGTTTTGTATATTTATAATGCATTTTAGTAGAAACATATCATAGTTCATATCACACTGATCTTTCTGGTTTCAAAACACAATAATGTAGCATAAAGTACAGATAAATAGTATCACTTAAAATGCCATTTCAAAATTACTAAACTTGTGTTCCACTGTGGATGGGATTTAAGTCAAAGACACAGTGGGCTGAATGGCAAAGAATATCCCATTTGACAGGCAGAAGCTCTAAAGTACAAATATTATTTTTGAGTCTTTTTCAGACATTCAGTCTTGTTTCTCTGCAGTGAGCAAACTGATTGTCCTTTGCAAATTAGTCAGTTAAGCATAAAATATACCTGGCATGAGAATGGCTGAGGAGTTTTTTTTTTGTGTTTTTTCCCCAGCTAGTTACTAAGGTAGAAAGGTATAAATCATCTTTACTTTTTTAAATTAATTGGTCTTAGAGCGATAAAACTAAGGTATGAAATACTACAAGTTTATTTAGTTACTCTATGTCATCATCTTATGATGTTTCAAATAATAGGAATCATTTAAGAATGTGGAATTTTTAACAGCCTTCGGTATGCCTGTCACAAATCCACTCAGAACTGCTTTGTTTGAGACACTTTTCTGTTGGCAATAGAACTGTTGTATTCTTAATTTTCACATTCTGCTATCTGGATTTTGATTTTTACTGACACGTGTTCTTCATTATTAACAACCATATTTATTTTCTGAGAGGAGCCTCTTATTCAATGTACCATAAAAAGAAAAACACTAATAAATTGATAATGCCTTTTACAGGCATGCTAGATGAAGAATGAGACATTTAGTGAAACATTTATAGTGAAATGAATTATTAACTCTTTCTTATAAGACTAATGGAAAGTGTTAGGAAATATGTCTAAAGACTGTATGTAGTAGCCCCAGTGCTTTGGCCATGTTCTATTTCTTTCTTTTTTTGGCCAGTCCTAGGTCGTGAACTCAGGGCCTGAGCACTGTCCCTGGCTTCTTTTTTGCTCAAGGCTAGCACTCTGCCACTTGAGCCACAGCGCCACTTCTGGCCATTTTCTGTATATGTGGTGCTGAGGAATCGAACCCAGGGCCTCATGTATACGAGGCAAGCACTCTTGCCACTAGGCCATATTCCCAGCCCCTCAATTGCATTCTTATACTTATGAGTTTTGTGTGTGTGTGTGTGTGTGTGTGTGTGTGTGTGTGTGTGTGTGTGTGTGTGTGTGTGTATTGTACTTTAGCTAAGCAACTATTCTTTTTTTTTTTTTTTTTTTGGCCAGTCCTGGGCCTTAGACTCAGGGCCTGAGCACTGTCCCTGGCTTCCTTTTGCTCAAGGTTAGCACTCTGCCACTTGAGCCACAGCGCCACTTCTGGCCATTTTCTGTATATGTGGTGCTGAGGAATCGAACCCAGGGCCTCATGTATACGAGGCAAGCACTCTTGCCACTAGGCCATATTCCCAGCCCCTCAATTGCATTCTTATACTTATGAGTTTTTTGTGTGTGTGTGTGTGTGTGTGTGTGTGTGTGTGTGTGTGTGTGTGTGTGTGTGTGTATTGTACTTTAGCTAAGCAACTATTCTTTTTTTTTTTTTTTTTTTTTTTGGCCAGTCCTGGGCCTTAGACTCAGGGCCTGAGCACTGTCCCTGGCTTCCTTTTGCTCAAGGTTAGCACTCTGCCACTTGAGCCACAGCGCCACTTCTGGCCGTTTTCTGTATATGTGGTTCTGGGGAATCGAACCCAGGGCCTCATGTATACGAGGCAAGCTCTCTTGCCATTAGGCCATATCCCCAGCCCCCTAAGCAACTATTCTGAATAATTTCCAGACTAAAGGACGTATTCTGTGTTCAACAATAACAATTATAAAAGCTGTAAGTACTACCATCCCATTCTTACTGTGGACCATCTTAAAGCATTTGAGTATCAAATTTTCTTTCTTTCTCTGAACTCCACTACAGTAGCAGATCAGGAGTGTTTTTTGTTTGTTGATTGAACTCTGTATCATCACTCCATGTTAAAATTTAGTATTCCATTTGA
This sequence comes from Perognathus longimembris pacificus, assembly GCF_023159225.1. Classification (NCBI taxonomy): domain Eukaryota; kingdom Metazoa; phylum Chordata; class Mammalia; order Rodentia; family Heteromyidae; genus Perognathus; species Perognathus longimembris. Next base: position 15,927,303 of record NC_063170.1, read on the forward strand.
TATTTTTTAAATATAGGTCATGTTGGTGACTTTCATATTAACAGGACACTGAAACTTAAAGCACACAAATACCTTAGTAAGAGTACTTTCTAACCAAGTTGCCAGCTACCTGGCTTTCTACCTCAGTTCGTTTTTCATTATGACATTTCTGTTTATTTAAATATCCAATAAAGAGTTGAATGGTTTGCCCTCCAACTTTAGCAAGTGTTAAAATCACTTGGAGGAAAGTTCAACTTCAGTTCTGGCTCCCACTCTCAACGAGCCCTTCATTTGAATTGCCTTTAGAATTCACTTTCATTTTACTTTGCTTAACCTGAGGACATTCTCTTTATCCCGTTCTGAATAAAGTGAATACAACAAATACATCAGCTGGACTTTGCAGTGTCTATAAATTTAAACTAAATTTATTCAATAATTCTTTTCCTTTATTACACCTTATAGACACAGCAGGGTTCAGGACTACAGAGATTTCAGATATGATAGTTCACATGTTCAGGTATCCATCTTCCCTCATGGGCTATGGTGTCCTGCCACTGGCTCCGTTATGGTTACTGTACACTTGGCTCTCTGCCTTTTTCCTCCAAAATATTGTAAACATTGATTTTTCTTTTGAAATGAATCCAAGGATATATCGAAAAAGAATAGATAAGTTTGAAAAACTGTATAATAATGTGTCAGAACAGAGTTTTCTGGTGAATTAAACATGGAATGAACTTAGTATCTTTAAATCATGGCAAGACAGCTATTTAGGTAATATTGTGTAATCTTGGAAAACATGTTCCAGCTGTTCTAGGAAGCATTATGACAGTCTAACCTGGCAAAGAACCCTATTCTTGATCATGTTTTACTCCAGGTCATTTCCTAACATATGGATGGAAATTCCTGCAGACTGCCTCCAAAACCTGACTGCATGAGAAAGCAGAGGAGCGCACAGCTCCATGTACCTCATTCATTGTCTTAGCATAGCAAAGTAAGCATGAAGCAGCTAACACTTTATTTTGCTTTCTTGGAAATGTTTGCCTGTCACACAATTCAGACACACAAAGTCATCATGTCTTCATTCATTATTTTAACAATTACATTGTTGTCATTTTTCAATGAGAAAGCAGGCCCTGTATTTTGTATTTCTTAGAGTTAATGGAATATCCATCACACACTAAAATCTTGAAACCAATTTGTGCACAATCAATGAGACAGAAAATATTAACAGAGTTTTAGAACTAAAGAGAGTGAAAATTAGAATTTAAAAGGAACCTAATGAAAGGCATCTAAAAGATCATTTTTGCCAGTTATGAAGAAACATAGGTTTCATGAAGCAATTTTGCTCATGTCCAGTTCATTGTCCTTCAGGTAGAAGAAAAAGGGATGTGCATATGTTCAGTAATGGATTACTGGTGGGATGTGCACTGTCATTGGCTGACAATCAAGCACGTGTGTTTTCAAATCATGATGACCTATCCTTTCATTGTGAAGTTAATATTATGTTCTTTCTCCTTGAGTTCAAATTTTGAAATCTAATCAACTCTGAATTTTAGATCAGGAAATCACCATACATTACACTCAATGGAAGAAATACCTTTATGAAATGATGAAGTAGTAGAAATGGTACCAAAATTAATACCTGACTGATTGTGCCATTCCAGCAGAGGAGCAAAAAACTTTATAATAAAATATTTGAATCGCTAAGGTCTTTATTATCTAAATATACTGTCCTTAAACCATTAGAAAAAAAATATGTAACCAAGGTAGAATATTCTAGTGACCAGGCAATACAATATATGGTTTATTTTCTAGGTGAAAAGCAATCAGTGACTGTTGCTGTAATGATTTCATTATAAGTTTTGGTTAAGAAAAATTTAAAAAAGAACAGAAATGGCATTTGCTTTGTAGGAGTTTTCATAAGTATGTATACACATATATATGCACATACACATAGGTAATTTTCAAGTTAAGATATGTCAACATGGATGTCATTATTTATGTATAGTATACATTTTAGATTAGATAGATAATTATCCTTTATGAAACCAGTAGACATAGGAAAGGTCTTTTATTGTAATATATTGCTACTTGCATTGTGAAGGAAACAGTTATATTTTCTAAATACTGATACAGCCATCATTTAGTGTTTTCGTCCTCTATATGAGGCCCTGAGGCAGATATTGGCAAGTATCCAAAGATGAGTTTACATTAAATAATTTATCATATTTTTGCAAACACATTTTTGTCCTTAGCAGGCTGCATAGAAGGAAAGAGATGGCATAGCAGGGGAATTAAAGAGTATAATTGATTATTCTTTGTTTTCATGGTGCCTGGCAAGTAGCATGATAAATGATATGCATTTTATTTTTGTCGACGTGAAATCCTGTTCCTGTTGTCAAGATTAGGAGAGACATATCCAAAGTCAAATAGAGCAAGCAAGGAAGTCTTTCTTGAGTTATACAGACCCTTATATTAAATGGTCCGTGACAGGATAAACAAATAACTGTAAGGCATAATCCAACTTTGCTTATCTTGTTTCTCTAGTATTGAGTAAATAAGGAAAGTATATTTGTGAACAGCATTTGGTGTAACACTATTCTTGCACATGATAAAACAGGTTATCAGTTGTTTGGTTCATACCGATGGGTCTCATTAACTTTACAGACCATTCTGAGAACATGAAATTCCTGGTCTCACAGTAAAAGTGCTCGCAGGCACCATCAACCGCAGGATTCCACCCTCTTCATCATTCATCTGGGCATGAAACAAGCAGAACCGTACAGAAAATATAAGTTGGCATAGAGCATACATAAAAATACATCTATGTTTTCTCCTTTAAAGTGACAAGAAACAAATAACACTCATGACTGAATTATGTCTGTATATAAACACTGCATTTATGGATAAACAGTGTTTATGGTGAAAGCATCAACAAGTGTTTTTCTAAAAACGGATTTTTCTATTTTGTTAAAGTATAGATTTGGAAGTGTTGTGTTTTCACTTACAGAGAAAAGTACATTTTACTTTGAAATACATCCCATTGAACTATGAAATCTGGAAATAAGGTGACTATTATAGTTTAACATGCTCTTAGGTAAAACAAAAAAATGTTATTTAGCTATTTTGCCTCCTATAATATTCAGTTCTTGATTCATTAACCCCAGCTAAACCAAACTGTGGCAAAAAGTCTCAGGAGAGTTTGTTCACTTGTTTTACTTGTATTCTTTGTCCTTTTAGCCACAAGATAGCTGGAGAGAAGAAATGACTCCTATGAATCCAGATATGAGCCTCAAATCCAAGAAAGAACAAATTTTTCTGAAAAAAAAATCATCCTTTGCTCCCATTGACTTTGATTTGGATATCACTGATTGCTGTATCTGAATTGATCATATTATGGTTTAATAGCAAGGACTCTGAATGATTTAGGCCAAGCTGTATTTAACTCAGAGCCTCTGAGGAAGTTACTCAAGCATTTGCTTTCATTTCACATATGTGAATGGTAAATTGTAATGATATCTAGTGTTTAATCACTCTTACATATCTCATTTGTGGATATCACCTAGAAAATACGTATAACAGGGTGATGAGTACAGTTTTATTGTCATCTTATTTCAACATCCTACAAATGCATGAATGAAGAAAGAAGGTTAAATAAATATCTAGAAGAAATAGAGCTACATGCACACATTTTTGTATGCATGTATACCTATGTATACAGGTGTGCATATATACATATACTTGTAAATATTTTTCTTAGAACATTGCCTGGGCTCTATAAGCTACAAAGAGCTTATCAAATTTTTTGAGAATTAAATGGTAATCTTTGCTTTGGGTCAGGTATAGGACAGCAGCTTTCACTCTGGCATAGCACAATACACCAGCAAGAATTCTCCACAAATTTCTCATTATGGTTTATGCTCACCAGGCACATACTCATACACACACACACACACGCACAAACACACATATGTACATAAGCATACTCACACATATACATAATGCAATATTATATAATAAATATCATATGTGTTATATGTTTGTATATTATATAATATTATGCATTATGTATATGTGCATAATGAATTATATATGTATAATATTATGTGCATATATATAGGCTCATAATCAAAAGTTAATAAGGGCCTTCTATAACTATGTAAAATGAAATTTATAACTGTCTTTGGGAAGCTGAGACAACACTGACAAGAAAAACATGTCCAAGAACAACAGGAAGACCTACAGTCAACCTACTCTAATTTTAGTTAGGCCATTACATTATAGTTATAGTTAGACCATTACATTCTTTTAGTTTGATACATTGTATTTTAGTATTGGAGATGATTATAATATTGGGCAGCATTTTTCCAGGCAAATAATTACAGAATGGTTAAATACATTCTCTATTCTGACAAAAAGACACATAAAGTATCATCATCAATATTTGGAGACTCCAGATTGTGAATCTTGATATGTTATAGGTAGTTCAACGAATTCTCTCTACATTTTGACAAAAGGATATCAAAATAAGTGCTATCAATATTCCAAATTGTGATGATTATTTATTGCTAATTCAACTGAATTTTTGGTAGCTAATTCAACTGAATCCTAGAAAATATTTCCATGACTCCCAAACTTTTCACGACCTAATTGACTTGCTCCACAGTTGTTCACTAATGAATGTCACGATAGACAGTCTGATGTTTTATAAAGAAAATATACTCCTGCACCAGGATGGCTGGTAGGGAAAATAACTGAATGCTAAATGGATCTCCTGTTAAACTTCTTAAAACTCTCTAAATATTACTGTGTTCAAAATTTTGCTGTTATCACCAGGTATACTTTTATCATAGAACACTCACAAACATCTTAAGGTGTGTCACAATTTCATGATGGTATCAGAATACCCCACAATGTTGTGAAGACAGTTAGTGAGAAGAATACTTATTTCCCCCTGCCACAGTTCCTTCTTCCTTAGTCACATGACACATATGTCTTATGACACTTAGTTCAAAACTCCAATTAATGCCTGTTTGCTTTAGTGTATTTGAAGCTGTGATAGGAAGAGGAACCCATTGGCTTTTCACTACTCTGATCATTATTACCCAGCATAATTTCAGATATATGTGTGTATACGTATGTATGTGTATATATACACATATTTAGGAGATATAGGCATATATATATATGCCTATATATATTTATGCCTATATCTCCTAAATTATCTTTTCACATACATTATTAGGAAATAATGTACATATATTTAACATACCATGTATAGTATATTTTATATTACTGAAATATATGTAATGCATTTTAAATCCATTGAATTAATGGATAGTGAAAAAATTAAAACCTTACAGTAATTAAAATTTTACAGACTTATCTCTAGAGGACCCCATCTATGTCATCTAGTTCAGGTTATGTCCAACAAAAATCTTTTCTCTCTCTCTCTCTCTTATTTTCTCTAGTGAGTGAAGGCAATGCAAGGCCAAGAAATTAACCTTCAATTCTATATTTCTTATGGGTTTCCCTTTGTAGTGAGCCAAAAGGCACTGTTTTTCAAATGTACTGGCTATAGGAAGAAGGATCAATCATGTCTGACACCTCTTACCCATCGAATTTTGCATACTTCAGTGCCAAAATGGAGTCCTTATGTTTATTGACTGAATACTTTTACTTTCTTTAACTCTCATTCCTCTGATTTGGTTGTCGGTACTATTATTAACTGTTTCATAACACTTTGAAATCTGTTGAAGAACTGGTCATAAAGATTTTTTTAGTCCAGACCATCAAGGCCTCAATAATCAAGTAAGACAACCATCTCTTGTTCTTGTTGTAATTAAAGGTGGAAACCAAGGCTACTGACATGTATTAAATCATTTATTTCATCTTGACTAAAGTAAACAAAGAATAACTTTGTGCAGGGGAAAATATATTTTAGTCACAAAACTGTAGGATGTAACAAAATCTCAAATTTCGCTAATTGTAGAATGTCAGATTTTCTGTTAACAATGTATTTTTCTAAGGCTGAAAAGAATCTTTTGTTAAACACACACACACACACACACACACACACACACATTTTCTAGTGATTTGAATAGCGTAAGACCATTGTAGAGAATGAGCAAATATATTTAGAGAGATTACCTCAAAGTACAATCTCTTTTCTTCTCAATCTAGCCTTTTTGATGCACTTGTTTTGACCACAATTCCATTCTGAGGAATGACCTCACTTTTCCTTTCAGAGTACATTAAAGGAATTGTTTCAACCTAAATTGTTCAAGAATTATCTAGGTCACATTCACAGCTATTAAGCGGCCTGGTGAAAACTTTGCCCCTCTTTTTTTTCCCCCAGATGACAGGGTCTGTGTAAGTATGTAGATAGATAGATCAAGAATCATGGCTGCGCAGACTTATTCACACATTTTCCTCAGTCCCAGGGGTGATTTTTCAGCTTTTCAGATTCACAAACTTAATTTCACTGGTTTACAATGTGAGAGGGCTCTACCCATGGTGAATCGATTAACGCTATTCTAAACCACAAGAGACTACTACAGAGAAGCTATGAGGCTAAGGCATTAATTTGTATTTCTAAAAGTACAGAAGAAATGGAAGAACTACTGACTGTTCATTAGGAACACCTGCCCTCAAGAGATTGAAAAAAATCATAGGAATCTGTATTGTATTATTCCTCAAACAAACATGACTTACCTGGGAATACATTTCTAGCATGTTTGGAAACTTTTAGTTCAGTAGCTCAACCTTTTGTGCTCAGCCACAACTCACAATTCGCACAATTTTTCATCAGATTCATTCTCTCTCTCTCTCTCTCTCTCTCTCTCTCTCTCTCTCTCTCTCTCTCTCTCTTTCTCCAGTTAAATAGAAATTCAGTGAGAGAGAACATCAGTTGCTGACCTACACAGTGATCCACCTCATTTGATATTTCTGTGACCTGACTTTTTAAATTTAACCAATGCTAAGGTTCTTAGACAAAGATAAGCAGGATAAATGTAACCCTACATTCATTTACTTTGCTATTTAGTGAGGATGAGAGTTTGCTGCTATAAGCTTCACCCCATAGCCTGGGTGGAAACCATAGGTGCCTGACTGAGTTTTTAGCATAAACTTACCTGATTTAACCATACTTCCTTACTGTACCTCTTTGTAATTAATATTAATTACTTGCATGTTGCTGTGACCAAAATACCAGACAGAAGTACTTCAAGGATGTTAGGATTTACTTAGCCCACTATTTCAGAGGTTTCAGTCCACTATGGCAGGTAATGCATGGGGGAGAGTGTATGGCAGAGCACAGCAGAGCATTCTGATACCCAAGAATCCACAGAAAGGGAATATAAGAAGGTATCAGAGCAAGAAATACCCACCAAAGAATGGCACTAGTGGCTTACTTCTTCATACATGACCACACCTCAAATTTTTCAGCATTTCTGTGCTCTCACACACCAGAAAGGGATTAACCCATTGATGAGGTTAGGTTCCCCTGGAACTAATTGTCTCAGTGACACACCCAGAGGTGTGTTTATCTAATTGGCTTTGCCTATGTAAGAAAGGGTGCCAAGCTAGATCATAAGGACATACATAAAACTTCAGAACCAGCTTGCATATGCAAGCACACACACACACACACACACACACACACACACACACACACAAATGTTTCTCAGAAGTGTCTCACTAAAAATGTTCCTCAGAAATCAGTATTTTGTACTCATTCTGTCTTCCTCTGATTACCTTTCCAGAGAGCATGCAGAGTCTCTAGTGGCCTTAGGAAAATGCAGACATTCTCTACTGGGGTTCATTCAGTGAGATGTGATTTGGAGACAAAAGGAAAAGCAAGGGAGGGATGCTCCATCTCTTGGGCAAAGATGTAAATGAGCAGTGTTAAATCAAAGGGTGGAAATGAACACGTGAATTCCTACCCTGCCAGGTTGAATAGGAATGAGCTAGTCCATCTGTCGGAGATGGAAGACATCGATGACCTCCGGTAGGGGAGGAGAGGAATCCTTTAAAGATGAGAAATGAAAATGTCACCAAATTTTTGAGAAAATACTACTTCCCAGGAGCAGATTAATGAAGCAGAAGCAAAGCACCAGCTGTCGCCAGCTGAATTATTAAAGGTAGAAAAGTAGAAGCTGTGGACAGGTGCAGGCTTGTCCAAGAATTGAAGAATCTTACACCCAGTCTCCAAGTGAATCGCAAGTAGCTTCATTTAACTTTTATCAGAACATTTTAGTGGTTCATTGGCTTGCAATTTTTAGCAATTTTAAGTGCCCATTTTTTTTTCCTCCTCAAGTATCTGTACCCATTTTCTTCCACAGAGGAATAGTTGTAAATGCGTGTTAAAAATTGCAGATGGGCAAAACATGGCAAAAGCAAGCAGACTGATGTTACCCCAGGGTAGGCATTTTATATCTGCTTCTAGTTAAACATCATGGATGTTAAGTGATTCTTTGAAGAATTTCCCTAGCTGGTAAGACAGAACATTAGAATAAAATTCGTACCTCGGGTCAATAGGCCTGGCTCTGTGAAAATATCTCATATATGACCTTGGAAAATTTTAACTCAGAAATGTCATTTGGAAATAAGTCTTGATTAAAGGATCTTATATGAGATTTAAAATAAATTATAGAATAGTAATTTCCCTTTCCCTTATTCCCCCTGATATCTCTGTTCTACTATGATTCTACTTCTTAGAATTGACCCTTAGAAGAGAAACTTGACTCTCCTCCATTACATTCCTCAATAAAGAATTTTATTCAGATCCACTGTTAACAAAAAAAGACAAATTCATGCATAACTATTGGCAGCCATAAATATTGAATACAGCAATTTATCCACCTGTGAATATAAAGATCAGAGACACTCAGAATAGACTCCATCTATTGTTCTTTCATAATAGCGTTAATTGTCTGAATGCAGGAATTTGGAAATATTGCCTATAGAACAGAAATGCATGGCCTTATTCAAAGTTCTAAAATAAATTTAATATACAAACATGTTTGTTTCCATCTTTGAACTCAGTTTCAATGAGTCTCTTCTATTTACCAACAACACACAGATAAAAATGGACATACATGCTGAATTGTGCATATAAAAATTTTATATTATTTTATCTACTGTATCTTTATTTGAATTCTATGGTCAAACATTTGTACATACAAAAGAATGCATAATCACTTACATATATATGCATAATTATATTATTTTATTTATTTTTGTTTTTAGTGCCTGTCCTAGGGCTTGAACTCAGGGCCTGGGCACTGTCCCTGAGCTTCTTTGCTCAAGACTAGCACTCTAACAGTTTGAGCCTCAGCTCCAGATCCAAATTTGGGTGGTTATTTGGGTATAAGAATCTCACAGACTTTCTTGACTGAGCTGTCTTTGAACTGAATTACCAGATCTCATCCTCCTAAGTAGCTAGAATCACAGGCATGAGCTGTTGGGGCTTAGCATATCTCACTTACTTATGGAAGAAAATAACCAAGGTACTCAGGATATAGAGGAAGGAGGGTCTTGAATTTGAGAATAAACTGAGCACTGTTAGCAAGAGCCTACCTCAAAACCCAAACATAAATGGAAGGCATGAGTGAAGGGCTCAAATGGAGGAGTGGTTGCTTATGAAGCACAAGACCAAATTTGAAAGAAAAAAAAAAGAGAACATGATTAATTTATATTGTGGTGTGTTATGAGCAACACTGTGCAGGTCCTCTTTATGTACTGAAAGCCTATTTGTCCCTTGGTGGGGGAGCTGTGAAGATGGTCTCAGTGGTCAGACTTTATTGAGTGTTGTCTCAGATATGGAAACCAAGAACCCTTCAAAACATTTCTCCCTCTTGAATTGATTATTTTAAAAAAGTACTCAGTCTCTCTCCTTCTTGTTTTTAGAGTGAATTACTTAAAAAGTTTATGACTTGGTAGAGTGCTAGAGAGTGCTAGCCTTGAGCGAAAATGCTTAGGGGCAGTGCCTAGGCCCTGAATTCAAGCCTCATGACCAACAAAAAGAAAGAAAAGTAAAAAGCTCATGACTTGGAACCATAATTCTTTATGCAGCCATGTGGAAGGTGTGATTGAGAAGGATAAACTTAGATCCTTCTAGTGTGATGGGTCCCTCATGCCTTGGGTCTTCTGCATGGCCAATTTTTCCCTTTGTCTTTCTGTTTGGAATTAAATTATCTGAGCAGATTTTGGGGGTACACGTAAACATCTCAGACCAAGAACTACAAGCCAATCATGGTCTGTTTTTTCAGTATATATTTTTCAATTTAAACTGTTAAGTGATTGAAACAGAGAACGGACCAGAACAATCCCATATCAGAGCAGATATCCAGCTCTCGTCAGCATATCCCATTCTGAGATACTAATCTTAGAAACCCTTCTTTATAAGTGATCCCCTGTGGTTGTGATTTCCTCAACATCTTGTCACCTGTTTTGCACAGTTTACCAAAAGGCTTGGCTTAAATAGAGTACACAAGGTGTATTTAAATAATGATAATAATAATAATAATACAGAAACAAAAATATATGATCACTGTTTTGAGGAGAATAGAGGATGGACAGAAAGAGACATTAGAAAAGAGGGTGATTTCCTCCCCCTGCCCAAATAGAGAAACATTCACCTTACATGGAGCACGCTATTCAATTGTTTCAATAGTACTATTTATGCAAAAAAAAAAAAAGTTTGGTTTCATTTCTGCCTAGCGTGTGTATCTGGAGACAGAACTTTAATATCTATGGGTAAGTGGAGGAGAGAGTGCAGGCTGGCAAACTGTGCTGTATTTGTCATACAGAAAGAGCTTAAGTAAGTAAATAAATAAAAACAAGTAAATTAGGTAGACTATAATTATTACTAGTTACATTACTTCTTGAGCTGCGACTCCACAAGGGTTTATTTATTTTTTTTTTTTGGTATTCACATAACTCCTGTTTGTCCCATTTTCCTTTATAACGTGGATTTCTAATCTCATTTATAAAGCTGTATCCTAAAGAAATAAGTCCCTCCCCAGCTCAGGATTTTTCACAGGGCTCTCTCAAGGAGGAGTTAATTCAGTTTTATTTTGCCAATTCTGATCTAGTCTCGTGGCTTCTCTCCATGGCTTTGCCTCAGTATACAGAGTTCTTGGCATTTTCTTGGATTCTCTGCAATGGGCCCATAGAAAATGTGGTCAAAGAATGGGGCAGACTCAACTTCCCAATGCTTATAGACCACAGACACGTCTATGGCGGGTCACAGGAGGCCACCATGTCCCTTAACACAGGTCACAGCTCAATTGAAGTCACCTGTCTCCACTGAAGTCACTTCTACATTCTCCACTGCCCTTCCTATCATCTTGTTGCTGAAATGATAGTTAGTTAGTTAGTTATTTAAATTAGATTTTGGGGGATAATGTGGTTTGAACTCAGGACTTCATACTTGCAAAACCAGTGATCAGTCACTTGAACCATACCTACAGTTCTTGTTTTCTTCATTTGCTGTCTTCAAGATTAGCTGTTGCTTCCTGGTCAGACATAGGGTTGGAAAGTGATGCTCCTAACTTAGGCTTCCTTCCTGTCTTAGGTAAGGATTATATTCATGAGTCACCATGCTCAGATTCTTTCTGTTGGGATGCAGTCTTGAATTTTTTTCTGCTTCAACTGTCCTGAAACCAAGATCCTCTCAATCACAGACTACCATCAAACTAGGTTGAAAAGTATGAGCTACCATGCCCAGGTTGTTGAGTATAGCTGTCACATGTAATCTCACTGTCAACCTCCAGAACCCAGCCATGAACATCAATATGTGGCCTATTTTTAACTCTTTGTTACCTCAAGCACTGATGAATTTTGCCATCCTTTCCTGGTTTCCATATAGAGTACTCACATCTTGATTTAACAGAACCAAAGTTTGTGCAAATTGTTAAGCTTGTGTGCTCTGTCTCCCTCTTTCTGGCAAGTACATAACTACCCTGGGGATTGCAATCATGCAAATATTTGCAAAAAACAATGTTCATCTATATGGTTTTTTTTTTCTCAGTCACTTTTTTTTACATCATTTAGAACATGAAAATAAATAATCTGCACCACATCCCATCTAATGTGCAATTCCCATGAACTTTATTCACAAAACAAGCATTGGCTCAGCTGTGTTTCAGTGTTTCAAATGAGTAGAAGAATGATGAGGTGACATTTTGAAATTGAGAGCTCTAGTAAAGGTGTATAAGAACAATTAAGCCTGCTAGGGTCAATAACCCAGCCTACTTAGGAAGGAAAGGAAGATTGAAGTAGGAGCACCCCCCGACCCCATCTCAGGAAAAAAAAAATAATGTGAGCTTCTAACTGAAAAATTAAACACTAAGGGAATGGGAATATAGTTCAGTGGTGCAGTGCTTGCTTAGCAAACAAGAAGTCCCGAGTTAAATCCTCAGTACCACAACACTCTAAACAAGAGGGATAAAGACAAGTAGATATGGTTACATGCAGGTGAAAATAACAATCAATCATTCAGACATTTTTGTGTTGATAGCACTGGGGTTTCAACTCAGGGTTGTGCACTTGCAAGGCAGGCATTTTACTACTGGAACCATGCCCTCAGACCTTTCTGCTTTAGTAAAAACTTTCCTGTTAATTCCCCAGGTATTGAATCATGACCAAGTATTACAATAAAAAAAGAGCTTTATAAAAATGAGTGAAACTTAGTGAAAGATTATGTACTTATTTTAGAGAAAGAATAGTCATGTATGACTAAGTTTAAAATATATATTTATATATACACATGAATTCTAGAAGAACATGTGCATGTGTATGTGTGCATAGGTGTATATGTATATGGCATGTGTATGTGTGTATATGATGTAAGTGTATAGTTGCTTACGGGTATGCATATAGCATGGGTGCATATATCTATATGAACACACACAGATATACATAACGTATGTGAATATTTAATTCCAGAAGAAAGCATGTGTACATATATTTATATATGTATATACATATGTATAAATGTGTTTTGGTGTATACGTGCACATTTATATATGCATGCCTATATTTGTTATACTACATATAACTATATATTCTCTTCTATAGTACAAATTTATATAAAGCATAAATACCATCTATTATATAATTAATATTGTATATATACTATATAGCATAATTTGTGTATCATGTACTATGCTTTATTTCAATGTATTACATTTCATATTCTGTATAATAAATAAATAAATAGTACATTAATATAATGTATAAGTATAGAAATATATATTTTATATAACATATTTTATACATAGCATACTATAATATAGATAAATGAACACACAAACGCATACACACACATTGTCTTGGATGTGTAATTTTAGAGAATGAATGGAACACTGCCAAAATTGCTACACATTTTTTATAATGATGCCTAAAATAGCCATGGAATCTTCGATGAGTAGACTATAAGAAGTACCACCCTATTTCCTTCTAAATTATACTTAATTAATGCACTGATCGTGCTATTATCCCTTAGAACTGAACTTTTTATATATTTAAAAAACAGCTCCACATAAATTTTTAAAGATATGGCTATACTAATGTAACAGTGCAGAGGATTTCAGAACAAAATCACCTTAATTCCATGGTATTTAACTCACAGTCTTTTTGTTTCTGTGACATATTTTTGGTTCAATACTGTCAGGGAAATCATAGATTTCCTTGATATTAATGTTTGACTAGGAATAAAACAAAAAAAAACCCTTTCAAAATATTTTAGGGATGTGAATATATCATCTTTGACAGAATTCCAAAATTCGTATCTCTGTACAATTTACATCAACAGAGACTAATTTTTTTTAAAGCTTACGTTTGATTTATATATCTTATACGGTATATGTTGCTTTCTCAACTCTCCTTCTTCCAGTTTTTCTAACTTACCCTTGTTTCAGAAAAACTCAATACATGCTAGCATATCGACTTTCATTACACACACCAAGCATATGAATTCATGTCAACAAATACAACACCTAAAAGTTGAGGGGGGCCATCTCCTAGAGAGTCTTCTATTTTCTTTGTTTCCATGGCTATTAACACTGTAATACTATAGTTACCCATGTTTATTTTTTTATAATACAAAAACATACACCCACCCTTCATAATGTATCCATTATAGAAAATGCCTTAATCCTTTTCTTTCAAGGAAGTCACAATACTTGGATCTAGCTTTCCTTCACATTTCATTTTCTTTGAATTCTGTCCTTGGAAGGTTTCCAACGTTCTGACGTGCCAGCTTCCTCTGCTATGACCCTTCTTGTGTCTAAAATGGTGTTTCCTTCCAACTATCAAAGATTCTTTGTTAACAACCAAAGTTTTTTCTGTTGACAAAAACCAAATGCCATGTTCTCTCTGAAGCAATTCATGAATATCACACGTTAGTCTCAAGTGTTTGTTCATTTCTTCTATATATTTTTACGCTCTTACACGTTAGCACTTACCAGGTTTTTGAATACCAAGTTTGTATCTGCCTGTTTCAGTATGGGGACATTGATCTTGTGTACCTCTTCTCATAGAGATATTTCCTTGGGAACTCTATGATTCGAATGAATCTAGAATGCTGGTCTACACATCTGACTAGGTATATAGAGCAGGGTGGTCAAGTAGATCTTAGGCTTACGAGTATGTGAGATTTGTAGAAAGTGAAGCCCTCAATGTGACATTAGGTCACACTGAATTTCTTTAAGTTTATTAAGCAACATTATTCACACATTGAAAGATGAAGAACACTGGGACATGGTTTAACAGTCTTTGGAGGCTAGGACAGTTCCAATCTCATTAACAAGGGAATAACATTGATAAGGACTGAATTTTAAACACTTGAATTTATAAGTAGAGAAATAGTAGGAACTGGGAAAACCATGCAGGGAATATAAATTATACACTAGAGAATAGATAAGTACAAACAATTTTATATATATATATGTATATATATATATATACATATACATATACATATACATATACATATATACATATATGTATATGTATATATATACATATATACATATACATATATATATATATATTCGAGTTTGGAGGCCATTATGACAAGACACTACTGATGAAGTTAAAACGAAGGCATGCTTACTTGGATAGGAATGCTTCCATGTTGCATGGGAAAAGGCTTAGGTTAGGGAACATTCAATGATGGTAACATGACCTACAAAATCATGGAAAATGGAGGTAATCCATAAAGTTAACTTCTAATGGCGAGGATTCCTGATTTTGATGAGAGAGAGAGAGAGAGAGAGAGAGAGAGGAAATTCATTTTTATATGGCTTTAGTTTCTAAACATTTTTCTGAAGAAAAGCCATACAACTCCCATACACACACACACACACACACACACACACACACACACACACACACACACACATACACACACACCAATGCATTGCAGAGATTGGCTTTAATATCACTGCCTAAACTTTCCTGGTTTTGAAAATTCTGCAGAATAGTGAAAGAAATTTCTAATGAGTATTCCAGTTTGTTTAGCTGGAAAAATAGTACTTATCCAAAAGGAAGCCTATTCATATTTTAGAGACAATATATGCATGATGACAAGGGGGAACCAGCCCAAACCATGTTAGGAATTAAGAAAAAAAAAAGGTTCTCAGTTGAAAATAAGGCGAAACACGTAATATCAGAAAGCAAAGCTTAACCAATAGGGTGTCGAAGGAATTCTATCATCCTCCTTACAGTATCTGTAAGTTGAGACCTAAAAAAAAAAAGAAAGAAAGAAAGAAAGAAAGAGTGAGAAAAGAGAAGCAAAATGGATCAAAGGAGAAGTAAAATGGATAAAAATAATTTTGAAACATTATGTAAAAGGAACATTACACAGAAATTCCAAGGCAGTTACTCTACCTCTCAAAGCAAAGAAATTGTGAAGTAGAAATGACAGAAATATCTATCTGCCAGGCAAGTTCTCTCATTAAGTGGATAGCTCCAATATTCTAGTCGCTAATCTTTGAATCTCTACACAGGAAAAGATACTGGGTGATTTAGGAGATTGGCCAAGGCCCCAGGAAATTTTATTTTTGTGTACTTAATATTTTTAATATAATCATATTTGTAGAGATGTTTCTTGAGGATTCTAGCATTTTGGTTGTGACTTGAATCTATGGGGAGTCAAATTGAGCTTAGAATCTTTCATGTGTATCATATTATATGACACAGTTAACAATCCTACTTCAGTATGTTGGGTTTTTTGTTTGTTTGTTTGTTTGTTTTGCCAGTCCTGGGGCTTGGACTCAGGGCCTGAGCACTGTCCCTGGCTTCTTTTTTCTCAAGGCTAGCACTCTGCCACTTGAGCCACAGTGCCACTTCTGGCCATTTTCTGTATATGTGGTGCTAGAGAATTGAACCCAGGGCCTCACGTATACAAGGCAAGCACTCTTGCCACTAGGTCATATCCCCAGCCCCTTTCAGTATGTCTCTTTATTATTTGATTTGTATGTTATTAACACATAGTAGCCAGTATATTAAAAGAAGCCTATTTCTCTCTGTCCTTTTGCTTATTAGCTACATTTACTTAAGAGGTGGACATTGTTCTTGAGTGTAGTATATATTTCTTTAGGCCTTTGTTGCACTGATTTTCTAACTCTGGAAGTACATAATTTTCCAAGTTTATGACACTACCTTGGGATTGACTACATGGAAAGTTCTGGAGTTAGATGGTATGAACTAGCAACTATGGCTCTATATATAATAAAGAAAAATCTAGTGACTGATACTCATGGCCCATGGATTTCATTTAGAGAATTGCTGTTATTAAGAAAAAGGTTCTTAGTCATTGCAAAAGTAAGATGCATTCTATTCTATTCTCAAAGAGTACTGAAGAAAGAAAAGAGAAAGACAAGGAAGAAAGATCACATAAAGGAATTTTTGTTGTTGGTGGTGGTGGCTGTGGTTCTTGAATCAAGGCTTGGGTGCTGTCCCAGAGCATTCCTGCTCAAGGCTCTACCACCTTGAAGTATAGCTCGCTTCCAGTGTCTGGTGGTTAATTAGAGATAAGGGTCTCACAAATTTTCCTGCTAGGGCTGGATTTGAGCTGTGATCCTCAGATCTCAACTTCCTGAGTAGCTAGGATTATAGGCAAGAGTCACCGGCACCTGGCCATAGATGGAATTATGAGAACAAAAATCTGCATCAGGGGAGGGAAAAAGTCACATAAAATGCTGCTCGAGAGCAGCCTACATATTTTCAAAAACAAAGTTTTAAAAATTGTCTATATTTTTGATGAGGAAACTAAGTTTAGGCTAAGTTAACTAGTGGGATATCTCATGACTACTTAGCAACAAGAAATGAATCTTATCACATGTAGGTCTATAAAAAATAGTCTTACTGTGACAGCACAACAGATGAAAAAATATGTGCATATAATTTTAACGCAAATGATACTAACATACTAACACTAAGTATATTTCTGGTTCTAAAACAAATGTTTGCTCCTTTGCCAAAAAGAATTTAGCCAGCTTCTATCTAATAAACTTTCACTTTTTATATTGTTTTATAGTTTGCTGTGTAACATTTGTAGAGGCGTTAAAAATATGAGCTCTCAGACCTGAGAGTCTGGGCAATCTTGGAGATAAATATGTCATAATCACTACATCTTTATCTTCATAAAAATCCATAACAATATGCTAAATAACTCAGTGACTGAACAAAGCTAATGACACAATATCTTCATTGCCAACCCTACTTTCTTGATAAGACATCTTCAAAGCAATGATAAACATATGAATGATTTCAAACCACCTCCATGAATATGCAAATGCATTTTGTAAAATTATGGGATGTAACATGTGATGGGTAGGAAATAAACATTCCCACTTCTCTTTGGAAGTGAAGTTACCTAAAATATGTTGTCAAGGAGAATTCAGATTCGATGAAAGAAACAGGAATGCAATAAACCATCACTGATTTCAATTAATCACTATTGATTCTGTGGCCCTGTGTTGAAAGTAGGGAAGCTTATCAAGCAACAGAGAAAGGGCAGTCACTAGGTCATGATATTCACTCAGACAGCACAGTCTGACAGAGCAAGCTTGTCACGTTAGGCCAGCATGGAAGGAGAAAGAGGCATTTAGGCCTACCAGGAGAAAGACACTGCCAGGCTTCACAGGCCAAAGAAACAGGCCCCAGATGGAATCCTGTGGACTTCTGCCATCTCCTTGGCTGGGCTGAATTGCTGCCATTTGCTTTCATCTGTCAGTGCAAAAGCAAAATCTCTTCCCCTTTACCCTCCTCCTTCTACCCCCACCACCATTCCAGCACTTTCAGACTATATTTTATCTCATTGTCTTATTATTTATTTGAGATGAACTTTGGAACGCCTCTTTACCTCTCAAGCAGCCCACTTCTTGCTGGTTGAGTACTGACTTTTCCGCCTGGAACAGGTGTTATTGTTTAAAAATATGAAACAAAACTCCTTTAGCTACTATAAAAAGCATAGATTTAGAAGCTTTATATAATTTTCAGAGCAAATGGCATTAAGAAATTTGCTCTTGCACCTGCCTACTCTTCAGATTTGCATAAATGTTCATCGCTGTATAAATGTAGCATGGCATTTGCTTCCACTGCATGCAGAGACACAGGCTCTGTCCTGTAAGACATCTTCCCAAAGAGTCAGAGATGCAAATTTCACACTAAAAGAAAAAATATATATATATATTTATTTATTATATTATATTTATAAATATATATATATATATATATATATATTGCCAGTCTTGGGGACTGAATTCTGGCCCTGAGCACTGTTCCTGGCTTCTTCTTGCTCAAGGATAGCACTCTATCACTTGAGCCACAGCTCCACTTCCGGCTTTTTCTATGTATGTGGTGCTAAGGAATCGAACCCAGGGCTTCATGTCTACGAGACAAGCACTCTACCACTTGGCCATATTCCCAGCCCCTAAAAGAAAAAAAAATTACATGTACAAACTAATAAATATTGACTAGAGAATGCAATGTTTGTATTTTTGTGTTGATATGACACAAATACCTACTTGAATTGGCTCTTCTGTCCACATCAGGCATTCTCTCATGTTAGTATTTCTTTAATGTCATTATGAAAAAGTAGCTTAGTGAGTAACCTATAATGTGAGCCAACTTTCTCAAATTTTAGTATTATCATTGGTGTTAATTTACATGAAGGGATGGCCAAGGATTTGGAATTTTTAGGTGATACAGTATTTCAAAAGAAAACAAAAAATAAATGAAGGAAAATAGTTGATTGAGAAATGAGACTGCTGGCCTACTGCTCTAAGTATGTACATTATTTTTCATCTAGTTTCAAAGGCAAATGTTTTATATATGCTGCATAAAGTACTGAGAAACCTTGTCTCCTGCTACCCAGTAAATGCTATCATTTATGCATTACTCTGGTTTGACACTCTGTATCTTTCCCTATTTCTATTGTCTATTTTCATATTCTTATACTAGAGTGAATATAATATATATTGCAGTACTCAAATTACATTCAATCCAATATTAACAGGTATATCTTTGATAATGCAGCTTAGGCAATTATCCTGAAAATAAATAAGTATGAAATGTAGGCATCATTTTTTTTTTTTGTCAGTTGTGGTGCGTCAACTCAGGGGCTACACTCTGTCCCTAAGCTCCTTTGCTCTAGACTAGTTAGTGCTCTACCACTTTAAGTCACAACACCACTACCAATGGATAATTGAAGATGAGGGTCATGGACTTTACTGACTAGGGTTAACTTGGAACCTTGATCATCAGAACTCAGCTTCCTCAGTAGCTAGGATTAGAAATGTGAGCCACCAGTGCCCCACCATAGCTATCATTTATACACCTCTCATTTCCTTCCAATCTCCCATAAGAACATGTTGAGCCCAAAGCTAGCTCTATTGACTCCAAATCTAAGCTCTTTCCCTATTAATCCTTCATCAACTTTTGGTCAATCACTGCAGCCATTTGGGGATTGTGATTCCTTGGGGTGGTTAAAGAAGCTGTCCTGTACAATTTAGTGCTTACAAATATTTTTATTTATTTTTTTTTCAAATTTTTATTAACAAACTGATATACAGAGAGGTTACAGTTTCATACGTTAGGCATTGGATACATTTCTTGTACTGTTTGTTACCTCATCCCTCATTTCCCCCCCCCCTTTCCCTTTCCCTTTCCCCCCATGAGGTGTTCAGTTCACTTATACCAAACAGTTTTGCAAGTATTGCTTTTGTAGTTGTTTGTCTTTTTTTACCCTGTGTCTCTCGATTTTGGTATTCCCTTTCTATTTCCTAATTCTAATACCAGTATACACGGTTTCCAATATACTCAGATGGGATTACAGAGATAGTGTAGATACAACCACAGGAAGGTGATACAAGAACATCATCAATAGTAGAAGCTACAGATACACATGGGACGTTGAAAGTAGTTACAACTGTGATATAACAATTGTCTCCATAACATGGAGTTCATTTCACTTAGCATCATCTTATGTGTTATAAGGGTATAGCTATTGGGCTCTTGTGATCCTCAGCTGTGACTTACCTAAACTTATGCTAATTATTCCTAATAAGGGAGACCATAGAGTCCATGTATCTTGGGGTCTGGCTCACTTCATTTAGTATAATTTTTTCCAAGTCCTTCCATTTCCTTATAAATGGGGCAATGACATTCTTTCTGATAGAGGCATAAAATTCCATTGTGCATATGTATCACATTTTCCTGATCCATTTGTCTACTGAGGGGCAACTGGGTTGGTTCCAGATTCTAGCTATGACAAATTGTGCTGCGATGAACATTGTTGTGCTGGTGGCATTACTGTGATTTTTTTTTTTTTGTGGCCTTTTGGATAAATACCCAAAAGTGGGGCTGCTGGGTCATAGAGAAACTCTATATTTAGCCTTCTGAGGAATCTCCATACTGCTTGCCAGAGTGGCTGAACCAGTTTACATTCCCACCAACAATGAAGTAGGGTTCCCTTTTGGCCACATCTCCTCCAACAATTGTTATTGTTAGTTTTCTTGATATATGACATTCTTACTGGGGTGAGATGGAATCTCAATATTGTTTTGATTTGCATTTCTTTTATGGCCAGTGATGTAGAGCACTTTTTCATATGTCTCTTGGCCATTCTCATTTCCTCATCAGAGAAGTCTCTTTGTAAAGTCTTTAACCCACTTTTTGAGGGAGCTATTGGTTCTTTGCGGTTTGTTTGGGAGGAAGGTAATATTTTTAGTTCTGCATATATTTCACATATGAGGCTTTTGTCCATTGAATGGCCGGTAAAGATCTTCTCCCAATCTGTGGGCTTTCTGTTTATCTTGCGAGCTATGTCCTTTGCTCTGCAAAAGCTCTGCAGTTTGATGCAGTCCCATTTGTCCAACCTTTCTTTGATTTGTAGCCATTCTGGGTCTTTGTTAAGGAAGTTCCGTCCTGCGCCAAGGAGCCCAAGTGTTTCTTCTACTTCTTCCTTTAGTGTTTTCAGGGTGTCTGTTTTGATTTCGAGGTCTTTAATCCATTTGGAATTGATTTTGGTGCAGGGAGATATATAAGGATCTAGTTTTAGTTTGTTGCATGTGTTGAACCAGTTTTGCCAGCACCATTTGTTAAAGAGGCTATCTTTCTTCCAAACTATTGTTTTAACTCCTTTATCAAAGATTAAGTAGGCGTAGTTCTGTGGGTTTATTTCTGGGTCTTCAATTCTGTTCCATTGGTCTTCAGGCCTGTTCCGGTGCCAATACCAAGCTGTTTTTATTACTATAGCTTTATAATACAGCTTGAAGTTGGGTATTGTAATTCCTCCAGCGCTGTTCTTTCTGCTTAGGATTGTTTTTGCTATTCTAGGTCTTTTATTGTTCCATATGAATTTTTGGACTGCTTCCTCTATTTCATTAAAAAATGGTGTTGGGACATTAATGGGTATTGCACTGAATTTGTAGATAGCCTTTGGCAATATTGCCATTTTGATTATATTAATCCTCCTAATCCAGGAGCATGGGAGGTTTTTCCATTTCCTTAGTTTTGACTTAATTTCGGTTTTCAAGCTTTTAAAGTTCTCCTCAAAGAGGTCTTTCACTTCTTTGGTTAAGGTTATTCCTAGGTATTTTATGTTTTGGGGGGCTATTGCAACTCCTGATATCCGCCTCGGTCTTTGGGTCATTAGCATAGAGAAAGGCCATTGATTTTTGAGGGTTTATTTTATATCCTGCAACTTTGCCAAAGTTTTGGATCAGCTCTAGTAGCTTGGGGGTAGAGTCTATTGGGTTCTTTAGGTATAGGATCATGTCATCTGCGAATAGAGAAAGTTTAACTTCATCTTTTCCTACTTGCATCCCCTCTTCACTTTCTTCTTGCCTAATTGCTCTGGCTAGGAATTCTAGTACTATGTTGAAGAGCAGGGGAGAGAGTGGACATTCCTGCCTTGTTCCTGATTTTAAAGGGAATGGCTTTAGTTTTTCACCATTTAGTGTTTACCAATATTTAGTCTTTGCTCAGCTCGCCAGATTCTCACAGTACTATCCCCCTAGTCATAAATCCAACATGTCTTGGGTTACTGCCAAAATTTTTCAGTGGCAAAATATTTTTTCTCAGAATCATGGGTAAAACTTTAATTTCACGATAGACCCTCAAACACATATAGCATTTATAGAGGTATTTTCATGTCTTCCTTTCAAATACCTTTTCATCCATCACAAGCATATCCAAGTGCCATTATTCTTGTGAAGTTGTCAGTGTGCCTTCTAAGGGCACATTCTTTGTGCCGCCTTAAACATAACTCTGTTAATCATCATTTTCCCTGAACTTCAGCAATTTTAATGTTTCACACTAATCTCTAAATTTAATAAATGTAGGATTTTTTGTTTTTTTAACACTGATCATTGCCTGTCTTATAACTTAGTATAATAATCACAATGAGAAGAAGAGGTAAGTTGATATGTTTGAGTGATTGTGCTCCAAATGAATATAAGTATGCTAAATCGGTGACTGTCTTAGATGTGTCTGCACATAGCAGGTGTTCCCTAAGCACTATTTATACAAGATATATATATATATATATATATATATATATATATATATAATGCTAATGTACTGGTATAAGCCTCTTTATCAGTAGTGACACTCCAGCCATGAGTCACATTGCCTTCTTGGAAATGCATTTCAAATTATGTGACCATTTAGAATATGTAGTCTTTATGCCCAAACTAAGTTGTTCATGTAAGAGTTTTTTTTTTATCACTTCTTTTGGGATGCTCTGAGTGAAATAGAACTTTATTTCATTTTGCTTTATGCTGTAACCTTTATTAGAATATAGGATTCATAAATGGCCATAGATATTCCTCAGTCCATGTGTGATAATGGCAGTTCATTCACTTCCCCTTCTCAATCTCTCTCTTTCCCTCTAGCGCAATTCTATCACCCTTCAAATCTGTAGTTTAGCATGAGCTAATATGACAGCAGATTTATATCTGTGAGAGTACACAGTGTCTCATTCTTCTTACATCAAGAGAGACTTTTAACATGAATATAATTGTGCATGTCTGGAAATTCAGGGAAAAATGAAATAAGGAAATGTGCTGTTATGAACTCTCTTCTGTGGCAATATAAGTCAGAGGCAGATAGCTGAAGATTAGTGGCTAAATTCTTAAATATCACATGAATTGATAGAACTCAAGAAAAAAGATAAAGGCTCTCTAACCTCTTCTTATTACATCTGACTTCCATGATAGGTCTTAGCATGAGTACTTTCATTGCACATGTCTTCAATGAAAAAGGCACAAGAACTATTCTTCAGTTACCACTGAAAGTCATAGGAACTTTTCTGTGATGATTTGAATTAAATACGTTTTTTCATCTGTGAGAGGTTCTAGAGGGATTTAAATACCAACAGATATAAATACAGATCAACATAGGATAAAGAGCAATATGTTTAAAAGAGAGTATTGGTGAGATATACAAAGAGATACATTTTGAGTATCCATGTCAATCTAAATGTAGTTTAATGACAGCTGCAATAAAAACCTTTGTGTTTTTTTATTTCTTTTATTACTGTTTTGGTTATAATCCTATTATTAAGAAACAGCACATGACTAAGAGACAAGCTGGGTTATTGCTGGGATGTGAATATGTGTGTATATATATGTATGTATGTATGTATGCATATATAGAGAGATTGTCACTTTATAAGGGAAATATTCTCTTATCTTTACAATCTGTTACAACTTTGATGTACTTAGGGTTATAAAAATGGAATTCTTTTGTGAATTGTACATGATGACATATCTACTTCTGTACATATATATAATGAACACTAGAGAACTGCTATATAGATGATTTATAGGTAGATAATATATACAGTAATATAGATAGAAAGGTGTATATATATATAGTTACATATAGCAGTATATGTACATATCTGTCTGTCTTTCACTCCTCTTCTAGCAAGAAGCTAAAAATATGAAAAAGATTTCTCTTTTCCATAGTCATTTTTTATTACTTTTTGATCTTTCTTGGGAGCAATTGCTTTCGTTCTGTCTGTGCTATCATATAAATATCATTGTGTTTTTGAGTGTAAAGATCAAAGACAGCCCCATATATCAATGTATCAAATCATTCTCACAAAGCCATTTCCTAATATTGAAAAGCAAGTGGAAAAGTTATATGCCTTGGAAATTATGATTTGTTTGTTGGTGATTTATCAGCATTCTTTGCACTGCTTCAGAAAACTTCCATAATCAGATTTGTTTACCCAAAAGAAACATTGGGTTTCACACTGTACCAAGGCAATTTCTCCATGGAACATTGAAAGGAAGATAAGAAGAAGAAAAAAGGGAAAATGGATGCAGCCTAGAAAGGGGTGAGCCCAGACTTCAATAGGTGTTATTGTTAATAATGTACTAGAACAGGCAAACATATCACAGTGCTGTTTGCGGTATCTTGACTATTTGTCAGGCATGCATCTTCTATTTCATTTTTGCATTCCTCTGGGCAGAGATTTGGCATAGTGAACTCTGTGGTATTTGTAACACTATTTGATCCTGGAAGAGGGTAGATAGATGGTGATGACTTCCACTTCTGACTGGAAGATGATTCTCTTTCCTGAACTTATAAACAACTTGTTAACTCTCCAGAAACAGACTGTATAACATTTATTTGGATTTTGATCTATGTTTCTTCTTGCAATCCTGTTCACAAAATGTCTCGTAGGAGGCACAGATACACACGCGTCCATGCATATTCCTTCATTTCGAAGTATTTTATTGGTGTAATTTGGCAAAATGGATTTCAAAACAACCTATAACTTTATAATGAATCTCCTCTAGCAAGGAGGAGATGCCAAACCAGGGAATCAGGAATGGAGAAGATGAGAATGAATGGACTCAAAATCGCCTTTCTTTCATCTCATTGTACAGGCACCATAGACTTTCTAATTCTATTTCAGTTCTGAATATTCATCGTGCTTTGATTACAAGGACTTTTTTCCCTTTAAAATGCGGAAAAGAGTTTTATGTGTAGTAGATCTTCGGGTGGTTCCACTTGTTAAGAATCACTTGAGGTAATTTCATAATTTACATTTCTTTTATGTGGGTTCAAAAAGTATATTCTGTTATAGTCAATAAGGACTGCAGTCACTCCTATCAAGCCTTGCCTTCTCATTCCCTCTTCTGTGAAATGAACTATCTGAATCAAGAATTACCATATCTTAGAGGCTCAGACTGTGTAATTATGCCAATTTTCAAGACAGCTCAAATGGTTCAATGAAATGTATTTTTGAAAATCAGCATTTTACACTGATCACTTGATTCAGTCTCATTAGATAGCACTACCTGGCTCCCAGACATCAATTAATGCATTGGCTAAAGGTTGAATCTCTCTCTATTCCTGGATTGAGTTTGCCATCAAATTAGCTGTAAAGAAAAAAGCAAAGGACACAGAAGGCTAGGCATACTGAGAAATAAAATAGTAAATGGTTCCTGAATAGGATTAAATGAAGCAATAGATACAATTTTGAAACCAGAATTGAAACTAGGCATACTATTGACATGAACTATATTTGATGGTAACAGAGCATAGAGTTGACCAATATTATGATCCAAGGGCTTACCAGATACTTTTTTCATATACATACTTTGCATTGACAGTAATGAAACACAGACAAACTGTAATCCAAACAGTAAGTGTGGTCTTCACCTGGCTTAATGACATGAACTATGACAGTATTTCTGGGTTCTGATGCAAATATGTCTTATTTTCTGTTTTGATATTTATATTTCCAAACTCAGCTCAGGCCTTTAAAGTGAAATGCATTCTTCCACGAGCATATGTAAGATGGTGTGAAAATTGGATGTGTTTTCCAAAGCCACAGGTATAAAATGAGACATCTAAATTGTTGGCCTGATTCCCATCTCCTTTCCTGGCCTCTGTCTAGAATGGCCAAGGCCTTTCCAATTAATTATCATTAGTACAAAGTAGTTTCAAGTTGAAAAGAAAGAGAATAGCTGTAATTAGTGTAAAAATAGGATAATATACTGATTAACATTGCTCCTGTATCTTTTTATGAAATGTGTTTTTTTAAACACTAGAGGAACATATTTCACAGTTTTTAATGTGTTTAATCAAACCTTAATCTTATGAATCTGAAACAACTAGCTGTACAAATTAAAAAGAGAACTCTAAACTCTAATTGATCCATTCGCTGTTTATGGAAGCTAATGCATGTTTTCTAGGCAGAGGGCTAACCACGACAGTTTAGTTTCACAAAGTTTGATGACTAAGAGGGAAATATTTAATTAAAACACAAAAATGGACAATGAAATAAATCTTCAGGGAAAACTATTAATGGGGACTGCATTCTTAAGCTTTTTCTCTCAAGTCTAGTACTCTACCACTTTGAACCAAAGTGCCACTATCTATCTGTTGTTCTGGTCATTAATTGAAGAAAAGAGTCTCAAGAACATTCCTGCCCAGGACGGCTTTGAACAACAATCTTCAGATCTCAGCCTCTTGAGTAGCTATGATGACAGTGGTGTGCCACCTAAGCCAGGGGTGGCTAATTTTATATGTTTGTTAATGATAAATGTAGGAATGATAGAAATAACTTTATTTAAAGTTTGTGGACTGAAAGCAGGCTAAAGTGTAATTTTCCACCTAAATATCCCATAATATGTGTTAAACTTTGAAAACACTGATAAATATAGAATGTACTCAAATTTATACATAAATAAATAGACAAGCCAAAGACAATCTACATCAACTAAAGAGTGAGGCATAAAGATAGTCACAGTAGTAACAGAGAGAAAACAAGCACCACTGAAGATGTGAGAGATATAGGGTATCTATCAACTGAGCTTAAACATGTCCAGCATTAAATATATAGATATATGCATACATATATATAATAGATACATATATACATATACAGCCTACCTATTGTTCTTTCTATCTCTCTCTGTATCTATCTATCCATATTTCTATCATCTATGTAACCATCTTCTATCATCTATACATCAATCATCTATATACCCACTAATCATCTATTTTCTATCTCCATAACTGCATATGATGTATCACCTATCTTCTATCTACCTGTCATTTATGTTTACATTTTTGTGTTAATCTACCTATCTATGTATCACGGTATCTGCTTATCTATCTATCATCTGTCTTCCTGTCTATCAGTACTTTTCTTCTTAAATTAAAGTTTATTCAGAAGCAAGGTGCTAAGGAAATAACCTTAGAATTGCCAGTCTAATTAAGCTTTTATTTTCTTAATTATATATTTTTGTACAAGTTTCTTTGAAATACAAGTAGAGGGCATTTGTTTGAGTGTTATGATTTGGACATAAAAATAGAATTAACATATAAGCTAGTCCACTAATTGCTTACTCTTTGACTTTTTATAGAATACTTGTTTTCTAGTTAAATTAATTTTACAAACTAAGTAAGTACAAGAAATTACAAAATTTTCATTTTTACCTGAAGATGCAAGACATAGGCTGGGATCTTGCTATTGTTCAAAGTGATTGTCAAAAGTAATATTTGTTCCTGTTCACAAGTCTGGATCTGACCACAGTGTTGCCCCTGCTCTTTCTCAGCAGAATGGTAGGGTAGTTCTCTTCTTCATATATCCTCTCTGTTTCCAAAACTTCTAATTCATATATATGCACACACACACACACACACACACACACACACACACACACACATACATATATATAGTTCAACTTATAGTTATATACTTATTTTATTTCCTGAAGATTGTTATAACTTGCCCATTAATAGTCAGATTGAAATTCCTATATATTAAATCCTTTCTGGGTTGCTCATAATGACAATTTTTAATTTCAGACACTGCAACATTCTTATGATCTGAAGTAGCTTCCATCTATTAGTAGTAACTTTTATAAGTGAGTTATATAGAGTGCATAATCTACACAGGACAGGTGTATATTTGACCCATAATTCTGGAGGCTGAGAAGTCCAATACCACAATGTTAGCATCTGCTCATGTCTGCTGAGGGTTTCTGGCTGCCTCTTCACTTAGTGGAGAGGAGGATTCAAGGTAGCTGAAGTCTGTCTTGTCTCCAGTGTACTGCTAGTGCCCTCATGATCCTCTCTCATTCACAACCTTGTCTTATCCTAATTTCCTCCCGAAGGCCCTGCCTCTAGTCATCATTCCCATTTGCTTTGAGAATCCACTTTCTAACAGATGACTGTTGGGGAACCATACTGACCTTAGCAACTGCCATGAAAATTTCATCACAAACTTCCTCCGCATATGCAGATAAGATCATAGCTGGGTGCTGATGGCTCACACGTCAAATTGTAGCTACTGAGGAGGCTGAGATCTGAGGGTTGAAATTGGAAGCTATTCCAGAGAGGGAAAGTCCGTGTGACTCTCAACTCTAATAAACTACTCAGAAAAAGCCAGAAGTGGTACTGTGGCTAAAGTGGTAGAGCACTAGCCTTGAGAAAAAGAATGTCAAGGAAAAGAACCACGGCCTGATTTCAAGCCCCAGGACTTGCGCGCACGCGCATACACACACACACACTCACTAAAAGCTAGTAAATATTATAATTATCCAAAGACTAGGCATCACATGTCTTTACAAATATTGGACTCAGACAGAATTCAGTATAATTGTGAAACTGGAAATCAGTATACTTCTATTTCTTTCACACTTTCTCCATATTTATCCATTGCTAATGTCTGACTAAGATGACATCATACTTATAAATAGTTTGTAAACTATAAAATGCTATTATTTTATTTTTGGTGCTGGTACTAGAACTTGAATTCAGGGCCTGGGTACCATCAGTTAGGTTTGTATCTCATGACTACCATTCTACCACTTAAGCCACAGCTCTACTTTGGGCTTTTTGCTTATTAATTAGAGATAAGAATCTCTAGAGCCTTCATACTTGGGCTGGCTTTGAATCTTGATGCTCAGAGCTCAGCCTTTGTAGTAGCTAGCATTATAGTTGTAAGCCACCAACTTCAGCTCCAGCTGATACTTATATGGAAGTAACGAAATGAAGAAACATTTGTTTCATTAAAGGTAATATTGTCAAATGTATTTTAACAACTTACCTAGACCCAGCTTTTCACAAAAAGAATACAAGTCACTAAATTCTGAAACTGTATTGCATGGCCTTTATGTTAACTTTGGAGTCTGGGTATTGAAAGTATTTGAATGTTGAGCTTATAAGGGTCCTTCTCTGGGGGGAGGGGGGGAGTGCTTTTCCAAGGTAAGAGAATTAAGGAAAAAAAATTTTTTTTTTGGCCAGTCCTGGCCTTGGACTCAGGGCCTGAGCACTGTCCCTGGCTTCTTCCCGCTCAAGGCTAGCACTCTGCCACTTGAGCCACAGCGCCGCTTCTGGCCGTTTTCTGTATATGTGGTGCTGGGGAATCGAACCTAGGGCCTCGTGTATCCGAGGCAGGCACTCTTGCCACTAGGCTATATCCCCAGCCCCTAAGGAAAGTTTTATTTAACCAGAGTTACAATACTAACACCACCACATAGTAGAAAATTATTCAAATCATTAAATACCAAAGTCAAATCCTAGAAGAGAGGAAAACACAGAGTTTTAGGATGTGTTAGTTAAGTACTCATTGCTAACCCTTGCAGAAGTTCTCTGGCTGTGACTTAATCAAAAAACATTAAGCACCATCCTAGCAATTTAGTAGAAATTAGCAAGTAGCTGGTCATTTTCATTTGTTCATTTGTTTGCTTGCTTGTTTGAAGAATTATTCAAAACATCAGATAAATAGAATGGACAGGCATTTCAGAGATGACTGAAGTGTCAAATTAGCAACAAGAACATGGAATTAGGGGCTGGGAATAAATATGGCCTAATGGCAAGAGTGCTTGGCTCATGTACATGAAGCCCTAGCTAGGTTCGATTCCTCAGAACCACATATGTAGAAAAGGACACGAGTGGTGCTGGGCTCAAGTGGCAGAGTGCTAGCCTTGAGCAAAAAGAAGCCAGGGACAGTGCTCAGGCCCTCATTTCAAGCCCTAGGACTGGCAAAAAAAAAAAAAAAAAGTACATGGATCTGGTGTGCCTGTAAGCTTGAGGTTCTGGAAGAACTGGTAAATTAAGGCAACATTGAAGATGGGCCCTGGACGATGAGTTTTAGTTACCATGTGGGGAATGATGGAAGGATATTCTTCAGAGGAAGATGCAGAATTAAAAAAAAATATATATGATGGTATGACATTCCACAGAGTTTGAGAAATCATACCAAAAGCTATGTCCACTGGTGGCCATTTTTCCTAGTAGAACAAAGTAAATATTAAAATTTATAACACTATCAAAAGTTATGCCTGGTTAGAATAAATTAGAAAAATATTTTCCCAGATGGCCAACTAGTTAGGACGTTGAGTAGGTTGTTCATTTGCTTGACTGTTTATTTACTTACATATCCAGTTATTTTAGTCAGTACCAGTGTTTGAAAACAGAACCTCTCACTTACTTGGGTGCTCACCCAGCTGACACCCTACAACTTGAGCCACAGCTTTCTTCAGTTGTGACCCTTACCAAGGCCTCCTCATACACTATGGTTCTAATTGTGAGCCACCTCCCCCACCCCAGTCCTATTGTGTTGTTTGGCTCAAGGGCCCAGGCCGGCCTCAAAATCATGATCTTCCTCCCTCAGCCTCCCAAGTACAGAGATTCCATGTCCAATGATGCTCAGATGCCTGATGTTTTGTAAGCTAAATTTATATATCCAGGTTTCTTCTGTGAGACCCTCACTGTGGCCTTGCAGAGATGAATCAGTGCCACTCCTTCGAGTGCCAGCGGAATAATTTAGCTCTTTTGTTTTATCGGTAGCTGCTCACTGCTCCACTTATTACTAATCTAGAAAAAGTCACTCCTTCCATTCATTTCTTTCAGATCAGTGTTTTCTACCTTGTGTGGGGTTAGGGATGATAGCTTGAAAGCTCAGTGTTAGGATGCCAAATTACCAGTTGGCAATTAAGGAAGCCCTTTCACAAAGAGACATAATCATTCAATTGTGTGAAAGGGGGAAGAATAAT
This sequence comes from Perognathus longimembris pacificus, assembly GCF_023159225.1. Taxonomy (NCBI): domain Eukaryota; kingdom Metazoa; phylum Chordata; class Mammalia; order Rodentia; family Heteromyidae; genus Perognathus; species Perognathus longimembris. Next base: position 15,958,829 of record NC_063170.1, read on the forward strand.
CTCTTTCTCTGATACTGTGGCATTCCAAGACGCATCAAAGAGACCAGAATTTATCTCTAATCTCTTTACCTTAATGACTGATCAATGTGACCATCACTTCCTCTTCTATGGGACAAACAAAAGGAATCTTTGTCTGCATCTCATGGCCATTTATCATCCCTCTGGCTTTCAAACTGCACAGTTGAGATGAAAGGGAAAAAGAGGAGTGGTGTTTAAAAGCCTAAGGCTGAGAGCAAAGCATGGTAACAACTGTTATTTGCTAATTGTGTGGATGAATTGTGGAATAAGCACACAGTGGAACACCTAAGATAACCAACCAACATAATATATTGTACATCAAATTGTGTTTGCTCTTTTTGAATTGTACGATCAAAATAATCCTTCTGCTATTCAAGCCACATGTGGATTCCATGTCATCTATATCTTGGCAACTACTGGTAATTTGCTGTATGATTTTCCCCCCATAAAGTTTTCTTGAGTAGGTCTAAGTCTTCACAAACCTAAAAGGGAGCCATGAGGAAAATGCTGACATTATCAGAGGAAAAGACTAGATTGGCGACTCAAAGCATAACATTAAATTTACTTATCAAACATAGTTTGATTCTGTCATTCACGAATAGAAAAAGGGTTCCATTAACTTCCCAAGGATCATGCACAATCACAGGTCCTTGACATATACTGACGAAAATCATTTTAGAGTATCTCATTCAAGATGAAAATTGTACCAAGGATATGAAAATCCTAACTATTTATTGTACTGTTCCAGGCTCAAGTCAGGGAGAAATGAAAAAGAGAGAGAAACATTTCCCGCTCCCTATGAAGGAAAAGGGTGTTATGGACAGCACATGATGTGTTCTATCTGTAGATTTTATGCTTTCTGAGCAGAGCAGATATGCTGCCAAATCAATCTAGTGCCTCCTGATTTTTAAACAGTGATTTTTAGACGGAAACCTTCAGGACTTCCTTTTGTTAGATGGGACTCTTCATTCTTTCTGTCTCTACTCCCAGAGTTTCAAAGCTAAAGGATAAGGCAGATAAAGAGAGCTCTTTTTGTATCTCCTAACTTTGAAACAGGACTTTATTTGCTCTTTCATTTTACATCCTGGTTGTAGCTTCTTAGTCTCACTCTTCTGACATTTGTGTCAAACAACGATGTTATTCATCTGTCTCCTCATCTATCCACCTTACTCCAGTTCCTTAAGGAAAATTTACAAATAAGAATCTGGTGCAAATATGAATGTTAGTGGTAGAGAGAATGCTCTTGATATCATTGAGGGGTTAATTTCATCCAGGCACTGCCCCTGGTACAGAGAAAGAAAGCCAACAAGCATGGTAGCAGGGCATGATTTACCAACAAAGTGATTAACTTTGATAGGTAAGTGGGCTGTTTGGATAAGTACTGCCTGGCTGGAGATTGTCATGGCTTCAGTTTTTAGTATTTGATAGATAGGCAGGAGGGTTGTGGGCAATTGAAGACTTCCATTTTTTATCCCCCTCCCATCCACAATCCCCCCCAGCCCCTGCCATAATGGTTGCTTATGCAAGGGGTCATAAACCTGCACATCTGTGAAGACCAGGGCAGGGTCTGTGCATGTGATCAGCATCCTGGTCCAGCATTACCAGTGGAAGGCCACAGGGTACTTATTACACCCCCCTTGGTGTGTGTGATGCCTGGATTTGGGAAGTGTGCTTAGTTGTTAGAATTAGGGCCATTATATTAATTGCAAGCCTAGGGCCTGGGGCATGTGGTATTTATCAGGGGGAGAAGAATCTGTGGCCACAAGATTGTTCTCATTCCTGCTCATATCTATCTATCTAGCTGACTAAAATCTCAATAGCTCTGGAATTTTTTTCATAAAATTATATACCAATATTAAGATTGTATGTTTGCACTATCCCTGTAATACCAAATGCACCATCCCTATCAAATATGAAATCTTGATGTAAAGTCTAACATTTTTCATTTGTTTATTTGGTGAATAAGTATATAAATAATAAAGCACGGGATAATAAAAGTCTCACCTAACTCTCTCCTTCTCTTGGAATAACTATGTACAGCAATTTATTATACCTAAATACCTATAATGCATACCATTATAGGCAAGTAGAATATAGGTATATACATAATAATGTTTTGGGGCTGGGAATGTGGCTTAGTGGTAGAGTGCTTGCTTAGCACACATGAAGCCCTGGGTTCTTTTTTTTCCTGAGTACCCATAAACAGAAAAGGCTGGAAGTGGAGCTGTGGCTCAAGATGTAGAGTGCTAGCCTTGAGCAAATGAAGCTCAGGGACAGTGCCCAGGACCTAAGTTCAAGCCCCGCGATTGGAAAAAATAATAATAATGCATTTATATTAACACAAGTACTTGTACATGTATACATATACAGGGGTGTGGATGCATGGGTTGGCTATTTTAAAGACTCTAGAAGCAAATGTTTTTCTAATTATTTTTATTTTTTCATGTTGCTAAAGATCAAATGTTGGGCAAACATTCTACCACTGAGCTTAATTTCTGAGAATACAAGAGACATCAGTGTGAAGAGAAATCATGCCTATTCTGAGGTAAGCAAAGTTCACTAGGTAAGGGGGGAACTTGTTTAGACAAGCCTGAGAGGACAGGTTGAAAAGCAAGTAGGACAGTTTGGTCCAGTTTATAGGATACTCCTTGAGGTAGATTGTAATCAAGATTTTAGTGGATGTTGAAGCTTAACCCAAATCTCCTCTAGCTAAGCTGGCTATACAAATAAATAAATAAATAAAGTAAAATAAATCAAAACAGCAGAAGCCCACTTCGAAGAAAGTATTTGCATATAAAGTGACTGAATAGCTTTTCTGGCTTTTTTGCCCTATTCCAATCTCTGTGGGTGAAAACCTTTATTTCTTTAAGCAATCTTTGTTAGCTAGTAATAACATGACTTCTATTTTGAAACTTTTAATAAGCCTCTTAGACCACTCTAACCACCATTCACAAGGGCAGAGCTTGATATGTAATGTTACATGTTAGTTGGTATTTGGATTGAAAATCCGAAGGACAGAGCTTTTATAGTTACTGAGTAGGACAACCCAATGATCAGAGGAACTACCCAATTGTGCCTTTTGAATAAACACCAGGCACAAGGTGCAGACGTCCAGAGAGCATACTTTAAACAGTTTTCAACAAGAAGACGATAACTTCTGTTACAAGTGCACTATAAACCTCCACTTGGTTTTATAACCAGAATTATTGAGAGAGAGTTTTTTATTACTTATCCTGTCTGATTAACTGTGGAGACCATTTAACCAAATGAAGACAAACAGGCTGGAAGGAGCTGAGCAGAATATAAGGGACTAGTTTAAATCTCTGTGGAATAGTCAGCAACCTTTGAGGGTGGTAAACATAAGGATAAATGAGAGAAGCACTAAGAGTTGTTTCTCAGCTGTCTCAAATCCTGGCTAAGCCTACTTCCTTAGCAAGTCTATTGCTTTTTATAATACACATGTCCTATTCCTCCTACACTGTGGAAGGTTCTTCCTCCATTTCCTTGTTGTATGGAACATTACTCAGCAAAGCACTGTGTGCAGTGAGTTTTAACAGGGCATTTACTCCTCCGCTGCCTCTTCTTCAGCATTGTATAGAAAGTGTCATCTAAGTGTGTTCTTTAGAATTGCCACTCATGCATATCATAGATTTGGTACTCATAATCTTACTAAAATGGGATTAACAGTAAGAGTGAGAGCCTATGAAAATCAATATTGTACTTACTACTCGTGAGATAACATTATATAAGTTTTGAGTGACCATTTGTGAAATATGCCAGATTTCCTTGCCATAAAAATTAAAGATGAAAGCCAGTCATTGATGACTCATGTCTGTAATTCCTAGTACTGATTATGGGCAGAAAATTCCTTGAGACTCCATCTCCAATTTATAAGTTTCATGTATGACTCAAGTGGTAAAGTTCCAACCATAAGCAATAAAGAGAAGAAAAAGGAAGAAGGAAGAAGAGGAATAGCCTAACCAATAGGCAGACCATAGGCATATACTCTACCTTGTTTGTTAGGTCAATTCACAATTCCTTCACAGTTCTCTAAAGTGACCTGTGAGAGTCTGGGGACTAAGTATAGTTAAAATCATCATACCCTGTTAACTAAATGCCGTGTAGGAAAAAAAAAGTTTAAAATATAGGTAAAGAGAGAAACAAGATTTAGTGAGGGATAAATATCAAGTAACAGTAGATATAGCAATATCTGAAGAACTTATTTCAGACTCAAACTATCTCTGAATATTATTCGGCAGATGGGCCGAAGTTGAGGTTTGAATTTGGCTTTTATACTTCTCTGGATGTTTTCATAAATAAGATTTCAACATAATTGATATTCTGCTCATTTGGGTAAGAATTGAATGGAGCAAATCAAGGAATGAGGAGAAGAAGGGGATATGGAGAAGAGATCCACTGGTGTATGGTTCTAAGTGACTGTACAAGGAGTCAAGATGAGCATGAGACACAGAGTAAAAAGAAAGTTCATCTATGTTAGAGGACTGGGGGAAGGCTAATTGAATAACAAGGCAAATGAATGTAACCTTAAGAGTCAATTACTTAGATCAGCATATTTTTTAATAAACATGAACAAACACAAAAGGGGTAGGGAAAATGATGACTATTCTTTTCTAATGCTCTAAGATACCCATTTGCACTGAAGCTATGGAAGTGAAAGGTACTTTCTAGACCTAATGGTATCTATACATTGCTTGGTAGGTTGTTGTTTTCTGCCTCAGTACATGGATGGTTAGAACAATGGAGGCATGTAGCAAAATAATTCCATCATTTCAACTGTGGCCCTTCACTAATATGTACAATTTTGCATCTCAAAAACAAAGAAACAAACAAAAACAAAAAAAGGAAGCTCCATTATAATTTGGGGCTTTTCTCTTCAAACCAAGATACACACACACAAATACACACACACACACACAACTAAACAATAAAAATCTATGTTGGGAGCAGGTTTGGGCATCAGTTTTGTCTGGAGTTATAAAGAAATCAAGGATCAAGGAATCTGGTCTAATATGCTGTAAGCTTCAGGTTCTAGAGTTCAAAGGAAAGATTTCCAGTAGGAACTCTGCTTCTTTGTTCAACACACTGCCCCTAGCTTAGATCTCCCTAATAGATTTAATTACCAAGAGTGGCTGCAGAGGAAACAACATTCTCTAGGAAAATGTAGCTGCTTTATTTCCTCCAAAATGACAGTAACTTTTTAAAGTCAATAAAATTAAACAATCAAATGGCCCACACTTAGGGATCTTGCTTTTCATAGAATATACACCTTTGAATTGAAGAACCACTGAAGGCAAGTAATTACCCACACTTGGCAACATGAAAGAGAGCTTTCTAGCTGATTAAAAGTCCATTTTCTTTCCAAAGCAGCATAGGTGTCTCAATAAGGTAGTCTAGGAGGGTCTCAAGTGAGATTTCACAAGAAAGAAGCACGGCATTCTAAGATTGTCTATACAATTTTTTTTAAGCTCCTTGAAGGCAGAGGGGCTTTTTATGTGATTACTCAAGAGGAGGTTTTAGTTGGAAGATAGGAAATGCTTTGTCTGTGTGAAAATGTCAGACTACAAGTCAGCAAATCTAGTTCTCTTCCCAGGAGTTATCACAAAACAAGCCATGCCCAAATATTTCTTCTAATGTATAAATATACAAGAGTATTTCATTAGCCCTCTGTTAACTGCCTTTAGTAACCTGTCTTGGCTTCTCATGACTATCATAATAATAAAAAAAACTAAAGAAAACAACACAAATGATCTTTTTTTTTTTTCCCACAGTCATGGAGGCCAGAAGTCCAATGGCAGTGGGAAAATACCGGATTGTAAGGTCTATTAGATCTTTTTGGAGCACTTTGGAGGGAACTCATTCCTTGTTTCTTCTTGCTTCTGATGTCTGGTGATATTTCTTTGCTTGTGGCTCATAAATCTAATCCCCAAGCTTGTCTTTGTCTTCCATTTGTAAAACCCCCTCGGGCTCTCTTTTACCAAGTCAATTGGGATTGGATTATTCCTTTATCAAAAAAAAAAAAACAAAGTATTAGTGTGCACGGGGTAGAATTCCAATGGAACAACACTTTGGAACAACTAACCTACAGTTACCTACAGTAACAAAATGAAGTGGGAATTTTAGGTGTCAGGGGTAGGGTGATGTAAGGGAGAGGAGAGTGGATGAATGAAGAAAGTTGTAATATGTGCTCATAATATCCAATGTACATATGTGAAAATGGAACTGGGAAAATTGAGGGGATAGGTGAGTTTGAGAGAGGCAGGGAAGAATGTTGAAAGGGCTAACACTGATCATGATGCATTGTCTTCATAACCTGGCCTAAATTATAACTCCTTTGAACACCTATTTAAAGGTAATAAAATACTTTAAAAATGAACACCCACAGGCTTCAGGCATGTGGACTTGCTATCACAGGATTCCTGTTAATCATTCTGCTATCTCTTAAACTACAAACAATATCATCATGATTGAGTTTTAAGCATATCAAAGTGGGTAAGAAAGCAGGATCTTCAGCCAGGATCGTCACACATTAGGAGGCAAAGTATCTGACATCTTTCCCCTCCATGAAATGGATTAAAAATGGAACCTATAACATAGCCTTATTATAAGGATTAACCAGACAATATATGCAAAGCACATAAAACAATGTCTATCAAAGGAGAGGCATTCAGGAAAATTTAACTTTTATTATTTTCTGTCACTGTTTCTGCCCATGAAAAGCCTGCATACACTGAAAGATCTTGTCTACCAAAGACATTACATGTATTAGGTAATATTTAATTTGATTCCTGATGTTTTATTAATCAGAAACATTTATCACTGGCTTTGTGAGCTGATTCAGCAAGAGATAACAAAAGTCGACACAGTAACTTGACACCATTCCAGCCCAAAGAACAAGCATTTCAATTTCCAATGACTTTGTTCATCATTGAACTCAGGTTCCAGCTTTGTTAAGACTTGTAGAGGTAATACGGGAGAAAAAAAAATCAATAAAGAATTCCAACATTGCATATCCTTTTCTATAAATCCTGTAAACTTAGCTACTTATTCATTATTCCAAGTTTCATTCCACTATTACTCAAAGATCCCAGAAGACATTGATCAGACTATACTCAGCATGGTAAATTTGGACAATTGGTTACCTGCAGAAAATGCACAAATGCACAGCTATGATCCCAGTGCTTGAGAAGCTGAGGCAGAACAATTATGACTTCCCAGTCAGACTTTGCTACCTAGTGAGTTCAAGGATAGTATGTTTAAAGGGATCAAGTTAATCCAGTACTTGAAATAAATAAAATAAAACAAACTAAAATAAAGGAAAAGGGTCACATAGCTATGTGGTCCAACTAATTTTTCAACAGTTATTTTGGATAAATGTATGGGAAGGAAAAAACTATTGCATGAAAATCATATCATGTAATTTATTGATAGTCTTTCAAAAAGAGCCTATCATAAAACCAACTCAAGTAGACTCCGTTATTCATTCCATTGAGATCTCTTGCTTCAGGTACAGAGACCAGATTGAGTGAGCTATGGTCAGGATACCATGAAGTCTTTAAAGAGAAAGAAAAATAAGGTCCTTTTACATATTAAATACTGGGGGAAAGGAATCAGCAAACCTATCATCTTCTCTCTGTTTGTTAGTTTTATGAGATCTGACTGAGTTTGCAACAAGATTGAAGCTTTGTACCAACTTCCGTGTCTCCAAAAGCCACCTTCCTGCCCTTTGGAGGCCAGTGTAGGCAGCATCATGAAAGCAGTACTACGTAAATGAAAATGATCTTTTATCTCAACTGACTGCCTAAATTAGTTTTGTATACATCTTAGGGGAATTCAAATGGAAAGTTACTACATAATCTACTATATATGATTCTTTACACCGTATCCTACTGTGTTCTCTATTGCTCCTTTCCAAGGCTTTTAACACCTAGAAGACAAGGGTGTCTTCCCCTTTAACTGATGGAGTCCAGTAGGAATCAAATCTAAGTGAAGTAAGGACAGAGTTATTTTACACATATATGCTGTGAAATGCAGATACTATGTTTTGAATATGTACTTAGTGCTAGGCTCTAATATTATGTGTGTTCTTGCCCAAGAAAAGAAAAGCTAGCAAGGCACTGGTTACTCATGTCTGTAATCCTAGCAACTCATGAAAGTGAAATCAAAAATCATGATTAGAAGCCAGCCTAAGCAGGAAAACAGGAAAATCACAAGATAGTTACCTCTGATTAAGTGCACCTGCATGCCACGCATGCACATGCACACGCACACACACGAAAGAAAAGAAAAGCAGAAGTGCATTTGTGGCCCAAGTAGTAGAATGATATACATTAGCAAAAAAGCTCAAGGCCAGTGCCCAAACCCTGAATGAAGTACAACCCCAGAAATAGCACGGAAAGAAAGAGACAGTGAGAGAAAGAGAGGAAAAGAGGGAGGATGGAAGAGAGGGAGGGAGGGAGGGAGGGAGGGAGGGAGGAAGGAAGGAAGGAAGGAAGGAAGGAAGGAAGGAAGGAAGGAAGGAAGGAAGGAAGGAAGGAAGGAAAAGCAAAGCTACAGTAACTTCAAGAGGCCAGTATCTTTAAGAAAGCAAAACAGAAAGGAGATGTAGAACTGAACTCAAGAAAACTGGAATCCTGAATTCAGACTCTGAAACAAGTCTACTGTGCTATCTTCTGGCTGTGGGCCTGCTTTTCTTTATTCTATTCCCCTCTCCATTGCCCATTGTGTCTGGATATTATGGCATGGAGATGCTTGTGAATCTGAGTTGAGCCAACTCCACTCTCTTCCACTCCCCTCTGCTAGTAACCCTAACTCCCTTTTGCTAGCAATTCTAATTTGACTCTGAACATCTATTTCCTACTCCCTTTCAGTACAGATCTAGAGCCTACTACAAACAATGACATCTTTTTTCCTATGCTGCAGATTAAAGCCTGGCCTTGATCTCTGGCAAGCTCGTTATGAAAATTATGGCACAAAAATGCAATCCATAATCCCACATTTCAAATGATGATTTATATATCTTTGTCTAGTAGAATGTTCTGGTGGTTTTTATCCATCTCTTGGAGATCATAGCACTAATAAAAGAAAGTATTCAAAAGTAAAAATGTTTGAAACCCACATGGAATAACGTGTTGTTCATTTTACCATGTATTTCCAAATGTCACATACAAACTTGGGATGGATATACATCTAATAAACTTGTTTAGTAGATTAAATGAGAAAACATTTATAAAACATAAACTGCAAGAGGATCAGAGTCTGCACTCACTGTTAGAGATTTTTGAAAGCACATTGTACACATTTGCAAAGGTTTACTATTTAAAATGTGTCCTTAAATTTCTCAATATTAAGGTAGTCTGTGTCTTTTTCATCTTCAAATCTCACTCTGGTACTTGCCTGTGGCAGAGGTGCCACACACAGCAGTGAAATTGAATTTCTGAGAGATGTTTACTCTTCAAATAACTCCCTAGAAATTCTTTCTGGTTGAAAACTTCTTGCCCTTATCTAATATTAATTCCTTGGGAATTTCAAAGGGAAGTAAGATAGGAGGGGGTCGGTGTAAGCAGAAAAGGAGGAGAAGGAGACAGAGAGAACCAAAAAAGAAAGTCTGTGAGATATTTATTTAAACCATCTGGCAGAGAGAGTGGCAAGGGTAGATTGTCACCTGTGACAGAAGAGAAGATGAATGGATTTCCAGGATCCCTGGTGTTTCTACTGAAAGGCAGCCTGTGGAGACTAGCGCTGCCTTCTTGACCCTGTTTTAATGTAGGAGGAAGGGTGAAGAAAATAGTAAAGGGAACACACACTTTGACTCCTTCAGAAGTCTCCCTGAAATTACTGGATCCATTAAAGTAGGGGTGTGTGTGTGTGTGTGTGTGTGTGTGTGTATTCAACACATATGTGTTATGGTAAGAACCATGTGGAATGAATTTCTCTGTGACCCCAGACACATTATTTGGTTCTCTGAACTCTTTACTCATTTGCAAAATGAGAAAAAAGAAATATCATCTATCTCTCAAGGCTATTCTGGTGATTAAATAATACAAAGTGCATTGAAGTTATTTACAGAGTTTAGAGAACTATGAGGCCAGGAGCTACAACCATCTGTATATTACAGATATTTATTTTAGGCTAAATGTGAAGAGCATCTGGGAGGATGAATATCAGTTCATGTTTATTAAATATTGACTCTTACTTGAAGCATTATATTCTCTTTAATGTGTTTTTGATGTTGAACTCTTGGATGGATTGTGCCATCTAGATATTGATAGCTGATCTAAACTGAATGCTGCAAAACCTGTACTTGAAGTAAAATATTTAATATAAATTGTTGATCTCAACTGAGTGCTGCAAAACGTTTACTTGAAGTAAAGTATTTAATGTAAGTTGTGTAAATTGTGTGTTGTGTTGTGTTTTGTGTGTGTGTGTGTGAGAGAGAGAGAGAAATGGAGAGACAGAGAGAGAGACAGAGGGAGATAATTGAGGCAGAATATTTCACTTAGTTCATGCTTTTGGGGGAATTTCCTGAATAAGTCAGTTTTATAACAATCCAAATCTTAAATTTGATTTCTAGAAAAGCCAGTTTAAGTCAATTGACAAGGAGAATATTTGCAGGAGATTATTTGCTAGAGATTAACCAAGTAGATGTAGATGTCATAAAATCACACTAGGAAGGTCACTAAGATAAAGAAAACAAAGAGTGGTCTTTAGAATTTGACAAACTTTATCAGGCATGCTTTATTAGCTGAGTTTCGTTTTACCTTGGCTAAGTCACTTAACCACACAGTGCCTTTGTTGTGGTTCCCTTAGCAGCACTATTTGTTTTACAATGCCATTTATGTTAATGAATAAACATTGTAGGGATTTCCCCACATGTCCTGTATAACATGTAAATTGAGTATAAATAATAGCTATAACCATTAATATTATTGAAATACTACGGGTAGGGTTATTTCAGCCTTAGTGAAAATAAATGCAGCCCAGAAACATTGCTCAAAGCTCAAATCTGTTGTACTTTTCCTTTCTTTTTCTTTCCATTTTACCATTTATACAATTGTGTCCTGCTAACTTACAGTTTAGCTAGCATTACACAATACTCTCAACGTCCAGCAGTTAAAATGGAAACATTAGTGTATACAGAATTGAAAGAGGCAGGTTGCCATGGTGATACCTTCACCAAAGTAATGGAGAGGTAAGTTAAATGGCAAGGGAGGCTGTAAAAGTTGTCTGAGTTTTTTAACTGCACTGAGTGTGATGGCTAGAAGAAAAATCTCAATTTGTATTTAGTGGGCATTTCTTCTGTCTTTAAAATCTTTATTTAGAAAAAGAGAGTTTTTATTTCAATGCTGCTGTTGCCTTCAGCAATCTTTGTCGTTCATCAGTTGTCTCTGCAGAGAGAAGATGGTATCAAATGTTGGATTGATAGTCATCGTAGATTTGAGTGAAAGTTCTGAAAGTTCTTACTATCAAATTTATAGTCCACATTCAGTCACTAAGACTTGATCACTTTCTACTATGTAATATAAGAAAATGAAGAATGACATTTTCTTATGAGTATCTCTAAATATTGCGTGAGAATACTCAAGAGAAGTAAGTGACAGAGATCCCAGCACTTGTGGATCATCAAAAATTTAGTCATGGGGCTGGGGATATAGCCTAGTGGCAAGAGTGCCTGCCTCGGATACACGAGGCCCTAGGTTCGATTCCCCAGCACCACATATACAGAAAACGGCCAGAAAGCGGCGCTGTGGCCCAAGTGGCAGAGTGCTTGCCTTGAGCGGGAAGAAGCCAGGGACAGTGCTCAGGCCCTGAGTCCAAGGCCCAGGACTGGCCAAAAAAAAAAAAAAAAATTTAGTCATAGCCAGGAGCTGGTGACTCATGCCTTGTAGTCCTAGCTATGCAGGAGGCTGAGATTTATAGATTGCAAAGCTAGCCTTAGCAGGAAAGTCCATGAGACTCTTAACTTCAATTAACCATCAAACAGACTAACGTTGCTGTGGCTTAAGTGGTTGAGTACTAGCTAGTCTTTTGCAAAAAGATCTCAGGGACAGTACCCAGGCCCTGAGTTCAAGCCTCAAGACTGACAAAACAAACATATTTGACACTATCAAGTGGGCATCATAATTGTGATCATTATCATTATCTTTATGCTGGTTATTTGAGAAGAGTAGAACTTGGGCAATCCTGAGTGAGCATTAAGTTCTATCGTTTGTATTTTTTTAAGTTCTTATGCTTTTTGTTTGTTTTTTATGCAAATATTGATGTTTGAACTCAAGGGCCTGCGGCATGTTCCTTAGCTTTTTCACTCAATGTCCGTGCTGTATCACTTGAACCACAGCTCCGGTTCCAACTTTTTAGCAGTTAGTGGGAGATAAGAACCTCAAAGTCTTTCGTACTTGGGCTAGCTTTGACCTAGGTTCCTAATGTCTCAGGCTCCAGAGCAGTTAGGATTACAGGTCTGAGCCACTGGCACTTGCCTAAGTTCTGTCAATTTACAAACATTATTTGCTGCTGACAGAAAATTGACTCAATTCTAGTGACTTTCATGTGAGAAATGAGTAGTCTCTGGATTGAGATGCCTAGGAATCAGATATTCCTTTAGATAACAGCCTCATGACTTCAATAACTATGCCTATCTTATTCACTTTAAGTCTGAAAAGAGCACTGTGGGACTAGGATTATGGCCTCGTGGTAAAGTGCTCGCCTCGCATACATGAAGTCCAGGGTTCTATTCCTCAACTCCACATATATAGAAAAAGCCGGAAGTGACACTATGGCCGAAGTGCTAGCCTTGAGCAAAAAGAAGCCAGGGACAGTGCATAGGCCCTGATTTCAGGACCCTGGACTGGCAAAAAACAAAACAAAAATGAAATAAAATGAGCAGTGTGCCTAGCAAGGTGATTAACACACATCAACCCTTCACTAAATATAGATAACTATGATCAGTAAGTAGGATAGTAACTCTAACAAGCAGAACAATGGAAATCATTTCAGCAAGTAGGGCTCAGGGGGTCTGTGTAGGAGAGTACAATGTAATTTTTTGGATAAGAATGTACACACTGGGGCTGGGAATATGGCCTAGTGGTAAAGTACTTGTCTCATATACATGAAGCCCTGGGTTTGATTCCTCAGCACCACATATATAGAAAAAGCCAGAAGTGGCGCTGTGGCTAAAGTCGCCAAGTACTGGCCTTGCAAGCTCCAGGACTGGCAACTGAGGTGCCAGACTTTGAAGTCAGGCCCCACCACGTGAACCCCATTTTAGAATTAAACCCTGAGCCAATCAGATTTGTACCTGTGTTCTAATCTTGCTTGCACAGCTGATTGTTGTAACCTTGTTCTTTGCCTTTATAAGCCCTGTGTAATCACAGCTCGGGGCTCCCTCCTAACCTCCGCTGTGTCGGTGGGTAGGACGAGGCCCAAGTTGGCAGCTCGTTAAATAAACCCTTGCCTTGCTTTTGCATTTCGGAGTGTCTGAATCTCGGTGGTCTACTTGGGGGTGCTCTTGCGACTTGGCACAACAGCAACAAAAACCAAAACAAAACAAAAAATGTACGTACTGCCTTACGTATGAAACTGTAACCTATCTGTATATCACTTTGACAATAAAGAAATAAAAAAAACAAAGTTTTGTAAACATAGAGCTTATTATTTGCCCCTTCTGCCTAGACAATGACTATTTGAATTGTCTCTAAATACAACAGTTACCATCTTGGCCAAACATAAATAACATGCCACCACCAGGACTTTTAAAGCATATCATGTTACACTTACTTGCTCTTTCCAAATTAAGTAAGTGATTTAGTCTGTTTCTGAATATTTTAGTTAATGGTTTCTACCTACCTTCAACCTCTTTGATTGAGCAATTGTGAATTCTATTTATTTGATCCTTCTAAGATATCACCATGAATATTCCAGATAATAACATCTGTTCACCTCCATCCCATCGTTTTCAGACTGGACAATTATTTTTTATCTGAGTCTCTACATTTCAATAGGGCTTCTAACCATTTGTTAGTCAGTTATAGAACTATGGATAATTACTGAGAAGTTGCAGCTGATGACTTAGAAGAGAATGTGTCATTGAGAAAACGTAGGCAATGATGCATTGTCAGTTAGTAGCCTCCATCCATGCTTACAGATAATAGAATACTTTTGATATTGTTATGTGAACAGATAAGTGTATGTGTATGCAGTATTGAAGTACAAGTATTAGAAGAACTTAACAACATGTATAAACCTTTTATTAGTTAAAGCAGACATGCCATATAATACCTTTTTGGCCGATGTCATAGTTACAAACTCTTCCTTTCCATACTTTTCAAGAAACTCAATCCACATGAGCCTTATCAGGAAATACCTTCATATTCATCATGACTTGCTGATCCTTCAGATGACTCCTTGTTGCACTTTGAAACTTTAATGAGCCAATAAAGAGGAGTCCCCTTCACAGAACCTTAACTTAAATAATGAACATCTTGGTAATGTTCAAATTATGTATATTAATGATAATTTTCTCTAAAAAAACTATGTTTTCTTTTCTTGCTAGGTGGTAGATCTTTGCAGACATGGAACCTGTGGATGATGAAGTTCTGGATTTGTTTCTACTTTAAAAATATGGATTAATCGATTTAACTTTATGCACTGAGAAATTTTGGATTGTCTTTTTTTTTTTTTTGCCTGTCATGGGCTTGAACTCAGGGCCTGAGTGCTGTCCCTGGCTTCTGTTTGCTCATAGATAGCACTCTACCACTTGAGCCATAGCACCACTTCTGGCTTTTTCTGTTTATGTGGGACTGAGGAATAAAACCCAGGGCTTCATGCATGCTAAGCAAGCACTCTACCACTAGGCCACATTCCCAGCCTGTCTTTTGTCTTTTATTTGTAGAAAAAAGAGAGAAATGGATATTTCTTTCATAGAAGTTGTGTCAGACATTAGGTTAATTATTTTTCATCTCACACTACCACAGTAGCTATATAACGTTTCATTCCCATTTTACAAGGTAAAATATTATTAGATTAAGCAACCTACCTATTAACATGTGAATATATTTTATTGTCTAGAAAACACATAAAAATATGACTGGTGTAGATTAAATGAGTCTCAGACACTATGACACCATTGTAGATGGAACGACTTCAGTTGATACCATAATTAACCAAATTCATCACATTGAAAAATAGAGACATCAAGATACTACTGAAAATAAATTAATTTTATTAGGCTTTAAAATCATTAGAAACATGGGGCTGAGAATATGGCCTAGTGGCAAGAGTGCTTGCCTCCTACACATGAAGCTCTCAGTTCTATTCCCCATCACCACATATATGGAAAACGGCCAGAATGGGGGCTGTGGCTCAGGTGGCAAAGTGCTACCCTTGAGCGGGAAGAAGCCAGGGACAGTGCTCAGGCCCTGAGTCCAAGGCCCAGGACTGGCAAAAAAAAAAAAAAATCATTAGAAAGAAAGTGGTTACTCTGTCTACTGAGTGTCTATATCCCCTCAAATTTACATGTTTTTTGGAAATCAACTTTTCAAGTAGAATCCTTTGGGAATGAATCAGATGAACTAAGATTAGCACACTAGAATTAGGATTAGTCATCAGAGGACAGACAACCAAAAATAAGAATCTGGGCATTAGCCTTGCATTCGTGGCTCATGTCTGTAATCCTACCCACTCAGGAAGCTGAGATCTGAGGATCATGGTTCAAAGCCAGCCGGAGCAGAAAAGTCTATGATACTTTTATCACCAATTAACTGCCAGAAAACCAGAAGTGGCACTGTGGCTCATTTTGGTAGAGTGCTAGCCTTAAGCAAAGGAGCTCAGACAGAGTGCCCGGAAGTCCCTCAGTTCAAGCCCCAGGACCTACAAAAAATGTGGATTTACCATTCTTAGAACTGTGACAAACAAGAATCTGTAAGTTATTTGTCATCCAGTCTGTGATATACTGTGATAGCAGTGAATAAATAGTTTAAAAAGCAATAAAAAGAAATCTGCCATGAAGAGTCTCATATTCTAGCATTTCTACATAGTGCCAACCTGGGCTTTAAAAAAGCTAACTTTAAGATGAATAAAACTCCTAAAACAGAATTTATTTTGTAATATTGTAATTGGGTTCAGGGGTATATATCAAAGTTTAAGGTTATCTTAGACAGAATATCAGCAAAGTCCCATCTACAAACAAACTGGATTATGGGGTGCACAAAAGAGGTATAGGCAGAAAGATTGGGGTTCAAGTCTTCTTTTGAGGATAAAGGTAAATCTGAAACAAAAATAATGATAATAAAAATGAAGCTAGGGATTTGTGTCTCACACCTGTAAATTTGGCTATTTAGCAGACTGAGATCTGAGGATTAAGGTTCAAAGGCAACATTGGAAATTAATGAGACTCTTATCTTCAATTAACCACCCAAAACTCTAGAAGTAGCAGTGTCTCAAAGTGGTAGAGTGCTTGTCTTGAGCAAAAGAGCTCAAGGACCATGCCCTGGTGCTGAGTTCAAGCCGCAAAATTGACCAAAACTAAGAAAAAAACAGGAGGACAATCTAAGGGTGTGTCTCAAGTGGTAGAGCACATGCATGTCTAGCAAGTCTGAGTTCTAATTTCCAGCTAAAAACATAAACAAACAAATAACTTTGAAAAAGAGAAATATGACTAGGTATGTAAATGCTAAGCACAGAGCCTAGCATGTAATTTCTGCTCAAAAAGTAATATTCATTGTTACTCCATAAAAACGAACTGTGATTAAGCTGCAAATAATTATGAATGTATAAAGTGCTAATAGAGGAGGTACTTGATGAGTGCAATAAAAAGAAAACTTCTCAGTTGAAATGATGGACAATTTCCTATCACGTGCTTAATTTGCAAGAGTTTGCTGCTTTTGTAATGGGAGATTAATACCTTTCAAGGAAGCTGATTAAATGAACTCATCATCATACTTAAGAAAGCCATTGCTTCTGCCTGGGTTTCCTGTCTAAGCTACCATTTTTGAATTGCATTCATGCAATATTTAACTCCAGTGTGCACTTGAATACCTTTGCTTGAAAGTAGGAGAGGTGAGAATTGCTAGAGTGACTGAGGGGCTGAGTCTCTTAGAAATATATTGTACATGTACCTGAACACGTTGAAGTGAAAATCCTTTATGCCAGTAACTGATGCTAACTTAAAATATGACTGACACTGAATAAAGACATTTGAAATGAAAAGAAAAGACCCTCTCTTTCTGACATACATGATTCGGATAGAAATTTTATTTTTTTCTATTTATTTTCAAAGTGATGTACAGAGAGGTTACAGTTTCATATGTTAGACCTTGGGTACATTTCTTGTACTGCTTGTTAGAAATTTTATTTTTATATTCTGAGTCGATCAATTAACAGTGAATCACAGTAACAATACATTTCTGTTGATCAAAGTGGAATCGTTCTTCATATCACTCCTCTAATATGAAATATTTTTGCAATCCAATCCTAAGTACCCATATGTATATTTCTAAAGAGTAATATTGATTTTAAAATGACAGCAGTAAGGTTATGTTTATAATACTTTTCACCAGATGCTAAAATATATTTGTATACAATTCCAAGAAAGAAACATGCTGAGTAATATTATGTTCAGCTTATTCATAAACCATAAAACTCAGGGTAAAATAATTCAACTCTCATAGTGGAGAGTGAAGGAAGGTGCACAAACACGGACACACACACACACACACACACACAAACATACATTTTTGCCTAAAAATGTAATATATTTTTCAGATGGGTTTGTTCCTCCACCACACATTGTAAGAGGGTGAAATATATTGCTGGAAACAAAGGATAGCATATCTCAAATTATAAAGTATCTATTGAAAGATTAAATGTCACCCAACATCCTTCATTTAGACATTCAAATACTTATTTCAATCCTTAATGTCTGAGAAGGCCCATATACAGTACATCTTACCAACTCAAGAGACATTATCATACAGTTGTCCATTGAAACTGCATGGCAAAATCCTGGCCAGTTCCTGAAAATCTGATTCCTAACAGCCAATATCTTTCTTTGTGCACCAAAAGAATGCAAAGCTCTATGGAAACCATGAAAGGAAAACTGTTCTTGTGGTCTTATCCCTTTCTAAAGACCGTTAATTTAACATAAGAAGTGCGAAAGTCTATATAGCTTTCAACAGCTACTAATACAGTAAACAGATCTGAATGAGAAGGACCCTGCATAGTGAATTTCCATTACACTTTTACCTATCAGCATGGTGAGGAGTTTGAGTTGTGAAGTTATGTAATCCTAACCTGGATTGCAAACAGGAGCATTTTTAAAGTGTTTGGTGAAAGTAACAGTCACTTCTATGGGTAAGTATGAAGTTCTAGGATAGTGCCTATAAATAGTTTATATTTGTTAAGTGTTAGCTATCAATGTTTCTCCTCTTCATCAAATTTAAGTAAGCAATGCTCAAAATTATTTCACAATTCTTGCTGAGACAAGTGTCTCCTGTGCTTCAAGATTTTGACATTCTGATATTCAATTCCAGCAATGTAAAGGTTTTTTAAAGAGGAGAATCAGGTAAAATGATGTATTTGAACAGTTAGTGAAGGAATTCTTACCTAGGGATGTACAATGAGGGAGTACAGAAAATTCTTATCTCTGAGAGTTCTAGATATGAGCAGAGTTTGGGTCCTGGTAAGTAATGGATAATGAAAAGAGCAAGTTGCTTATATAACTGAGGAATTTAAATGTATATATTCTATTCATAGTAATCAAGTGACCTGTGAAATTACACTACTATGGCAAGTAATGAGAGTGATATTTACCAGTGATAGTACTGTGGCTGAGATCTGGAAGAGTCCCTTCACAGAAAAGCACACATGAAACAGAAGACATTTGCCCTTGTATTACTGGAAAGCTTCTGTCTTTCATAACTCAAACATGGTACTGTGTTACTCACAACTCCTCATATCATAAATAAACCCATATATTTTATCATTAATAGATAATTTGATATCATTTTTAGAAATATAAATTATGAAATCTGAGTTTGTTTACATTAGAATGGACAGAAGTCTTATCAATTTTGATCTTTCCTCTCTTAAAAGTTTTTTTTAAATTTTTTGTAGATTTGTACCAAGAGTACCATCCGTGTTCACTAAAGAATTGATATGAGCAAGGTCGGTGGTGCGTTCTTTGAAAAACTCAAACCACAGTCACATGTGATTAAACTCATACAAGTGTTGATAAAAGGAAGACACATTGCTTTATTAAAGAAGAAAATTTGTGAGGGTGCAATATCATTTTCTCTTTACCCATCCAACTTACTCTATCAGTGTTTTTCTACAATTAAATGAAATACATTCCCCACAGAATAGGAATTCAATTTTTTCACATTAGTATTTTTTTTACTCATCAAGATATTTCATTCTACAACTAAGTCAATGCTCACAGTGTTGTAGCAAAATAATGTGGTTCCACAGACCTGTAATAGTTGAAGGGGAAAGACATAAAAAAGGAGTGCTGCTTCTCCCTTTAACTCTCATTTCACAGTTCCAAATTATATACAATCTACCACATAAGTACTTTGAATTCTCCTGCTGCTCTAAAATTTCTGTGAGTACCTTAGTCTAAGGCTTCATTATTTCTCCTTTAGGCAATCTGATGAGCTCTGAAAACGATGCCCATTTTATCAGTTTTATCCTCATCCATATATTCTGTTCCTTTGCTTTCTGTAATATGGAAGAGTGGGTTGGTTGGAAAAATAATAAAAATTACTAGGTTATTCCTGCTAGAAAATTTTTGTTCCAGTGTCTACAGAACAAAAAGCCTTCAGCTCTCTCTGTTGCTTTAAAGTCTTTAAACAATCATGTTTTATTGATGGTACAATTTATTTTGATTGTATTCTATTTTACTTTATATTGCTTGTAGTTGATTGTTTAATTGTATGGGAGAATGTGGCATTTGACTTTTTGAGCTTGTTATATAGTTGGTCAACTTGATGATCCATCAGCTTCATCCATTGTCCCGAAAATGATACAAGTATATTTTCTTTATGGTTGAGTGATATTCCATGGTATTTAAATGCCATCGTTTACCCAGTCATTGTGGGGCATCTTAGTTAATTTTAGTGTCAATAACAGAGCTATAATAAACATGATGTGCTCAATATCTCTTTTATATAGTATAATTATTTGCACTCTTTTGGATAAATGCCCAAGATTCACACTGTCCCTGAGACTTTTTGTGTTCAAGGCTAGCACCCTACCTCTTCAACTATAGCACCATATCTGACTTTTTACTGAGCAGTTTATTGGATATAAGAGTTTATGGACTTTGCTGCTCAGGATTGATTTAAACCCCAATCCTCAGATCTCAGCCTCCTGAGTACCTAGGATTAGAGATGCAAGCCTCTGACACCTGGCATATTTGTAGTTTTTTTTCTTAAATAAATTATATATTGGTTTACCAAGTGGTTATGCTCACTTACACTCCCAATATTGGTGAAAGTCCTTTTTTCCCCAAAGTCTCACCAGCATTTGTTGTTCACTGTCTTCATGATTACTATTCTGAGGCACAATTTCAGTGCAATTTCAACTTGCACTTATTTTATGGATAAGGTTGTTGAATTTTCCCATGTAACTGTTAGCCTTTTGAGCTTCTTCTTTGTATGAATATAAATATGCAAGAAAAGAAAGATAACTGAACACTCATGTTTTTGAAGCTCTATTCACAATAATCGAATGCTGTAATCAGACAAGATATTCAGCAACAAAAGAAAATGGACAAAGAAAAATTGGGATGCATATACTGTGGAATGTTGGTGAAACACAGACACAAATGAAATAATATGCAGGAAAATAAATAGAACTGCTGATTGTAAGGTTGAAAAGGTCGATCTATCTATCTGTCTATCTATCTATCTATCTATCTATCTATCTATAATATATTACATGTAATTCATCAAACATAGCTTTGAAAAGTTAGGAGAGGGACACAGAATAGCAATATAAAGGAGGAGTTAAATTGTTTGACATATACTATATGCATGTATAAAATTATAGCAATAAAGGTTTCTTGTGCTACTAATGTAGGCTAAATCAAAATTCATAAAAATTAAAAAATAGGGTTTTAATTTAATTTGAGAATGATTATCTTATGTAGCCCAACAGAGGATAATATAGACTCATTAGCATAAAGGACATAACCAGAAGGAGTGACACAAATGTTGACTTACTCATCCCTTAGGATCTATAGACATTAAAACACTTTGCCAAGAACCCAAAGAACTAAGCAATAAAACACAGTGTTGTGTTGTTTTCCCATTTGTTATTAAAAACTGAAACTCTAACATAAAGCTCAAAAGTCTTATGAAAGGTAATTGTACGTCAAAGTGAATGGTCACCTTATCCTCCAAGATGGACATTTAGATAACAGTTTTAGTTCCTTGGTTAATTTACATGTTTTGTCTAGTTAGGTAGATTGTGCATAATTCTGTGTCAGGCAACACAGGCAAAGCTCTTACGGAAATTATATTGTTCCCATAGTCTGAAATCTATTCAAGATGCTCTTCAAATCATGGTGCATTCTATGTGCCTTGGTTGGCTACCCAACTCCTTTGCAAATGGCTGGAATGACTTCCCTCGTCACAGCTTTTCCTTGTAATCTTCTGTAAGTCTTACTCTTTTCACGTGCTTTAGAAACACTTGCCTTTGTTTGAGTTCACTTATGTTTTCATACGTATGATATTTGTGAAATTAATTCAATGTCTTTATCCAAATAAGACTTTTTTCTCAAAGAGTTTGAGTTAATTATCCTCTCAGGTCATAAATGAAAGAACTCAGTTTCTCTCACTTTAAGCCATCAGATATCACCAAATGATCTGATTGCTTAAAATTATGATTCTCCAGTGATTGTCCATCCCTTTAGTGACCAAAAGAGGAAAGATTTGATCAGTTCTCTCTCTTCATGTTCTTATGGTGTTAGTTTTGCATTGATTTGATTTTTTTTCCACTAAAAGGATTCTTCCTTTACTTCCAATGGGTAGCCATATATATGCACTTAGAAAGTATACCCAAACTAATATTTACCTAAATCACTAAACATTAGAATTTACAAAGTTAGTCATTTTATTTATACTTTATTATGAGACTGAGCTTAGAAATGCACTCCTAGAATACCTACATGCTTAGCTATAACCTGGGGAAAAAATCCAATCAGGAGAAGACTAGTAAAGTTAAATTGAATGAAGGATCAAGACCTAACATCTTATATAAAATTAATGACTTTGGAATAACTATACCTTGCCATGATATTTAATATTTTACAGGTATGTGTATTCTATTTGTAAGTACTATTACTAGAACAGAAATTGATGAAATTCTTCCCCCAAGGGCAGGAAGGTTTTTTTTTTTAATTTTCACGTTACAATAAATTTCTCAGGTCAAGTCAATGGTAGCAAGAAAAATTTTTAAAAAGTAGCTGTGATAGAAATTTCTCTCTTGAATTGCAACCAGAATGAACATTGTCTCTATTCATCCATTATCCTCTGTCCTCATTAGTTTTTTTGATCTGCAAAGGTCTTTATTGTTATCCATAGGTGGTGCCTGTTAGCACCCAGAAGTATGAACTTGCAGGTCACTCAGAGGCTTCAAAAACTCTGTCTTTGAACACAGCTGCAATACAGAATTGCCATATCACTAATTACTTTATGCAAGTTTAAACAGAAGTGTGAGGAAGTAGAAATGAATATACTGGAGTGATGGATATTACTATTGCTTTGTTTTTGTTTTGGCCAGTCCTGGGCCTTGGACCCAGGGCCTGAGCACTGTCCCTGGCTTCCTTTTTGCTCAAGGCTAGCACTCTGCCACTTGAGCCACAGCGCCACTTCTGGCGCTTCTGTATATGTAGTGCTGGGGAATCGAACCCAGGGCCTCATGTATACAAGGCAAGCTCTCTCGCCACTAGGCCATATCCCCAGCCCCTACTATTACTTTTTTAAACAGTGATATGATATGAGTATTATATGTAATATAATTTATACAAAGCATATGTCACTGTATATGTTATATCTACATTTCTATTATCTGTATCTCAACTTTCTGTCACCCATTATCTATTATCTACCAATTATCTATCAATTTATCATCTATCTTCCATCTATCTGTCCTGATAACATCTGTCTATCTACCTATCTACAATTTATATTCTATTAGCTCTGTAACTACTCTTCATGTAACATTGTCTCTGAAGTTTTACATTGTTCTGTGCATTCCCTCCGTCCATTGGTTTCTGCTCTTATTTTTGTCATTTCACTCTAAAATGGCTTATAGCTCTTTAAATTCCAATTGAGATTCCCTTTGAGGTGAAGAATTTCTTTAGACCTCATTCCCTAATTTTCAAATATTTTCATGTCTTTTAGACAGAATTTTTAGTGTTGAGGATGGCACAAGGGCCTTGCATATTAGGCAAGCACTCTACTGTTTATCTTTATCACCAAACAATTTTGTATTTAGTAAAAGTCACTTATTTTCTGTTAGGATATCGAATTATATAATTTTAACAATGAAAAAAAATGGTACTCATTTGGTACCAATGGCTCAGACCTGTAATCCTTTCTCCTCAAGGAGCTGAGATCAGGAAGGGTGTGCTTTGTTATGAGCACCATGTGGAAAGTCCTTGAGACTCCACCATGAAAATAAGCAAAAAGTGAGTCTGGAAATGTCGTTTAAATGGTAAAGTCCCAGCAAAGCAAGAAGCCAAGGAAGACACCATATAGACAATAAATAAATGAGTCATGGCTTATTAATGTAATTATGATCATTTTATTAACTTTTTAAAATATATAAACATGCAATTATTCTTTGCATTATTGTTTTAAGGTTCTTTTTATGTCTGCTAAATTAATTTTGTTAACCTTTTTGCTGCACATTTTTATGTCCTGATTTTCATGTTATCATTTTATATATCTTCATAAATCATGTTAATATATTTTTCTCAGAATATGAATTGTTCCACATCTCTTTTTTGTTGAAAAATTACTACATCATATATTTTAAAGTGCAGTCTTAAATTGATAATATTTTGGATTATTATGTCTGCTAGATAGATCGATTAACGTTATGAAATTCCAGTCTACACATCCAATATTTCTTGGCTCAGAGACTAATCTCTAATACAAATGAAGATACAGCTACATAGTCCTATGTTATTGTCTGTATTGCTTATCTATTTCTATTATTTTCAAAGTGTGTCCTATTCAAAAATCTTTTCTTACCTATGTTCATGTACTCAGCCTGGCAGTCATGGTATTTTTCTTTTCTTTCTTTTCTTGTCTGGTTTTTATTTTTTTTTTCTGTGTCAGTACTGAAACTTAAACTCAGTGTCTGGCCTCTGTTCCTGAGCTTTTTATTTAAGGCTAGCACTCTCCTACTTGAGCCATAGCTACACTTCTGGCTTATTTTCCTGTAGCTATTTGAAGATAAGGGTCTCACAGAATTTCCTACTGGGGCTGATGCTGAACCAAGATCCTCAGATTTCAGCCTTCCGGTTAGCTGGAATTACAGACATGTCTGTTCAGTAAGGAATGCAATTTATGTATATTTAAGGTAATTAATGTTATTTACATTAAATGTACTCAATGCTTCTAATTTTCAAAGATTGAGAAAAGTAATCTATATTAACACATTCACCTTTTCTTCTAATGTATGTTATGTTTCATTTGAAAGCTCTGCATTTCCATAGATGCTTAATAACAATCTGTTGTAGGAGACTGATACTGAATTTTATTTTACTGTAAAAGTTTATGGGTAATTAACAGCAATTAAGAACATGTTATGTTTTCATGCATAATTTTTCTATACGTACACTAGGCATACATTACTATAATCTCATCTACTCAGAAGGGATGGTAGGAGTATCACCAAGCCAGCCTGGACCATATTTGATTGACAAAGTAAAAGCAAAATAGTGAGGACATGGCTCAAGTGGTAGAGCTGTTTGTTGGCAAGTATAAGGACCTGAATTTAGTCCCCAACACTGCTCCCAACCAAAGTGTGTCTGTGTGTGTATACATATGTACATGCGTATATTAGAACACACACACAAACACACACATATATATATACACACACAACTATTCTAGGTAAACACACAATTATTGTAGGTAATTGTAGCCACAGAGCTACTTCTGACTTTTTCTGTATATGTGGTGCTGAGGAATAGAACCTAGGGCTTCATGTATGGTCTGCAGGCATTCTACCACTAGGCCACATTCACAGCCCTGTGATGCACTTTTTTTTTTTTTTTTTAGCCAGTCCTGGGGCTTGGACTCAGGGCCTGAGCACTGTCCCTGGCTTCCTTTTGCTCAAGGCTAGCACTCTGCCACTTGAGCCACAGCGCCACTTCTGGCCGTTTGCTGTATATGTGGTGCTGGGGAATCGAACCCAGGGCCGCATGTATACGAGGCAAGCACTCTTGCCACTAGGCTATATCCCCAGCTCCTGTTATGCACTTTTAAAACATAAAAGAATATATATACAATTGAAATTCATATGTGCTTTATCAATTTTTCTCTCAATTCAAATGTCTTTTCAGTTATTTATTCCCTGGCTATTATACATTTAAAGATTTCCATTTTCATGAGTATAAGAAATGTAGAAATAGATGCATTTTTATGTAAATATTTCCTCAGATTTCAAAGTAATTTTCTCTGTTATATTTATATAAGTAGAATTCTTGGGACAAAGAAAGATTGTATATTCACTCCATACTTTCACAAAAACATTATCTTTTCTATAATTATACCTGCCTAGTATAGACAAGACATTGGGCTCAATATTGAATACTGTAGAAATTATGCGTATTAGTTTTAGCTTGGCTGGTAAACCTATGTCATGCTGTAATGGGAGGGGTAGGTGTCCTGTATCAACAATCAGAGATAAAATTTGGTTCTCAGAGGCAATGTAAGGAGAGATTGCCCTTGACCTTGACTATAGCTTTGAAAACCATGAATGTAGCTAGTTATCTTCCCTGTCTTGAGAGAAATGAGAAGCTCAGGATCAAGCTTTGTGCAAAGGAAGTATGCACTCTTCAGTCTTTGATTTCTTTTTCCTGTCAATTTTTGTCTGCATCACCTCCTGCTCAGCCCTGCCTTCCTGCTAAATGAAAGTCCGTCTTCGGTCTACAACAGATGATGCACAACAGCCTTCTCTCCCTTTAGAAACATTAGTTTGCTTCCACATTGCAGGAAACCCTCGTTTAATGTTTTCATTTGAGAAATCTCAACAAGAACTAGCAAAAGAATATCAAGTAGAGGAGAAAGGATCTCAATAAGAAGTAAGACTTTTTTTTCTTTTTTTTTGTTTTTCTCCTGCTCCTTTATTTTTTTTTTTTAATTTTTATTGTCAGACTGATATACAGAGCAGTTACAGTTTCATATGTTAGGCATTGGTTACATTTCTTGTACTGTTACCTCCTCCCTTATTCCCCCCTCCCCCACCCCCTTTCCCTTTCCTCCCATGAATTGTTCAGTAGATTTACACTAAACAGTTTTGCAAGTATTGCTTTTGTAATCGTTTGTCTTTTTTACCCTGTGTCTTTCGATTTTGGTATTCCCTTTCAGTTTCCTAGTTCTAATACCTGTATACACGGTTTCCAATGTACTCAGATAAGATACAGAGATAGTGCAGGTACAACCACAGAAAGGGGATACAAGAGAATTTTTTTCATTTATTAAACCAGAAACTCATGAAAATACCATCCACATGTACAGATCACCAAGACAGAAACTGAAACACAGTGATTTTGAATGTTAACATAAAAATGACTCAACAAAACAGAGAGATGCAGATGAGCCTTTTCTATGGGCCACTTCTCTACTGAGAGAAAAACAGGGAATGTGGTATCTTCAAGACAGTCCTGTGTCTTCTGTTTTCTGTCCATAGATATAACTTTGAGTGAGAAAGAAAATGGAGGGAGACTTTTTATTGACATCATTACACGTTACTAATCAAAAGATAGCCTATTAATTTAATCTTTATTAAATCATTTATGAAATATTATCCTCTAGGTACCTGTGGCTCATGCCTATAAATCTAACTTCTTGGGAGGCTGAGATCTAAGGATGACTGCTCAAAACCAGTCAAGAGAGGAAAGCTCCTGAGATGCGTATCTCAATTAAACACCAAAAAGCCAGAAATGGAGTTGTGGCTCAAGTGGTAGAGTGTTACCTAGCCTTAAGCACAAACGTTGAAGTACAATGCTCAGCCTTGAGTTCAAGCCCCAGGATCAGCACACACGCACACACACGCACAATGTATTATTCTCCTCATTTTTAGAGGAGGGAAATTAAGGCGAAGTATACTATTCTGACTAAACTGCCAAAAATACTCTTTTTCCAAATACTTTTATGTCATGGGTTAGTATCAAGCAAAATGATCATTTCTGGGTATATATTCAGAAAAAAAGCAAACTGTTTAATTACAGCATTGTTTTAAAGAGCAACAATCTGAAATCATTTAAATAACCTAAACACATGCCCATAGCATACAGAAAAATAAAGTATGAGTTACTTTTGAAACAGAGCTCTGTACTGAATTGAAAGTGAATGAGCTGGAATTATACCCATCAATATCTTCAAATTATGTTTGCTAAGAACAGAAGATATTGAATGATTCATATTGTGTGGTGACATTATATAAAGTTTGAAAACATGAAAAACAATTGCAAACATAGACTATTGCTGCATTAATAAATAATAATAAGATAGTAAATATGTCTAGAAATGGAACAACCACAAAAATAAACAGGATAGCAATTACTTTTACATAGAAAGATGGGAAAACTGTGCAAAAAATATAATTCTATTTAAATATCCAGGAAGCTACTAGTGAAAGTTACAATTTTGTTTGTTTGGGCTAAATAAATGATTATTATTATGTCATTCTTTTCAAATAATTGAATGATAAAATCATTTAAAGACAAACCAAGGTAAAGATACAAGTATTATTTCTCAAATAAAACAGGATGACTCCCAGTAAATTTTATTCCACATAAAAATTCAGATATCTTTACTTCAAATGAAAAAAAATCAGATTCAATGTAAATTACATCTAGTAAGTAAAAATTTCTCTACATCCACAATCCCATAACCTACTCATAAATATACTCATAAATAAAGCATCATCCCTGAGATAATGTGCGTTGTATGCATTGCAGATTGCATTTTGGGAACCACTGATTTGAAAGAATAGTCATAGAAATTCTTTGCAACCAAATTAAGAATAAATATTACTCCAAAGACCTTTTGGATTCATGAGTCAATTTAATTTCATTTTATAGACCAAATGATATGAAGAGAACAATTAAAAATCTAACAGCACAATTGGTTAGCCTTGTCTCCAACAATTTGTCCTGACATGACTGTGTGATTAATCTTTTCTTTTTCCTCCATTTCCTCTGTATAAAAAAGAAGCAATAGAGTAAATCATTTCTATGGCAGTTTCCTTTAATGGTTTTCTCAGAGAATCCGAATCATCTATGACCTGCTAACAGTGAGGAATGATCACATCATTTCATTTGTTCCATCAAATATTTATTCTGTGCCTAGCACATTTCCAAAGCTCAATACTATCTTTGCCAAGGGTCTATTCTCTTGCCTAGAGGTGGAGTTATATGATAGTTATCTTCTCTCTAGTAGTTCTCCATTTCAGCATCCAAAACGTTAGGTATTAATTTTTTGGTAGAAGTTGGTACTGGGGTTTGAACTCAAGGCCTTGTGCTTGCTAAGCAAGTGCTCTACCACTTAAAGCAGGAACCCAGATTATTTCTACAGGTTATTTTGGACCGAATATTAACAAATTATTGCAATCATCTTGAGAACCAGATGTCTTTATTTACACATGGGAAATCTGGAACTCAGTTATATTAATGGTTCACAAGTTTTAAGTCCTACAATATGACAAAGTCAGGGTTCAAATCTTAGGCCACAAGACAAGAACCCAAGCTCTTTAACCTGTAGTGAGTATTGTTGAGAAGTATAAGATTCTACCCCGTCAGTTACATTGGGATCTAGCATTCTAGTAATTGTCTACATTGTAGCATTTTCCTGAGCCTTACTTTAATGCACCTGAAATTAATGTTCCTTGGAAATATCTGTGATATGTACTTTGCCTGACATTCTAAATTTCCCTGCAATGCTACATTCCAATACTCCCTGCAGATGATGGATCAGGCTTTTGCTTTGGCCTTGGTTGTGACTTTACCTGTCTTTATGAGATGAACACCTAGTTTCATGATTCCATATTTAACTCTGGATTGGTCTCCTCTGGTTGAGGGTTGATACTACAAGCTCATAGCTACAATTATAAGCTATCAATTTTAAAGTAACTAAAACCAGGACATGATGATCTGCATTAATGTGAAACACTTGTCTAGAATGTAAAAGGCTCCAGGGCTGGGATGTAGCTCAGTGGCAAAGCGCTTACCTAGCAAGTGCAACGTCCTGGGTTCGATCCTCAGTACCAAAAGAGAAAAGACAAAAAAAAAAAAAAAAAAAAAAAAAAAAAAAACAGTTAAAAAAAACAACCACCAAAAAGGCTCTAGCATCATAAAATCATAAAGTATGTGAAAGAATGCCTTTGCCTTTAGAAGCATAGGCAGAGTCCAAAACAGAGGGTAGAAAGTTTATTATTTAAAGTTATATTTAGAAATTGGCTCAGTAAGTCTTCCAAAAGTAGACAGCTTCATCCTCTGCCCTCTTATTCTACGTTTTCTGTTGTCACACCACACTTAAAAAAATTGTAAAGGTGATGTACAGAGAGGTTACAGTTACATAAGTCAAATAATGAGTACCTTTCCTTTCAAATAGTATCACTCCTTCCCTCACTCTTTCCCTATTTTTCTCCTCTGGTCTTCCCTCTCCCCAAAGTTGTATAGTTCATTGCCACCAAAGTGTCTACTTGGTTTCACTGCTGAAGTGGTTCATGTTTATACCACCATTTTTGTTTTTCCCCTTCCCCTCACCAAATCAGACAAACATATATAAGACAATGGGTACAGAAATCAAAAACAGTGACAGAAGGAAATAAACCAAAGAAAAAATGAAAAGAAGAAAATAAAAAAAAGAGTGAGAATTGCAAACAGTGCAAAACAACAACAACAAACCTCTTGCTTCCATTTCTTGGATTTCATTTTGATAAAAATTACTTTATATGACTACTTTCATGTAGTTATTGAGCCATTAAGAGCCTCTCCTAAGAATATCCTCCTTTGTTCTCACAGTGTGAATATTTAGAGTGCTGTTTAATTAATCATGTCTAGATGTAATCATTTGTCGTTTACTCTCCATTGTGTTTAATTATATATTTACAGGCACATTCTAATTATTACAAGTGATGGAAACGCTACAGACCATGTTTCCTAGGGTCTAGCTTACTTCACTTAATATACATTTTTTCCCCAAGATTTTCCATTTCTTTACAGATGGGGGTGCCATTTGTACTTCGTTTCAAAGCAATTGAAAAAAAGAAACTATTAAGGAAAAGTCAAGTCTTGCTTTTGGATCTCAATTATCAAGAAGACTATGACACTGAGAAATAGAGAGATAGTGAAAAAAATGAAGTTTTTTTCCACCTTTAACTGTGCTCCATGTCATTTTGGGAACTTTAATTCGTTGCACTTCCATCCAGCTTACCTCAGGACCTTAGCCTGTGCTGGCAGCTGCTCCTCCCTTCTGTCTTGCAATGGAATCTACATAGTTTCTTAAAAGGACTTGGTGTTCAATTGTAAACTTGTCAAGCAATAAAAGGATCAAACAAAGGTGAGTTATAATGGCTTTGTAATCTAATACACATTCTGTAAATTGAGTCCTGAAATTTGATTCCCTTATAAAAATGAAGACTATCTTCTGATTCTGACTTTCATTTCAGCTTTTTGAGTAGTTTTCACAATACTAACTTTCATTTGTGGAATTTTTTAGAATTATTCCATTCTCTCTTCTACAACTCAGCCTATTAGTCTTTTTTTCCTGTCTTCCTTCCTTCTTTCCTGTCTTCCTTCCTTTCTGCTTTCCTTCCTTCCTTTTCTCCTTCCCTCCCTTCCTTCCTTCCCTTCCTTCCTTCCTTCCTTCCTTCCTTCCTTCCTTCCTTCCTTCCTTCCTTCCTTCCTTCCTTCCTTCCTTCTTTTTTTTATTTCTTCCTACTTCAACTAGCTGAAGTACCTAGTAGACAGTTGGTGACCCTTACTGTAATTGAACAATATGTAGTTGAGTCAATTATAATTATTTATTATTTGTTGGTTGTGGGGTTTGAACTCCAGGTCTGGGCACTGTCCCTGAGCTTTTTTGCTCAAGTCTAGTGCTCTAACACTTTAAGTCACAGCACCACTTATGGTTTTCTGATGGTTAATTAGAGATAAAAGTCTCACAGCCTTTCCTGCCTGGGCTGGGTTTGAACTGCATTCCTTAGGTCTCAGCCTCTTGAGTAGCTAGGATTACAGATGGGAGCCACGGGAGCCTGGCAAGATTGGATTTTGAAGGCACTAATTGTCTTAGGGCCATGCATCTTGCCAAAAACAACAATAACAACAACAAAAACCAAATCACATGAAAGGAAACACACATTGTTTCATAACTGTAACTAGATATCTGTGTGTGTGTGTGTGTGTGTGTGTGTGTGTGTGTGTGTGTGTGCTTGCCAATATTGAGGCTCAAATTCAGGGTTTGGGTGTTGTCTGTGAAATTTTTTGCTGAAGGCTAGAGCGCTACTGCTTGAGCCACAACAGTTCCACATTGGGCTACTTGGGAATTAAATGAAGATAAGAATCTCACAGGCTTTTCTGCCTTGTTGGCTTCGAACCAGAATCCTAAGATCTCCCCTGAATAGCTAGGATTACAGGTGTGAGCCATTGACACAACTTAAATAGATATATTAAACCTGTTCTCAAATGCTCATAAAACAAGAATGTTAGAAACTGCAATATATGTAATATTATAAGCTTAATAAGAATTCTTTCTTAGGCCCATGGTGTCAAGCATCATATATCTTCCCTGGTGCCTTTAAAGCCTTCTAACATCAGACTTATTTTCTATGTTTTATAAGTAAATCAAAAGCCAGAGCTACTCTGAATGACAAGTGGTAGAACTATAAAAATTCTGCACACTGAGATGCATGCGTGCAATTTTAGTTTTCATTTTATTTCATCTTTATATTCTGGCCTAAATATTGCCAGAGTTCTCTTGTTGACTCTGAAAAATGGTATTCTTGGTGGCTAAAGTCCAAAAATGGTACAGCAAGAGATTTACAAACATACTGTGACTCGGGAATGAATAATTGGCTTGATGATAAGATGTACCTCTGGTATTTGCGGTGAGCTGACATTGGTGTTTTCGAGATGACCTTTGTTGGCTGTGCCCAGAGGCTTCCTTCCCTAGCCTGACTGTTAGAAGTCATTAGTGGTGATGGCTGTGAGTTCTGTTCTTCCACTTGCACAAACCTCAGGAGGGAAATTTCCAAGGGACTTCTCTCAGAGAAGGTCATTGGCTCTTTGTGTCATCACACGGCTGGCCTGTGATTTGAAAAGGCAGTTGGGAAGTCAATGGAATGGCAAACTGAAGATCTGGCGGAACAGGAAAGTTAAATTAGAGTTAGGCTTCAAACTGGGAAATCAAAAACAATATTGATCCAAAGAACAAATAAGTCAGAAATAGGCATAGACAGAGAGAGAGAGAGAGAGACAGAGACAGAGACAGAGACAGAGAGACAGAGACAGAGACAGACAGAGAGACAGAGAGAAACACAGATTTTGTTCCCTTTCTCCATCAGAGAAACAAATTAAATTTTACAGTGTCATACCAAATATTTTGGGGGTATTGATTTTTGAAATCTGTGCTTGACATTTAAAATGACAGAAAAGACAGGAATGGTGCTGAAGGCAAGGTGCCTGTTTAAAACAGTCTTTTATCAACAAGCATTTCAGAGATCTTCCTGAAGGTGGGACACATGGGTAATATTAAAATGCTTTTTTGTGTTCCGGGCCTTATAAGCATAATCTCATGCATGCAAATATTCGTCTAAAAAATCACAGTGGATCTTGCCAGGTGTTAGATACTCAAGGAGCCTGTGAGGTTGCAGCTTGCTCAAAGGGAAAAATTCACAATGCTGGAAACCATGCTGCCAGAGCGCCCTCTACCGCCTCTTCTTAATTGTAAAACCATGTGGGACTGTGGTTCTGGGGCCAGCTGATAGATCAGGGATGAAGTGATTATGTAATTTTCCTGATGTCATTAAAATCAAGGGGGAAAATGCAGCCATGGACAGGCAGTTTTTCACAGAACCCCAGTTAGGATGATTGGAAAAGACAGAATCTCCTTCTAACATTTACTTGTTAAACTAGTGCTCCCTTTTAGAAATAGGTCATGGATAAATACATAACTGTCTTTAAACAAGTCATACCAATTCAAGTCACAGCATTCCTGGCATGTTAATGTCTTAGGAGGAATTCTACAGTAGATAGACTTTCAGATATATATAACCTGAAAAAAATCAGGAGAGAAATTCCACAAAGGCAGCCTCCTTTTCCCTCCTAGAATACTGTTTTATTTGATAATTAACTGCAATCCAGTCTTCTGATGGCTTAAATGTCTAAAGAATATGGTGGGGAAAGTGACCTACATTCTTGGATTCAAAACCAGGACATCCTACATGAATTTGTGTTGATATAACCAAGACAGGAAATTCACCAAAAATGTGAGAAATGGCAAACTACTAGAGAAGTGAGAGGAGTGATAACACAGTCCCAATATATGCTGGTTTTTAATGGAATTTTTTAAAAAAGGCAATCTGGAAGCATATAATACTTAAATTCTATTCAATAGTCATTACCAATGCAGAATCCACAAGATCAAGAATGCATTCATCTTATTCTGCTTTGAAATATCTACAGAGCAAAGTATTCTTTATTTGGACAGCCAAAAACTCTCTTTCCGATGAATTAAGAATGAAAAGTGGGCTAGGAATATGGCCTAGTGGAAGAGTGCTTCCCTCACATACATGAAGCCCTGGGTTCGATAACTCAATACCACATATACAGAAAAAGCCAGAAGTGGCTCTATAGCTCAAGTGGTAGAGTGATTGCCTTGAGCAGAAAGAAGCTAGGGACAGTGCTCAGAATCTGAGTTCAAGGCCTAGGACTGGCAAAAAAAAAAGAAAGAAAAAAGAAAAAGTGAAAAGCACATACTAAAAGAACAATAGCAAAATAATAAGAATATTATCGATACTGTTTCCTAAACTCTAACATTATTGGGTTTCATGGATGTAAGAGTCCATTTTCTCAGTTCTATAGATTGGAAACAGAAGCAAGGACCCAGGAATCTATGTACCTATTTATCTACACAATCAATTATATCTATAAAATAAACATATTAATATATAATTCATTTTATTGTCTCCACCAGAAGGTCATATGTTATTGGGGAAAAGAGAAAATAGCCTTGATATTTTCCAAAATATTCTTGACTTAGAATTCAGAATTCTTTATTTGCTAGCAGAATTGTTTATTGTCTGGACTCCTCAATATCTAGGATGTGCAAAGATTAGTCATGATAATATCAGAAATTTATCAGTGAAATGTAATGTTTTATCAAAGAAACTGAATGATTTTGTGTAGGGTTTTTTTTAAAGTGATAATGAAGTTTAGGAAGTACAGAATTATTCAGTCCCGTCTCAGCATCCTTTTCCAGTTTGAATGGCCAATGTTTCCAGCTTCTCTAGAAAGCATGGAGTAATCTATATTGAGAGACACTCGTGGAGAGAAAAAAATGGAGATGGCACAGATGCCTTGTTTCCATGGTGATACAGCTCATATTCTTGGCATTCCAATTCTAAGCTCCAGATAGTATTGAGAATCTCAATCAAATATATCCTTTACATGCTACTTTCCAAAGTAAGGTGGGGGGGGCGGGGGGACAACCTGCAGGTCCAAATATGTAATTCTGAGCTCTCTTCTGTAGCAATTACCAATATTACTTGCTTTTTATGTGCCCACAAACTTGAATACTTCAGCCTTTTTAAAAAATTTTCTAAAGTGCTACGTTGTGTTTGAAGATTTGCTTGAGATAATTCAAAACAAAACTCAAAAACATTATATCTGAGTATTTTTTGACAATCAGTATGGACTCCCTTTGCCTTATGATGGCTTGATATAATTTGAATTTTCGATGATATCAAAATGATACACAGTGAATAGAAATCATTCTTTATATCTCAAGAGTTGATCTTTTCCTGGGCAGGTACGTGCATTGATGTGAAAGGTTGGCAAAAAGTATAAACTCCATTCACATTTGAAAGTGTTCATAGTCCTAAAGAGAAATAAAGCAATTAGCTAGTTGTTTAGGTTGTATGAGTTCAGGATTTTAACTTTTATTTTAGAAAAAGTTTTCTAAATATGACAGTAAATGTGGATTGACATTGGGCTACCTCTGCAATGTGATGCCTCCTCTTGTGATGTTAATGGATAAAAGCAGTTTGGAGGTATCAGTACCCATGAACTTCTAGTGTCACTCCTCTCCCTGTCAAAGAAATTCTGAATTGCCCCCACATTTTTTTTGCTTGCACCTTGTCTTTTCCATTTACAAAAACTCACAATGAACTGTTCTTTTGAAATAGTTTTCAACTTTAAAAAGATAATATGGTTACTATTACTGTTAATTTATAGAATTATGAGGAAAGACACAGCAAAAAAGCAAAACAATAGAAAGAAAACAAACAATAAAAAAGAAAAAAATGTACTTGCCTGGGGCAAAATCACAAGCAACTACGAGATCTTTGTGATGTGCATGGGGGGGGGGGGCGCGAAGGGTGGTGTGTGTGTGTGTGTGTGTGTGTGTGTATTTGAACACCATGCCATAGAAATGAACTTTTAAAATGTTTTAAAAAATGGTTGTAATACAGCCTAAGTGATATGGTGCTTGCTGAGTTCAATGTATATTCCATGCATTCTAATATAAGTTCTTTTCACCCTCTGATAGTTCCTTCCTTCAAGTTTATTTTTTTTCCCTCACTGTGATAAATAAATCTATTTAGTTGTTTACATTTTAGACTTTGCACTTTGACTATATGGTAACAATTAGTAGAGAGGAAGAAATTTTGTTTTGGAAACATAAACCCACATACATGCACATCTGCTTTCAAAATGATCATTTTAATCATGGTTCTTTTGTCAGTTGTCTTATTTATTTTCAAACAAATCTGTTTCTCTAACTTTGCCATGATCAAGCATTTGAGGATCCTGCCTACCTTTCCATGTGCTCAGTGACGATAAAACTTCTGAAGGTTATTCAACTCATGGGGGGGGGGGGGGAAGGGAAAGGGAGAGGGGGGAAGGGGGAATGAGGGACAAGGTAACAAACTGTACAAGAAATGTATCCAATGGCTAATGTATGAAACTGTAACCTCTCTGTAATTCAGTTTGATAATTAAAAAATATATTTTAAAAAAAACTTCCAAAGGAAAATCTAGCAATTCTAGTGGCTTTTCTTTAAAACTGAATTTAAAACAATCTAAGGTGAAACAAAAGACTGTATCAGTGGGAATGGAATTATGGCATATGGTTCTCCAAATAATTTGCTTCTTCACAAAAGAGAGACCATAGTGACCAGAATTACCACTATCCATTTTAAATCACTTTTAAAATTAAACAAATTCTTCTAAACATGCAAACAGGATAACAAAGTAAGGGTAATGAGCTTTGTGATCTTTTGATCCCTTTCCTTGCTCTTTCTATGACCTTCAATATACTTTGGAAACCAATTCACAGATAAGCATCCTGTAAACTAGCTGCCAAGAGCCTATGAGAAAAAAGGAAAACAAAATAATAACTTTCCCAAATCTCCATTTTCAGAGGATCTCCACCAGATATGAGCTGATGAGTCTGGATGTATCAGAGAAAAGCCTTCTGAGGGACTGTTTTTATTTTATATGACTTTGCAATGGAAAAACCATCATCCATTGGAAGAATTTGTTACAATCAGTGAAAGACACTGGCTGAACTTCATACACACTGAATAAGTAATGCTAATGAGAAGTAGGAAGAAGGAGGAAGAAATAAGAAGGAAGGAGGAAGAGGAAGAAAAAAGGGAGGAGGAAGTGGTTGACTGAAAAGCCAAAAACCAAAAGTTGGGGAATGCCAAATTAATAAAAGGCCTTCCATGAAATTCCTGTCAAACATACAAGATTGTGTATGTGCCTAAGAGTATAAACATGAGACAGAAAGTCTAGAGAATATTCTAGGCTCTGAGCTGTGGCTGATTTGGAGATTCTGGAAAGTATCAAAGAATAAGACAGAATTTTTTATTTTCTGCCTGAGCAATGAAAGCGAGTTCCAAAGCATTCTCAGACACTCAGGAAAGCATAAAAATAGTGATTGGACCAAAGATTTTGAGGACACTGTCTTACCTCTTAGCTGCACTAGTTTAGCAGGGGACTAGTGATTATTATACTACAAAGCACATAGACCAAACAAAACCAGTTCAGGAAATACGCGTTCCAGCAACAATATAAACAGAAACCTAAAGTTAGACATGGAAAGGAAGGAGAAACGGACTTACACAGCTGCTGCAAATGTATAATCTTTACCAAAACTGTAATGAGACAGACAAGAAAGCAACAATAAAATATGATTTAGTCATGGGAAGAAATAGGGCATTTGGAGATAATCATCAGGTTTTAGACTCATGAATGTTCAAATTCTCTGCATGTCTGTTATACTTCAATAAGCTTATTTTAAAATTTAGTTTCAAATTAATTCCACATCTGAAACAGAAGTTGGCTTTTAAATAGTTACCAAAAGACGTGATATTTTAATGTGATAAATCAATGATTACTGTTTTACCTACTTGTACTTACACTATGGAGTTTGAAAGTATACAATATATGCCAATTTGTCCTGGTTTATGAACAAAAATTATGCCAATAATCAGGAAGGTGAATTTTATGTATTTATTTACCTATTTATTTATTTCTACATAGGGTTTCACTCTGTTTTTTGGAATTTCCTCCAATTCATGTTCTTCTTGCCCTCAGCATCACAAATGGTAATTAAGGAATCTAGCCACATTGAATTCTCTAAAACAGAAAATAATATACAACCATTCTAAATTTTTGAAAGTAGCATGTTCCTTTCATACCAACAAATAATCCTTCCCTACTGACTCTACCTTGTTGAAACATATGTTCTTAAAATAATTTATATAACAATTCTTTGTATTTATTGTATTATAAATAGCATTAATTTTGAATTAAGTTGCTGCAGAAAAATAGACAAGTATGTGGGTGTTTACACACATAAACACCTACACACATATGCACATTAGATTTAATGGGTACAACATTTTTTATTTTTTGTACCAATATTTTTACTTGTGTTTGTGCCACTCTTAGGAGATTAAACTCTAGGCCTTCCCTCTGGTACAGAGTGTTTTTTGCTAAAAAAAAAAAAAAAAAAAAAAAAAATTAGCACTATTACTTGAACCACAGCTCCACTTCTTGTTGTTAATTGTAGAGAGGAACATCATGGAATTTTTCTATTCAGGCTGGCTTTGCACTATTATCCTCAGATCCTTGTCTCTTGAATACCTAGAATTACAGGCCTGAGCCACCAGCACCCAGCTTTCTTTTCTTTTTTTTTTTTTAAATTTAATTTTATTGTCAAGGTGATGTACAGAGGGGTTACAGTTACATACATAAGTTAGCGAGTACATTTCTTGTCAAACTTGTTACCCCGTCCCTCATTTTTCTCCCACCTTCTGTCTCCCCCACCATACCTTACTTTTCATATCATTGATTTAAGAAAGAATGCATTACTTGATTGCTAGAAAATTTCTGAACAGCATATTTAAATTTTTATCTTAAACCAATTTATGAAAATAAAGCATGCAATACCAATAAGATGTTTTCTTTTCTCACTAGTCCTCTGTAGCTCTGCCACTCCAATAGACAAGGAAATTCCCCAATAATTTGTATGGCCCAGAGAGATCCAAGAGTGGTAGAATTCATATGTGGTTCCAAAGAGGATCTACTCATTCACCTTCCTATGGTAATCTTTGAAATCCAGAAAAGATACTTGTAGTGGAAAGTATCAATAATCTGATTCCTGCGACTCGAGTCTTCTGAAATTTACAGAACATACATGGTGGAAAAAGTGAATGAGCGATCAAAATATAGCCAACTGTTCTCTGAAAACACAGCTTATGTAGAGCAATAAGGTATGCAATCTTCAATAAACAGAACTTGTGCTGCAATGATTTATTACTCATTGTTACACTGTCACATCTTTCCTACAAGTTGCCCATAAGGACTAACAAAAAATAGTCAATGCATGCTAGGTTCTTAAGCTAAAATTACAATGACACATTTTCTAAAAGTACTAATGTGAAATAAAGGCATTATCTGGCAGTAATACATACCTTAAAATTAATAAAAATAAAAATATTCTTCAATATATTATCCTACAAAGGGGAATAGTAAAATAAGTTATAGAGCTAAAAAGGAAAGAAAAAACATAACTGTGCAAGAGAATTGATAAATACAGACATTCAAAATTAGATTTATATTTTATTATATCCAGATTTAACAAAATTTTACCAGAAAAATGTCATAAAAACTGTTTAAACTTTGGTCTTTGGGGGAGAAATATATAGCTGAATAATTAGTATCCTCTCTCAAGGGCCTTGTAAAAGGCCACTGGGTGTTAATCTGCAAGTTAAAAGACTTACAAGACATCAGGGGATTGTTTGGATCCAGAAAGCTCTGTTTGTTCCTTTCAGCAAACATTAGACAATTCAATAAGCAGAGAAAAAACCAATTCTGCTTCTTGCTCATTAACATGTCTGAACTTATGGCTATTTAATTTATACTGGCAATTAAAATATGAGTCAGATACATTGTCAACATCCATTTCTCTGTGGGAGACATACCCCTTATTCCCAGCTCTATGGAGGAACATTTGCTATACTATCTCCTTCAGCTATAATTTCATTTGGCTTTACCCAGACATAAAATGCATCCAGCTACCTGACGC
Source organism: Perognathus longimembris pacificus (assembly GCF_023159225.1). Classification (NCBI taxonomy): domain Eukaryota; kingdom Metazoa; phylum Chordata; class Mammalia; order Rodentia; family Heteromyidae; genus Perognathus; species Perognathus longimembris. Next base: position 15,998,916 of record NC_063170.1, read on the forward strand.
ATAGCAGTGAAACTTTTTGTATACTGTCAGTTCCAACTTGTTGAACAGCTATTTCAGCTGAAAAGATAGACCTACAAGTAGAGGGTTATTTCTAGACTTGGATAAAAAAGATTAAACTTAAATCTTGGCTTCCTTGCAAATGGTACACTACCACTTGAGCCACAACTCCAGCTTTCACTGTCTGTCTGGGGATGGCTTATCACTTCCATCCTCCTGATCTCAGCCTAATGAGTGATTAGGGTTACAGGTGTGAGCCACGGCCACCTGACTTATATGGTCCAACTCCTATTGATCAATATGTAACTCACTCACTTTTACTCTGTCTCCGTTTCTCTGTTTCTGTGTCTGCATCTCAACCTCCTCTCTGTCTCTCTCCTAGCTCCTGTTAACACAAATGATTAATTTAGAGGTATATTTTAAGTGTTACGGTTCAATGCAGGGAAGCCTGTCTAGACTGCTTAGTTCTATTCTCTCTTAATAGCTTTAAGTCCAAGTTATTAACAGTTAAAACAATGTATTGATAACTGAGCTATGGTCAGTTTGGGGTAAGGAAGGCCCTTACTACTAGATCCCAAAACAGAATACCTGAGTCTTCACATAAAATGGGAAGAGTTATCATGTTCTCCTAGAGTCTTTGTAAGTAGCTAAGCACACTTTTAAAACTCAGTTTTTATTGACTTCCTCTCTTTTTTTAATTGAGGCAAAATGCATCAGGCTAGAGACCTTGTCCTTATCATTTCCACTTTGCAAACTGCCTGATATCTGGGCACAGAGAACTGGTAATATCTGTATATTTGAATTGTTCCCCTGATCATTCAACTTGATAACACATGACTTGGCAAAACACCTAGCACATAGTTATGTAAATGGATGTATAAAGAACTAGAACTTACAGCTGTTCTACTGAGTAAACTACCAATCCTAGCCATTGAAACCACATAAGAATGAGTTCTACTTTGTAACTCCCTCATGATACAATGTAAGTTGAATTCAGTAGTACAATCAAAACTTGCTTGTCTGGATGAAGTCATTAAAGAAGATATTAAAAGCTCAAGTCATGTTTTCAGGTAAGTAAGTAATTCAACTTAATTGTAATAGAGCTGGTATGTATGAAAAGAAATAAACACAACTTAAAATACCTAAAATAGGTAGTATCCATATTATTATTTTTTTTATAATATGAGGAGTGAAATTTTAATCCAACACAAATGTAGTTGTCAAGGGAGTAGTGGATGCTGCCACCCTAAAATCTAGACACTACATAAACTGTCTAGACTCTAAGCATGCAACTAGAGATAGATTTTGTGCAAAGGGACACTTACAGGCAGTATCCATGTTATTAAATGAATGTTTGGCTGGGCACTTGTGGCTCATGCCTGTATTCCCACTTACTCAGATTTATAACACCTGAGAATTGAGGTCTGAAGGCAACCCAGGCAGAAAAGTCCCTGAGATTCTCATTTCCAATCAATCAGCAGAAAGGCAGAAATGGAGATGTAGCTCAAGGTATAGAGTGTCATCCTTCAGTGAAAAGCCAAAAGAGAGCAACAGGCCCTGCGTCCAGAGTTTATTTGAACAGAAATGGGAAACTACTAAGGATTTTCTAACCTTTCCAATGTGACCTCCAATAATAAGTTGGTTCATGGAAATTCTGCTAGGTTGGGGTGAAATGCATGCGATGGATTTTATCTGCATTCATTTTTATCTGTGCTTATTTTAAGATTAGGGTAGCTACCTTTACAGGGGAATCCGGAATTATAAATAGTTTTTCTTTCACTCTAAATGATTTCCTGTGGAAGCAGGATATAACTGTGAAATGCTTAGACAAATGTGTTTAATATAGCCTATCATTAATTTGTCAGGTTTAATTAATGGTATCCGTTACTAGATGCAGAGGGAGACCATTACACATCTTACAAGTATAAAATAGCCAGTTGGGGATGCTGCTGAAACACATACTCTCACTGGGTCACTGAGAGTAATGCACTGAAAAATAGCGAGTCAGAGAGAATGCTTCTTGGCGAATGAAATGGGCCATAGCCTTGCCCCTCAACACAAATACCAATCTGGCTCTTGGCTTTTATTTTTTTTGGTCTGATTTCTTCATAACTCATCTCAATAAATGTTGAAATTACAAGGCACTATGTATTTGTATATGTTGTGTGTGTGTGTGGACATAGCATAAGCATATATACATGAATTATTCTGTATGCATTCACGCTTGTAGGTATTCTCAGGTATTACTTTGTACCAGAAGCCACTCTACCCATTATACTCCAAAAATCAATTTCATGGTAATATTTTCCAGCAATCCTCTTTGTCTTTGAGTCTATTAGATGTACATTTGTCTGGACTACAGAGCCTACCTCTTGTCATTTTAATTTTCTATTTCCATTATAATTTTCATCAGCATGATTATTCCAAGGTGGCAAGTGTCAAAATTGTATTTGAATTTCAGGATAGTTTAAGAAAAGCAGTTATTGTCTTTAAAAATCACCCAAAGCGAGGAGAGGTATGACCTCTTAGAGATGTGGATAGTAAGTGCCTTGAAACGTGACCTAGAATAATAAATGGAAAATACACATTCAAGTAGAAGATGAACCTATTTGAGTCAAAAAGGTATGCTCTGCTTCATTAATTTTGTGATCATTATATGCTGGCTATTTGCAACCAAAAAATCCTCATTTGTGATCATGACTAATATTTTAAATAACACATGCTGGTTTTAATATACATATAGTGCACACAGAGAAAATATTTAAATTACTGCAACAGATGCTTGTTTGTGTGTATTTAGTACCATTATGAAATGGAGCCTGAATTACACACAACTGACAGTTCTCAACTACAGGCCGAATGCTGAGGGAAATGGATTTGATTTCTGGTGATTTAAAGCATCTAATCACTATCATTAAACAAATAAGGGTTCATTAAAAACCAAGGAGGAGAAAAAATATCAACACACTAAAACTAGGAAACAAGTGTGATCTGGAACTCTAATTTCTACGCACATCTTATTTGAGCACCATTTACTGGAAACTTTATGACTTGTGACTCTTTCTCCATTTAATAGGACAAACAATTCAAATGGTAACCCTCAGCCACTTGTATAATTGGAATAAAGAGGCAGTTTTAGGGAGAGGAAAACACTCTGCATATTAATATTATACACAGGCACAGTTAAGCTTTAAGGTATAAAACTGCCTCAAATAGAAGAGGAGATCACTGAAAGACAAGAATGTTACCAGGGAATGCTCTGAGACAAGATGAGCAAAATAAATGTCAAGTATGAGACTGAGCAGCCTGCCCAGAATTTAGATCTCAGGACAATACTTTGTGGTTCCTGCAGCTGTGAATACCCATCACCTGGTTTAGTCTGGTGTAAAAGAACATGGTGAAGGCTTTGAATTCAGACAAGCCTGAGTTAAGTCAGCTTCACCATGAAGAAGGAGATTTCTACCATATAAACAAGGTAACCCTTGAGGGCTCAAATTTCCCTTTTCTGAAATTTGGGAGAGGAAGACTCACAAAAGAAATCAGTTACCACATTTGCCCCATTAATGGTATGTTCTTCATTTGAATTTTTGAAAATCCACATTAATTTTCTAATATATTCAAAAGGGCATCAATTTTGGTAACCAAGAGGGCAGAAATTTCATCATTTCAGTTAGTTGAAAAATAATACAACAGCCTATAAACTGAAAAAACAAAAAATAAAAATAAAGTATATGTCTAAGCATGAAACTTCTCATGTGCAAAATAAGGAACAACATTTTGTGCTTTGTGTACCAGAAAATCAATAAAGAGCCAAATCATAAAAAAGATGATATATTAGAGCAAACTACAAAACTGATATTAACATTAAATAATACAATTCTGATTTTTCAATAATAAACAGGTGAAACTTGATATTATATGTATTTGCATGTTAATGAATGGTATTGAGTTAATCAATAAATAAGTGATCTTTATATTATATACAATATATGTACTATTAATTACGTCAATTTATAACATAGCATTAACTATGCCAATTTATAACAGTATTAATTATGCATATTACAAACTGTACAATATATCTGTAATATACAAGATTAATTACTTCTACATACAAAGTCAGTGGCTTTTGACTTAGACATACTACATTCAGTCATGAAGCCCAGTATGTCATGAAGCCTCAGCTATGTCATTTTCAACTATTGGCTTTATTTTCTTGTATGGTTATGATAATTAGTTACATGGAATTTTCAAGGTGTCTCAGAACATACAAACAGCTACCTGATCATTCCCTTTGTCATCTACTGTTCTTGTTTATCACAGTCTAATTTCATAATTGTCTTCAGAGTTACACTGCTTATGGTATTAGATTGAGATAAGCCATTTCTTCATTGTCTTAAGTGGTCAGATTTGTCTGCAATAAAAGCCTAACACTTCCTGCTTCACTGGAATGACTTTGTGTTTATATTCATTGAGTGAACACGGACAATCTATCAATGACAGTTCAGGTTATGATTTCTTTTGCAAATAGAACACAGGAATCTGAACACACAGACAATTGCACTATTTCAGAAAGACCAATTAACTATTTGTCTCCAGAAGAGAAATTAAAGAAGTATACTCCGACCATCCCTTCATTCAGTAGTTTATGCACTCACATGTTTGTTTGTTGCTTTATCATAGCTAAGGCCTATAGGTTAGGGAACATATTAGAGGCTGAAGGGCATGGCTGAGCTCTAACACAGCTCTAGTCTTATTAAAGTATCTTTAAATAGTGCTGATAGCTAAATAAATTTATAATTAGTCCAAACAGAATAAATTTCTTATCCCAGATGTACTCCTACCCTAGAGCAATTTCTTTTCCACTAAAATCAGATCATTGATGGCAGGAGAATCAAAGATCATCTTAGTGCCTCAATTCAGAACATTCTGAAAAGATGACCTAGCACCAAAACCGAGCTGTTCTCATCGAAATGTTTATGCCTTTTTTTTATGTTTTCTTAAGTTTAATCATAGTGTCAAGTTGATGTACAGTTACATATGTAATGTAGTGAGTACAATTCTTGTCAAACTTGTTACTCTTTCCCTCATTTTTCTACCATTTTCCCTCCCCCAGCCCTCCCTTCCGTAAGTTGTAGAGTTTGTTTCCACATTGTCTTGTGAACACTGCTGTATGCCTTGTCTTATTGTCTGTAACACTCAGCAGAATTATGGGGAATAACACACACACACACACACACACACACACACACACCTTGACTACTTTAAGCAGTGCCACTAACATAAAAGGCATCAAAACACATTAATTAACAACTAATTAAATTAAATAATTCATTGAGCAGCTGAGGAATCCACCCATACAAAATTTATTGTATTTCTGAGACCTTGAGTAGCTATTAAAGTGACTGGAGCTACCATAATTGTTCCTCTAATTTAGTAGAAGGGGGAAAAAGGCAGTGTTGGAAGATATAATGTGCTTAAACATTCTCTTCTGGGCTAACACTACCAGGGCAGCATTCATTTTTGATCAATTTTATAGTGACTCATGGTTGTATGAGTGTTCTCCAGTTTGTTGATCAAAATTATCTCAGAAATATTCTCAATGGGGTATGCAAGCTTAACAAGTGCTGGGGACCAACCACTGGAGGACTGAAGACAGGACATGGATAGTGAGGTGAGATATATTTACTGTGAAGAGTTCTAATTCAAGTTGGACTCTGGCTTCATGCCTTGCAGCAGAAGTGAGGTGAGAAGTCATTAGAGTTGTTGTTTCTCAGCCTGTGTAAGTATTTCATTATTTATATCCCTAGCACTTAAGACAGAAAGGCAAACCTTTTTCTTTTGCTTTGTATATGTTGAAATATTCAAAATAGAGCAAAAGCTATGCAACATTAATCATATACTCATACTTTCCTCAGATCTGCTCTATTATATGGATTGAAAATCAGGGACATGAGAATAAAAATGTTTACCAAGTAATAGGAGCAGGCCATTTAAATGTCCTATCAGTTACAGAGGAGAACTGGAACCATGACTAGTAAGAGCAGGTTCTGGGTATAAAAACATGAAAAAAATACAATACAACTGAGCAATACTTAGCAAGCATATATAAAAAACTAGCTTTGAACCTCACATTTCTCCACCAGTACTAGTCATCAAGGTAAATGTTCAGGAGTAATTACTGATGACTTGCATCTATTAGCTGGCATGATCACCTGGGTAATAGGTTATTTCATAACCTCACAGAACTATTGGGACCATAGAAATGGTGACATAATTTATGTCATTTCTAGAGCTTAATGCAACATGTACAAAAATACATCTAATTAAGTGTTTAAAATTATATCAGTTACTGGGCACTGGTGTAATTCTAGCTGTAATCTTGGCTACTTAGAAGGCTAAGATCCAAGGATTGTGTTTCAAAGCCAGTTCAGGTGGGAGAATCTTATCTCTGATTAACTACCAAAAAGTCAAATGTGAAGCTATTATTCATGTAGTAGAGTGCTACCCTTGAGCAAAAAAGAAAGCTCAGGAACAGTACTCAGGACTGGAATTCAAACACCAGAATCAGCACACACACACACACACACACACACACACACACACACACACACACACACACACACACACACAAAAACGGTATCAGTAATTTTCTGTTGTTTTAATGTTAATGTGTTCAAAACATGGATCAAATACTTAATAAAGTCATTCTTCCATAGGTATGATTGAAGGAAGTATCTTCTATTCTATTATTCTAGCATATTGTATTAATGTCTATATTTGTTTTTATTTCAAATTAATTAACAAGGCTTTGTTTTCAAGTGCCAAATTGGACAAAAAAATGAGGGATGGGGTAACACTGTTCAGAAAAATATACTCATTAGCTGACTTATGCAATGGTAAACCCTTGGTAAATCACCTTTACAATAAAATTTAAATAAATAAACAAGTGGCTCAATATTCTTTGGTGTCATTGTCTTGCAATTCACTTTCATGATCCCATCTGACCTACACATGCTCTCCATTGTGAGCATACTACAATTTAAACTCTTTAACAAAGTTTAACATTCTAAAGGCCAGAAGTCAAAACTCCCTCCACAGACTTTGTGGAATTAAAGGGCAATGACAGCTTCACCACTATATTTTCTTAATTGTAGATAATTCACTTTCTTTCTTTGTGCCCTGAGATTCCTATCTATATTTGACTAGAAGAAAATAACTTTGAGGATTGTTCTGTTTCAGAATAGTGTGTTTCAAACCAAAATGTTTTCCATTAACATGTTAAAGACAACATAATTTCTTCTAAGTCAGGTGTATGAATTTTGACCCTTGTGTATCCTCAGAACTATGTTGGTAGTAGATAACTGATTGCCTAAACTCAATGATACCTTGAGAACAGAGTTTCTCCTCTGAGAACTAATAGACTGAGATGGAAAACAATGGATTTAGTATAGAATTCCAGCTAATTAGACCTAACACTTGTCTAAATCATATCAATTGTTGTGTTTTACAATGTTTAGAATTTTGCACTACGATGTTACATCTCTGTGAATAAATAAATCTGTTAGTTCCTTGATAAGGAGGAGATATTCCATTCTGTTCTGGACTTAGAGCAGATAGATTTGTAAAATAGATTACATACCCATATACTTCAAAATAGTACAGTGTACACAATAAATACAGCTATTCTTTCAATTAGGAAAAAAAAGAATGCTATATATGAAGCTCAGTTCAATCTGTTGTTTTAAGGTTTTGAGGTGTTCTACTCCCTTTGTTTTTCTGTCTCTTTTTCTTAGGTGGTTCTGGAGTTTTTATTCAGGGCTTTGTTCTTATTAGTGAAAAACTCTACAACTTGAGTCATGATCTCAGCCTTTTTTGTGTATTTTTCAAATAGGGTCTTTGTTCTATGCCCTGTCTGGCTTTAGGCCATGAAAGTTCTAAATATGCCTCCCACTTAGCTGGGAATCACAGTAAGGTATCACTATGTTCATTCAGTTTGTTACAATGGGATCTCCAACCCACTTCATCTTGCCTGGTCAGGAACTACAAGTATTCTGATCTCTGCTGCTTGGAATCAAGGAATATAGGCAACACCAGCTCAGCTGTTCTCTGCATTCCAATGATCTAGAAAGACAGGCAAAAACCACTGTGCCTGGTTTGTTGCCTAGCTTCTTAAACTTAGTTTACTCCTGTGAGATGTAGGGACAGGAAATAGAGTGCAGAGAAATATTGTGCTGGCTCTTCTTTCATTACAATGCATTGATACACATCAAATAAAGCATGAAAACCACTGGTTATATCGTTATCATTGTATTAATTTTCTGTTTTGAAGCAGTATGATATATTTTGTTTTATCTTCATTTTTTCAGTCACACATGAATTTTTGTGTAATTTCTCAGAGAACTTCTGTGAGAGAGAGAGTGATTGTTAAATCAATGTAAGCATCAGAAATCTACAAAATGAAAATAAGTATACCATTATAGACAACATGGAAAAACAAAAATGGGAATCCAGTTTAATGTTTTCTGTCTTTTTTGTTTTGTTTTATTTTGTTTGTTTTTTCATTGTCCTGGACCATTTTGTCTGACATAATATAATACCTTAGAACAGATGATTTCTAAATTGTATTAATTTACTTCTCAGTTTTAGTGACTGGAAGGCCAGAGTCAAACACAGACAGATTAGGTGTCTGTTGCTTAAGGTATCTTCCCTGTCAATGGTGGCCTGAGTTTCTCTTTCTTCAAACTGGTGATATGCTGTCTTCAGTGGCTTGGTAAAGTCCTTTCTTCCATGACTTAACCACTTCTCAATATCTCTAAATAATCTCTATACTCTCCTGTTAACTATTAAACTAATAGGACATTTTTGGAGAAACCAACATTCAGAGCATGACATATATCATGCCATTTCTCAACTACAAGTACTACTCTCTACTGTGTTTTATTTTTTTTTTACCATTACAATTAGATGCAAAGTAGCTTGTAGTTAGCTTGCAACAAGGCAGCAACTGACCTCCTTAAACAGACATGTGTTTTGGGTAATGAGTTACTTTGCAAAAAGGAAGCATGATACTCTGAAAGCACCAATGGGTTGCTCAGTGAGGTGACTGGGAGTCTCATAGGCTGAGACACCATTTAAAACAATAAAGGGACTTTCTAATTGGGAAGCATACTAGGCTAAATTTTAAAGTATCATGGGAATTGAGGTTATAAATAAAGGCTTAAAATAGACTATGCAAGCCCTTGAGTGCCATTCAAGCTAATTTATCAGTGATGATATGGTTTTTAAGGTCAACATGTATAAGAACTGCTTGCCACAATAGCACTGTGTGTGTGTGGGGGGGGGGGGTTGGGGTATGAATACAATAGGGAGTGCAATAAGTTAGAATTTATTTAAACCAATGTAAATAGTGTCATTAGGGAGAATTTAACATGTCTCCCCTTTAATGCCAATTGTTAAAAAGCTGATATTTTATGTCAGTACATGTTTCTAAGCATTCACAACATTCAGCACCACAATCTATCTGTGTGCTAGTATTTCTCACAGTTCCTTTTGGAATGTTGTCCTCTTCTGATGGTAAAATGGTTATACGATTTATAATAAAATGTCTAGGAAAATGATCATTGCAGAAATGGGATATGATTAAAAACTCCCTTTCCATAATTGCACTTAACTGGCTAATTATAAGAGGAATTTGTGTATTACTATTAGCTTAGATATAGTCTCTAAGAATTAATAATTAAGGGCTTTGAAACTAGAACTAAACAACTGTGGAGACAACCCAGTTAAGCAGTTAAGCTCTTAACTGCTCTGAAGAACTTTACCCAATACTTGTGTCCAAACTGGAAATTCTAGGACAAGCAATCTTTATTTTTTTCATTGAATAAATATAATCATGTGAGAGAGACAGGATGGAAAGAAGGAAGGAAAGAAGGAAGGAAGGAAGGAAGGAAGGAAGGAAGGAAGGAAGGAAGGAAGGAAGGAAAAAAAGAAGGAAAGAAGGAAGGAAGGAGAAAGAAAAAAGAAATGAAGAAAGAAAGAGAATGACAGAACGAACATCATAGTATGATTATCAAGGAATGGATATTGGTACTAATGGATTTCTATATGGTTTAGGTGTATGTATATCATAGACAAGGGTAAGGATTAGTTTCTGTATGTGCTAAAAATGTGTGTGTGAAAGAGAGAGAGACAGACAGAGAGACAAGAGGGGAGCTGAAGATTTGAAGATACCTCCCACTCTCTCCTTCCCTCTCTCCCTCCTCCATCTCCCTCTTCCTCTTTTCCTTAGGCTCTCTTCTTTCCTTTTGCCCCTCTCACCATCGTTCTCTTTCCCTTCTTCTCCCCATCTTCTCTCTCCAAATTTTGCTTCTTGAAAAATAAACAAACATCCTCTACTGCAGGGGAAAAAAAAGGGTTCTAAGATGACATTGCAATGTAATACTGACACCACATTGTTTCATTGGACCTGCTTCCACTCATCATAGTGGATGGAAGTAATGTCTACCACCTGGTCAGTTCACATTGTGCTTCGTAATTTATGCACTGCAATGCCATGGACTCACTGTAGTCAGGATGACTCTATGATGACAGAGAGAGAAGACTAATCAGACTGTCCTCTCTACCATACCTATGTTCACAAAATAACTGATGTATCACATCATATGTCCACAAATGTTCACCACATATGCACCAAAATAAAGTTTAAGTCTATCACTTCAAGAGGCAAAATGATTTTGCTAAGTAAAATTCCTGCAAGATATCCCAAATATTTCGCATTTGTCCAGTGTATACAAATACATTATTTTCCTGAGAAACTTCAGATACCTGATGTTTATTTAAGTGTGGGACTTTTTTACAAGTATGAGTATTAATAAACAATTTCAAAGACTTTAAGTCCAACAATACCAGTGCTGACAACTAAGAAATATACCTGAAATCAAAGTGGTAAAATATGTTGGCATGTTTCTTATATGATAGGTCACATGGGTGGTATCCTGATTACAATGCAAGCCAGACAGATTTTGAAAATAGAGTTATCATATTCATTTTGATCTAGAACATGACTAAAAGTAAAATCTAACCCAAATTAGAGAAGTTCTGAAGCTTAGAAGGTTCAGGAATCTGGTGGGTGAAAAGCAACTCCTACACAGACTATTTGGCAAGTCCACCATCATCCACAAATGCCCATTGTAATTCTGTTTCTGGCATCTGCAAACAGGGATCATTAACAAATTGTTGTCACACAGAAATGTGTTCTAACATGTATTTTTATTTAAGTTACGAATTGCCCTAACACGAGTCAAGCAGTTAGCAAACCCCATAGAATGCTAGATAAGAAATCTTGAATAAAAGATATCAAAGTTGAGTTGAAATGGCTTGCAGTTGAGAAACACTGTATCAGCAGGTAAAATTTTAAAGATTGCTGATAAAAATAAAAGCTGGCTTAAGTGATAAAAAGAAAATCTGTTAGCTGTTTATCACAGATGAAATATGTGATAAAAATTCAGTTAGTAAATGGGAGACAGGTTTTTGCCTTGTAAATAAATGCCAGGTGTATATGATAAACCTATTAATAGCTATGCCAATAATTTATTATCATAGCACATTTGTCCTGTTTTATTAAGGGTATAATTAAGGTTGCTCACCATAAATCATATATACATATTTTTTTCGCTAAAACCTTTTGAAAACTACAACTGGGGATATACCAGGAGATATGAGAACATATCAGCAGATTTTTGAAAACTCGGACAATAAATAGCCATTAATGTTTTCTTGCATCGACCCTATCATAGTTTTCTTTTTTTTTTTTTTTTTTTTTTTTTTGGCCAGTCCTGGGCCTTGGACTCAGGGCCTGAGCACCGTCCCTGGCTTCTTCCCGCTCAAGGCCAGCACTCTGCCACCTGAGACACAGCACCACTTCTGGCAGTTTTCTGTATATGTGGTGCTGGGGAATTGAACCCAGGTCTTCATGTATACAAGGCAAGCACTCTTGCCACTAGGCCATACCCCCAGCCACACCCTATCATAGTTTTCAAGGCAAACAATGTTTCTACTTTGCAGTCTATTAATAAAGCATGTTTACTTAAAAATAGCTAAGTGATTTATTATACATTAATGGAGAAAACATATAGTTCAAGTTCCATGATTTGAAATTATGATAGTGTCCCCATAATAAGATTAAGATAAGATTAGATAATGAGTGATTTATGATTTTGTAAACAGTAACTAAGACATACAAATTCAGGTCTGGGTGGCACATGGTTATAATCTCTGTGAGGGAGACCTCATCCCAACTGTACAGGCATAGTGGCACAAGCCTGTATGTCTCCTTAGACAATAGGAACTGGTAGGAGGATTGTGGTCTGGATCAGACAAACATGTAAGGACTTTTGGAAAGTCAACTAAGGAAAAAAAAATGCCCAAAGTATGTCCAAATCCTAGAGTACTTACCTAAAAAGTGTGAAGCCTTGGGTTCAAGAGACAGTATTTGGAAAAGAAGAAAATTTTTATTTTAGTTTTTTTTTTTTAATTTTAGATTATTATTTGTTTTGTTTGGGCCTTTCCAATTAGATTTGTTTGTTGTTTGTTATATACCATTACTGAGGATTGAACTCAGGGCCAGTGTGCTGTGCTTTAACTTTTCCTCTCAAAGCTAGTGCTATACCACTTGAGCCACACCTCCACTTCAGCATTTTGCTGGTTAAAAGAATGGAGATAAGAGTCTCATAGACTTTTCTGCCTAGGCTGTCTTTGAACCATGATCTTGAAATCTCAGCCTCCTCAACACCTAGGATTAGAGGTGTGAGTTCTTGTTATTTTTATCACAAATCTTATCTGATTAATACTTGAATTTTTCACTAAAGAGTAAAGTTAACTTCTGTTTTATATTTCATTTTTGCCTTTATTCAGATATGTTTTAGTGTTGTCAGCATGTGGTAAGCAATATAGACATAGATTTCACTAATATTTCTCAAACAATCTAGCTGTTCCCTAGGTGACATTAAAAACAACTTATCCCTAATGAATGTGGGGTGAAACAGGTGTTTTAAAACATTTTTCTTGAGATCTGCCCATCTGACAGACTCCATTTTGCACTAAATGGTAGAATTATTGACATCTCAGTAAAAGCAGATTTTATAAAGAAAATGCTTTAAAAAGCACTAGGAATTATGTATTGATTGAAAAATGTGTGCCATGTTTTGCTGGCACTGGGCCCTTCCCCTTGGCACCACATTGTAAATGAAACAGATCTGCAGATCATCAGGAGTCACGCTTGATGTGACTAGTTCAAATGAGTGTTGTTGAAGACAAAGGCCACCTGGTATGGAGCAATCATACATAATGGTCTCAAGAAAAAGTCCATTCAATTAAAAGTTCCTCTACATTGTTAACACCGCACTATACTGTAGAGGAAAGCACATATCTCAAATAATAAAACTCCACATAAATTTCTCTTATCAAGTGTGGTATGTATTCTGTATTTATATATATATATATATATATATATATATATATATATAAAAATATATATCCATATATATATATAGAGAGAGAGAGAGAGAGAGACAGAGACAGAGACAGAGACAGAGAAAAAGACAGAGAGATGAATGTATGTGTATTATTTTCCCTCTATCCTTATCCTCCCCTGACCCAAACTAAACAAGTTTCAGCTTCTTGGCATTCATTTTGCTCAACTGTTCGTTAGTTGTTTGGAGGATTTACACCACTGGAATCCTCCGTTCAGTGTACCAATCCTTAGTCAATGTGTTTGTGTATGTATGCATATAATTCTGTATATATTTGCATATATGTTTATAATTTAGATCTAACTTCCTCACATGAGAGAAAATATACTGTATGCTGTTTGTTTCTCTGAGCCTGAGTTAGTTCACTTAACATATTTTTTGAAGTCTGTCCATTTCCCTTTGAATGGAATGATTTTTTCTGTTATTTGAGTAAAATCTCACTGTCCATATTTATATACATACGTGTGTGTATGTGTGTGTGCACATTTTCTTGATCCACTCATACATTGTACAGCATCTGAGCATTTTCTATAAATTTGCTGTTGTGAATAGTGTCACAGTGAACATGGTTGTAAAAGTGTCTTTAGTATCTCTTACTTCTAATTATCTGAATAATACCCAGGAGTGGTGGTACTAATTCATAGGGTAGTTCTATGTTTAGTTTTGTTGGGGATCTCCACACCAACTTCCAGAATGCTGGTTGCTCTAGTACACATTCTGACCAATAGTGTATTAGAGTTCCCACAACCCCACCAGAATCTGTCATTGTTCTTGTTCTTTATGGTGGCCAATCTTACTGAGGTGAGATAGAATCCCATTCTTGTTTTGATTTGAATTTTCCCTCTAGCCAGAGGTGTTGAACTTTTCTTTACATGTGTATTGGCCATTCTTACTTCTTCTAAGAAATCTTTATTTTGCTCATTTGTCCATTCATTAATTGGGTTGTTTACTCCTTGGAAGCATGGTTTGTATTCTTGTAGCCTATTTTCTGGCAATGACCAGCTGTTGTGTCTTGTACTTTAAGAGATATTCTACTTTTGTAGTTGTGTAGGTTTATGTTTTACTTTGTTACTATTTTATTTTTATTTGTCCACTGAGTTTTTAGGAGATTTTATGAGGACAATGAACAATCTTTATGTTTTATTTGGGAAAACTTTTATACTCCAGTATTATTATTCTGATCCACAAAGCGATCCTAACTTAGAATCTTAGACCCAAATTACTTAAATATACACAACATGAAAAACTGTGTGTCACTTAAGCTGTAGGTTTCATTAACAGCCTTGAAAAAAAATGTGAGATTTTGCAAATTTAAACATAGTCTAAAATATTTTGTTTGCAATATAAATTGAAGCAGATACAAGAAAAAAATCATAATGGATATGTCAGAGTAGCTAAGAATAAAGAAGGATTTGTTTAAATCCCAGCTAAGCTATTAAATATGAAATATGAGTTTCTTAGGTCATACTACTTTATAGTTTATGATATCTAAAACTGAGAGTGACAGTATCAGAGATGAGGAACCTCTGTTAGGCAGCTGACAACGGTTGGTGGCAAAATAGTAGAGGTCAAAGCATACAGTAAGTGTGTAAATCACTATGTAAATTGATCATGATATAAATCTTTCATCATAGAGGAATAATTTTCTGAGTGATGGAGAAACAACTTTTATCTTTCTTGTAAAGGTGATGAATGGGGATTACATTACATAAGTAAAGTAATAGGTACATTTCTTTTTAAACGCTGTTACCCCTTTCCTACTTCCATTCCACCAAGTTGTATAGTTCATTTCTACCAAAGTGTCTAGTGAGTATCATTGTTGCATTAGTTCATCCTTTTTCCTGATATTTCTGTGATTCCCTTTCCATTCGATGGGTCAGATAAACTTATATACAAGACAAAGGGTACAGAAAAGTAGAACAAGAAAAAAATAGAAATAGCTCCATACAGGACATGATATGAACCTCTTGTTTCCAATTCTTGGAGTTTGTTTTACTACACATCATTATATATGGATGTATGTCCTTAGTCATTGAGGTACTGTGATCCCCTGTGAAGAATATCCTAGACATATCTCAGTTATTACAAATGAAAGAAAACGGGCTGGGGATATAGCCTAGTGGCAAGAGTGCCTGCCTCATATACACGAGGCCGTAGGTTCGATTCCCCAGCACCACATATACAGAAAACGGCCAGAAGCGGCGCTGTGGCTCAAGTGGCAGAGTGCTAGCCTTGAGCGGGAAGAAGCCAGGGACAGTTCTCAGGCCCTGAGTCCAAGGCCCAGGACTGGCCAAAAAAAAAAACAAAACAAAAAACAAAAAAAACAAAAAAACAAATGAAAGAAAACTTGTAACCTACTTTTCTTTGGACCTATCTTGCTTTGCTTAATATTTTTTGCAAGTCTTTCTATTTCCTTACAAATAGGGCAATGTCATTATTTTGGATGGAGGCATAGAACCCCATTGTGTATATTTACCACATCTTCTTGACCAATTCATCTACTGATGGCCAGAGAAATATTTCTATATTTTATTGTAATGTCCACTGATTTGAAATAGGTACAAGAATTTAGTGGAGCACATGGTCCAAGAACTTTTTGAAGAAAAATAAAGTGCATGAGAAAGAACTAATAGTTTATGCAAAAAAAATCTCAAAAGTTAATGACAAACAGAACTCCCATAGTTTCAATTGTGTCACAGACCAAACATTGATATGCCAAATGGCATGGCTAGTACACACTATTTGAATTCTGCGTAAACATGTAGAGAAAGTATGGAAGTCATAGAAGAAGAATGCTCACCTTTTATTATTCAATGTTGATAAAGTATCAACCCTTCCTTTAAAAGTAGCAAGATGGGGGGAAGGGAGGAAGACAGCAGAGGAGCTGCAGTGCACTAGCTGAGCTCTCTCTGACATTGCAGTTTTCTCACCCCATAGAAAATTTTACTACTAGAAAGACAACCAGAGTAAGTTGTAACAGTACAGGGATTCTGGCCAGGAAGGAAAAATCGACTTTGCTCGTCTGAAAACACAGATTCAAGCTCTGGGCAATATCCCACCGCCACGCCAGTGCCGGCGCCGGCACAGCACCCAGCACAGCAACCCGCACTCCAAGCAGCTAAAGCACACAGCAGAGACCAGGGAGAAATACTCCAGAAGGCTGCTCAGCGCAGAAGACCTGAAATTGCCGAGGAAGCGTGCTGGTAAACTGGCATCCCCAATTCAAATGGGCAGAGGAACACAAGAAAGATGGCAAACAATGAAGTCTTATCCCCCACTCAAAACAAGCAGGAAGCAGAGCAGTCAATGAAAGACATAGAAGAGAACCCCCAAAATGCTCTACAAAGTCTACTGATAAACATGATAAATAAAAAGTTTGAATCTCTTCAGTCAATTATTCTAGAGAGTGAGGAGGCAAAGCAAAAATTAATGGAGAATTTCATGGCATCCACAAATAGAAAGATAAATGAACTTGAAGAGTCAAATGAAAAGATAGCTACCCAGCTTAAAGATTTGAGAGACAACACTCAAAACCAAAGTAATGAAGTTAATGAAGTAAAGAAGTCCAAACAACACCTAAGAAATGACATGGATATCATCAAGAAAGACCAGTCAGAAGGAAAAGAAATTCAAAATCAAGTAGCTAGCCTACAGTCCCAACTAACTGAAGCAGAGGATCGAATTTCAGGAGCTGAAGATTCCTTAGATTCTATGGAGAAAGATCAAAAATCAATACAAATCCAGTCCAATCAACAAAACAGATTGCTACAGGAGATTCAAGACACGATCAGGAAGCCCAATTTAAGGATAATAGGTATAGAGGAAAACTTGGAGAAAGAGATTAATGGGATAGGCAAACTATTTAACAAAATATTAGCTGAGAACTTCCTAAATATCCAGAAGGAAAGGCCTATACAGATACAAGAAGCATTTAGAACCACAAACCGACCAGACCAGAATAGGACGTCCCACAGATACATTGTGATCAAAACAGGATCAGTAGAGTGCAAGGAAAAAAATACTCAAAGCTGTTAGGGCAAAGAAAACAATCACATATAAAGGAAAAGCAATCAGAATTACCCCAGACTTCTCAGCAGAGACCATGAAAGCAAGGAGAGCCTGGAATGAAGTATACCAAACACTAAATAAAAATAACTACCAACCAGGAATTCTGTACCCAGCCAGACTCTCATTCATAGCCGAAGGTCAAATAAAAGTCTTCCACAGTAAGGAAAAACTGAAACAATACAGAAAATCTGCAAAGATGTACTATATAAGAATAATAATCAAGATCCCAATATAGACAGAGAAATGAACCCTAATTAGTAAACATCAGATCAAGAAATGGGAAGACACAGCCTTACAAAAGATAGTGATAATGAAAGGAACAAACGATCATCTCGCAATCCTAACTCTCAACATTAATGGACTTAATTCTCCAATCAAATGACATAAGCTCATAAGTTGGATCAAAAATCAAGATCCATCTTTCTGCTACCTCCAAGAGTCACATCTATCCAGCAAAAGTAAACATCTTCTAAAAGTGAAAGGTTGGAATCAAATCTATCAAGCAAATGGCCCCCATAAGCAGGCTGGAGTTGCAATCCTAGTATCAGACAAAATTGACTTCAAATTAAAAGAGGTAAGAAGAGACAAAGAAGGTTACTACATACTAGTAAAAGGATCTATCCTACAGGAAGATATAACCATCCTAAATATCTACACACCAAATGCAGGAGCACCCAACTTCATCAAACAAACACTACTGACTCTAAAAACACTCATAGACCCAAACACATTGATAGTTGGGGACTTTAACTCTCCACTATCACCTCTGGACAGATCAAAAAACCAAAAACTGAACAAAGAAACCACAGAACTAAACAATTGCATAGACCAACTAGACTTAACTGACATCTACAGAATATTCCACCCAGCAATGACAGAATACACATTATTTGCAGCAGCACATAGAAAATTCTCCAAAATAGATCACATCTTAGGGCACAAAGAAAATCTGTACAGATTCAGAAGTATCAAAACCATTCCCTGCCTTCTCTCAGACTACAATGGAATAAAATTAGAGCTCAATTCAAACAGCCACCACAGAAAATGCTACAATTCATGGAGACTAAACAACACACTGCTGAACCATCAGAGGGTCATTGAAGAAATTAAAATGGAAATTCTAATGTTTATGGCATTCAACCAAGTTGAGGACACAAAGTACGAGCTCCTTTGGGACACAGCAAAGGCAGTACTCAGAGGAAAATTTATATCTCTGAGTGTATACATCAACAAACTGGAGAAACAGCAACTCAATAATTTAAGGAAGCACCTTAATTTCCTTGAGAGAGAACAACAAGCCAAACTCCAAGTCAATAGACTGAAGCAAATAATTAAAATCAAATCAGAATTAAATCAATTAGAGACAGAAAAAAAACCATCGAAAAATCAACAAAACAAAGAGTTGGTTCTCTGAAAAAATCAACAAGATAGACAGACCCCTGGCAAACCTGACCAAAAAACGAAGGCAGCACACTCAAATAAACAAGATAAGATATGAAACAGGTAACATCACCACAGAAATAACCGAAATTCAGAAAATAATAAGGGACTATTTTGCAAACCTTTATGCCAAATAATTCGAGAACTTCGAAGAAATGGATGATTTCCTAGAAAAAATTGATACCCCCAAACTCAACCATGAAGATTTAAACCTTCTAAACAGACCCATATCCAGTATTGAAATAGAAACAGCAATAAATGATCTCCCATCCAAGAAAAGCCCAGGTCCAGACGAATTCACCGCAGAATTCTACAAGGCCTTCTAAACAGAACTCACTCCAATATTTCTCAAACTCTTCAATGAAATTGAAAGAGAACGTTCACTACCAGACTCATTTTATGAAGCCAGTATAACCCTCATCCCAAAACCAGGCAGAGACTCATCATGGAAAGAGGACTACAGACCGATCTCCCTGATGAACATAGATGCAAAAATTCTCAACAAAATTCTGGCCAATCGACTTCAACAGGTCATCAAAAAAATCATACACCATGATCAAACTGTATTCATCCCAGGGATGCAAAGCTGGTTTAATATACGCAAGTCAATTAATGTAATCCACCACATCAACCGGAGCAAGGTAAAGAACCATATGGTTTTATCACTGGATGCGGAAAAAGCGTTCGATAAAATCCAGCTCCCATTTATGCTAAAAGCCCTGGAAAAACTGGGATTCCAGGGAACATTCTTGAATATAATCAAGGCTGTTTATGACAAACCAACAGCAAGAATAACTCTAAATGGTGAAAAACTAAAGCCATTCCCTTTAAAATCAGGAACAAGGCAGGGATGTCCACTCTCTCCCCTGCTCTTCAACATAGTACTAGAATTCCTAGCCAGAGCAATTAGGCAAGAAGAGAATATAAAGGGGATCCAAACAGGAAAAGATGAAGTTAAACTTTCTCTCTTCACAGATGACATGATCCTATACCTAAAGAATCCCATAGACTCTGCCCCCAAGCTACTAGAGCTGATCCAAAACTTTGGCAAAGTTGCAGGATATAAAATATACCCTCAAAAATCAATGGCCTTTCTCTATGCTAACAACCCGAAGACCGAGGCTGAAAGCAGGAAAGCAACTCTATTGCAATAGCCCCCAAAAACATAAAATAACTAGGAATAACCTTAACCAAAGAAGTGAAAGACCTCTTTGATGAGAACTTTAAAAGCTTGAAAAATGAAATTAAGTCAGAACTAAGAAAATGGAAAAACCTCCCATGCTCCTGGATTGGGAGGATTAATATAATCAAAATGGCAATATTGCCAAAGGCTATCTACAAATTCAATGCAATACCCATTAATATCCCAACACCATTCTTTAATGAAATAGAGGAAGCAATCCAGAAATTCATATGGAACAATAAAAGACCTAGAATAGCAAAAACACTCCTAAGCAGAAAGAACAGTGCTGGAGGAATTACAATACCCAACTTCAAGCTGTATTATAAAGCTATAGTAATAAAAACAGCTTGGTATTGGCACCGGATCAGGCCTGAAGACCAATGGAACAGAATTGAAGACCCAGAATTGAACCCACAGAACTACGCCTACTTAATCTTTGATAAAGGAGCTAAAACAATAGTATGGAAGAAAGATCGCCTGTTTAACAAGTGGTGCTGGCAAAACTGGCTCAACACATGCAACAAACTAAAACTAGATCCTTATATATCACCCTCCACCAAAATCAATTCCAAATGGATTAAAGACCTTGAAATCAAAACAGGCACCCTGAAAACACTAAAGGAAGGAGTAGGAGAAACACTTGGGCTCCTTGGCACAGGACAGAACTTCCTTAACAAAGACAGCGAAAGGCTACAAATCAAAGAAAGGTTGGACAAATGGGACTGCATCAAACTGCAGAGCTTCTGCACGGCAAAGGACATACCTCTCAAGAGAAACAGAAAGCCCACAGACTGGAAGAAGATCTTTACTGGACATTCAACAGACAAAGGCCTCATCTCTAAAATATATGCAGAACTAAAAAAATTACCTTCTTCCAAAACAAAACCGCAAAGAACCATTAGCCCCCTCATCAAGTGGGCTAAAGACCTACAAAGAAACTTCTCTGATGAGGAAATGAGAATGGCCAAGAGACATATGAAAAAATGCTCTACATCACTGGCCATAAAGGAAATGCAAATCAAAACAACATTGAGATTCCATCTCACCCCAGCAAGAATGTCATATATCAAGAAAACTAATAATGACAATTGTTGGAGGGGATGTGGCCAAAAGGTAACCCTACTTCATTGTTGGTGGGAATGTAAACTGGTTCAGCCACTCTGGCAAGCAGTATGGAGATTCCTCACAAGGCTCAATATAGAACTCCCCTATGACCTAGCAGCCCCACTGTTGGGTATCTATCCAAAAGCCCACAAACAAAATCACAGTAATGCCACCAGCACAACAATGTTCATCGCAGCACAATTTGTCATAGCGAGAATCTGGAACCAACCCAGATGCCCCTCAGTAGACGAATGGAACAGGAAAATGTGGTACATATACACAATGGAATTTTATGCCTCTATCAGAAAGAATGACATTGTTCCATTTGTAAGGAAATGGAAGGACTTGGAAAAAGTTATACTAAGTGAAGTGAGCCAGACCCAAAGAAACATGGACTCTATGGCCTCCCTTATTGGGAATAATTAGTACAGGTTTAGGCAAGCCATAGCAGAGCATCACAAGGCCCAATAGCTATACCCTTATGAACACATAAGATGATCCTAAGTGAAATGAACTCCATGTTATGGAAACAATTGTTATATCACAGTTGTAACTACTTTCAACGTCCTATGTGTATGTGTAGTTTCTATTATTGAGGATGTTCTTGTATCACCTTCCTATGGTTGTACCTACACTATCTCTGTAATCTTATCTGAGTGTATTGGAAACTGTGTTTACTGGTATTGGAAGTAGGAAATTCAAAGGGAATACCAAATTTGAGAGACACAGGGTAAAAAAAAAAAAAGAGAAATAACTACAAAAGCAATACTTGCAAAACTGTTTGGTGTAACTGAACTGAACACCTGGGGGGGGCGGGGAGGGAAAGGGGGGGAGGGAGGGGGGCATGAGGGACAAGGTAACAAACAGTACAAGAAATGTATCCAATGCCTAACGTATGAAACTGTAACCTCTCTGTACATCAGTTTGATAATAAAAATTTGAAAAAAAAATGGCTCAACACATGCAACAAACTAAAACTAGATCCTTATATATCGCCCTGCACCAAAATCAATTCCAAATGGATTAAAGACCTTGAAATCAAAACAGACACCCTGAAAACACTAAAGGAAGGAGTAGGAGAAACACTTGGGCTCCTTGGCACAGGACAGAACTTCCTTAACAAAGACAGCGAAAGGCTACAAATCAAAGAAAGGTTGGACAAATGGGACTGCATCAAACTGCAGAGCTTCTGCACTGCAAAGGACATAGCTCGCAAGATAAACAGAAAGCCCATAGACTGGGAGAAGATCTTTACTGGCCATTCAGCGTACAAAGGCCTCATATCTAAAATATATGCAGAACAAATAAAATTACCTTCTTCCAAAACAAAACCACAATGAACCAATAGCCCCCTCATCAAGTGGCCGAAAGACTTACAAAGAGACGTCTCTGATGAGAAATTGAGAATGGCCAAGAGTCATATGAAAAAATGCTCTACATCACTGGCCATTAACGAAATGCAAATCAAAACAACATTGAGATTCCATCTCACCGCAGTAAGAATGTCATATATCAAGAAAACTAACAATAACAATTGTTGGAGGGGATGTGGCCAAAAGGGAACCCTACTTCATTGTCAGTGGGAATGTAAACTGGTTCAGCCACTCTGGCAAGCAGTATGGCGATTCCTCAGAAGGCTAAATATAGAGTTTCCCTATGACCCAGCAGCCCCACTTTTGGGTATTTATCCAAAAGACCACACACACACAAAAAAAAATATAACAGTAATGCCACCATCACAACAATGTTCATCGCAGCTCAATTTGTCATAGCTAGAATCTGGAACCAACCCAGATGCCCCTCAGTAGACGGATCAGGAAAACGTTGTACATATACACAATGGAATTTTATGCCTCTATCAGAAAGAATGACATTGTCCCATTTGTAAGGAAATGGAAAGACTTGGAAAAAATTATATTAAGTGAAGTGAGCCAGACCCAAAGAAACATGGACTCTATGGTCTCCCTTACTGGGAATAATTAGTACAGGTTTAGGCAAGTCATAGCAGAGCACCACAAGGCCCAATAGCTGTACCCTTATGAACACATATGATGATCCTCATCGAAATGAACTCCATGTTATGGAGACAATTGTTATATCACAGTTGTAACTACTTTCAACATCCCATGTGTATCTGTAGCTTCTATTATTGATGATGTTCTTGTATCACCTTCCTGTGGTTGTACCTACACTATTTCTGTAATCTTATCTGAATATATTGGAAACCATGTATACTGGTATAGGAATTAGGAAATTGAAAGGGCATACCAAAATTGAGAGACACAGGGTAAAAAAAGAGAAACAACTACAAAAGCAATACTTGCAAAACTGTTTGGTGTAAGTGAACTGAACACCTCAGGGGGGGAAAGGGTAAGGGGGAGGGGGGAGGGGGGTATGAGGGACAAGGTAACAAACAATACAAGAAATGTATCCAATGCCTAACGTATGAAACTGTCACCTCTCTGTACATCAGTTTGATAAAAAAAAATTTGGAAAAAAAAAGTAGCAAGGTGTTATTTGTGAAACTTGGTGGGAAAATCGTAATAAAATTGAGGAAAATAGTATTTGTGATTGGCTTTCTTAAATTCACAATTACTTCTACTTTGTGAGCCCTGAACAGCTTTGGTAATATTCATTGATGATTTCACAAAATGTTGTGATCATTTGAATATTAACAATTCCATGATAATTTGAAAACAAATGTCATTATCACCTGGGACATAGTCAGCCATTGAAAGTTCCTTCATAGTTAAGTTCCTATTCTTTTAATCAGAAATTTAGTAAAAAATAACATTTTGTAGGAACAATTAGGGAAGAAAGCTTTATCTTCTGAAACACCTATAAAGGCCCTTTGTTTTTCTTTGTATCTTCCATTCTTGTTGAAAAGATTGCCTTAGACATGAACTTAAATATCCTCAAAATGTGTTTTATTAATTTTCTCAACTATTCATTCCATAGTTTCTCATTAAATATTTTGTGCTTAAGGAACTGGGGTGCAACTATAAAATTAATCTTTTCTTTAGTCAAACCTGATGGAGTTCATGGTAAGAAACATCAGAGCAAATTTCCCACTGTTTGCTTGTTCTGTAAATCTCATTAAAATAGTAAATTATTTCATACATCTTATATAAAAAAAATCCTTACAAATTTGTTAGTATATATGGCCCACAAAATGCTTTGTGAAGAAAAATCACCTTGAAGTGGCTAAGATGAGCCTGGACTGAAAATTCAAAGTAAAAAGAGAAGGGAAATTTTTAGACGACTAAAAGTTAGAAAGCATAAGAGGAAGACTATGAGAGTATAGCTGAAAAGATAAGGAAGGATTCAGTGTAATACTTTTAAGTCATAAGAAGGTGCTGGCTTAAAGGTAGTGAGAATTAAGCAGAAGACATATTGTATTTGATTTGTAGAAAAATATTCCTGGCTAAGCATTGACAGGAAGAGTGGATTCATTGGTTTTCAGCCACATACCCTTCTTGGGTATCTTGGAATTTTGGATAATTTCATTATGAGGGATTCTTTTTTTCATAGGAAAAGAATTTGGGAATGGTAGTACACATCAATCTTCCAGGTATGGCAGTAAATATAAATAGAAGAATGACAGTTAAGGCAAAAGCACAAAGACTACCTGAAAAATAATTACAGCGAAAATGACTGAGGGTATGGCTTAGCAAGTGCAAGGTCTCAAGTTCAAACTCCAGTAACTGCCAAAAAGTTTTAAGATGATTCTAAATCAAATATCTATTTATAATCTGAAATATAGATAGCCAAAAGAGAAGTCAAAATCACACTTGGTCTTCCTAGTAATGGAATATGACTATTTCACTGCCATAAGTAAACCCAGTCCAAGAACAGCAACTATGTGCACATTTTACACATCTTCTCCTAAGGACAAAGTATGTGGACATTTCTAAGTTTTTATATCATTGCCTGCATTGATGTCTGCTCCTGGGCTACCTCCTGCTTGAATCAGGAGCCATTCAATATCCAACTTGGTTGTTCTTGTTGCATTTCCCTTACCTATCAGACATCTACACACACGCCTCTACATCCACCTTGCTTTACCAGCTATGTTCCTCTATCTCTCTTAGTTTCATTTATGTCCCTTCTTGCTTTGAAATCTTTCCCAATATCACCCAGATTCCAACAATCTTTTCTTCAAGATTTGGCTAAATTACATCGTTCCAGCAGACATTTTATAAGAGTATGCTTGCCATCGTTTGTAGTATTCAGCACAGAACTACTCATCACCTGATGGCCATAAGTACATTTGAATGCACCGTTCCACTGACTGTTATGCACCCATCATCTAAAAATGAAGCTCCTATTTCAAACAAAAGCCAAAAACCAGGCTTCTCAGGAATTGTGAAAGCACAAAATGAAATTCAATGCATGTAATTTCTGCTGAAACGCATTCTTACAAGACAATATTTACATGTCACAGAATCTTAGCTACCATATCATGACAATTTGTGCTGCTGGAAAGAGATGACCAGAATTCTCTGACTCTCCCACATTGGGCAGTAACAATAGACAAATCAGTTAAAGATATCTGTATTTTTACTAGACTAAAGTATAATCAAAAAAAAAGGTCTGAGAAGAAAATAGTGTTTCAACTGGACCAAAATTATAGCCAAAGAGAGTAAAATATAAAAGAAAAAAAGTTATTAAACTACAGACTAATCCCAAACAAAATTGTTCCATCTAGCATTGTAGAGAAAAGTATAGTAAATACTATAAATAAGTTAGTAAATAGGCAAATCAATGAATAAACATGTCATTAAAACAACTTGTTACAGTTAAATTTCCTATATGTCCCATATTATTAAATAAAAAGAGACTATAAGTCAATATTCTATTGTTTGAAAGTGGTAGAGAATGAGGTACCTGTGACTCAAGCCTGTAATCCTAGCTACTCAGCAGGCTGAGATCTAAGGATGGCAGTTCAAAGCAACCCTGGTGAGGAAAGTCATCATCTTGTGCCTCCCCCTACCTGCCCAGCCTCCTTTGTGAGACTCTTATCTCCAATTACTCACTCAAAAAACAGAAGTGGCACAGTGGCTCAGTGGTAGAGAGCTAGCCTTGCGTAAAGAGGGTCAGGGTGAGTGCCCAGGCCAGAAGTTCAAGCTCCACCAAAAATAAATAAATAAAATAAAATAAGTGGTAGAAAAAATGTGCAATAAGACCATCAAAATATATGAAATATACATAAATGGAAATACCATTTATTGCCTATAAAATACATCTTCACTTAAATCAGAAATTGATTTTTTTTTACCTTCAGAAATACAGCAGAAGACCATGTCTTTAAAAATACCCAGAAACATTTTCATGATGGATTATTCAACTAGGTAGTTTATTAATTCATATGCTTTTCACAGTTCAAGTATTTTGGAGAAACACCTAGCTGGGTCACTTTTTGATAAAGTTGGGTGGGTTGCTGGGTAGATTTATAACAATGAGGCTAATGTCTGAAAGAAAACTTCAGCTTGAAGTCAGCATTTGGAAATATCAGTGTCTGGGGCTCTGATCAAAGCAACTGGAAGGCTAGTGATGATCCTGTAATGAATTTGAAGTGATATGGCCCTCGCTTACTTTGCCATTCATCTGATTTTCAACTTTATTTCTAAGAGTTCTATTTATCCTTTCATTGTTAGTCCTGGGATCTGGGTGCTGTCCCTCAGTTTTTGTCATCAAGAATTGCACTCTACCTTGTGAGCCACAGCTCCACTTTCAGCTTTTCAAAAGTTAATTTGAGATGAGACTCTATCAGATTTTACTGCCTGAGATGGCTTTGAACCTAGATCATCAGATCTCAGCCTCCTAAGAATCTAGGATTACTGGTGTGAGTCACTAGAGTCCATCTGTAAAATAATTTTTTGAAATGATGAAAGTAAATCTAACATAGAAAAAGATATATGATGCAGTCTTTGGAATGTGCCTCCAAAATTTCATGAGAGAAATTTAGTTTCTAATGGAGCTATACTGAGTATTGGGACATTTAAGGTTTTGAAGTCATCATAAAGGTGTTCCTATGAAAGGATTACAGCTACTATAAAGGGAGAGAGCTAATTATCATAACTCACTACTGCTAGATATTCAGGAGGCTGGAATTTGAAGGTCTTGGTTCAAAGGCAGTCCAAGCAGAGAAATCTGAGAGAGTCATTTCAGATTAGTCAACAAAAAGATAGAAATGGAGGTATAAATCAACAGTTTGAGTACCATTCTTAAGTGAAAAAGCCAAACAAGAATACAAGACCCTCAGTTCTAACCCAAGTACAAGCACCAAGAAAAAAAAAAAAAAAACTAAGAAAAAAAATGAAGAATAAAGTTAATATATGCATACTAATACATTCAATATAGTAGTAAGTATTCCATTTTCTTCCACCACGATGATGGTAAGCACAGGATGTAATAGGAAATAAGCTTCCAATAAATGAATTATTAAGAATGAAACCTTACAAAATATTGTACAGCTATAACATACTTTAAATATGCCTGAAATTTTCTTATAAATTTGTGTTTGGTCAGAAACATTATGCTTTTGTTAGCTTATAGATTACCATGATTACCTACTCTACTAACAAAGCTTTGGAAGGCTAGAATTAATTATATCTCTAGAAAATGAATAGTTGGGGAAATTTTTAAATAATATGCATGTAGTATAGAATATGTTTGTTAGTCACATATATGTCTTATTGTTTTTTTTTTTTTTTTTTTTAATGCTGGTTCTGGGGCTTGAACTCAGGGCCTGGGTTAGTGCTCTATCACTTAAGCTACAGATCCACTTTTTGCTAGTTGATGGTTAATTGGAGATAGTCTCAGACTTTTCTGCTCTGGGTGTCTTCGACATGTGATCCTCAGATCTCAGCCTCTCAAGTAGCTAGCATTACAAGAATGAGCCATAGGTTCTTAGCTTATTACAGATATTTTATACATGTATACACACATTTATGTTAATAGGTACACATTTATATGAGTCTTGTTGTTTGAGTGAGAGATGAGATTTGTTCTTACCACACGATTAGTAGATAAAAGCATAGGAGTGGATTTCTCATGACAGATGATACAATCATTTGCAATCTTCTCTATCTCTACATGTGCTAAATTTTCAAATGAGGCAGAAAACAATCTTGAAAAAAGCCTCTATTTCATAATTCTTTGGAGATGGCACATTAAATACATTTTAGATGCTTTTTCTATATTTAATCTTGAGTAAAACTCATGAGAGGCAATATCAAATGAGAACTACAATTATTGCTTGTGAACTTTTGATAATATTGTCTGCAAATGTCTTTTCACATCTCAGGAGAACAAGCCTGCCTGCCCAGAAGTAGACATGTTTTTTCTTTTATTTCAGAATTCAATCATTTGACCTCTGTTTCTTTGGTCTGATTAAGAATGAGACAGCATTAAGGCAGATGTCAGTGGCTCACATCTGTAATCCTAGCCACTCAGTGGTTGAGATCTGAGTATTTAGCTTTGAAGCTAGCCAAGAAAAGAAAGTTCATGAGACTTAATCTCCAATAAACTGCTCAGAAAAAGCCAGAAGTGGAGCTGTCGTTCAAGTAGTAGAACATGAATCTTGAGCAAAAAGAAACTCATAGATATTGCCCAGGCCCAGAGTCTAATCACAAGGACTGGCCAAAATAATAATAATAATAGGACTTCCGGGAAGACAGTGGAGGAGCTGCAGAGCACTAGCTGAGCTCCCTCCGACATCGCAGTTTTCTCACCCCATAGAAACTTTTACTCCTAGAAAGACAACCAGAGAAAGTTCTAACAATACAGGGATTCTGGCCAGGAAGGAAAAATCAACTTTGCTCATCTGAAAACACAGATTTGAGATCCAGTCGGCATCCCACCGCCGCGCCAGTGCTGGAGCTGGCACAACACCTGGCACAGCAACCCACATTCCGTGCAGCTAAAGCGCACAGCGGAGACTAGGGAGAAATCCTCCAGATGGCGGCTGAGCACGGACGACCTGATATCTCAGAGAAAGCGTGCTGGTAGGCTGCCATTTCCAATCCATATGGGAAGAAGGAACACAAGAAAGATGGCAAACAATGAAATCTTATTCCCCACTCAAAACAAGCAGGAAGCAGAGCAGTCAATGAAAGACATAGAAGAGAACCCCCAAAATGCTCTACAAAGTCTACTGATAAACATGATAAATGAAAAGTTTGAATTTCTTCAGTCAATTATTCTAGAGTGTGAGGAGGCAAAGCAACAATTAATGGAGAATTTCATGGCATCCACAAATAGAAAGATAAATGAACTTGAAGAGTCAAATGAAAAGATAGCTACCCAGCTTAAAGATTTGAGAGACAACACTCAAAACCAAAGTAATGAAGTTAATGAAGTAAAGAAGTCCATACAAGACCTAAGAAATGAAATGGAAATCATCAGGAAAGACCAGTCAGAAGGAAAAGAAATTCGAAATCAAGTAGCTAGCCTACAGTCCCAACTAACTGAAGCAGAGGATCGAATTTCAGGAGCTGAAGATTCCTTAGATTCTATGGAGAAAGATCAAAAATCAATACAAATCCAGTCCAATCAACAAAACAGATTGCTACAGGAGATTCAAGACAGGATCAGGAAGCCCAATTTAAGGATAATAGGTTTTG
Organism: Perognathus longimembris pacificus; assembly: GCF_023159225.1. Taxonomy (NCBI): domain Eukaryota; kingdom Metazoa; phylum Chordata; class Mammalia; order Rodentia; family Heteromyidae; genus Perognathus; species Perognathus longimembris. Next base: position 16,028,867 of record NC_063170.1, read on the forward strand.
AGGAAAACTTGAAGAAAGAGGTTAATGGGATAGGCAAACTATTTAACAAAATATTAGCTGAGAACTTCCTAAATATCCAGAAAGAAAGGCCTATACAGATAAAAGAAGAATTTAGAACCCCAAACCGATCAGAACAGAATAGGACATCCCACAGATACATTGTGATCAAAACAGGATCAATAGAGTACAAGGAAAGAATCCTTAAAGCTCCTAGGGAGAAGAAAACAATCACATATAAATGACAAGCAATCAGAATTACCCCAGAATTCTCAGCAGAGACCATGAAAGCAAGGAGAGCCTGGAATGAAGTATACCAAACACTAAATAAAAATAACTACCAACCAAGAATTCTGTACCCAGCCAGACTCTCTTTCATAGCCGAAGGTCAAATAAAAGTCTTCCACAGTAAGGAAAAACTGAAACAATTTATCTCCACCAAAACAGCTTTACAGAAAATCTTCAAAGATGTACTATACAGGGAAAATAATCAAGATCCCAATATAGACAGAGAAATGAACCCTAAATAGTAAACATCAGATCAAGAAATGGGAAGACACAGCCTTACAAAAGATAGTGATAATGAAAGGAACAAACGATCATCTCGCAATCCTAACTCTCAACATTAACGGACTTAATTCTCCAATCAAATGACATAGGCTCATAAGTTGGATCAAAAATCAAGATCCATCTTTCTGCTACCTCCAAGAGACATATCTATTCAGCAAAAGTAAACATCTTCTAAAAGTGAAAGGCTGGAATCAAATCTATCAAGCAAATGGCCCCCATAAGCAGGCTGGAGTTGCAATCCTAGTATCAGACAAAATTGACTTCAAATTAAAAAAGGTAAGAAGAGACAAAGAAAGTTACTACATACTAGTAAAGGAATATCTCCTACAGGAAGATATAACCATTCTAAATATCTACACACCAAATGCAGGAACACCCAACTTCATCAAACAAACACTACTGACTCTAAAAACACTCATAGACCCGAACACATTGAAAATTGTGGACTTTAACACTCCACTATCACCTCTGGACAAATCAACACGCCAAAAATTGAACAAAGAAACCACAGAACTAAATAATTGCATAGAACAACTAGACTTAACCAACATCTACAGAATATTCCACCCAGCAACGACAGAATACACATTCTTTTCAGCAGCACAAGGAACATTCTCCAAAATAGATCACATCTTAGGGCACAAAGAAAATCTGTACAGATTCAGAAGTATCAAAACAATTCCCTGCATTCTCTCAGACCACAATCGAATAAAATTTGAGCTCAACTCAAACAGCCACCACAGAAAATGCTACAATTCATGGAGACTAAACAACACACTGCTGAACCATCAATGGATCATAGAAGAAATTAAAACGGAAATTCAAATGTTTATGGAATTCAACCAGGTTGAGGACACAAAGTACCAGCTCCTTTGGGACACAGCAAAGGCAGTACTCAGAGGAAAATTTATATCTCTGAGTGCATACATCAACAAACTGGAGAAACAGCAACTCAATAATTTAAGGAAGCACCTTAATTTCCTTGAAAGGGAACAACAAGCCAAACCCCAAGTCAATAGACTGAAGCAAATAATTAAAATCAAATCAGAATTAAATCAATTTGAGACGGAAAAAACCATCGAAAGAATCAACATAACAAAGAGGTGGTTCTTTGAAAAAATCAACGAGATAGACAGACCCCTGGCAAACCTCACCAAAAAATGAAGGCAGCACACTCAAATAAACAAGATAAGATATGAAACATGTAACATCACCACAGAAATAACCAAAATTCAGAAAATAATAAGGGACTATTTTGCAAACCTTTATGCCAAAAAATTCAAGAACTTCGAAGAAATGGATGGTATCCTAGAAAATATTCATATCCCCAAACTTAACCATGAAGATTTAAACCTTCTAAACAGACCCATATCCAGTATTGAAATAGGAACGGCAATAAATGATCTCCCATCCATGAAAAGCCCAGGTCCAGACGGATTCACTGCAGAATTCTACAAGTCCTTCAAAACAGAACTCACACCAATATTTGTCAAACTCTTCAATGAAATTGAAAGAAAAGGTTCACTTCCAGACACATTCTATAATGCCAATTTAACCCTCATCCCAAAACCAGGAAGGGACTCATCACAGAAAGAGGACTATAGACCGATTTCCCTGATGAACATAGAGGCAAAAATTCTCAACAAAATTCTGGCCAATTGACTTCAACAGGTCATCAAATAATCATACACCATGATCAAACTGGATTCATCCCAGGGATGCAAAGTTGGTTTAATATACACAAGTCAATTAATGTAATCCACCACATCAACTGGAGCAAGGTAAAGAACAACATGGTTTTATCTCTGGATGCGGAAAAAGCTTTCGATAAAATGCAGCACCCATTTATGCTAAAAGCCCTGGAAAAACTGGGATTCCAGGGAACATTCCTGAATGTAATCAAGGCAGTTTATGACAAACCAACAGCATGCATAACTCTAAATGATGAAAAATTAAAGCCATTCCCTTTAAAATCAGGAACAAGGCAGGGATGTCCACTCTCTCCCCTGCTCTTCAACATATTACTAGAATTCCTAACCAGAGCAATTAGGCAAGAAGAAAAAATAAAGGGGATCCAAATAGAAAAAGATGAAGTTAAACTTTCTTCACAGATGACATGATCCTATAACTAAAGAATCCCATAGACTCTACCCCCAAGCTACTAGAGCTGATCCAAAACTTTGGCAAAGTTGCAGGATATAAAATAAACCCTCAAAAATCAACGTCCTTTCTCTATGCTATTTACCCAAAGACTGAGGCAGAAATAAGGAAAGCAACTCCTTTTGCAATAGCCCCCCAAAACATAAAATACCTAGGAATAACCTTAACCAAAGAAGTGAAAGTCCTCTTTGAGGAGAACTTTAAAAGCTTGAAAAATGAAATTATGTCAGAACTAAGGAAATGGAAAAACCTCCCATGCTCCTGGATTGGGAGATTAATATAATCAAAATGGCAATATTGCCAAAGGCTATCTACAAATTCAATGCAATACCCATTAATATCCCAACACGATTTTTTGATGAAATAGAGGAAACAATCCAGAAATTCATATGGAACAATAAAAGACCTAGAATAGCAAAAACAATCCTAAGCAGAAAGAACAGTGCTGGAGGAATTGCAAAACCCAACTTCAAGCTGTATTATAAAGCCATAGTAATAAAAACAGCTTGGTATTGGCACCGGATCAGGCCTGAAGACCAATGGAACAGAATTGAAGACCGAGAAATGAACCCACAGAACTACGCCTACTTAATCTTTGATAAAGGAGCTAAAACAATAGATTGGAAGAAAGATAGCCCCTTTAACAAATGGTGCTGGAAAAACTGGCTCAACACAAGCAACAAACTAAAACTAGATCCTTATATATCACCCTGCACCAAAATCAATTCCAAATGGATTAAAGACCTCAAAATCAAAACAGGCACCCTGAAAACACTAAAGGAAGGAGTAGGAGACACACATGGGCTCCTTTTGCAGGACGGAACTTCCTTAACAATGACCCAGAAAGGCTACAAATCAAAGAAAGGTTGGACAAATGGGACTGCATCAAACTGCAGAGCTTCTGCACAGCAAAGGACATAGCTCGCAAGATAAACAGAAAGCCCACAGACTGGAAGAAGATCTTTACCGGCCTTTCAACGGACAAAGGCCTCATCTCAAAAATATATGCAGAACTAAAAAAAATTACCTTCTTCCAAAACAAAACCGCAAAGAACCATTAGCCCCCTCATCAAGTGGGCTAAAGACTTAAAAAGAGACTTCTCTGATGAGGAAATGAGAATGGCCAAGAGACATATGAAAAATTTCTCTACATCACTGGCTATAAAAGAAATACAAATCAAAACAACATTGAGATTTCATCTCACCCCAGTAAGAATGTCATATATCAAGAAAACCAACAATAACAATTGTTGGAAGGGATGTGCCCAAAAGGGTACCCTACTTCATTGTTGGTGGGAATGTAAACTGGTTCAGCCACTCTGGCAAGCAGTATGGAGATTCCTCAGAAGGCTAAATATAGAACTCCCCTATGACCCAGCAGCCCCACTTTTGGGTATCTATCCAAAAGACCACAAACAAAATCACAGTAATGCCACCAGCACAACAATGTTCATCGCAGCGCAACTTGTCATAGCTAGAATTTGGAACCAACCCAGATGCCCCTCAGTAGACGAATGGATCAGGAAAATATGGTATATATACACAATGGAATTTTATGCCTCTATCAGAAAGAATGGTATTGCCCCATTTGTAAGGAAATGGAAGGCCTTGGAAAAAATTATACTAAGTGAAGTGAGCCAGACCCAAAGAAACATGGACTCTATGGTCTCCCTTATTTGGAATAATTAGTACAGGTTTAGGCAAGTCATAGCAGAGCATCACAAGAGCCCAATAGCTACACCCTTATGAACACATAAGATGATCCTAAGTGAAATGAACTCCATGCTATGGAAACAATTGTTATATCACAGTTGTAACTTCTTTCAACGCCCCATCTGTATCTGCAGCTTCTATTATTGATGATGTTCTTGTATCACCTTCCTGTGGTTGTACCTACACTATCTCTGTGATCTTATCTGAGTATATTGGAAACCATGTATACTAGTATTAGAAGTAGGAAATTGAAAGGGAATACCAAAATTGAGAGACACAGGGCAAAAATGACAAACAACTACAAAAGTAATACTTGCAAAACTGTTTGGTGAAAATGAACTGAACACTTCAGGGGGGAAAGGGAAAGGGGGAGGAGGGAGGGGGGTATGAGGGACAAAGTAACAAACAGTACAAGAAATGTATCCAATGCCTAACGTATGAAACTGTAACCTCTCTGTACATCAGTTTGATAATAAAATTTTGAAAAAAATAGTAATAACAACAACAATATCATTTTTGGAGGTAAGCTTGTCAATGTAATTGTAATTCTATGAAGGGGAAAGACTGGTCAAAAGTTTCTAATGGAACTATGCCTTTATAGAATTAGACCACAGAAAAAATTGTGCTTGTTCCTAGAATATACAATGATAATTTCCCTCTGCATTAACGAATTATATTTGCATTCCTCTGAAGCACAAATGGGAAAAAATGATTGCATGTAGGCGATATGGAGATGCAAACACCAAGTAAGATTTATGTTCATCTGTTTATGTTCTGCTATAATTTTCAACATGGCATCTCATCTGCCCTCATAAAGACCCAAATAATAGGTAAAGCAAAGCATCTCATCTCCAGTGCTATGATCATGTAGGCTTTCCCCTCTCTCCCCTTAAATCAGTAAAGAAGAGCTTGTATAACCATGGCTGGGACCCTCTATTCTTTAGCATTCTATTGCTATTATGGAATACTTGAGGTAACTAACTTAGAAAGAGGGTTTATTTTGACAGATAGTATAAGAAATTTTTGTCCAAGATTGCATTACACCTTTTCTTTGGGCCTCTGCTGAGGATGGTGAGGGACAATGCAAGGAAACACATGAGAGCATACTACTCATTTGGGTAGCAAATGCAAAAGACTAAGGAACTAAAAGAAAATGCCCTTCAAGGGTATGGATGTTATAAGATACTAGGAAAAGATCTCACCTCCTAAAATTTCCAGTAATTCTCAGTAGTCACCCTAGGATCAAGCTTTAGGGAGAAATGCAAAACACAATATTTTATTTTAAAAAATCAGAGAATCTGACATTTCTCAGAAGGAATGCTTTCTCACCTAAGTCTCACTACATTGTTCAAAAGAGTTGATAGAATTCTGCATCATGTAGCTTTCCCAATCTATCATCCCAAATCATGTTTGAGGTGAGAAAACACAGGTTTGCAATTGTCCTATGTGGCTTTGTAAGTTTACTAGTGGGCCAAATCTCACAAAGCTAACTTTCTCATCCTTTAGACAAATTTTGAGCTTTACATAATCTGTTCATTGTCTAGCTAGTATGGTGAGAAGGGACAAGTAAGAAAGTTTGTTTTATTCTCTAGCCTACGGTGTTATTCTGCCTAAATACAATTCCATAATTCATTTGGCATAATGTTGATAGGTTGGTTTCAAAAAGGAAATCAACTCTGTGAATTATAAAATCTACATTAGGACTTGTTTGCTTCTTGAGAGTTTGAAATTAATCATCTAAAGTTTTTATGGATTGAATTCTTAAGACATATTTTGGTCCCTTCTGTGTGAAATACCATGGGGAAGACAGATCATTTTTTTCCATGACAAATTATATTGCCTAATTTATGTTTCTCTGTTACTTATTGTTTTCGCCACAACCTCCTGTTGTTATTTAAGTTTTCATTGATTTCCCATCATTTTCAATGTAATGACTATAAATATCCATTTATTCCAAAAAAAAAAGGAAGGACAAGGCAAATATGCAACTACAATGATGATGTAATTAAAATAGCAGAGTTACATGGTGTAACACCTAAGAAAGTATTCATTTAAAATTGTCAACCAAGCCATGCATCTGTGACTCACACCTGTACTCCTAGCTACTCTGGAGGCTGTGATCTGAGGATAAAGGTTCAAAGTCAGCTTGGGCAGGAAAGTCTGGGAGACTCTTACTTCAAATTAACCATCAAATAAAACCCAGAAATGGATCTGTAGCTCATAGAGTACTAGCCCAAAGCTCAGAGACAGTGCCCAGACCCTGAGTTCAAGCCCCAGGACCAGCACCAAAAAAAAAAAAAAAAGTCACATAATATTGGTGGTATTACAAACTACTACATTCGTTCTTTCTCTAAATCATTTAAACTATTCCATTTTTTCTAAGACTGTATTATTGTAGTTTTGCAGCAAGAATGTTGCTGATACATCAAAAAATCAATCAATTTATTCTACTATTTTAATTTATCTTAAGTATGTACTCTATCAAAAACAGAAACTACACTAATGCAGTTTATATTACAGGATTGTGAATAATTTAAAAGAGTAAAACAATGAAAATAATGTAAATTTTGCCATAAGAGATTTTTAAATTAATAACATATATCAAAACAATGTAATGTCTTCCAGTTAATGTAGGGATTGACAAGAAAAGGGACACCCCTAGTATAGAAGAGGGTTCTACTTCTGTGACAATGACCCACGGGAAGCAATAGCAAAGGAGCCACAAGTTTGGTTTGTAGAAAATACTGTGGAACACGAATAGGTTGTAGAAGCAATAAATTGCATTGCAAATGTAGGTGAAATTGATGTAGGGATTGATGTGATGACCTGTTTTCCATTAAAATGGTAAAGGAAAAAGGCTTAGAACAAAGTGAATATCCTGAGTGAAGGGAAGTGAACAAGGTCCCAGATGCCTCCCAGAGAAAGGAAGAAGCACAAACAGGTCTTTGGATAGGAAACTGCCTAGTTTGGGGTCCATGCTAACTTAAGGTTTTGTGAGTACAATTGTCTTGCTGGGAACTAAAGAAAGGGAATGACGGCTGGTCCTAACTTGAATAACTAGAAAACGAAGACACAGGGTCTGATGATGACAAGCCAAGATGAAGGAAAGGAGATACTAAAGGCAAATCCCCATGGAACTTATTCCTGGCTCGTGTCTTGAAAGTGACATCATCAAGATTCCTGCTTGTTCGTGGGCCACCCACACATGGCTGTCATAGGCTTCAAGTAGCTTTTGATTAGAGGCACAGCTTGAGGGCTCCAGTTGGCAGAGTTTGCTAAGTTGAACGACGTATACATGTCTGTAACTGGAGAAAATGAACATGAGTTCAATACTTTGTTTTCTGCTTCAATGTGCACAAGGAGTAGAGTTCTCTGAGGCTCCCTTTCATCTGAGCAACACTACCTTTATAGTTGTGGTGTTCTTAAAATAGCAGCTTGCTTACAACCATGATCCTCAGATCTCAGTTTCCCAAGTAGCTAGGATTTTAAGAATGAGTCACTGACATCCCAAGTTTGTATTTCGTTAATTAGGTAATAGTTTTAGGTCTTTGAAAAAATTATGCACACACACACACACACACACACACACACACACACACATTATTTCTCCTCTTGGTCAGAGATTACCCACTCAGACTGACTTATTTATAACATTTATAATTCCTTTCAGATTTTCATTTAACTAGCTCGGTTTTTCTATTAGCTACCATTTCCTATACTCCTTCCTATTAATCCCAGGTTTATTCTTTCTTATTCCTCGTAATTTATAGAGATCTCTTATTTGAAACAGAAAAAAGTTATCAAATATATTAACATAAACCTTTGGATCTACCTTCTTTCTCTGTGTTTCCTTTCTCATCATTCATCAATGACATTCAGAGACTGTGTTCTAAATCTTTATATGTTTCTGTGTTTTATGAGATGCAGAACTGTGTTATAGACTCATCAAAGTTCTTATGATTCCACATTTATGTAAAATTCTATTAACTGTTCTCTGCCATTTATGAATATTTAAACAATCCATTCCTTCCTATGTGATGCTTCTCCTTTAATTCTTTTGTGCATTCTGCTACATATTTCCTTTAACCTAATAGGGTAACTTGTGATTTGGGCACATACATGCTAAAAGTGAGACTTCATTTGCTATTTCATCTATGGCACACAGGACTCTTCCAAGGTCACAGGCTGTTTGATTAAATCACTGGGTGAAGGTTGGATACTACCTTTTGAATCTCAAGTTTCCTTCACTCATGAAGATTATGGATCCAAATTGTACAGCTTCTACAGAACCTGTGAATCATAGGAAGCCAATTCATGTCCTACTATTATTTCATTCAAAAAAATTCTAAATCACTAGCTGGTGGCTCATGCCTGTAAATCCCAGCTCCTCATGAGGCTGAGCTCTATGGATCACAGTTGAAAGCCTGAGCAGGTAAGTCTAGGAGACTCATTTCTAATCAACTACGAAAAAGCCAGAAGTGCATGACTGAAGTGGCAGAGCACTGGCATTAAGCAAAATTCCAGGGAAAGTTCAAGTCCCAGGACTAGCATGCAAATGCACACATGTGTCTGCACAGGTGCACACACACACACACACACACATACACACACATAAATACACTAATTAATTAAAGCATTTAAAGTTTTACTTTGTACTCCCAGTGCCAACCAAGTATGGTACAGGTGCCCCATAGGTATTTAACACAATGAAATTTACTTTCTAGTACATGGTATTTGAGAAATAGGAGGTTAAAGTTAAGGTCTTCGATATTTCTTTTAATGCAAACTTTATACATATAAAAAACATGAAAATAATAAGGCTCTACGATTTGTTTGGTCAGTTGATTTTTTTAATAAAAGAAGAAAGCTACAGCTTGAGAGGATCCAGCTTTATAAGCATACATTTAAACATTTTTTTAGTATTAGTACTGCATTCCCTAACCCGAACCCTAATCCTAACCTGCCGACTAATTGCAATCCCAGCTAGCATGTTGAGACTTTTACCTTTGCTCTACTAAGTCTTATGAACACACTCTCTATGGCTAGTACTGCCTCCTACCCCAATCCCCTGTCTCTGTTTGTGTGTGTGTCTCTCTTTCCCTCCTTCTTTCTGTCTCTCTCCCTCTCCCCCTACTCAATCCTATGGTCTCAGACTGACTGTCTCTGTGTCTCTCTGTCTCTCTCTCTCTTGCTCTCTCGCTCTCTTTCTACATCTTAGCATGGGATCCCATTCTCTACCAGTTCTGCAGCTACTTGCCTTCCTTTCCCAATAATTATAGCAAGGACAGAAAATACCCCTAAATTAATCCATCACTCTGGCATAGATTCTAATGGAAGGGAAATGCCAAAAAATGATCCATTATCATTGCAATTGGAAAATCATAATATCACACTGGAGCCAGTAAAGGAAGTGTCTGAGGCCCATGGTGATGGCTGGCAATGGAAAGCAATCTCTACTCCGGGAGCTGCCTCAGTGGGGCTCTAACTGATTTAACTGTCCAAACAGCTCTGCCCATCCACATGTACCGACAATACCCTAGAGTACCTGTGTGTGCTCATCCTGGGTTCTGGAAAACTACGTTATTCTCCCCAGTTAAGTCTCACAAGGTCACTTTACCAAAGTACAATGCCACAGTGCCCTCTAGTGGCCTCAAACTTTGAGACTGAACATATCTGGTGATAACAGAAAAACAAAGATTGTTTTTTCAAAAAACGTTTAGGATGTGATGGCCTATGATTTAAAAAAAAATCTAAATAATATGAAAAAGAGAAAGAAGAATAAAATATTCTTTTTCTTCTACTGAATGATATTTATATTGATCTCTATATACTTTGCCCTCCTTTTTCTACCCAGCCTTTTTCTTCTCTAATGCCTATCTTAGAAGGCAGAGGATTAAGTATTCCCGTCAAAATTGGTTTCATCATCTTGTGGTCTGATAAGACAGAATTATTGCTTTCTTCACCACCAACCATACAGGAAAATTGGTAAGGACATAGAGAAACAGCCCCTTAGCTATGCAAAAGGAAATGGTGAAGATGATTAAAATGCTTACCTCAACTTCTGCTGAATGTACCCATTATGCCCACATTTGACAGATATGCAAAGGTCTTACTTTCATCCATTACATTCGACTAATCACTTTAGCAGGCATATTAATCACCGTGTGATTGTTGGTGTTGTGTGTGTGTGTGTGTGTGTGTGTGTATTTCTTAATAGCCAAGCCCTTTTTGTTTTCATTTTTAAAAGTGCGGGAGCATTCTGAAACATGGCATGTAACAAGCAGTGACCCTGGTGAAATTTAGAATATTCCATAACTCCAGTAAATCTGGAAGAATGACTGTTCAGGAAATTTCAATCAGAGGAAAAGACACAGTGTTACTACTGAATGACAATGAAGAATAGGAAAAATGCAAGTTTAGTGAGTAAAATCATGTAGATATATGTTTAATGTAAACTCACTTTTTGTATGTCACATATAAATAAAACCATATAAAGACATTATGTGAACATGTACTATTCCCCATAAGAAACACAAGCAGAACAATAACATTTCAGAATATTTACACTTTTCCACAAGAGGAAGATGAGCAAGAACTCTGTTTGACCAACAAGTGAGAGAGAGAGCTGCTGGATGCTTTTTTCCCTTTATCTTCTGTCATGCAGATCATACCTTATGCGAATAAAACATGAATAAAAGGCAAATAGTTAAATTCTATTTTATATTCTTATTTTATTAATTATTCTAACAAAATAGGAAGGCATTATGTTTCATTATAAGTATAGAGGAGAATGGAATACTTTTTTGAGCTTGTCTACAAACATGATCATGTAATATGAGCACAACGTTTACGTTTGCTACTTTGTACAATTTATATATATTAATCGTGTGTGTGCATGCGCGCGCACGTGCGTGTGTGTGTGTGTGTGTGTGTGTGTGTGCCTGTCCTGAGGCTTGAACTCAAAGCCTGAGCACTTTTCTGGAATGTTGTGTTGTTGCTATAGTTTATTTTTAGTTCCAGGCTATAGCTCTAGCCCTTGAGCCATGGCTTTTTGGTGGTTAACTGGGAGAGAATGACGAAATGAATGACAGTGATCAAGGATGTACTGTATTTATAAACTGCTTTGTTGAGTGGCAACTTTGTTGTACCGCTACTTAAAGATAATAAAATTTCAAGTATAAATAATCAAGTAATTAAATTTTTAAAAATCTCATGGCCTATCCTGCACCAAGTTGCTTCAAACTGTAATCCTCAGAACTCAGCCTCCTCAGTAGCTAGAATAGACATCGCTGACTATCTCCAATTAACCCCTCCCACCACCCAAAGCTGAAAGGAGCTGTGCCTCAAGTGGTAGAGCACTACCCTTGAACAACAACAACAACAAAAATCAGAAACAATTTCCAGGCCCTGAGCTTATGCCACACAATCAGCAAAAAAATTAAAAATACAGAACACATACAAGAAGCTACATTGTAAGAACTCAAAGAAAATTTTCCTAATTCTGTAAATATTAAATGCCATATATAGATATATATAGCACATTGCATAATACTCAGCTAGACATATATTTATTTTAACTTACTTCAATGTTTTTTTTTCTATTTTTCACTAACATCATGCTAAAGGTAACTTATGAGCAATATGTATAGATTGTTTGCCAAGGTAGGTAATTATCATGATATTTTAATCACAGTTTAAGAGGCTGAAGTTCTGATTTGTTAAGGCCAGAGTAGAAGACTAGAAGAATATTTTAAATTATCTCAATGTACAGCATTTACTTATAGTTCCATAGATTTCAGTTTGCAGTCCTTTTATTTTAAAAATGGAAAATGAAATAATAATAAACTATTCATTGTAGAAAATACCGAGAAAATTACAATTTATGTAAATATTAAATATTTGATTTGATTTGGTTTGGTTGTGGTGCTTGAACTCAGGGCCTGTGTGCTTTCCCTCAGCTGTTTTGATTAAGGCCAATGCTTTACCACTTAGAGTCACAGCTTTACTTCATGTTTCTGGTGGCTAATTGGATCTAAGGGTTTAATGGACTTTCCTGCCCAGGCTGGATTCAAACTGCAGTCATCAGATCCCAGCTTCCTGAGTAGTTAGGATACAGGCATGAGCCACCAGTGCCAGGCTTTCAAAATTAGACCAAATAAAACATACTATTTTACTAGTTAAGTAGATGAAGAAAACTGCACATTTTCCTCTTAAACTTATTACATTATGATTGTGGTAAGATTGAATAAAATAATACATATGAATGTCCTAGGTTCTCTTAATTGTATTAATTTACAGTCATGGCTGAGAGGTGTAAGCAATCCTGACACTTAAGGCGTTGTTAAGTCACAGAGTTTGTTGGGTCCTATTCTCTAAGTATAACAATTTATCTCTGTTTCACAACCTTTCCTTGCAATCGCCATCTGTGGATCACCATAGATCCAAGTTAAGCATAGTAACACATCACACCAGGAGCCCAAGATCTCCTTAAATTCATTTTCTACTGCCTATGCCCCTCTGGCCCAGCCAAATCTCACTCTTTATCTCTGTCTGATCTTGACAGGCCATTTAAAGACTGAAGTCATTACTCTTGATGCCTTGTCATTCTCTCCTGCTTTTCTCTTCTCTTTATAGCCAACAGAAGACTATGATTCACAGTGCTCATTTTCGCTCTTTTATGTTCATTTTCCAAATCTCCTTTAAAAGAATGAAATTCTCCCCCTAAAAAAGAAATGTAAAAAAAAAAAAAGAAAGAAATGTACTTGCCTTACATATGAAACTGTAACCCCTCTGTATTTCACTTTGACAATAAAGCGGGGGGTGGTGGGGAATTAAATTCTCATTTTTCTGTCTTCATGGAGTATTTCACACTTTTTACTAACAATTAGACTTGTATAAATAACTTTGTCCATCTCATTCATTCACATATACGTCTACCTATTTGTTTTCATCAAGCATAGAAGAAAATGTTTGCTTTTCAGTAACAGACATTTCTATGTGGTAAAGCTTCTGTCGTTAATATCGAAGTGGTATGTCATGAGTTGTTTATTTGTTTTAAACTCCATCAAAACTCATTTTAGTCTTCTCTAACTTAGAAGCCAATATTGCTGTACTGTTTCAATGAGCCTTCAAAGAGAAATGACTAAAATGAGCTTAAATCATTTACTCTGACCACCAATAAATACCTCCGTGCTAGTAGTTACTATAAGTACTCTTATCACCATATAGTTTTATATTTAAAACATCAATTTTAGATGTGTCTTCCATGTCTCAATTTTAAACTTCAAACATCTACAGCCAATTGTCTGTCAACTTCACTGTTTTATTATTGAATGGACATTTAAATGAACCTCTCACATTTTGCAGCTGATAATCATTATTAAGTAGCTTTCATTCTGTCATTGTCATCTTTGACATCTTTCTAAAGATTTTACACAAACTTACTGAAGTTGTTTTACATGCTTGAATATCTCCCCCTTCCATTTAATCTATCAGTGGCTCTTCTATTCCTGGATATATTCATTGATTGGGATGATGGCTTCACACATATATTTATGTTAAAAGACCAAGCTATATATACAGAATGTAAGTATAGTGAAATTGTTAAAAAACAAAAAGGAAAATATATTTCTCCACTATTTGAAAAGTAACAATAACATAAATGGAGAGATAGTTAGAAAAGCAAATCCAATTGTGCTTAATAGAGAAATATTGTAGGTAGTGGTCAAAATGGTCATATATTCCTAGATTACAATCAGGTTTGTCATTGTACATTTGTAGATCATTAGAGTCAAGTTTTATGGAATGAATTTACTCCTGTGAAGTCATTGTGATCTTAGAAGAAATGAGAAAGGGGATTTTTTTCTCTTAAGCATATGTAAGAGCCATGTAGCTGCTTTTGTTTCTTCTGTAAACATTCATATATGCACTTGCCATTTTGGTATTGTTTTCACCCTCTGGAACATGGGTCTACACTTTCAGTTTTCATTTTCATTTTTTCTTTATTTTATTAATATTTTTATTGAAAAGGTGATGAAGAAGGGATTACAGTTACATAAGTAAAATAATGAGTACATTTGTTTTTAATCATTGTTACTCCATTCCTCATTATCTCCAAGTTAGCCCTCCCTACTACCCTCTCCACTTTTTTCTTTCATGTGAATGACTTACTTTACCAATTCAAATCCAGAGGCTCATACTATAAGCTTAGACTTGTTGAGAAAATATTTATATTGTCTTATTTTCTAAAAAAGAAAATATTTTGTCTGACTGTACAATTCTAGACTCTGTTTTCCTCTACTCTCTTTCTTTTCCCACCTTCCTCAGCATAGCCTGTTGTCCAATATTCTTTCCGTGTCCGTGTTTTGGACATATTATACTTTTCCTTTATTTTTTATGGTACTGAGATTTGTAAATAAGGCCTCATTGTTGGTACAGACATGTTCTACTACTAGAATTCTGCTCCTTGAGCTTACTATTAATTCTCTGCTACTGAAAAGAGCAGTCTGCTCAGTCTTTGACCATAATTCATATGAGAGGGAAAGAACTGCTAACATTTAACTCATTCATAGCACTTGATATAGGATGAGCTAACATGTGTTTACCATGTATTAATTTTAAGTGAACACTATTTACAGTAATATATTTTTCCCCAGAGATGGTTATTGTAAGCTCTACCCCCAGAAGGGCTCCATGCAGATGTCCCTCACCTGTTTAAGTGTGTGCCCAGTACCTGCATTACCAAGTTAACTGGCACACCTGGAGGCACCTCTCCCTTCTCTGAGGTTGCATCCAATCCACCTGGCTATAAGTCCATACGTCCTGGCCATACCTTCCCTATAAAGTCCAGCTCAAAAGGAGCCCCTGCTCTCTTTCACTTTCTCTCTTTCCTTTTCTCTCTTACTCTCTCTTTTCTTTTCTCTCTTTTTCTCTTCTGCCTTTCCCTCTGTCTCCTTGCACCTCCATCTTGTGTGGGCTGGCAGTTTGCTCTCCCCCAGTAAACTCCTTTCTACCTGAACAATGTGGAAGGTTTCCTTTCTGGAGAACCTAACATCTTCTGCACCCAGTATCTGTATTACCAATGTAACTCGTACCTATAACTTAACAGGTGGGGAGAATCTGCATGGAGCCCTCCTGGGGGGGTGGACCTTATAGTTATTATCTAAAGTAATATTGGATCTTCATTTTGATTTTGCCCTTACTCCACTTAAATACAGTTTTAGTTAATATGCAAATGTTATTAGGAATTTTTTTTTTTTTGCTATGTCATATTGTTCTCCTAAAACTAGAAGAGCTCTTGGGGCTGGGACTGTGGCTTAGTAGTACAGTTCTTGCCTAGCATGCGTAAAGCCCTGGGTTCAATTCCTCAGTACCATATAAACAGAAAAAGCTGGAAATTGTGCTGTGGCTCAAGTGCTAGAGTGCTAGCCTTGACAAAAAGAAGCTCGGGCCCTGAGTTCAATCCACAGGACTGGGAAAAAAAATAGCTCTTGATATACACTTTCTCTTAAAGTTTTGTTGCTATATTTTAAATATTGTATTTTTGTTTCCACGTTTACTGTTTATTCTAAGAGTTTGTGTAATGCATGAAACAGGAGTTATATTTTCTGTTTTATTAGTTTTATATAAAACATAAATGAACACACTTACCAAGTATTTTTATTAGGTGTCAAGACAGGTAGATGACAGGAAAAGGGACAAAGCAAGGGAAGTATGGCTTTGTTCCTTAGTTCCATGTTGTTCTCTGAATGAGGAGTAATTTGATTTGGCTGCTGTTCTTGACAGAATCTAATCCATGAATGGACAGTTGCAGTGCCACATATGATGAGTTTATGGAGCTAGGTATCACAAGAAGAAAGGTTAGTTTATTGTAAGCCTGGGAAAGTCAAAGAGGACAGTGCGAAATTCTATCTGGAAAATATGAATAGACTATCATAGAAGCCTTGGCAAAAAAAAAAAGTGAAATGGATCTCTACGTGTCAGTCTCTGTATGTGTAGGGCGTGAATGTGCTTTTGAGGATTTAGTGTAATAGAATGTCACAAATAATGAAGTTGGAGGTTTTTCAGATGCCAGGCACTGTATGGCTTCATACGATAAACAGTGTGTATTTGACACAGAAACTGCTGTAGGACTTTTGAAGGAAACATGATTTCTGTCACATAAATAGGATCGGTATATTTTCTAAAATACAATTTTTTGATCAAGTTCTGAGATCGAACACCTTTACCTCTTTTCTCTAACCCCTATATGGATAACACACAATATGTTCTATTTGAGAGTTTAAACAAGTCGTACGAAGGCAGTGATCAAAAGATTCCAAGTATGTAGTATTGATTTCTCAAACTGAAGAAATAGTAGTGATAGCAAATGTTCAGATAACTACTAATCACTTTGGATTTTACAAGACTATTTAAGAATTTATGGTAATAGATATCTGCAGTAGGGTAAGTTAAAAACAAGACTGGAATGCGCAGCCTGTGGAGTCATGAATTAATGATGGATATAACTGGAAAAGAATGAGCTGAATCTCTATGGTTAGTACATGTTAACATGATTGATAATTACGTGGTACTGAGTCAGAATTTCCTGGGTCATTAATTCACATATGTCCGGCCTTCTCCATCATGATAAAAGCATCAAACTCAAACAAATGGTCCATTTCTCACGTCTGAATTTTAAATGTTATTGACAGTTCATTTACAATGAAGCAAATGTCTTCAAAGTGGACTCTGCAGAGAAATCTTAGCAGAATTTTCAATATTATAAAATCTTCCTTCAGTATGCAAGAGGTAAGAGCCAAAACCAGAAGGTAAGAGAAAGATCTAAGAGAAATAGGGAAGCATTTCTATTTCTCTATATTGAGAGTTGAAGAGGGATAGACAGGCTTTGTCTGTTGTGTCTCTTTTCAGTCCTTTTGGTCAATTTTGTGGAGTGGAAATTCAGTCTATGTCGACAGATTCATGCTGGTTTGGGATAAATTAACTCAGACATTTGCCTTCATCTATTTGTAGACAATCCCTTTCTTATATAGCAGACAAGTCTGGACTCAGGCACAGAGCAAAGTGAAGAATTTCCATGAGCATCAAGAATATGGTCTGAGACTCTGATTTTTTTATTTCTATCTAGCAAACATATAGCAAAGTTAGAAATGATTCGAGTTTTAGGGAAACAAACTCCACCTTTAATGGGAGATGTCCAAAGTCTTCCAGTAATTTTGTTTTAATATCATATAAATACCATCAGCGAAGATCAGAAAACTATCAGACTATAGTCTCAGTTTTAAAAAAGATGATCATTTAACATCTACTATCCTATAATACATGCTGAGGTAAAAATAGATTTGAAGTCATATATAAATATGACAATACTATCAAAGACCAATTGTACCTAAAATAATATTTAATGATAACATTTGCAGGTTGCATTCTTTGCTTTGTTTTGTTTTTTTGGCCAGTCCTGGGGCTTGGACTCTGAGCCTGAGCACTGTCCCTGGCTTCTTTTCGCTCAAGGCTAGCACTCTGCCACTTGAGCCACAGTGCCACTTCTGGCCATTTTCTGTATATGTGGTGCTGGGGAATCGAACCCAGGGCCTCATGTATATGAGGCAGGCACTCTTGCCACTAGGCCATATCCCCAGCCGCTGCAGATTGTGTTCTTTTTTAGGGTTGTTAACATGACAGAGATTTTCTCTCCAAAATGCTATCTTACTGGAAATCCTTGCTAATATAACAGAAAATGAAAATGGAAATAAAGAAAGAAGCTAAACATACAAATTACAAAGAACACTTAGCATTTTGGATGATATGTTGGCCTGTATGAAAAGGCTTTACTATCCTCATCTAGGTCCCAATAAAATAATTTTTTGAAAGAACACAAAAAAAAGAAGAAAAGAAAGACCAACACATGAAACTCAGGTTTTATTGTAAATTATCATAAGTTCATCTACTATAAGCAGTATATTAAAAGGAAGAAAGATATTAGTCCTAACTCAAACAACTTTGGAAAATGTTTTGTCAAAATACAGAAGCCTAAAGACAAAACAACCTTCACTTACACACTCAAATAGACTTATAAATGTGCTTATTACACAGATATGATTTAACACTTCTGAAACATTTATTTTTATTCTACTAAAAAATGTAATACATTTACTGAACACTGTATTTCTCATTGTCAGAGAAATAAATTAAAAAGAAAATGAGAATAAATCATGCGGCGAGATGCTGGTTTGTAGTCAGATATATCATATTGATTTTTATAAAAACTAAAACAAATATTGACACATGTGAACATAGACAAGTGTTTAGCTTACAATTTTTTTTCTCTCTTCTGTTAGATGGCCTAGAATCAGGGACACTCCAAAAGCAATGAACACATTGGTGCTCAGATCAGGACTCTGATTTACTCTTTAGAGGCAGAAAAAAAAAGTCTCCATACTGAAATTCATTATACTATTTGAATAGAATAAAACAATCCATTACCTTGTAAAAGATCTCATGCAGAGGAGGGGTCTGGGGATCTCTGCCGTCCGAGGTCAGTGGGAGGAGGGCCACAGGTCCCCACTGGGGTCTACAAGTAACCCAGAGAGAAAGGTGGAGGGGAACTGAAGAGGGGACTGCTCAGCTACCTGGTGGCTGTGTAACCTTGAGCTCACCACAGATCTTTTCTGCACAGTGACTTTTTCTGGACACTTGAGGTAAAGATGGCTTGTTGGCAGAGCTGCAGACAGGAGGCTGGGCTAACGGGCCAGCCACAGCCTGGGGCAGCCATCAACACTGCTCAAAGTGTGACCTCCACACCCTGGCCCTTTGTGTACAAGGTCACTGATTTGGGGTTTTGTTTGTTTGTTTGTTTCATTTTCAGTACTGAGGACAAAATTAAGGGTCTAACATTGAAGTCCCATCCTCAGTGCTTTCCTTTCATTGTTTTCTTAAAATAAATAGCTTCCAGTTTTGCCCAAGGCCCAGACTCCAAAACTACAATCATACCTCCACCTCAAAAGTGACTGGGATTACAGGAAGGTATTACCACACTTGGCTTCTAGTGAGTTACAAGTTTTTTTTTTTTTGTTGTTGTTGTTGTTTTTAATAAAAGTAAGGTATTATTTGGCTTTCTCATTCTCATGCCCTAAGGGGTGTTCCACGGAGATTTTGTGGGGTTGTTGTTGTTGTTGTTTGGCAGTCCTGGGGCTTGAACTCGGGGCCTGAGCACTCTCTGGCTTCTTTTTGCTCAAGGCTAGCACTCTACCACTTGAGCCACAGCTCCACTTCCACTTTTCAGGTGGTTAATTGGAGATAAGAGACTCATGGACTTTCCTGCCCAGGTTGGCTTTGAACTGTGATCCTCAGATCTCAGCCTCCTGAGAAGCTAGGATTACAGGCATGACACACCAGTGCCTGGCTAAAACACATCTTCTTATGTTCCACCATCACTAAGTTTCCTTGTTTGTGGCTGATATTCTACCACTTTAGTCATGTCTCCAATCCATCTTTTTTTGTGTGTGTGTGCCAGTACTTGGGCTTGAATTTTGGCACTATCCCTGAGCTTCTTTTGCTCAAGGTAATGATCTACCACTGAGGGCACAGCTCCACTTCCTTTTTTTTTTTTGGTTATTTGCTGGAGATTAGAATCTCACAAACTTTTCTGCCTGGGTTGGCTTTGAACTGAGATCCTTAGATCTCAGCCTCCTGAGTAGCCAGGATTACAGAGGTGAGTCACTGATGCCAGCTTTTGCTTGGCTTTTTCTGCTCAAGTCTGGTGCTCTACTACTTGTTCCCCAGATCCACTTCTGGATCAGCATTTTTATTTGCTGGTTAACTGGAGCCTCAATGACTTTCCTATCTCTGAGCCTTCATTTCTTCAGACAACAGGTACTAGGATCCAGAGACAGCCTCTGTGTGCTGGTTATGTACCTACTGCTCCTTGGCTCCTCTTTCATTCATTCATTAATTAGTGTCAGTACTGGGACTTGAAGTCAGAGCCTAGGCACTGTCCCTGAGCTTTTGTGCTCAGTGCTAGCACTATACTACTTCAGGCCCAGCTCCATTTCTGGCTTTTTGTTGTTGTTGTTGGTAGTGGTGATGGTGGTGGTTCATTGGGGATAAGAGTCTCACAGAGTTTCTTGCCTGGGCTGCCTTCAAACCAGGATCCTCAGATCTCAGTCTCGTGAGTAGCTAGGATTACAGACCTGAGCCACTGGCACGCAGCTTCCTCGTTCCTTTATGCCCTGTGCTCTATGGGTGGTGACTGCTTATTACAGTTATTGCTAACAAAAAATAAATTTAAAAAAATCTCATGCACAAGTTGTAAAGTTGTATAACTTGAACAGATCTATACCTAAATTAATTAAGTATACACCTGTAATCTCAGCATTGGGATGAGGAGCAGAAGGATCAAGTTTGAACTCAGCTTAAACCAGACAGTGAGCTAAAAATCATTCTAGATTATATATTGAGACACTGTTATACTGAGACACTGTCTCAAACATACAAAACAAACAGTGATGGCATTAAATTATGAGCAAACAATGCACATTAATATAAATGATCAAATATGTAATGGACAAAATCATTGAAAAATGAATATATGCTATGAGAAAGAATTAATATAGGATATATAGAACACCAAAAATATTTATAACAATCTGTTGCTTATGTCTATACCTGTCCTTCCTACCATGACTAGAAAACAGAAACAGGATGTAGAATAAGAGGGTAAAACTTACTTTTTTTCACATCTGAATAATATAGTGTAAAATTTCACTCTAAGTTTTTTAGTAGCTGGAGCTTAAAAAAGTAACAACACCAATATCTTAACACAGGAGATATTCCAAAGACATTTAGCTATATACTTGCCATTAGGTAGAGCTGACAATTTTCATCTTTGCCCTCCTCTCTTCTTTTTGCTTTTCTTCTTTCTTTATATAATGTAAGCAGAGAGAATTGTATGGATAGCATTTAAACTGGAAGAAAATAGGTCCTCTGATATTTCTACGAAATCCCGGTGACTTGTAAGACTACACAAGTGATTACTCTCGTAAAATATAAAAATAGCCTTTGTTTGTTGTGTGTTCTCTGGGATTTGAGCAAATTCTCAGAGAGAAAACTGTTAAAAACCAGACACTGGTATGGTTTTCCTTTCTCCAATAGTCCATAAGATCTCTGTCACTTGGGTGCCTGTATTTTCACAAAGGCTTCTGAAATGTTATTTGTATTTGAAATTCTGTGTAGCTGCCTTTTATAATACATTTGTAGATGGTGAAATACTAGGAAACTCATATATGTGCTTATATATGTATATTTTGTTGTCATTTGGGGTCAAACTTTCTTGCCTGAGCATCCGAAGTTCTGTGTAATACTGCCAATTTTTATAATTAGACTGCCATAAAATAACTGGATTTACATTATTTGTGAAATATAATATAAATAATAGTAATATAGTTTTAGTGACACAAATGGTCCCAAGGAGTTCATTGAATATGACAAAAATAATTAGGTATTAGTGTGGGAATTCTTTCGAAAAACAAGTTAATTTTTTTAAAAGCATGGTAATACTATTTTCTCTGATTTAATCAAAGGCTCTTACAGGAAAACATCTGTTTCTGATGGTATTATGCCTGTTTTTCATTTGTACTAAAGTCATTAGAGTGCTGAATACATCATGCCGGCTGTAAAAGTGGAATGTGTGTTAGATATCAGGTTTTCTTTGGAAATAGCTCAGCCATGCAAAATGTCTGGTCATGGAAATCTCAGCCTTCACATAGGAGAAGCAACAATTTTCACAGTATCTATTTGATGTAAAACAAAACCAGAATGTTCATATCTGTGCCTAGAAAAGATGAATAACTTGTTTTATTTTATTTCTACAGATATTTTCTGTTCTATCCGAAGAAACACCTTCCACTGAGTTGGAAAAATCTACATCAAGGCTCAAGGTCAAAGATTGTGGCAATCTCATTAGAAGTAGTTTTAGCTAGGCATTGTAACTCAAGCCTGTAATCCTATCTTGTGACAGAGAGATCACTGGATCACAGTTGAAGGCCAGCTTATGCAGCAAAGTTTGAGAGTCCATCTCAAACCACTGCTTGGTTAATGATGTCCCCCACCACCCCCGACACCATTTTCACAACTACAGGATAGGGAAAATGGCTAAGCATAGTGGCATGTATGTGTCATCTTAGAAACAAAGAGAATCCCAAATAGGAGGATAATACTTCATGCCAGCCCCTCCTTGAAAAAGATGCTATCTTAAAGATAACCAATACAGAAGGCGATAGGGAGCATCACTCAAGCAATAGAACTCATGATTAGCGAAGTAGAAGGAATGAAGGAAACAGGAGGAATTACAGGAATTATTTCAAGAGAAAAATAAAGGCAATTATTGTTAAATTATAATGATTTTTAAATAACCTTATATTGGGATTTTGAAACAGAATGTAAACTTGCATCTAGATGATGCATCAATAAGTTTGGGGAAAAGTACATATGGTGACATTAAATTAATACAAATACTATGGAGAACAGTGTAGTGGCACTGCAGAAATTCTACAATTTTATCCACTGTAATATGATTCAGAAACCCCAACTCTAGGCATATTCAGAAGAAATAAAATCAGTTTACAGGTAGATAACTGAACACTTATGTGTATTGTGGTTCTATTCATAATAACAGATAAATAATAGCTAAAATATAGATAAATGGCCAGATAAAGAATTAGCCAATCGATGGATGATTGGATAAAGAAAATGTAACATGTACACTCATTGGAATTTTATTTAGTTAGAAGGAGAATAAAAAAGAATCATGGACAAAGGCCTCAATATTTTTTGAGAGACAGTAGCTATTATAGTCTTGCAAAGTACATATTACAGGTATTATGACATTGCATATATTATCTTAGTTACCCCACATCAAGATACATAATATTCTGTTTACCAAGTAACTATATTGAGACAAAAATATACTATCTAAGCATACATTTTGTGTCTTGACAAGCTTTGTCGATCCAGATGTGTCAAAGTTAACAGAGATCTAAGAGTAAAGGAAAGCATGACTTATGAGCATGATTTAAATATTGAGTGACAAAAAATGAATGCTTCTTAGCAGAACAATATTTTTGTTTTCTTACTTGTGGACACAAATTTTAAATGACTCCTGCAGAAGAAGAGTAAATATAGCAATGATCTGATCTCCATGCATAATAGCAAATAAATGGTATTAAATTTATATTACTATGATGAAGTACCATAATAACATTTTAAACAGAAAGTGTCAAATGGGAGAGACCTAGGAGAGGGGTGCCATTGATAAAAACGTATTATATACATAAACCTATATGTGGAACTAATACCCCTCTGTACAACCACTTAAAGAGAATAATATAAAAGGTGTGTGTGTATGTGTGTGTGTGTGTGTGTGTGTGTGTGTGTGTGAGAGAGAGAGAGAGAGAGAGAGAGAGAGAGAGAGAGTTGGCTTACCTCATGTTTTTGGAGGATAGAAGTTGGAAGACCTGACATCATTATAGGCCATCTGGGCTATGGCCAATGAGGGCCACTGATAATCACATTTTATGGCAAAAGCAGTTGTCAGAGTGAGTACCGATTCTTAATACCAAGATTTAGTTAGTAGTGGTATCAGAGTCCCACAATACATCTCAAGGACACATCCCTATTGACCAAAAGACATCCTTTGAGGCACTATCTTCTGAATGCCCATAATGCCTCTCAACAGGAGAAGACTTGTGGGGACTACTTTCAATGTTCAAACTGTCATAGTCATCTCTTGAAAATCAAGACAAATTTTTTTTTTTTTTTGGCCAGTCCTGGTCCTTGGACTCAGGGACTGAGCACTGTCCCTGGATTCTTTTTGCTCAAGGCTAGCACTCTGCCGCTTGAGCCACAGTGCCACTTCTGGCCGTTTTCTGTATATGTGGTGCTGGGGAATCGAACCCAGGGCCTCATGTATACGAGGCAAGCTCTCTTGCCACTAGGCCATATCCCCAGCCCCAAGACAAAATATTTTCATCTGCCATGCTTGCAATCAAATCTAGGGCCTCATTCACAAGAGGAAAAGGTTCTATTGCTGACATCTTTGACTTACTAATTCTCCATAACACTGATGACATGTGGATAGTACTTGAGAAGAAGGGCAAGAACATCTTAGCATCCTTTGGACTGGTTACTAGTGTTTATGCCTCTTGGAGTATTAATGAACTATTGAAGCACATGAATGATGGAGGTTGGTGGTGCTTCCCAAAGGATGGATTGGCTGTCCATAAGGCAGAATTGTCTTTAATTAGCTTCTTCAATGTCTCCACCTCTGTCCATTGGCAGGATCTCCAAGAACCAACCGGAAGTGGTGAAGGGTCACAATTGAAGTAATAGACTCATTCTAATATCTTTAATTAGCTGTGTCCTTACAAGTAGGTATTCATATCAGTGAGTGTGCAGTAGGGAGAAAGAAAAAGGAGTGAGGGTAGGGAGAATGAGCTGTAAATAGAAAATAACCTAGAAGGTATTAAAAATCTACCTCATCAAATAGTGTTATAAATGTTCTGGGGGCGGGGGAAATGAAGGAAGTATCTATGTTCATTTACAAAACAAACAATTTTCAGTATACTTTGGGATTCACAGAACATCATGAAACTAAGAATTCCTCTATATTCCACAGTCAGGTTCTGCTGTTCATTCATAGATAGATAGATAGATAGATAGATAGATAGATATAGATATAGATATAGATATGTATATATATATGCTACATTTCTTGTAAAGAATTTATCCATATCAAGGAATTCTTGTAAAGTAAAGCTCATGTGTAGTGTGGATTTCCTCTGTTTGTATCTAGTGTCATGTTTTTGTTCGAGGAGTCGGTGGGAGACTATCCAGTGTACCTCATCTTCATGTCTCATTAGGTTCATTCTTAGCTAAGATACTTTCTCAGACCGTCTGTTTCATGATGACTTATCATTCTGTTTAAGGAGCGCTATTTAGAATATTATTTACAATGTCTTCTACTTGGTGCTTGATATTTTCTTCATAATCTGGGGCTAGGTGTTTTTGAACACAAATGTTGGTACCTTAACATTGTTATCACATCATACCAAAATGCATGCTATCTCAAGTTGTATTGACATTCCACCACTTCCCTGATAGTACAGGTTTTCTCACCCATAGAACTGGTTTTTCTTTGTTTCTCTTCCAACTGCCCCAGTTAAACAAGTCACTAGGAACATACCAGGCACTTAAATATGAGTTGTGTACTTGTATATAATTTCTCCCCATCCTCTTCTCTTATTCACTCAAAGTTGATTGACATTTTTGTAGACATATGGAGATTCATTTTATAATATGAGTTGAAATCCGGGGTGATTTCATTTAGGTTGCTGCTGAAATTCGTCTAATGTTGGCTGTTGGGGATGTTGTCAGTTGATTCCTGTGGCTCTTGGTGTTGTGAATTCCTTTCCTTGGATCCTAGCTGTCTGCTAAAGATCCAATGATAAAGGATGGGCCACAGATCACAGTGTTACTGGGAGATAGGGGGCTTTTAGGAACTGGTGCCTGGTTAGAATTATTAAGACACTTAGAACCATGCCCTGACAAGGTTAATTTATATATTTTCCATTCTGCCCACTCTATCGGTTAGGTGGTTAACCAACCTCATAGCCACACGTTTCTGTTATGTGTCTTGTTTATCACAGATCCAAAATAGCACTTGAGCACAGATTGAAAATTCCTAAACTATGGGCTGAACAGACCTTTTTCTTTTCAGCATCTGACATCAGAAAACATTTACACTAAGGGAGAGCAGAACAATGATCAGATTCACCATAAAAACATATGTTAAATATAAAGTCTCCTTTCATCTGCAAATCAGAATCTGTGTGAGGATTCAAATATTTTTTTCGTAAACAAGTAATTTCTTTCATAAGCTGAAATTAGAGAAATGTTATTTAAGTGCTGTAGTCCTTCTTCATGTTATTTTTTTAACTTATGAGTACATGTATTTTGTTTACTAGACATTTTCAAAGCTCTTTTATCTGCTTGCATTTATTTAAATATGTTCTTCTTTAGTTTAAGAAAACCAAACAAACAAAGAAAAGAGATTTCAAAATCCATTCGAGAAAAATGTAATGTTTTTAAGGAAACTTGATGAAATAGGTCACCTCTATGGTTTAAAAAAAAACAATTAAAAGGTAAATATGCAAGATGTGAGCCAGATGGCAGGACCTTTTTTGGTCCCCTAAAATTCTAAGAAAGCTGACTGAGAACTTCAGCTGTGAGCAGCCTGCACTATTTCATAGACCACATGCATGACACCTCAAGACACTTGATTTTACCACAGGGATAGAGACTTTTGTAAATCCATCCAATTAAAAAAATGAGATTTCCACATAAGTTTGAAGAGACACCCCCCTCCACCACCCCACCCCCCCAACCTCAAGGGTCCTTCCCCTTATAGAAAACCGACACTGAATTACTCCTTCAAGCCAGGAACTCCCTGAAGGAGTGTGGATTGAAGAAAATAAATAAATAAATTTAAAAAGCTGGGTTTCTGTTGCTTGCTTTGTTAATAAATAGCAGACACATTCTCTAGGGCCATGGTAAATTCATAAAGAACACATTATGCCAGACAAATTTGATTGCTTTCTTTTTCATATAAGCTCACTAAATTAGTGTCTAAAGGAATGGGGCTGAGAGAAAATATCCTGATCATAATAAAAAAATAAGTTGGAAGTCATTTACAAGCACATATTCAGAGATTTTGCTTGAAAATTTAATTCAAATTACCTTACCCGCAAGAACTGTCACGTAGATTGAAAACTCAATGAAGAATGGTCATAAAGAAAAGATAATGAAAATTTCTATGAGAGAAATCCATCATGCAGACTTAAAATTTTAATGAATATTATGGAAAAGAGGCTAAATGGCCTATCTTTTAATTCCTAATTTTGCTTACTCAATTGAGAAGCTTTATGGATAACCAAAGGAATTATTCCATGACTCTATTTGAAAGCACATCATACTTAGTCGAATTGGTTCCTTTCGGGATTATGAGGCAGTAGAATTTCATTTTATAATACAGAATGCCCACCATAGTAACCTTGTTCAGGAAATCCTGAAAATGAAAAGGAATATTTAATGACTCTTCTGGACTAGGCTCATTGCCTTAGCTGCCATGTTTGTTTATATACTTTTCATGGAGGACTAGAAACCTCAACGGAACAGTTAGCCATATAACTGACTGAATTGTGAGTACAACCTTCAACACTGACTTCTATTTTGTTGGTGGTCATCATTAAATTATCTAAATACTTGTGTGAATGACACTTTTGTCTATCTGATTTTAAGGGTCATTGATTCTGTTCAATTAATTGGATAGAATACTAGCCACTTCCATAGATATCATCCACTCATAATTTTAAAAAATCCCCACGTATTACCTACAATTTGGACATATTTTGATTATCTATTGAACTGGATTCCTTTTTTTTTTTTTTTTTCTCAGTCCTGGGGCTTGGACTCAGGGCCTGAGAACTCTCCCTGGCTTCTTTTTGCTTGAAGCTAGAACTCTGCCACTTGAACCACAGTACCACTTCTGGCCTTTTCTATGTATTTGGTGCTGAGGAATCAAACCCAGGGCTTCATGTATACGAGGCAAGCACTCTTGCCAATAGGCCATATTCCCAGCCCCTTGTACTGGATTCCTAGTGGTCCACTGATGCCTTTCAGTGAAAATGTACTAGAAATGTAACAACAAGACATGGATTGAAACAAGTTAGTCACAACTAAGTCCATAGACAGCACTATACAAATTGAAAAGGGTGGTAGATTCCATCTTATGAAGGTAATTTATGGCACTGTTACTTGGGAAAGGTGAATTTAAACTGTAAGGCTTGAATGTGTCTATGCTGTTTGGTGAACCCTTAGTGGATGCAAGAATCTGTTTCTTCAACTGCAAAGGGAAATTACAAACTCTGCATTGTATGAGGATTTTTATGAGACTCAAATTATTATTTTCAAGTGTTTTTGTTGTAGCCCTAAAGTACTCTGAAACAACAAGAAAGCAGTTAAATGACCCAGTTATTGAGTAAGAAAGAAGAACCCCAAATTACATTCTCCATGGAAACATGTTTAGTTGTAGCTACTATAAATTTTTTTTTCCTTGATTTTGTTTTTTTATTTTTTTATTTTTTATTTTTTGCCAATCCTGGGGTGTGGACTCAGGACTTGAGTGCTCTCCTTGGCTTCTTTTTTGCTCAAGCTAACACTCTACAACTTGACCCACAGCACCACTTCCAGCCTTTTCTGTTTATGTAGTGCTGAGGAATCGAACCTAGGGCTTTATGCATGCAGGGCAAGGACTCAACCAATAAGCCATATCACCAGTCCCAATATAAAATTTTTATTTTCATCACCAGTAGTTTCATTTGGATTGCTGATCAACAAGTGACATGAAGGGTAACTGAGAAATAATTATAATGGCCTACATAAAGGATAATTTTCTAAAAATGAAGATTAACTTCTTACTTTAAGTTCTTGGCATTTGTAACACCATAGTATTCCTATATTTTAAATATCTGTATGTGTATATCTCTATTAAAGGTAGTTTTCCAATTGCTTCAGAAAATTGTTGTATTGATTCATATTAAACAAATTTTAAATCTAAGAAAGACAGCACAAGTTGGGTCAAGTACACCCAACTGTTTTTTATGCTGGAATAAGGAACATTTTCAAAGATCACTTAGCTTTTCTCAACCTTGCTGTATTTAATGTATTTATTGACATTTGCAAAGTTTTAATGTTCTCATTTGTAAATGACATTTGTACATAGATCCTATCATTTTTAAAATAGTTTTAAATGCCTTTGAATGTATGTCATATGTAATTAAGAATGTTTTGATATTTCTAAAGTGTGTTAACAATTTATATACTGATACGTGTAATAAATAATATTTAGCAAGCTGAAGGAATAAACAAAAGTAGTTTCATATGCATCATAGCAAGTTGTTAGAGCTTTTGGAAGGAATTATGTATCTAAAACACTGCACACTGCAACATGGAAAATTTTATGACAATTATGCACACTGTATTTCTATCTTTCATGAGGGACAATGTGTTTCCATCTACTATTTGACGTGAATGATTACTCTGATTACTATGGTTTCACTGAGTTCACTTTTCTTTTATTTATACTTTATTAGCATATGTTAGTTGTACAAAGGGAATTCTCCATGATATTTTCAAATATTCATACAATGAATCTGATCAAACACATGCCCTCTCTCACTTTTTGTAGTCCCAATTTCCCCTTCTCATAATAATTTCAACAGGGATCAGTATTCTACTTTCATGCTTATTTGTAGAATATTTTGATTATATTCACCCCTCCCTACTTGTCCTTTTGCCTTCCTAATTCCCATTGTACTGACCCACAAATACAACCTCTGCAGAGGAAAAAGAATATATGATCTTTGACTTTTTCAATACATAAGCTTAATTTACTGAACATGACAGTTTCAAGTCATATATTTCCTAAAAATTTTTCCTATTTTCCTAAAAATTTTTATATTTCCATTTTTTATGGCTTAATAATATTTAATTGTGCCTATACACCACATTTTTACATAGTTATTCACCTATTGATGTTTACCTAGGCTGAGTTCCTATCTTATTTCTTGCAAATATTGTTATAAACAGGTATGCAAGCATCTCACTTATAAGTTGATTTATATTTCTTTAGACATGTGCACAAGGGAGGTATAGCAAAATCATATGATAGGTCTCTTTATATTTCTTTTTTTCTGGAATCCCATACTGTTTTAAAGAGTGGTTTCACTATAGTTTACATTTCCACTAATAGGGGAATAAGTATAATTAAGCAAACAAGTACAAAAATTCTTACTAATATTTGTTGCTTGTTTGATTAGAATGATATTATGATTTTCATTTCCTTTGTAGCTAAACATATCAAACATTCCTTTATACATTTCTTAACCATTCATATGTCTTCCTTTGAGAAGTATCTGCTCAATTTATCTATTTATTAATCTAATTATTTACTCTTTTTTAAATTGGAAAGCCAAAGGAGATAAAGACCTCCACAATGGAAACTATAGAATGTTGGAGAAAAATAATTGAAGAAGATTCTAATGATGGAAAGAACCACCCCCCCCCACACACACACACACCAGCAGAACCATGGTCATGAATTAGCAGAATCAATGTGATCAATCTGGGTAAACTACCAAATATATTGTACAATTCCTTACAATTCTCCTCAATGTAGATTCAATAGAATCCCCCTAAGAATTCCAATGTTGCTCTTCACAGAAATAGAAAAAAACAATTCTAAACGTGATGTGGAAGAAAAAGGAACACCAAATAGCTCAAATTCTGACATCATAAAGGAGGCCAAGGAGCAGAGAACAGTGTAGCTATCATCCTGGTTATAGGTGAAGAACACCTCCTTCATAACTCTAACAGAAAAAGCCAATTCAATAGAAGGCCAACTGGGAACATAATTGGACATGACTCAAATAAAACTGAATTACCTTTGGTATGTTATTGCTTGTATAAATACTAGGGACCACACCTTTCTGCCTCTGCTCTTCTCGTTCTACCATAATTTTATTTAAATATAGATTAATGAAGAATGATTCACATACAGTAAAAAATTGAAGTTTTCAGTGTACTGTTCTCCTTTAACAAATGTTTTAATTCTTACATTCCCCGCCATTCTTCTGGCCTTTCAATGATGTGAGTTATGTAAAACCAGCCTAGTGATATGCACTCCAGATGACCTGGCATTTTATTCCTTTCTTTTTCTTATAATAAATCTCAGATGGTGAGCAAATATTGAAACAGATTCTTTCTGGAAATAATAAACAAAATACATCTTATATTGGCAGAATAATGTTAAATATTGAAAATGGTGAAAGATAGATGAATTTTCTTCAAGCTGTTTTGTTTATCTTTATGTTTGCCTCTATAAACACTAAAACATTTGAAGAATGAGTTTCTAAAAAATGAGAAGGTAGTGTGTCAATGAGGAACATTATAGTTAAGGCAGGGGAAGGAATCCATAGGCAAAAAAATGGCCCGAATAAAATTAGGACACAATAATTTCCTTGATTTGTTCATATGATGAATATATACCTGAAAACAATGTGTTAAGCATTGATATTAATGCAGTCAGAAAAGAAAAAACCCTTGCATTCACAACAATTCAAGTGTTAAAGCAAATGATATTAAGATTTGATAATGAATAGAAACAATTCTCCAAATAGCCATACTTGGTGATGTTTATGGTCTAGCAGGTGAAAAAAATCCAAAGATTCATGATGATTCATAAAAGAATACTACCATAAACTATATGATGTGTAGTTTTAGAGCCCTTCAAAATGCTCTAAAAACTAACTTCAGACTGTAGAACCCGCCCCCCCCCCATGAGAAAACACATCTCTGTTTTAATAGTCCTGAAGTTGGAGAAGCCTTGGTTTCCCTTAGATAATCAGATGCAATTCTTTGTTTCACATTTTAGAAAGATAACTGAAAGTTTGGATTGTGTTATAGGAAATAAACTCCTAGTTAAAGTACATTACTTAATTTTAAAGGGTTGTTGTGCCAAGTTGCAAGACCACCCCCAAGAAGACCACCAAGATTCAGACACTCCGAAATGCAAAAGCAAGGCAAGGGTTTATTGAACGAGCTGCCAACTCGGGCCTCGTCCTACCCACCGACACAGCGGAGGTTAGGAGGAAGCCCCGAGCTGTGATTACACAGGGCTTATAAAGGCAAAGAACAAGGTTACAACAATCAGCTGTGCAAGCAAGATTAGCACACAGGTACAAATCTGATTGGCTCAGGGTTCGATTCTAAAATGGGGTTCACGTGGTGGGGCCTGACTTCAAAGTCTGGCACCTCATTTCCCCCTTTTTCTTTTTGGTACCTTGGGAGCCAATCATGGCTCCATTCTGTCCATTTCAATGGCTTGCATGTCTAGGGGATGATATAGAGGTAAGGCATGGGCCAGTAGGACCCAATGTAGTAACCAAAGGGCCTGTCACCATTTCTTACAAGAATATTCTCTGTACCTCTGTTCTGCATGTCTCTAGTTTATCCTGCCTCATCTTCCCAAAAACAACTCTGGTCCCTTGATTTTAAAGGGGGGCTGATGGGTGAAGATCATCCATCTTCTGTAATTTCTTCAGGCTGACTCAGGGGCGTTGACCTTACCTAGCCAGGAACCTATAACCTTAGTCTACTTTTCCAAGGGACTGCAGGATTGCTGCAAACTGAAAATTAACTTTCAGCTATACAGACTTACCATTAGCTCTATAGTGTTTAGTATCCAAATGTAAGCAACAAAATAATACATAAACTTCTCAACTGTGCTCTAAGGGTCGGGTGGCTATACCCGTATTCCTGAGCAAGCTCAAAACTACCTAAAATAAGGGGGTCACCTCACTTTGGAGTGAGCTGCCAAAATGACATCAACACTAGCCAGGGTAGTAAGGAAAGAAGGCAAAAAGAAAATTATAACAATATTCAGTCTAACTTTCTTTTCTTGAGGCGAAGGCGAAGCGGCTGAGTTGGGTGCTTGGAGACCTCCCATGTTCCATCACGGTAGTTGTCATCCAGGGCAAAGGGGTCAGCTGGCCTGGCGTGGGAGCAATGGACCCAAGTGGCGATGCCGTCTAGGGTCCCTTCCACCGTGGTTAATCTGTTGATTGGGGGCATTGGCAAGCTGACAGGCCTTTAACAGATCTCAATAAGGACACAACACAATCTCAGGTCTACAAGCTTTCTTTCCTAAACAGATGTATCAACTTAAAATTCTTACTGTCAGTCAGGGCTTTGAGTAAATGCGGGGGGTGAGATTTTAATCTATCCTCTCATTTGACAAACTTACCCTTACTAACCACTATCACAGATGACTGGCAAATTCCTGCCCAGTAGACAGACATGGGCACTGGAAAGGCATGCTTATGAACTATTCTTTTAGGACTTCCCGGCTTTAACTTTTGAAAGGCCAACAGTAGTGACTCTAGGATCTGACACCATCTCTGCCATCCAAGCAGTGGCTTACTGCCTCTGGATGCTCCATCACTTTTGTCCCAGGAGGAGTGACTTTCGACTTGGACTCAGGGCCTGAGTGCTGTCCCTCAGCTCTCCAGCTCAAGACTAGCACCGTACCACTTTTGAGCTCCACACCACTCCGTTCCCAGCACTCTGCTGGCTGATTAGAGACAAGTCTCTCACAGGGACCTTTCTTTGCCCGGGCTGGCTTCGAGCCGCAGATTCAGATCAATGAGTCTTATAAGGGGCCACTTTACTCCAATTATAAGCAACAAGGTGGTCCACACAGAAGTAGTTGTTAAGCATGCTCTCTTACCTGGAACTTATTAAGGGTCAGTATTAGATCTTGACAAACTTGTAGGAATCACCTGTGCTTCTCTGTGGGCCTGCTGGAAACTGTTACAAAAAAACCTACAAAGAAGCTGGAATGGCAATTAAACATTTTGGTAGCCATAATTCTCCTTTTCTCACTTTGCAATAATTATTTAGGACAATTTTACTTCCAAATTTCTTCCAAAAGGCTACAAAAACAAAACAATACAAAAGGAGGAAAACACACAGGCCTAAGAAAAGCTACGAGTTGGAGATCTCCCAAGCTGGCCCACAACCTCCTGCAAGGGTGCAGAAGGAGTGGACCCAAGTTGGCCCACAACCTCCTACAAGAAGGAGTGGACCCGAGTTGGCCCACAACCTCCTGCAAGAAGGAGTGGACCCGAGTTGGCCCACAACCGCCTGCAAGGGTGCAGAAGGAGTGGACCCGAGTTACGAGTTGGAGATCTCCCAAGTTGGCCCACAACCTCCTGCCAGGGTACAAGAGGAGTGGACCCAAGTTGGCCCACAACCTCCTGCCAGATAAGCAGAAGGAGCAGACCCAAGTACAAGGTGGGCGGGTTGAGTCTCGTTTAGGAGGCCCTCCTGGTCAGTTCCAGCCAAAAACCAAACTGACTCGCGCCCTACAAGTATAAGCAAAAGCAAAACAGACAAACAGACAAATTATAGGACAAGACAAATGAACAGCGCTGTTTTCTTACCTTCGGAGTCTGGGATCTCGGGGTCTCTGGGGCTATCCCGGACGAAACCCCAAATGTTGTGCCAAGTTGCAAGACCACCCCCAAGAAGACCACCAAGATTCAGACACTCCGAAATGCAAAAGCAAGGCAAGGGTTTATTGAACGAGCTGCCAACTCGGGCCTCGTCCTACCCACCGACACAGCGGAGGTTAGGAGGAAGCCCCGAGCTGTGATTACACAGGGCTTATAAAGGCAAAGAACAAGGTTACAACAATCAGCTGTGCAAGCAAGATTAGCACACAGGTACAAATCTGATTGGCTCAGGGTTCGATTCTAAAATGGGGTTCACGTGGTGGGGCCTGACTTCAAAGTCTGGCACCTCAGGGTTTAGTCTCATATAATCCCCAAATCAACCCTGAAAATAGTGAGCATGTAGAAACTTAAAGAGAAACTAGCTCTGAGAAAAATGAGGACCCAAGAGATGATTGTTAGGTTTTTAAAGTAGGTAGCCGGTAAAGGAGAATGACACACAGTATTCAGGCAGGAGAGAAAGTTTATTACAGAACTGCTGGCCTGTGGCCAAGATGATCCATGGCCACAGAGAAGGGAGAGAAGGGCTTGACCCACACCCAGCCCTGCCTTATCTAGGGCAGGGGCAAGGGGTGTGGCCAGGTAGATAAGAATATGACCTCAGAGAAAGGGGAGGTAACTGCCTCCAGGTCTGCTGGTTACCCAGGTAACTGGGTGGAGACTTAATGAGGTGGGGGCATCAACATGGAGCCTTCCAGGGACAGAGCTTACAATGATTACCATCCTTAGTATAGTTTTACTGTGGGAATGATATTACAGTCAGGGTTGGTGAATTCCACTCAATTCTTTTGGTGACACAGGGAATGGTATAATTACTTAGCCCTATTAGGCAAGATTCAGCTTTCAATATAAAATATTTTGAATGGGGTGTTGTATTACATTACTTTTAAATACCCAAGGAAAAACTCCTCTCACAACAAACTAAGATTTATGGCAATCATCACTGAAGCCTCTAGTGTACTTTAGTATCCCTCCCACCTAACACTATAGACAATTTTTCCAAGAATTTTGCATTTTCTCAAAGATGGGAAGGCTCTGGTTTCACTTGATATCTCTAAAGCAGAAGAGTAATTGAGGGAGATCTTTGTCTTCATTTGGGAAATAAATGAATGATCTCAGGTCACCACATGTAAGAAGCCACGTTGAAGATGTCATTGATGGAAATAAAACAACCTGACAATCAAACAGAAACAGATTGAAGTCATTCCCAATGGTTGACTACTTGTGAAACAGATGGCCAAATGAGTGAATGAAAACACAAGGCTTAGCCATGTGCCAAAAGGAAACTGATATGTTTTACCTCTGTAGAGACAAAAAGAAAAAAAGATTTTATACTACACACACACACACACACACACACACACATCGAACACACACCACACACACAACTCCTGCTTTAACGGCTTCAGATAGTCACTTTACACTAAATCTAGTTTAATCTGAAATTTTGGATGTTTATTTAATTGAAATAAAACACTAGCAATTCAGTTCAATAGGTATTTAAGATGTTTGATGAATTAATGAATATATAACTAATCATAGGTAATTGGATTTGTGTTCATAACTTCTTCAAATGATTATTCTAGTTCCATTTTGTACCAAGACTTATATGACATGATTTTCAGTAGCTCTTATGGATGTCAAGGACACTGATTTATGTCTTTCACCTCAGCGTATGCAGGAATTGGGAAGCTTATGGGTTAAAGCCAGTTGACAGATAAAGTTAGTTCTTAACTGAACCAACAGGCTGGGAATGGTTGCATGCACCTGTAATCTCAGCTTTGCAAGAAGCACAGGATGACAATCATGGTTGGAGGGAACCTCTGGAAAAAAAATAGTAAAAAAGGACAAAAATTTTGGGGCTGGGGATCTGGCTCAGTGGAAGAGCACCTGCCTGGCTAGGGCAAGACCCAGAGTTTGGTCCTCAGCTCTGGAAAAAAAAAAAAAAAACTACAAAAATTTTCTCTAAAAGTAGTGCTTTCATATCAGGCATTCAAGAAAAAGAGGAAAAAGGTAAGAGATTTGAACATTAACAATTAGAGCAAAAAAGAAAAGAGACAATGACAGAAAATACACACACACACACACACACACACATATATATATATATGTCATAATTCAAGAAATGAAATTGCAGCTTTTTTTTTTTTTTTTTTTTTTTTTGGTCAGTCCTGGGCCTTGGACTCAGGGCCTGAGCACAGTCCCTGGCTTCTTCCCGCTCAAGGCTAGCACTCTGCCACTTGAGCCACAGCGCCGCTTCTGGCCGTTTTCTGTATATGTGGTGCTGGGGAATCGAACCTAGGGCCTCGTGTATCCAAGGCAGGCACTCTTGCCACTAGGCTATATCCCCAGCCCATGAAATTGCAGCTTTAAAATCATTTTGCTTCATAGGTTCAGTTTTCAAGAAAATGTTGAGTCATTTCTGGTTATTTTTCTATCAGATTATATAGCTTTTAGCTATCAGAAATGTTTATTTAGAAATTGAGTTGCATTTCAGATTTTTCTCCTTAACATACAAGAAGCAGTAAAGTTTACTTAGATAATCGAAATTTAATGACAGCTAAATGTTTAAAGAATTGGGCCAGCAAACAGGCATAGTATTATATACCTGTAATCTCAGCACTTGGGAGGCTAAAGTAGGAGGATATATAGTCAGATTAAGTTCAGTTTGGGCTATAATGCCAGATACTTTATTAAAAGCCAAACAACTTTATTAAAACCCAACAAGCCAGGCACTGGTAGCTTACTCTTGTAATCCTAGGTACTCGGGAGGCTGAGATCTGAGAATCATGGTTTAAAGCCAGCCTGGGCAGGAAAGTATGTGAGACTCGTATCTCCAATTATCCATAAGAAAACCAGAAGTGGTGCTGTGGCTTAAGTGGTAGGGCGCTAGCCTTGAATTGAAGAGCTCAGTGACAGTGTCCAGCCCCCAGAGTTCAAGCCCCATGACTGAAAAAGAAAAAAAAAAAAGTATTAAGTTAAACCACACAACTCAAATCTGACAAATATTAAGTGAATCAAAGTCTATCCCTCGATTACACAGAGACATGGCAATTTCCTGTTGCAATTACACCTAACTCTGAAAATAGCATCTCTTTTCAGGTCAAAACCATTACAATGGAGATTTCTTGTTGCTTTCTAAGCACGTATTACTCTTGCAAAAGATTTTCTCATAATCAAAGTTGCATATTCTAGAGAGATCAAAAGAGAGGGTAAAATGGATAGCAGGTGTTCCCTTCTTCTCAGAGGATCTGAGAATACAATTAGCCAGCAATCGAACCTTAGGGATGCCAGGCTTCCTGAACATGAGCCCAACAAAAGTCCTGCGCGAGTTGATGATGAGGTGAGCAAGGGCTACTCCTGAAAGGAACATGCACATGGACATCTGCCCGGCTCTTGAACTTCAGGGAGAAGAGATTCAACAGAAGCAGCAGAATCCAGACAATCATGCAAATGCAGGAAAACAAAGGAGGGCAATCAACGATCTGTATGTTTCCACAAAGCCGGTTGCGAGAGTACAGATTCTCTCTCTTTACTCTATTGCAGCCACACCCTACTACAGCAACAAAAATCACTGAAGAAGAGATCATCAGTCCTTCATTACTTGACATGAACATGGCAAATACCAAAGATACTTAAGCAGTAGATTATCAATAGCAAAATTTCTCTCACTTTGTTTCATTTCTAGTAGCATCAGTGAGAAATAATTTCTTCACCTCTCAGAATGTCCACTCCTTTGTTTTCTGATGAAAACAAAGCTGAAAAGCTCAAGGACGGAGCCCAGGTCCATAGTTCAAGTCACATGAACAATCAAAAAGAAAAAGAAAAAGAAAAAGAAAAAAGAAAATGACGGTGTGTATGTTAAGCCACATGGATCACAGATAGTGGGGTTTTTTTTTGTTTGTTTTATTTGTTTTTTTAATGTGGTAGCTGCTATACTTGCTATTCGATGGTTATTTCTTCATAAGATTAAGCCACTGCTTTTTGTGAATAAGATTTTAGGATGATGGCATATTCTGTAAGAAAGTTATGTACTACAGGAAAGCTCAAAATTAATATATAAATGGACAGGCAACCCAGTTTTGTGGTATTAGATTAGTAGTGAGAATGAGAAAGAAGGGATATTTTAAAAAAAAAAGAAGACAAAGTATCATCTTCTAAAACTTAGAAATGTGCAAATATGGTTAATCTATAGCATGCCAAATAGCATATAGTAGATGAATCCACTTAAGTTTGGTTTTCTAGGCCTTAGCAAATATTTACTAGCTGACTATTCTGGTCAATGTCATTTATAGACATAGCTCTCTCATCAGAAGATGTACAAGTAAAGAGTAGTTGCTATAGTAACAGAAGTATTCTATATATTACATTCAGCTTAGAGTTACTACTCCCTTTTTTTCCACTGACCTGTGACTACTGTATTGAGAAGGGTATCATCAGGCTGGAAAGTAGAGGGTTAAACTGAACACTTCTGGGCTGACATAAGAGTTCACATAATAGCTGGTTCATTAATATGACTCACAAGAAATGAAATTATTCTATAGTGTCCTGATTCCAAATTTTAGCAGAAGCTCATGATTGTAATATGTGGATGTATATTTGTGTGTATTGTAAATATACTTGAATAGTGTATACATACCAAACACATGCATATATAAATATATGTGCTGAATACACATGAGAGAATTCTCATGGCATTGTGCCTGGTAGCTCCCATCCACTCAGATTTCAGGCATCTCTTTATGTGGGAGACACTTTGCTTCTTAGCATATAGATATGCTTTGATGTTTAGTGAGACATAGCAAGGAACTTATAAAATCCTTTATAAAATATGTATAGAAATAAGCTTGATTGTTGGACACAGAGGGAAAGAAAATGACCAGCCTTTTGGTTCCATGTTGCTTTTCTTTACAACCTTCATCCTGAGTGGCCTTTTATTCTTCAAATGTTCAGGGGTTGGGGGGGCGGGGGCAAGTTACTCAGAATTTTATTTACTTTAGCGCTGTTTGGATTTTCCAGCCATAGGAAAACTGGAGCATGTAAAATTTACCTCCAGCTGTCTGTCGACTAATTATTATTTCCATGGGTTTCAAGCAAAGAAAGTGTGCCCTTGAATCTGGACCACATTATCTTCTGCAGTAAGTTTTGCAACTTGCATCACAATTACATTGCCTGTGGCTGAATCTTTTGTCTGTCAGTTTCTTCCTAAGTAACCTTGGGCAAGCAATTTGACCTCTCTTGGCTTCACTTCCTTTTCAATAAGGCAAAGACAATAATGACACTTGACTCAACAGAACATTGTACACATTAGGTGATTATTCAATGCATAAAAAACTTTAGAACATTTCCTGGCACATAGTAAGCTGAATATGACAGTTATTCTATTTCCTCGGGCAAGTCATTCAAAATTATTTTGTCTCCATTTTTCTCATCTACAGAAGGACAATAAATATGTGCCCAGAGTTATCGGGAAGAATTTGCATGATTTCCAACAAATGTGAATTATATTTAGGAAAACATTTATTCAGTATTTATTATAAGATAATGAATTTTGGCTTTTATGAGATATGTTATTTTCCTGTCTAAAACAATAATTAATCTGAGTATGTTAATTTATAAAGATTCAATTTGAGCCTGACATAGAAGCAAATTACATTTTTATAAATTAATGATGTTATACCAGTCTTTACACATAGTACATTTAAACATTCATGGCTTCTTAGTCATACTATATGTCTAACCTCTTCCCATGATGCCACAGGAAAGAGGGCGTACACGGGTAAATGGGGAACCCTAGGACCCTGAGTGCTGTCATCTGACTTATTAAAGCCATGGAAGGTTGGTAGAAATGAAATTCTTGTGTGTACTTTTGCCATGTGCACACAAGACATGTTTTAATATTCTTTAAAATATCCTGGATATCTGTTGATCCTGCAGCCTAAACCCCAGAATGATGACTTATTGTGTTTGCTTTTTACTGCAACATTTTGATGACAATGTTTAACTCCACTTCTCTGATAACAAACAGGGCTTTGCGTTCCAGGGAGCTGATGACACAAAGAACACTCCTTTCTATTCAAAGTCTATATTCTATATTTTTTTCTTTATGTAATTTTGCCCTCTGGATCATCATGAATAGAAGCTAGTTTTTCTACAAGCATTATTAACATGTTTAGTGAAGCATGTATAAGTATGTGGATTTACATAAGTTCTATTTTTTCTTAGTATATCTGACTTAAAATATGCATCCTTAGTCATACAATATCTGTCTATCTGTCTCTCTGTCTATCTAATTGTTATCATCCATATACTATCAGTTAATCTACAAAAATATTTACGTCTATATTTGTCTATATATGTACAGCTAATTTATATTGATGGTCACATATTCATAATATTTTTTTCTCTTGTGAAAATCTAACTTTGGGATGTTCATTTTTGATTCAATTTTGGTGAAAATGTGTAATCTCTAAAAAGTTAAGCTACATAGCTTTTGGAATATAGCAAGTGGGTAGTAGAACAAAGAAAATATTTTTTCTGACTCATAATAAAGTATGTATCTATATTGTTTGTTTAATTTTAACCACCATATGGTTCCTTTGATCTGATTACTGCTGGGTGAATCTCTACCTCTGCTTTTCTGTCTAGTGAAAGTAGATTTAAAAGCGAATAACCATAGTGATTAAACTCAAAATAATCAACTTTCCATTAAGTTATTTAAAGCTCAGCATACTTATTTTCATGAACTTATTAATCCTTTATTTTCAACTGCAAAATAGAAAAAAATGCTGTTTTTTTCAGAAGTGGGTACATTTTATAGCTAATAATATGTATTAATAACTAATATCCATTACTTATATAAATTACAGATCAATATTTAATATTTAGATAATGATGTTTAATTTGCCACAGTAAGTGTGTCATTTAATATGCCAATGACATTTGAAGTTTGGGATAGACATTATAGAAAGTTCCATTGAATGAATTATTATTATTATTATTTTATTGCCTGAGTTCATAGAATACCTGAAGTCATAAATGTGCCTTTTGACAATTTGCTTGCACTTACAAACCATGAGGCTACATGAAATGAGCCGGGTATAAAAGACAGTAGGATTGGTATACTGACAGTTATTACGAGTTGTGGTAGAAAGACATTTGTGTTTGCTTTAAAATAGTTTGATCTTCTAGCTTTAGATGCACATTTTCCCCATTACGGAAACACGTATCTTCTGAGCAAGTACAGGATTTCTTTTGTGGGTGACACAAATTGTTTTCAAGACAATTGATAATATATGGATAGTTGAAGTTGTGAAACATTACTAACATTCTGCCAACAAATTTACATATTAAAATAGTTCCTTGTATTTAAGGTGAATTATATGCTTTTAAATACAAAAGGGAAAGTTCATATTTTTACTCCCAATAAACATGTACATTCAAGAAAGGTTGTTCTCTGTCACCATTCCATTCTACAGCACATTGCATACAGAAAAAAAAATTAATTATCATGCATGTTTCTTAATCATTCCATACAATTGCTGGCTCAGAAATTTACTCCCTTAACTATTCTCCTTTTCTGACTGCAATATTCTTTCACAATGCAATTACAGCATTTGGTTTAAAAATCACAAACATGCTATTTCTGTGTAACAATCGCTATCAACCAGAAAATATCGGTCCATGCTCACTTTCTGCAATTGTAAACAAGATAATGTAAGACACAATGCTTAATTTACTTGAGTTTGATTTATCTCCAAGGCTAAATCTATGTTTTATTGCGCAAATAAAAAATAAAGCTCCCTAGGGCTTTTATTCAAGATCAGATTGCATTGTGTGGATTTTAATCATCAAAACATCATAAGATTAATAAAAATGAAACTGCCAGAAACAAACTAGTGATACCATAATAATTGTGTTTCAGCCATCCATTCAGCACTGTCTCTGAGCTTTTCAGCTCAAAGCTAGCACTCTAGCACTTGAAATACTTTTTGCTTTTCTTGATAAGTCACTGGAACTAAGATTCTCAAGGACTTTGCTGCCCTGGCTAGCTTCAAATCATGATCCTCATGTCTCGGCCTCCTAAATAGTATTACAGTCATGAGCCACTGGGGTGATTTGCAACTAATTATTATGTTTTTTA
The DNA here is from genome assembly GCF_023159225.1 of Perognathus longimembris pacificus. Classification (NCBI taxonomy): domain Eukaryota; kingdom Metazoa; phylum Chordata; class Mammalia; order Rodentia; family Heteromyidae; genus Perognathus; species Perognathus longimembris. The sequence continues at coordinate 16,071,629 of NC_063170.1, forward strand.
AAAAAAAGAAACTACTGGGATATTGACTTAGGGTGGGCTTTGTGTCTCTTGGGGGCCTCCTTTTTGTGCTATAGGTATGGGAGAGAATTTGTATCCTATGTATACTATATGTAAACTAATGGTAATTTGGTGTCACCATCATGCATTTGATATGTCTTGAGAATTTTCAATTCTAGTTCCCTGTTGTTTTCTCAGAGATTTGTTTTCTCAAGAGAATGACTCCTTGTTCTTTGCTGTCAGAAGAGTATGTGTTCTGTGGAATCTATAGGTAGGGTAGTTCATGTTTCTGAATTAGTTCATGTGCCACTTGGAAGACTTGCATATGTCCTCTCTATGGTATAAGATTGGGAACTGTGTGGACGTTAAATGAGAGATGATCAGCATTTGGAGATATGTGGTATTTTCTTGGGGAAAATGTCCATCCAGGTCTCAAGCTGGAAAATCAATGATATCACTGTTTAAAAGCAAACAGTATATAGCTTTAAACTTTTATTTGTGTGCGAAGAATTTTGTATGAACTGATATGTCTGTGGAATGACTCCCAACTCAACCAATAAAATTGGAGCTAAAGAGAAACATTTCCTAATAGCGCCAACAGAGAAATGTAATAGAGTCTGTTTCTACTATCATTACTTTTATTTGACATGACAAAATTCAACAAGTCTGGTGTAAAATGCTCTTGTAAATAAATTATTTCTTGCTCAAATATGTAGATGGCACTGAAATTTGAGGTGAGGATACAGAAGATCATCTAGTAGACAATTCTGCTTGATACATTTAATTTTTTATCCAGCATATTGTCTTGTATATAATAACTACTGCAAGGCCTGAATTATTTATAACTAAAACTTCATACCTCCAAACCTCTCTAAAGCAAGCAAGTGAGAAAGCATTTGGTTTGCTTTTCACTTATGAATCTGTATTATTTATTTAAGGTAGATAATAGAAATGCAAGGTGTGCAAACAGGATGGTAATAGTGAAAAGTGGTCCCGAGAGCTGGTAAAATCACATGGGAGAGACAGAAAGTAGAATGACCTAATGCAACAACAACAACCAAAAAAAAAAAAAATAGTTGCAATAAGATCACAGCTAGATCAGTGGCTAGCATTATAAACCACATGATATTCAGGAAATTAATTGGAAATGTTACATGCCATTGCATAAAAGACAATACATTGTCCTGTAAAAACTTAATCACTTTTTTTTCAGACCTAATGCTAGCAAATTCAAATCGAGGTGATACTGTTCAAGAAGATATGTACTGATTACCTGACCTATGTAAATATAATAACTTCTGAACATCATCTTTCCAATAAAAATAGGCAAATAAATTTTTTTAAAAAAAGAATACTTCTAGGGCTGGGAATGTGGCTTAGCGCTAGAGTGCTTGCCTAGCCTGCATGAAGCCCTGGGTTCATTCCTCAGTACCACATAAACAGAAAAAGCCAGAAGTGGCGCAGTGGCTCAAGTGGTAGAGTGCTAGACTTGAGCAAAAAGAAGCCAGGGACAGGCCCTGAGCTCAAGTCCCAGAACTGCCCTCTGCTCCAAAAAAAGAATACTTTTAAAGGGTTTCCATTCATAAATTCCAATTGGTTCCTCACACTGTAGAAACATTCATTCTTCTAGCAGGAGAAGGTAATACAATAATTTTGGGATATTCACTATAAATATATGGAATCATTTCTAGAACAAAATAATTTATGGAGTTTTTTTTTTTTTCCACATATAGGGAAAGTATATCTGCCGAACTCTCAGGTCATGTTGCCTTCCTAAGGGGAAAATACGTGAAATTGGTACATGCCCAATACAAGGTTGAGATTGAGTCACAAAAACATGGAATTAACTCATACACTCTCTTACTATTTAGTAATTGTAATCAATCTGCCCCCAAATGCAAAATCCTTCATCTCAGTTCTTATTGTTTAGTACTCTGTGTCTGGTTTTCAACATCAATAATAAGATGAAAATATAAAAACAAACCAACCAAAACTCACACACACAGTGTAAAGAGATCAATAAACCTCACAAACAGATTTAGAAATATCACAGATGCTGAAATAATCAGCCTGTAGATACTACCTGAAAGACACAAATGTGTATTATGGAGCCCATAACAGCAGATGGTCTATGTGAGTACAAAGAGGAAACTTCTAAGAATCAAAAGGAAGTGCTAGAAATGACAGACAACAAACTTGAGGAAGGACTTTAATGAACTAAACACAGCTAAGAATAGAATCAGTAAGGTTTTAGGTGTGTCAATAGAAATTTCCCAAACTGAAAAGCACAAAGAAAATATGATCCTGGGGGATAATTACATGACTCTGTGAATTGTACTAACCATATAAGGATTTGTATATATTTTTCTTATTTATTGTCAAAGTCACGTACAGAGAGGTTACAGTTTCATATGTTAGGCCTTGGGTACATTTCTTGTACTGTTTGTTACCTCCTCCCTCATTCCCCCCTCCACTTCCCCCTTTCTCTCTACCCCCATGAGTTGTTCAGCTGGTTTACACCAAATGGTTTTCCAAGTATTGCTTTTGTAGTTGTTTGTCTTTTTATCTTTTGTCTTTCAATTTTGGTATTCCCTTTCACTTTCCTAGTTCTAATACCAGTATACACAGTTGCCAGTGTACTCAGATAAGATATAGTGATAGTGCGGGTACAACCACAGGAAGGGGATAAAAGAGGATCATCAACAATAGAAGCTATGGTATCATGTATATTTTTATGTCAATAAATTTTGTGGTCTGTGGATAATATCACAATAAATATGTTTTAAAAGTCAATCAGGGGGCTGGGGATATGGCCTAGTGGCAAGAGCGCTTGCCTTGGATACATGAAGCCTTCGGTTTGATTCCCCAGCACCAAATATACAGAAAATGGCCAGAAGTGGCGCTGCAGCTCAAGTGGCAGAGTGGCCTTGAGCAAAAAAGCCAGGGACAGTGTTCAGGCCCTGAGTCCAAGGCCCAGGACTGGCAAAAAAAAAAAAGTCAATCAGACTACGTGCTGGTGGCTCCGACCTGTAATCCTAGCTTCTTAGAAGGCTGAGGTATTAGGATTATGTTTTGAATGCAGCCAAAGTGGGAAAGTTCAGGAGACTCTTATCTCCGGTGAACCACTACAAACTGGGAGGGGAGCTGCTACTCAAGTGACAGAGTGGAAGTCTTCATGGAAATGATCCAGGGACAGAATCCAGACCATAAATTCAAGCCTCAGTAGAGATTTATGTTCCCCGCTCCCATATACACACATGTGGGGGAAAAAAGAAAATATGACAACAGTATGATCAACTTAAGCTCTGTTTGAAATGAAAATAATCATAGGTAACTTTTTTTTAGTTACTGATGTTCACCAAGTACTGAAATTAACATTTGATATGCATTGCCCTGTTTATATTCACAATGGTATTATATCCATATACTCATGAAAAGACTCAACTATGCTAAAAGGAAATTTTCCAAAGCTGACAAACTGATGGGTTTTAAATCCAATATTTCTACTAAGTGAAGTAAGCCAGACCCAAAGAAACATAGACTCTATGGTTTCCCCTGATTGGTAATGATTACTACACATCTAGGATAGTTCTAGCAGAAGATCACAATATCTCAATAGTTAGTACTTATGAACACATATGATGATGCAAAATGAACTCCAAATTATGGAAATAAGTGGTTTATCTTTGTTGTTATTGTCACTGTACTGTGTAAAATTATGCCTTTTTCTTTTGCTTTTCTTCCACATGGTTTTACCCTTGATATCACTAACTTATTTCCGTACCCTGGATTTATTGGAACTAAGGAAGGGAAGGGGAACATCAAAAATGGAGATGCTTCTGTCTTGTCCTTCCTTTATTTCTTCCTCTGTTGACCACATGCCTTCTTTTGTTTGCTGAGAACAGCTTGAGAGACAAGAGTGGTTGACTGGGAAAGTATTTCTGTTCAAATCCAAGAAAGACCTAGGAATGCTACAAAATCTCCGGGTCTTTGGGGGGTTGAAAAATTTGCTACTAAAGAAAGATATTTTGATGATGAGTTCCCTCAATACTTTTGCTCAGAGACTCACAGCACTTATACACAGGTAAAATTACACAATGTAAAGCATGTTTGTATACAAATATAACACATTTTTAATAATTATATAATATATACATTTATATAATATAAAGGTGTTTTACATATATTACATTTTTAAAACTTTAATGATAAGCACAATATAATAGTATATGATAATGTAACTATAATAAATTATTATTCAATAATTATTTTAGATACATAATAATTTTTGATATACTGTAGCTATATGATATATTAAAATATTTATGTAGATTTTATATAAATGTGTGTGTTTGCTCATTTAGCTATTTATCTATCTTTTGGTGCTTAGAGATTGATACCTGTGTCTCATCAATGCTAAGTCAAAATGCTACCACTGAGCTATACCTGTAAGGCTATACCTGTATAGGCTAGAACACAACTACTGAGCTACACCTGTAACCACAGCATTTACAATGATCAACTTGCTTTTGCTCACTAACAGAAAATTCCACCAATCTGTTCTTTAAGACTTCTCTTTATAATTACTTCTTTTCCACATTTAGATGAAGCTAGAAAAGAAGCACACAGACAGAAACATAATAGATGAGAAAATTTTACTGGTATTGGTTACAGGAAAAAGGACAATATCAACTCTCATGAAGAAATCAAGAACTATATTTTAGTTCAAGATTTACATCTTATGATAATATATCCATTAACCTAATATTATGAAACAGTCTTAAGATGATAAAATGAAAGCTAATATTCAACATGTAAGGATTAATGAAAAAGCCCAGAACTGTCATGTTACACAAATGTTTGGTGCTATAAACCAATGTTTATGAGAATTTTTGCATTTCTTATATGTGTTATAATATTAAGGTTATTTTTGTGATTTTTCCTTTACATTTTACAATTTCCAGGTTATGTTCTGAAAATTGTTAATCCATTTAGATTTCATTTTGCGCATGTTATAGATATCCAGTTTGTCCTAGTTTTCATTTAGATATTTAATTTCCCCAGACATTTGTTGCAAAGGCTGTTCTTCTCGACATTGTATGTATTTTTGGGGAATCCTTGTCAAGCATATATTTAGGTTTCTCTAGATGTATTTCTGGCCTCTACATGTCTACTTGTCTGGCTTTATGCCACTTCCCATATTCTTAAATGAGGACCATATTCTTCTATTACTATTTGCAATACATTGTTCTAGATTGATTAAGTATACAACCAGCATTTTGTTTTTCTTTTTCAGTATTGCTTTATCTATCTTCTCCTTTTGATAACCTATAAATTTAATGCACTTTTCTTGTTTTGTGAGAAGTTTGATTTTGAAGAGACATACATGAATATTTACATTGCTCTGGAGGACATGAAACGTTAATACATAGGGTATCTTTCAAATTATTTGTAGATGCTTAAGTTTATTTTATTTATACTTCCTAGTTTTCCTAGTTTACAAACTATAAGACTCTTGTTATCCACTTAATTAAGTTTATTCCAATGTATATTCCTCTTAGCCTAGATGACTATCTTGGTTTAACAGAATGTATACTAGCATATATTTCTTTGGCTATGACAGCAAAACCATGGGCGTAAATAGACAAAAGGGACAGCATCAAGCTAAATCGTTTTTGTACAGCAAAGGAAACAATTAACTAAATGAAAAGGCACCATATGGAAAGAGAGGATGTATTTGCAAATTATATATTCAGTATGAGGTTAATTCCCAAAATATATAAGGTACTCTCACAACAGCAAAAGGAAATAAGAAAGACAAAGTACTAACACAAAACATAATCATCAATGTCCACAGCTGGGAGATAGGGCCAACAGAGAGCTGTTCTGCCAATATAACATTTTAGCTGTGGTACATGACTAACTTTTAGAAGCTGGCTTTATTATATGGTGCCTATACAATATAACAGTATGAAATTCTGCACTGAAAAGTGTAATAAAGGGTAGCTCTCTCTATAGTATTTCTATCACAAACAAGGTAGAAAATAAGAAAAACTATGAGTGTTGTTAGGTCTGTTTATTCCCCCAATCATACTGTTGGTATCACAGGAGTTTGTTTATATCAACTTGCATATAATGAATATGTACATTTTTTTAAAAAATAAAGGGTGTGATGTTTGCCTTTTAAAATTCATGAAATTTAATAATTTAGTACAACAACCTCTTATTTTCTCTCCCAACATTGTTGTGCAGCATGGTAATTTGGGGGCTGGATTGGTTCCACTGGAATTAACTTTAAAACAAAATAAATCTGTCCTGTACTTTGTCTGGAACACCTGTGAGATTTGGGACAGTTAAGAAATATCAATCATGTGATTTTTTTTTCATCCTACAGCAAGTCAGCCTAGGCTCATACATATGGTGTCAACAGATTTCAACGCCAAAGCAAGAATCAGTTCCAGTGTGCAAACACTGGGAAGTGTTTGCAAGGCATTTGTAAATACCCCAATGGCCAGTGGCTGTCTCACCAAAGAACAGATTCAAGAGATGCATGGCAAATCTATACTGATGGAAAAGGAGAAATAGTACAAGAGGTGGCAAGAAATGTTTGACCATTGTTATTAAAACCATTTTCCCATTTCAGGGATAAAATTCCTTGTCACTTTGGATCTATTCTGTAAAGATCTTCATGCCCCATAAGGAAGTTGCCATGTAATGTAAAACAGAGGAACTAAGTATATAACCACTAGTTAGCAGCCCCTATACAAGTAAATAGTATATCTCTCATTCTTTCTCAATATACATATGTGTACATATACTTATGCATGTATGTATATGTACATATTTGCATATATGTGCATTTATATGTGCATATGTATAGATATGTGTGTATATCTATATTGATATAAATATTTTAATGTCTTTATATTATACAATATCTAGTAGCAATATAAACAATATATATGATAAAAATAATCCATACAATATACAAACACATGTATACATATGTATTTATGTACATATGTAATAGAGATATATGTATATAAATATAGTTATAAATACAAATATAGTTGTATATAAATATAGGTATAAATAAATATAAATGTAGGTAATATATTTATACTACATATAATATAGTGTATATGTACAATGCATACAAGGTCAGTATATACTATATATAAATAAGCAATATACATAATTATACAATAGATATTTTATATTGTATAACTATAGATTGAAAGAAAGGTAGATTAATAAATAACTTTCATTATTTAATAGCTTAATCCCCATTTACCCTAAGATTTCTGAGCTAATGGAAGGGAAAAACATTATTATGATCTCAATATTGCAGTTGCTTTTTATGTAGATAATACCAAAATTATTCATCCAAATGTTCCTTAAGTTAGGACTCTATATGCCAAAATGTATTGAGAGACCTGATTAAACTCTTGGGTTTGAATAAGTATGTGGATTCCTGCATTACAGCTATGTAAGTTTCCTTACTGCAGGGATGTTGAGAGATTTTGCTATGCTAATGGACCTTGTGTTCTTTTCATGAGGAAGATGTAACCTGCATTCCTTTCTGAGTGTGATTTCCACTTGCAGAGTAAGATGTAAGGCTGAGCAAGTATCATTTGGGAAGGGCCTTGAGTTGGCACATTTGCACATTCATAAGTGTATTCAATATTGATAATTGAGGCAAGTGTTGTTGTTTTTTCCTTATCACCAGAAAACGAGTGGCATGATATCGTAAATTATCAGAGAAGCCACACATTGAAGGATCAAACCTTGGAGGCTTTATTAGAGCATTGGCAGTCTGCAGGCAGACAGTTGTTACAAAGGCCTGCAGCCCATAAATACCTTTAACACTGTTAGGAAACAGGAAAGAGAGGAAAGAAAGAACAAAAACAATACCAACAAACCAATTCAGCTCCATTGGAGAACTGAAGTGGGATGCCATGGTGATCGGAGACAAACCAGGAGACAGGACACAGTACACAAACACGGAGACATGTGGCATGGCATAATGGCACCTGAGCAGGTCTTACCCTAACTAGGGTCAGGGCAGGGGGCACAGTCACAGGAAGCACCTAGTCCCAGAAAGAGGTAACCTATAGGTCAAGTGCCCACCCTGGTCTCCAGGGATTCAGGAATACCCATCACCTGGGGGTGGGAGTTTCCTTCCTCTAGGAATTCAGGCACAGCCATGAAGACAAGATGCCAGACCCTACAATTCACCATGTGGCCAAGATGGTGCTGGCCAGATCTGACATACTTACTTCAATGAGAGCAAAATAGTTAACTTGCGAAAGTACCCTTCTCTCCAGAGCAACAAGTTTAAATACAAAATCTAGTCAGACTCGGCACAAGTGAAAAGAATGCCCATGACAGTGGCTGCTTCTGGGAACTCCTGCAGCCAGCAACCAAGGAGAAGCCAGTTGGCTTTTACCATGTCTCTCAATCTGTTCTGGCTCCAAATGAGGAACTTCTGCTCAGACCGATCAGGTGACACACTTTTCTCAAAGATCACTCAGAAGCAACCCGTGAAACAACACATTTCTGCCCTCCAGATCAATTCCCCATATAGCTTTCCAAGAACATTCTGCACAGCCGGGCAGCAAGACTTCATATTAATCATGTTTTCTAATTATTTATTTATTAGAACAAGGGCGCGGAACACCTGGCAACATTTACATTTGCAATTAGGAGAGCAGCCTCACTCCAGCAGATAGTCTGATTTTATTACTTGCCTTTGCCTTGTAAAAGCAAGTTGGCTCCATGGTAGAGAAAGTAATGATCAATATAAATGATGATGAAATGATGGAAATAATCTCATTCTTGAACTCCAGAATTAGTTCACACTGGACATTTTTTGTGGTCTTGGGACTCATGAGGCAATGCTTATAAGGACATGAATCTTTCATACATTTATTCAAAAATATCTAAGCTAGCATGACTAAGAATATGGTGATGATTGTGTTTATTTTTTTTTCTTTGTGTGGGTATTGGGGATTTTAACACTGGTTATAGGCACTTTCCCTGAGCTTCTTTGGCTCAAAGCTAGTGTTCAACTGCATGAGCCACTTCTGGCCTTTTCGATCAGTTTCTTGGGAAATAAGAGTCCTATGGACTTTCATGCCACCCATCTCCCCCCATGGCTTTGAATTGTGATCCTTAGATCTCACCTTTTTGAGAAGCTAAGACTACAAGCATGGGTCACCAGTGCTTGTATACATTCTTTAAAAACCAAAATTGTAATAAAATTCCAAAAGAACTTCCAAAAAGAACTTAAAGCATTTATCTGTGAGAAGTGTTTCTAAGTCCTATTACAGATTCAAAGCCTTAAGATTCTTATTACTAGGTCTCCTTTCTAAAAACTTTACAACTACCAGCTAGCTAGGCACTGGTGTTTCCTGCCTCCTAGCTACTCAGGAGGCTGAGCTCATTCAAAGCCAGCCCAGGATTTGAAAGTCCATGAAATTCTGTTTTCAAATTAACAACCAGAGAACTGGAAGTGGTGCAATGGCCCAAAGTAGTATTGTGTTAGCCTTGAGCAAAGGAGCTGAGGGACAGGGCCTAGTCCCTGAGTTCAAGCTCCATGACCAGTAACCACAATGACAAATTCTTGCTATGAAATTAAACTAATAACTTCATCCAGAGTCATTTTGAGTCTCACAATGGATGTTAGCCCTAGCTCTCACTCGTAGGTGAGTTATATTCACCCCAGATAGCTGTTTGACTTCCAATTAGGCATAGTAACCATTGAGATCAAAACATAGCTTAAAGTCACAGCTTTTAAGTGCGCAGTACTGCCAAGATACAATTAAAATATGAAAAACCACAAGCTAGATGCTGAATAGTGTCAAATAAAGATCAAATATCTGTGACTAAAATGTATTTTTGCATATGGGCATGGAAGACAATGTAGACTGTGATTCTAAATATATAGAATTGGACAGAGGGAGATATGTGGTTGATAGAGGGAGATAGGGAGCTTGAGGTGGTTGAATTTCATTCAGCAGCCACAATTTTTCCAGTGACAGCCCAGGCTCATACTTCACCAAATTGAATTCTGCCATTGTGTACCTTATGGGAAGGCAATCGGAAGCAGAGAGGAATTCAGCAATTGAAACACTGCATAATTGTTATTTCTTAGATGATGCCAAGTCCAACAAATTTCTGGATTCATTCTTTAAAAACACAAACTCCCCAAAAGAGCAGTTCTTTCCTTTGGAAGAAAATTGCATGTCCCCCAGAGTGAGGAGCTCCATGGGTACTGATGATAAAATCTTAACATCTCTGTTCTGCTAAAGGACTTGAGGCTACAGGTAATGAGGATCCAAACCACAATAGTGAAAATGAAATTTACAGACACACACACACACACACACACACACACACACACACACACACACAAATCTCCTCTCCTACCACATAACCAGCTCTTAGAGATGGCCCAGATACAACATAAGATGTATTCTTCTGGATTCTTGTGGCCACCTATCTCCCAAAGGAAGGAATAGCACTTAGGATATTGAACAGTTCCTTTTGAAACAAAAGAAACATTTATCTAGCATTTGTGTTGAATTAGGCAAGTTATTTTACCCTTTGTTTCTTAGACTGTTGAGTTATGAACCCACTATATATATACTAAGTATATATACACATATATATGCATATATTAACAATTAAACACATAAGTTTATGGACATATTACTCAATATATAATTCATTTTCAGTAAAATCATACATGCGTAACAAATCACACCTTATGTTTATATTAAAGTTATTTTTGCATCCTGCTAAACAGAAAAATAATTTAATGAAGAAAACTTTATCTTCTGTATTAAAAATTTCAATGAATTCATAATTTAGAAGTGGTAATGTGTATTTGTTAACCCACTGTAGAATTCAGGGGCAAAATAAAGAAATAACTCTTACTCATTGGAGATGAAATATAACCAATATACTCCTATACATCAACCATATTTGAATGTGTTTAATATAGATGTGTTTAATAAGATACCAGACAGCTGAATGGCTTATTGGTGGGGTTCCAATCACCCTACCTGGAAAGTGCTAACTACCTGCATGGAGAACAGATGTTGCTGCTTTTGATTTAATGTGGTAGCAAGAAGTTGGTAATACTAAAAATTCTGTGTTATCTCTAATGATGTGATTTTTGCTGTTTAGTAACTTTTCAACTTTTTATATCCTAAGAGGAGAAAATAATGTTTACTCTTTCTTTTAAAAAAAAATCCCCAGTATATCCACAAAAGACATCAACTTTCCCATACTAAGGCCATTCATTTTCCTTCATGCATGAATATCAACCAAACATTGGCATGCATAAAAACACTGAGCTGTATTTTTGGACATAACCTTTGCTAATTGAGGATATTTCTAGCCAATGTCAAAAGCTAAAAGTCCGCATGTCTTTCTGTGTTTGTGTTGTGTAGTTGCTTTCAAATTCATTCTCTATGAAAGAAATAAGTTCAAGCAAAATCTTCACTGTGCTAAGAACATTGGTTTCACTTTATAATGATTGTGTAGATTATTTTTCAGTTGTAGAATATTTCCTAATATAGTTGTTCTGGTTACTCATTAGCCTTATCTTTCACAAACTTTGTTCTCTCAATACTCATAATAAAATAAGTGGTAGTAGAAAGTGACAGTTATTTTTTATCAAACATTGTATTTATGCCAGACAACATACTCCCTTTTGTGCCTATACGATCAGCTTTAAGAGTAACTGCTAACATATAAAATTCTAAGATAAGGGAAATAAAGGAAAGAGTGATTAGGTAAAATTTTGCACATCTACAAAAGGTACCTAATTGAATTTGAGATGAAAAAGTTGGCATTAAAGGGGACAGGAAGAAGAGAGGAAGGAAGAAAGGAAGGAAAGGGGAAGGAAGGGGAATATACAAAGGAGGAAGGGGAAGGAGGGAAGAAGGAAAAAAGAAAGGGAGGAAGTAAAAGAAGAAAAGAAAAGAAGAGAAGGAAGGAGGAAGAAAGATAAGTTGGGAAGAAAGAAAGAACAGGTGGAAGGAGAAAGGAAGAAAGGAAGAATAAATTGCTTTTGAGAATTCTGTATTTGTGATGTGAAGGAAGAAATATCCTGAATGAATATGCAGATCATCACAAAGGATTAAAAAATCATTATCTAAAATTTTGTTCTTTATGGTAAGATACGTAACTTTACTTTCCTGTCAGAACTATTTGCTGTTCTCAAATCCTGTAGAATCAGAAGACATCGTAGGTGTCATAAGGAACAGGGCCCTTCTCCATCTGAACATTTTCCATAGGCAAGATATTTTATTTGGCCTATGTATGGTATATTAATGAATGCTTCGAATAATTCAATGAAATATTGACTCCCATTACCCATTTAAAGATAAGCCAAGGGACCTTGGAAAAATCCTATACACTTTTTAACTATCACAAGAACAGTGTTAAAAATTAAAGGTTGGCCATATAGGAAAATGGTTCCCAAGCCACTGTATTTTTTATTTATTTTATACTTTATTGTTTTTTCTCTCTCTCTCTTTCTTCCATCCTTCCTTCATTCCATCCTGCCTTCCTCCCTTAAACTCTATAGTATATTAACTCTATAGTATATTTGTATTTGAGTTAAGTTCTTTCTGAGTCACACAGCCTACATTCAAGCTCCCAACTGCTGGAACTGCAGATACGCATCATTCACACATTCATAATAATGTTATGACTTACAATTTTGTAATTAGAGAAGTCACGAAGTCTCAATAGATTGTGTGACATCATAAAAATATCTGTAAACCTGTCATTATTCATGGGGACTCACTATGACAGTATCTGCAAACCCACACTCCACCGTGCCCATGTTGTCTGTAAAAAGTTCACAAAGGGAATAAGAAAAGTCACCAATGACTCTATGAAGCATATTTAATCTTGCCCACTAGGAAATCTTAAAAAGAGATCTATTGAATATTTGTACTAAAGTTCAGTGTTTATTTGAATGGTTAAAAAAAAAAAAAGTTCTTAGATACTACTGGTGATTGTGTTCCAAAGACGTTGATTAATACAACAGGTTCTCAAGAAAACAAAACAGAGATTCTTTGGCACATGGTCCCTGAAGTTTTAATCTGTGATTTCTTAGCCTCATTAACTTTGGGCCTGAGCTGAGGCTGTGCATCTCAGCAGGTGCGGACAGTGAAACAAAACTGCCTATCTCATGTAATTGGGAAGTGAAAGAGTGAGGAAGAGATGGGACCACAGTGTTAATATCTCCTACAAAGATGTACAAATCCCATTGACCTAACTTACTTCCCCAAAGTCCAAGCTCCTACAACTTTCTCCGTATCGCAATAACACATCAAGCCAGTGCCAAACCCACAATCTGGGCTCTCTGAGATCTTGAATATTCAACCATAGAAATGCAAACTAATCTATTCATAAAAAGTAACAAACTGTAGGAAATAAAATACCTAACAATCAATATTAGAGCCAACAAATAAAGTTCTAATTTTCTTTTTATCAATCATGTGGCTTGAACTCGGGGCCTGAGTGCTGTCCCTGAGTTCTTTGGCACAAGGCTAGTGCTCTAACTTTGAGCCACAACACTACTTTCACTTTTCTGGCGATTGATTAGAGATAAGAGTCTCATGCACTTCTCAGGTTGGGCTGGCTCTGAACTGTGATTCTCCCATCTTAGCCTCCTGTGTAACTAGGTTTAAAGGCATGAGCTTCAGCACCTGTGAAGTTTGATGCTTTTTCATAAGTAACTGATTCATACAGGAATATATCTGTGAGTGAGAAAGACAATGGCCACTGTGACAATATCCACATTAACCAAACATAAGACAATTATTTCATCTGTTGCATATGGTATTTGCTGCATCCATACATTTTATAGTTCTATCAATCCGTATCTTGATAGAAATGTATCTTGTTATACTGTAGTATATATAGTTATACTACATAAAGCATAGATAGCGTATATGGACCCATAGACATATCAGTATAAGATAGATGATGAAAATGTCTTTATTATGATAGAAATAAGCAAGGTGATTAAATATTGGCTGTTCTGACCATTCAGTTAAGCATTACCTGATGAAAAATTAGTTAGCTCACAGTTACTGATCACCTATTAGCCATCAGGGGCATAGTTAGTCCACACAGCCACTGTACAATAGGATAATTAAAAATCTATAATTTGGAGATGAGGCAGAGTTCAGCTCATGCAGCCTGAATGGGTCCCATTTGGAATTCCAACACAGGCCGGCGTGCTTTCCAAATCTGCTGCTCTTTCCAGTGCATCAAGCTGCTTCCGCAGCAGTTGGAACTTGTCCGCATCTGTTCTCTACTTGTTTGCATTTTTTTCCATTTTGAAGCAGCAGCCACCCCTGTCCCACCGTGCACAGAAGCACTTTGATTTCCCTTCCTATCGCGGATTCCCATCCACTCACCTCCCTGGCATTCGTGAGCAGCTCTGCAGTGCGCTTGAGCATCTGGCAATCCAACGCAGTCAGAGTGACTGAGAAAGTACAGAAAAATCCCTCTGCGAGCAGGCAACATCTGTTTGATAGGCAATGAAAAATAAACCCATAATAAACTCATTTTAGTAGTGAAAAAGAGAGGAGGAGGCCCTTCTCAAAGTGCTGATTATTCATTTTATGCAAGTGTAGAAAGGCAGGGTCTACTCCCCCAGCAGAAAAACAGCATGTCCAGAAGCAAATGGTCACAGCCAGAATGGGAGGCTGCGCTCCACAGGAGCACGCTCAGGCAAAGGCAGAGGAGGAAGCATTTAGAAAGATGACAGGAGAAAGCCTGTGTCATGTGTGGCTGACTGCCGGCATAGAGCCATGACCCAGGAGGTTGGATGGGTTACATACATGTCAGGAATGAGTATCCACTTCCATTTGAGAGCAGTGGCTTCTTCATTCTTCCAATTGCAACGCTGTTGCCCATTGTCTCAGTCACCAAAGCATGCATTCCTTTACTCACCCATGCATTGTTTCTGTCATTCAAGTACTCATGTCTCCATCATCTTAATACCAGGTACTAATATCACTGTCATATTATAATTATAACCGAAGGAGAGATTTCATCTTTCATAGCAGATTACTACTTGTTGAGTTTAATTCTCATAAAATATAAATGCATGCAGCAAAATGGAAGAAGGAAGAAAAATAATTGAAGAGATTTTTTTAAAAATTGGTAATGGTTACACTGAATAGGAAGAGTCTGCTGGCCACAGAAGTCAAAACAAAAGCACAAATTCTCTCTCTCTCTCTCTCTCTCTCTCTCTCTCTCTCTCTCCCTCTCTCTCTCTCATTCTCTCATTCTCTCCCTATTCTCTCTAATGGGGATCTGCTAGATATTATTATCTCAAATGGAGTCATTATCTACTATGGTAAAGGACAGAAAGGAAATATCTCTAAAAGTTATTTATTGGTGTGCATGCCATGTAAGCCAAATCAAATATCCTGTTATTATTGTATACTTGTTATCTAACAAAAAATTCTAATCTTGCAGACAAATTGTACTTTTATGTGGTAATATCAACCACCATGAATGCTATCAGTGTAAAAATGTCAAAGTCCAAGAGAAAAATTTGTGAGGCCTGGGTGTGGGTTACAGAGGGATATGGAGAGAAAATACAGTATTTTTTTTGACATAGTAGATTGAATAGCAAATATCTGAGCTTGATTCTCAGAAACATATTCATCTCTTGAGACTGAGGCACATCAGTGTCTAACAGCCAATCTTGCATAGTTTGTGTAGCTGACATTGAAAATTTAGAATGATTACATTATTCACTATGCAGAAATATTCCCACATTATACATATGTGAGAACTGGTACTGATACAATGCAGAGGCAAAACTTTCTTCTGGTATTATTTATCTTAGTCCCAAGAAGATACCATGATGTACTCTAAGAAATAAGTTCCTTGGAGACAGAAGGTCTTGGGTTTGGTGCCTCTACTTTGGGCTAGCTCAGTGACCCTGGACCAACAATAATTAAGCATCATCACAGATGAAAGTGATGTATTATGGTGGCTGGGAATGTGGCTTAGTGGTAAAGTATTTGTCTAGCATGTATAAAGCCCTGAGTTCAATTCCTCAGTCACACATAAACAGAAAAAAAGAAAGAGATGTATTAATGTTTGCTTGCTATAAATATAGTAAACATTAAGCGAAATGGCATTTATGAAGTACTCAGAAGAGTGAATGATACATACTAATCATTCAATAAACAGTAGCTATTATTCCTATAATCATGCCTGTGATTATTTTCTCTTCGCCTGTTTTGCTCATTAGTTACATTTGAATAATGAGACATAAGGTTAGAGTGAGAAAGAAATAATGTGCAGTGTGTGCATTCTAAGTGACAGCAATAATTGACTTAGCTTAAAAGAGATAGAGATGGAAATGCATTGCTGATCTAGATATTCCCTGATCAACCAGAATGACACTCTAATTAACTTCTGGTGGCAAAAAAAAAAATCCAGCATGAGGTTCCTGATCGTTCTCAGATAAAATAAATCTTTATACATGTAAGATATAGGGATATATTTTTTTTGACCAGTACTGGAACTTGAACTCTTGATGTCATTTCTGAAGAAATTTACATCCTTAATAATGTTTATCTTCGCTGTGGCTCAAGTGGCAGAGTGCTAGCCTTGAGCGGGAAGAAGCCAGGGACAGTGCTCAGGCCCTGAGTCCAAGGCCCAGGACTGGCCAAAAAATAAATAAATAAATAAATAATGTTTATCTTTCTCTTATATAATCAGAAGGGTTTCATGCATAGTTGTTCTTCTTAAATCATGAATTACTAGAGGCAGGATGTCCTATGACATTTCTAGTACATAGAAAAATCCCACTCCTGAGATAGGCCTTAGTAAATAAATGAAAAATTAAGGGACTCAATTATTAATGCTATGATTTATTGGACAATCTCTTGGCCAACAGCCTATAGCTTATAGGTCATTTTATATCTTCTCAGTTCAAAGCCTCACATATTAGCTCACTTAATTTTAAAGACAACTTTTATGTTGTGAGTATGTTTCATCTGCACAGCATTTATATGCAGAGAGCTTCGGTGTTGAGAAGGAATAGAGACTTTGGATTTAGGGGCCTAGCGAAAGGTCCCTAAATCACTGCAGATGTGCTATCAGGAGAGACTAAAGAGCCTAGACTCTTTCTTGTTTCAGTGTTGGTAATGTGCTCTCTTCTTCAAAAGTATTGCCAAGAGAACTCAGCCAAGCAGGTCCATACCAGAGCTAGGCCAATTTCAGTGACACATCTTTGTACCCCCATATTAGGATACAAAATTCTTTTCACTATAAAGTTAAGCTGCCTCATGTATGTTATTATAGTAAAGAAAAGGAGACTCATATAAAATTGCATTAAAAAAGTGCATTAAGACAAGAACACAATATTAATTTTCATTCAATCCCAGAATATGTTTTACTAGCAAAATGAGTCTAGTATGGCCTTATCGCTGGTTTGTAGATTTTTGTGTTAAAAGTATCCATGCCTATAAGTTATCAAACTACCCATAAAATGTTTGAGAAATCTGCCTGATTCTATGTGGGTCTGAAGATGATGTATTTGCTGGTGAAATCCCTTAGAGCTTCATGACTTTTATCTTCACCCTGATTTTTCTTGATTCATTAGCATAGGAGTTCAGGGGCAAGTTTAACTTCTGTCTTGCAAAAAAAAAAAAAATCCAATATATGTACATGGTCTGGAAGAATAGAAGATAGTTCCAATGTAGAATAAGCAGTGAAAAGAAGCTCCATCCTGTAGCCTGAGTAAAGAAATAGGCCCAATCAGCAGATGGCCAGTTACCATTAAGTGTGCTAGGGAAGTGAATGAGAGAAAACTATAGAGTAACCAGAGAACAATATGTGAATTTTCTGTGTATTTCAGATGGATCCTGTTAGGTCCTCTCCCTGAGGGCTACATGCAGATGCCCCCACCTCATTAAGTCTCCACCCAGTTACCTGGGTAACCTGCAGACCTGGAGGCAGTTGCCTCCCCTTTCCCTGAGGTTACCTCCTAATCCACCTGGCCACACCCCTTGCCCCTGCCCTAAATAAAGCAGGGCTGGGTGGGGGTCTCTCTCTCTCTCTCTCCTTTCTCTCCGGCCATGGATCATCTTGGCCACAGGCCAGCAGTTCGGTAATAAACGTTCTCTCCTGCCTGAATACCGCGTGGCGTTCTCCTTTACCGGCTACCTACTTTAAAAACCTAACATATATGGTGCCGTGACTCGGGAAGGGCTTAAGAGTCAGGACAGGCGGAATTCCCATCTATTTTTCTCCTTTTTCTGGGAGTATCCCCAGTCCTGACGGCCCTTTTTCCGCGAACCGAACTGCTGCGAGTAGCCACGCGGCACTTTTCACTAATACCATTGCTGGCCTCCACATCCACCTCCACCTCCACACCACTTGTCTACCCTGGTGAGTGAAACTGCTGCTGCTCGGGTTCTCTGCCGCTCCGTCCGCCGCTTCTGCCGCTCCGTCTGCCGCTTCTGCCCGGTAAGCTCATTCACTCACCAGGCGCCTCCCTCCCGTGCTTTTGGGGTTTTGCATCACAGTCACACCCGAGCCGGGACACTGCTAGCACGCCTCTTGACAATGAGGCCTGCTCGAAATACTCAAACAGATACAGTTTTTGCCACTGCAATGAAGACTCTGCTAGCACGCCTCTTGACAGTGCAATGAGGCCTGCTCGAAATACTCGCTCAGATACAGTTTTTGCCACTGCAATGGTAATTGGTTAGAAGTCACTTATATTCAGGCTCTCTCTCTCTCTTTTCCTCTCTTTCTCTTCCTTTTTCTCCCTCTCTCTCATCTTCCTGCTTACTTGCTTACTTTATAAAATTCCCAAGTCGTACCATCGTTGTGTGCCTTGCTCACAAAGCTGCCTCTTTTCACAGAGCTTCGAAACTGAGGCTTGACCACCAATGTGCTTTGTCAGCAAAGATCTAAAAGTTCTTTTCTCCAGCATTGACCACGTGGTGAATATTGGGTTTAACAGGCATCAGCTCAGGCGCCATTATGCCATGCCACGTGTTCTCTGTTAGTGTGTTTGTGTCTTGCCACTCCCCTCAACATGGCATCCCACTGGAGTTTATCAAAATATGGTTTCTTCATTTGATAATCTGAAAATTGTTGTTTGCTAGCAAAATTGTTTTTCTAACCGACCACGTGGTTTTAAAATATTGGGCAAAAATAAAAAACCTGTCATTTACTATTGGAATTTCAAAAGAGTCTACTGCTGAAATTCATTTTTGCATGCTGTAAAACCTATGTGCACAGTGTGTATGTCTGTGTAAATGTCATTTGTTAATGTGTTCATCTAGCTATATATCTGTGCTAAAACTCATCACATCTACTGAGTTTTGTCATTGCAGAATTCTGGCAAGTATTTGGTCAGTTCTTGACAAGGTACAGGTAAGCTCTAGTCCCCTTGGTCTCCTTGTTGTTTTAATTGGAAATCAAAAGGGCTTTTGTTGCAAAGACTCCTTGGATTGCAGTTCGAAGCCAGCCCGGGCTGAAAATCTCTCTCAAACTCCATCTCCCAATTAATCAGCGAAGAGCCAGGCTGGAAGCATGGCTGAAGAGACTTATCTCTAACCAGCCAAATGCTGGAAGTGGAGCTCAAGTGGTAGAGTACTAGCCTCGAGCAGAAGTGCTCAGGGACAGTGCCCAGGCCCTGAGTTCAAATCCTTTGAATGCCATCGGGGACAAGCCATCCCAGCAACAAGCACCTAGATCCCTGGGACTCAGCCAGTTCAGGGAACAAGGATCACGGAGAGGAGTAAGAGGAGAATTATGTCAGATCCTAAATGGAGTCACTTTGTCTCGCCCTTTCAAAATTAATCAGAGCCGGGGGATCAAGAGATAGTAGCTTGTCCATCTAATGTCCATGCCTGAGTATAAGAACTATCCAACTAATCCAATTTTTAATTTTGTGCCCTAAACCCTTCCTTTTGCCTTAATATTTTTTTTGTCCAGCCCCTGCCTCATGAGACTTCTTCCAGGCTTCATTCAAGGACTGGCATCTACCACCAAGGGACCCTGCTGCTCGCCTTCTCCAGGAGAGGCCACATTTCTGCCTTTTACCCCTAATGCCGACGCCCCTTGCCAGCAGGAAGCAGCCAGAGAGAGTCTTCGTCCTTTTTCATTACTATTAAAAGGCTGGAATGTTAGGTCCTCTCCCTGAGGGCTACATGCAGATGCCCCCACCTCATTAAGTCTCCACCCAGTTACCTGGGTAACCTGCAGACCTGGAGGCAGTTGCCTCCCCTTTCCCTGAGGTTACCTCCTAATCCACCTGGCCACACCCCTTGCCCCTGCCCTAAATAAAGCAGGGCTGGGTGGGGGTCTCTCTCTCTCTCTCTCCTTTCTCTCCGGCCATGGATCATCTTGGCCACAGGCCAGCAGTTCGGTAATAAACGTTCTCTCCTGCCTGAATACCGCGTGGCGTTCTCCTTTACCGGCTACCTACTTTAAAAACCTAACAGATCCATCAGCTCATATTAGGACTTCATATCTTCAATGCTTATTTACATCACATAAATTAGAGACCAGACAATTTCCCATAGCCTAAGTACCCATATTTATCTTTTCATGTTTACCTGCTCTTCTGACTTTCTTGCCTTTACTCATACAGAATTTGGTGTCTATGACTTAACCTCATTTCCAGTTTCCATTCCCTGTCTTCCTCATATGTCATGTGGCATACAGTTTTTATTTTGTTGTTTTCTTTTGCTTTTGGTCTGGGAAATAACCTTGGTTGATTTTCAACAACTATATTCCACTTGTAATATATATATATATATATATATATATATTTGTTTGTTTGTTTGTTTGTTTGTTTATAAGTATTTTATTAAGAATTTCTTTTTGTATTGTCGGGGTCTCAGCCCCCAGTGCTCTCCAGACCTGCTGGAGAGATGGGGAAGCTCGCCCCGACCGGGGCAGGCCAAGAAAGGAGAAGAGTCAAGGGAACGCCTGCAGACAGCCCCGCCCCCCCCCTCACCAGAGAACAATCAGCCAGGGAGAAATGTCTGCACATGTCTCGTTTTATTGAAATAAGCTCCGCTCTTAAATAGGTCAGAGAGCAGCAGAAAAGGGAGGGGTGTACTTGCATGCACCTATCTAGGGACTGTGAAAGGAGGCCTGAGCTGTCCGTCAAGGGTGGAGGGCCGAGGGACCAATCCTAAGAGGTGGCCTAATTCTATGTCACAGCCCACAGAACCACCTTCAGGTTCATCACCAGGTGCCATCTTGGCCACACGTGGTCCCAAGGCTGGGAGGCGGGGCCAGCTAGAACCACCTTTCTGGGTACTGCCTAATAGCCACACGTGACCCTGGGGCCGGAAGACAGGCAGGGCCAACTAGAATGGCCTTTTCGGGTTGTGGCTTAATAGCCACGTGGCCCCAGGGCTGGGAAACAGGTGAGGCCAGTTAATTGCCTCCGGGCATGCCCCACATCTCTCCCTTTTTGTTTATTATTAGCAAGTGGCTGCCCTACTTGAGAGTGTGCCTGTCTTAGGTTGCCCCCTCTGGAGATCTTACCTGTCATTGACTACCACTCTAGCTCTTCAGGCGAACCTACCTACAGGGCTTGCCAGCCCAGTGGAAGAACTCGGGGGGGGGGGGGAGGAGAGGGCGGGGAGGAATTGACACTCAAGAGGAGACCCTGTTATTTTTGCCTCACGGCTGTACACCCTGGTAGCCTGCACATTCTGGTAGGGGCCATGGCCAACCTCAAAGGGTTCCCCATCGGCTAAAGACAGCATATTGCTGTCAGATCACCATTAACTGGACAGCTCTGGCTCATTGCTTAAGAAATAGGGGAAGCCTATTAACCATGCAAGGTTAAACACAGAGGCAAATGTAAACACAAGGCAAATGTAAACACAAGGATCATGGGGGATCTCTCCCACAAGGGGGAGAAGGTAAGGGAGCCACCCATTTAGCTCAGTCTAGGAAAAATGAGAGTTCAGTATGTTTTGGCACCTCTCAGGATAATGCAGGCAGAGTCCCCCTTCTCTGGCGGTGAGGTAGAAACAGGCAGAGTCCCCCTTCTCTGGCAGTGAGCAGGTCCAGGCCCTGGCGATTCTGGAGGTCCACGGCAGCCAAGGTGCTTGCAACTTAAAGCATATCATTAGTAAACAGTTTATCGTAAACATGCAGCAAGGTGCCAAAACCCTCAATGCCTATTCCCCCTCAACAGGAACCCCTAAGCTCAGCAACAGGAGAAAGGCAAAAGGGAAACAGTGCAAACTCCATTCCAGTTCTTTGGCAAAGCTGTAGGCGGTATCACCACAGAGAAACATTACGCCATAAAAGGTAGCGTCCAACAAGGCAGTAGGGCCAGGTAACTGGAAGGAAGGGAGGCTGGCTGCCTCCATTGTTGTCCACAATTGCTGATACACGCAATCAGGTTTCCCTTATTTCCAGGAAGGAGCAGGAAGAAATCCACCACGGTCTTTCTCATTCCTAGAGAGAACAAACAAGGAAGCATACACCAAGAGGGGGTGATCTTGGGTAATTATTCTGGTGAACAGTATTTTACATCTCTAGCAGGTATCCAAATTGGGCTTGGTTCCCCAATCAGGAAAATGCATCCAAAGCCCCTTCCCACACTAATAAGCAGGTCAGGACCTTGCCATGATCCAGTAAGGGGGTCCTTCCATCGGACTTCCACCTTTAAATAAGGTGTCTGATTTGACCAATGCCTCTGAAAAGCTGTCAAAGGTTGGTCTTTTGGGGCTGGGGATATGGCCTAGTGGCAAGAGTGCTTGCCTTGTATACATGAGGCCCTGGGTTCAATTCCCCAGCACCACATATACAGAAAATGGCCAGAAGTGGCGCTGTGGCTCAAGTGGCAGAGTGCTATCCTTGAGCAAAAGGAAGCCAGGGACAGTGCTCAGGCCCTGAGTCCAAGCCCCAGGACTGGCAAAAAAAAAAAAAAAAAAAAAAAGGTTGGTCTTTGGAAAAATTTAAAATATTAAATGTAAGCATGGCTTTCCTTAACTGGTCATGGGGATCGATTCCCCCTTTTTGTTTCAATAATTGGTCCTTTAGGGTCTTATTATGCTTCTTGATTATGGCTTGACCCCTTGGATTGTACGGTATTCTGGTGGTGTGTTTAATATTCCATATTTGAAAAAATGTTTGCAATGGTTTGCTTGTAAAGCAAGGCCCATTGTCTGTCTTTTCCTTTAGGGTAGCCCCAGGATGGCAAAACATTGTAGGAAATGGCTTTCAGCATGCCGGGCCCTTTCACCTGAATGGGCAGTTGCCCAACAAGCATGTGAGTGGGTGTCTATGGACATAAATATATATTTTAATTTTCCAAAGGGAGCATAGTGGGTTACATCAGTTTGCCAGATAACATTAGGCTTAAGGCCTTGTAAGCGGAATGGGAGTCTTCTGCCTCAAGGCCTCAGAAGGAGGCACTCCCTGATAGTTGCTAAGGTTACCAGTGGGCTGGGACATACAACCTTAGCTAAACTTCTCCAATCTTGGGTGGTGCACTGTTGATAAGCCAGGCCATGGAGGAGGGTTTTGGCACAGGGAGAATTAGGTCCATCCTTGGAAACTGCCTTTCTAAGTTCTTTAAGAACCTGGGCTTCCCAGGGGTACCACCGGGCCGTCTGAATGCATCCCGGTTAACATTTATTGGGAAGCCCATGCATGGTAAGCGTGAACCACTGCTACAAACGGGCGGCTCAACAGGCTCTCTCAGGTCTGCTCAAGATGGAGGGAGCCTCTGGTGGAGGAGGGGTGACGAGAGGGTGGAGGCCGCCCCACACCTTGCTTATCTGCCACGTGTCCCAGGGCCAAAGTACTTGGCTCGGGACCCAGGGGATTGGGCCAAGGCTCGTCTATGGGCTCCTCAAAGTGAGGTGTTGAGCACCTCTTCTCCTGGGCAGCGGGAGGGCTGTCTCCCTCCATCCAAGACTTTCCTCTGTAGATCCTTCCTAGGCCCAGATGCTCCCCCTTAGGGGGCCTGAGGAAAAGCAAGACTTAAGGGCTGAGAGGATTGGAAAGACTACCCGAGGGAGCTTCTCTCCCAAGTCGAATCCCCTACTCTTCACCTCCTGCTCTATGAGGTCCCAAGTAACCCAGCTAAAAAGATTAGCGTCCGCCAGCCAAGGCACGGCGAGCATCAAGGTCTCCCAGACCCTTTGGCCTGGGAGTCTGAGACGTCTAAACCTATGCTTTGAAGCATGAACTTCAGCACCCTAAGCGCCAGATCATCATGCTGCATTTGAGATTGCCCCATCTTTTCCAGGGATACCCTTACCTCTCAGAACTCACTTGACTTGGCTCACCCATAGCTCAAAACCTATGCTTCCTTGTGCGTCATTGGGTGTCATTGTTGGGGTCTCAGCCCCAGTGTTCTCCAGACCTGCCTTAGAGATGGGGAAGCTCGCCCCGACCAGGGCGGGCCAAGAAAGGAGAAGGGTCGACGGACTGCCTGCAGCCAGCCCCTGCCTCACTGGAGGACAATCAGACAGCCCGGGAGAAATGTCTGTGCACGTCTTGCTTTATTGCTTTATTGAAATAAGCTCCACTCTTAAATAGGTCAGAGAGCAGCAGAAAAGGGAGGGGTGTACGTGCACCTATCTAGTGACTGTAAAGGGAGGCCTGAGCTGTCTGTCAAGGGTGGAGGGCGAGGGACTAATCCTAAGCGGTGGCTTAATTCTATGTCACAGCCCACAGGACTGCCTCCGGGCTCATCACCAGGCGCCATCTTTACCACATGTGGTCCCAAGGCTGGGAGGCGGGGCCAGCTAGAACCGCCTTTCCGGGTCCTGAAGACAGAAGAGGCCAACTAGGATGGCCTTTTCGGGTTGTGGCTTAACAGCCACGTGTCCCTAGGGCTGGGAAACAGGAGGGGCCAGCTAATTGCCTCCAGGCATGCCCCACACTGAATAACTACTTATTTATTGCCAAAGTGATGTACAGGAATTTCCATGTATAATGCATGAGTTATTATAATTGTACTTCACCTTAAGTTGAGCCTCTGTGAAGTGAATTTAGAAGTGGCTTTGACTTTTTCTTTGGGAAGTTTATTGAGAACAACGAGAGTTAAGGAGGCAATATTAAAAAAAAAAAAAGTGAAGCAAAAATTTACAACAAATTAAAAAAAAAACAACTTAACCTGCAAACATTATTTAACATCCTAAATGTCCATGGCACCAATTTTACTCCATACATATTTCCACCTTCTTATAAATGGGTAGTTTTTTTCAGTCAGCATTAGAGGTTGATGAAGCTATACCTGATAGTTGCTTGAATAGATTCTCAGGCTAGTTGGCAGCAGTATAGCTAGGAGCAATGGTATGATATGAGAACAGCTGTGCAGAGGTTAACATGCAAATATCAAAGCACAGGGAGGGAGGAGGAAAGCTTGTACCAGCTGTTAAAGGCACTTTAGCTAGGAAGAGTACCAATAACATTGAACCTGTGTACATTGTACTGTTTTTTTTTGGATTATAAATACCTTCCTAAATCTGTAGAATTCAACATCAGTGAAAGTAAATATGGTGTCTGCTTTCATTTGACATATACTCTGCATATGGTATTAAAATAGACATTCAATCATTAGTTATATAAAAGAAAGAATGGATCAGTCTTTGAGTTCAAATGTAGAATACTAGAACACATGGAAAATTATGACAGAAGGAATTAACTTTTAAAATTATCCTTATCATGAAAGATGAATGTCAGGAGGTCATTGCCTAGACTGAAACACATAGACATAAAAATCAATGCTCCCCTCTGGTAGAACCCCAGAATTGAAAGGGGCTTTAGCAGTGTGGAAGACAGCCCACCAATAGATGCATTAGATGTCTGCATTATAAATAAAATATGTCCATTCCTCATTCCTTCATTATTTTACTAGGACATGTTACTATACATCCCTAATACTAAATTCTAAAGCTTTATGTTAATAATATCAAGCTCTCAAAAGTCAGACTTTTTTTTCTTTCTGCCTTGATAATGAAGACCAGAAATAGCAATGAATTCTTCAATGCTGAGCTTTAAGCTTAGAGTAAAAGTCTATGAGTTTTATCTTTCATTGATTCAATTTGTTTATTGGATTAAAGATTCATTAACCTGCACACATCAGAAAGGGCCAAGGAAAAACCTACTGGAAAATATAATCAAACAAGTAAAAGTATTTTTCCTGTAAAAATACGTAAAGTGGTCCTTTGCACATTGCACAAATAGCAGACATTCTTTTTTATTGTCAAGGTGATGTACAGAAGGGTGACAGTTTTATATGTAAGGTAATGAGTATGTTTCTTGTCAAAATTGTTACCTCCCTCATTTTCACCCACCTTCCCTCCTCCTTAAACCCCTTTCCCCTGAGTTGTACAGTTAGTTTACAACATATTGTCTTATAATATTGCTGTTTCACTGGTTCACCTTTTACTCTTTGTCATATCATTTTGATGTTCCCCTTCCCTTCCCTAGTTCAGACAAACATATATACAATATCCAGATTACCAAAATCAAATACAGTACCAACAGTGGCTAAACCATAGGGAAGATAAAGAAAAGGAAAAAAATTGAACTTACTGTGATTTCTACCAGAACAATTGTATAGACACATTTTCAGTACAGATGTGGGGTTATCTACATTAAGAAAATAAATATCCTAAATTATTAATCTATATAGTTATAAATTATTTACACTGCATATATATGTATATATATATACATATACTGTCTATATACACATTATATACGTGGGTGCATTGGCAGTAAATTATCTTTTTTCAGCTTTTATTTAACACATTCAAAAAGTGAATATTTGCTTCCTTTCTGCACATTCTATTCTTAAATTCAAGATGTCCCCTTGTTAATGAGGTGGGTTTTCTTTAGTCCAAATAGGTCAATATCACAACTGAGAGAAATTATGATGCACTAGTAAAATCCTAATTCTAACTGAAATTAGGATATCTAAAACTCTGAACAAATTTGTCATTCATGTCCCACCAAGAATGAATATGTAAAAGTGAATTTTACTGTTAAGAATGCAAATGATAATGTATATTCATTTTCATAGATTCAGGCAATCCTAATATATTTACCTAAACACACACACACACACACACACACACACACACACACACACACACACACACACCCCAGAGCAAACATACACCCTAGCAAAATAGAGGAATGTGATTTGTACTTTCTGATGTGGGTCAGCACTTATTTCAGGAGACACAGACAGATAAAGGGATAATCAGCATATCACAGGGAATCATAGTCTGAGGTTTATTGACCCTTCAGAGGAGAAGAGGCTTTACTGACATCTGTTTAGATCAAAATATCTTATTAGCTAAGAGGTCATCTCACTCTGCAAACACAGCATCCATCTAGAGTACATAATATTGCCTAGTTTTATCACCTACTCAGCTACAACACATACACGTCTATACATAGTTATTCAGAGCAATAAAATGAGAAAAAGGAAAAGTGAGTTCAAGCAGCAATCTTAAATCCTCACGTTAACTCATACTATTGCGATTTTTTTTTTCCAAAATGCTCACCCAAGCGACTTCTTAAAAATCCTTTTGCCCAAATCGTGTTTATATTTCATTTTTACTTGGTGATCTTTCAAAGAACACAAAGCCACCTGCCTGACAACCTTGTTACCAGTGTTTATGGTAAATATGGCTAGTGATCAATGTATACTTAGTTTACCATAATCATTTTCAAAATTATTCGTAGTTCAATGCTGAAGCTATGTACAGTTAATTGATCAGAGTTGGCTCACACTATTTAAGACCACCTTCAGGAACTGAATTGGAGTCTGAGAATAAATTATACATGCTCTAAGTGAAGTGTGCAAGTTCTTGTCAATTTAAAAATAACATTTCATATTTCAAGAACATGCGATAATAATTTTATCCTATTGAAGTATATTTTTATAACATTTACTAATTATCCTTTACTATTCCCCCAACTCTACTTCATGCCAGTCACTGTTTCAGTCCTAGAAACTTGAGGGTCAATCAGAATATGCCTTTGACCTGGAAAAAATCGGACTTACTAATGAGAGAAACAAAGAAGTGATTGTGAGGCAGTGGTATAGATATTACTATTGGTAATCATTTGGTGCTATATACCAATAATGGGCCCCTATTCCTGTCAAAGTTTCAAAATTGCATTAGGACCAGTATCAGATGCTTTGAACAGTTGACCCATACATTCTGTTAGACTTGTATTAGAATGAAAGAAAGAACAAAACAGTCAGGGGATCTCTAGGATGGGCATGGAGGGGAGAAAGACAGACAGACAGAGACAGAGAGAGGCAGAGACAGACAGAAAGACAGAGAGAGAGAATGTATGGTCAGAATTCCAGATAACCATGCTGCAGAATACACGAGTTTGAGCTTGTGAGTTTATATCCAATGTTACAGCTTAAGAAAAGTCACTTTATTTTAAACTCCCACTTCATGTGAAAATATTATTCTACCTTCTTTCTTCTGGAGAAGCAGCATTTTTCCAGTTGCTGAAAAATTACATTCTACAGCTTTTTCCCCCTCCAGTATTGACAAATGGTCAAATGGAAAAGGAGGTAAAAAAAAAAAATCAATGCAATTGTACAGTCTCATTACTAGGTCAACCATGCCTTGGCTGTGCGTGCTCAAGCTAGTTTCCCTGCTCTGAGTAAGGCTTTTAAAAGGTTGCTTGCTGACTGAACTGTCATTTCAAGAGGAGAAAAAATTAGCGTTTAAAATCTTTCTAAACCACCAAAAATACAAATAAAGTAAAAACGCATGAACCACATCTAGGATCCTATTTTTTAATTAAGACTAAAAGAAGCACAGAGCAATGATTGGCCATTTCCATTGAAATAAAAAATCACAAATATGTGCAGCTGGAAGGGTCCTTGGGGATTATGCATGTAAAAAAATCCCTTCTCTTTTTATTTTATAAAAATGGAAATTGGGACAGACAAGGGGTTGCCCAAGGTGACAAATCAAGCTAAACCCAGTCCCAAGAGAATGTGTCTAGAAGCACAGGCATTTGAACCTGCAGACCAAAGGTAAGAAGTTAATATGAATCCCAATTTGTTTTGGTTTTTTTTTGTGTGTGTGTGAAATAAACCTTTTTTTCACGTTAATGATTTTATCTAACTATACCATTGCTTGTGTTTATTTGGGGTGATCTCAGTGTTCACATACCTGTGGAGATAAAAATATCCATTTTTCACCCTTTCAAAAATCACCATATCCCAAATTTACTGTAGTCAACACTAGCTGCCCATTAGAATCACTTTGGGGAACTTGAAAAACAAAATCAATGTCCAGACTCCACCCCTCAGAAACTTTAAGTTAATTGTTCTGGGATGAGATTTGAGCATCTGTGTAATGAAAGGATCTGAGGTGATAGTACTGACCAATCAACATGATGGCCTGATTCTGTGTCACAATCAAGATTCATCTGTGTGCAAACTCTTCCCTTATTCATGGGTTACTTATGCTCCTAATTCATTCTTGTCCTTACATAGACTAAATATTTAACTGAGGTAAATGTATTTTATATATATAGATATAGATAGATAGATAGATAGATAGATAGATAGATAGATAGATAGATAGATATGATAGATAACATTGGTTGAGAGGAAGGAGGGGGACAAAAAGTAGAAAAGAAAAGAACCAAATATTTGTTAGGCCCTATTGCTTAAGGTTTAAATCTTGATACCTGCTCCTGTTATGTATTTATCAATAAGTGCATGTTAGAGTAATGAGAAAGACAATCACATGAAACTAAGACTGACTTGATCTAAGTAAATGAAGCCTTTATATGCATAGGGAAACACTGCTAAGCAGAGAGGCATCCCACTTATCATCAGTGATAAATGTTCATATTTGGGAGTCCGTGTTTGAATTACAGTAGAGGAGAAAGCAGGAGACTTTTCATTTCTGGGTGTGTATGTAATACCATGGCATTGACTACATGTCTTAGTCTCTCTTGTTTTCTACTGGACTATATTGTTCCTGGAAATGTGTACTGTTAATGACCCCCACATCTCCTTCCTTAGGGAGATTATCACGTTTTCTATGAGGATGGTCGGATATCCATTCTCTTCCTTTATTTCTCCTAAGTTCCCTAAAGTCACCCATTGATCAACTCATATCTATGGACATTGGTTTAGAGAAGGGTATAAAAAGTTCTGGAGACTTATGTCATAAAGTTGCTGGATTCTGCATCCTCATAACTAAAGTCATTTAATGAAATTTGACTCCAGTGAGAATAAGGTACCCCAAAAGTTTAAACATAATTGAAAGCAGATCCCAATGAGTCAGTCACCAAATCTCCAAGAGAGGAAAATGACAAAGACTCTGGATAAAATATGGGGAGATGTGAAAGAGAAGGCCAATGTCAGCCAATAGAGGAATGTATGTCACACACACACACACACACACACACACACACACACACACACACGTTACACTCATAATACTTTTCAGGAAATCATAATACCTGGAATTTGGAGAATCTTAGCCAGCTTTATAAAACCCAATTGTCTGAATTTGTCTCCTGTAGTTGTTAATTTATTTATAATGTAACTGCTTCACGCTACCATCTGTTTTGTTCTGTTTGGTTTTTCTTTAATTTTTTTGTCATTGCTGTATGATTTATTTTACCTCTCTAAGCACTTATATGAAAACACACACACACACCACCACCACCACCACCACAATCACCATCATCACATCACACAAACACATAATCCCCTCAACCCCAAAAGCTTTGCTTTCTGCTGTGTGATTCTACTCTCCAAAGAAAGATCAGCCCTTCTAAATCTAGTCCCCTTTGGTCCTAAGGGAGTCAGTCTATAGCACAAATTTTGAGATAGCCTGATGGTTTGCCTTGAAGTACAGGACTGATGTTTTCTTTGTAGGACAGGAGATGAACCAGGATGTTTACGTTATAGAAAATAAGAGGAACTGGGAACTATTAAGAGCAGGAGTCACATATAATAACATTTTTATATGACCTGAAAGCTTCATTTCTTTTCCAAATTTCCTATCAGCATGAACCTTAGGCAACCTCATTTTTCTCATTACTGATCTTACCTCAATGAATGCACAAGGATGCACAAGAAAGGGCCAGCCTGCTAATCTGTGCGATACTGGGCCACTTCTTGAAGCTGTGGCTCTTGACCTTAGGGTATATTACTATCATTTGAAAGGGCAATAGTAATAACTCAGCTCCCTTCCAGGAATATTAAATCTATATATTTAGGGCAAAACTTAACGTGAAAAATTTTAAGCTATCATGTGACACATAACCCTGTATCATTTTGGTGAAGCTGCACAATTTCATATAAATATTTAAACATTCTGATGCTATCACAAAATCTGGAGCAGCCACACTTCCTCACTTGGCCCCTAACAAGCATAAGACAACTTCCTCTCACAACCCCACCCCCCCACACACACACACTCACACCTACCCACACATTCAGATTTTGTGGCCAGAGGATCATCTTTAATCCTCAAGTTAAGTCTTTCTCAAAAAGTCACGACCTTCCTTTCCAAGTTATTTTTAACTATAAAATAGAATACTGGCTTAATATGAGCAGACATCTTACCTTCACAAGCGTCTAGCAGAGAGAAAGCTGATTTTATAGATATTAAGAAGGGAAGAAAAAAAGGAGGGAGGAATGGGAAGGAGGCAAGCAGGCAGGCAAGAAAAGAAAGAAGGTAAGAGGGAGGAAGCACAGTAATAAAAGAAAGCAGATGCTCCCAGGAGGAAAAAAATTAGAATATTTCCTAAAACTCCCCCCCCTACCCCAAAACTATAAAATACTTTATTCCCACACAAGTCTTCTACCTTAAGAACAGAATATGGTTTGGGGAGACAACTGTGTATGTATATAAATATCAACATTCTTACATTATTTTATAATGTAGAAATGAGTTCTTTATATAATGGACTTTACATAGTTCAGAGTCATTTCTAAACATTTGAAATTTGATCTTCATTAATGTCCACCACAGTATAGGCTTTCTTTTTTATTATTTCATATATTCTGCATGTATTTTAGGACAAGCCACTCGTCTTTAACATGCATTTGGAAAACTTTAGCTAATAGTTAAGTAAGATAACTTTGGGATGGCAGGGTTAGAGTACAGAAGTGTTTGGATGACTTTGAGTCTGAATTATAGTGATAAGTGTTCTGAGAATAGACACATAAAAACTCAAGCTAAGGTGCATGTGATTTATCTTACGTATCCAAAGACTCAGAGAGGATTTTGATCTTGTTACCTATTCATTCACCATAGTAGAAATAGTCATCACACTGACATGTCTCTCTACAGGAATGAATAATAGGCATTGTTTTGCAACAGAGTGGTATCTACAGTGCATGGGAGTGTACAATGAAACGGGAGCATTCTCACCGGGTAAACGGGAAACAAAGCAGGGACCACTTTCATATATTTGTATATCGAAAGGGAACAAAATGGGGATTATCCTGAAAGGTCCTAGCTCTACTTCAAGAACGCATATCTATCCAAGATAGCATTGTGATTGTGTGGAAGTATTTTCACTTGGCGAGAGAGCAGGCTTGTGGAATATGGAAAAGCAGCTCTATTCATTGTTCCTTATGAAGAATTGTTCTGCTAACATTCTTTCCTCTTTCTCCTTGCTGTCTAGCTCTGAAATCCCCTTATCCTTTGCTGATAGACAGACACAAATTGAATTACCAAACCAATAAAAGATATGTTTTCTTTTTTTTTTTTTTTTAAGGTAGACCTCAACAAGCCTGTGTCATTAAACACTGTCTGCCCACTGCCATCTTGTGGACAGAATGCTACCAAGCAGTTCTTCACTGGCCAGATCAAAGACATAAAGCTTGCTCATTCTTCCTAGGCATCAGAGCAGAGGTAGAAATAGGAGTCACCAACATTAAAAATAAACTATGCAACCCGCTTTGGCTAGTCTGCTCTAACACAGCATCACCACATTAGTCGATAGAACTGATTGTGTGTGTGTGTGTGTGTGTGTGTATAATTTATATATATAATTTATATTATGCACAATATACACAATATATAATTCATATATAATGTATATTCATATATCTCATGTATGTATGTATATGTCATGCACAAATATGTATATATTCGTAGATATTTTGCATATCATTCCTCATATATATTCATATATACTTCTCTTATCCTTTGGTTTTTCATATATATATACATATATATGAAAGATTTTAATGGATTAAACAAGGATTTATTATTTATTACAAAACAGATAGATTTTAATATATTAAATAAAAATTAATCTTTGATTATAAAACAGCACATACTTAACAAGTCATCTAATAGCACTCTACTATGATAAAATAAGATTGATATTGTAACAGAGAGTATCACTGTTTTTAATTCTTGGAGGAGAGATAAACAAGAAGGAAGGAAGGAAGGAAGGAAGGGAGGAAGGGAGGAAGGGAGGAAGGGAGGAAGGGAGGAAGGGAGGAAGGGAGGAAGGGAGGGAGGGAGGGAGGGAGGGAGGGAGGGAGGGAGGGAGGGAGGAGAAAGATGCCAAATACTGTCAAAAATGATATTCCAGATCATTCTGTGGTAGAGGAGAGGCAACTTGCTAACAATTAAAACTCAGGTTATGTGTAAGTTATTACTGTGAAGTAATAATTTCACAGAATTACTGTGAATCACCATCTAGGTCAAAAAGAAACTGGAATGGATAGCATTCTTAACTTTTTTCTGAGCCTTTATATTATGTGAATATTAGTTGGCTGCATGTTGAATATGAGTCCGCTTTACACATGACATTCTATATTTAATCTAGTTGCTTTTTCAGGGTTCACTCTACATAAATTACTGCCTAGGTATAGGCTATGCTTGCAAAAAGTAATAGCCTCAAAAGAAGGAATAGCTCCTGTGGGTAGATACAAGAATGGGGAGTTAGAGACAGGAAAGTAAGAGATGTGGCATGCACAAATGCTGAGTTAAAATTTGAATCGGATGAATACCAGGTAAACTTTGAAAGTAGTTATGTGTATTTTCCATGGCTCTCGTTTTCATTTCTTACCAAAACTTACTATGACAAATATCTTGTTTAGCTAATAATATTAAAGTTAAAATCTCTATTGCTATCTTAAAAAAGGATTTCTTAAGTCAATGTAGGGCTAACAGTGTTAAGTGGCACAGGAAAAGTACTTTTGGTAGAATTTCAGGGTAAATAGAAACATGCTTTTGAGGTAAGAAAAATTGTATTTTCCAAGCTGTGATTAAAATTTATAACTGATGGAGGAAATCCTGTGTTTACAAGACTGTCCTTGCTTTGTTTTTCACCTGGAGATTTAGAAAATATGACACAACATATCTAGCATGTCACAAATAATTACTACCCTGGTGAATTGCTAATGAATAAACTTGAGCTCTGAAAACATATTTCAAATAAAACTCAAAAATATATCACATCCTCAAAAATGGGTCTCCTAAATCAATGCACACATACACATGTATGCAGAATGGAAAATGAATCTACACACAGCTTACACATTTCCGTCAGTGCTGAGGAGGCCCACACTCTTAAGGGTCACAGAAGTTATTAGTGCAGAGGCAGAAAATGCAGTATACGGAGAAAACCAGCTTTTGTTTAGGTGAATGGAAGGGGAGTTGGAACTGGAGGAAGGAGAAGAACAAGAATCATTTCTCATGGATGGGCTCTGCTGGTATCTGAGTGAGTGTTAGGCACCATGTAGCCCATAGAGGAAAAATTCTATCAGATATAAAAATTAGTTGAAATTTAATATAGCAGGTGAAAAAGAAGATTTAGAGATTCAGGGAGTGCATATTAAATAAGAAGTAGAACTAGTGAGTTTCTTCTTAAGGTTACTTTAAGAAATATAATTTATTTAAAGATATTTTTATAAACAAAACACTTACAATGCCTCGAAATAATCGAGATAAGAAATAAGCCAATGAATAAATAACACAACCCAAGATGTGTGTGTGTGTGTGTGTGTGTGTGTGTGTGTGTGTGTGTGTGTTCTGGAGCTTTAATTTATTTGGGGGGGGGTGATTAATTGGAGATAAGAGTCTCACTGACTTTACTGCCCAACCTGACTTCGAACCACAATCCTCAGCACTCATCCTCCTAGGAATTTCAGGTGTGAGCCAACAACATCTAGGATGCTTTCAAGGTTTAAAAGTTGAGGATCCCTTTGGATTGTGTCTCTTTTCATAGCTGCTCCCAACTTGTTAGTTAAATAATATGCAAGGCAATGCCTTTAGATTACTTCCTCATCAACAACAACAACACAAAAAACAAAAACCCTGGATGCTATTGTGTAACGAAGTACTATGCAGGACAACTATCTAAGCTAGACACACAATTTTAAGCTTTAGAGGAGCCAGATTAAAAATAAATCAGTATAAAATCATTGTGACGTTTGACATTCTTTTTCTCGAAAAAAGTTATTTAGTTCTATGATGTTTCACTGATGCCATGTCTTGGTTTGAAGTGGTCACATTTCAAATATTGATCTTCTTATATCTATGGGGTGACATCAAAAGCCTTAGATGTTCAATTACCTTATAGAAAACAGAACGGTATTTGCATGTAGCCTTTGTATATTCTGCCAAAAATTACACAAAAGTTCCTCTTAATATGCACTATAAATGTCATGTAAATATTTACAATTCTGTACAGGGAATGATTACAATAGTTATGTGTGTTTAGGTACATCAGAGTCATGATTATGAATATTTTTTTGATCTATGATTGATAAGATCTATGCATGTGGAATCTGCAGATACAACCCAACTTTCTTCAACAAGCACACAAGGCTGTGGACCACAATAACAATACAGCATGGTACTGAAGTCATGATTCTCAAAGTTTATTTAACCAGCATTGTCCAATAACCTG
Organism: Perognathus longimembris pacificus; assembly: GCF_023159225.1. Classification (NCBI taxonomy): domain Eukaryota; kingdom Metazoa; phylum Chordata; class Mammalia; order Rodentia; family Heteromyidae; genus Perognathus; species Perognathus longimembris. The sequence goes on from NC_063170.1 coordinate 16,107,584, forward strand.
TTAGGAGCTAAACTGGTTCCTTCATCCTCCAAGACTAAAGAAGTAAGGAGAAGGGGCAAATGTAGGAATTTCTCTTAACAAATGCCCCCAGGTCATTCTGATGTGCATAACATTTTGAAAAACACACTACAGGCAAGCTTTGTGAAAGACAAGATAGCCATGGCTGTTCAGTGGCAGCCTCATCTAGGATCCAGTTGGAAATGTAATTTCAAACTCCAGTTGCACTTAATTTCACTGGCTATTTTCCCAAGAAGTCTGATATGCACACAATGGTTTAGATAAGAGGTTCTCTAATCTGATAAAACACACTTCTTTCTTTCTAATTTTGGAGTTTGAACTGGCTCTTTTGGGGATGGAGTCACAGGGATCTCTGTCCCATGACGGGTTCATCATGTTTTCTGGATCTTAGCCTCATGAATAAGTAGGATTAAAGGAGTATGTCAACTGCACATCCTGACTGAATATTTTGGCAATCTGGAAGATATTACTAAAGAAAAAAAAAGTGCTAGATTAGGCTTTTCATTCATGTTGTACTGTTTCTTCATTTATGTTGTAGCTGTTTATAACTCACAGATCATTATGAGGTTAAATGAAAATTGAGAACCAGCGTTCTAGAATTACTACTTATCAAAATATTTCCACTGTAACGGTACACCTCAATAGGTTGATTGGATTATTCTTTTGAAAAATTTCAAGTGTATGACAAATTGGTAAGAGATTTTTAGTGGCACTTGGGTACCTGGCATTCATATTCTACTATCAAAGTTGAGACCCACTTGCTTTATGCTAGAATCGTCTATCGGGCCATTAATCTGCTTACAGATTGCAGTTGTAATCATTTTTAAATTGAGTTGCAAGAGTACTTTATAATGCTAGATTCAATTCTATTTCAGACATACTTTTCTGAATCTATTGTTGCATTACCATTTTCTAAATTAAGCTTCTCAGAGAGAAAACCTTATTGATTTTGATACAGTCAGTTTTTGTTTTTTTTCATTTAAAGAATATGTTCAGAGGTTTGGGTGGCTCTGGTAAATGGCTTTTGTATTTGCCTAGCAAGTTCATGGTGATGAGTTCAAACCCCAATATCACCATAAAAGGAAAAGGAACTCTACCTAGTGCTTTTTGTGGTCAATATAAGGAAGTATTCCTCACCACAATATTGGAAACTCATTATATCATTATCCAAAATTAATGTTTATACATATGACCTCTAAAGTGTTTCCTATGAAATAAATGAGTATCAGTATTTATTTTTGTATATGTTTATCCACTCCTTTCAAAGATACCTCTTTAGAAAGATATACAAATAATTTGTATTTAAGTTCTTTAGTACTTACAATGTTAATCATCCACAAATATGTAAGTGTATTTCTAAGGTATTATTACTTAATTGTAATTAGTGCTAATAACACAATGTTTGGATTGCATAAAATTTTAATTTATTTTCTTTAGTCTTGCTATAAGATAGATTAAGTCATTTTCACTGTGGGCTATGGATGTATAGTGCTATGTTATTTATCTTGCATTTTCAAGGCTCAGGTTTTTAATCACAAGCATTGAAAAAGAAGTGAGTGAATTATGTTTTACCTATTAAGATTTATTTAATTTCCATGTAAATGTTGAACCTGTCTGCTGATTTTTGAAGTTAGTAGAGAGAAAGTGATCAATATTAACTGTTATTTAAAATACTGTTTCTGTTTAGATATTTTGAGAACGTATCCTTCTATCATTCTCTTCTATTTCATTTCATTTCTGCTTCATTGTTGTACTTTTTAAAACACCTTTTTCCCCCATTTTACTCCTTTTTGACAATTATCTAAGTGACATTAGTCTTTTCAAGATAAGCCTCTAAAATTTGACAGGACTCTTCAGGGGAGCTGTGGGTCTTTACATATGAAAACCTATTTCAGATAATTTGCATATTATAGTAATAAACTGCTTTCACATTTAGGTTATCCATGGGCTGCTCATTGTTTTCATGACCTGATATTCTCCCCAGGTGTCTCATATCCTGCCCTCTTCTTTTGAGATTTTCTATCCATTTAACATCCTCAGACTTGGTCAACTTGGTTTAGGACCATACAAGGCCTTATCATCATCGTCACTGGGACCATTCTTAACTTAGTTAATATGTCTTTGCAAAGGCTCAAAACAGCATGCACATTTCCTCAATTGCTACAACCTCACCCACTGGGGACCACAAACAGAGAACAAGCCGACTCTGATGCCCCCTACAACTTCCATAGTAGCATCATTTACTGCAAGATTAATGAGAGAAGCTGAGACAGCCAGAAGTGGGAAGAAAGCCATAGATCTGGGGTTTAGGAAACTTTCTAGGCTACTTAAATAGAGCGACTTCAACTTAACTACTAATATCAGCACTTCTTGGATAACTCTGTGACTTTTATTTACTTTATTTATGCTCTTTAGATTCATTGCTCACTGTCAGTGAGCTTTATAAATCTCCAAATGAGATATTAATGTTGCTGAATAAAAACCATAAAACAAAGAAACTTTCTTTCAATGTTTAAATGTACTTTTATATAAATAATCAGATTGTTTATTCTCAGATTCATTGGAATGGGGATACAATTTTATTATTCAGCATTTCAGATAGAGTGATTCTAAAAAATAAATGTTTACATTTTTAAATATTTCTCAAAAATCATAATAAAATGACACTGCAAAGTATATAGTTATGAACTATCCAGTATAAACAATCAAAAAGATAAAAAATAATGAACCAAAATAATAAAACACATAACTCAACAACAACAAAACTACAAACAACATCAGTAAAAATCCTTCAGTGCTTTATTTTATACTTATTTTACACTTAGGCTTCTCAAGTGTGATCTATTCTCATAGTAATAGTTTGCTGTTGTTAAATTATGTGTATAATATGTTGTATATACAAAAACCAATATAAATATATTGCAATCATTCTAATGATAAAAACTAGATATTTGTATTGCATAAAAACATGCTCAGTCATTTCTTGGGGTAAAGAGCATTCCCTGTGGCCTGAAGATTCGATCATATTTGACAACATTTTATCTATGTCTTAACAATATATAGGGGAAATTAAATAAAATTCACACCTGGGGAAAGGGAAAGAACATGGAATCTCACTTGAGAGGCATGAGTGTACGTCTGTAAGTCATCTACCCTTAGTGTTCAAGCTCTGATGTTCAGAGTGGAAGAGAAAGAAGCTGGCCTAATTCAATCTCTGCGTGTTCATAATAATCCTATGAGAGAGGATGACAATGGGATTTGAAAGTATTGGATCACTTTTAGAGCTCATTTGATTTTAGAACCACTTTTTATCTCTAGTACAACAATGACTAAATCAGGCCCTATCCTTTATCAAAAGTTCAGAGTAACATGGACTAAGTACTCATAATATTTCAATAACCTAAGATGCTTTTGGTGGTTTTATGAAGTTCATTGTATTTTAATGATATAATTGTGATTATTTCTTTTCTATTCATATGTATCTCTCACAGGGATAATGTAAGTGGGGTTTCACTTTTAAACTATGTAAGAAATTAGAAAATAATCAGAAGCAAGTATGTGGGCAATCACAGTGGTGGAGGAAAAAGCAAGGAGGATGAAACACTAGACAAAGAAACATATCACATAATGGGAAAGAGGCCATATTGCTGGAAGTATATTTGTGTGTTCTTGGGCACACAAAACCATGTACATGGGTACATCCACCCATACACAAACATATTTAATGTGGAACCAAAATATATACATAGCTGTGTGTTTTATGGAGCTTAAACAAAATCTTGTTTTCTAAAAGGAAAATAGAAAGGCAAACATTCATTGAGTCATAGAGATTCTCCAACATAGGCACATTGCTTTGTCGGTCAAATAGTAATAAGTACACATTTTGCAAAATCAAACATATACTTTGGAATTGGCTCCCTTCAGGAAGGAAGCACCAAAAGGGATGAAAAAGGCACAAGAAATAGTTTAATATAAGGATGAAGAAGCCCTCATATGATAATTTATGTTAGTCCTTTTGCTGTGGTCAAAAGAAACTACCACATTATTTCATACAGTGGAATAATATACTGTGGTCAAGTTTGGTAGGATCACATTTACCAACCAAATCAGGTAGAACTGTTAGTGTCTATGTCGGAGTAAGAAGTGGTGTTTCAAGAACTAATATAGGGCTTGGATATAGCTCAGTGGCAAAGGGCTTGCATAGCTTGTGCAACACACTGGGTTCAATCCCCAGTACCAAGAAAACAAAACAAAACAAAAAGCAAACTTAGAGTGGTAATGAGGGTGGGAAATACAGGTGAATTGGAAATATCTAGAAAACAAACTGTTAGGCACAGGAGTACCATTCACTACAGGCATAAATTAGACTTGATAATACCCCACCATAAAACTCTTTCCCAACCAAGACAATCTTTTAGCATATTTACACTATAAATTATACCAAAGACTTATGCAAAACGATTCCCATGCTGTCTCAGAGATAGTTTAACATCTTGGAACTACAAAATAAAAGACTTTTTACTTGTAAATTTCTAATCTTTGCAAAAAGGAAGAAATGAGAAACTTATGAGCACTTTGAAAAGAAAGACTTGGGTTTTGTTGTGTCTGTCTTATTTTTTGACACTGTGTCTTTTAGGCACCAACACAAAAATTATGTCTTACATAATGTAGGTATTCTGTTAGTTCAGTCAAATTAGATTAATTGTAATACACAAAAATTGTCACTGAAGTTCTCAGCTTCTGCTTCTAATATTATGTGAATACATTTTATTTCCTAACATTATGAAACAGCCAAGTGTATAATAAATTACTTACCTAAGCCCTTTGAGGATTTTTGCATAATTTACCAAAACAAATTGATTTTAGCAGAAAAGCTGCTAATTTACATGGGTAGGAACTGTTTTCCTTGGTGTGATGAATTTAATTTCAATTTCCCTGTTTGCATGAATTCACTCCAGTGATTCATCACTGTTAGATTAAACTACAACTATGTTTTACTTCAGTAGGCCCCTAACATTTCATATACATATATACATATGTATGTATATATATGAAAATAAATTAACCTCATTGTGTGACTATATATTACATGTAATACATGATTGTCAAGGTATCTTTCATAGAAGAAATAACTTTAATGTAAAACAATTGAAGTAAGAATTTAAAACAGGAACAAATTAGTTTTGAACCTTCAGTCAATATTTTCAGGGTTTAAAAAACCTTTTCAAAAGGAGAGTTACATGACTAGGGTGTTGAATATGTGCCAAATGATGCCTTGGTTGTTTGGCATTTATTTTCTTGCTTGTCTTTCATATCTTTACTCAGAGGGATTACTAGATAAGTAAATAAAGACAATACTGGTAATTGTAAAGAATCAATATTTCCCATCATTGCTGAGGTTCAGAATATAGACCCAGTTCAGTTGTATAATTTGGATGTTGTAGATCTCACAAAGTGATCATTCATTTGATGACTCTATCAGCCAGCTTCTCAAGTGTTTAATAAGCTGGAGAACAACCCCAAGCCCTCTCAGGTGGTATCAGCAAGTCTCAGTTTCTTTCTAACTTGGAGATGGCAGCTCTCCATTCCTTACCATATGAGTTACTTCATAAGCAGCCTAAATGTCCCCATAACACGTTAATTTGCTTGGGCCAGAATATTCTGAGAAAATGTAAAGTGAGCCAGCTATCGAGAGAACACCAAGACAGAGATTTCATAGAGTCTTTCATAACCTCTGAAAGTATCCAATGACTTCTACTTCATCTTGTAGGCCATTCTGTCCAATGATTGTGCAATGGAGGTAGAAAGTCTACAAAATTGTGACTCTTTGCAGGCAGACAGTCTCAAGGAAGCTGACTACCACAAATACCAAGTACATACACTCTAACCACAAAACTAAAGTGTCAGAAAGCTGAGAAAATAGTATGGAAAAAGGCACGTCTCTAAAACTGCCAGTCTTTGATGATTTAGAAATAAAAGTTACTCTCTCAGAAGGTTTAATCAGAGCACTAGCTTAACGCCAGAGTCAAAATGTGAGACAATATTTAACGTTTACTCTAGGAGAAACTCCTTACACTCTAAAAGACTGAAGTTTACCAGAGGCTATGTTGGAAACTCTTTATAAAAGTGGTCTATATCTTGATCAATTTGATAAGCAAGTAGGGCATACGTACATAATTCTGGTGGTGACAGGAGTGAGCCTTTCTGACTGTTCTATCCACTGGTGGGTGGAGATTACTTTAAAGTTTAGTTAATGTAAGAGTGGACAGAAATGGCTTGATTGCAATGGAGGTTGAGGCAGATGATGCTGTTTGGAGTTCATTGACCACACAATGCCAACTTCAGCTCTTCCTGAACTTTCCTTCAGTTCTTAGAGTTTTCTGTGATGTCCAAACTATGTGTTGCAGGTGTCACTTCCAGATTGCATCAGGAAAGTAAGGCTGCTGAACAATATAACTCACTTCTTATTCTATGTTAATTTCCAGGAATAACAACCACACATATAATAAGAGCAGCTCAGTAATGGCACATCTCTATTCTGTAGGAGACGTAAGCCATGACACTGGAATCCTTTAATGCCTCAGACCATACATTTAGTGAGTGGGGTGGTGACAAAAGGAAAGCTCAAGCATATAATCAAGCATAATTTCCCCAATCCTACATGCTCGGTGTACAACAAATTTCAGTGCCTGCCTTTGAGGAGAGTTCAGTTGTTGAATAGAGAGACTATTCCACAATTAATAGTGTCTAAAATGTATGATCTGAGAATTCCTAGACCAGATTCAGCTCTAGAATAAAGACAAAAAGCATGCTACCACTATTCATCATACTCCAATATGGTCAGTCTTTATGAAGGTCCTTCCCAAGGTCCATATGTTAAAGTTTTGACCCTGGGCTGGTGAAATAGGAGGCAGTGGAGGCTTTACAAGGTAGAGTGTAACTTAGTGGTAAGGAAGTCTTTACATCACTTTGGGTATTTCTCCCTTGGGGCTATTAGGACAAAGCCCCTTGCAGTAACTCCTTGCTTGCCGGGCATAAGGTAAACAAGCTGTCATTGTCATGTGCTCCTACCACAATGTGCTGCTTTGCAATAAGCTTAAATCCATGGGGCTAATGGACCATTCACTAATATCTCTAGATGTGTGAGCCAAAAGGAAACATAAAAAAAAAACTTTATACATTAATTTTAGCAAGTGTTTCATTATAGTGACAGAAGCCTGACTAATATAGACCTCTTCCTTATTTCCAAACATACAGCAAGCTACTGATGGCCAAATGAGTAAAAGAAGTTCAGGATTTGTTATTGATGATTGGATATTAATAGAGGTAAATTTGGATTGATATTTGTTATCATCAGAGATTGGTTATTGGCTATTATTGAAGGTAAATTTGGCTTGATATTTGATATCATCAGAGATGCTTGGAAAAGAAGAGTGAAGGCTATAATGTTTTAATAGATAGGGAATTATACATGGGCAGAAGGATGGAATTAGTAAGCAAAGCTGAAATCATTTATTCATGAAGGCAAACAGGTAAGGAATGTCCTACAGGATCCAGACAACAGACTCAATTCTTGAAATTAATTTGTATGTTGCAGGCTGAAAATGTTGAAACATATTCAAAGGAAGCCAAATAATGAAACAGAAATCTGAAACTAATGATTAGCCTTCATGATTAAAAGAGGAGTACATCTTTAAATGAATTATAAACAAAGACATAACATCTTATAATGACAGGCTAAATAATTAATATTTCTCTTTCAGGTGACCCTCATCAACTCTGTATAGCATCATTTCATAATGATCTTTACTGATGAGAAAAAGACTGGGTAAGTATGAGCTAAAAGGTTAGAAATGTTTCAAATTACCACCAACTATTTAAAACATGTAAGGTCAAAAGCACATTTCTTTACTCTGTCCTATAATTGGAATTCATCTTTGATCCTTTTGAAAATATTGTCCAATGAATAGTTGAACATTTCCCTGAAGCCATATCTAATGTAATCTTATCAATAATGTCTTAGACACATAGCAATAAAAATATTCTTCACAGGAAATTTAAATTGGCAGCATCTATCACAGGCCTACTAAATTTCAAAGGTATTGAGAGAATGGCCATAAAGAATGAAAAATAGTGAGTTCCATTTGATGAAGAAATCACAATTTGTCTGGTTGTGGAAGAAATGAGCATAGAACTCTGAAGGAAATTAATGACCATGGCTATATTAAGTGATTGAAGAATTCATAAAGAATGAACAAAATTATGTCTGAGGAAATCAGGGAGGATTTCATAGAAAGAGATGTTTATTGAAAATATGACTAAAACTTCAAGAAGCACGAAAGACATGTTTGACAATTTTCCATTACTATAACAAATATCTGGGATAATTAACTTCTATAGATCAAGGTTTGTTTTGTTCATGATTTGAGAAGGCTCAATCTTTTGTGGGATTCTGGGGAGGCAATGTCCAATGGTAGGGAAAAAAGCCATTCACCTCATGGCTGTGTGTCAAAGAGAAAGGGACTGACCTTGATTCCAGAATACCCAGGTATCCAACACCTCTCAACATCTCCCCCGACTCCTGCTTACCAATGTTGGACCTTAAATTCAACTTAGCTTATTTATTCAAAATGAACACCTTACCACTTGGGCCACAGCTCTACTTCCTCCACCACCTCTCAATATTCCCCTGAGATGGGAAAAACAATTCCTTAACACATGGACTTTCGAGGAGACAAAGGGTATCTCAATCACTGGTTATTGCATATGCACTGGGTAAGGGATAGAAAAGGGCAACTATTCAGAATGGGTTTGGAATAAAGTGCCAATAAGTCATAGAGAGTAGCAGCTTTGAGAAGAAGCTAAAGGAAACTGACACTATCCTGGTGGGATCTATCTGTGGGCTAAGACATTGTAATTCGCACAGGCAGAAGGTTAAAAAGGTTTATCCTAAGCATTTTTGAGTCACTAAGTGTACAATCTCAACTAATTTGCACTGCCTAGAAAAAGCATAACACTTCCACATCCTTAACTATATCACTCTTGGACAGGCACCCAAGCAGAGATGGTAAAACATCATCATCTGCTCTCCACTGTCATCTTCAACTGAAGCTACACAGAAGACATGGAATATGCCAGCCATGACACAGTTATATCGGTATGCATTGCATTTTGCACTAGAAAGAAGTTGCATTCTTAGTAGTACTTTTTGATACATATCTCTAAACATGAAGTTAGTAGAAACAGTTATTGAGGTTAAAAAAATCCTACCTAAAATAATTTACCAATCCTATCACTTTTATTAGGATATATGGTGAGATGGATACTGAAGAATATGTTTATGTGGCTTTGGTTTTATAAAGAAAAAAAATTGCATATTCTTTCTCAATTAACTATTATACTGACATACTTAATTAAAACTATAAAGGGCACTGACAATATTTCATTTTCGTAATGAACAAGGAGACTTATTATACAGTTCAGAATGTCTATTTAATTTTCCTGACTGTTTTTTTTTAACTGTTCAAACTGTGTTCCTTCCATGAATGTTGTCAATTAGGATGAAAAGAAGGAAAATTAAAGTTGCTCTTGAAAATGCTCTTGTGTTTGCTTGTAGAATCTGTCAACATTCAGAAAGTTGTGATTTGCATATTTTGTGTGTAATTAAACTTAGGAGAACGAAAGCACGATAGCCCTCTTGTCAGCTTCATTTTATTATGGGGGACTCATGTCTTCAGAATGGGTTTCTCCTTCAACACTGTTAAACTTACTATTTTTTCCCTAGAAAAACACTTTATAAAGTCTTTTAATGTCGACTGTATACATTTAAATGTATTTATGGGCATATTTAATGGTTGAGTTATGGAACAAATAGTGCTGACATAAACATGGCATAGCTACGTGGTTTTGGAAGCCTGACTTTGAATCACAGACCTTTTGTTCTACTTTTGAAAGGTTCCAATGAACTACAGTGATACCATAAATAAAATCAAAGTAATGGCACATAGCTCAGTGACTCAAAAAACAAATGGTGAACACAAATCAGCATATATATATGCTTATTTATTATATATGATAAAATATAGTAATGGCACATATTCTATTGACTCAAACAACAAATGGAGAACACAAATAGTTATGTGTATATGCATTATATTTGTGTACTTTGTAAACCATTATACTTTAAATAAGTATGATCATAGTTTTTGTAATCTCCTTAAAGACAAGAGGAAAAAATAATGGCCACTGTCTAAAACAGGTTTACAAGTCTACGGAAGAAGAAAAATATGTGCCAAAATTCAAGTAGAATGAAATATGTACTATAATGGAGAATAAAGCTGGTATATAAATATGACAAATACCCATATAGGTCATTTGGTTTTCTACGAGTCCTTCTTAGATTAAGACTATTGGGCATAGATCCAGGGCAGAAATGCTTTAATATAGTTAACATTTGAACCCAATCTTAAATGGAATATTAAAATTTAACATTTCCAGAAAAAATATATTTATCAAATGTATTACTTGACTTCATAAGCAGCCAGGCTCCACACATAAATTTCTGTCTGAATCACTGTAAATGGTCAATTGCCAAACATTTTCAATGAACTCCACTAAGAAAGGAATGTATTTGAGTATCTGTAGATTTTTCTTCCTTTCTCTGGCCTTAAGCTTCTCTATTTTATTTTTATATGAATTTTACCACCCCATGACCCATTTTAAAGAACTATTTATTAATTAGTTAATGTATTTATTGTGGCATTGATGTTGAACTGAAAGATTCATTTGAGCTAAGTAAGTGTTCTATCACTTGAGCTCCAACACCTGCATACTAGACTTGAATAATATTTGGAAAAAAATAAGTTAGAAGAAGCAATACACATTTGTTTACCTCCCCTAATAAAAATATTTTGCACTTCCCTAATCAATATCCTCCAACAAAGTGGTACATCAGTTTTAATTGATGATCATATATTGATATGTCATTACAGCATCCAAAGGTCATCTTATACACTAGAATTCATTGTTGGTGTTGTAAATTATCTGGTGTTGTCCGTTTATTATGTCTGTAATTTTTGATTTTCAATATTTTGGTGTGTTTTTGTTTTAAACTAATCGTTCTAATGGGAATGTGGTGGTATTAAGTGTCAGTGTTAAGCTGAACGTTCCTGATAATGTGGTGTGGGACTCTCATCCTATGTTTATTGCACTGCATATCCTCTTTGTTGTAGTAGCTATATACATAGTGTGCCTATTTATCAACTGTGGTTTTTGTTTTCCTATGGTTGATAAATTTATTGACTGTTGTGATTGCAGCTGTTAGCTACATTTTTATTCAAATATCATATATTTATCCTAAAATATTGCTTATCCTTTCATTATCATTACAGTGTATTTTACGAAAGGTAGAGACTTGTCTTTTCTTTTCAGCATTGGAGTTTGAACTCACAGCCTCATTCTTGCCAAGCTAGCATACCACCACTTGATCTATGTTTCTAACCTTTTTCCTTTTTGCGTTGTTTCTAAACGTTTTAACCTTTTTGTTTCCTACATAGAGTCTCATATGCTTTATCCCAGGATAGACTCTGTCTATAATCTTCCCTACCACTGACTTCCAAATAGCTTGGATTTATAGGCAAAAGCACCAGAAACTTCTCATCTATATTTCCCATTTTCTTTCATCCATCATGTTTTAGTGTTATTTATAAAACTATTATGAGATTCAAAGATATCTAGATTATCTCCTATGTTTTATCTACTATTTTCCTAGTTTTGGATCATATATTTAGAGATTTTGAACTTTTTTCAAGGGTATGTGTTCTATATATTCCTTTTATAAATTTTTAAGTGTTTAGTTTTTTGATATCATTTGTTCAAAATAGTGTCTTCTCATTGTAACACGTTGATGTCTTGTGAAAGATTCATTGGTCTCTTTCTAGTCATTATCATATTTTCTTGATCTCTTTGTCTATCTTTTTCCATACCACAGGAATGCAACTACAATAGCTTTTCATCATGTAGTAAGTGCTAGCGGTACCAGTTTTCTAACGTGTCTGTTAGGATCTTGATTTTTCTAAATCTTTTATCTCCCATACAAATCTAGAATCATCTTGTAAATATTCGCAAAAGAAATGCTGTAACCTGTACTGGTATTACAGGGCAAATAAAAAGAACCATTTTCTGGAAAACATGGACCCTTCCTAAGTGATGATCCATTCTTTGCATTTCATCTCTAAAAAGTTTCTTCTGAGGCCAGACCTTTGTAAGAAAAGAAAATGTTGTTTGTTTCACCATAATATCTTTCATCCAGACTCATGTGGGAACTTTGTTCAACAGTAACATTGGTAACTTGATTAAGCTCCTAGAGATTCTCCTGGGTATTTTTGACCATATATGTCCCTACTACACTTCCAACAATTCAATTACATTTCAGATGTTCCTTCTCTAACACTGACTTTCAAGGCCGGTGATTTCTGAATTTCTGTATCTGTTTGTCTCTGTCTGCAATTTGGATGGTGTGAGAAGGGAGGGCATGTTACAATCACTTCACTTTTCTCACAGAGTAGCAACTGTGTTGAGTTCACAGTTCGGTCAACTTTTTGGTTAGATTTGGGATAGGGTGTGGAGATCTAGGCTTCTTACAAAACGAGAAACTTGAACCCCACTGATCATTTTCTTCAAAGTCAAAGCATTTGTTCTGTAAGAGTAAGATGAAGGTTGAGGTCATTATGCTAGCGGTAGAGAGAAGCACAAAGCCTGAATTTAGAACCTAGAAATCCAAAAGAAATAAAAAAGTGTGAGGGGACAATTATTGACAGAGTAGTACGTTTCAAGCAACACTTGTTCTGCAAGCTACATTAAGCACTTCACTAGTTAAATTGGTACGGTTTCTTTGAAAATATTTGTAAGAAAGTAAGTAAAGTATAAACACATGATAATACAGAGACTTGTGATTTCCTTCACTTTTCTTTTCCATCATTGTTTCTGTCCTAGTTAGGACCATTAGCCACACAGTCAGGCCTCATACTGTAAGATGTCCCCCAGTCTCAATTTCTATATAACTCTGGCTAAAACAAAAATCATTGCCTACCTCACCATCATATGAATGAACTGGTAGTCATACCACTACAGATTCTCAAAATATTAGGATCAGAAATGGAGTTTAGACATTTAAAAACACAATTGTTTATCAGACTTTGAGACATTTCTGAAACTAACCATGATCCCATGAGCTTATCAACCTATTTTAGTGACATTAAACTGATTACTTTTCTCAGATTCCCTTTAAGTTTGGAGAAGGTTTATTGCAATACATTCACTAATTGATTGCTTGGTTTTAAGTTAGTGAATGAGTAAACAAATCATGTTCAGAGATACTCTTAGAGTCTTATGATAAAGAAGCCACATTTACATTTGTCCATATTAAAGTCGTCAAAAACAATCAACAAAATGACAAGAGCTAACAATTTTTTAGATGTGTTTTGCCATCAAATCCCAACATACAACAGACAAAGACCACTTATCTAAAATATGCTTAGAATTAAAACAAAAAATTAAGTTCCCCAAAACAAATCCTCAAACAAAAAACTGCGACATTGATAAGTGGGCTAAAGACTTAAAAAGAGACTTCTTGGAAGAGGAAATGAGAATAGCCAAGAGATACTTGAAGAAATGCTCAACATCTCTGGAGATAAAAAGAAATGAAAATCAAAACAACATTGAGATTCTTAGCTAGAATGGCCATTATCAAGAAAACTAATAACAACAGATGCTGGAGGGAGTGTGGCCAAAAAGGAACCCTACTACACTGTTGGTGGGATTGTAAACTTGTTCAACTACTTTGAAAAGCAGTATGGGGGTTGCTCATCTGACTAAACATACTGCTCCCCTATGATCCAGCAACCCCATTTCAGGGCATTTACCCAAAAGATCACAAACAAGGACATACTAAAGCTACCAGCACACCATGTTTACTGCAGTGTTATTTACCATAGCTAAAATATGGAACCAACCCAGATGCCCCCAGTACATGAATAGATCAAGAAAATGTGGTACATATACACAATGGAATTCTATGTGTCCATCAGAAAGAATGACATTGCCACATTCATAAGGAAATGGAAAGACTTGGAAAAAATCATATTAATGAAGTGAACCAGACCCAAAGAAATATAGATTCCATCGTTTCCCTCATTGGTAATAATTAGGACAGTCCTAGCAGAGGATCACAAAAGCTCAATAGCTATGTATATACAAGCATATAAGGTAATGTTAAACAAAATGAACTCCAAGATATAAAAACAAGCGAATTTTTATTGTTGTTATTGTTGTGCATTTTTTTCTTTTTTCTTTCTTATTGTTTATCCCCTGTTGTTACTGTATTTGATTTCAGATTTCTGTACCCCAGTTATTATATCTATATCTATATCTATCTATCTATCCATATTTATTTATTTATTTATTTGAATTAGGGAAAGGAAGGGGCACATTAGAATGTTGAGACAAAGGATAAAGGGTGAACCAATGCAATAGCAGTACTCACAAAACTATATGTTGGAAATTAACTGAAATATTGGTGGGAAGATTGGGGGTGGGAAGGTGAGAGAAAAATGAGGGAGGGGGTAACAATTATGACAAGAAATGTACTCACTAATATGTACATAACTGAAACCCCTCTGTTTATCACTTTGACAATAAAATTAAATTAAAAAAATCTATTGGCCAGGAAAAAAACAAAACAAAAGCACTCCATGTATTTGTATGCCTATTTTATAAAATAATTACCAACATTCCTACTTTGTAGATTTAACTATAGGAAAAGAGCTGATTAGTACCAAATATCTTGAAAGTAAAGAAAATGTACATTAAAAAAACAAAAACTCTTGGTTCATCTGATTATTTCAAAATGGGTTTAAAAAGAGTCCTTGGATGTTATCAGAAAGCTACACACTATAAATTGTTAATACTCTGCTTACATAATGGGTTTTAATAATGAGCTCCAGATGATAAGTTAGCTCATTCATTATATACAGGTTTAGGCTGCCTCACAAGAGTAAAAACGCAAGCACACTTCACATCCATCGCTCCTACTGAGTTTCTCAACTCCCAGCCTTCCCACTGACTTCTAAGGCTCTGCACACACAGAGCTTTAAAAGGCCACAATCTGATCTTGCTTTACCCCCTGTTGTGCTAATCTGAACTCCCCTGAAGCTCCTGTGAATTCAATATGAGCTGGGAGTTCAGTTCCACTTCTTTTGGAGAGAAAGAATGTGCTAAGAATTTGGATCCTAGTCAATGTATCCCTCCGTGTGCCTTCCCAGTCGAGTTCATCTACTTAAAAGTTTCAAGTCAATATTTCTGAGGTTGAACTCTTCAACTGTCAGTCAATAACTCTTTCTTTGCTTCTCTCTTCAACCCGAACAGTCTTCTAATACTGACAAACTATTGCAATAGCATTTATCCCCAATTCTTCTAGAAATCTGTTTGGTTAATGATCCTGGTTTAAAAATCATTACTGCTGACCACATTTGTATTTTATTTTTCACATCTCAGCTTTTGTAAGTATGTAAATGAAATGTTTTCATCTCCCAAATGACAATAAACATTCTTGTTATGGATTCAACTACATTTTTGAACTTTTGTAGGCTGATTTTGTGTCATCTTTCTCACCAGTCACTCAGTGCAGAAAACTCATTCCTTTTTGTGGTTGGATTTACCGAGGATGGATGTTTCATTGGTAGTATTCAATAAACAGAGACACATTAACTTACTTGAAACTGGCAATGTTTGCTTTCTGTTAAACATGCCTTTGCTCAGATGTGTTCACCTTGATCATTTGTCCATTACAACAGAATAATGAGAAGAAAGTGCAGAATGTAGACTTATTGAGACTGTGTTTTGCTTTTAACAAAATACTGAGTCTGGGTAATTTATAAAGAAATGAGTTTGAGATTCTCATAATCCTGGAGGTCAGAGAGCATGGTATCTGCTTCTGGCATGCTCTGGAGAGTACCGTGTGGAGGAGGCTAAGATCCTAATAGTGAGAGAATATGTACAGGTTGTAATATGTCAAGGCAGGAAGGTAGACATATTTTCAGTACAACTAACTCTTTTATAGAACCTCCATCTCCTAGAATCTAACTCCTTCTTTGAGACTGTGGGTAATACCTCCAATGATGTAATTATCTTGTACTACGCTCTTTCTCTTAAAAGTTCTAGCAAGTTCTGTTATTGTCAATGTGTACTGAACTACCAACATTTGAAGCTTTGAGAGAAACCTTCTCCTATACCACAACCATAACTGAGAGCGCATGATACTCCATGTGGTTTATTTCAGGACTCTACAAAACCTCCTACTGGAATGAAACAGGTCACATCTGGGAATATTATGAACATAAGGAACATTAGAGTTCTTCCCTATAAATCAGGTGTTCAAATGGCTTAGATATGAGAGAATCATAGTTCAAAACCAGCCAAATAAAAAAGTGAGCAAGACCTCCATCCCAACCACGGAACTGGCCCTGGTGGTTCATGACTGTGAATTCTATGTACATGCAATAGTAGGATGTATAAAGAATTCAGTTAGGGGCTGGGGATATAGCCTAGTGGCAAGAGTGCCTGCCTCGGATACACGAGGCCCTAGGTTCAATTCCCCAGCACCACATATACAGAAAATGGCCAGAAGCGGCGCTGTGGCTCAAGTGGCAGAGTGCTAGCCTTGAGCGGGAAGAAGCCAGGGACAGTGCTCAGGCCCTGAGTCCAAGGCCCAGGACTGGCCAAAAAAAAAAAAAAAAAAAGAATTCAGTTAATCAATAATCTTGTAATAATAATCTCAACAATCTTGTAGTAATCTAACAGATTTCTTATAGTCCAGGAAGATTTTATTTATGACTACAAAAAGTCCTCTGAGATTACAAAGCTCTATATTTTAAATCAGACATGTAATGGTAGGCTCACATAGATTTAGATTAATCCAAAAAGCCACATCTGATCCCATGAATTTGACCAAAATGAATGTCAGTAATGTCCTAAAGGATATGGAAGCAATTCAAAGGTCTGAGTATTTTCACAGTTTTAATATACAGAAACTGAAGAAGGGAGAAATCTCTTTCCTTTTGGCATAAAAGCAGAAAAAATATTGAAGTTAGGGCTGAAAATAAAAGGATGTTTCATCTTATGAAGTTTCATCTTCATAAAATGAACATAATTTTGGAGAGTAAAATTAAAGCATCCTACAGTAATAGAGAGCTCTTGTACCATGTCATATCAGGTTTTCTTTATTGATATAAATTCATAAATCTCTGTATCCCTAGTGCAAAGAATTGACTATTAGACGTTTAATCTCTAGATGCCATCGATATTTTATCAATGTTTATCCACTCCAAAATCCAATGTAAAACACCATATGACATTATGATACCATATGACACCATATGATACATGACTGACCTATTAAAGAAGACAGTTACAGAGACAATATATCAGTCAAATTGTGATTATTAATCTTTTCCTTATCTATGATCTGTTTGTTTCACCATAGAAATACAAGACTTCATTGTCAAATTTTAATGTACTTTGTCAAAGTTCTAAGCAAATATATATGATAGAAAGCAAAAGCATATAATGATTTCCAATGTCTATTCATTAATAAACTGTGAGTGTTTACAATTAAAATTGGTTTCTCATTAGAAATATTTCTTCAAATAGTTACCACCCCATTACCAAGCATGAGATAGTGTATGAAACACGCTGGTAAGCTTTACTTGTAATACTACCTCACACTCCAATCTTTGCCTAGGATTAGCTTTAAATTTGCGGCCATTAAGGCATGTCTTCATTTTATGTTAGAATTTTAATTTAGTATTTGTAAGTGTAGAAAACTGATTTGCATTTTAATGGGAAAGAATATCACTGTGCAAACTTTTGAAACATTTCAACCTAGAGGCTGACAGCAAAGTCAAAGGAAGTGAGTTCATAAGTTTAAAAATATAGGACTTAAACTTAGCTAAAGTTTGTATTTTCAAGTTAAGTGTTTTATGTGACATTACACCTGTTTGTCAATCTGTCTGAATTTACAGCCCACTATATTATATTGTTTTCAATATATGGTGAAGATGTGTTTTTCCACTCAAATAAAAGCATACAGTTTTAAGCCAGGTCCAGTGGCTCATGCCTGTAATCCTAGCTACTCAGAAGGATAAGATCTAAGGATCTGGTTCAAAGCCAACCCAGATAGAAAAATGTTATCTCCAAGTAACTATGAAAAAGCCAGAAGTGGGTCTATGGGTCAAGTGGTAGAGTGGTATCCTTGAATACAAAAACATCCCAGACACAGTGCCAAGACTTTGAGTTCAAGCTCCAGGATTGACATACATAAAGGAAAAATAAATAAATTAAAATACATATGTATATTATTTATCTTTAAAACATATATCAAATGGGTATCTATCAATGTTAAAAATTCCCCAAAGTTGATTTTGTGCCTTCTTACTGAAGATGAATTCATTTTTACTATTTTATTTGAAAGCATAGGTATAGGCCATCCCAGAGGACCAGGCAGAGATAATCACAGGCAGGAGAAGAAGGTTCATAAGGAGGTTTATTAGTGGGGCCATAGTTCCCACGGGAGAGGGAGCTACATAGCGTCTGCACCTTATCCAGGTGGCAGCTTCTCTCTCTGGGGGTAAAGGGGAAGTAGTTAGGTAGTGAGTAGGAGTGGCTCATTAGGTATGGGTGTATCTGGGGGCTAGTGGGAGGAGCTGAGGACCTGAGGCTAGGGAAATGGTAACATCACCCCATTTGTTGTTTATTAATAACAGAGGAGGGGACAAGGCTGGGAGTATGGGTGGAGGTTGTTTCTTCTGAAACTACTTCCTGCTAAAAAGGGGCGAAGTAGTCAGGGGTCCCTGATTTGTTATTTGGCCTGGTACCGCCTAAGAAGTATTTGCCAGTTTGGTTGGTAAAAGTCCTCATCATTTCCACAATATGGTTATCAGGGCCAATGGGTGTCTGGCTACCTCCTGCAGCTTGGACACATCAAGGAGTCCCTGGGGTGGGGTCTTCAGGGTCCATATCTGTGCTGGGCAGAGCAGCATAGTAAGAGGATGGCCTTGAACTGCAAGTTCCCAGGTGGCGACCTCGGTGAGGGATGTTATCCTGTTAAAAAAGACTTTTGAAAAGGTCAGGCAAAAGGCTGACAAGTTCACAGGACCAGTTAACATGAACGGACATGGGAGGGAGAACACACCCTGGTCACAAGCCAGAAAAGTTCCATTTGGAACATAAACCCAATTGTGGCCCATTACAAGGAAGGAGGAATAACTGGACTGGGGGCAGGAAGGAAGTGTTTAGGGATAGTGGACTGGTTGGGAGTAACCAGTCAGAGGCTAATATAGATAGATAGATAGATAGATAGATAGATAGATAGATAGATAGATAGATAGATAGATAGCAAGTAACAAAGGCAAGAATGCAAGTTTCTGCCCAGATGGAAAATGGACAGGTATGGACATTAGGTGCATAAACAACTATTCCTATTGATATCCCAGCTCTGATTAATTTTGAAAGGGCAAGTTTAAATTGACTCCATTTAAGATGAGACTTCATCTCCTCTTACTCCTCTCCATAGTTCCTTGTTGTCAGGATAGACCTTGCCCTGAAGGTCTAGGTGCTCATTGCTTGGATATCTTGTCCCAGTTGGCATTCATGGGATTTGAACTCAAGGCCTGGGCACTGTCCCTGAGCACTTCTGCTCGAGGCTAGTGCTCTACCACTTGAGCCACGGTGTCGCTTTCAGCATTTGGCTGGTTCTCTTGAGCCAAGCTTCCAGTCTGGCTCTTTGCTGGTTAGTTGGGAGATGGAGTTTTAGAGGGATATATATTTTTTCCTGCCCGGACTGGTTCGAACTGTGATCCAAGGAGTCTTAGCCATAAAAGCCCTTTTTATTTCCAATTAGAGCAACAGGAGAACAATAGGAGTAGAGCTTACCTGTAACTTGTTGAGAATTGACCAACAAGTACTTGCCATAGTTCTGATGTAACACTTAGAGAAAAGCAGACTGAATGAGATCCATGTGCCATCAAATCAAATCATATCATTTAACCTTACTGGCAGGTGGAAGAGAACACAAATGAATTAACAATCAAGAGGGCAAAGGGTCAGGACAGTGTAAAAGTCCCAGCTTCAGCAGATCCGAAGTGGCTGTGTCTTCCATTCCAAATCAGCAGGCTTCATTAGTCAGGTGTGATGGAGGCAGGCAAGAGAGATGAATTGGATCTGGGTGAAGCTGTCCCGATGGGTTGCCTGCAAATTTCTACACAAGACTGGTTAAAGACATTTGAAATCTCCCAGTATTGCCTGGTTGCTTATTCTAAGTACTCTGGCTTTTGTAGGCTGGTGCCCTACTGGTTTAAGCAGGGTGACAACTTTAAACAGATTTTAGAAGGCTTGGGCCTTTAACCATCTTCCTAGTCACAAAATCCTCACAGACCAAAGGCCAACCAAGTCTGCTCTCTGCAGCAGCCACAACAGTTTCTGAGACATGGAGGGGGAAGACACCAACACTACCCCAATGCAACGCTGTGGCCATCAAACACAACTCTGATGTTTTTAACCTTGGAGTAAGTCTCGGTTGCAACTCTGTCATCATAGGCCTGCTATAAACCCAACTCTAACTTGGGGGGGGGAGGGTCCAGAGCCAGGGCAGGAGCGAGCACTCTGGGCCTGTCAAAATCTTCACAGGAAGATCACCAGTGACTCTTAGATTCCCTGAACAGTTTTGCGAGAGAGAGAGAGAGAGAGAGAGAGAGAGAGAGAGAGAGAGAGAGAGAGAGAGAGAGAATAAGGAATCAATAGTAGTGAAACCAGGCAGTTTGGGAGCAGACTGTGGAGGCAGCTTCCTGTAGCCACAGACTTCCACAGTCCACACAGCTAGGACACATGTCCTGCATCCTATATAGGAAAATATTAATCCTGGGTCAGGAAAATTGAGGTTAGCACTCTGGTCCCTTGACCTTAAAGAGTTTATGAGTGCACAGGAGAGAAAAATGGAGAATCAAAATCTTAGTCTATACCAAAGAATTGTCAGGATCAGATGTACACTTGACTTTTAGCGTAGATGGACATAGAGAATAACACACTGGTTTTACATCTTAGACACATTTGCTTGCACCCGTTTGCTTGTACCAGTTTGGGTTTAAAACCTGTTTGTTTTTTTTCTTTTGGCTTGGAGTCTGGTGATAAGAGTCAGGACTGTCTCCAGGCTGTTCACTGTGACTCCACCCACAGGCTGCAAAGAACAGTTTAACCCAAGAATTAAAGTAAGTTAAAATAGTAGTCAAAAAGCAAGTAATTTTGAAACCATGATGCCAGATTTTACATGTTTTACCAACAGACAGACAGACAGACACTTGTGCACAAGCTTTGTGGCGCGCTTAGAATTTTTTTTTTAATTGGCCATGTAAGTTTTCTGGAATTCCAGTGGCAAAATTATATTATTTTGCCCATATTTTAGAGCCACGTGGTCAGTTAGAAAACAAAAATACTTTTCCTAGGAAACAAAAATTTTTACATATTATCTGGTGAGGAAATGAAGAAGCCACATTTTGAGAAACCAGTTTAGCATTTGAATTGCAAGGCACATTTGAATTGCAAGGCCACAGTTACAGAATTTAGGGTGGGGGAGGAGGGTTACCAGGAGCTTGAGTCTCCCAAGTCCCTGCCCTGCCTTGAGGAATTTTGCATGCCCATTACCTGGGGGATGGGTGGGACTCCACCTCCAAGAGTTTTTGGAATTTTGATGGAACCAAGATGGAGCTTGCTAGAACCAATTCTATTGTCCACCACATGGTCAATGCGAAAGAAAACAGGATTTAGCCAACAACAAGCAGAACTTAACTGAATCTCCAAGCTTAACAAACATCAATCAAAGCAGATGTTAAACAAATATTGGTACCTGTGGAAGCTAGTACCAGCCCATCACAGGCAGGCAGGCAGGCAGGCAGGCAGAGTTGAGAGAGAGAGAGAGAGAGAGAGAGAGAGAGAGAGAGAGAGAGAGGGAGAGAGAGAGAGAGAGAGAACTCCATCCGCCCGAGCACTCATAGAAGTTATGTAAGTCCAAATTTGTAAGATTGTGAGCAGCTTTAGACTGTTCCCCACTTGATAAGTGACCAGCAGAGTTGAACTAGAGAAAACCCAAGCTCCCGACTAATGGTTACTCACCCTGGTTGGAGTTTCAAATCTGTTGTGGTGAATGATTGTGCCCCTCCCATGGTAAGTGATTAGCAGAGCTGAGGAGTTAAATACCAAGCTTCCTTGGTATTACTCTGGTCAGCTGAAATGTGAGAGACAATCAGCGATGGAATCGTCACCCCAATCACTGTGTCTCAGACTGAGCGTGGAGTGTGGCCCTGTGGCTACGGCCCTGTGGCCCTATGCTATGGTCATTGAGTGGGGCTTGGAACTTGGCGCCAAGATTTTTGGTGTGGCCCAGAAGCCACGGCCCTGTGGCCCTATGGTAAATCGGAAAATCGGATCCGAGCCCTCGTTTAGATGATCACTTACCCTGGGTGTGAGGGCGAATTTGTAGGTTGTTGTGGTGGATGGAAGTAGAGTGCTCAGTCAGGAGAAGTTACCTCGGTGGTCGTCTGGGTGGGCTTAGGACAGCAGAATAGGTCCTGGAGGCAGCTTGGAGTCCCCAGAAATGGGGGAGCAAATCCACCGGGGAACCTATCCCGGGTTCGGCACCAATGAAAGCATAGGTATCAGCCAGCCCAGAGGACCAGGCGGAGATAATCACAGACAGGAGAAGAAGGTTCATAAGGAGGTTTATTAGTGGGGCCATAGTTCCCACAGGAGAGGGAGCTACATGGCGTCTGCACCTTATCCAGGTGGCAGCTTCTCTCTGGGGGTAAAGGGGAAGTAGTTAGGTAGTGAGTAGGAGTGGCTCATTAGGTATGGGTGGATCTGGGGGCTAGTGGGAGGAGCTGAGGACCTGAGGCTAGGGAAATGCTAACACTATTAGCATGTATTATTTGTTAAGGGGGATTTATTGTGATATTTTCATATATGGATATAATTTACTGTGGAAAAAAATACCCTCCTCCTCCATTACTTTCCTTCAATTTGCCTCTTTTCAGAAAACAGTTTCAACAGAGTTCATTCTATTCTTTTTTTTTTTTTTTTTTGGCCAGTCCTGGGCCTTGGACTCAGGGCCTGAGCACTGTCCCTGGCTTCTTCCCGCTCAAGGCTAGCACTCTGCCACTTGAGCCACAGCGCCACTTCTGGCCGTTTTCTGCATATGTGGTGCTGGGGAATCGAACCTAGGGCCTCGTGTATCCGAGGCAGGCACTCTTGCCACTAGGCTATATCCCCAGCCCCTCATTCTATTCTTACATGAGTAGGAAATGTATTAACCATATTCACATACATTCACCATCTCCACTTGCCTTCTCATTCCTGTTGATTCCAACCTCACAACAGAACCTATCTTACATTATTTTATTCATTTTTGTAAAAAATTCATAATAGGGGGCATGAGGAACAAGGTAACAAACAGTACAAGAAATGCATCCAATGCCTAACGTATGAAACTGTAACCTCTCTGTACATCAGTTTGATAATAAAAATTTGAAAAAAAAAGTTCATAATAATGGTATGAAGGGAAAGAGAATGATAAAGAGTGAATAACATTGAAAGACATTGTTCATATATATATATATATATATATTTTGCCAGTCCTGGGCCTTAGAGTCAGGGCCTAAGCACTGTCTCTGGCTTCTTTTTGCTCAAGGCTAGCACTCTGCCACTTGAGACACAGCGCCACTTCTGGTCGTTTCTTTCTTTATATGTGGTGCTGGGGAATCAAACCCAGGGCTTCATGTATGTGAGGCAAGCACTCTTGCCACTAGGCCATATTCTCAGCTCCCATTGTATCTATTTTTAAGTAGTGTTCTATATCATTTTCAGTGTGCTGACTTTTGGTCCTATGGCATTTCTTTGAGAGCACAAAACGTTTCTTGCTTTGAAAGTATATATTTATGTGGAATATTTTTTAATCTGGTATATTGGGGCATCCATATTTGTGACAAGAAATATAACAGAATTAACTACAACTGAGATAACCATAAAGATATTCATCAAGTTTGTAAAAAAAAAATTGTCAAATACCACATGGAGACATTAGTTTTCAACATTTATTGCCTCCAGCTTAATGTCATAAACCAAACATTATTATAAACATCTACACGATAATCTCCAGTATCACCCATTTTCCTACAAGTGATAAAATGTGATTCTTCTTGATAGCTGAATAATTTCTCATGGCATACACACACACACACACGCACACGCACATGCACACGCACACATGATCAACCACATTACATTACACATCTCAAATCCATAAATTTGGTACTGTAATAGATAATATATTGAACAAATCTTCAAAGGGTATTTGATATTTAAAAACGTTTATGGTACGTGACAAAGTTGGCTACAGTAATTCTCTCTCTCTCTCTTTTTTTTTTTTTGCTAATGGAAAGTACATTTCTAAAATTATGACCTTTTACCCTGTAATCTGAGTCTTGATTTACAGGCAACCATGGTGAAGTTTCTGGTTTTAAGTTTCTATAACAGAACTCTACAGTTTCATGACTTTCAGTGATATTCTATTTACTTCTCCATCTACTAAAATTTGTAGACTGCAGAGTAACTAACAGGCCTCCAATAAGAGGAAGTAAATTTTGTAAATCCATTGTTTCTTTTGCTATTGACACTATGGTCAGATTTTCAAGTGTGTGTTTTTATTTAATTTACTAAGAAGATGAATGGGAGTTTCTTAAATGTATAAAGATAGCCTGCAGGGAAATAGCTAATTATCCTAAATATACTTTTTAAAAACTCCCCAAAGGAAATATAGGAAACACTTTTTCAAGTCATTCTGCTAAAATAGCTTAGAATTCCTTTCAAAAAATCTACTTCATTACAATGGTGGGATTTATTAGGACCTTTTATGTGTGTGCTGTCCAGAGAAAGAATTGTATTATCCTATGCAGAAACCTGGAACCACAAGGGGAGAAGACCATTTAAATGCAAATCTCCTAATCCAAGAGATTCACACTCTAAATAGAAGTGAGTCTTCAGGGTGACTTATGAAGTTAGCAATATGTGGCCGTTCTTGTGGGATTACTTATTTTAGGAAATCTAATAATCTGCTTTATTATGTGTGCATACGGCATTCTACTGCTTATCCCCTAGACTTCTCCCAGTTACTGATGCTTACAATATGTAGACTTCCCGGTTATTAAAAGTTTCAGTGGCTCCTTAAGTTATAAATCAGGTGCCAAAAAAGGTTCAATTCTAGCTGCAGTATTAAATTGTCTCTGGTAATTACATAGTATATATTCTCCTGTTGCAATTATTGGAAAAGTGAAGAATAGCATGCTAAAAAGATAGAATGGTATAAATATTGGAGGGGTAATAAGCTCTTCTAAGAGCAGTTCTGTGAAATGTACACCTTTGAGCTGCCTGACCACAAATCACACCGAATATACATTCAAATCTATTTTCTATATTGCTAGGGCTGTTAACTCCTTATTTGCTGAGTGTATCTGCATTCCATGACTGCTACAAAACACTGGAGAAAATCTACTTGAAGGAGTTTTGTTGTTGTTTGTTTTTTAATGTTTTAGCTACTGGATTGAGAGGATTCAGTTTCTTTTTTTTTTTCTTTTTTTTTTTTGGCCAGTCCTGGGGCTTGGACTCAGGGCCTGAGCACTGTCCCTGGCTTCTTTCTGCTCAAGGCTAGCACTCTGCCACTTGAGCCACAGCGCCACTTCTGGCCACTTTCTGTATATGTGGTACTGGGGAATTGAACCCAGGGCCTCATGTATACGAGGCAGGCACTCTTGCCACTAGGCCATATTCCCAGCCCCGGATTCAGTTTCTATTCACGTGTTCTCCTCATTTCAGGTCCTGTGGTGAGGTGAAACAGCATGTGTGGGACATGATAGAGCCAAACTACCACTTCATGATGGACATGATGGACAGGAAGAAGAATGGGACAGAGAAGAAAAGGCTGGGGATATGATCTAGTTCTTCACAGCTCACCCCCAAGGACCCAATCCCTAGAGCTAGGTCCCACTTCCTAAGTTACCATCAGCTCCCAATAGCCCATCAGATTCTCCCAACAATCTACCATATTTCAGTTAGTACATGTGTGATAGATAATATATGTACCACCCAAAGTGTTTACTTACAGGTTCATAGGCTAATTGTGGCTTCCACATATGAAGGAAACTAGGCAACCTTGTCACTCTGGGATTGACTTACTTCACTTTATATAATTGTTTCCAAGTCTTTGCATTTCTTTACAAATGGTACAATATTATTCTTTCTAATGAAAGAGTACATTTCCATTGTGTGTACATAGGATCATAGATGCAAACCACCAGTTTCAAGCTTGTTGTTTCTTTATTCATTATTCATTGAAAGGAAAGGAGAGCAGGGTGACATTGCAGCAGGAAGACAACTGTGTTGGAGCCTCAGGTAGAATAAATTACAGAGAGAATTTATTTATTTTATTGATTTGGGGAATGATGGAGATACCAATACAATCAGCATTATATATTCTAAAGTGTCACCATAGCCATTGAGATATAGAGAAATAAATTTAAAAAGTAAATACAGTGGGATTAAAAATTGGCTATATAACTTAAAATAGACAGAGAATGGCCAGATACATAGTTTTATTGCTTTGAAGACTACTAGGTGAGAACATTACTTGGTAAATTATGTGATCATTCATATTTTATACCACAGCCCCTATGACAGACATGTTGGACATAATATACAGGTGATAGAATCAGAATCTCACCTGAGAAAACCATCAAGAAGGATGTTGTCAGAGCTTTCCCCTATGCTCCTTGGATAATTATCAGCTTATAAGGAAGAAACTCATAAACCAGTTCAAGTTAACCCTAGTATTTTAGTAATGGATATCACTCCCTCACTAATTAGCCCCATTTGGTTCTGTGCTATTAAGAACCCCTTTGATGAATCACATCTTTCTTTCTCCTATTTAGATAAGTACTTTAGAAATAGAGTGTGTACATTTCAATTTATTACAAATAAAGAGGAAGTATTACAAATATTGCCATTTAACTTAATGGCAGGGGAGATAAATTATCTCAAACCAGGTGTCTAATGAAAACAACGACCACATTTCTGGTCAAAAGTAATTAACTGTGCCTATATAATAATCATGTGCAAAACAGCCACAAAGTTATTTATTTCCAGGAACACTTTAGTATTTAAATACCTTTAACCTCAGATCGCTGACAGCTGTCTTTATTGATGTATGTATATAATGATAAAAGATATGGTATGCTTAGCTCTTTGAATCAAAAGAGTAGTTAAGAGTGTGTGGTAGCAAATAATGGCAAAGAAGTTGTCATCAAACTCTATTATCTCAGATATGAACACTACTTACTGAATTGTAACCCTTGGCTTGTTCCAATAGCCTTTGAACTCTAATATACAAAATCATAAACATATAGTAGATGGAGCTTGCGTATAATTCACAAGGAACTATGTGTGATCAGTTAACACCAAGAAATAGAAGTAAGTAAACATTCTGGGTTGTACTGCAGGTTAAAAGCTAGATCACAAAGGGACAATGAATAAGTAATGTTGGTACATAATAAACCCTTCCTGTATTTGGAACTGCTATTGAAATGAGGTGGCTCTTTCCACTTCTTTTCAATTGTTACTGCTAGTTATAGGCCTTGAAATTTCTGGGAGCTACAGAAACAACAGAAAGACAAAGCATAATTATTACTGAGATAGAACTATTTCTTAATTCCAAAATGAATACAAACAGTAAACAAACAGTGTTAGTTTGAGAATATGCCAATACAGTGAAACAGGTACAATATTATACAATGCAGTTTGGAAATGCAAATCATTTTGGAATTCCAATCATTTTGGAACAGATACTTTTTGTAAGGAAACCATAATTTTAAATGCCAACAGATTCTTAAACCCCTTGTTTTGTATCCTGTTCAATGACAAATAAGACAGAAGAAACGAGGTGCCCAGCTACATCATATAATTTATTTATCCAAAGAAAATGGAATTTTGTTTCTGCCTCTTTTTACCTACTGCCTATGGCTATTTGGAAAACCCAGGTGACTTCATGTTGCCTACAAGAAAAATTCAACATTTGAGAATGAATATTTTGATGTCAAGATCATTTGTGCTACACTCACATAAAAATTCTGAGGCCTGGGTTGGGAATATGGCCTAGTGGCAAGGGTGCTTGCCTTATATACATGAATACATGAAGCCCTGGGTTGGATTCCTCAGCACCAAATAAAGAGTAAAAGCCAGAAGTGGCACTGTGGCTCAAGAGGCAGAGTGCTAGCCTTGAGCAAAAGAAGCCAAGGACAGTGCTCAGGCCCTGAGTCTAAGCCCCAGGACTGGCAAGAAAAAAAAAAAAAAAATCTGAGGCCCTAGCTTGCTTTTGTTTATATTTCCAACAAGAATATCTGTAGACATATGTAATGTAAATTTGTTCTCACCTCTCAAGCTTGTGTAGGTATGCTGAGAATAAAGAGTTCTCACATTCTTAAGACTTTAAGAAGCTACAGAAGTTTCTCCTGAGAAAACTCCCACCCTTCCATGCCTATATTATTCTACCATGTGCTTCTTTCCACGTTCTCCACCTTTATATATCCACTGAGATAAATTGCATAATATTTTCAGATTCCTTCTTGCAATGATTGACTTGGGATATATGGTTCAGGGTACAGACTCATCCATTTCAAAAGAATGCAGATATAATTTTTGCAAAGAGTATCTTTCCACCATGAATGAGAAGCAATTTCAAAGGATACTGTAAAAAAATAGTCTTTGTATGATCTCTGTAAGTTGCAAAGGAATCTCTTTGGGAAGGTGAAATATTTAGAGAATACTACCTCTCATCTTGCAAACTATATTTTTGCAACTGGGCAGCCTACCTGTGGATAGAGCAAGTTACCACCTAAAAGAATGACCTCATTCAAAGACACAAAGAGAAGGTAAAAAGCAAAGATATAAAAAGACAGGACAAGATAAAGGCATTCAACACAGCATGGTTTTTATTAAATATACTCAGATACACATGTCAGATACGTTACCACTGATAGTTCATACACAATGTAATTATGTGCATTTAAATAAGAGAACTTATTCTTAACTCTTCACTTCATTGTTCACTCTTTACCCTACCACAGAGTTGCTATTTAATCAACCTGTAATGCTTATGAATTTTTGTTCAAGTGCCAAAAATTTCAAAATGATTTGACAACCATTTCTCCTTGTGCTTTTTAAAGCAAGTATTCACTTATAAACTTCATTTGGATATCTAAGGATAAATAAAATCATCTTCAAGCACATTTTAATATAAATTTTCCTATATGAGATACACAGGAGGAGACTCATTCATCTTTCAAGGCAATGAAAGATTCTATCACATTCTTCTAGTCATTGAAAAGGGCTGTCCTCTCATTTAGCATATTCAGAGATAACTTAATATTCACTAATGTGATATAATAATTTATAATTCTTTTTGAAAAGGAGACATAGACCGTTTGTGTGTCCAAAGCACAAAATGAGCTTACTTTCGTATAGTATACTAGCATAATTCCTTTCTAATTCAGTCCTGGGATGCAAAGCTCTAAGACAGCCCTGTGCACCTACCTCACCAGAATAGGAAGCTCAAAAAAGTGACTTTTCCTCTTCCCTATACAAGCAGGTTGGACTCTTTAGCAGGCTATTTTCTTCCTCTTGTCAAACTTCCTAAGCATCTGTCATTATTTCCACATCTGGAGGAGCAGATAAGCTGCTGCCATTGGAACAGTACAGTCAGCAACTTTCTACAGGACACTAAATTTGTCACTTCTGCAAAGCATCTGTCTTCTGCCAGCTTTTGACTTCCTATCCTCAGGCCAAACTTGAAAATCACGCCTCTAAGTTGGTATGGCTGCTGTGGTCCTGACTAATTCAGCTAGAGGAAAGAAAAAAAAAAAACAAAAAACACCTGGGTGACAAAGAACAGAGAAGATCATGATTGATTCACATTAATTTCTAGAGCAGCAGGAGCCCATCTAAATATGATGTAAAGATTTAATCTGCACCTGATGCTTCAGTAGTGATCTCTCATGAATTCCTTCTCAAAGAAGTTGTAAGCAGGGCTCTCCATTTTCTCTTCACAATTGCTTTTATAGTTAGGGTACCTTGTACTTGAAAACAAGGTTTGTTGTTAGATGGACCACAAAAATTTTAGTTCTGTGCCTATTATTCTGTCAATACTCTACGCCCCAATTTAAAAAAAAAAATACCTCTATATCAACACAGCTTGTAAAGGCCACTTATGCACTATGATAGCCTCCCAAACTTATTTTAGTTTTCAAACTATCACCTTCTACCTTTCAGCTCTTTTGGCTTCATTTGTAAGATAGGGTCTCATGCTTTCATCCAGATGCCTCAAACTATGATTCTCCTGTATGCTCCTTGCATAGCTAAGGTTAAAGATGTATATCACACCACATCTGCTTGTTTCTTGAGACTGAGCTTAACTGTTTTTCCTCTTGGCTCGTCTCAAACAATGATCCTGCTCTTAGTCACCTCCAAAGTAGCTGGGATTGGCAGCATAAACCTCCACACACTGTCTAACCATTCTTATGATAAGGCTTTGGAGAGCAAAACAGCCCTGGGGGTAATTAGTAAGAGTGCTGAGACATATTCCATAATGACTAGGAATATTTTGGGTATTTCATTTGAACTTTATTAATATTGTATAATTACTAATTTAATCACACTCATTAATAAATGTTTTTTAAAATATAGTGATGTAATACTTACACCTCTGCTAAAATCAGTTCCAATGTTCATTCTTATACAGAAGGGGCTGAAAGTCCTGCTAAGTCCTGTTTTCTTCTTAAAAGTTTGCATCAAGATTTGAAAATTTGGTGTTTTAATACTGCAATTCAAGTTGAAGTGTTTTATCCCTAAGTCTCTGGATTTTAAATACTTGTTTCAAAAGATGGAGCTGATCAATTGCTTTTGCATTTTTATTTATTTGTTTTGAATGAGGTTCTCTCATGATCAGAAGTATGGGGAAATATATTAAAAACATAGCACTTTTTGTTCGTATTATTGAACCACAGATTTTTTCCCCCACATCTGCTAGAAATAGTTTGCTTGAAGGGGAAAAAACTTCAATATATTTTTTTCCTTCCTATTTTTCTTCATAGCACAATGTGGTATTGGCCCTGTCCCATTTCTTCTTTAGATTGGCTCATTCTCTTATAAGACTAGAGATAATAAAAATGTGGGCTGTTACAGTCAGGAAGATTAGTGTTTAACGCTTAATTCATGCACTTTGTGAAACTGATTTACCTTTTTGAGTCAATAATAGCATTCCTAAATGGGGGATAATACTAAATTGTGAGATTTGACAATTAGAGACTATATTTGATAACAAATCTTGATTATGAAGCAGAAGTTAGTGATGACCTGCAGTTAAAATATTGTTTAAACTCTATAATATCTTATTTCATGATGTGTACCTTTCATTGGAGAAGTTCTGCAGCAAATCCTATCCTACTTTCTCTAATTAGCCAAGCTTGTACCACTGCTTTCATTTCATTACACTTGGCTCTTACTTCCTAAGGGAAAGGTCTCTGTCTAATTACCTCCAATTTTTACTTGTAGTTTATTTGGAATTATCAAGGACAGACACCTATTAGAATTGACAGCTATAAACATTACAGATAAGGCAAATGAGACAGAGCAAGATGAAACCACTCTTTTTAAGAAAACTACTTCCTTCACAGAGCTCAAGTACAATCATAAAGCAGTACGAAGGTCACGTTCAAGGGTTCCTTTTTAAATATCCATACATTTTAAAAATGTTTAAAAATTACTAGAGCAAAGTGTGCTACACTCATTAACATATGTAATATGTAACAGGTAGTATATGTGTGTATATATATGAATATCATAAAAAGTCAATCTTAAGCTTATGATAGAACTACAAAATACAAAATGGCACATGCTTAAATTACTTTCTTAGTAGACATAATTTTTAAAAATGATCATGATATTTTAAAATCAGAAAAGAAAACCAAAGTATAACTTAACTGAACAGAGCATGATACTATACTGGATATTTTGGGATTTAAACAATTTTTAATCAAATAGTCATATACACCCTGTGAGTTGGCCTCATTTATTTGTATAGGGGAGCAGCTATCAATCCATCAGTTCTCCGACTAGCTTTTAGAGTGACATAACTCAAACTCAGAATCAATAAGCAAATGATGTTTAGTATACATCTAACTTCTGCACTATTATTGAAATTATAGACTCTAGATTCAAAGCAATAAATGAGGACCAGAAAAATCAAGTTTGTTATGACACATGGTGCAATAATGATTAAATATAATCAATGTCTAAAGAAAAGACGTGTGAGTGATTATAATAATTAAAATTGACACCAAGTGTAATCATCTTACCCATTGATAATAGGTTTAATATTTTCTAAATGTCCATCCTATAGCTCAAATACCATTATGATAATTTCAATCAGTTTTCAACAAATACACTCTATGCTAGGCAGTCTTACCCTATTTGATTGTACTTATAGAGAAGACAGTGAAAGATAGAGATGTCGGCCAAAATTTGAACTAGTTTTAATATAGGGAATCACAATCCATGAATATGATCACCCTAATCACATTTTTCTATGTAAATTAATGTGATAAAGTTCTGGAATCTTCACTTGCCATGTTGAGATCTCCAATCCAGTATGACACAGAGCCCAAACGCTCTCACTTCCACTACCCACTCACTAACCTAATAGGACAATATACTGTGAATATATTATCCTTGCATATTTCTACTTCTTATTGCTGATGAGTCCATGAACACCAAAAAAAAGCTATAGCTACTGTGTGCCTGTCCACAGTTACTTGAGAAGGAGCATCAATGATATAACCTAGCCAGCTAGTTAGCATATATAACTATAATGATGACAAACAATTCTTTGCCCCTTCCCCCCTCCCCCCACAGGCTTGAACCCAGGGGCCTGGGTGTGTTCCTGAGCCTTTTCATTCAAGACTAGCTCCCTACCACTTTAAGGCACAGCATCACTTCTGGCTTTCCAGTGGCTAATTGAGGTAGGAATCTCACAGTCTTTCCTACCTGGCCTAGCTTTGAACCATGATTGTCAGATCTCAGCCTCCTGACAAATTAGGATTACAGGCATGGGCCACCAGCACATGGAAAATGTTTCTTTTTTCTTTTTCTTTTTCTTTTTTTTTTTTTGGCCAGTCCTGGGCCTTGGACTCAGGGCCTGAGCACCATCCCTGGCTTCTTCCCGCTCAAGGCTAGCACTCTGCCACCTGAGCCACAGCGCCCCTTCTGGCCATTTTCCATATATGTGGTACTGGGGAATCGAACCAAGAGCTTCATGTGTAGGAGGCAAGCACTCTTGCCACTAGGCCATATTCCCAGCCCCGGAAAATGTTTCTTATTCTTTAATCTCTCTCTCTCTCTCTCTCTCTCTCTCTCTCTCTCTCTCTCTCTCTCTCTATATATATATATATATATATATACATATGCATATATGCACATAAATAAAGTTTATAGTCTATATCTGTATGTTTGTGTTTTGTATCCTGAAATGTTTTGATAAATGTTATATATACATATATATCATATGTGATGACCATATATATATATATATATATATATATATATATATATATATAATCAAACCTGACAATATTTTTAGAGAGTAAAACTCTATCAGGTACTGGTGAAATTATTTCACTTTCCAGTTTTGTACTACAGAGTTAAGAGAAATCTTCAAAATTATTTCAAAGGATACTTCTTTTAATAATAAATTATTTTTCTGAAGCCAATATCTCTGTATATGCTATGAAGAAAATTAGGGACACATAGCTTCAGACTCTCTGGCATATAAGCCTATGGCACATGTAAAACGGTGACACCCACATTTTTGTAATGCTAAAGTGAGACAATGAATCATTGTTGAAATTTTGAAGTGTTGAATATACCTGAATCAGAGTATGTACTGGCCACAGCTTAAGAAAGAAGGAAAGAACACACACACACACACACACACACACACACGAACATACACACACACACACACACACACACACATATCCTGGGGAAGCAGATATATTCAATTTGTACAATCCCTTTTTAGGAAACCAAAAGACCAAAGTAAAACAAGAAAATGAAATAATATGTGTTTCCAGATGAAGAAAGCCCAAAGCAGCTCCTAATTCCCCAAAGTAAACAAGCTTTTAGCCATGACGATAACC
The DNA here is from genome assembly GCF_023159225.1 of Perognathus longimembris pacificus. Classification (NCBI taxonomy): domain Eukaryota; kingdom Metazoa; phylum Chordata; class Mammalia; order Rodentia; family Heteromyidae; genus Perognathus; species Perognathus longimembris. The sequence continues at coordinate 16,141,996 of NC_063170.1, forward strand.
GTCTACTTTCTCTTGACTGCATATCAAACCTGCAGGAAAAAAAAAAAAAAGAAAAAAAAAGGATCGGCGAAAGATCTTTGGAACTAAGAGCAAGTTGCACTAATGAGTCTCCTGATGCTCTCCTAGTGATGGGCTCAGCAGAATCCCATCAATAAAACATTGTGTTGAGGCACCCACAGCCCTTCAGGTAAGCAGCCAAATCTCATTCCAGGGAGTTGCGTTTTGTGTCAATTAGAGAATAGATTTCAAGAGAGGAAATTTGCTTTGCTGGGACTGGTAGGACACCTCTGGCACACATTAGTAGAATAATCACCAATATATTTTTTCTTTCTCCACCCCCCTCAGCCCCTCCTCTAAAGGTTTGAATGCAAGGAGCATTTCTCTCATTTATCTTTGGCGTCCTGTTGTTATAATTTACTCAAGGAATTTTGCATTCCACTCCCAAATGAGCTGGCTAGAAAATGAAATGGGGTAGCCCTCATAAATAGTTTTTAAACTTGTATATTTTCTGTTTCTAAGTAAACCTCTCAGATTTCTTGTCTTATTTTTCTTGCCATCAGGAGAGCTTTAAGACAACTCTGTGAGGTTATATAGGACTTTCCTATTTATTACACTAATGCCTCTACACAAAATTTGCATTCCTGGTGGCTTCAGGGTTATCCTACATTTAGTTCTCAGAATTTTTTTGACAAAAACAACAGTGAAAGAAAGTAGTGTTAATACTCTTTCTCTGTACTTGTTAAAGAAGGAAATTATTACATGATGAAAATATTGGTAGGGAATTGGTAGTGAATATCACTACAGTTCTACAAATAAACCATTATACCTCAGCTAAGTAAAGCATTTTTTTGTTCAAAGGATCCTTGTGTTGCGTTTAATATGTATTTAGAATCAAAACCCTGTGTTTTTACATTTGGAAAATAACTCACTCAATTTGCATTAAACTGTCATTTTGGTCTCATCAGCGAATAAACAAACTTGCATTTTCTCATGTAATTTGCCTCAACAGAAAAAAATAAACAAAAAAAAAGGAATGCTTTCAATATTTAGGCATATACCTGCTTCCCAAGATTTCTAAGGTATACTCTGATTAAGGAAGAGCAGGAACATGACAGAATAATCAAACAAACTTTCAGGAAGAGAACAGGTGCTTGAATGTTAGAAAGCACCTTGCTCCCACTCATTGTGCAGTGTAGCAAATTCAAGTGTGATCCATGATGAGATTCAACCCCAGCCCTTTTACCCCAGAGACCTGGCACTGCCAGCAGCAACCTCTCACTGACAATAGGTCTTTCACCTTTGACGACCCCCAAGGCCCTGTCACCACCATCCAGAATGGCTTGCTCCCGGGGGCTCTGCCCCTATTGCCTGATTGCTGCAGTTACAAAGTAATTTGAAAACTGGGAACTTTCGAACATGAAGCTATTTCTTTGTTATCACCTCTTCTCATTTTATAGAAGATCAAATAAATGTGTTTTAGCTAAGTACCAGAGACACCAGGTAACTAATGTACACACATTAAATCATCACAGAGAGGTAGGACAGACTTTAAGAAACACATTTTCTAGTTTTCAGTTTAGACTGTCTTCTAGTACATTGCAGGGTTTTTTAAAACAGAAGATATGATGAGATTAGGGTTGTTGTTGTTGTTTTTTTAATGTGAGTCTATTTGAGACCTGAAAAGGGTAAAATGGGTAATAAAGAAAAAAGAAAATCCATTGTAGATTAAAAAAATATAGATTTTAAATCAGAAGATCAGACTCTGTAATAACAGATATAAGGAAGAGTTTTACATGATAATCACTTCAAGCATCTTCAGATACTAGAAAAACAATATATATTGGGAAGAGTGAGATACCCATGTCATGTATTCATAGAATGTGTATTATTGGTAAATCCTTCTGGGCCTGGCATATATACAGAACTGTAGGTAGATAGATGATAGATAGATAGATAGATAGATAGATAGAGATCCAAACCTACACAGTGCTTTTCTGAGAGTCATCTCTGATAAAACAAAAATAATTATTTCACACATATAGTAGGTTTTGTGTAAGGGAAGTAGAGAAAGAACAAGGTGTATTTATGAGTGAATGACTAGCTGTACATTTTAAATATGGTAAATATCTTTTTATTTCCTTCCCTGGGGGAGGGGAATAATTACAGCATGAAATCAAATGAAGATATTTCAGGAAGCAGATCCAAATGAAGGGTCTCATAAGGGAAACTGAAGCCTAGAGCTGAACTGAAATTTGCTCAGCAGAAAGAAGAGAAAAGGAAAGAGCTGAGTATGGTAGTTTACACCTGCAATATCAGCTACAGAAAGATCTGCATAGCACAAGAATGGCCTTTGGCCAAAAATATGAGTATAAGATACTTTATGTGAAATAAAATTAAAAGCAAGAGGAGATGGAGTAATGACTCAATTTGCAGAGCAACTGCCTAGCAAGGCAGAGTCCTGAGTTCAAGCCCTAGCACTGTCAAAACAAAAATCAAATAAACAAAGATGATAAGAACATAGTTGAGGAACAAGAATGTAAAGGAGGGCAGCATCCTTGAAAAATAATTGTGAGGGGCACAAAGAAAATGAGATTCTTTAAAGCAATGAAAGATGTTAGAATCTATTCGTGCATAAGCCAGTTTGTGTCATCACTTATTTAGAAACTAGGTTCTTTAATTCCAATTGCATGGCTCACAGCTAAGATTTGTTAATTCATAAAACCATTTCCCTTTTATTTTACCACAAGACCCTTTCCAATGCCAAGCATTCCCCATGCCCGTCCGGACACTTTTGTTTCCTGGCAAACATTCCTTGCATAATCTAAATCCTGGACAAGTGGTTTTTCTCTGTTGTAGTTGGTTTTAATCTACTGTGTGGAGTTCTTTCTTTCTTTTTTTTTTCTTTCCCCCTTTGGTTTACCCCTGCTATCACTGTATTTGATTTTGGTACCCTATGTCTTGTTCATACTTTTATCTGATTTGGGGAAGGGAAGGGGAACAACAAAGTGGTGAGACAAAGCACAAAGGGCTAACCAATGCAACAGTAATACTCACAAGACAATATGCTGGAAATGAACTTTACAGCTTGGGGTGAGGGGTAATGGGAGGAGGGAACGTGAGAGTAAAAAGGAGGGAAGGGTAACAATAATTGACAAGAAATGTACTCATTACCTTACATAAGTAACTCTAACCCCTCTGTATATCACCTTGAAAATAAAATAAAATTTAAAAAAATGTTACAAAGGAAAACAGAAGTCCTTGACAGACACAGCCCACTTAGTAGAGTTGAGCGAATTAAAGCACCTTCCATGACAAATGTGATGTTTTCAGTGTGCACTTTCGTGGTCATCAAAGAGTGTGCAGTATGCATGCATTTTGCAGTTTGGCTATCTCAATCTGTCTTTGCCCTCAAACTTTCCTGGGGCTCTGTCGACAATGTCAAATGGAAAGTTGAGCCATCACCCTGGGAAGGGTATGGATGGAGACAGTTCAGGTCAAATGAGCCCCCTTTTCCCAGTATCTACTGTAAAACCCCCCTCATGTCTCTACTTCAATTTGCCTGCATAATCAGAGCCTAAGGGCAAACTGAGACTAGCTGGTGCTCCAGACCTGCCTCAAATAATGTCACAGAATTTTAGGTCTTGTCTACAAAGGAGGTTTGACCTATAACAATTCGATGCTGAAGGAAACAAGAAGCAGCCCCATTCCAAATTCTTCTAATACTTAGGAAACTGAGGCTTATGCAATCATTAGTGCTCTTTTGTGGCATCACAGGAGGTGAAACAGCTGCATACAAATATCGTCCCTCACTCCTATTTCAGAGCTGGCCCTGTAGGACAGACAGCACATTGTGATTGAGATCCATTCATTCCAACCTCCTTGTAGCAAGCGCTTAATATTTATCAGTTTTTGTAGGACTCCTTCAAGTCAAAATAATCATTGCCTAGCCACAGGTCACTCTGTGCCTGGGATTGCATTCAGCAATCTGCATGCCATTCTTCTAATTGACACACTAAGGAGGTGTGATTATGAATCCTATTCTATGAAAGAAGGAATGGAAGATATAGTTTAAATAGCCTCTTACAAAATGATACCACTATTATGTAGTAGGAAGCATCTCACCTAGAGCCTGAAGTCTTAAGTATGATGTCATTCTGTCCCACAGGTGGTGATTTGGCTTTTCTTTTGAAAGGGAAATATTAACTACCATACTGTATGTAAAAAATATTCATTGAAATTCTACTGTACAACTGTCTTGTAAATGGTGCTATGAAAGATGTGACTTACATATTTCTTTCCTTTTTGTTCTTTTTTTTGTGTGTGTGTTTGTGAGCTATTCTTAATGCTTGAAGTCAGGGTTTCAGCCTTTTCCTTGATCTTCTTTGCTCAAGGCTAGCAGTCTACCACTTGAACCAAAGCTCCATTTCTGGCTTTTTTTTTTTTTGTAGTTAATTAGAAATAAGAGTTTCACTGACTTTTCCTTCCCAGATTGACCCTGAACCAGGATCTTCAGACCTCAGCTTCCTGAAAAGCTAAGATGACAAATGTGAGCCGCTGCTCCCCAACTTGCATATTTTTTTTATATGTGTAGTGCTAGTAGTCATTTATTAATGATGTGAAGTTTGATGATACCAAGATGGTATTCTTCTTGTCAGATGCAGATGTATCTCTGCCTTTCTGAGGTAAGTACTTTCTCAGAGATCTTCAAGATTTTTTTTTTCCACAAATACTTTGTAGTGCTATGCACACATGCACACATTTCTATAACTATGCTTAATTCTTTAGGACTGCAACAATATAAACAAGATACTTTTCAAAATACTTCTTCAGCAAAATTCCTCCAAGTGCTGACACCCCCTCCCTCGATTTTTTCAGAGCAGTCAAATTTGTATCTAAGTCTGTTAAAACAATATGCTTTTCTGCATTTAAAAACCTCCGCGTAAGCCTGGTGCTATAAACCTAGCTATTCAGGAGGCTGAGATCTGAGGATAAAGGTTCAAAGCCAGCCCAGGCAGAAAAGTCCCTGAGAGATTCTTATCTCCAATTAACCACTCAAAAAACCAGACGTGGCACTGTGGCTCAAAGTGGTAAAGCGCTAGCCTTGAGCAGAAGAGCCAGGGACAGTGCCCAGGCCCTGATTTCAAGCTCCATGACTGACAAAACAAAAACTTGTACTTGCTATATCCTCTCCAGGAACCCCACAATTCACTATGGCACAGTTTTGCCCTTTGCAATGATATAGCACTCCCACACTTATTCATTTAGATTGACAAACAGTGATCAAAGTTGGTTCTATGCAAAGGAAACTTGTAATTACAATGTCAGTACAGGAACATGCTATAGATTAGTGGAAGCCACTGTAAAACAGCATGAAATCAGCAGAGGCCATCATTTTAGGATTTGTTGTCAAGATAGATTTACAGTAAGAGTTGATGGCATGCATTTGACTATTTATATTATTATAACCCAATATCAGAGACTGATTATGTGTGTGTGTGTGTGTGTGTGTGTGTGTGTGTGTGTGTGTGTGTGTATTCTCATAGTGTTGCAGGTTGAGAAATCCAATGTAAAAATCAAGTTTGAAATCTGATGGTTTCTTTTTCTTTTTTTTCTCTTCAAAGAAGGTGTACAAGAAGGGACCAAATGCTTCAGAAAGACAGAAAGGTGTGAACATAACTTGCCTCTGGAGCTTTTGAAGGCACTAAGCAAGGATTTCCTCTCTAGCCCAGAGTTCTTCATAACACTAGCGAGTGTATATCAACACCACCTTTTGAAGTTCATTGTTACACATGAGCATCAAAAGAGTAACACAACATAATAATAGATTTAAGAAAATTATTGCACATAGAAAGAACATTGGGTGAAATGATTTGTGTTAGAAAACCACTCAGTGCACTCAGTCACAGAGCTAGTCAAGGTGATTTCAGTGTCCCCAAGGGATTGTGCAGCCACCGGTGCAGAAGAAAAACAGAAAAGGTACCTTGAGCATCTGGTTCATTTTAAGCTGCTGAAAAGCTTTGCTTCTTCTCCTGGGATGTGTCTTGTGGTCTCTTGATGACTTCAGAGGGAAATATGATAGACTGGTATCATTAGAAGAGAACCCTGATTTCTATGGAGAAAAGGAAATGTTGAGGGCTAACAGAGGAACATTACAACTAGCAAAACTTTGTTCACTTACTGGCATCCCAACAATCTGAATATAACAAGAGATGGGCAAGCATGCTTTGCCTAAGTTATAGAACTAACTGGCCTTTAAGTACTGTAGAGGCAAAAGAGGCATGTCATGCTTGAAAAGTGAGCGAAGAAACCTTGGTCCATATTTAGCAGAGATAAAATAAAAAGAATGAGGTAACTTTCCAAACTTTTTACAGCTCAGTGTAATATGTCATTAAAATACTCAGCGACAAGAAATTATATGACAGTTTTCTGACTTTGATGGTAATAAGTTAGGCACTGGATATACTACTTCTTAAATATTCTAAAATTTCTTTTGTAATTGGAAGAAAACCTTGGATTTGGAGTCTTTCCCCTGATGCTATTTTGAATGCTAAAATTATTCACTTGCTTTATGCATCTAAATGGTAAACTGTCTATTGCTAGAGAAGCAACATATTTTCTGTCTATAATTCTAATGAAATTGTATGCCTCACACAGAGAAGACTATCGTACTTTCAGAATTTTTCTAAACAAAAGTCCTGAATGCAGTTCAGTTTAGTACATGACTCAACCTGGTGACCAATCAAGAATTGACATAAACACCTAAAGATAGCTTTTATTTGAAAGATATTTGTTTTTGTCTTAATCTGCTGATAATTATTACAAGTGTAAATATTGTGATTTAAAATCTTTTTTTTTTACTAAAAGTAACATTATAACATAAATTAAAATATTTTTTCTTTCACTACTTGAGTTCAGATTTTTTGCCTTTGCTCTGATCTATGATGAACTTGCCTATTTTGCTTTCTTCGGTGTGATTTGCCTTCATTCACATTAAGAAAAAAATTGTCTTTACTATACAAAACTTTTCAGATTTAGCATATATTTGCACAGTAAATTTCCCATAGCTTACAAAATGAAGGCTGCATAGGTTTATTTTATTTATTTATTTTTTGTTTTGTTTTGTTTTGTTTTTTTGGCCAGTCCTGGGGCTTGGACTCAGGGCCTGAGCACTGTCCCCGGCTTCTTTTTGCTCAAGGCTTGCACTCTGCCACACAGCGCCACTTCTGGCCATTGTCTGTATATGTGGTGCTGGGGAATTGAACCCAGGGCCTCATGTATACGAGACAAGCACTCTTGCCACTAGGCCATATCCCCAGCCCCATAGGTTTATTTTAATACAATGTACTTTGATAATTATGGCCTAAAGTATAGTCATGCCTCTTCAATTCCTCATTATAGTTTATTCAAGGTGGTATGGCTGTTTTTAAATGTACTTTTTAAACAAGCAGTGATCATAAGTAAACTCAGTTCTAATAGAAGCAATAGCAATTAATGCACATGGAATATATAGATTAGCACCTATATGATGTACTCTCATTCACCATATAACTATTATAGTCGTAGCAATAGCAAAATCAATGGCTGTCACTGGAGATTTTCTCTTAAGGCAAGCAAGTTAATAAGTAATTTATTTAACTGACTTTCGGTTTTATTAATATACTTATTAAAGGTTGTTCTCAGATATTGATCCAGGATGTTAGAAGAATGAAGGAACGAAAAGGTAATGATTCCATGTCCAATTGCTTTATTCTAGTGAGTCACATTATTAAACTTTACAGAGTTGAATATTAATTCCTGATTTTTCACTTTCTACCCTCTATTCAAGACTATACAAATATTACTTTTTGCTTTGGAAAAAAATAACTTATCTCCCTATATATCCCCCAAACAAAATCTAATGCCTAAGTACCAGACATAATTGTAACAGAACTGGAAAGGACAGTTAAGACCTCTAAAATAGAAATGCAGGATTTTTAACCTTGTTTTGATTCAGCCACTTACATTGTCAAGGAAGTATCCCTCTTGGACTCTATCTTTAAAGGCTTGCCTCTGCCATCTGGATTTATTTTAATGTCATGCCATCGATGTGTCTCTTCAAGTGGAGATCATTTTATTCTTAATATAGTCAGGTAGCCAAGAGTGCTTTTCACTCTGAGAAATGCAGGCAGTACAGAACTGAGACCTTCTGGGTTGAGGAACAAAGTCTAAAGGAAACCCCTGGTGAGATTGTCAAAGGCAGCGTTGTAAGGATATGTGAGAAAGTTCCACATATTATCCAAAAGAAGGCAGAGTGATTGGCAAGGTCAGGTTATTTACAGAGATTGCATTTGAGCCCAGCTGGATTGAAACTTGAAAGCGTAGATAAGTCAGAGGGCAGTGAGAGAGGGAAAAGAAGAAAAAGAGAGAGAGGAAAAAAAAAAACAAGTCAAGGTTTTCCTTACTGGAGACTTAGTAAGAAAAGAATTGCATGGTTGACAGGAAATGCAAAGAGAATTGGAAAAGAAATTTAGTATCTAACATGGAAAACATAATTAAAACATGCTTCATCTGGCCACCAAAAAAGATTGTAAGTACATGTAGGGTGGGAACTGAGTGTGTTCAATATAGCCTGGGGTAGTATCACCAAATATAACTAAACCTTTTCTTTATAAAAATCATATCAGACAGCACTTTTCAAGCAGATTGTTGAGCAATTTCAATCAGAATAAGCTGGTATGTTTGTAAAAAGAAATGTCACCTCTAAATTTGTTTTATCATTGTTGTTATTATTGTTTGTTGTTTTTCTACTGGGATTTATTTAAAAAATGATTACAGCTGGAAAACATAGGTCAATTTATCTGACTAGTTGTGACCTTATAGAAAATAGCTCCATAATTTGGGGGAGTTCTAGGGAATGGTAAATAAAATTAAGTAGGAAATTTCAAAGACACAGACTTAAGTAATTATTATAGAGGATGGAAAATTCTGTCCTCTGCTTTGCAGGAACTGAGACTCCTATTATTGAGACAGGACAGAGTAATTGAAGTGCTGTACATAATTAATCCTTTACTATACTAACGTTACATAACAAGTATTGCTGATGTTGTTCAGCATTAACGCCATTGTTCAATGTGAATCTTTTCTGCAACTGGCCTTTTGCTCTGTATGTTGTAGTTTCAATTGCCCACGGCTGTTTCACTCTGTATTGCCCACACCTGAAACACCCCCCTCTGCCCGGAGAGCTGCATCCTGTTTTATCACCACATGGTTTCCATTATGGTCAAGATGTCCTGACCTTTTTGAAACCAGTTTCTGGACATTCCTCAAAAGTAATAAAACTGGTTTCTGGATATTTCTTGAAAGTAATGAAGTGGGTCCTGGACACTTCTCTAAATGAATGAGCCACTACAATTAGGCAAAAGGAAAATTCCTGTGGTTTTTGATTTTAAAAGCAGCCTTCTGAGATGCCTGGGACTGCATCTTGAGAACCCCACCTCGATTGCAGTTCTGGTGAGCCAGTACTTTCTTGTTCAATAAAAATCCTTCCGTCCCCGATTTTCATCTGAGTGGTCTCATTGATCATCGGTTTCCGAACCCCATAACATAATAAATTCTGTGGTATTTAACAATAGCAAGGTTAGCTTTACTACTGTGTTTCATGACTGTATATTATACAGGGATCTAAACATTCCCAAAGAAAGGACACCTAACACTTCCAGGGGAATGAACAAAGCCATTTGAGAAGACAGGTAATTGCTAAGTTGAATTGCCCACTTAGTGACCAACACCCACCATCCAGCAGAAGAGAGTGGCAGATATAAAAAATCATAGGGGTTAAGGGAAATCAACATACCTGAAATCTGAGTTTGAAGTGAGATGTAAAAGTGAAGAATGAGACCAAATCGAAAGAAAAAATAAATGGTATGAATGTGGACATTACTCTTAATTTAATACCGCATTTCTGGAAGAAATTATTCAAGTGATAGAATCATATTTATGCAAATGATAGAATCATTTCATCTGCTTTACAAAGGCATAATTGGTGGAGATATGGAAGTAAATTTGGAGAGCAATGGAAAGCAACACTATCAGGGTAATGTTTTACTACCTGAGTTTAATGGCCTACCTGAGATACAATAGGGACTTTTTCTATGAGACTAAAAGAAAGATTTGAGAAGAAGAGACATAGGAAAATGTTTATTGCCAATAAAGGTTTGTAAGAGCTTTTTTTCAAAAGGCTCAGCTTTTTTTTTTGGGGGGGGGGGCTCTTCAGTTTGCTCATCTTCAGTTTGGTGTGGAATTGGGTCTTGGAACCCAAAGAAGTTTCTAATTTTCATCTTTACATCTACACAGCCATGAGTTTATTTGCTGCCTCCTCCTCCTCCTCCTCCTCCTCCTCCTCCTCCTCCTCCTCCTCCTCCTCCTCCCCCTCCCCTCCCCCTCCCCTCCCCTCCCCTCCCCCTCCCCCTCCCCCTCCCCCTCCCCCTCCCCCTCCCCCCTCCCCTCCCCTCCCCCTCCCCCTCCCCCTCCTCCTCCTTCGCTAGTCCTGTGGTTTCAACTTTGAGCTTTGTCTCTTTTTTCCCCTTTCCTTTCTTCTTTTCTTCTTTTCTTCTTTCTCTTTCTTTCTTTCTTTCTTCCTTCCTTCCTCCCTCCACCTTTCTTTCTTTCTTTCTTTCTTCCTTTCTTCCTTTCTTTCTTTCTTTCTTTCTTCCTTTCTTTCTTTCTCTTTCTGTTTCCTTCCTTCCTTCCTTCTTTCCTTCCTTCCTTCCTTCCTTCCTTCCTTCCTTCCTTCCTTCCTTCCTTCCTTCCTTCCTTCCTTCCTTCCTTCTTCTTTCTTTTCTTTCTTGTTATTGTGGTTCAAGACTAGTGCTTTACTACTTGAGCCACAGCCACACTTCTGACTTTTTAAAAAGTGGTTTGTTTATTGGAGATAAGAGTCTCAGGAACTTTTCTTCCGGGGCAGACTTAGTTGGAACCATTTTCCAAACATCTCAGCCTCCTGAGTACCTAGGGTTACAGACATGAGCCACTGGTGCCCAGTTAGTTTGCTAACATAAGAGGTTACCACTCCACTCTAAGAGGTTTCATCAATAAAAAATAAACTTTCTTACCTCTGTTGTCTTTTTTTTTTTTTTGCCAGTCCTGGGCCTTGGACTCAGGGCCTGAGCACTGTCCATGGCTTCTTTTTGCTCAAGGCTAGCACTCTGCCACTTGAGCTACAGCGCCACTTCTGGCCATTTTCTATATATGTGGTGCTGGGGAATCGAACCCAGGGCTTCATGTATACAAGGCAAGCGCTCTTGCCACTAGGCCATATTCCCAGCCCCTCTGTTGTCTTTATACAAATAAAACTTGATCACAATGTGGTTATTATCGAACATATATTTACAGGTTAACATGATGATCCATTAAAAATTCTGATTAAATGGGTAGCTTTGATTGAGTGGATATATTAAACATTGTGCAACACTGAGATACAATTTGGTGTTTCTTAAATATCTCCTAATCTAGAAATTATTCAGGTAAACAGTTGAAGAAGCAGTAAAAAACCAGACAGTTATTTGGCATGTTATTGCTAGTACTGGACCTAGCACTCTTATTTAGGTTTTTTTGTTTTTTCATTTGAGGCTGGCACTCTACCATTTAAGTCACAATTCCACTTTCAGCTCTTTACTGTTTGATTTGAGTTAAGTCTCACAGATTTTCCAGCCCAGGCTGGTTTTGATTCGTGATCCTCAGATCTCAGCCTATACAGTGGCTAGGAATATACACAGGAGCCATCAGCTTGGACATAATCTTGGGTCTACTTCCCATGTAATCAAAATGAGAACATCCCCTTCAAGTCTGAGTGGTGAATATCATGAATTTCTGCCATAAAGTCCAGGTAAACATGCTAAGATGGATCTCAAAATCCTGGGCCATACTATCCATCTATACTTTCAGAATACGTAGAGCTTGTGATCTGAGGCCCTTCATAGAGTAAAAAATATAATCGCTCTAATGCTGGAATGTTCCTTCTGACTCTAATCTTATGTGAATCCATGATTTCACTTCAAACATTCTGATGATTTTCCCCAGGACAAGTGGTTTTTGTGAAGTGTGATTGCTTTGAAGTATTTCTGTTCTCACCACCTAGAAAATATTTTAAAGAAGACAGAAGAAAATTTATACATGTGGTTAATGTAGGGATGTGTAGGTTGGGGGTCTAGAGGGAAATCCAGTAATATATTCGTGTCTGTGTCCCCTAGCACCTGGCACAAAGCCTCAGGCATGGCAGGAATCCAGGAAACGTGTGGAATGAATTAACTGTTTTGAAAGTCAGTGACTCTCCTCTCAGTAGGGAAGTGGTGGAGGTAAGTTTTAGCTTCTGAAGTGAATGCTCCTAGTAATGAACTCTGCAGTCAGCAGTTTAATGGGAGTGGGAAGCGATTCCTTCAGAGGTAATCTGTAAGGGGTTAGGTATTGGGGGTCGGGTGGGGGGGGGGAAATGAAGTCATGTTTTTTGCCTTTGCGAAAATTCAATAGGTGGGCTCCTTTTGTTTCTTCCCTGTGTGTGCAGGATTGCTGAAGACCTCTAGATGGCGCTGCTGGCTCAGCGCTAAGCAAAGCAGAGCTGGAAGTCCAACTCCTGGGAAGGAAGAAAAGCTGACTTTTGAAAAAAGTCCCATCCCCACATTTGTGTCTCTGCCACTTGCCAATTTGCAGGGCCACGTTGTAAAATAAAACCGTTTGTCCAGTTCAAATCATCTTTCTTGCCTACTCTTCTATTGTTATCACTGTTTTCAAATTAAGGAATCTCCCTTTAGATATTCTTGGTATCTAATTACATGTATGCTTTTTATAAAAAAGAAAAAATTAGCACACATAAGCAGAAAGCTCGAAATAACGGACCTATAAGGAGCGACAAATAGTTTGCACCCCAAAACATTCTCTGTTGGACGTAAGTCATGAGAGTTCCATACTGTTCTTGACATATAACTTCATGGATGACACATAATTTATGCATAACTTTGCCTAGGATATTTGATCTTCATGAGTGAGAGTCAGGTTTAGCTACCTGTATAATAAAGTTTATCCTAAGAATATAATAATATATGTACACTGCCACTCTTCCCTCTCAATTCCAGTATGGACACCAATGTGTGTGTGTGTGTGTGTGTGTGTGTGTGTGTGTGTGTGTGTGTGTGTTTCATGGTACTGTTTCCCAAGTGGCAACATCTGGAAATAGAATCATTCCCAATGCAGAAGTAAAGGTACCTGAGTGACTGTGTGTATTTCAGTCATGAACTTGGCCCTATGGAGTCGTTATGGTTTGGTTGCATGCCCCCAAATGCATGTGTCAGAAATTCGGTATCAAAGGTGGCCAGGGGAAGTTTCAGAAGTGGAGAACAGGAAAAGAGTCCTCAGGTCACGGAGGCACTGGAAGGAATTCACTAGTTCTTGTGAGCCCCAGTTAGCTCCCACAACACAGATGCTATTTATAACAGAAAAGAAGAAAAGTAAAGAACAACAACAACAAAAGGCCCTCTCTTAATTGCTTTTAGTTTCCTCTTTCTGCTCTCTTTCCCCCATCGCCACCCCCTGTTCCCTTCTGATCCTGGGGCTTAAAGTCAATCCTGGGTGCTGTCACTGAGAGTTGGTGCTCAAGACTATTGCTCAACCATAGCTCTCCATTTCTAGCTTTGGGGTGATAAATTAGAGATAAAGTCCCACAGGCATTCCTGCCTAGGCAGGCTTCAAGCATTGATCTTCAGATCTCGACCTCCAGAGTAGCTTGAATTACAGATGTGAGCTGCAGGCACTGGGTTTGCCATGAGTTCTCTTCCTATCACACATAACCCCACCATTGGGATACACCTTTCAAGATGTCCTCACCAGAACGGATTCAAGGTCATTGCTTGAACTATTACAAATGTGAGATAACTATTATGTTTATTTTCCACATAAAATATCAAACTTTAAGCATTCCCTCAAAGCAATGAAAAATGGACTGCTATTTCCCAGCCTTGCATAATTCCATTCTTTTACTTCTCAGGAGGGTGGGTGACTGGCCTACATTCCTACGAAATAAGTTGGAGGGGAATAGAAAGCAAATACCACCTCAAACAAATACACGGACATTGTACTGCTTAGGTCTGGTTTATATGTAAAAATTTAAACTAAAACACATGGTGCCATTTGGGCACACTTCAGAACGCTGGTGGCAATCTTTTATTAGTCAATAAGAATTTATTCACTATGAATTCAACACTGTAAGTGGTGCTAAAGTTTCAAAGGAGACCAGGTTCTAGTAGTTGAAGCCTGTAATCCCAGGATCTTGAAAGAAGGCCAGGCCAGGCTAAGATAGTCAAGAGATCCTCATCTCAAACAATAGCTGAGTGTGTTGGCATCTGCTTGTCATCCCAGCTACTTGGGAGGCTGAAATTGAGGGCATTGTAGTTCCTTCCCTGCCCAGACAAAAAGGTATGAGACTCCATCTCAATAGAAAGAAGAGAAAGACAGAGATGTGTGTGTGCCTGTCATTCTAGCTACAGCAGGAAGTTTAAATGGTACAGCAGTCCAGGCAAACCAGGGGAAAAGAGAGACCATATCTCAAAATGACAAGGGCAAAAAGGGCTGAAGGCATGACTCAAGTGGTAGAGGACCTTCCTAGCAAATGAGAAGGGCTGTGTTCAAATTCAAATAAATGGATCGATACATGATAGAGCATAATTAATACCATTTTGGAAGAAAAAGGCATGAATGAAGCTTAGTTCACCAAGACCCACAAATGTCTGGTAGGTAGTATTTGCTTTCCAAGAATGAGTACAAGTGAGTAGAAGGATTGGCGGTAGGCAAACATATAATTATGTTTAAAATATAAAATCAGGGAATGGCTACAGTATCTTTGTGCTTGTTTTTCCGTGTGATTGGTGTGGTATTTAATTCACACACTGTTGTGATGACTGCTCATATGTGCACTACTTCTCATAATGCAGATCTGAAAAGAGACTCAAGAGATGTTAAGGAGTTTATTGAATGTCAGACACTGGTTGCTCACACCTGGAATCCTAGCTACTCAGGTGGCTGAAATCTGAGGATTAAGATTCAAATACAGGAACTTCTGTGTGACTCTTATCTCCAGTTAGCTATTAAAAAATTCAGAAGTGGGGCTGTGGCTCAAGTGGTAGAGTACTAGCCTTAAGCACAAAAGTTCAACCCTCAGGGAACATTGTAAATCACACAACCAATCCCAGAGTTAATATTATTCTATCTTTATACCGATGGCTTCTGCATTCAGTAGTTATTTTGATTACATTTTAATTAGAATGAAAGAAGGAAGAAATAAAATATGTGTACCATGTCATAACTAATATTATATTTCATCTCTACAAGTAAGATGAAAGAGGTTTCTGTGAATCAGAAAGAAGAGTTGAAAGAGTAAATATGAAACCCAATCCAAGTCAAGATTTGAATATGAGGAAAGCATAACATTTTATTTCTCACATTCTAAATTCTACAGGAGACTCTATTCTTGACAATGCCAAATTCTGGCGCTTAGAAGTTGGTTCAGAGGAGGAACTCTTCATGGTAGATTGTGAGAGAATAACTGATTCTTTCTCTCATTGAACTAAGAACAGACACAGAAATCTTAGCCATAAGATTTCCACAGCTCTTAAAAATAAAAGCACCAGGATCAAACAATGTGATTCGGAACTTTCTCCCTTTTATAAATGTGTGATGTCTTCTCTCTCTGCCCCTCCAGGCTTCACAGACTAAAGAATGAAAGAGAATGTATTTACATATGAATTTAAGTGCCTGAACATGCCAAAGCATATAAATAAGCAAGAAACAACCTGGTCTGAGCATCCTCAGACCAAAGGAATGTCACAGAAAACAGTCCCATCAGGTCCAGCCACTGTATCTGTGGGTTTCAGTAACATCCCTGATTACTCATGCACCATTCATTCACCATTCATTCATTCGGCCCCACCAGTATGCACTGGGCATAATTGATCATTGTTCTCCACTGATTCCAATGCTGTGATTTATTCACAGATGGTGCAAAAGAAAAATATACAACACCCTGACTTGCAGGTGGATTTCCTAGTTCCCAGACTCTGGGGTAGTCAATCTTAAAACAGACTACCTCCTGCCCACTTGTAATTAGGATTCTTTTCAAGTGATACTCTCTACTAATCAATGGTACCAAACTCCATGTATGTCAAGAAATAAGAGACAACTTAAATAGTACTTTTGTTTTCCATGACAGGAAAAGTATCCAATTTATTTTCAAACTTCCTTTGTCCATGAAAACCACAATGTTTGATTGAGTGGCTATAAGCTGACATGCTTCAAGGGCTGAGTAGACAGCATGAATATTAACATATGAAGGTTGCCACTGTGAAAGTCCTCAGGATGGCTCTTGTCCATTAATTGCTAATGGGCAAATGTTTAGACAAGGTAAATGCTATGACAGTCTAGTTTTGTATCTGTAGGCTTGTTTTCAGAATGAAACTTGTTCTTAAACGGTAGCTGATATAAGCATCTCTTCTTGATAGACAAAGAAGGCAAATCAAGAAATGAGGGGTTGCACAGGGTTAGAGATGGCCCAAACATGCTTTCTAAGCTTCCATCCTAAGTCTGACTTACGCATTTCTCACATGTTCCTTAGAGGTGGGAAACTGGCTCTGTGATTTCAAAAGGTCTCCAAAAATAAACAAAAAACCCTCAGGAAGCATCCCACACTCTGCCTTGAACAAAGAGGTGTTCACACCTCATAATGAGAACAATAAATAAAGCATTAAACAGCTCTGAAAGACCAGGAAAATGGGCTTTCAATAAGAGACATGAGTTTCTAATGTCTAATTATTTTACTTGTGTGGGATTATGAATCCAGCAGCTGATGAATTTACCTCATTATGATTTTCCTGGGTGCATATGAACAAAATATATTTCTCATTTTCTATTCAATGATAGGTAAAAGTGAAATCTTAATTAAAATATCCATCGGTCTTAAAAAAAATTGAGCATTCATTCTACAGCTAACTGCATATTTTAAGAGAAATGTATGATAGATGCCTTTATATTAACTTTAGTACCTGACAAAACCAACCTGTTTTCAAAACTATCTTTTATATTTTTATTTTGCAATCTCTCTTTAATTTGCTAGAAAGATAAAAAGTGAAGTGTAAAATATTAACTGTTCTATGTACAAATTCAGTCTCCAGGAATTGATGTTTTCTCTGACTAACAGATAGGTGGGTCGTAGATTCAAGCTACGCAGGAGGCTGAAATCTGAGCAGAGCAGCTCAAAGCCAGCCAGCCACAAAAGTCTGTGTGACTTTCCTCTTCAATTAACCACTTGAAAAACAAGAAATGGGACAATGGTTCAAATTTCTAGAGTGCTAGCATTGAACAAAAAAATCTCAGGGATAGTACCTAGGCCCTGAATTCAAGACCCACAAGCAACAACAAGGAAAAAAAATCCATTTATTTGTGGTCTAGGGGAAAAGGTAAGATAGGAGTAATCCCCTAAATAGGTCAACTAAAATTTCCAAATAATAACCCACATATTAATTTACATATTATTAGCTAATCACTACTATTCATCAAAAAGATTGAATCCAAAGTCTCCCTACCCCCAAATGAGGAATGCAAGATGATTAAAATTCCATTATTGCATCCCTGCTAACAAGTCAGGAGAATGTCCTTATATACCTCACACTGGTTTACAATAAGTTGCTTTGTGATTTTGGAAAATTCACTTAATGGCTCCGAACTTTTCATGTGATCATTTATCAAACTAAGAGCATTGAAGGGCATTCTGAAGTGAATGATTTTTTAAAAATGTACTTGGGAAAAAAATTGTTGTCTTTCCAAATGTCCTCCCTGTCAGATGCTTAAATAACCACAGTGTTTCTGAGCACCCCGAATGCCTCAGGAATACCTCGCTTGCAGATAAGCCTTCAGAGCTCACCTAGATTTGGGTGTCATTATTATACAGACAGTATTATGAAGAGAGCATTGATTAGAAGTCAGCCCTATCAGTCAGGATTTCTTCATAAGGTGCTTCGTGCTGGACAGCCCACTCCGATTGCGTAATGCCAGGTTCAAAGAACATTTGGACTTGGAGAATCTAGAAAAGGGATTAAAATTGATGCTCCATGAGGTGAAAGCAGAAAGTGGGGACAAAGCAGTGGACATAAGGGTTCTTACACATAAATAAAATTTTAACTGCGCATTGGTTTTCTGTAATAACCGTTTCTTACACTCAAGAACAAGTTCCTGTTTTTAAAAGCTGTAAATAACAGAGACTATAAACTAAAGTGTAATTTTGCTTAATCTTTTGATCTCCCAGTCCTCGCCCGTTCTATTGACTGCACATGATCATCTATAAATGCCTAACATAAAATGTCTTTCTACTCATGAAAAGCCTGGGGGAAACAGAAAGCATAAACAATTCATGCATTGAATCTCAATAGGTGATTTTACTTCTTCGGGTTATATCTTTGAGGTTCTAATATGCCCATCTATAAATATAATTTTTATTGTATAATTTTAAAATATTTTATTGATTGGCCAAGGATTTGTAAATATTTTAAAATGCGATGAAATGTGTTCTTGCATACATATTTTGGAAAGTAATCACCCAACATAATTAACATTTTTATTTCCCCCATATTTTTGTCTTTGAAAAAATTTTAATTTTTTTATCTTTACATAGTTGTACAAAGAAGCTGCCATGTAACAAAGCAGTTTACAAATATAATGCATCTTGATCAATGTCATTCTTTCAACATTCTTCTCAATCTCTCTCTCTCTCTCTCTGTTTGTGTGGGGGGGGTGTTTAGTTTGTGTGATCTCACAATTTCACCTAGGTCATATTATACTGATATTCAATGTCCTATCTTCTGACTGATTTGAGATTTATAATGTGTTGTTGCTAATTATATTTACCTTGATGTGAAACAGAAAGGAAAATGTATTCCTCCTGTTTAAATACAGCATTATACCTGTTGAGTCTTTCTAACTCATCCTAAAACAACAACAGCAACAACAACAACAAAAACTTCATCCTATAAGTGCTTCTGTATGCACCATTCCTTTCAAATTTTCTCATTAGGCCATTTTGAAGTCTATTTACCTTTATAATCAGCAGCATTCTTGTTTAATATTCAAAGTTCACAAACAAGTGCTTATACTTTTTAAAAAACCTGGATAATGATGACTTCTGCATAAATAAATAATTACCTCCCTTCTCTGGACATCTCACATCTACAGAAGGAAGACATCCGACATCCTTAGAGTGAGACTTTGAGAAGGTAACCTTATCCTAAGTCTTGTTTTTTTTTGAATATTGACTGCACTACATAAGAGAATTCCCTCATAGTTTATTCTCTCAATGACAAAATGGTTTGAAAGTTTTCTAAACATTGAATACACACAGAATATGCCAATAAGCTTTCCTGGAACACAAGCAAGCACAATAAAAGTATTACTAGTTTAACATAAAAGCAGCCCAGATCATCCCATTGGACTTTTGTTCCTGATGACTGTGGTGAGGACTAAATTGCCATACTGGGAGGAATACAGGCAGATGTGCAAAGCACACTTCCTATCTGCCTGTGACCTCAACTATGAGTGAGATAAAGAGGACACACCCCAGAAGTGTGTCAGGTCCCATCAACAGTTTTAGTTGGTCAAAGCTATATGTAATTGTAGCAAATTTTCTGCCTGATATTTAGATAAACAACAAAATCTCAAAGAAGCATTTGTTTCACATCTTCATATTGGTAAGAGAGTAAGAGTACACATGACTTTTTGTTGTTGTTGTTGTTGTTGTTGTTGTTTTGCCAGGCCTGGAGCTTGAACTCAGGGCCTGGGCACTGGCACTAAGTCTCTTTTATTCAAGGCTAACACTCTACCACTTGAGCCACAGCACCACTTCTAGCCTTACCTGTTTATTTGGTACCAAGGAATCCAACTGAGGGCTTCATGCTAGGCAAGAACATTAAACCACATTTCCAACCAAACAGGAACTTTAATAGATGTTTTCCCAGGATTCCAAGAGAAACTCACTTCAAATCCACAAAATGTATTCCAATGTACCTGTATAAAAACATTCAATGGTTTAATTTCTTTTAAAAAAAATGACTGTTTTTGATGCTATTTATATTAGAAAATGACAACACAAACAAAGACAATAAAGTATATGCTTATGGAAAATGCCTTTAGAGGATTTAATTAAAAAGCTGCGTTCAGGTGGCTCATCCCTCTAATCCTGCTTGTATCCAGGAAGCTGAGATTTGAGGTTCACCGGTTGAAGCCAGCCTGGGCAGGAAAATCCCTAAGACTCTTATCTCCAAGTAATCAGACAAAAAATCAAAGTGCAACTGTGGCTCAAGTGGTGGAGTTCCAGCCTCAAGGGAACGAGGTAAGGGGAGGTAAGGGGTAAGGGACAGCATCAAAGCTGTGGATCCAAGTGGTAGAGTGTCAGCCTCGAGGGAATAAGGTAAGGGACAGGGTCAAAGCTGTGGCTCAAGTGGTGGTGTGTCAGCCTCGAGGGAATGAGGTAAGGGACAGCATCAAAGCTGTGGATCCAAGTGCTAGTACTGCCACACCAAAAAAAAAAAAAAAAAAAAAAAAAAAGAAAGAAGGAGAAAGAAGAGTAAAGAAGAAATTATTTAATTAGCTATTCCAAAGTGATAGTTTGATATGGGTGTGAAATTCTTTTCACATATTATATGTTCTTGATAAATATAATATATATATTATAAACTTGTATGCTCTCATTTGTTCTTTTCATAGTTTATACCTATGTGTAGATGTGCCTGTGTGTATATGATACACATGCATATTTTATATTGCATTTCTGTATATTTGTATACGTATTTATAGTCATATAAATATTTATGTATATTTACATATATAAAGGATATACAAAATACACACATATTTTTTTATGAAGGCTGGTTGCTATGCACAAAGAAAATATAGCTTGAAGCCTATATTAAGATCCTAAATTATTTCTCCTGAAGATGCTCAAATCTTACTGATAGGCATAAATTTTATACTCACACCATCATAAATTCTAAATTCAGATCACCAGGGATAAGTCTGACTGCCAACTGGAAACTTTTAACTAACGCAAGTTTTTTATATTAGGTAGAAACTATTATTTTCTGCTACTCGTAGCATCTTGGAAATTGCACAACCTACTTGAATATTCTTATATTTTTACCAAGTAAGACTGGGAATTGAGGAATAATCAGTAATGGTTATCTGCCTTTTCCTATTTAAGAACAATAATGGTGCTCACTCATCCTGAACAAGACTGTTAATTAATCATTGTAGCTATGCAGGTTAAAGTCCCAATGTTATCATCATTGAAGCAGAGCTGTAATATAAACTCCTGCTTAAGTGCTTTTGTTCTGCAAAATAAATCTGTGCATTACAACCATTCCTAATCATTTATTAAAATTATAACACATTGCTATTATCATGCTTGATTGTGATATTTTTAAGCAATTTGTTTGGTTTATCTATTTGCCAGCACAAATTCAATTTGCTAGGATGCTTAAGCATGGAGTGGGTTTAATAGTAGGGTATCAGAAACTCTAGAAGTATGTAAAAATAAAAGTGACAGAAAAAAAGTAAAAACAAAGATAAAACAAAAATAACGTAATAGGATAGAAAAATCAATCTGAATGTCCATACTTGACGGTTACAAAAATAAGCATTTGGAAAAAAATGAAAGAGTTACTTTGGTGTTTTTTTGTTTGTTTGTTTTTGTTTTGTTGCATTATTGGGTTCTTTTGTAACAACCACCCAGAAGAAGCAACTACTAATACTGAATTAACCATATTACCTCAAACAAGTAAAACTTTCTATTGACTCAAGAGAAATACTCTTCTCTAATTTGGAAGTTGAAGTAATTGCCTAATTTGCTTAAAAGTTAGTTAGTATCTGTGAATAATTCAAGGGAAATTACTACTTTATTGTCATATGGGACTTGTATTCCCTCAGAAAGATAACTTTTTAAGAGACTTTAACTAGTTAAACATGTGGAGTGATTTTATTTTGGTAATTTTGTTTTGTTTTCTTAACTCAGACACCCTAAATTGAAAGGTCTTATTAGTACTCTTTATCATGAAAGCCCACAGAAGCATGCTTAAGAATGAGCAGAGTTCCATTCTGACTTTAAAGTGGCACAAGGCAGCACACAGCCATTAAGCATTAACCCTTAACCCTACTCTTAACATTCTTTCGTAAACATTCGGTGTGATTCTACGCTCTAATGAGACATAATATGTTTTATAAGGAAACAATATCACAAATTGTTAAACATATAGATTGGAACTGAAGAACACAAGTGAGCATTGTTTTTAAAATATAAACAAAGGGAAAGAAGCATATTTATGATAGTATATTAAATCATGTTACCACATACCAAAACTGATGTGGAATTTCCAACATCTGTCATTTCAGTTTACCTACCACCTAGGTTATAACAATTTCATTCAAGAAAGTGAAGAATTTTTCAGAAACAGAGATTATTTGATGCAGATTTAGTAGCATATTCTGAAATTTAACTGATCATTACCATCTTTCATTCAGTAATCAAATTATGTGTGTGTGTGTGTGTGTGTGTGTGTGTGTGTGTATCCCTTAAAGTGCAAGAGCAGTTAGTATGAGTGACTAACTAATGAACTGTGGGGCACACCTGGAAGTCAACTAGCTGGCCCTGCCTGTTTCTCAGTCTTGGGGCCATGTATGGCTAAGATGGCGGCGCCTAACAACAACACGCAGCTGCTACAAGTGTCTTTGGTTATAACCCAGAGGCGGTTCTGTGGGCTGTGACACCCCGGCTCTTCTGCCCTTGATGGACAGCTCATGCCTCCCCTTCCTGCCCATCTTAGACCTGATTGGCTCCTGTGCCTTATATTAGTGGCACATACTTCCCCAGTAAGCGAGATCTTGCACGGACTTGACTCCCAGGCCGTCTAATTGTTCTCCGGTGAGGGAGGGCTGGATGCAGGCGGCCTGCCAACCCTTCTCCTTTCTTGTCTGGTCGGGGTGTGCCTTCCCTATATCTTCCTCGGGTTGGGGGAGCAAGGCAGGGCTGGGGGGGGGGGTGGCTGGAGATGCCGACAATGAACATCTTAATTAATTCATACATGAAAATTTAACTCTTGATTAGAAAAATATCTACCCTTGGCAAAACTGACCCCTAATTTTGACATAGTACTAAAAGTAAAACCAGCTAAGTATACACACACACACACACACACACGCACACACACACCAAACAAACAAAAAAAACTAAATACAATATGCTTTCACTTCTTTATTTGAACTTGCATCATATATTTACCAACTAACATGCACTGTGCTAATGGAGATATTACAAAAAGTAGACATTTTCTGTCTTTCCCATTTTTCTATCGTGACAGAAAAGGCAAATACTAACATATAATATGAATATTACTTCTTGATTAGTGCTGTAGCAGAATTCAGAGATTTGAGGTTAGCAAAAATAATTGTGGAAAGTATCTTTTGTAATATGAAGAATAGTTTTTAAAGTTGTGACTGACCATAGATAAAAACATCATTATCATATTCATTATTTCCTTCAAAGTTCTCCTTCTCCCCCTCATCATCATAATCTTTCTCTTAAGACTATTGTATTTTTAAAAATTTAACTTAATTGTCAAGGTGACATACAGAGGAGTTACAGTTACATGTGTGAGGTAGTGAGTACATTTCTTGTCAAACTCAGTACCTCTTCCCTCATTTTTCTCCCAGCTTCTCTCTTCCCCAATCCCTCCACCCAAGTTTTATAGTTTATAGCAAATTGTCTTATATCACTTTTGCATTGGTTCACCTTTTAATCTTTTGTCTCACCATTTTGATGTTCCCCTTCCCTTCCCTAATTTAGATAAATGTATATACAATACCCAATCTTTTAACCCTTGAAACCGCTATAAAAGGCTCTAAACAACAGTGATTACATATCTGCAGCAGCAATTCATCACAAATGATAATTTTTATAAGGATTCCTTTTTTATTATGAATTTCCAAAGAATTGTGTTTAACGTTTTTGTTATAAATTTGCCTTTCATTATATTGGCCCTTTGCTAAATATTTGGAGACTTGTCTCCTGTTGACAACGTGATTTTTTTTTTCTATTCATCTCTTTCAAATTTCACTCCAGGACTCTTAACAATTATTAACAATCAAGATGGCTGTTGAATAATAAAATACTAAGAAGCACCCACTCAGCTTCTTAATGGTATTTGACTTCTGGCAAATGCTCAGAAGTACTGAAAGAAGCAGAAGCTGTCTGGTTTTGAGCCTGTCAGTTCCCAATTCATTAGTCAACAGCTCCTCACATCATGACTCAAGCCTTCTATAGGGTTTACATCAAGAAATAAACATCCATCGCCATGAAAGTTTACCCCTCATTCAAACTGTCTGTGAAAATGTGACCACAAAATATCAAAGACACATGGTCTTCAATCTCATGGAAAAAAAGAATATACAAATACACTGTCATTTGTTTTCATTTAATTTTATTGTCAAGGTGATATAGAGAAGGGTTACAGCTACATATGTAAAGTAGTGAGTACATTTCTTGTCAAACTTCTTACCTCATCCCTCATTTATCTCCCTCCTTCCTTCCACCCCATTCCCCTTGAGCTGAATTGTTAATTTCCGACATCTTGTCTTGTAAGTGTCACCATTGCATTGCTTCGTCTTTTATACTGTGTCTCACCATTTTGATGTTCTCTTTTCCTTCCCTAATTCAGATAAACATATTCCCACATGGTTTGAATACTATCACTTTGAATAGAGAAAATAATTCCAGACCTTTCCTAAGGCAGATCTGTAGAATCTAGCTGCAAATAATGTCTGTATCGTATCTTCTACCAGTCGGTTTTTTTCAAAGTCAGAGACTTAGAACCCTAATTTTGCTATTTTTTTCTGCTGATCTTTCAACATAATTCATCCTCTGCCTCTGTTTTACTTTTGTACAATATCTTCCTTTTATGAAAGGAAAATTTTGCTCATTTACAAGTGTTATAAAATTACCAGTTGTAATTTTAAAATAAGCAAACAAATTTTCAGGAAGAAATCAATCCCCTGGCTACTTTGTAAAAACCCAAAGCAATGAAAAGAAAGGAATCCTCTTTGCCTTCTGGCCTGCAATTCCTTCAGCATTATTTTAGAATCCTCAGTGACCACTTAGATTTACAATTGTTCGTTTTTTTCTTGGATCATAATTATAAGTAGATTAGATTGCCCTATTCATCACTAAGCTCTTCAATGATCAAGACTACATTTCCTTTCAATTTTTTGTGCAACTCCTGATTTACTTTTTTTCACTTGTCTATAGGGCATTGCCTGTTCAAAATGACCAAGATACATTTGTTAAATACATGATTATAAGGCCTCAAAGAAGAGGAATGCTACCTGGCATGGAATGTCTGTTTATTTATCTGCCCATCTCTTTCTGTCCGCCTGCCTGCCTATCTGGTGGTCTATCTATCCATTGATATATTTTCTATTATCTTTTACTACTCTCTCTCTCACACACACACACACACACACACACACACACATATATGTTTGTATATAGGTAATTGCACATAAAATATATAGAACATTTTCCTGTTTCTCACCATGGTTTAATTTTAAGGTCTGTATTACAGGAACAAAATGACTGTTCTACAATTTAGAATTGTTTTTATTTCTCTTATTCTTGCACACACCACACACACACACACACAGACACACACACACAGAGACACACACACTGAAACCAGCCAATAACACTCTGGTGACATTGCTTTTTGAAGGAAAGACACAAAATGAGTTCGGTATGCTGAGCAGGTGAACATCAAAGTGAGAGTCCCTCTGCTGCCATTAGCTACATGAAAGCTTCTGGGAGTTATTCCTTTGCTCATTTTAGTGGTCTGTATAATGAGATCAGAAGACAGAAACTCTGGCAACTTGCAGATGCATTTGGTAGCTGGAAGACAAAGAGAGACAGTCTGCAGAGAAATGGTGATTCTATTTCAAAACAACTTTGAGTATCCAGATGCCCAAAGTGGTCAACTGTCAACCACATTTAGGCTGTCTATCATTCAGTGCCTTCCTTCCTTGTATGTGCAGGCTGGACTTTTCTCCTGTTTTTTGTTTTTTCTCTCTTTCGCATCCTAGCTATCAAGTAACCTTCTCTGTGCTCACATCATGGCTGGTATGAAATGCAGTTATAGAAGTAGAAAGAGAAAATTATATGTGCAGATAGCGCTGAAGAAAGTGTGTAATGTATGCCATTATCCTGGTACTCAGGAACTTAGGAGGCTGAGGCAGGAGGCTATTGAGGCAAGCCTGGACAGCATAGAATCTATCCCCAAAATAAAAAAGCTGTCAGGAAAGCAGTAATTATCACACATATGTACACAGACATAATCTTTGTGGGATATAAGCCATAGCTAAGCTCAAGGGAATCTAGCTACATTTTAATGTGCACCTCACACGTTCTCAGTCATTCCTGAGGGCCGAGTTGACTTTGCACTCTGAGTTCTGCATTTGCCTATGTGCCAGAATATATGAACCACTGTGTTTATATTCTCAGTTTCCTTTTTTTACAAATAAGTAAAACTGGACCTGGAACTCAATGCCACGATTGACTTCATTCTTGTTGCCTTACTCAAATGCGTTTTATATTCCCTCATTTTATCATTCACAAAGATAATTATGTTACTGCAACTGATGGAAATTCCTGAATTGTCCCATTTTGAGGGAAAAGCCTGGATTTGGAAGAAAAAAAAATGAGATCACAGTGTTAATTAGACAGACCAGATTCAAGTATGTTGCAGGAAAGTTTACAAAGGCAGCAAAGAGTCTGGTGATGGGAACAGATGTCCTATACTAATTATCTCAGTGCAAGTGCTAGTGAGGACACGAAACACCCAGAAATGCTGGGTAAGGATTGAGGAAGAAGAGTCTATAGTGATGTGATGCTTAAATTTAACTGTGACTCTGGTTAGATTAACAAAAGCCTCGGGCAAAATGAGCAAAGCTCATTTCTGGGTATGTCTGTAATGGAGTTTTCAGAGATGATTATCATACCAGGACTTCAATCTAGTATATGGATTAATCCACTAATAGATTTATGATGTGATGGTATTGTTTGCAGATGATGAAAGGCAGGCAGTTGGAGAAACTTGGTTACTAAATATGTGGCCTTGGGGAATTATATATTGTCCTGACTTCTATCTATATTTCTTCTCTCTGCTTCCATTCCTCCATGAAATAAAAAGGTCTCCTCTAATGAACATTCCTGACACCACAATGCTCTGCTGAAGTTCTTGGCACCAAAGGACCATGGATTGAGCTCACTCACTGAATTTATGAGCTAAATAAAATCTTTTCCTGGGGCTGGGAATATAGCCTAGTGGCAAGAGTGCTTGCCTCGTATACATGAAGCCCTGGGTTCTATTCCTCAGCACCACATATATAGAAAATGGCCAGAATTGGTGCTGTGGCTCAAGTGGCAGAGTGCTAGCCTTGAGCAAAGAGAAGCCAGCGACAGTGCTCAGGCCATGAGTAGGCCCAGGACTGGCAAATATATATATATATATTTTTTTTTTTTTCCTATAAATTGATTCTTTGTGGTATTTCATAATAGATGTAAGAAAGCTGACTAGTAAGTACAGCAAAAAAAAATTCCAAAGGCAAATATAATTTCTATAGTGTGGGAGGATGTCCTACAATTTTACCTCATTTATTATTCAGCCCAAGTTTCAGTTTGGACAATAAATTTCCAGAAACACAGGGCAAGAATTGAGAAGAAATTGCTGGTAGCAAAGTGTGATAGTTAATTTCAACCACCAACTTGAGTGGACTGAGAAAAGTCTAATATGAATAGTGTTTGGTTTTTTGACAATTCGGATATTTAATTCTACCTTTGGAATAAAATAATTCTCATGAGTTCATATCTGCATCACTAGCTCAGGTCACTGGTATTACATTTGGCTTGTCATTCAAAAAAGTTGAGTTCCTGAATTAAAATATCAATACACAAGTTCTCTTCCTTTTGTCACAAGTCATGGGGGGGGTGGCTCTAATTTTATCAGCTCACCAGATTCTATAAAATCTCATAATGCAAGCAAGAACTTTCAATGATATTATATATGAGTATCTTTTTAGGGTTTTCCATGGCCTTCATTCACTTCAACACCACCATTTTCAGACATAGACATTCTCTCATTGATTAATAAAAGCCAGATAGATGCCTGTCTTGCTTTAATTACCAGCAATATTCCAATTTCCTGTTAAAACATTGCCTATGTTTACATTCTAATCCTCTTCACATTAGAGCCTGTAAAACTGTGTTTTCTAAAGTATAGTCCACAGATTAACCTAATTAATGCAGCCCAGAGAGGTTTTAAGAAAGCAAATTCCAAGAACCCAGTGTCAAATAAGATTCAGTTTCTTACTGGATTTGGTCCACTAGGTTCATTTTATGTAAAACATAATGGTCTTTTCAGCGACAAACATCAACAGTGAACAAAAAGTTTACTATGCATTGTCAGTCAGTAATTTAGATGGATTTTTTTAAAAGAATAAGAATAATTAAGTAAACTATATGACAACTGAAAATACTGTAAAAAAATAGCCAAGCCTTTTCATGTTTCACATAAGTGTTATTAAAATACAAGAATAGTGCAAACACCAAAAATAATGAAACAATATTGTTTCATGAACCAGGCATGGTGTCTCATGCTAGTGTTCTAAGTACTTCATAAACAAAGGCAGGAATTTCTCCATTTAAGATCAGACTAGACCTGACTTGGCAAGATTTGTGGATCAGTTTCCAAAATAAATCAAAAAGCTGGTTGCATCTCTCAAATAGTAGAGTTCTTGCTTAGTCACCACAATATCCTTGGTTTGACTTTGAGCACTGCCTAAAGTTAATAATGGAGAAGTCTTATTGTTCTGGTTGGTGCTCTACTATTTCAATTTTCAGTCTTGATTGCTACACACACACACACACACACACACACTCACACACACACACACACACACACACACACACACACACCAAAAAAAGCACAAGGGGGTTCCAATAAACTAGTCTGCTTTGGGAAACTAAAGAGAAATATTAATAATTTTTGTCCGGATTTTTATAAGTAATGCAAAGAAGTAACATTTCTCCCTTTGCAACCTAACATCAGACTCTATGTTCTTAAATAGTACATGTAATTCCATTTTTCTCCTAAGCTCTCCTGGGTGAAGGGTGCTGGTTCTCCACTCCCAGGGTTGTTCTGTTCAAGTGGGGCCTCACCAATGGTATTGCCCTGTTTTATGTCACTGCGTTTCTCATTTCTGAAACAAAAAGAATAAAACTTCAACACCAGGGGAAGTGGGGACAGTGAAGTGCACCAAATTATTTAAATCTCTCTCTTAATAATCTGTAGAGAATATACATTATCACTGTTAAGGTAGGTTTTAAAACATTAGCCTATTTTATGAAAAGAAAATAAATGTAAAGAAAGATGTACTGTCAGCAAATGAGGGTAAAAATTGTACATGTTCTGTATTCTCTTCAGGACAAGATAAATCTATCTAAAATCAAGACAAAAGCAGAAGCCAAATACTCTTCTTTTAAAGGAGAGGTGATTTTTAGTTTTGATTTCTTGTATTTTTTATTTGTATCACCATATGGGCAGTGTTTGGACATTAAGAGACTGTTAATCTCACCATCCTAACAAGAGTTGTTGAATGAGATGATTGGGAAGCAATTGTAGTTAGATATATAAAGAAATGGAAAGACAAAGCATGTGTATATAATAAGTGAGATCAATATTCTTTACCCATAGCTGAGCATACTTGTATGTATATTTGATTGTAGGTATGTATTTATCAAATATTATGTTTTTGTGTGTGCTGATTTACTTTCACATATGCCCAATAATACTTTCTTATTATCAACTGCCACTTCTGCATTAATTTATGTTGGCTGGAATTCCACAGATTTGCATGGCTTAAACAAGAAAATCTTATCTTCCCCAATTCAAACGGGATACAGTTTGGTTTCTCCTGGCCTCCTCTCTGTCTTTTGCAGATTCTCTCTCTCTCTCTCTCTCTCTTGCTCTCTCTCTCTTTCTTTCTCTCTCTCTCTTTTGGCCAGTCATGGGGCCTTTTCTGTTTATGTGGTGCTGAGGAATCGAACCCCAGGGCTTTGTGCATGCTAGGCAAGAGCTCTACAGCTAAAACACATTCCCAGCCCCATTGGCAAATTCTTGCTGTGACCTCACCTGTTTCTTTCCCTGTGCAGGCCTCTCTGGTATCTTTTGTATGGACAAATTTTCTCTTCTTACAAGGATCCCAAGTTACACTAAAGTGAAGCCTACCTTCATAACCTCACTTCATCTTTTTTTTTTTTCTATTTTTCTTTTACTTTATTGTCAATGCGAACTACAGAGGGGTTAAAGTTTCATATGTAAAGCAGTGAGTACATTTCTTTTCTCTTTTTTTTCTTATTTATTGTCAAAGTGATGTACAGAGAGGTTACAGTTTCATACATTAGGCCTTGGGTACATTTCTTGTACTGTTTGTTACCTCCTCCCTCATTACCCCTCTCTGCTCCCCCTTTCCTTCTCCCTGCATGAGTTGTTCAGTTGATTTACACCAAATGGTTTTGCAAGTATTGCTTTTGGAGTCATTTTTCTTTTTATCCTTTGTCTCTTGATTTTTATATTCCCTTTCACTTCCCTAGATCTAATACCAATATATACAGTATCCAGTGTATTCAGATGAGATACAGTGATAGTGTAGGTACAACCACAGGAAGGGGATACAAGAGGATCATCAACAATAGAAGCTACATGGCATGTTGAGGATAACAGTGATATAACAGTCATTTCCATAACATGGAATTCATTTCACTTAGCATTATCTTATGCGTTCATAAGGGCATAGCTATTAGGCTCATACAGTGATAGTGTAGGTACAACCACAGGAAGGGGATACAAGAGGATCATCAACAATAGAAGCTACATGGCATGTTGAGGATAACAGTGATATAACAGTCATTTCCATAACATGGAATTCATTTCACTTAGCATTATCTTATGCGTTCATAAGGGCATAGCTATTAGGCTCTTGTGATCCTCTGCTGTGACTAGCCTAAACCTGTGCTAATTATTCCCTATGAGGGAGACCATAGAGCCCATGTTTCTTTGGGTCTGGCTCACTTCACTTAGTATAATTTTTTTTTCCAAATCCTTCCATTTCCTTAAGAATGGGGAAATGTCATTCTTTCAGATAGAGTCATAAAATTCCATTGTGTATATGTACCACATTTTCCTGATCCATTCTTTTACTGAGGGGCATGTGGGATGATTCCATATTTTAGGTATGACAAATTGTGCTGTGATACCCTGAAAACACTAAAAGAAGGAGTAGGAGAAATGCTTGGGCTCCTTGGCACAGGAGGGAACTTTTTTAACAAAGACCCAGAAATGCTACAAATCAAGGAAAGGATGGACAAATGGGACTGCATTGAACTGCAGAGCTTCTGCAGGGCAAAGGATGTAACTTGCAAGATAAACAGAAAGCCCACAGATTGGGCAAAGATCTTTACTGGCCATACAATGGACAAAGGCCTCATATCTAAAATATACGCAGCAGTAAAAAACTAAATTCCTCCAAAACAAAACCTCAAGGAACCAACAGCCCCCTCAACAAGCGGGCTAAAGACTTAAAAAGAGACTTCTCTGATGAGGAAATGAGAATGGCCAAGAGACATATGAAAAAGTGCTCTACATCAATGGCCATAAAAGAAATGCAAATCAAAATGATATTGAGATTCCACCTAACCCCAGTAAGAATGTCCTTTATCACAAAAACTAACAATAGTAAATATTGGAAGGGATGTGGCCAAAAGGGACCCCTACTTCATTGTTGGTGGGAATATAAACTGGTTCAGCCACTCTGGAAAGCTGTATGGAGATTCCTCTGAAGGCTAAGCATAGAGCTCCCCTATGACCCAGCAGCTCCATTTTTGGGCATCTACCCAAAAGACCACAAACAAGAACACACTAAAGCCACTCACTTCATCTTAATTACCTCTCTCTGTCTCTCTGTCTCTCTGCCTCTCTGTTTCTCTGTCTCTCTGTCATTCTCTCTGTCTCTGTCTCTGTCTTTGTCTCCAAGGCACTGTCCCTGAGCTTTTTACTGAAAACTAACCTTCTTTTCTACTACTTGAATCACAGCTCCATTTCAGGGTCTTTCTGGTGTTCAATAAGAGCTAAGAATCTCACAGACTTTCTTTCCTGGGTTGATTTGAACTATGATCTTGAGATCTCAGCCTCTGGATTATACCTGTGAGCCACTGGAGCCCAGCTTTATTCATATTTTTAATGCCATCACATGAGGAAGTAGATTAGAGAGGTACAATTTATAAATTGTCAAGGAGAGCGTACATAGCTCAAACCACAATAGTTCAATTCAGACTTCAGCTCTTCCACATTATGCTGTGTATATCATGCTAAGTTTATATTTCCTAAACTTTCCGCATTTTCAAGCCATTATTCTCACTTGAACTATTTTCATGTGCTATTTTTACTAGCATTGATTGATAGTCAATTTATCAAGCTACTTTAATGGAAACCTTTTTATCATTACAGTAGATGAAAAATAGTCATACTTACCTTAAATATTAGATATGAAAAATAAAGACAAAATACATTGCTCTGTTTTAGTACAGGCTTTAAATCTGAAGTCTACTCCATCTTTGTTAAAATGGTAAGTGTTGAGGGTGTGCTAAAGACAGAGTAGCAACATACTGATTCATTGGCTTTGAAGTACCCAGAGGGAATGAAAGAAAGTTGAGATGAGAATAACTTTCTTCCTATCATATGCAAGGTTATGTATTATCATTCTGGCACGCTGCCTAAAACCATCTTGTGTTCCAATTAAAAGCGTTCTGATTTACACAATAACTTTACATCCCCTATTTGAGTAAAGCATATGATGGTTGATTTCAAATTCCATTTTTAAGATCCTATCATCTTTTTAGATGTGTAAGTGTCAAATATTAAAAGAAATAGAAAGGAAAGTTAATAGTAAAACTTGTGGGGTTAACTGTAAGTCAAATGGAATGAGTAGAGCCATTGAATAATGTCTTCATAATTGACATCTAAGTGCTGTACAGTTCAGCCCTAATGTGATTGTCTTAAAAAGTTCAAAGACAAGAGACTACTTTCCCCTTTTTGGTACACATATCAAACAGTTTTGTAATAATTCATGTGATGATGGACTGAGATTGTTCTATGATTGATAAACTCAAGGGATGTAATATATCATTTTTTTGCAGTAGGTGTTACAGTGATTGGTTTGGCAATGATTTGAGGTGTCAAAGATTAAAAATATCAAGGGAAATGTCTATATACTATGCAAATGACTGTTAAGTGCAAGCATTTTTAAGTAGAGGAAGACAGAAAGTACATGATTGGAAAAGGCTTGAACATCATTCTGGCTAGAGCTTCTCTGCCTCACATAGGTATTTGGAATATATCCAAGTTCATTGTGGGAGTCAATTTCCATGCTTCACAGAATACCTTTTCACTTAGAGTTCAAGAATATATGTTGAAGATCTTGTACAAGAAAAAAAAGGTAAAAATATTCTTCTCTGGACAGAGCTATTCTTTTTATCTTTTTTATTGCCAAGGTGAAGTACAGAGGGGAAACAGTTACATTAGGTATTGAGTTATTCTTATTCAATAAAAACAAAAAACAATTACCTAAATGGATATTATTGTCACTCCTTCAATTAAAGTTGATGTGGTTGTTTATAATGTCCACTATCAAAGAGCCAAGACACTTGGATGTATATAATTTTAAAAATACACAGTTGTGCTTACATGTAGCTCCTTGGCAAAGTGATCGTCTAGCAAGTACAATGTCATTGGTTCAATCCCCAGTAGACTGCCCCCTACCCGGGGAAAAAAAAGGCAAAAAAAAAAAAATGATACTGTGTCAAACCTAAGGTATCCATGACCATGGAAGAATATAGCTAATACTTGTGAATCTTGGAACTCCAGTAGGCTAAATTGATGTCATGCTGTCCTCTTAGTTCCCAATTCTTCTTCCATTGCTAGGATTAGGAAACCTGACATGGACATAGCTTCTCCAACAAAGACAGCTCATCACATTCTAGTGTTTCTTATAGAAGCTTCTCAAGGTTTGTAGCAACTCCTAAGGAACTGAATCAAGATGAAGAACTGTATGTCAGGGGTTTTCCAGCTTAAAAATACATGATTACCTAGAAAGCTTGCTATAATAAACCATTTGTTGACTCTAACTTCAAAGTATTAAATATATTAGTTCAGGGCTAGAACCCTAATATAGTAGCTCTAGGTTGGAATGAAAAAAGCTATGTTTTTAATGTGCCTCCACATGATACCACTAATTTTGGAACAGACATGTTGAAAATGATGACTTACTGTCCTGTGGTATACAATTTTATTGTTTAGAACAGCACCTGGAAAAGGCAAAGAGTCAAACAAAATGGGACTAGGCATTGCCATGGAATGTAGCAGCCGGAACAATATAAACCTATTTTATTATTATTTTTTCTTTTGATGGGGGTGGTTGGAGGGTGGTAGTAGGGATTAATTTCTCTATCTTATCAAGTAAATCATTGCATAGGTTAAAATTCAGAACCATGTTCAGCAAAGAAAAATCAATTTCATTAGGCAAGAAAAACTCTTTCATGTCATACAGTAATACTCTTATTTTTTTATTTGTTTATGTATTTTTAATTCTAGGGTGTCTCAGAGACTCAGTTCAGGGCTTGCACATGCTGTGTACCTCTCAGCTATACCGTCACTCAAAATCTGTTTTGAAAATTTATTCCCTTACTACCTCAGCAATATAAATTTGAGTAAGATTAAAATGTTATAGTCTAACTCATATTCTTGATTTATGATTTATTGAGGACACTTAATATTCTTTTCTAATTCCTTTCATATTCCCTTTTACATTCTGGAGGTAATTAATTGCCATAAAAAGTTGATTCTTCACAAATTGATATTTGGATTTAATATAATCCCAATTAAAATCACAGTAGTGTTAATTAGATTTAGAACAACGTGAATAAACAGTTGACATTTCATGTGGAATAAAAATTAGAATGGAATGCCCACTATCACTTTGAAATAGTTTGGTGAGGAGAGTGAAGTGTACCACTCCAGTTATCAAACAAAATAGGATATCATCATAGCTAATATTCATTATAGTCCATGGCCACTTCTTTTCAAAGAACCTCGTGTATGCTAACTCATTTTGTGCCTCACAAAAATCCTTGGGGCATACAGACAGATTGTAAATAAGAAAACTAAGGGAAGTAGGAGAGAGAATAAATAGTATAGTGCGGTACATAAATGGTTCATGAGGGATCAGAGCCAAGGTCAGGTGCCAAAGGACTCTGCTGTATTAACCATTATAGCATACTGCGATCTTGAACTGGAATGACCAGGAGAGGAATGGGACATAAATAGAGAGTATGGTACATGGTAGGGTTTGATGAACAAGAAAAGAGTACATTAAAATCACACAGCCACCAGCCAGCATTTCTGAAAGTAAATTTCAAATTTCCAAGTTAACTTCTACTATCAAAATTTGTCACTATGCTTTATTTTTTTTTTCTGTATTTTGAGAACTGTAAACTCCTAAACATAAGGAACACTCATTTCACCACAACGAACAAAATAGGCTTTCCATTCTCTTATGTATTTTTCAGATAGATTGTTCTACAGTTTTAAATTTTGTGAAAAAGAGGGCATCCTTCTGCCTTCTTTTATACCAAAGGTTTAATATTAAGTCAGTAAGTTGATATGGGCGTAGTTACATACATATGCATTTGCTGCAAAGAGGCAGACATTTTAAGTGACTGATAAAATTAAAAGCAAAATTCCTACCTCTTTGGTATGAAAATGAGTATGCAAAGAGATAATTACATATTCATGAAAACGGTAGCTTTCATTTGTGAGATCTTACTACATCAGATGATTTGCTAAGCATTCTGTATATGTCAACGCACCCACACTTCTCACAAAACCCCATGATAAAAGATTATCATCAACCCTAAGTTACATGTTATGCAACTGGTGAGCAATAGGTTGGATGCCCAAATGTACACTCATTTGATAAAGAATTGTAAATATGATTCAGAAATCAAAGTAGGAAATATTGTTTAAATATTTAAGCCCATAATCTTAAATACCACACAAAAATATTTTAGAAATGGAAACTTTAAAATACAAGAAAAGCAATACCGTTCATGCTTACTGACACAAGTAGGTAGAAAAAGACATTCTTGAAATATAATGGAGATTAATTGAAGCCCAATGGGTAGTGGATTAAGTTATGTAGTGTTGTCTCTTATGGGGAAGAAATCTGAGTAGTAAAATTTTCAGCACAGTTATCAACGCGTAAAGAGTTTCCTTCATATCATGGCTTTTTTGTTGTGTTCCTCTTAAAATGATATTGATTGGGTCTCTGTCTTTAAGGTATGCATAATTACAGGGCATGAAAAAGTAATTCTTCAGCAATATTCATCTGAGCGGGCAGAAGAAAGTTATAGATTAAATACTAGAACTAAAAGTAAAAAGGATAAATGGGTATCTTGACCAAAATATGCTTACACTTTTGCATCTGAGTGTAATCTTCAGTGAGTAATTTATATTAAATCTAATAAAAGAAATGTCAGGAACTTTATGACCAGCTGTCTCACAAATCATGAGAGAGTGCTACAGGAAGTTTGAATGAATTATGTCTTGCTGTCAGTGTTGTTCAGGAGAAGGCAGTAAGATACCTTTAGACCCATGAAAGTTTCAAACTGACTCTAAAAAAGTTCGTATTGAAGTACAGGCATTCTCCCAGAGGCTGCATATGTTTGCTGACAAAAGCCATGGTTGGGCAATGACTCCCAAGGCGTTAAAATTAAATTCCCACTCACATACTAAGTTCTTCAATGCAAGCAGCTGAGCTGACAGCTCCGTAGACTGCTTTTCCATAAACAAATTCTATTCTGTAGCCTGCATTTCCCCTTCAGTTTTAGAAGAGAATTGTAATAGCAGGCAAAGAATCTTATGCAGAACAAAGATGAAATAAAAATCCTCAAGTAAAATTTTAGTCAACAGGAAATTTCTATTTACAATGATCTTTTACCTTGAATTAAACTACAAATACTCATTAACACACACCAATTTTTTTTGCACAAATATCCTTTTAGTCCACAAAAAAATCAGCAGAAGGAAAAAAACTCTTGTTCAGTCTTGCTTACAAGCTCTGTATACTGTTGAACTACAGGTGCTCTGGATTTAGGCAGGCGTTAATTTAAATCACAGATTATGCTATGTGAAATCGGTGCTTTCATGAAAATTGGTAGAGCAGTGTTTAATTATCTATGAAATAATAATATCTGCATCAAATTATTGGAGTATTTGATAATGTGGAACATGTCTTTTGTTAGCTGGGTATGGTGGTGCTTATCTGCCTGTAGTCCTAGCTACTTAAGAGGCAAGGGCAGGAAGACTGATAGTTCAAGGGCAGCCTACACAAAGTTAGTGAGAACATACCACAAAGAACAATACCCAAATTAAAAAAAAATGGCACGAGTATTTGATTGAGATAGCTGAAACACAAGCAAGCGGCGGGGGGGGGGGGGGGGTATGTTGGTGTTGGATGGGACTCCATTGAAATTAATGACTATATTAAAAAAAAAAAAAAAAAGAAAACATGGTGGCCAAAAGGGAACCCTACTTCATTGTTGGTGGGAATGTAAACTGGTTCTGCCACTCTGGCAAGCGGTATGGAGATTCCTCAGAAGGCTAAACATAGAACTCCCCTATGACCCAAAAGCCCCACTTTTGGGTATCTATCCAAAAGACCACAAACATAATCACACTAAAGCCACCAGCACAACAATGTTCATCATAGCACAATTTGTCATAACTAGAATCTGGAACCAACCCAGATGCCCCTCAGTAGAAGAATGGATCAGGAAAATGTGGTACATATACACAATGGAGTTTTATGCCTCTATCAGAAAGGATGACATTGCTCCATTTGTAAGGAAATGGAAAGACTCGGAAAAAGTTATACCAAGTGAAGTGAGTCAGACCTAAAGACACATGGACTATGGTCTCTCTTATAGGGAATAATTAGCACAGGTTTAGACAAGTCACAGCAGAGGATCACAGGAGCCCAATAGCTATACCCTTATGAACACATAAGATAATGCTAAGTGAAATGAACTCCATGCTATGGAAATGACTGTTATATCACAGTTGTAACTACTTTCAACGTGCCATATGTAACTGTAGCCTCTATTATTAATCTTCTTGTATCACCTTCCTGTGGTTGTACCTACACTTTCTCTGTGTCTTATCTGAGTATATTGGAAACCGGGTATACTGCTATTAGAACTAGGAAATTGGAAGCCAATACCAAAATCGAGAGACACAGAGTAAAAAAAGACAAACAACTACAAAAGCAATGCTAGCAAAACTATTTGGTGTAAATGGACTGAACAACTCAGGGTGGGTGGGGAAAGGGGGAGGGGGGAGGGGGAATGAGGGACGAGGTAACAAACAGTACAAGAAATGTGCGGGGCTGGGGATATAGCCTAGTGGCAAGAGTGCCTGCCTCGGATACACGAGGCCCTAGGTTCGATTCCCCAGCACCACATATACAGAAAACGGCCAGAAGCGGCGCTGTGGCTCAAGTGGCAGAGTGCTAGCCTTGAGCGGGAAGAAGCCAGGGACAGTGCTCAGGCCCTGAGTCCAAGGCCCAGGACTGGCCAAAAAAAAAAAGAAATGTATCCAATGCCTAATGTGTGAAACTGTAACCTCTCTGTAATTCAGTTTGATGATAAAATATATATAAATAAAAAAGAAAACATGGACAAATGTATGTTTCTTTTGAAAAAACAGGGCTAAAGATGAATTTGAATGATTTTAAAACTATGAAAAATGTTCAAAAAAATCAATAATTTCAACCATACATGAATAATACGAAAGAAATTTATTTTTTTTTTTTGCTGGTCTTAACAGTTAAACACAGTAAAGGGTACTCTTCTTAGGTTTTTGGCCCCAAAATATTGCTCTACCACTTGAGCCGGAGCTTCACTTATGGATTTTTGTTGTATTGGAGATTAGAGTTTTGTCTGTAAACCAAGATTACCAGATGTCAGCCTCATAGTAACCAGTATTACAGGCATAGATTATAGGCATGATCCATTAGCATTGGACTAGCTTGACTGTTTTGCTCATACCAGGCACTCTGCCATTTCAGCCACACATACAATATGCATACTTATATGTCTGTATATATACAAATATACATCTAAACATATGTATTAAAATAAGCACAAATATAAGACTAAGAAAAACACACTTTCTCATTTTCCTTTTGAAATCCATGGAAACACATTTTCCATTGAAATATAAGGTGGAAACAGTACAAGCACATCTAGCAAACAATGGCCATTTTCTTTTTCTCTATAACATTCTTACATAGTCTATATGAAAATAATTGCAGGTATTGTCATTTATTAGTTATGCTCATAATGAATATAACTCAATTACACAAATAGAGAGTTTTTATGGAAATAGAAAAAATGTAGAAAACTAAAATTATTCTTAGGAAAAGATATGATATTTAGGCCTTGACATATATATTATCAAAGCATTACATATACAGTATGTTAGTCATTTGTGATCACCAGCTAAATGCACATTAAAATGTACTTACTTTGGGAATGTATTATTGCTTTTCATTAAGATAACACCTGTAATGCATTTAGGAAAATACCCAATGGATCATCATGAATACAATCCAAATATCCGATAATTCTAAATTAAATTTCATCATTCATGTTTCTTATGCTATATCTAACAGTACTCATTCAAAACATAAGTTAAATACACATGTTCTTTTACAATTTAGAAATGCACAAAAATACATCCATTGAAATATGGATTAATTTTCAATAATAAAGTGATCCAATCTAGATTCTATGCTACATACATGGAATCTTCCCTAAAGATCTCAACATTTGTGCTAATCCTGAGTATTTCTTCTTATTTTACTGACCTAGAGACCAGAGTGGATGTATTTTTGGCCACTTGAATAACTGCATATTTTTACGTATTCTTCTATTATTGCTTGGACTTTTCTTTCCTATCTGTTTTGCGACATTCTCTTATCACCTTTACACCAGAGCATGGAGAAGTCATCTCTGGACTGATAAATTTTCACCACCAAGAGCTCCAATCTTTCCTGTGTC
This sequence comes from Perognathus longimembris pacificus, assembly GCF_023159225.1. Taxonomy (NCBI): domain Eukaryota; kingdom Metazoa; phylum Chordata; class Mammalia; order Rodentia; family Heteromyidae; genus Perognathus; species Perognathus longimembris. Next base: position 16,182,326 of record NC_063170.1, read on the forward strand.
ATCGCACACATCCCATCTTCTTATATTGGAAGCAGGCATTGACTTTTAGAAGGTCCACCTGATGTTGATGCATTTGTGGATTTACCTTTAGCAAAAGCTCCTCCGAGCCAGGGATCCATGACCAGATAATGGGATCATTCATGCCGCCTGATTTATGCAGCAACTCTTGAACTGTGTCATTATCACACTCTTTCATTCCTTCCGCCAAGAACCACTCAGACAGAAATGACTAGAGCCATTTGAAGAAGCAAGTCTTGAGAAACTATTATACAAAACAAGAAAAGAAAATCATCATTCGCTTACCTTGATTCAACTTTCTTTATGAATACACCTAGTTGAAAAAAATGAATTTGAGTTTTGTAAAATACATGTCAATTCTACTTTTCTTTCAATAATATTGAAAGCTTAAAACTGCAAATAATATGATGTTTTGGAAAAAAAAAGACAGGATTCAGAAGCAAAGAATTAAAAAAAAAACAGTCTTAAATTTAGAGATATCTGACCTTTGCATTTGGCTTATCTATTTGTGATTGATAATCTTCATCTAATAACGAAAGTTTTTAAGGTATGGCTTACATAGTCACTTGTAAGATTAAATACAGACATGTTTTAAAATGCCTGACCTGTCATTGGAGATGTATTGCCCAATGGTAGCTAGTTTCCTTTGTGAAAATTCTGCAATATGAGCCAGTTAACTTTCAAATCTCCTTGGTAAAGTGAATTAGAGTAATGATATGGTTTCCAAATGCAGAAGCGCACCTTCTACATTGTATTTTGTACTTTACCACCCTTACACAACTTATGGTAGAATGACCTGAAAGACCAATGTACATTAGATATATTTATCATAAATGGCATAATATAAGACCCAATAGAAATGGCTTTGGATTGTCAAAACATAACTTTGGATGTATTTGGATCATTTAGGAAGTAAAAGAATCATCCTTCTTCATTACACTGATCTCACTCCCCAGAACATTTAATACTTAAATATCATATGTAATTTTGATATCTACTCCATTACATTTCTGCTACTATTTTGCATATATTGGACCCATAACATTAAACTATTTGTCTTTTTCACTTCATGTTTTTTTAGGTCAGAATTTTCCCTCCAATATAAATATCTAAGCAGTGCTTATCATTTTCCAATTCATTTCCATTACTCTAAAAGTTAAGTTTAATCCCCATAAAATGAGGGTCATAAAACGATCAATGAAAGAGCATTCGGGGATGCATATTTTGCCACATCATATTCCAAGTTTTACTTGTATGGGCTTACCAAGTCTGTGTTTAGTGCCTAAGACTCTTTTTTGCATTAAAATGCTTATGAATAATTTTATTTAAATATTATTCTCAGCTTTGCCCAAGTCTCACTTCACACATTTTTCTTTATAATTCAGTCAAAATTTTCTCTGTCTGTGGATCAGTCGATAAATAGATAAATAGATGATAAATAGGAATTTATAATAGTTTTAAAGTAATGCAATGATTATGAAGGTAGCACTGGTGTTGTCCTCGTTTTACTTTTCATTTTTATAAGTTTGTTATTATTATTTTTTTTATTGTTATTGATCAATACTTGGACTCAAACTCAAGGCCTCAAACTTGAACATTCTATCACTTGAACCACATTTCCATACCTTTTCTTCTTTTAGTTTATTTTCAATACAGAGTCTCATACTTTGTTCCAGCCTTACCGGGCAACAGGATCTCCTAGCTCTGTAATAGGTAGGATGGCAGGCCATCGTGATTGGTGTGGTGCCTAAACTTCATTTTCTCCTATTCAAAGAAACCTACATTTGCACAGTACACTGGTTATTAAGATGAATTTACATGGATATATAATTACCCATTGCTGTCCATTATTTATTCTAGTGGAACTGTGACTAAAAAGCTTGAGCAAAAATGGTTCAGGGACAATGTGTGGGCCACAAGTTCAAGCTGAAGACTTTCACAATTAAGAAAGAAAGAGAAAGAGTGGGAGAGGGAGACAGAGAGAAAGACAGAGACAGAGGAACAGAGACAGAGGACAAGAGAGAAAGAAGGGGAAGGAAGGAAGGAAGGAAGGAAGGAAGGAAGGAAGGAAGGAAGGAAGGAAGGAAGGAAGGAAGGAAGGAAGGAAGGAAGGAAGGGTGGGAGGGAGGGAGGAAGGGGGGAGGGAGGGAGGGAGGGGGGAGGGAGGGAGGGAGGGAGAGAGAGAGAAAGAAAGAAAGAAACAAAGAAAGAAAGAAACAAAGAAACAAAGAAAGAAAGGAAGAGGAAGGAAGGAAGAAAGAAAGAAAGGAAAAAAGAAAAGAGAGAGGGAGTTAAAGAATGGAAAGAAAATGAGTGCTTAAATTATCAACAATTGTTTTTAGTTCTAGAATATTATACATTACAAATTGTAGTTTCCTATATATAGTAGGAATTAATTGGAGTTGTACATTTTATCCAGTCCTAGACACAAAAACCTGATGAGGATTTCAGAACAATCTAATGGTCTTTGACTGAATGCAGGTAGGGAGTTGACAACTTGTCAGAAAAACGTGTTTGATCTTGCATATTGGTTATTAAGTTTTTCAGACAAACTCTCAGACTACAAGCCAACCACATTAAGTGGACTCAGGCAGCTGGACACTTAGTACCTTTACTCATGGTAAACAAGCAAGTTAACTAACCAGTCTACAAGCCAACTAGTAAGGTTGTGAGCAAATCAATGAGACTGGTTGCCAGACATCTAAAGTATATGCAATCAGCCATTCATCCTAGCAGCTATTTAAGGGAGGATAGTATGGTAATGGTAATAGTACACTTTTTTTTTTTTTAATACTGGACCTGGAACTTGAACTATGAGCCTGGGCTCTGTCCCTTCTCTCCTTTTGCTCAAGGCTAGCACTCTCCCACTTGAGTTACAGCCCCACTTGTGGCTTTTTCTGTGATTAATTGGAGGGAAGAGGCTCATGAACATTTCTACTCAGGTCAGCTTTTAATCATGATCCTCAGATCTCAGCTTCCTGAGTGCTTAGGATTACCGGCATGACCCATCAGTGTTTTGCTAATGTGTCTTCTGTTTAAAAATTGTCTGTTCACATTACTAATTGGGTTGTTGGTTCTTTTGGTGCTTAATTTTTAAACTATTTTTTATATTTTCTAAGTATGAGTCTTCTATGCTGTGAATGACTTTCAAAAATTTTCTCTTATTCTATAGGTTTTCACTTGATTCTGGTAGTTGTTTTCTTTGGTGGGAAGAAACGTCTTAATATGATCTAATGTGATTTGTCAATTCTTCCTCTTACACCCTCAAAAAATGAAGTCATATTAGGGAAATAACTTCAAATGCCTAAATCTTCATGGGTTTATTCTATGTTTTCTTCTAGAGATTTCAATGTTGTAAGCCTTAACATTAAGATATTTGAACCATCCATTCTGTGGATAGTGAGAGATGCAATATAGTACATGAATATTTAGTTCACTAATCAAGGGGGTTTTGCAAACTAGATAAAGTCATTTATTGGATATATAGACAAACCACTATTGTTTTGAACCTGTTTGCTCTTTTTCTGAAACTAACAGTGAAATGCATATTTTGATGGCCTTTTCCAAAAGGAGTGCTGAGGCAAATGAGCAATCATGAGAAGGAAGTACTCTAACCATTGACAAGCACCATAAAATTAATTGCATCTAGACTGAAGTAGAACTAAATATTACAGACATAATAATGAGGCTTTTATAATAAACATAAGCACACATTATTACTTTTTTGGTGAGCAGGAATATTTTCTAAATAGGACAATGAAAATAATGAACATTAAAAAATGAATACTATACACTAGAATATTGAGAAATCCAGCTTATTAAAAGTATCTGGTTTAAAACCCTTTAAATGAACAATTAAAATTATAATGAAGAAGAAGCAAAACAATGTAGTATGCAAAGAGATTCATACTTACGTATAGAAGGATGTCTACAAACCAATAAGGGAAAATTAAGTGACTTAGTATAAAAACAACTACAATAACTAGAAGCATGTCATGCAAGCAGAAATTCAAGTGGCTAATGAACCAATTAAAGGTGAGTAGGCCCTTTGTGTCATCAGAGAAATGTAATCACAGTATTGAAACTGATAATGTGATCTCACCTTACAACTACCTGAGAGACAATGATTAACTAGGTTGAATACATTATATGCCAAATGTCGGTGACAGTGGGCATAACAGGGTTGAATGGATACAATCATTTTTATAAAAGTGTTCAGTAATTTCTTAAAAACGTGAGCATTCCTTATGATCCAGAAATTCCACCCTTAGTCATATGCTCAGGAGCACAGCAAATTATTCATCAAAAATAGGATTCTGGTGTCCTCTCTGTTTAGGCGGGTAGTTTTAAATAAATGGGATGGCATTGCTTGATTTGTTGTTTCTCTTTCTCTGTCTGTCTCTGTCTCTCTGTCTCTCTTTCTTTCCATCTCTCTCGGGTCGGGACTATTTATTTACTTTTAAATTTTACTGTAAAGGTGATGTACAGAGGGAGTACAGTTAAATAAGTAAGGTAATGAGTACATTTCTTTTTGACAGTGTTATCCCCTCCCTAACTTTTCCCCAATCTCCATCCTGACTCCCTTCCCCCAAGTTGTAAAGTTCATTTTCAACATACGGCCTAGTGAGTATCACTGTTGCATTGGTTCACCCTTTGTCCCATCATTTCTGTGATTCCCCTTCACTTCCCCAAATCAGATAAACTTATATACAAGACAAAGGATACAGAACTCAAAAAGTGTCACTAAGAAATAAACCAAAAGAGGAAAAAGAAGAGAAGAAAGAATTACTGCAAGAAGTACACTAATAAAACCTCTGTTCCCGTTTCTTGGAGTTCATTTCGATAAGCATCATTTTATATGGTTCTATGCACAGAGGTAGTGAGCCATTGTGATCCTCTGCTGAGAATATCCTAAACATATTGTAGTTATTAAAAATGAGAGAAACCATGCAGCCTGTGTTTCTTTGGGTCTGGCTTATGTTGCTTAACTTTGTTTCTGAACTTCTCTGAACAATTTGCTTGCTTATAATTGAGTATCATAATACAGTTATTATACCTTTAAAATTAAGTCTTAAAACAGGTATGACAAATCCTTAACTTTTCCCCGTAAGATTTCAATGATGGAAGGAGTGACAATCATGATGATGGGTTGTACACATGAACTGACATGTTGAATTAAAATCCATTTGTGCAACCTTTTAAAGATAATCCTAAAGAGAAAAAAAAATGATTGCATTGTTTATCCTTAGCATTTCCATCTAAATTTTAAAGTGTTCTTGACAGTTTGTATAAAGAAACAATCTAACACTTACGTTTTACTAAATCTGTTGGATATGTACTAGTTAATATGAGGAGAATTAAAATCCTAATAACTCAAGTCTTCCAATGGAACACATACAGCTGAAGATTTCTAGTGTTTATAGAACAATACGGTTCTAGATTCTAGTTCATACATTGCGTTTACTGAGTCTGACTTTCCAAATTTACATGTTTTCCATAAATGCCTTTAACGCTCATGAATATAAATGTAATGAGTTGAACATAGAAAACAAAAGATTCTTCTGTCCATTATTTCTTTCAGGGTATTTTTATTTGTTGTTATCTTTGCTTTTGTTTATTCTTTCAGGTCCATTACATTTGCCGATGGAAATGCCTTAAGTCTTTGGTAATAATTTCATCCAAACTAACCAAGGCCCAAGACTGGCCATTAGCATTCCACCCAGTGCTAAGAAACAACCTGCATTTGTGTTTGCAGTTGAGAGTTATAAATTATATCAAAATATCATTCAGTTAGAGTCATTCTCCAAGATTGTAAAGAGATGGATGGTCTCCAGAGGAGGGTTGTCATAAAAAGGAAAATCAAAGCAGTTGAATAATACAATAAGTCTGTATATAAAGCCAGCTCAGCCATGCAGGGATGGGAAAGGTGGCAGCCTTTGAGAAGGCGGCTGACAGATTTCATTTGTCTTGGAGGATCAGCTCTTGCCCGAATGTTACATGTCATATTTTCCCCACCGCCCCTCCGGTGTTCTACAGGCACCCAGTCAGACCTGGTGCTGCTGGAGAATGCTCAGGGACTGCCAGTCAAAGGCATGGAATGCTGAAGTCAAGTGTACTAAAGGCAAACTCTTTCTTCCATTTCCCCCTGCAGTGGCTTGGCAAAATCCCTCTACTATTACACTAATCATGTAGAATAAAAGTGATACTGGAAGAAATGCTTCACTTTCTTTGCTTCCTCCTTTCTGAATTTCCTCTTGTTTGTTGTCCTATTTCCCATTTCCGCTTTCTTCATGTTCTGTCATCTCCTGTTTTTATTTGAGTTATACTGTAAATGTGATATACAAAGGGGTTACAGTTACAGATTTCAGGTAATGAGTACATTACTTTTTCAATTTAATTTTATTTTTATTGTTATTGTAGAGTTGATATACAGTGGAGTTATAGTTACATGAATCAGGTAATGAGTAATGAGTACAGTTCTTTTTGAAGCATGTCTTGTCTCTCTGTTTCTTGGTACATTTCCTTTTGAACTTCTTCCCTTCTTCCCTTCCCTTTCCTTCTTCCCTTGTTTTCTCCCAGTTGTAACCTTCATTTTTACATAGTGTCTAGTGAGTATTACTGCTGCATTTTTCACCTTTTATACAACCATTTTGGTGCTGCCCTCACCCTCACCTATACAGATAAGCTTACATGCAAGACAAAATGTACAGAAATCAAAAACAGTAACAGAAAAGAAGACATAATGCAGCAAAATATGTAGCTCCTTTTGTCTTCATGCAATTTCCCTCCTTTCTTCAACCTATTCACATATTTTCTCCTTCTATTTCTCATTATCTTTAGATGAATAATTTTACAACCCTCAGCAATTACTTTTTTGTGCATATGATGTTGCTTTGATCTAATGAGAGGAAAACCATGCAAAGGTCTTACACGGTTCATTAGGCATCATCATTCTTCTTAGGGAGAAATTTTCTTGATCTTTTTATTAAATTACACTTAGGTAGCATTAGACCACTGTCCCGGGCACCAATAACTGAAAACTGATATAATTAAAATGTTTATCTTAACAAGGTACTCCTTCAATTATCTCTTACTCCTGACTAAGGTTTATTAAAGTAGGTAGCCCATGAAGAAGAACACCATATTGTATTCAGACAGGAGAGAAAAGTTTATTCCCAAATTGCTGTCTTGTGGTGGAGATGAAGCCTGGCAGGAGAGAAGGGCTGAATCATCCTGGGGCCCTGCATTACCTAGGGCAGGGGCAGGGAGATGTGGATTGGGTGGATTGGGATGAGACCTTTGAGGAGGGGGCGGGGAGGTTAACTGCCTCCAGCTGTGCCAGTTACCTAGGTAACACAGGTACTGGGCTGAGACAAACAGGTGGCAGACATCTGCATGGAGCCCTCCCAGTGGTGGACCTTGTACTGACAAGTAAGAATTCAAAATTACACCTATGAATAAGGACTCTAAGAACTTCACAATAAAGACTATGTAGTTTTTATTCACAAACTCAAATGACGTGATTCAGACTTTTCCAAGTCATACAAACACAGGGATAAGGACTTTAAATGAAATATATGATGTTCTCCTAAAGTGACAGAGGAATCAAGTATCTGGTTTAATCTAAACTTCTAAAATTCCACGCGAGTATCTTTTTTTTTTTTTTTTTTTTTTTTTTTGCCAGTCCTGGGCCTTGGACTCAGGGCCTGAGCACTGTCCCTGGCTTCTTTTTGCTCAAGGCTAGCACTCTGCCACTTGAGTCACAGCGCCACTTCTGGCCATTTTCTGTATATGTGGTACTGGGGAATCGAACCCAGGGCTTCAAGTTAAAGCGCTCTTGCCACTAGGCCATATCCCCAGCCCCACGCGAGTATCTTTTGATGATCCAGCGCTGTCCTTCCTGCCTCTGTTTTTCCTTTAGCCTACACTTAAGCACTGGCAATCTAAGTGAAATTCTCAGGCTTATTTCAGGAAGCACATTTTGACCTATGCAAGAAAAGCAAATAGTAAGAAGAGCATAATATGTGAACTTTAAAAAATGAAGCAGGCATTCCAAAGCATCCTGATTATCCCTGTTAGGTTGAATATAAGATCTTCACACACACACACACGACACATAAAATTACACATGAATCTGAACTGGGAGTGTAACTCAAGTGTAGAATAACTAGCTGGAAATTACAAGGCCATGAGTTCATACTTCAGTGCTCTTGAACAAAACTTATGAATGAATCAGTATTTTGACAAATTGTAATAAATAATATTGACATGTATTTTATGTTGCATTTATAAAACATATCAATATTTTTGTAAATATATAAGGTGATTGATGTTTATATTTTGAAATGTAAATGTTATTTTAAAAAGGGACTAACCTTTCAAATGTAAGCATTGGGCCTAGGTTTTGAAACTATATTGCTTTGGGGGAAAATTCTAAATTCATTACTCAGAAATTATTCACATTATCATTTTATTCAAATATGTAATGACAGCATACTCTATGCCCAACTAAAAGTTTGAACAAATTAAAACAAACTTTTGAAAACTATTTTGTATTTTGTCATTAACAAAGTTATCTTTTCATAAATATTTGAGAGTACATTACTAAAAATAGTCAATCTGGAATGTTTGCATAGAATATTATGCATTAAACAAAATTTTCAGACTGATATTTGAATATGTGTATTCATACAAGTGTGTGTTTATGTACACACACACACATATATATTTCACTAAAAATTACATGAAATCCCTTGGCCACAGATTGATATCAAAGCAAATACTATCATGTTTCTTTCAACTATTCTTGCCTCTCCACCAAATATATAGAGATAATACCACACAGAGTAGATGGCATCAAAAAAGGGAAACATCCAGAATTAAAATCAGTCACTGTTTTGTAAAGAGTAAGAAGCAAATCTCTGTCTCTTGAGACAGTCATCTCATCTCTAACTACTTCCTACAACATAGTTCAAAAAAATCCCAAGAAATGGCTCTGACCAACGAATAGTCATGGCAATGAGTTATGTTTATTAGGAATGCACGAAGAAGCAGTGAATCCCATGGAGGACTGTATCTCTACTTAATTTCCATATGCTTTTATATTTCCTTATAGAGAAGTGTTAAGCTCTGAACTTCTTGATATTTTCTTTAATTACAAAATTATGAGTTTTTTGTTTTGTTTGTTAGTTTTATATTTAGAGTCAATCTAACAGTTATTCAGATAAATCTGACTCAAATTCCACCACTTTATATGCAATACTTGTTATGTGACGGTTAATGAACTAGGTAATTTAAGTAAAGACTAGTCAATGTTTAGGAAAAAAATTCCAATAGGTCAATTAAAAAAAAATAGTTCAAGGAGAGGCAAAGCTGTTTCACATAGCATGTTGAAAATATTTACAACAATGATATAACACGTGTTTCCATAACATGGAGTTCATTTCACTTAGAATCATCTTATGTGTTCGTAAGGGTATAGTTATTGGGCTATTGGGCTATTTCTGCTATGACTAGCCTAATCATGTACCAATTATCCCCTATGAGGGACACCATAGGGTTTATGTTTCCTAAGGTCTGGGTCACTTCATTTAGTATGATTTTTTTCCAAGTCCTTTCATTTTCTTATGAATGGGGCAGTATCATTCCTTCATGTGAAACTGTAACTCCTCTGTACTTCACTTTGACAATAAAGAAAAAGATTTTTTTTAAAAAGAGGCAAAGCTGTTGTCTTCAGTGATGAATTTCAGCTTGTTTCTAATGCTTCTGGTGATATCATCTTTGCCATCTCCTAAGTTTTGCAAGGTTTTAGTAAAAGGAAATTAAATCATCTGGTCAGTAGAGCTCTCCTTTTCTACAGAGCTTATGTAAATCCATTATGTACAGGAAATCATCATTTAATCTTTCTGATGTCATTCTCACAGATAAGACTCAGCTATTTTCATAAAAGCTGTATTATAAATGTTGCCTATCTGCTTATTCCCATAATTCAGAATTAAAAAAAAGTTATGTAGCTTCTTCTAGTTCAATGAATGTATGCAAGATAGACATACTATGTGCACAGGTGCCTATAGACAAGATGACAAATGTGCATGCATAGGTTGAATTCTTTCTCTGTCATCCTTCCAAATACTATGCTCTTAACAAAAGCTATCAATAGTAATACAAAACAAATAAGGCCATATTTTTTACTACGGTTTACTTCATTCCATTTTCATTATCAAAATCTTAGGCAAATTGGTCTTCAAACTGAGGATAAAATTTTTGTCCCCATGGTAAAAAACATACGATTTCTCATTTGTCTAGTTTTGAGAAAAAATAACTTCAACAAGTCTATAAGTATCTAGATTTTTGACAATATTATGGAGATGACGGGACAAAAGCTAAATGTATAAACTCATTTGTAAATAAAGTTTTTCTGGAATCCAGACATAAATTTCCATTTTTTTTGTTATCTGTGAATTAGTACTTCAGTGGCATGTCTGAGTTTATGTAACAAAATCTTGTATTGCCTACAAAAAACACTTTATCTGTTTAGTTGCTTTCTGTCATGACAGCAGTATTATTTGTAACAACAAATATTGTTATTTCCAAGTGTGCATGAGTTAGGACTTTGCAGTGACTGAGTTAATGCCTAAATATCTCACATGACTGAAATAAACATGGAAATGGGAAGCACTTGGGCATGTAAGCTTCAGGATTTTCTTCTTAATCTTTGTTGCTCAGATAGTTCATTTCCTTGAGCTGGAAGATCCATCTTTTCTTAACAATTACTACCTAGTGATTCCTCACAGCATCTTCGGTTGCTCCATTTTTGCCTCCTGGTTCTTCCTATGTTCAAACAAACAATGGGTAAGAAGAGATTCTTTTGGCTTTGAAATGTCTGAAGCTCTCTCTGCCTGGTTTCTCAGATTAAGACTGAAAAGCATGTATCATGACTCATTGTCATTTTGCAAATTGCACTTCACATATCATCACACTGGGAGACATAATTTGAACATGTAACTCTGAGGGAAGCCATATTTATTTCATTACATAAAGCATCTCTAAACTGCCATTTTACTAATCTTCCCATGGGCAAAATAAAGCCCTACTTCAAAAGAGCATGGGGATGTTTTAATTCCATGAAATATGATTTGTCACCTGTCAGTTAAATACTACTTTCCCCTATTTGGGATGATTTCATTTCTTTAATTCCTCATTTACCTTTGTAAGGAATTGGTCTTCCAGGTCACATGCCTGCAGAATAATATTGTGTGTGAGGCAGTCTTGGTTCCTGGGGAGGACTGGGAAACCATTGTCTTATTACCCCTAAATAATACCTTAATAGAAGCCTGTGAAGTAAGGTCAGATTGGGCCAGCACCAATATTGGCCACACAGTGAATTGTATAGTCTGGCATCTTGTCTGCATGGGAGTGCTTGAATTCCTAGACAAAGAGAAGTCCTACCCCTAGATGATGGAGACAGGGGGTGGGCACTTGGTCTATAGGCTACAGAACCTGTCAGTCCAATGCCTGGGTCTGGGAACTTCCTGTGACCTTGCCCCCTGACCTGACTCTATTTAGATTCAGAAGAGTTTAGGTGTTATTATTCCATGCCATATGTCTCTGTGTTTGTATCCTGTGTCCTAGTTTTCTCAAATCACCATGCCAAGTCGGCTCTCGATTGGAGCTGAATTGGATGGTGGTATTGGTTTTGTTTTTTCTCTCCTCTCTGGCTCGTTTCCTATCAGTTTTAAGTAATCTGCAGGCTGTGGGCCTTTGTAACAACTGGCTGCCTGCAGACTGCTAATGCTCTAATAAAGACCCCGAGATTTGATCCTTTAATATGTGGCTTCTCTGATAATATATCTTATAACACCTGAAACCTACTATCCAAAAACGTATTTCCCCTGCATAATTTGAATATATTGTGCAACAAAGAATTTTTCACTTTTGCTGGTATTTTAATTTATATTTCTAAAATAATCTCACTATTTTTCAAAGCATGCTATGACTCTTGAAGTGGTATCATTAAAATTCGGATTCCCAGGTCTCATTCTGAATATTCTGGAGCTGAACTTCTGAGGATTTTATTTTTATTACGCATATTTTAAAAGAAGTCTTTTTTAAAACATTGTCAAAAGGCAATAATTTATTGCAAGTTTAGTATGAATTTTCTTTCCTTTGAAATCCACTTAGAAAGTAGCCCATTCTGTAAACAAGTAAAAAAAATAGTCCAGGAGGGTATAAATAGAGAAGCCATTCCAATGTGTTTGACACTGATATCTGTCAACTCTGAGAAGCGTTGAGACCATGTACAATGAAGCATCAGAGGCGTAAAGATTCAGACCCTTCTTTTCCTGAAGCTCAGATCAGTCAGTGTCTATGAAAATGTCCTTATAGGAATTGCTACCACTTGTAGAAGTACTGCATTATAAGTAAAGGAGTGAGTTTCTCCTGGAAGCTCTTTAAAAACCAATCCAATGTAGCCACAGAAATAACATTTGGACCGGCATATGAAAGGTCTGGGGTTATTGTACTCATGAATCCTAGGAGGGAAGACAGACACCTCCATCATATTTTCTAGAGATTCAAACAGTAGGCTCAGTTGTCTTTATAGACCCTACTTTCTACTAGTGATAAACAACAAATAGGAAAACAAAGAATTATGTGATAGCCTGGAAAATGGTTGATTCTATGGAACGCATACAATGCAAAGGATGGTATCTAAGGAAAGGCTCACAGCTCTGTTTAGTGGGTAAATTTGGGGAAGACTGTGATATATCTGTGAGGTTTGAGATCTATAGCAATAATAATAATAATAATAAAGCTTTGGAAGGAGAAAATAATGTTTCCAATTAAATCCTCTACTCAAATAAAAGTAAACAAATGTTTTTATATACTAGGCATATAATGGATGTTTTTATATGGTAGGTATGAGAAAGAAATGTGTGTATTACATATATGACCAGTTAGGAAGTAAGTAAATAAATGAGTAAATAAAGAAACATTTATATGTATATATGAAGGTGTATACATACTGGCATTTCAAATACAACATGTATGGTTAAACCCAGTAAGAAAACCTTTCTGTTTCTGGAAACTGAAGCTTATTTTATGTATTCTTGGGGAAAACAAAGGATGGATAGAAAAGAAGAGAAGCAATTTTGGGGGGTGATACTTTGAAGATCTATGCCTGAATCATCAATAAAATAGATACTATGTTAATGGATCATTATCGATACACATATTATTCCTAACTAGTTCATCATTTCATTAGCATAGTCACTTTTCTTGTAAATTGGAAAAAATCCAGACACATCTAATTGGATCCTGCTAACCGTTATATGTTTTTTAGAAAACAAACTTAATAAATGAGGAAACTCAGCATCACAGAAGTATGAGAAACAGCGGAGAGGCAATTCAACCCACTTCTATTTGTAAACAAGGTGTGCATAGGGCTAGTGTTCCCTGGAAGATGTGGGAAGAATGCAATCCTAAAAGCTGTGCCTGCATTGGTTACGCTATATAGTATCCCAAATAAGACATGAAAACCACCTGCTCATCCAAGCTGTGGTAGGTGGGATTCCCGATGCAGGTATAGAAACCAAGCAATGGGGCAAGCCATTCAACCACCTATTTAAATAATTAATGTTTCTTAAGAACTTGAGAGTCAGATATCAGCACCAGGTTCATGATGCAAAAATAATAAACTCACTTATCTCACAATATTGTTGATAGGAGCAAATTGGGGATTATCAGAATAAATAAATCACACCTCCCACCTCTCCCCCACACAGCAGAATTTGCTGTTTGATACTAGTATATTACTCTGTCAAACTTCATTAGTGAGTTTCTACAAATATTCCTCGGGGTAAACTCTATTCATAGGTACAATATTGTTGCAGGAGATAAAATCCCAATATTAATCTTATGTGAATAATCCTATATATGGAGATATTCAGGATTTTTCTTCTTATAAACTGAAAGGGTGTGTCCTTTATAGTTGTTATTGTTATTTTCTATTTCTTTTTTTCTTTTTTTTTCCTACCATATTAGCTCTACTTTATTTATTTTTTCTTATTTATTGTCAAATTGATGTACAGAGAGGTTACAGTTTCATAAGTTAAGCCTTGGGTACATTTCTTTTTATTCCTCTAGCTAGTGTGTTTCTATTCTGCAAAATAGAAGCAGAAATCACAAACAAATAACTTTGTATATTCTGTGCCCCTGTGTTTGAGTTTAATAAGAAGACTCTTAATTAATTTACAAAGTAAAGAAAAATTTTTAAATAAAATTTTATTTAAAAATCTTCATTTTGGAGGATTTTTTAACATAGTTAAAAAGACAGGGATGCAATTGGAAGAAAGGGTTGTTTTATTCCTATGTTCTATATGATGTTGGAAAAATAGCCACCCTCCAACTCAATTTCCTCATATGAAGATTTGTTAAAATAACATTAGCTATGCTATCGCATGCTTTGTAGAGGTTTAGGAAGCCTTGAGCCAGATTTTTCTATGGAGATATATATGTACTAAGTGAATATTTGTGTGCTTTGTCCTCTGTTTTTACATAAGGAAATACTCAAATCAGAGCATGTGATTTTCCCAAGACAAGTAACAGTATTATAATCAGAGAACTTTAAGATTGGGAATCTTTGATCATCTTATACTGTCTTTCCATTGATGGCAAGGACGAAGATTTATTACTTTGCAGTCTGTAGTCTGTACTAAAGTACTGTGTTACCTACTCGAATAGCTGAATAACTATTCAAATTCTAACTACTTAGACTTTTAAAATGCACAATATATCACAAAAAATTATTTCTAAAGTGTCATGACCTAGATTATGTTGACATCGAGAATACTACATTTATTCCTCTTTAGAGAATGTTCTTTTTAATAAAACATTTATTTGAAGTAAGTTTCTGAATTTTCCTCAGGAATCAGATAGGAACATTTCAAAGGAAATGATATTCATTTTTAAGAGTTTGAATTATCACCTGGATAAAGAAAATCTTACCTCCTTTATGCTGTAGATAATTATCTAAATTAATTCTGGGTAAATGTGAACCAAGAACTATGAGAGAGAAACTGTACATTTAGAGGTAAAAATGATGTTATATATTTTTTTTCAGTCTTGCTCTAATGGGCTGAAAGTCTCGGAATTTTTCTAAACCATGTTGTAGGCACGTGGGCACTATGTGTCAGAGCAGCTTGGTACTCGTCTTTGAAGAGTGCTCTCCATATCCGTCTGCCTAGCAAACCACTTCTGTGGAGTTGGTGTGGTATGGGCCTTCATATGCATCACTCTCAGTTTTTGGTCTCACAATCGGCTTCCCGGGTCTTAGTGCAGCACCTGCAAAACCGAATTGTACTGGAGAATTCCAAATGGTTCTGAGACATAACAATGGATGTTTTCTGAAATAATAATACAAAATAGCAATACCATTAGGAGACCGGCTTGGATGAGAAACTGCAAAAAAAAAAAAAAAAAAAAAAAGTTCTCTCTTGTTTCCAGCCTTTCCTCTAAGCCAGAGAGATGTGTTGGGTTACATCATTAACAAAATCAGAGGACAGCAAGAAGTGACATAGGTGGCTTCAAGTACAGAAATGTCACTTGAAATCTCTTTCAGCCTGTACAGAACAGAGATTGGAAAAGAGGCTCTCTGTTGTAACCTTGGGTTTTGTCCCTTTATCAACATCTGACATAACATAGCTGATAAGGAGAGAAGAAGAGAAGATGTGAATAGTTCACTGAATGATAAAAGTTCTTTTCTCTGGCTACTAATCTGTGATGAATCTGACCATGGATGCTGTCTCCTTCATCACAAGGGTAATGCAGTCACTTCCCAAAGAGTCCTGGCTCTCATTTACACATCTGTTCCTTCATTCATTACTGGATGACCACATTGCTCTTCCAAAATGGAGCCTATCAATCCAAGATTAAAAGAAAGTAGCCCTATTGGTCATGATCCCAATTCAAAACCTGAGGATGGTTTTGGGTTTTCCCTAAATTATCACATGCCTCTGTAAACTTTGCTAAATATATTTGCTTCTATTTTTAAGTTTGGGATTATATTGAAATTTATCGAACTTTGGAGCAAATTCTGGCTGTTGTTTTACTTTTTCTTTCCCAGGTCTTCTTTTATATAGATTTTGTGTTAAGTCACAAGTAAACATTTCTTTTGAGGGTTTCTTGGACTATAAAATTGATATTGTTTATTTTCAACCCACATTTTCTACTCAGGATACTTTTCCCAAATCAAAGTTTTATTTTTATGTGTGTAATTGTTTTAGCTACCTTCTCTTCTGGAATGTAAGTTTTATGACAACAGAAATGGCCTCTTCTAGTAACCAAAGTCCTCTCCTTGCTCAGCACAACATCTGGTATGTATCAGTTGCTCAATAAATGTTGTGTTTCATGTGTTTGGATGGTGTAGTTAAACTGCCTTCTCTAATGAGTAAAAACTCATTTAATAGGACCTAAGTAGGACTTGCATACCCTGGACATGAAAAATAGTTGTTGTTGTTTAAACCTGTTATCCTAAATATTAGATAGTTCTAAGTAAATGTAATTTTATGAATTATATATAATTTGGAAAATGAAGACAATTTTAAAACTAACACTTGTTACTTTGTAATCTGAAGCTTCAGTGAAAATCACTGTTAATAGCTAGATGTATTTTTCAGACTTTCCATTGTCTGAGTAGTGAAGCTATTAGATACTAAGTACTGCATTTTCCTGCTCTACAATCCTTTTAGTGTGTGTGTGTGTGTGTGTGTGTGTGTGTGTGTGTGTGTGTGTGTGTGTTCATCACTATAAACTGTATTTAATCATTTGGATTGTTTCTAATTTTTTATTGACTGAATACATATCATTGGAAATTGTTCTTGATTTATTTCCTTGATTATTTTTGTGCTACTTTCTGGGTGATATCCTTAATAACTTTATCAAACCTGGTTGAGACTTTTGTCATTTAACATTTCTAGGTTATCATAATTTTAATTTCTCAGAACATTTTTCATGCAGCATTTCTTTTAGTTAACATCTTCTTTGCTCTTGGCTGAAATATACTTCCTTCCTCTGAAAAATATCATAGTTCTCTATTGATGAGAAATTTGGTTGCTGATTTCCAAAGGTAACTGCTCCTTTCTCATTGCATCTACAGGTTCTTGGGTTCTAGCTTCATAGTAGAGATTCTGCTCCTCACATAATTAGAGATACTTTTTTGTTTTGTTTTGTTTTGTTTTTCCATACTGGAAAGCCACCAAATACTTTCTCAAGAATTCTGGTCCAGGATTTAGTGCTTGCCAAGTAGTACAACTCATTGGAGAGTGAAGAGAGAAAGTGAAAAGATCTTCCCTGGAAGTAGATAATCTTTAAAATAAACATATACAATGATATCAACATTGCCTAGGTAGCCCAACACATTTGTCTGCCAGAAATCATGGGATTTAAAAAGAAAGGAAACATTTAGGTTAAGAACATTTTCACATTTTAAAATGCAGATACAGGAATTCAGGACTCTTACCATTCAATTTGATACCTCACAAATCTTCATGTGTGCCTAGATGCCCAGCCCCAGGATTATTTCTAACTGGTTTTCTCCTTGGATGAAAAGGCTTGTAAGGGGAAATGAGACTGCCTCTCCTATATCCATCAGCCATTATTCATCCAGGCCACCAGTTTCTGTGGTTGCTGATATAATTTTGAGAAATTTGTTTTTCTTTTTATGATAATATTACTTTAAAATACTTTGGAGTCTCTATCATTATTAATTATTGAAAAATTACCAATAATGTAACTTCTGTAATATGCAAATATCTTCTCATTCTTCCAGTACTCACATTATATATTAATTGTTTCAAAAGATGTTGTGTATTTTCATTCCAGTAGATATTTGGGTAGTGAATGCATGCATTTAATAAAATATGCTAAGCTTCACCTTTGTTCTATGATAATAAAGTTCAATTGGACATGCATTAATGGACTGCAGGTTTACATTCAAAGCTAAATAAGCACCTTTTTTTGAGATGAACTTCATGTTGCATCTTATAATTTCCTAATATTGAACTGCAATCAAACAAAGAGTCATTTCTGCTTAGAGATTTATAGGCTAGCAGATGCCCCCAACTATTATATCTCTCTAGTTTCTATTCTGTATTAATTAAAAGTCATAACATTCTCATTTCTTCTGTCCTTGGCCATAGGCCACTGATCTGAACAATTACTCTGGGCAGAATCTGATGCTACAAGCTCAGGTGGCTAATAAAATAGAAATAAAATGCAGTTAATTTTGAAGGCTGTCAATGCCTTGATTTGAAAAAGTATATGTAGTATTTTCCTTATTTTATGCATTGATTATGGGAAATAAGGAAACATATCCCTCTTGCACAAAGACATCATTGTGTGTACTACACACACAATGGGATGAGTTACTTATGATTTCCCTGTGGTCATCTTAAGAATATTTCTAAGGCATTAGGATTGCATCTAGTTAATTCTCAGATCCATTCCATAGATAAAGTCATTGAGGCATGGGAAAATCAAGAAGTTGATTAGTAGATATGTAGTTTTATCAACAATAACAAACTATCCTACATATTTCGTCTGAGCCAGTCACAGGAAGATTTCTTTTGTGGTTTACTAGAACATTGAATATCCATATCATCATCCATATCCATATCATAGCAGTGGATGGGAAATATTTGCATTCACAAATAAGAAAACTATGGATATGGATCAAGTGCCACTGGTAGCTCATGACTGTCATCCTTATTACTCAGGAGGCTGAGATCTGAGAATTGCTGTTCAAAGCCAGTGTAGGCAGGAAAGTTCATGAGACATCTATAATTAACTAGTGAGCGGTGGGCAAATGATAGAGCATTAACCTTGAAAAATGTTAAAGGATGTTGTCCCAGCCCTAAGTTCAAGCCCCAGTACTGGCATCAAAGAATAAGAATAATGCACACACACACACACACACACACACACACACACACACGTAACATTGGAGAAAAAATCAACAAAGCATATCTTGTGTCATGAGACTCCTGGGGTGTGAGAGGACCAGGGTGATATTATGAAATATGTATTTCTTCCAAATAGATTCCACAGATGTTACTGATATATATTTCCCTATTATATAGCCTTTTCTGGAAATATCAGTGAGTATGGTTTTAAAATTTAAAGTAGTGTTAAAGACTTGCCTATTTCTCACACAATCTGAAGTCTGGTTCTAGTTTGTCTTTGGGGTGATGAATCCAGGGAAACTTGAATCAAGGAGAGAGACTTTGAGGAGGCAATGACTAGGATTTTATCTACATAAGGATCTTTAGAAACAGCCCCCCTTCCACTTTTATTCCCCAAGTGTATCACACTTATAATATCATTCAAACACATTCATGCAATGTTGACACCATTCACAATTGTGCAAATGATATTATCAGATTGTCAGGCAAATTGAAGCAATTATCTCATGAGTCTTAAGTAATGCACACATTGACATATATTTGCCTTTTGATAACAAGGAGTGATCTGTCAGCTGAAAAGCAGTTTTCTCATTGAAATGCTCCTTCGATATTTATTTCTTTTCTTGGCAATGACAACTTGGGCAATAAACAGTGATATTCTTTCATTTAAGGTGAGTTTCAGGATTTGAGAGTTGAGCTAGTGCTGGCAGCTTGGCATATATTAGCATATGAAAACAGTCAGCAATGCATCTCTAGGGAAAAGCAGTAATTAATCATAGAAAACAAATTGTAATTCTGATTATGCCTAATAGTGAAGAAATAATATCCTCGCTTTACACATGCTGAGTTTCAATGTGGGATGAGAAGGTAAGAACTGCACAGTGGGAGTTTTGCAACAGTGTCTGAACATAAAGATCACTGAATGATGCGTTTCCCTGACACAGAGAACAAAGTAAAACAAACCATGTTGGGATTAAAAAAATAATTAGCAGTCTGAATATGACTTTTATTTACTATTGAGAAGGGTGGTGCTTTAGCATACCCGTTTATTTTCAACTGGATTTGAAATACGTAAAAATGTTCGAGGACAAAGACAGAACTTGTCAACCCCACTATGAAAATGGCATAGTCAAGTAACTGATGTCTTGGTCTCCCAACTGTGGCTCATGCCACTTGCTTGTCTGTTTGATGAGCCTTCAACTCATCATTTACTATTGAGATTTTCCTACCCTTTCAGTGGTTCCCAATGTGGCTTCTGAGGTTGACTACTGAGCGTGTCCTCCTGTTTGCCTGTCTATCTCTACATTTTGAGAAGCAGATATTTGTTCTCTGTCCTAATGTGACTTACATACTTTTAATCTATTTAGTTGTTGATTTATTATCAGCACAAAATATCAACTTTCATGTTCTTTACTTTCTGACTCAAAAAACTTTTGTCCTTTATTTAGATTTTCTTTGGTGAAATCTTAACCAAGTGTTCTGTGTTTTAAATATGCAACAAATATTACGTGAATTATTAGAGAATAATTTTGAATATTCTATCAAGAATGTATAGATTGTTTACATTAATTAAGAACCTTCTCCTGGTGGGAGATAATATGTATTTATTTATTTAAAATATAATTTATTATTATTGTAGAGTTGATGTACAGAGGAGTTACAATTACATATCAGGGTAATGAGTACATTTTTTCTTAAACATTGTCACCCCCCTTCCATCTCTTTCTCCCTTCCTCACTCCAATTTTTTCCCACTTGTCCCCAACCATAAATTGTATAATTCATTTCCACACAGTGTCTAGAGAGAACCACTTCTGTATTTTTCACACCCTCTTATGTGTTCATATGTACATAGCTACTGAGAAATCATGATCTTCTGCTAGGACTATCCTAGGCATATACTGATTATTACCTGTCAAGGAAAGCAGAGAGTCTATGTTTCTTTGGGTCTGGCTCACTTCACTTAATATGTGTGGTTTTTTCCCCCAAGTCTTCCCTTATGAATGGGGCAATGTCATTCTTTCTGATGGAAGCATAAAATTCCATTGTGTATTTGTACCACATTTTCTTGATCCATTCATCTATTGAGTGGCATCTGTGTTGGTTCTGTATTTAAACAATGGTAAATTGTGCTGTGATGAACATATTTGTGCTCGTAGCTTTAGTGTGGTCTTGTTTATAATCCTTTGGGTAGATGCCCAAAGGTGGGGCTGTTGGGTCATGAGAAGCTCTATGTGTAGCATTTGCTTTTTTTTCTCATTCATTCTCATTAGATGTGCTGATATTTTTTTGTCTGATCCAATGTGTTCTTTTGTGTCCAGCCTTAGTGTTATTTTTCTTGGGAAGAAAATAACACAAATATCAATAGTACAAGATGCAATATAATTTTCATTGCTTCTGTTATGAGTTTTCAGAGCTAAGTTAAATCTATCAGAAAATTCTTTATCTTGTCATTAGTTCAGAGCTCCACACAATGAAGTACTTTGAGCTATAAAGCAAAGCTCTATCATTTGCTGTAGTTAACAGAAGAGAGACTTATAACATATATTATTCTGTATAAGTATTCTTTAGCATCTGCTTCTATAACTTGTGTAACTAAGGATATGAAAATTGCATTTAATACTTGATTTCTGCCAGTTCATGATTCCTGTAAAATTTGTTCCTTAGAGTATACCGAGTTACATCTTTTATTATGAAAGTAGTTGATATCTATTAGAAACTTGGGTCAGTAAGTGCATTAAGACATACTGAATTTTTAGATTCTATTATTTTTTTAGTTAGCATTTTGATGATTTATGCATTGCTGTTTACTATAGAAAGAAGACAAAATGACCCCAGGTTTTGTAAATTCAGGAATTTTTATTGTACAGTGATGGAAAAAAAGCATTTTTAACAGCACAAGGATGTTGGTAATACACAAGCATCCACATTTCTGCCTCATCTTACCAGTATAGTTATAAAAGAGGAAACAATCCATATGAATATAGTACTGTGTTAAATGTTTTCTCATTGATTACTTACTCAACCAAAAACTAATAAACATTCAACACTGTCAAGGTAGTCTAAAAAATAATAGGTGAAAATTGGAAAATGCAACAACTCATATAAAACTTGTAGTCTTCTAGGGGGGATATTGAATAAATATTATAAACCAGATATAAAATAATAGCCATTTTCATGTAGCAAATTCACATGAAATAATGAGTATTTTCCAAAGTAGAAAGCTAACAGCGTAAGAGAACACCTGTTCCTATACCATACACGATGCTCTAAGTACTGTTTGGCAGACATAATTGTAACTGTACATTTGTCTCATATAAGTTCCTGTGTATTAGACATTATACTAGTAGATACTGAAAAACTTTCAAGTGAATCACATACAAAATCAGTTCAATCTCTAATACCAAAATTTTCTAGCCATTTCCCAAATTTCTGTCTGTTATTCAGACAGACCTACTGATTTACTACAAAAATTTTCACATGCTTCACTGTAAACACACTTACTTTGAGTTGCTTAATGGGTAGAAGTTTCAGTGTCATCTACTTTAGAAGGTGTGTGTGGGTGTGTACTTCCTGCCTTTTTTTTTTTTCAAATCACAATTCTCCTTACATTCATTTGTGTTCTTTTGGGTTATTTCCATTTGTGTCATTTACCATCCTTGATGACATAAATTTTTAAGCAACCTTACTCCTGGAAAATTGCTATCATTTTAGGTCTAGAATGTCGCATAAAAGCCCACATGTTAAGCACTTGGTCTCTGTATGGAACTATTGGACGGTTTAGTACAGTTTAGGAAATGGACCTAATATAATATCTTTGGACTGTTGAAGGCATATCCCTGAACACTGTCTCAGAATCACACACTCTTCTTTCTCTCTTTTGTTCCCTGGACAGACATGTGGTGTACAGCATTGCTGTAACTCATCCTGAAGCCAGTATATGCTTCTTCACACAGTCCTAAAAGCAATAGGATCAGCCTGTCATTGACTATAACCTCAAAATATGGCAGCAGCACACAGATTTTCATATAAGTTTTTTGAGGCATTTGTTTTAGTAATGGAAAGTTGCCTGACAGAAACACCAATTTTCCTATCAATATAAATTATTTACAGTGTTTCTAGCTATTTTATCCATAACTCAACAATCTAGCTGATAATAGCAATCATCTGAGTACTCAAGAATGCATACTAGTGTTGCAGGAAATACATACTCCATCTTCCTAAACATATACCCATACAGTCAAGAGTAGAATTTTGTACTTTTCAAAATGTTGCTAGTTGTTGTGATGATCAGTTAATTTTGCTAGGTTATAATTTCTAGATTCAGCTTTTTAATAGCTTGGCCACATGGATCTAAAATGTTATCCCAAACTCAACTTTTTGTTTAACAACCTACATTCATGTGTCATTGAATAATCACTGAGTCATGAACTTTTGGTAACTTATCACAATGCTTATTCTTGATTACATCGTGTTAAATAACAAGCTTCCCCCCCCTCCAACTTTCTGCTTTTAATTAAAACTAATGTTTTCTCCCGCAGGGAGATCTCTTTATCTCTTTATCACTGTCTCTTTATCTATCTATCTGTCAGTCTCACTGTGTGTGTGTGTGTGTGTGTGTGTGTGTGTGTGTGTGTGTCCCTGTCTCTATCCTCCTACCCTCCAAATCAGACTTAAGAGTTATTTCCTCTATTTGGTTCTGTGGGAAGGGACTATATTTGATAATCATTCTGATACTTTGAGGTCTCAATTGAAGGGTTATTAGAAAGAAAATTATGTGGGGCCAGAAGGTTATTGACTTTGTTGTGACTTTTGGACCTGCCATTCATACACTTGTGATGATGATAATAATTACACCAGTCCATGTTCTGAATGTTTAAATTAATGCATTCAATTAAACAAATCCTCAAAAGGACAAAAACTTTAGGAGATTTACACACACAAAATAAAATAAAATAAGCTCCATCTAACCAGACCTAAAAAAGGACTCTGAAGAGCACTTGCATAGCAGAACAAAGATTGGTTTGTTTGTATAGTTCCCTTTCCATAGATGAGCAATCACTTATTAGTCAGACTGAGACAAAGCTGTCAGTATGAAGTGGGATTATGAGAGTGGAACTGGAAAGCATTAAAGAAGGAAACATAGACTGATAGAAGAAAATATGTTGGAGCATGAGTGTGAGCTTCTAATATCCACTGGGTGATTTCAACACTCATTAATATTAATCAGCACAGCTGAATAAAAGAGCAATTGTACTGACATTTTCAAGTTAGAACAGACACATAAACAATGCATCATTAGATTATTTTCTACATTATATATTATATATATTATTGCTGATATTGATAAGTATTCATGTCAATGATAAAATAAATTATACTCCTTTGCTTTTTTTTCTTTTTGCTTATACATTTTTGCGCTCTAATCACTCAGATGAAAATTGAGAATTTGGGTTTAAACCTGGCAGCAAATAATTAACAAAATATGTATTATAAGCTGGACACTGGTGGCTCAAGCCTGTAATCCTAGCTACTTAGGTGGCTGAGATCTGAGGATCGTGGCTCAAAGCCATCTAAGGCAGGAAAATCCCTGAGACTCTTATCTCCAATTAAATACCAATAAAATAGCCAGAGTTGGAACTGTGCTTTGACTGGTAGAGGGATATTTTTTTTTTAGCAAAAGAATCTCAGCGACTATGTATAAGCCCTATGCTCAAGCCCCAAGTCCAGCATAACAAATTATAGCAGGTTACGCTGTAATAAAACTTGCCACCCACAAAAAAATTGATGAGATTGATATCCAAGGTGGAGCAAATAGAGCCTATCTACACAGTTTCACAAAGTTTGTGAAACTTACCAAGTGTTCAGTAAAATGTGAACAAATAGTAGATGAGTTGTGAGGTATTGAAGGAATACTGGTAGGGCTTATATGTAGAAAACACAGTCAGTTTTCATCATTGATATTTGTCATTTTTTAAACTGTAGCCATGAGGACTAATCTAGTGACTTTTTTTCTGCTCGCCTCAAGTTTCACAGTCTTTTTAAAGTATGATTTTATTGTTATAATTAAGGGGTTTTGCAGATTGCTTGCCATCCCATAAATCAGGTAATGAGTATAACTCTTCTTAGAAAATGTCACACCCTACTTTTGCTAAGGTTTCCCAACTTTTGTGAGCTTAAGTATGTACATTCATTCATTAATATCATTGCACAACATTTTTATTTGCACAAAACACCTGTGCTTTCATGTACCTATTTTTACATAGCATACTTAGCAAGTTTTGAAATTTTCTTTCAAAGCTTCTTTGGTCTACAGATTTGAACTCATCTGCATGACCTCATTTCTCAGGGCTCATGCCCTTCTGGACATGAAATTAACCCAGCATCTCCAGAGAAAGGACTCTTCACTCTTCAGACCCTTGGTAAGATGACCATTAATTCTATTGACTTTCATCTTCAACAACAGTGCTGGTTCACTAATTTAGCCATGTTTCTCTTTGGCATCACTTCATCACAAGTTCTAGGGGTTTTACCATTTCTGGAATAGCCACATGGAGGAGATTAAAGGTGAATTTTTTTTCTCTAGATGTCTAGATATCTGTATTTTTCATTCATCAACATTCAATTCATGGCCAACAGCACTCTGCCTTTTCCTCAAAAAGAGCTTCTCTGAGTTTGTTTTTTCCTTATGTCACACCCTTCTCTCACTTAGGAATGTGTATCACTCCAGTAATGTGTTTGGTAGTTATTGTAAACATTGAAGTCACCAAGAAAAAGCACAGAAATGCTAAACCATGGTGCTAAATAGGCCAGAAAAAAATGGTACATTTTTACAGTAAAAAAAAATCTGAAACAAGAAGGGAAAGTGCTTCTGAATTCAACCACAGCTGGGAACTTGAAAGTGAAGAGACTCAAGTTATTTAATGCTCTGAGCATGCCTGCAAACAACAAGGAATACATACTGAATATTGATTTGTGGTTTACAAATAAATCTTAGTAAGTAGACAAATTCAGATACACAGAATTCATAAATAATGAGGATCAGCTGCAGGGTAGCTCACTCAATGAAATGAAAGTCTTTGGAAGGTTTCAAGCAGAGAAGAGACTTAATGTGGCCTACATTTGCACTGATTTGGGGCAGTGATTACAAAAAGCTCAAAAATTTCAGCAACTCTTCCTATGCTTGTTTCATACCAGGCTCTTCCATATTTGCTGACAACATGATTTTGTTGGGTTATGTAGATTCCTTTTTTTTCTGCAACATTTCTCTAGTCATACATGACCAGCCCAATAAACCTCCTCTGAATTATGTTATATTGGTTCAAAGTTTAGTAAACTGTGTGTGTGGTGTGTGTGTGGGTATATTAAATCTTATCTCTGTCAAGGACAGGCTGACTTTTCTTAAGTGTATTCATCTTGAGTGAGCTCAAACTTACTTATTCTAGTTACTAGAAATAATTTGCCTTGAAAATGTAGTTGTGAGATAAATCCCCAACTGAGCAGAGATCTAAATGAACTCATATCTTTCTAGTGAGATTCATGTAGGTTTCCTTATTTGAAAGCAGATTGGTCCTTGCAGAATGTGCCTCCAGCCCTCAAGAATTGAGGAACATATACCACCATCTGTCTTGCCAATATGAATCTCATGGGGAACTATCAATCACATAGTAAAGTTTAAAACAATCAAGGTATTAATCCAACCTATCATAGAGCTTATGAACACTTTCTACTAGAGTGTAAAGAGCCAGGAATGCTTCCTAGCCACCTTCAGCTAGGACCCAAGACTGCTGATGCTGCTCTGTTTCCTTCTGATAGGACCTTCCCTGGGATAATTTATTCTTTATTACTTCCTCAGGACTGAGCCTTGTTTACTATTTTCTTTTCCTTAAAACAAAGATCCATTTGTCCAACTTCTATTATGATCTAGTATATATAGATCTATAGCTGCTTAATTCTACATTCACGTTGTTTTGAGCTAAGAGAAACTTCATCAATGACTGTAAAGGGATCCTTCAAAATGGAGTGCCTATTTAAAATGCTTGTGTCTTAGATGATTAGGGACTTTGAGTTGACAAAATCCATTATGATTATCTATTAGCATTAAACCAAAGCGGCAGTCATTGGCTGAACACATATGCCTTCAATGTTAAAACTGCTTGATAATTTTACAAGGATATAGATTTATACATAGCATATACATTTCTTAGATGCATATAGATTATTCAGAGATTATTTGTTGCTGCTAGGAATTAGATCCTGAATCTAAGGGATTTGCTGGATTGAGCCATTATTTGGGTTGCATAAGGATTGTAGATGCTTTTGGCTACATAGTCATAGTTGAAGATAATGGATCTGGAATGAAATCTGCTATCACATAAAGGCTGCATAAAAGGTCACAAGTATACCTAAAGGATAAGTGTGATGAAGTATGCTGATCTCACTACTCTACTGGATTGCCAGTTTACTGCCAAGAGTGCAGTCTGACTGTACAGAGCAATGTTTCCATGGTTATATTTGCACACCCATTTCTGTGCAACACTTCTTTCACTATTAGGATCATAATATTGTTGTGGAACCTTTTTTTTTTTAATTTTGAAGAATATGTAGGCCTGCATACTCTATTATGCCAGTGTTTTGTTTCCCCTGATGAAATGAAGTGGGTAATTGTGTGGGGTTTTTTTCCCCAGCTTTTCTAAGTTAATTAGTGCACTGTGCTTTTTCTAGGATGGGAAATTCTCTATGAGTACAGAGAGTACAGCAGGGAATTTGGAGTTTGCAATTTTTACCGGGAGCTTTCTGGTACATCCAATGCATTCTCATGGAATATAATAATTTTGTTGTTGTTCTGGAAAATCAGTAACTCTGTGCACATTTATTGGAGAAATCTTATCTTCAAGTAGTATTCCACTCTGATACTCCACAGGTTCTCACCAAGACACCTTTCAGCAAATGATTAAGGCAAATATGATATTAACCTTCAGTTTTCTTTGTGGCTGGGAAGGTAGGAGAGTATAATGCTCAGTAGTCCCTGTAACTCTCGAGTTGCATCATCTTCTTCAACAAGGGAGAGAGGAGCCCCATAATGGAGTCCATTAGCAGTTCATAGGATAGGAGAAGAGAGGATATATAAAGTGCAATGGGATCAACGAAAATGAATCTAGTTCCCCCAAGGTTTCCCAAATTGCCAATTTGCTCCAAAAAACATACTAAAGAGAGAACTGGTGAGAAAGTTTAACCTTCCCCATTTATGGTCTTAACTCTGAGACCATCTTCTTTTCTATGATCCTAACCAAAGTAGGATCGACCAAAATTTCTCTGGTATGCTCATAATTGGGTCAATTTTTTTCTCATTCTTCTTTGAATGAAGTCATTTGACCCAAACCTCACAATGTAGCTCAAGTTTGCCTCTAATTTAAGGCCCTCCTGTCTTCACTTCTCAAGTGGGAGGATTCATCCAGCTACTACAATTCTGGGTTGATACTCCCATTTTAGCCTCTCAAGTACTAGGATTCCTCTAGCTCCCGCAAGCCTGGGTTTATTTATTTTATTTTATTTTTTTTCAAATTTTTATTATCAAACTGATGTACAGAGAGGTTACAGTTTCATATGTTAGGCATTGGATACATTTCTTGTACTGTTTGTAACCTTGTCCCTCATACTCCCCTCCTCCCTCCCCTTTACCCTTTCCCCCCCTAGGTGTTCAGTTCACTTACACCAAACAGTTTTGCAAGTATTGCTTTTGTAGTTGTTTGTCTTTTTTTACCCTGTGTCTCTCAGTTTTGGTATTCCCTTTCAATTTCCTATTTCTAATACCAGTATACACGGTTTCCAATATACTCAGATAAGATTACAGAGATAGTGTAGTCCCATTTCCCAATATGACACAGAATCTCAAAATGACACAGGGTTTGAACATACAAATGTATAGAATTGAAAAACTATACTCATGTCCTTTCTGGGTAATTATGTTGAATGGTCTTCCTACTTCTTTCTAATGTATAGCTGGGATTATAAATATTCAATGTCATACTCATTTTGGTTTTCCTAGATAAGATTTCATTAGATTGTTACCTTAACAAGTCACGAACTGTGATTCTTCCACCTCAACGCCCTCCACCCCCTCCCTCAAGAAGCTGGGATTACAAGTATTAACCAGTTTTGAACCCAAGTGAATATATTCTTAATAACACAAAAAAAGTACCTGACTTGAAATCAGGAAAATTGAGCCTTTATGGCTCTTACTAGGTTATCTACCTGTGTACACTTCCTTAAAATACTTATCACATTGCCTAGTTCTTTCATACAATTTAGAAGCCAAGGAGACATAAAGCTGTAGCATCAGCCTTCTTAGAAACTCAACTTCCCCAGTTTCAGAGAATGTGATTTAAGAGAAATAAAAAAAAATCAATAACTCAGCTACTTTCTCAGGGCTCTGTTTTGGCCCTTTCGTTCTTTGCCGCCATGACATGCTGTGATATTATCTGTCTCTCTGCAAGACACTGAATAAGAGAGCTGTCAGGATGATGTGTGCTGAAAAGGACTAGATTATCTCTGGACCAGGGCTCCTCCTTAGCCTATTCAGAGATGTTTTACTCTCCCCCAGTGACTTTCTGTTACTATTTCTTTGCTCAGATAAAGAAGAACGAGTTGGATAAAACAGAATTTGAATAGGATGACAATCTAGACACAGGTGTAAAACCACTGGATAAATTTTTTTAAAAAATGGATATTCTTACAATTGGCAAGATCTCATTTGTTGAGTTTCTGTGATTTTACTTGGCTTTGTAACTTGGGATTCAGAACCAGGGCTTATTTTATTTCAGGTATCATTTGATATAACAGTTAAAATATTCAAGAATCTGAGTTGAGTGTCACTGTGATAACTTGAGATGTTTCTGCCCTATTTAACAGTGCCCCAAAACGTAACTTGCTGTATCCATAGCAAGGATCCTTTCTGCTTCACCAAGTATGAAGGACAGCAATAAAACAAGCCAACAAGCGAAACGCCTGATCAGAAAATGAAACTTTTGGTTTAGAATACCAGGTTTCCTTCTTTATTTAGCATGTGACTTATACTCCCACTCTCAAATGCATGCCACCTGTTAGAATGAACAATCAGAATTCAATTACTTTTGATACTACAGAGAGCATCCTGTGTTACTTACACAAGTCTTTGTAAATGTCTTAAATAAACATGGATACAGAAATAAGTTCAGGCAAAGTCTGTTCTTAAGGAATGTAATATTTGGCTCAGTATGTTGGCTAAAGCCCATGATCCCAAGTATGTGAGGTGCAGAGTTTGGAAGGAAACCATTATCCAAGGCCAGTCCTGGGCAGAAGTATGAGAGAATATCTGCAAAAATAAATAACTAGGTATTTGACCCATTTGGAATTGATTTTGGTGCAGGGTGATACATAAGGATCAATTTTTAGTTTGTTACAGGTGTTGACCCAGTTTTGCCAGCACCATTTGTTGAAGAGTCTGTCTTTGTTCTAACCTATATTTTTAGCTCCTTTGTCAAAGATTAGGTAGCTGTAGGTCTGCAGGTTCATTTCTGGGTCTTCAGTTCTGTTCCATTGGTCCTCGGGTCTGTTCTTGTGCCAGTACCGATCTGTTTTAATTACTATAGCTTTGTAATACAAGTTAAAGTTTGGTATTGATATTCCTCCTGCACTGTTCTTTCTAATTAGGATTGTTTTTGCTCTTCAGTTTTTTTTTTAAATTGTTCCATATGAATTTCTGAATTGCTTCCTCTATTTCATTGAAGAATGGTGTTAGGATATTGATGGGTATTGCATTGAATTTGTAGATAGCTTTTGGTAATATTGCCATTTTGATGATGTTAATCAATTCCAAATGGATCAAAGACCTAGAAATAAAATCAGATACCCTGAAAACACTATAAGAAGGAATAGGAGAAACTCTAGGACTCCTTAGCACTGGAAGAAACTTCATCAACAAAGGCCCAGAAATGCAGCAAATCAAAGAAAGGTTGGACAAGTGGGACTGTATCAAACTGCAGAGCTTCTGCAGGGCAAAGGACATAGCTCACAAGACAAACAGAAAGCCCACAGATTGGGAAAAGATCTTTATCAGCCATAAGATGAACAAAGGCCTGATATCTAAAATATACACAGGACTCAAAAGGTTAAATTCCTCCAAAATAAACAATCAAAGAACCAACAGCCCTCTCAACAAATGGGCTAAAGACTTAAAGAGACTTCTTTGAAGAGGAAATGAGACTGGCCAAGAGTCACATGAAAAAGTGCTCTACATCACAGGACATAAAATAAATGCAAATCAAAACAACATTGATATTCCACCTCACCCCAGTAAAAATGTCTATTACCAGGAAATCCAATAATAACAAATTCTGGAGAGGATGTGGCCAAAAGGGAACCCTACTACATTGTTGGTGGGAATGTAAACTGGTTCAGTCACTCTGGAAAGCAGTATGGAGGTTCCTACGAAGGAAGGCTAAACATAGAGCTCCGCCATGACTCAGCAGCCCCACTTTTGGGCATCTACCCAAAAGACTACAAGCAATACCACATTAAAGACACAAGCACAGCTATGTTCATAGCAGCACAACTTATCATTGCTAAAACATGGAACCAACTTAGATGCCCCTCAGTTGATGAGTGGATCAGGAAAATGTGGTACATATACGCAATGGAATTCTATGCCTCCATCAGAAGGAATGACACTGCTCCATTTGTAAGGAAATGGAAGGACTTGGAAAAAAATCATACTAAGTGAAGTAACCAAGACCCAAGGGAACGTAAACCCTATGTTGTTCCTCATAGTGAATAGCTAATATTAGGCTAGTCATGGTAGAAGATCAAAATACCCCAATAGCTACACCCATATGACCACATAAGACAATGTCAAGTGAAATGAAGTCCACATTACAGAGAGGCGAGTTATACCACTGTTGTAATTATTATCAACATGCCCTGTGAAACCCTACCTTTTGTATTTTTTTCTTGTCTGTTTGTTTGATTGTTTTGCTTAGTTTTGTTTCTCTTGTATTCCCTTCCTGTGGTCATACTCCCGCTACCACTATACTGTGTATGTGGGTATTAGAACTGGGGAAGGGAAAGGGAATATCAAAATTGAGAGAAGAAGGACAAAAAGACAAATCATCCCAAAAGCAGTACTTACTGAACCATTTGGTGTAAATCAACTGCACAACTCTTGGGGCCAAGAGGGAGAAAGGTAGAGGGAGAGAGGGGAAAAGGGGAGGAGGTAACAAGTTGAACAAGAAATGTACTCACTGCCTTACATATGAATCTGTAACCCCTCTGTACCACACTTTGACAATAAAGAAAAAAGTTAAAAAATATAAATAACTATAGCCACAAGAGTTGGGAGCATTGCTCAAGTAGTAGCATGCCTGCCTAGTAAGCACAAGGCTCTTAGTTCAACGCTCAGTATGACCAAATAATGAAATATTAACTTAGAAACAGCATGTTCACTGTAGCTTCTTACATCAACACTGCCTTTAGATCAATGAACTTTTTGAATATAACAGAAAAATCTAATCATTTCTGATTTTCAATTCTTTTTCTTGAATTACCTACAAACTTTGAGGTATTCGTTGATTAAAATACTACTTCTAAGCTGGTTGTAGGTATCTCACATATGTAATACTGGCTAATCTGGAAGCTGAGTTTTGAAGATCAAGATTCCAAGCCAGGTAAGGCAGAAAAGTCTGTGAGACTCTTATCTGCAATGTTTTACCCCAAAAGAGCTAGAAGTGGAGTTATGGCTCAAGTTTTAGAAAGCTAACCCTGAGCAAAAGAAGCCTAGGGAAAGCTCCCACGACTTGAGTTCAAGTCCCAGGACCGAAAAAACAAAACAACCCCCACCTCACTTATTTTATATAGACACTTGTCTGGATAACAATACTAGTGTTCATATTTCTCACATTTGCAATTTTAAAACTGTGGTGCAAGAAACAACTGAAAACATACCACTTGGGTGTTAAATATATCTACAGATTGCTAGACACTAATCTGCATCTTAGGAAGATGTGTCTGATACTTGCATCCAAGCATGAAGAGCTGTGTACCATCTCCTAGGTCACTGGCTCATAAAAACATAAATAATGTGGAGGAAGCAATGGGTTGGGAATGGGTTTAACTGTCTTCTGAGATCTGTACACAACTCATTATTCTTGATAGCAAACTGATAATGGTCAGATTCGTTCAGGTTAGTCTGATGGAACTTTCCAGCTTCTGCTCTGAGACAAGCTCTTGACTATGTACCAGGCAGGCCAGCACCAACAATATTCTTCATCAATGCTAGAGAGTAGAAAGGGCAGAGACAACCAAAATAGTGTTAACTCCAAGATTTGTCACAGATAAATATGTAAATTACTTTCAGTCCCTCAGTCTCATTTCTTTAACTGTATGCTTAGTCTGAACTTTGCAATTTTATGAACACTCTACATGACCTCGAAAAAGCACAGAATATACTTTATTTCATCAGATAGATTCCTTAGTACTAAGCTGTAAAAATCTGACAATCTTACCTTCTAAACAATTTGGATCACCCACACCTCCTCCGTGTTGTCAATCAGGGTTCCCCCACACAGAAAAATTCTGGGAACACAGTGATGTCCTTAGCCAGAGCTGGCATGGAAGAACTGTTCTCCATTAAATGTTTAACAAAAAGTAGGTCTAAGTTTGGAGAATTCTCCATTGTATTCCTTTCTTGAAAAAGGATAATAAGCATTTAATCTAGTTAAAAATGATGAGCTATATAAAACAGCACTATTTTAATTTTATTTAAATGCTCAGTTTCTAAACAATAGTCAGACATTGTATTTGTTTGTTTTCAGTGGAATAGCATTTAATAACATT
Source organism: Perognathus longimembris pacificus (assembly GCF_023159225.1). Taxonomy (NCBI): domain Eukaryota; kingdom Metazoa; phylum Chordata; class Mammalia; order Rodentia; family Heteromyidae; genus Perognathus; species Perognathus longimembris. The sequence continues at coordinate 16,216,167 of NC_063170.1, forward strand.
TCAAAGACTCAGTAGTCTGCAAAATATACTTTGTTAATGCCATTTTCTAAGTCCCATGGGGAAAATCTAATCCATCTAAGTTGCCTTCACTACTTCCAGACCCTACCTTAAGAGCTCATTAGAAGACTCATTTAAGCCACTGCTGAAAGTCAAGTAGTAAGGAAATTACTTCCTTTTTTCCCCTCAGTATCATGATCTTGGCTCGATTCCTAGTGATAACGACTCCAGAGAAAAATATTGACCTTCAATTGCATTGTAACAGGTGATGATCCCGGATATTTGCTGAAATTCACATCATCAAAATATAAAATTCTGTGCTCCTGCAAGATGGAAGTCACAATTCCAATATATAACCTGTGCTTTTCAGTCTGTGTTAATTGTTCTTTGCATGACACAAAAGGTCTGAAGCAGAGGCACCCAAGGAAGAAAACATTATGAGTACTCTCGGATTAGATTTGTGAAGATAATTAAGCTGCATTCTTTATGGCTTCTTCTTATTCTTAGCTCTGAAATATTTCTTGCTGTTGAGTCATTTGAGCTCCTGGTAGCATTACTGGTGGTAAAAAAGTACATATTTATTAAACAAATAAGAACAACATAATAAATCTAGTTCTATCCATACCCCATGAAAACAAATTGTGGAGCTATAAAAGTTTGGATGTTTGGTTTCAACTTTGTACAGAAAGCATCTTTACCTTTTTCTTTCCTGCAAATGTCTTTTAGCAGAGTGCTGTCAAATTTTAATTAGCCCCAGAGGACACATTGCAGGTGATTACATCAACTCTTTTGAGCAAAGCACACCTTAAAACACTTTTTGAAGAAAATACAGGTGTTTCATGACCTTTAAGAAAAGCATTAGCAATTTGACATAGTTTGTGTTTTTATGAGAGATTTATTGTCAGCAGAGTCAAGTTATCACCTAACTGTATAAAATTTGGGTTCAGACAAGAGCATCTAGCCAATTTTTCTTTCCTCTTAGATTCATGAATTGGGACTTTCTTATTAGAATCTCTTCATTTCCATCAATGGAGCTGTATGAATGGAATGGGTGTAGTTGATTTCACAGTTCTGCAGAGTGATTCACATTTGGTTTAGAAACGAGGCAGAACAAATCCTGTGCTCAGAATGCGGCAGCTACAAAAAGCGGAAGATACTGATGCTGCTTCATGAACCATGGTAATTTCATCTCCAGGACAATCTTTACAATAGCTTGGGAAAAATGTGACTTGGCTCTCTTCTTACCATCGCTGTGCTTTTCCCGCAACCATGGTATTATGGCCAACCACAACTCATGTTACAAGTTATTGTAGGAAGATTAAGAGTTCTTATGTGAAACCATAGCTTCTATTGTTGATGATCCTCTTGTATCCCCTTCCTGTGGTTGTACCCGCACTATCACTGTATATTATCTGAGTACATTGGAAACTGTATGTACTGGTATTAGAACTAGGAAAGTGAAAGGGAATACCAAAATCAAAAGACACAGGATAAAAAGACAAACGACTCCAAAAGCAGTACTTGCAAAACTGGTGTAAACCAACTGAACAACTCATCATGGGGGGAGAGGAAAAGGGGGAGGGTGGAGGGAGGAATGAGGGAGGAGGTAACAAACAGTACAAGAAATGTATCCAATAACTAATGTATGAAACTGTAACCTCTCTGTACATCACTTTCACAATAAATAAGAAAAAAAAGACACTTTTTGTCTGTTACTAGTACTTCTGGTATTTCTTTGCACAGAGAAGAGACATTGGAAACATTTATTTTGGGGGTATCATCTTTAGAGATAGAGATCATTCGATTTGACATTAGAGTTACATTTTCCATCATCCCTATACAATCAGATATAAAAAGTCTATCTAGATTTGTTTTCTTTCCTTTAAAGGAACCTATTTTTATTTAAATTATGGTTACATGTATAACTTCCTCTAGTCATTGAGTATTAAGATTCTATTTTTTTTTGAAATTCACATGCACCAGTTTAGCCAACATGTATCTGAAATAAGCATTTTATTTTTCAAGCATTATGCTTTACTTTGAAGTATTTCACCCGTTTTAAATGTTGCTGTGTCTGTCATCTCATGATTGTGTAGATACCCTAAATATGTTTTTTTCGCTAGGGATAAATGAAGTGCATACTGATAGAAAGGTATTCAACAAATACAAAAAGTGCAGAAGAAAGGAAAAATTACTATCATGTACTCACAGTCCAGAAGAAAGAAGCTATGGAACACAAGAAATTCAAAACTTCATCCTTGTAGGCATGTGTATATATCATTAATATGTGTGGTTGCATATGATTTAATACAGTACTACCTTAGCATCATATTATATATGCAAATGTGTTTGTGAGTCTTAAAGTTTCATATATTATTTCTAGATGTTAAACTCACACCAGTAGCATGGTGTTATTAGTTATAGAACATTTGGCCCTACAGATGCACAATAAATATAACATGAAGTAAATTTCTCATGTATACAATATCTCATACATCTTACTCATTGCTATGTATAGGGGTAAACATTCATTTCTAATTGGATAAAATATCCAGATGGGTTATTGCTTCCAAATGAGTACTAGTTCATAAAATATTTCAAGTAGAATCTAAAATCAGCTTCTCCCAAGCCATGAGAGTAGGCCTTTTAAAATTCTTTCTCTTTACAGAATGAAAAGTAGTCCATATTGGAAGGAATAAGGCTCAGGTGTAAAGATGGGAGAATATATTCTCCAAAGCCTTATGAATTGCTTTCTTTATTTTATCTAGTGCTCAGTATTTTTCTTCTGTATAATTCAATATCTGCTTCTGCTGTGTTTCAAACATTGAGTTCAGGGAAGCTTACAATTCTTCATCAAACTAAGCTATTTTTCAGAAATATACACTCAGATGAAAGAAAATTAAGATAATTTGTCACTCATGTTTTAAGTTTGTTAAAAAGACCAAATAAAAGAGAAAAGTCTGAAACCCCAAGAATAAAGAAAATACTGCCCTCTGTATCTACGCATATATATTCTCTATATTTCTCACATATTCACATATATAGGTATATGTAAACATATATGTATATATTCTTACATATCCTTATACAATGCATGTACCCTTTGAACATATATAGCAATGCACTTCCAATGCACTGTTACTATCAAAACAATAAAAATAGGACATTATTTACTGAAGTATTTTTTCAAAGTATGGAAGAAGTACAGTGAAAACTAAAGCATAAAGTGGGCAAGTAATAAAATCCCATGTTTGTCTAGTTTTCTTTTATTTAGAATTACATTACAAAGCCCCAAGTTTTTTTGTTTTATTATACACTAAGCTTTTGCTTAAGAAGGATCAATATATTTAGAATAGCAATTTTCGAATCCAGTCTACAGGTTTAATCAAGTCTTCATCAAAATATCCACAAATGTTTTAAGAAATATTAACTAATGGATTCTAAAATTTTAATGGAAAGAGAAAGGAAAATTATTTTGTAAAAGAGCAACAAAGTTAAAACAATCACATATCTTGATTTTGAGGCTTAGTAAAACTTCACAAATAAAGACTATGTAACACAAGTATGAGAAAAGATTCACACAGCAAGAGAACAGACCAATAGTGCAGAAATAGAAAGCAAACATGGCAAACTAACTTGTTTAAAGCTTCAAAAGTAATTCAATGGATAAAGCATAAAGATTTCTCAACAAGTATTACTTGGATAATTGGATGTTTATATGTGTGAAAATAATCTTTGATCTGGTTTCCATGTTTGCACAAATGAATTGTAACAAGGTCATAGATACTTTTTATTACAAGGCAATCATGATATGAAAACTTAAAGAAAAGAGCATTATGATCTTGTGTTAAGTAAAGTATTCTACAAAGTGAAACTCATGATTAGCAAGTGAAAACATGACAAACTTAACTTCATACAAATTGAGATTGTTTTGTGAAAGAAATTGTAGACAACATGAGAAGAAAAGACACACATAAACACACACATATACACACAAAAAAACATGTCAATCACACACTTAACAAAATATGTATTCAGGACAAACAAATAGGAGGCAGGGAGGGAAACAATGTATCCTTCAATTTATAAATAAGTGAAGTATCTGAACAATCTTCCTAGTGAAGAAGATATATAGATAAGAGAGGAGTCTCGACATTAACTAGTCCTTAAAGCAATTAAAATTAAAACCAAATGATACAGAATGCACACCTACTGGAGTGGCTAAAATAAATTTTAAAGCACCATATGGCAATTCCAAACTCTCCATTAATGTTCAAAGATCTTTCCATTGGTTGTTATTGTGATAAAAATTCAGAAATGAAACTATTTTTTTCTTCAATAATCCTACTGTGATATCATTTAAGTCATTGAGTGTTAAAGAGAAGCACATTGTTGGACATTATATTATTAGAATAGCACATATTTAACTATTAGGTTTTCTTCTAGTCCATTCACTCACATGCTTCTTCTTAGACCTGAGAAATTTCTCTAAGTCTAATGTTTCCTGGAGGTCAGTATTCTTTAATAGCATATGCTCATTTACTCAATTAACCCAACATCTATTTTTATTCTATCTACTATCTATCTATCATCTACTATCTATCTATCACTGTCTATCAAACGATCTTGAATGTCAGGTCACCATGCTCTTGCTTGGCTTTTCTGCTCAAGGATCCTGTTCTACCACTTGATCTAAAGAACCACTTCTGACTTTCTGTGGGTTACTTGGAGATTGGAATCTCTTGGATTTATCTCCTTGAACTGTCTTCCAAGGTATATCCTATGATCTCAGCCTCCTGAGCTAGGATTAAAAGCAGACATCACAAGAACCTAGCTTCATAGTATGTATTTTCAACACAAGCAACCAATCTGTATGGTAATTTATCTTGGTAATTTTTTATTAGTGTTTATTAATTTAACACAAGCATTTTATGGAGACTTTCACACATGCATATATTGCATATTGATGGGATTAACCCCTTCTATTGATCTGTCTTCCTTCCCTACCCCATGTTCAACTGCTTTTAGGGGTGCCTCTGGTCACCTTTATGTCTATGTACACAATATTTTCAGCATTGTTCACATTCCCATCATAACCATTCTCTCACCAACTACCTCTTTATATCAGTACTATTTTTAAGTTAAAGCTTGTAACTTAACAATACCTAATTTTAAAAGTATATGGACTTAAATTTCTCCCATATGATTTGTTACTTTATCTCCTGATGAACCAAATGATGATGTCCCAAGTAGAGGATTTACTCCTAAGTTCATATTATTTATACTTCAACTCATTTCTCTAGAAAGCAATACATTCTCTCACTTTGAAACCAAACTTCTTCTTCCCACCAAGGCTCTCTGGTGGAGCCCTCTCTCTCAGTGGACTCTGAAAATATACAAGGTAGTTCACTAGTAAATTATATAGACATCTATATCGTTCATTTTCTTTGGACAGTTAATTTATGTTTACTATAAACATAAATCTTTCACAGATGTAACTACTTTGAATCCAAGGCTGTATGGAATATTTATTACTCGAGGAAAACCCTGTTTGTCATTCTCTTTTGACATCAAAGCCAAGCTAGAAAATTAATGACTAGTTCTGACCACTCAGTATGCAAAGAGTTTGATCTCTGCCATGGAGTTCATCAAGCAGGAAGGCCATTCCAACATACCGGTTTTCCAGGAGATAGAAGAATCTGTCTCCTCTGGTATGCCGACGGGTTGTATGAACAAAGACAAAAGGTTGCCTAAAGGCTATTCAGAAAAGAGAGCTATCAAAATGTGAAGGATTATCAGCTATCTTCAAAGGACAGACTATATAGTTTGATGCATTTTCTGGCTGGAAAAACAGACATCCAGGATCAGAAAAAGATAGTTATTGAAAAGGAGATGATATCCATACAAGTTGGTCATAGTGGTCCAAGACATAGCTTGATTTGCCAAAATCGGCAATATGCGTTTCAGCATCAGGACACAGAAACTATTTTTTAGGAGGAAAACACAGGCTGATGGTCAATTCAGGTGTGCCTTGGACACCAAAGAGGGAAGTAAGTAACTAGCAGTGGAAAGATCTTCAAAAAGGAATTGGAGAATGACTGGAAAGTGAGACAAATCAGTCATTCAACTCAGGAGGAGAAATTGCCATGGGAATGAAAGGTCCCTCCACTTCTCTTAGAATTAAGGACATACTCTCTTTCATAAAAAGAGACCTGAAATACCAAATATCTCATTTGATTGCTTTTCTAGACCTTTATCTTGTGATCATTACCCAGAAACCACATATATAAAACTCAGTTGGGCACTGTACACTGTATGTGTGTTTGCAAGTGCATGTACACACACAGGTGTCATTACTGGGTCTTGTGCACAGAGCCAAACACTCTCAGGCCTTTCCACACAAGGCTGGTCCTCTCCATTTAAGCCACATTTTCACTTCTGGCTTTTTACTACTTAGACATTAGACTATTTTTTTTTTCCTGCTGGACTGTCTTTACACTAGGATTCTTAGAATTCAGCCTTCAGAGTAGCTAGGGTTGTAGGCATTAGCCTCTAGTGCCAAACCTCTTGGAATTCTTATTTAAAGGAAAAAGAAGAAGAACCAATTCTCCATAGTCAATTAGGCCCCATCCTATAATTTTTTTTAAATTAATTCCTCATCTTGCAGCTGTCCTCTGCTTTCTCTGTCCTTCCTTGCCCTCAAGTCTCAGCAGTAAAATGGATTTTCCATTTTTTTAACTTAGAAAGTTTTGATAACTAAACATTTCCACATGTTCTGAATGAAAACATTTGTCTTACATTACATTTCTCTAACCAGGATATAAATCCAGTTTTATGGTGAAGCCACTGAAAAAAAATTGTTTTGTTCATCTCTTTTGTCTGAGAATACACCGATAGGTATTTTTACTGGAAATATGTCTGTCTCATAAATACCTTCTACAAACATCATGACAGAGCCAATTTTTAACTCATTTTTCAGTCAATGTCACTGTTTGTTTAAAACAAATAAGCCAAAACGCAATGTAAAGCTTTGTTCTGGACATTTTCCACATTCAAGATAAAAGTTGCTTGGAACTCTTGACTCAGCACATATCCAATTAAGATGTCTGCTATTTGTTTCTTAACACAAGTCATTACTGTTGAAACATTTTGATTGGTAAATTTCTGCTAATACTAAGAAAACCCAAACTACCACATAAACCCAAGCCAATGCTAGAAAATAATGATAAAGAAAGATTGCATATACTTAGTTCAAACTAGAGTCAATACAATGCTTCCTTTGTTATCATATTGTCAGATGGACCCAACACTTTTGGGTTTTATACAATTGCATTTAATGCTGAGAGTAATAGCTCTTTCTACTTATCTTTGGATTTTGATTACATCATTGATCAGAAAGCCAGTTCCTATTTGCACTGATGGCCCTGTAACTCCACTCCAATTAGGCGACACAAAAACCCTTCATGCAAAGTTCAGTGTTCAGCCAAGTGTGGTATGCATTCATGAAAGAAAACAATTATACATACTGAGGATTGTAAAAAAACGTTGTTCAGAAAAAAGGAAATTCCCCTCACAACCATATGTGATAATTAAGAATACATTAGTTAAGTAGCTCTATTATTGCCTAAGTAGAGCAAACACATTTCATTTTTATAACCCCATAGAAATTTTAATGGGCATTTTATCTTTTAAGTTTCAGTTTCTGGGAGGAAAGTGTGCTTAATCTTTACTACTGGATAGCATACAACATTCACTTTACTTTGGTCCTCTGAATAGTACAAATTAGGTTACATGAAAACCAATTTATAAATATTTTTAGGAAACATTTAAATTCAAATGTATGTTCACATTGCCTAAACATGTTTACTTTGCCTTTCCAATGTGTTGAACCAATATAAATTTTGCCCAAAGCACCCTCTATGCTTGGGTGATAAGTATGGAACTCACTTACCTGTGTTCATAGGGAAGTTTAACATAGCTTTGTCATCAAATTGTAAACTCACTTAAAACTATATCCTGGTAACTAAGCACAGGAGTCTCAATCACAGCTTCTGTCTTCAGCCAGTTACTCATAGCCAACTGGAGAAAGAACAACTCAAAGGGAGACAGTCAGATTATATTTTTTAAAATCTCATTTGCAAATTGCTAGATATGAATAACTTGTGATGTTGTGGCACCAATACATGGTGAACCAATTTTGGTCTGAAATGTTGTTTGGTTCTAGAAAAATTTTCTTGCTCAAAACCAAATTGAAACAAATAAACAACTCCAAAAATCTTCAAAGATACTCTCAGTTTCCTTTCCAAGGAACTTTATTGGTGTTTGTGTTGGGAAATGATAGAATAGATGAGAAGATATATTCTGAAGTCCCCTCAGTGAATTGTTGGAACTGTTAGAATATTTTCTAGATAATTAAGCCCTGTGTGTTCTCAGTCAAAACTGAGTTAGGTTTTCGAAAAGTTACCATAACATGAACTATGGAATCTAGGAAATAAAGATGTACATATTTTTTTTTTCCTAATGGGTGTACTACTCTGAGGGTAGGCATGAATGAAGTAGGGGTTGGGTTAGTCTGAAGGTAAAGCATTCATGGGAATGCTGTACATACTACTCATTTACCTGTGAACCAATAATCTGAGCTACCATCTAAAGGCCATTGAAAATGGAGGTTAATTATTTGCTTTCCTGACTCCAAGAAAATGTCATTGAAACGATCAAATTGAATTTGGAGTTAAGTTTGCAAAAAGTCTTCACTCATAGCCTTCAGATGATTGGTGTTATGACCATGTATATGATTTAATAACTATAATATGTTCTTAGCATTTCAAATTATTAAGAAAAATATTCTTTTTTTTTTCTTTTCCAGTCCTCAGTGTTGAACTCTGGGTGTGGGCACTGTCCCTAGCTTCTATTTCTCAAGACAAGTGTTCTATCACTTGATCACAGTGCGCCTTCTAGCTTTTTCTGAGTATTATTGGAGATAAGAGTCTTGTGGAGTTTTATGCCTGGGCTGATTTCAAACAACAATCTTCAGATTTCAATCTCAATCTAGGTAGAAGGTGACATAGTTTCTTGTCGTGTGAATGCTGCAACTTCCAGAGTAGGCATTTCATTGAATACATTAAGATTTACCATTTGTTGCTCCATAGACAGCCCTCATTGCCTGTGTCATACATCGGCCTACTCAATCTGAACTTCAGGCAGCCATGGAGGGCTGGAATTTTCAATTTTATACCAAACTATAGAATACATGCAGAAGAGGAGAAAGACATGATAAAGAACAATTACTCAATTTCTTCTATATAATAGGAATTGTGTGAGCTAGTTTCTTGAATTATTTCCATCATTTTCACAGCCAAGTTCTATACTTGTGTTAGCTTCAATTTTTAAAGATATCAAATGAGGCTTTTATCTGTACTAGTAAGTACTGAACAGCTGCAATTTGAAAGAACATATAGAAGGAGGATTAAATAGTGCATTTGAAAGCAATAATGGTCTTTACTTACATTTTAAAGTATTTGGAAATTTTCCTCTAATATATTTATTCTGTAAACTCATTGATAAATGCATCGTGATTTCATGGCTTGATTCTAAACTTCTGAGTAAGTTTGGAAGATTTCTTGGGTTGTTAAATGATGACAGGCAAACAATATTAAAATAAAGATATCAGTTTCAAATACAGTTTCACAAACAACAAATTTAGCTGTTGAGAAAAATAATCTATAAATACTTAAGCTTGAAAGATGTCTTGTGTACAGATGTAATGTTTCTTAGGCTTTACCTGATCTACAACACAAGTTTATTTTTGCAGATGCGATATAAGGCTGTGAAGAGCATAATCAGCTTAATTATTTCACTTTTCAGTAAGCTTCCAGATGCTAGATTGTGAACATAGTTATAATTCACAAAACACATATATTATTTCAGTAGGAATAGGGACAGTAAATTAAAGGACTTGATAATTGATACTGTATCAAGCACAATAAATTTGTATTGGTAATATATCATTTTTTAACTAAATGTCATTTATTCAAACACTCAGGATTTTCACAAATGTGGTTATTGTGTATAGGTGTTGGTACTGGGTTTGAACTGTGGGCCACACATTCTAACTTGACAATTTGACTCATAGCTGACACTCTATCACTTGAGCCACTCCTCCAAGTCTAATTTTGTGCTGGTTACTTGATGATAGACCTTGAAGACTTTTCTGTCTCAGTTAGCTTTTTTTTTTTTTTTAATTCAAATTTTTATTATCAAACTGATGTACAGAGAGGTTACAGTTTCATACATTAGGCATTGGATACATTTCGTGTACTGTTTGTTACCTTGTCCCTCATACCCCCTTCCCTCCCCCCCTTTCAAACCTCCCCCCCACCCCCCACCGCCAAGGTGTTCAGTTCACTTACACCAAACAGTTTTGCAAGTATTGCTTTTGTAGTTGTTTCTCTTTTTTTACCCTGTGTCTCTCAAATTTGGTATTCCCTTTGAATTACCTACTTCCAATACCAGTAAACACGGTTTCCAATATACTCAGATAAGATTACAGAGATAGTGTAGGTACAACCACAGGAAGGTGATACAAGAACATCATCAATAATAGAAGCTACAGATACACATATGATGTTGAAAGTAGTTACAACTGTGATGTAACAATTGTTTCCATAACATGGAGTTCATTTCACTTAGCATCATCTTATGTGGTCATAAGGGTATAGCTATTGGGCCTTGTGATGCTCTGCTATGACTTGCCTAAACCTGTACTAATTATTCCCAATAAGGGAGACCATAGAGTCCATGTTTCTTTGGGTCTGGCTCACTTCACTTAGTATAACTTTTTCCAAGTCCTTCCATTTCCTTACAAATGGAACAATGTCATTCTTTCTGATAGAGGCATAAAATTCCATTGTGTATATGTACCACATTTTCCTGATCCATTCGTCTACTGAGGGGCATCTAGGTTGGTTCCAGATTCTCGCTTTTGTCATAGCGAGAATCTCAGTTAGCTTTGAGGATAAATCCTCAGGCATCAGCTTCTTGCATAGCTTAGATTACAGGCATGAATTACCAGTGCCCAGCTTCATTTTGGGTGCCTTTATAGCACACATTGTGCTATAAAAGAGGAACAGAAGGATCAATCATTTGTTCTTCCTTCAAAGTATTTGGTAATTATTCATGTAAACACACTTATTAAGATGTGATTTATAACATTAAGATAAGAGATAGTACAACTACAAAACATTGAGGAAGAAATAATATTTTAATCGAACAATTATAATAGTATCAACTTATTTTAACATTTATGATCTCGTGCTATGCCTCTATAATTGTTTTAAGTATATGTCACACAATTACTCATTTTATAAGTTAAATTACATGATACTTTATAACAATGATTATTTTCTAACACACAGAAATGTTCACATTGCACCAGTTATTAACTAATTTTTACATGTAAAGACAGTAAAACCCACAGCATATGAGTTGGCTTAGGTCATACACTATATTGCTCACTGAAACTGTGCAATTGGATGGGAATTATAACATATTTATTCATATATTATAAGTAAACTTGGGAAAACCGCAAGAGAAAGAAACTCATCTTGTCACACTGAGTTGCCTGGTGCACCGACAAGGGACTTCCTTGCTGCCCACCACTTAAATAAAAACTAAAGAAAAGAAAGAATTCAAAGGAATTTAGAGAGTCAGTGTTTAGGAGAGACCCTTGATAGGAAGTGTGTATTCTGCCTTCATGTCAGTGTGGAAGAGTAAGATACTAAAGGAAATGGGCCAGAAAAATAAATATTGTGTTATCTCCTTCTCCTGGTCTCCCTGCTACTGCCAGTGTTTCCACTGGCAAAATTCAGGGCTTAATTGATAATTATATTATAACCCAAAAAGGGCAGGAAGAGATTAGAAGTGCTTATTGAAGATGGTAGTGAATAAAATATACAGCAAAGAAGAGAAAGGAACACATAAAGAGGAAGGTGAGATATTGGGTATGAATAAAAGTACAACTACGCTGCAGGACGTGAAGGAGATGAAAAACACAAACTCTGTCAGCTTTATATTCCTTCATCACACCTTCCTGCCAATCCCCTACCCATAGCAAAATGATATTTTAAAAATTGGATACGAAACAGATTACAAAAATATGATACCAAATAGCAAAGTATTTAATACTTTGTAAATAATGTTTCATTGAACCCTCACCTCTTCCCTACTAAGATGCTCAATTTATCAACATCTTAAAGGTATACAAAATGAGGTTTAGAAAAATCAAGCCACCATGATCTGACAGAAAGGAAGTGTTATAAAACTGCCTTGTCAAACAGAGTTAACACAATTCTGCAATACTGACAAACCTGGAACAAAGTCTGGTTGAAGAAATGGAGTATCATTGTTTTGTAAACAGGTTTTAAGTAATAAGTAGTAAGGATGTAGTTTGCTGGGCTCCTATCTTATGGACAGTTATTGACATTTCCTAGAGAATAAATATGGTGTTCAGCCTAACTATTGGTTTCACTGAAGATATATGTGCATATGTTCCATACTGCTGAAATTCTTTCATAGGCCACTGCCTTCCTGCCATTCTCGGCCTTCATATTAGATATTATTTATGTCCCCAGCACATCATATTTTATCCACTATGAATGTACATAATTCTCATCTCTCTCTTCTCTGTATATTCTAAGTTTTCATCTACTGCCCCTACTCCTATAAAGTACAATAATAAAAGTAGCTCTTCCTAAGGATATTTTCTACAATCAAACATGCATAGAGGAATAGACTAGAAAAGGTTGAAATCATATTATGAGATAGGGCAAATAGAGCATGGAAAAGTATCAGGCCTTGGTATGTTTTTGGTCATTGAATCCTAAGGGTCAACATGTTCTCTGTCTCTGTCTCTCTCTGTCTCTCTGTCTCTCTGTCTCTCACTCTCCAATTTTTAAACTTTCTCAAATATAACAATAGCTGGACTGAAGTTTAGGAGGACTTGTACAGGACTTGTACATTTTATTTAACGCAACTTAATATTTGTTTTGACATTTAAAAACTTGAAAGCATTCTTTACTGATATAAAGAAAGTATTGCAGGAGCTAGGAATATAGCCTACTGGTAAAGTACCTGCCTCGTATACATGAAGCCCTGGGTTTGATTCCACAGCACCACATACATAGAAAAAGCCAGAGGGATGCTGTGGCTCAAGTGGTAGAATACTAGCCTTGAGTGCCAGGGTCAGAGCTCAGGCCCTGAGTTCAATGCCCAGGACTGCCAAAAGAAAAGAAAAAAAAAAAGAAAAATAGAAAATAACCAAAAAAAAGAGAGAAAAGGATAAAAGAACACCCCCCACATGTTTGCATACAGAGACAGAGATAGAGAGAGAGAATATTTAGGAAGTGACTAAGACCAAAATTGCAGACTTCATGAATGGGATTAGGGTCTTCATGAGAGTTCTGAGAGAATTTGTCCCTTCTTCTATTTGAGGATACAATGTGGGAAATGTCATCTATAAGGAAGAAAGCCCTCACCAAACCCTGAAAATTCTGTGTTTTCCTCCTAGATTTCATATCATCCAAACGTGATAAATAAATTTCTATGGTTGTATATTACCCAGTGTATGAATTTTTTTTGAAGATTGAAGGAAGTAAAAATGTAACCAATAATAAAAGGTATACTCATAGAGATGAGAATTAACTTTTGGTTCACTAACAAGTACAATATGGATAAAAGGGTATATTAAGAAACAGACAGGGGCTGGGGAGATAGCCTAGTGGCAAGAGTGCCTTCCTCAGATACACGAGGCCCTAGGTTCGATTCCCCAGCACCACATATACAGAAAAACGGCCAGAAGCGGAGCTGTGGCTCAAGTGGCGGAGTGCTAGCCTTGAGCGGGAAGAAGCCAGGGACAGTGCTCAGGCCCTGAGTCCAAGGCCCAGGACTGGCCAAAAAAAAAAAAATAAAAAAGGAACAGACACAAAACTGTGTATAAATTATGACTGGAAACCAGAAAAAATGAGCAGGGAAATGTTTAATTTTTTAAGTAGTAGAGAAATATTGTGCAACTGTCATTTGGATTTCTCTGAATATGGAAATATTGGATTCAAGTATTCTAATTTAAGTCAAATTTTAAACACAGAAATCAATGATTCCTTTTCCATAGCACTTAGGTTTGGGAAAGATAATAGAAAAGAGAAGTATTCTTTGGATACGAATGAGAAAAAAATTGACATGGTATTTCAATTCAGATGATAATATTAAGTAACATGAGACTGAAAAAATAACTAAATTAAGTGGTAAGTTATGCCACTGTGTGTGTGTTTATCTATTTATACACAATATTGGAGTTTGAAGTGTACCCAAATGTCAAGCAAATTAATGGTCTACAATATAATATGATACCTAGCAAATATAGCAGGCTTCATGAGAGGGTGTTCACTGTGAAATGACATCATCATGAGAAAATTATTTGTAGAAACGGTATTTGAAATGTACACTGAGTCCTCACACACCTCTGCCAATAGCAACAGATACTCTATTATGACATAGACTGAGCGTATGCCCATTTTGCAGCGGTAACAATGAGCCACAGAAGAGTAAAATGATTAACTAATGAAGTATGTAGTGGAGTTATTTTACTTGGGTGTAAAAGAGGGAAGAAATTGATGTCATATTAGATAGCCATGTAACTGGCATTTAATATAGTCAGTATTCTAAAACAACGAACAGGCACATCCATTGTGACTGAAGCCCCTACTGCTAAGGAACTTTTCCATGAACTGTGTTTAAGTATATATTTCTAAATTGTGACTGTGAGATCAGAGAAGAAATTACAATCTTGACAGAAGCCTTAGAAGAAATGGAAATGGAAAACCTAGTTAGAGAAGTGGAAACCTACACAGCAAAAGGAAATGGAATCAAGAATGGGAAGAATGGGATCAAGAATTGCTTAACCACAAGGCACCAGTGTCTCTTGTGTGTAATTCTAACTACTCAGGAGACTGAGATCTGAGGACTGTGGTTCAAAACAACCTGGGAAGAAAAGCTCCCTTAACTCTTATCTCCAATTAACCACTAAAAAAACTGAAGTGGTTCTGTGGCTTAAAGTGGTAGAGTGCTAGCGTTGAGCAAAAGAGCATAAGGATAGCCCCACAACCAACAACAAAAGCAACAACAAAAGAATTTTCTATCAATATTGGCTAAATTGGTTAAGCAATTACTAGGAAACAAGAACTGGGATCATAAATTAAATTTTAAAAAAATCTGTAACTCTTTTCACCAAGACTATGTGAAAACTATTATTTTTTCTTCTTCTTCTGTATTGTCAAAGTGAAGTACAGAGGGGTTACAATTTCACATGTAAGGCATGTACATTTCTTATCCAACTTGTTACCTCCTCCCTCATTCCCCCCATCTCCCTCCTCCCTACTTCCCTCTCCCCTCATAAGTTGTACAGTTGGTTTACACCAATTGGTTTTGTAAGTATTGCTATTGCAATGGTTTGTCTTTTTATCCTTTGTCTCTCAATTTTGGTATTCCCTTTCCCTTCTCTATTTCCAATACATGCATATACAGTGAAAATTATTCTTAGATTTATTTAATAAACTGAAAAAAATTAAGTGACCTTGAGTATAACTTGTACAAGTTTACACAGTTGAGAGGTGAGAGAGCCCAGCCCAAATTTCTCCTACTCTAAATTCTCCCATTTCGCAGGAGGCACTGCTAGATTGGATTGATTAAAATCTTTAAAAATGTACCCAAAATGTCATGAATCCAGGAACAAAAGATGAATTTTCTGATTTACTTTCAAGTGAACAGCAAGCTTATTTCATCAGAGCACAAAAGATCCTCACTCCCTCTCTAATTTACATTTGATCATTACATGAGCTTTAAATACAATATAACATGATATTATTGATGCATTAATGTTATCTTATATTTCCAGACCTTTCCCCACCTCATTCTTATTTCTATAATACTGTTTGAGTAGTTTCCACATCAAACCTGAAAGCATTCTTTGTAAGAAGCCCTGGCTACAACATCCATTTTCACATTTAGTCCCTTATGGAAATACAGATTTTCTCTTGTGTAGCAAACTAATTAAAGTCCCATCCCAACACAATACACAAACAGCACATACATATTTAATGGCTTAGTTTAGCATTTTTATTAGGCCTTATGATACATCAAACTATACACTTGTTTAAGAGCTGAATCTCAGTGATATAGGGCTTTCAAAAAACCCATCATACATGATGTATTTCACCAATAAAATTTAAAGAAAACATTTAAGCTGTACTGAGAATGAACTATTATTCTTTACTTATTCTAACACTTGAACTTAGGCCTTCACCAATAACACTTTATGCTTTTATTAGTTGTAAGAAGTAAAGGATGAGCCACAGGGGATAGCAGATTACCCAAAGAAAATCCTATAGAGCATGCCTCATCTTGCTTCTTGCCTGCCGTGTTCAGTACTTTTGACGTCATCTCTTCAAGAAATCTTACATGTTTCAATTACCTGCAATCATTGCTTTTTCCATTCTGTAGTCTATCTTAATCTTCATGTTGCTTCCTCTATTTTTCCCCATAGTGCTTTGTGCCTTTTCAGATGTACTTTCAGCATTTTCAAGCACTCTGCTGGTTTATTCCTAAAGCAACACAACTTAGTAATATTTCACTACTACTTTAAGCATCAGATCTCTATCATCGTTAAGGAGTTCTCTTTCAGACAAACCCAGGATTTGTCTTAAAATCTCACTGAGAATCTGTGATCTTTGCATTCTTCCTGCCTGCAAACAAGCATCACCTACATGACCAGAAGATTACCTGCATGGCCCCACAATTGCATGCCTGCTAGCACAAGCCATATAGAGGCTTCCAGAATGCAGTGGCCTCTGAATGTTTTGATTGCTGCCCATGAGGAGAAAATGAATCCTGTGGAAATAGTTCCCTATGTCAATACAGAAGGAGGGTGGTGCAGAGTTATCTTAACACATGAAGGTACTTAAAATGAGTTTAAATATTTCCACAAATTTTTTGTCTTTGGATCTTAAATGTTCCCCAAAGACCCATATACAAAATATTGGTTTCCAGCTAATGGCATTATGGACAGGTGATGGAAACTTTAGTATTTAGGAGTAGTGGGAGGTAGATGCTCATAGGCATAGCCTAAGAGCAGAAATTGGAACACCCACCACTTTCTATACTTCCACTTATTATACGATTGGCAACTTTTCTCCGTCACACATTCCCTGCCAAGGCACTGGGCTCTAAGAGATTCAAAATGATGACATGAAGTGACTATGGATGGAGATGCCTAAAACCATGAAAAAAATAAATGTTTTCTCCTTATTAATTAATTGGTTTAGGTATTTTTACTCAAAGATGAGTAGCTGAATATTTTGGGGTCTACTAGTAAATGAACTTCCACAAATATTTACAACTTCATCCCTATATTTTTTTCACAGTGAAAATATCATTGTTAAAATACACATAGGGAGAAAGGTATGGTACAAGAAATACATAGCCTAGCCAGTATGACGCAATGAGTTGAAAAACAAGTAGCTAAAAAAAAAAATAGAAACAAACCCAGAAATATTTAGTATACAGCCTTTGACAATGGTGCTTCTACTCTATATCACTTCAATTTGTTACACACATCAACCATTTGCTTTTTTTCAATTCTGACCATTTCATGCACACATACGTGTTTTAGGAATTCACTCAACAGAGGATATTTGTGGGTATTTTTTTCTACTTCAGTTTATTAAAATTAAAATTCTTGGGATCTGTAGGATAGCTCAGGTACGAAATATGGGATTAGCATGGCAAAGCCTTAAGTTTGATCTTCAATATGGTAATGTACATAAAAATATATATGTATATCTTAAAACCCTCTTAACCTTTCCTATTTCCCTGTTAGATTCCAAAATTCTTTCATTTCTGCTTTCTGTCAGCATATCTCATGCTAGACTAATTATATTTTTTATCAGACAAATATTATTATATATTACATATTATGTATTACTCATTAAAAAAGACTTTATGTTTTATATATGGTGTATTACCATATATTTTCTCACCATCATGAGCATCAGCACCACAATCACTATCAATCATATGTGGCTTCAGTTTAGTGCTCAAGATGACTCCTATGTAGAGAATGTATTGAAAAGATATACAAATGGCTACACAATGCTGCTGATGACAATAATTGTGATGTCATTGGTAATGATGGTGGTGGTTGCAGTGTTGGTGATGACAATAAAGGTTTTGGTGACAGGAAAGATGGTGATGTGGTAGTAATTGTGAAGAATGGGATGACAGTCATGGCGAGATGGCTGCCACTGGTTGGGGTTGCCTTTAATTCAAAGGAATTTTGGAAAATTTGATGCTACAGTGATGTGTGGTGCTGAGGTTGGCGACGGTGGTAGTGTTGATGTGATTGGCAGTGGTGGTGATTGATGGTAAAGTTGATGATAGTGCGTCACGGTGATGACAGTGAAGTGCAATGGTGGGTATGGCTACTGCTGATTTCAGTGACTATCATTGTAAGAGATTTGGAAAGGTAGAAAGTTGGTAGCGAGAAGAATGATGATTTCTTTTTTATGACTGGCCCAATTACTGTGCCTGACTTTCTATGGCTATATATATATATATGCATTTATATGTATTTATATATAAATATATGTATATATATGAAAAAAGCAAGATAAAATTAGTCTATTTCGTACTTCATTAGTACCAATAGTAGAAAGAAATGCCAGCTCTTAAGTGTTTACTGAGCCTTCAGGTAAGCAAAAGTTGCTTAGAGCTAATTATTAGGGCTTCAGTGGAGTTTGAAATGTCAGACTTTAAGACTTACAAGGGGGTTCAAATGTAGTTTTATTTTAAACTCAACAGTGACGTTATCATAACATAAAGCAGTTAGATAAAATCTGTTCTCTTCCCTCAGTAAGATTGAAGCCCTGTGTATCAATAAATAGAGCAGTTGTATAGACATAATCATTACACCAGTCCCCAGATGCATCTGGAAAACTATTAAAAACCAAAGAGGAGTCTAATGAAAAGATCTCCTGTGGCTACAGAAATTACATACTTTTTTTTTCTCTCTTTCTCTAGAAGTTTTCTTTGTTAGTTTCCCCTGAAAGGCCTGGAAAATGTGCATTTATTAAACTACCTCTGTTTCTCTAAAGTGGTTTATCTCTGGAAGCCAAGAATAGAATAGTCCAAAGAAAAAGAAATAATTAAAATTGTTAAGCGTATCTTTAACAGTGTACAAATGAATAACAAACTTGATTAGACATCTAACCCCTTTACTTTCCTCTCTTTCTCTTTCTCTCTATCTCTCTCTCTCTCACACAAACACACACACACATACACACATACACACATATCCTCATCTTACTCTTGGCTAATATATAATACAACATTCACTATTAAACATTTTCTGAAAGTAGTAGTTTCCAAGTGGACATATTCCTGGATATCTTTGAAGTAGTTCATTGCAATTCTCTATGGCACAACTACAGTTATACTTTTCTGAAAGAATCTCTTTGTCTTCGTGGAAAGGTACTTACTAAGTAGCTCTCTCATAAAATTCAGTAAGGCAACCTCAATGAGAACAACAAAAGAATGACGTGAATAGAGAAAGCCCAACTCACAGAATCTTAATCCTGTGAGCAGACTTGGGGGCATCAATCGTTAAAATGGATACCATAAAATCAGAGAAACAGAAACAATCTGATTTTGTCACTAGTAGCATCATCTAATAAATAAATAAAATGTACTTTTGTATGGGGGTGGAATAGTATAAACAAGACAGATTTTAGTGATTTATAAAGCAATTATGCACATACCTTACTAGAGTCATGATCAATGACCCATCAGTAATACATAATTTATTATGAAAAAATAGAAACATATGTAAGGTATATGCTTCTGAATTCAGCCTAAATGCTAGCTGCAATGCCTCAACATTTATCATAATAATTTTTGCACTTTTGGAGAAATAAGGATAGTTATTTATCAACCAGTTAGGAAGATGATTTTTAAAAAGTGTGTTTTTGCGTGCAAAATGAATTATATTATATGTACATTGGTTGTATATGTTTGGGTGTATGTCAAATTAGATTCCCCCATGATTATCTTTTTTAGTAATTATGACAAAATACCTGAGATAAGGTGACTTTAAAAAACAAAAAGAATTATTGATCATAATTCTGGAGGCCAGGATACACAATATTCAGTTGTCAGTAAGGTTTGAAGTCTTTTGAAAGCCTGTCCCTTACAGCTGGCACATTCTGCATATGCTCACATGGCTAATGGAGTGAACAAGATGCATTCTGCTTTTTTAAAAGTAAAGTCATTGGTTCTACTCATGGTAGCTAAGCTCCTGCTTATAAATAACTGCTTAAAGCTTTGTCTTTTCATACTGTTGTTTTAGAATCAAAACAAATTTTGATAGAGATGCAAGCATGCATATGGAGCAACCACCAAGAAGCAAAGAAGGATCTTGAAGGTGAGATCAAAATGTTTTCCCCAGATACAATAATGACTTGAAAGTAGAAGATTACTCCATGAGCTGAACATTTATAGTTTTTAAGAAAAGTCAATGAGCACCTTAATAACTTTGGCTTTGCTAAGAAATAATTTTGAGGAGATAGTGTGTACTCCTTGGTTCTCTCAACGAGGATTCATAGAATATTTCTCACTCTTAGGTAAATATTATCATATTAACTACACTGGAAAGAAATAATCATAAAAGAGAAAGATAGGAAAACTCAATACATGAAAATCATTAGTTAACTATGGTAAATATAGTCTCATGAACATAGTAAATATTCAAGGTAAAACAAAAAAAGGAAGAAAGAGAGAAGGAAGGGAAAGAAGGAGAGAAGAAAGGACTAAAAGTGGAAAAACTGAAGAGGAAAAACATGGAAAAGAAATGAAAAGGAAGGAAGGAAGGAAGGAATCAAAGAAGGAATCAAGGAAGGAAGGGAGGGGGAAGAGAGAAAGAGCCTTTCATCTCTGCAAGGACTTTTCTTCTGCACATCCTTACCAAGCCCCCTGTCATTTGGTTGCACTGTTAGCAGTGTAATAAAAGTTTATAATCAGGGCCTAGGCTTGATGACTGTCATTATGGAGTTAAAACTCCAAACCTCTCAGAATTTTGTGACATTGTGTATTTCTTAACCTATATGAACTATCCATTCCATAGCATAATAGATACTTTCAAGTAAATGGAACTTTAATTAGAGCTGGTGGTGATGAACATATATTCTGTTCCATAATTTTCTTTTAGGTTTAAAGTCTGTTTCTAAAACTTGCACATATCAAAATTTCTCAGTGAAGCTGTTTCACTCATTTCTTCATCTCTAATTTTTTAAGTATTGAACAGAGAATTTGTATATAGTAATGCTTGGAAAGAAGGCCTACACAGCATTCATTATTAACATTTATGCTGTTGTTATTGACTCCAGCTTAGGTTTGAAAACTGAAATGTCATTTTGTACAGTGTGTTGAGCATCTTCTGGAGGACACAGTAAAGATCCGATGCTGCCATTCCTATTATTCCTATTTCACTGTGGAGAAGTATCAGAAGAGACTTATTCCTCTATCATCACTAGCTGGTAAGTGTGCTCACCTGCCGTTATTCCTCCTGTATTCTCACAACTAACAGGAAATCTCTACAAGGGTTGTGAGGGAAGTTGCTCTCCCCTTAATTCATCTGATGACTGGAGTCCTTGATAATGGAGGTGGAACTCCATTTCTCTAAAGCAACATTTTTGGCAGGGAAGTACTGGCACATCTCACAGCATAGCATTGATCTCAGTGTATAAATGGCATACTTAAACATATTACATAACACATGTTCATTTAAAAAAACATTCAAAATACCCAGCTGATTTATTTATGTTGCAAAATGTGCTTTCTCTTCACATAAGGTAAACATATGGCACAACCATATAAAATTTTAGTAGATTTTACCTCATTGCTATCCATATGGAAACAAACAAAAACGTGGCAGGTAAATTATACCAGCTTCAAAGCTGTGAATGGACATGGTGCTAAATTCTGGAAATGGCCTCTGGTTTTCTTTGCTGATTTATTTTAGATTTGATATATAAAATGCAGTAAAACAATACACACAAAGTAGATCTGAATAACAAACTATATTAACAGTCTATCAAATGTAGCATATTTTTAATCTTATTAAAAAAACTCAAAATGGTAGACAAGAAGCACAAACCATTTCCATCTTAAAAATTAAATATTAGGACCATTCTTGCAGTATGTCAATTGTGTCTCCCTCCACCCTCTTCAGGGGAGAAGTCATGGAGATTTTTGATTTTGTAAACAGTTCCTCATTTCAGTAGCTTCAAGGACATTAATATACCTTTCTGTAGGCAACAGATAATCTGTCACCCAAACCCATGTGCTATATTTCCATATCACATTTCCAGAACAAATTAGCTAGGCTAATCAGCTGTTGGAAAGGTGTGCTGTGATTTGTGAGAAAGACATTGTAATATTCATTTACAGGTTTCACAGATTCCAGTTGCTCTGCGCATGAAGATGAAGACTGAGTTTCTGAAGGATATAATTCTTAAAAATGGTTCCTCAAGAATGTGAATTGTTCTTGCATCCATATTTTCATTTAGGGAGTCTCTAGTAAAGTTAATTGAAAGCTACTAATCACAACCTGAGCATAAATGCAACATCTTGGGGAAGAGTAGTTGTTTTATTCTAAGAAACATAGGTGTAACCATTTGGCAACTGTATAGTTTAAATGGAATTCTAGAGGAAATTGCTAGAGTATTGAAATAGCCATAGATAAATGGTATGAGTACTTGACCACTAGGCCATATTCCCAGCCCCAGCCAAAAATATATGGAATGTTCTAGATTATATATCAATAATGTTGCACGTTGGTGTAAAAGGGCAGGTTGAGAGAGCAAGTATGTTTACATAACTGTGAACATTTGGCATGGAAAATTTTATTTCCTAGTTTCTCTTAAAAATGTACTGACATTTTACTTATTAGCTTACATGTTAGAATGCATATAATTTATCATTTCTATAATTTATACTTATAATTCATACATAATTCACATTATTATCAGACTATGCTTATTTCAATATTTCATTATTTAATTGGACATTGTACCTTGTTATTAAACATCTTTTGGGTTTGAATCTTTCAGTTTAAAAACATTTAAACTTCTTCCTCCAGCTTTTTTTTCTGTAGGTATATGGTGCTGAGGAATCGAACCCAGGGCTTTATGCATGCTTGGCAAGCTCTCTTCTGCTAAGCCACAGTCCCTGACCAAAAACATTTAACCTTCTTGTGCTTCAATATTTGTGCTTCTGTTGTTTTGTGTATTTTCTTTTGATATTTTTAAAATAAAGATTACATCAATGCTGGACAGTTGCCCATGTTTTCCTCTATTTTTGTATGCAGAAAATATCGATAGTAAATGATTTCTTCTACTGGTCTGCAGCTTTCCATATTTCTGCCATGTGGAGTCTGACCATCCCATCTCCAGGTGATCAGTTATAATTACTTAGCTTTACATTTGTTTTCTAACGTACTCTTTCAAAGGATGAGTACTTAGAAGTCTCCAGAAGAAGAATATAAACTCCAAGTCAGCATCAGCTGCATTTTTATCATGAAACCCTCCTTGGTTACACAGTCAGCCCCTGTGCAAAAAAAGAAAATAAAAGTAAATAGATAATAGATATTCATCTCATGTAGTATTCTGATACATAATTATTTCACTTATATTCAAGGTAGACAGTTTTAAGTTATTTTAAGTACCTTTAAACAGGACTATATCTATTTCTAAATGTTGCTCATTTGAAAAATGGAAAATCGATGTCATAATACTAATTCACAAATTTTCTATGTATATATACTTCCTGTTATATGCACTATTTACATTTTCTTCACATGCTTTGAGGATTGCTTAATTCCTCTCTCTCTCTCTCTCGTGTGTGTGTGTGTGTGTGTGTGTGTGTGTATTTCCCTATTTGTTCGACCCATTTTTTCAGAAAATGACAAACAACCTCTTCAAAGAAGGTAACTTTTATCCCAGTAGTGAAATCAGAAAATGATATACTCTCTCCACTCTGGAATGCCTACCTCATATAGGGTAAATAACTCCTGACTTAATACACAGCATATTGACAGACCTATTAAAGGCATTGGTTTTTACCAAAATCAAGCCAGGGTTAAGAGAGAAAATGTGGAACACCATTACCACTAAACCAATGAACATGGAGAATTCTCCCAGGAACACACAGAGTCTCAATTTTTAATTCCAAGAGATAGTACATATTATTTCTAAGCAGATTTTTAAAAATACATTTCTGGTTTAGTGTTGTATTGCTGTGTAGATGTGCTCACATGTAGATGTTCGATTTAGTGATTTCTGGACTTAATAGATAGGTATGTTGGAAAAGTAATTATATTCTTCATGGACTATCTTAGAGATAGTTTTATAGAAAGCAAATACTTCCATTATAATATGCAGGTATAATTGTCTTTGAATCCTGTGGTATACACACTGCAGCACATTTCAAATTTTAAGCTACTTTTCTTTTTCTCTTCTCATACCATTTAGCCCACTCTTGTAATGTTTTATATCAGTTTTAAGTTTATTATGTCTTCTTACAGTGTATTTAATATCTCAGAGTGCTTTACCATAGGTGCTAAGAAAGTAATCATTCCAGTTCTATAAATGGATTATGTTCCTAAGTCCTTTCTCTTCACAATTCATGAACACACTCTTCATACAGTGTTGTAACAGAGAGGGACAGTGTTGTAAGAGGGGGAAAGAGGGAGAGGGAAAGAGGGAGGGAGAGAGAAAGAAGACAGGGACAAATGCAAGCCAGAGTTTCCTTAGCTATAGATACACAGTTTTTGCACTTTTTTGAAACTTTACACATGTGTGTTCAGAAGTTGTGGTTGAAACAACACATGGTTAACTTGGAAATGGAGGGAGCACAAGTTAAACCAAACCACTCCTGTCTACCTTGCAAAAGTAGAAGGAATGTTTCAGGTTCTCTTTTCTCTGCTTCATAATCAGTACTCTGGGTTGTTTGGAAACATGAGCTTTAATCAGTGGCTGAAAAAGGTTTCTAAAAGCATGAGTGTTTTTTTCTTTGTTGGCGGTGATTAACGTACTGCTATTTAGTTCACATAAAAATGACATTCATAATATCTTTTACTTGATATTTGACATGATCATGTGTAATTACTCCTCAAAACTTTAAATAATTTGAAACTTTGGAAGGATGTTATGCAAAATAAGGTAAGTTATAGAACACCAACCAATGCATTTATTTAATAAATAAATTTCAGAGACCCTAGATTTAATATCTAGAGGGCCATGATAGGTCACTTTCATATTTTCCATATTCCATTTGTATGTGCCTCTGTGTATGTAATGGGGTGTGTGTATGTGTGTGTGTGTGTGTGTGTGTGTGTATGTATATGTGTTGTGCGTGTGTTTTGCTGTGTTAACCTAGGGATTTGCTATACAAATATTTGACCATTTGAGCTACCCCTCAAGCCTTCCTCTATCTTTTTTAAATTAGGACCCGGCTGCCCTCAAATTTAGGATCCTCCTGCATCTACCTTCCCAGTAACAAGAATTACAGTCATGAACTGCCATACCTTGTGAGACTTTCCTTATTGCTGACCATCATTTCCAGTTTTCCTCTCATGTCCCAGTTGGAATATGGCTAAAACAACCAAATTGTTATTCTTGTTGACCCATTCTGCCATCTCTGTCTGACATTTCTAGTTTAATTTTTCTTATTTACTTTTTTGTTTTCATAAAGTTCACGTTTTTGCTTTATTTGTATGCCTGGACAAATGTATTGATGGTAGATAATAGATATGTTAAATTTTTAGTAGGTAAATTCCAATCCTGTAAGAATTCTTGATCTTTCATTTTAGGACCTTATAAAGTTTTTTTTCTTTTGGTTATTGCTTTAAGTTTTGTGTAGTAGGACCAGAGTCATATTTAATTCACAGACTTTTTCCCCTAAGTAAAAGCAAATCTCTTCTTAGTATTCTAATGAATGTTTTGTGTCTCAAGTTAGCAATTAGAGTAGGCTCCGATGATAAACCTGTGTGATTTCTATGTTAACAATCTCTTATTTTTTTCAGGCAGTTATTCGCCCAAATTTGTGAACTGATGAGAAACTTCCTAAATATTCAAAGGAAATCCCATAGGTCTCTGGAATTCTCTCTCTAAGAAGGTCTCTCTCCTCAGTTATCTTTTGAGCAGCACCTCTCTCTGTCTCTAAAATCTGTCAGTTCCATAGCCCACACACTTCAGTTTATTTATTTTCATTCATCCTTTTTTTTTATACCTTCATATTTCTTTCAAGGCAAAGAGCTAGAGAAATAATAGGGAATGTCTCTCTCTCTCTCTCCATATATACATATACATACTAACATACATATATAACTTTATATATATGCATATGTAGCTTTATATATAATATATATAATTTTCTTATTTTACAGGGATGTCTGCATTTAATTGCTGAATAGCTCATGTTTTCAAAATAATTTTACATTTATTTCCCAATATAGCTCATTGTTTCAAATGGGAGGGTCAGCAAATCCTCTGCCAGCCATTTTGTCATGAGGAGTCATGAATATTTCTTGATATGTTCTTTTCCCCAATACTCTTTGTAAATATTTTTTGTGATAATTATATCAAGTTTAGTTTATATCATATACCTAGCATGGCTTTCTCAAACTCTTGAAAACTCACCATGGAATTATAGTTTTATTATGATTTGGGGGCTTGAATACAGGGCCTGAGCACTGTTCCTAAATTGCTTTGCTCAAGGCTAGGGAGTACAACCTGAGATGCTGCTCCAATTCTGGCTTTTAAGTAGTTAATTGGAAATAAGTGTCTCATGGGCTTTCTGGACTGGTCAGGCTTTGATCTATGATTCCCAGATCTCAGCCTCTTGAATAGCTACAATTACAATGTGAGCCACTAACACTGACAGGACTCCATATTTTAAGTGGACAGTAGTTACATACTTTCCAGTTGTAACTGGGTAGATAAACATCAAAATAATTTCACTTTAAAATTAATGTATGAGGGATCAGCCTTATCCCGACTTTTTCTTTTTTGGGAGCCAGTCCTTGGCCTTGAACTCGGCCTGGGTACTTTCCCTGAGCTTCTTCTGCTCAAAGGTAGTGCTCTACCACTTGAACCACAGCACCACTTCTGGCTTACTTGAATAGTTTATTAGAGATAAGGGTCTCAAGGACTTTCCTGCCCAAGCTGGCATCAAACTTTTTTTTTTTCAAACCTCAGCATCTTGAGTAGCTAGGATTACAGGTGTGAGCCACCAGCACCTGGCTTTAACCTGAATTTTAAAACATATCTAACTGTCTTAATAGCATTAAAGTTTCAGGACAAGATTCCTATCAGAAGCGATGCAAGGTATCCTCCTTGTGCCCATCTCTGGGCTGTGCAGGATCAGTGGACTCTATTGATCTTTGATTATGATTTGGTTAAGGCTTAGCTACTGGAACCCTCAAGTGTGATACTGGAGAGAAGGCAGAGAAGTGACACCAAGGTATCTATTTATGTGGTCCCTTCTTGCATGTCCATGGGTCAATGGTTCTATATTCCTAATGTCATAGCTTCTCTCATTCTTTTCTATATAGTTGCCTCCCTGATTTCTGCTCAGTACTCTGCCTACTACCTCATTGTCCTTTCAGTAATGAAAACTGTGTACTCTATTGATTGATGTTTCCTTCCCTCACCCCCAACCCTGAAATCAAGCTGATAATTTGCTAGAATCCTGGAGATAAACCCCTTCATTATATCACTAGGGTGACTGTCTAGCTTCCATTCCTTAATACCTTGTCCTTGCTTAGGTCTTAACTGATGCAATGTTTTTTTGCATTAGAAATAATGGTAAGGACCAGTGGATCCTAACATGTCCCCTAACATATTTTATGGTTGAGGCTCCTAACACAAAATATACATCGTAATCTCTATCTTCTCCAAAATGAAAATATCAATACCTACTAATCCTTACAGGGCAAGAGAGACACCAGAGGTGCAGAAATCATCCAGAAAAATTCTTACAGTGTGCTGAGGATAAAATTTTGGTTTAGAAAAGTCTTTTCCTTAGTCATATAAATCAGGAGAGTAAAGTACAATTAGAACACAGTAGTAGGGTTAAAAGAATTAAGAGTAATGCCAAATGATTGATCTCTCTTTGTGATGTAAGTCAGGGTTTCCTTTTCACTCATTGCTTGTGGATAGCCAGTTTTTGTAAGATCATCAAGAAAAGATGACCATTTTCTGCTGTTTATTCTTGCCTGGTTATGCAGTAGCTTTCATCATAGCCAAACAATGGGAATAACTGTTATAACCATTGGTGGATGGATAAGGGAATGTGGCATATTCTTAGAGTATTATTCAGTCTTCAGAAAAAAAAAACTGTAGCATATGACAAAATAGATAAATGTGGAAGATAGGAAATAAACCAATCAATAAAGGAAAAATACTACATGATCGTGCTTATAAAATACATCAGGAACAGTCAAACTCAAAGAGAAGGCAGTAAAACAGTGTCAAATAGTAGTATGAATAAGGAGTTCTTGTTTATTGGCATTAAATTTTATCACCCACTATGAATAAGATCTAGCTGTATGTTGTACACATCTCACCTATGGTTTACAATATAGTAGTATGAATTTCTGATTGTTGAGAGTATGTCTCACACTGCATGTGCTTACCACAAAAGTAAAACAAACAAATCATAGGGAAACACAACATGTTTAGGTATGCATTGAATGTGTCTCTTATATTGACTAAAACTTGAATATCTTAACTGTACAGGTCCAAACTCATCCAACTATATGCACTCAATTATGTTCATTTTTTGTGTATCAAACCTATGCAGTAGAGGTGCCTGCAAAACAGAAAACAAACTTCTGTGAGCAATAACTAAGACTTGGCCAAAATCATTAAGATCATTTTGAGGAGAAGCAGCAAGTTTCTAATGGGTGGTGATTGGATTTAATTTTAAACACACAACTTCTGAGACAGCAATTTATAAGTTGCTTTAAAAGGACAATATGTTAGGGAGTTTATTTGCAGGAAATCTTTACTTTTTATTTAGTTTGACATATGCAAGGCAACTTGGCAATTTAGGGAGACAAATATAAGCCAATGCAGGTGGCTGTAAAACGTAGCTACACATTAGGCTGAGATCTGAGAAACACAGTTCAAAGCCAGCCGCAGTAGGAAAGTTAGAGAGACTCTTATCTCAAAAAAAGAAAATCCAGAAGTGGAGTTGTTGTTCAAGTTGGAGAGTACTATTCTTTGGCAAAAAGCTTAGAGATAGAGCCTAGGTCCTGAGTTCAAGCACCCGTATCAGCATCTACACACATACAAAAACAAAGACAAATCTAGTCAAAGAGATAGAAAAAATCAATGTGGTGAAATGGTCACAACTCAAGGAAGCAAACTGTTCAAACCCTTGCAATAATGTGGGCATTGGTCATTGTTTTCTGTGTGCCATGTCAAGAGAATGGGAATTCAAAAGAAGAGGGGGGCCATGGGGTCAATAGTCTGACGTATATCCCACAAAATTAAGACAAGTGAGGGAAAGAGTAGGGGAGGGATGAGTGAGAATGCTGAAAGCTGGGACACTGGTCAAGTTCCATTAGGTTCGTAAACTGCTTTGTTTAATGACAACTCTTTCATATTACTACTTAAAGATAACATCAACAACAAAGCAGCAGTAGAATGAGGGTGGCGGTGTCAATGCTGGGCAGTACATGAGTACAGCTGACTTTTGGCAAAAAGGAAGCAATGAAACTGCTCCTGCCATGTTGCTAACCACAAGAATGTCACCAAAGGGATTCATTGCACAGATATTCCCTAAGAGCTGACCTTCAGTTGAAATGGAATCTGAAGCAAAGGAGGTGATTAGGTCAGGAAGAAGAGAGCAAAAGTCATTGAAGACATCTGCAGTTTTTCTTTTGAACTGCTAGATGTGTGCATCTTTTTTGAAGTCCCAGCAGGAGAAAAGTATCACAGCAGGTCCACTCAGTGTGCAGGTTTGGGAATGGATCAGGAGACAGATCTCCATTGACATGACTCACTCCCAATCCTCCTCTCTTATGAGGACTCTGGCATATGCTTTTGAAGAATGCTTGACCAATTAGAGCTTTCAAGCCTCCCAACCTCCCTGGGTGCCTTGTACTCTACTTCCAGACAAACTGATAAGAAAACTTGGGGCTTCAATTTGACACTAGCAGGGCATTTGAAGAAAAGCCATTACCTTCCCTAACTACAAGATAACTTGTCCACCATTCTAACTACAATAAAAGTAATGCTGCCCTTCCCGTAGTCTTTCAAACCACTTCTGCTTGAATCCAAAAGCAGATCCTACTCTTCCAAGTGAACTCATTTATGGAATCAACAAATCATAACATATCGTATCATATCATATCAGTGCATTGGTGATATCATCATCATCATCTCCGGATCAAAATTTTGGCTGGGGTATAGAGTGTGATGTCTCTCTTCCTTGGTAGATGATATTGTAGGCTTTCTGCAGGTTGTCTTCTGTTGTCCAGTCGGAGATGGCTTTTTCAAAAGCCAAGTTTCTTTGAGTTAGACTTCCAAAGACTTAGCAGTCCCTGTGCAAGAGCTAGATTGCATTTCTATAACTTTCTCTCTTTGATAACAAATCAATATAAGCTTCGCCACCACACTAGTTTTCCAGAGTCTTAGTGTGGCACAGTGCCTGAGAAAGGAGGCTTCAACCTTTTGATGGAGTTCTATTACAACATATGCAGTAGAAATATCTTTCTTATCACATTTCTGTGGTTGATGCCATCACAGGGATATTTGGCCATGTTCTAGTAGCCAATAAAAACAAATCCCTTGTAAACAGAGGTCATTCATGCTACCTCATTTCTGGTTGCCTCAATGCCTACAGAGGCATCGTTTATTTGTTGCTATTGTTGTTGGTATAGGATCACATGAAGAGTTTTGTAGATATGTTTCAAGGAAGGTAGCACCTCATGAAACATGATTCCATGGTCCTGTTAATGTATGTGACATCCCAAGCTTAAATTGTGCCATGTTTATTTTCCTCTTCACTTGTCCACAATTTCTCCCATTTAATTTAGATTGTTCAATTACCATTAATTCCAGGCAATCTATTGTTTAATTGGATGGATTTCAATTGCAAATTAAGACTGCTGATTTCAACCAAGAAAGCTAATTTAAACCTGACAACAGGTTTGTTTTTTTTTTTAAAGTGGGAAATGGTAGGAGAGAAGGGAGAATTACACAAGCATTTGTTTCAGTATTGAGATGTCACTTGTTTCTTTAATGAGAACAAAACAGTAGTTTTCTACTAACTAACTTTCTAAATTGCAGACATAACTAGCATTCCGACTTTTCACGTGGGGAATATTGTCATAAATGGCTTAGCTACCTATTTAAAACAATTCAGGAACAATTTCTTTTAACTTATCCAGAGAGTCTTGTCATGTAACAAACTCATTCTAAGTAAAAATAACAGTCTAAGAAGAGGTTATATAATCCAACTATGTGGCACTGTATATACCAAAGAATAAATTAAAGGAAATACTTCTTTAGTAATACCAAATGAGGTAAAGTTACTTAGTAAAGGAAGTCAGCCTGATGTCTCTCACCTGTAATTTGTGCACTTAGGAGCTTGAGGTGGTAACATCAGGAGTTCAAGGCCAGCCTGGATTTTATAGAGAGATCTTCTCTCCAGAAACCACAATGTGTTTTTATATATTCAGATTAGCAGTAGTTTCCAGGAAATCTTTTCTTTTTTTGGCTTGTCCTCTGGCTTGAATTCTTGGCCTGGGCTTGGTCCTTGAGCTTCTTTTCCTCAAGGTGAGTGCTCTGCCACTTGAGACACAGTGCCATTACTGGGTCTTTTCTGCTTGGGCTGGCTACAAAGCACAATCAGATCAGCCTCCTGAGTAGCTAGAATTACAGGTATGAGCCACCAGTGCCTAGCTTCTAGGAAATCTTATGACAATTCAAATGTTAACGTGAGCTTATTGGATATATATTGGCATAATTATATTGATGAATCCACTTTTGTCCATTTCAAAAATATAAAATCTATGATAATTCTTAGAATGGACGAATAGATTTAGGAGCATTTAAATTAATTATCCTGGAAATTACTTAACAAAGGGAAAAGAGTAGAAAGATTATACAAACCAGGAAGCAATTTTTTTCATTTAAACAAAAAATTTACAGTGGCTTAAACATGGAGGCATTGGTAAGCCTTGCAGAAAGATGCTCTATCTTGATGTAAAAAGTATGTTCATAGAGAAGAGAACACAAGTATGTTTAAACTAGCCATGAAAACTCAGAATTTTATTAAAGCATCAGATTTTGGTAAATATATGAATCTATAAAGACGTTGCTATTTAGGACTTTGAGATTCAGAAGCTTGTGGATCAAATCAACACAGGAAGTAAAACTTGCTAGGCTCCATTTCCAAAGTAGCCAGCCAAAAAACCTGTCAGGGGCATGGCTTAAGTACTAGAGCATTATCCATGCAAATTTGAGGCACTGATTCCAAACCCTGCCATAGGTTAATGATAAAGACTCAAAAACATAAAGAAAGAGAATTTCTAAGTTCTAAGCACTTATAAAACAAACCAACTCATAAATAAATCATCATATTAGAAATATTATACCTAATCCTTAGAGGTTTGTCTTCTTCACAATGGTCATCCTTCACAAAACATGTTACTTTCTAGGGGGAAAAAAATCAACTGTGGAGCTGTCTCTGTGTTTCTCATCAGAACTATTGCAATGCTATTATTCACTTGCTTTCACATATGAGTTTTAGCCTTTTGAAGGCCATAATAGAAAAGTGCTGCTTGTGTGTGAACTTGAAGTTGCAGGACCTTTCTACACAAAACCTTTAAAACCACTGTTCTCAATGGAACAGGAGGTCTTCATGTAAAAAGAAATAAGCCAGACTCA
Source organism: Perognathus longimembris pacificus (assembly GCF_023159225.1). Classification (NCBI taxonomy): domain Eukaryota; kingdom Metazoa; phylum Chordata; class Mammalia; order Rodentia; family Heteromyidae; genus Perognathus; species Perognathus longimembris. The sequence continues at coordinate 16,249,223 of NC_063170.1, forward strand.
GTAAAACAAATATCACATGTTCTCTTTCATGTGTGGAATCTGCATGTAGACAAATTCAAGATACAACAGAGCTAAGGTCATGCTTGTGAAAGAGGGACTCTTTTAGGTTTGAATCACTGGAAGCAAAGAGGATAAATGGAATGAGTGATTTCAATAAAATTACTTTAAAGGCATATATGTCAATAAAATAGAGAAACAAAATTATCAATTGCAAAAAGAAAGGAAGGTAAGATAAGAAAATAAGGGCTGGGAATACGGCCTAGTGGTAAAGTGCTCGCCTCATATACATGAAGCCCTGGGTTCGATTCCTCAGCACCACATATATATATATATATATATATATATATATATATATATATATATATATATATATATATATATATCTCCAGAAGTGGCACTGTGGCTCAAGTGGTAGAGTGCTAGCCTTGAGCAAAAAGAAGCCAGGGACCGTGCTCAGGCCCTGAGTCCGTGCCCTAGAACTGGCAACAAAAACAAAAACAAAAAATAAGAAAAAGAAGATGATAAAGGATCAAATTCACTGTTTACATGTATTGAATTTTCACCATTTAAAAATAATTTTAATAAATGCCACTTCCTAAAATTAAAAACAAACATATAGGTATATGTCCTCGCCATTCTTTGTGTGTGTGAGTGTGTGTGTGTGCATACATTTGGGCATGCATACCAGTCCTGAGGCTTGAACTCAGGCCCTGGCCACTGTCCCTGTGGATTTTTGCTTAAGGGTTCTACTCTACCACTTGAGCTACAGGATCACTTTTAGCTTTTTGGTAGTTTATTGGCAAATAAGTGTCTTAATGACCATTCTTACCCACCTGGCTTTGTTTCATGTTCCTCAGATCTCAGCCTCCCGAGTAGCTAAGATTATACGTCATTAGCCACTGGTGTTCAGCTAGGACTTTTCTATCTTTATTAATTTAGATGTCTCCCATTCCCTGTCAGGTAGATTGCCTTTAATATCTGACTATGGACATCCAAAAAGATAGTTAATAAAATCACAACCTTAAAGCTGAGTCCTTGGAGCTTAAACTAGAATATAAATGAGCAGTTATCATGAAAGATATGACCTCCCTTTCTAGGCTGCCTCTTCAAGATACAGATAAAAGCTTGGTTAGATAACCACATCTGAATCAAATATTTAATGAAAGCCTACATTCTATTCATATAGCCCTGTCACTAGATCTGCTACTTGTTTTTTTCAAGACCTAGAAGAAATTATTTAAACTCTGAACTTCCAAAAAATAAGGTCAATTCCTACCCAGAATATTTACATAATATGGATAAACTAAGTATTAGAGCACAGACAGTGTCTTACTGGAGTATGGATTGTGTGTGAAGTCAAAAGAATGAAACTGAGTTCTTCTACCTGTAATATCTGGAAAAAAAGTTGTCCTTTCAAAAAGAAAGGCAGTAGTTTTCATACAACTCTACCCTGTCATAAAACAATTGGTAACAACAATAATCACCAGCAAGGATGGTCTGAACTTCACTTTTCAAATGTTCTTATACTATTGCTTTAAAAATAACACACTAGTACACACACACACACACACACACACACACACACACACACACACACACCCCAAATCCCCTTACAATTACAAAGAAAAGTTCCTGACCCCCTGAGACTCTCAAAGCATCAGCTTGAAGCACTTAAATCCACTGGGTTAGAACAAGATCTGCAAGGGCTGAGAAGGCGGCAGAGCTCCAAGAGGCAGAGCTAATAATGAATCTCTAAGCTGTTTGGTGAAAGAACTGTGGGAGCATGTGGTGTTTCCAAGAGGACTGAGTCTCAGGCCCTATGAGCTCACTGAAGGCTTTGCCACTCAGGGAGGAATTAAATAGTCACAGGGGGAAATCTCAAAGCTAAATGCTTACAACTTTGCAAAAAATAACCAAGGAGGTGAGAAACTGCTGGCAATTTGCCCTAGATAGGAAAGCTGTGCACTTTGGTTTTATTTTTCACAAACCTGTTGAGAGGATACTAATAATAAGGAACAGACCACCGTGAGGCTCAGGATGTGTTCCCCTTCTATTCTTCTCACTAGTTTAAGGAAATCACAATGTAGACATGGAGTCAGGGACTGCTGTGAAAGACGAAAACATAGTGCACTTGAGGGGAAAAGAAAGGGATGTCCATTTAAAATTAAAAGGAGAGGGAATGAGATGATATTTGAGACAAAAAAAATAGTAAGAAGAACAGTGGAAGAACACTGGAAAGGTATGATCCACTTTAATCTCTCTTAAAGAATAGCAGGAAGGGCTAAACATTCAAACTCATCTGTATCTACCAGCTAACAATGTTTTGCGATGTCCAGCCCAGCACAAACTTGAAAGGCATTTTGATTTTTTTCCTTTTTTTAACTACACAGATTGCCATCTCAACAATGGTTTCATACTGTATTCCAGGCAGGCCGTTGAACAGCATGAAGAAAGAGCTGGTAAGCAAGGAGTTGTCTTTGACTCTTCTCTAACACCCATGTTAGAAAGCAGAAAGTTGCAGTCAAATACCACCAAGTATTTGTTTAACGTGGTCAGATAAATTTGTTTAATCACCTTATTTTAAAAAGCTTCCCAGATGATAATGGTTTCCAATCATTTTTGGCAAGTTGGTATCAAAAGTGGATTATATTATGTGTTATTGATTTTTTAGTTATCTAGGGGATCTTCATTCAACTGTAATGGTCATAGAGTTTATCTCTATATAGATCTATGAAGCTTAATTCTTGAACTCCAGAATAATCTAGGCATCTGGAAACTGCTCAATAGTAGTTACTTTTATCTTAGTTTTCTGGTGGTAGTACTGCTTGTCAGAGGCATTAATCCTCTCTCAAAGTGACACAAATGAGATTCTCATGCCAGAGTATTATTTCAATACTTGTTTTGTATCTGAGGACTTGTTGGCTGTGGTAGATGTTTGGTTATTGTCTATTTATTGCTAAAGCTTCTCCTTATGTAGCCCAGGCTAGCCTCATAGTCATCATCTTCCTGCATCTGTGGTCCAAATTCTGGGATTACAGATGTGTACCACCAAACTCAACTGTGTATTGACATTTTGAAGACCCATGACAAAATGGACCTCCTAGGCTGCCTGTATGTCTCATCAAGCCCCTTTGTGGCTAGGATTTTAATCATGTTATTTTATCCATAGTCTGCTGCAACCATCACCTATGTAACCAAGAGAATATCAAATAAATAAAATACTATCAATTGTATGTCTCAATCTTAGATGATTTGGCAGCTAACCGTTTACACTCTACAGAAAAAAATAAATTTTGAAAGGATATCTGGTGTTCCTGCAACTGCCATTCTGTGAGGAAGCCCAAGAAGTTGTGTGGTCAGCATACAAGGAAGATAACTAAAGCTGTAGCTGGTTCTCCAGGTAAGCACCTAGCTGGTGGTCACAATCATCTGCCAGCAATTTCTCTTCCTTATCCATTATCCTATTGGGCACAATATGTAGCAGAAGAAATGCTGGCTTTACACGTTGGATCATACAAAGTAATATGTTTCATTGCTTCAAGTTATATATGCACAAAAATTGTCCCAATAGATATTCAATCATTGACTCTAATGCATCTCACTTTCCCATTACTTCACTTAAAAAGCATATAATCCTTATATACAAAATATATCATGTGTGTTAAATTATATATGAGTATATATGACTAGTAAAAGAAACACATGTGAAGTTATGTATTTCTCTCTATATATATATTTTAGTACAAATCTAGACATTTTCTATAAATATTAGGATGGCATAGAGATATTCTGAGGACACGTTTATAAGCAGATATTAATCATGGCCAAAACTAACAGTTACACATGGGTTACAGCAAGAAATATTGTAAGTTCTGAACTCATAGCATCTCAAAAGTCATCAAGAAAGGAGGGTACCAACGCCCAACGTATGATACTGTAACCTCTCTGTACGTCAGTTTGAAAATAAAAATTTGAGAAAAAAAAAAAAAAAAAAAAAAAAAGCACACCTAAAAACAAAAACAAAAAAAAAAAAAAAAAAAAAAAAAAAAAAAAAAAAAAAAAAAAAGAAAGGAGGGTAAAGATAGGTTAATTTACTTCTGTAGAACATAGGTCCCAAGGTAGGTTTTTCTCCACAGTGAGAATTCTGAAGTTGATACTCTATACACATTATTAATGCTTTAATAGAACTCACACAAATTCCAAAACATTACTACAACAATGTCAGATAAACAAAGATTTTGAAATTAATTCTGCTCTACAGCCACTTGGAAAACCAAACCAAAAGATACTTGTTAACATAAAATGTAAGGAATTAAATATCTACCTAACATTGATTCTTTCAGTTCAAAAATAATTAAAATGGAATAATTTAAACTGTTAGAAAAAAGTCAATAACAAAGAACTTTACCAATGGAAAGAATTAAAGGATTAAAGGGTAAAAAAGATTAAAGAGTAAAAACAAATCCTTACACTTTCTGAGATTTGTAAGAAAGAGTTATAAGTTACGTAGAGTCCCCAAAAATGCCAATGAAAGAGGGTGAAAGGGAAGACTTTGGTGTCGTTTGTTAAGTTTCAAATCTCAGGAACACATTTACCATTACTTCTGTAATTATACAAATCCCTTCAGTAGGTAGTCCCTCATCTGAAAATTATTATAGCAAATAGTTTATAGCAATGTTATAAGATTTGACTGAGAAAATGCAATATCCTTTGTTCAGGTCTAGAGCAAAGCAATGGTTGTATCATTTCTATTACAGTTTTGTTAATTGCATTATGAATTAAAAAAGCCAACTCATAGAAAAGATAAGTGAGTGAAATTCACATCAGAGTTATAGAAAAAGAGCAGTAACCCTCAGTTCTAAGAGAAAGTGTTTTGCCCAATTCCCTATGAGATAGAATATTGCAATGTCAGAAACGTAGACTTTGTAATCGAGGATTAGAGATTTCATCCAGTTCCAAACATGTTATATTATACTCTTTTCTTGAAAATTTGTGGTCTTGTCAGAAGGCACCGATAAATGATAGATAAAGCAAATTATGTACAATGTAGGTGCTCTGTCAATCCCTGGCATTTTTAACGTGGGCTTTCCCAATCCATAACACAACATATAGAATAAAACCTGATTTGAATACTTGCAGAGTGAGCACAATGCCTCCAGGATTCAGCTGAACAGTATATTCAACTAAATGGCATCACAACTGAATTTGATTAACTATATGTCCAAATTTGAATGTATTTACTGCCTTCCCTCATAAAGAATCTGGTCTAGTCCACAAATACACATACGCAAAAAATAGATTTGTAACAGCTGGTTCTAAAAGTTTGAATTCCCCAAAGAAATATAATTCTATGATTGTCTGTAAACTGATTCAGAGGGGAGCATTTTTAAATAAAGATTGCATTCTTCATATTCACATATTTCTTTAAATTCTCCCAGTATGAATACAGTAGCTCCTCTTCTAATTTGACGTATTCCTGATACTCAAATATTTATTTGAAAGGAGTAGCTGTCTTCATGACTTTTAAAGTTGAATTCAACCTACATGAATATAGTCTGTGGAAATGAAACTATGGAAAAATCTGATTCTCAATATCTTTGCCTACAGCCATTTTCTCTTGCCACCTTGCCCAATTATTTCAGTGAGCCTTAGTTACCTGCCAGGTGAAAGGGGCTCACCTCTTATCATTGAAGTCCCATAGATCTGACAGTGTAGTTAAGTTCAACAGAGCTCCCTGCCCTGATGCTGACCCTTGAAAGTGCTACACAACAGAGTTTAGCTTCTACTTTTAAGTGTCAAACTTGTCAAACTATATTCCTAATCATTTTTTCATCTCAATATATTTTTAAAAATTCAGCGTACAGGGGATAGCTAACAGAGATAGAAATATATAGAGATCTAATTAAAAGTAAATCCTGTCAAAGTAAGATTGTTTTGAGATCCACTATTCAAGTATGTCTGACTTTCTGCCCCCTGCCTAGGTTACTAAAACCATATACCCACCTTTCTAAATGAACTTTCCTAAGCTCCTCTTCCTAAAATAGTTAAAAAAAATTATCATCTTTGCTCTGCTTTACAGATTCCATGAATCAACAGATGAGTTGAAATAGTTGCTTTTCTGCATCCTCTAAATCATTACTAAATGTAATATCCTAGAGGACAGGGATTGTGTAATTTCTTCTTTTAGGCTACTACTTCTTCATTTCTAGTCATTAATAGGTCAGTAAATATTGAACTATAAATATTGATGGAATCAATAAATTTCAATGGCATCAATATATAAATCAGGATTCTTCAATCAAAATTTGTTTGCATATAAAGTTTCCCATACATCCATTAAAATCTACACAAGTATCTGAAGAGAACTTTTGCTTGATAAATATTCTATCACTTATTTCAAACTTTAATTTTTTTTGAGATTACAACTTAAACACTGCTCTATATTAATCCTTACTTCACAAATTCTTCTAAAATCAATTTATTTGTTTATAACAAAGAAAAAATGTCTGCCTTCTTTCTAACTGTTTGAACAGGCTTCTTTTTAAATGAAAGCTATATATATGTCTACAGATTCTGGGTAGTTTATTAAAATCATGACTCTTGGGTGTGTGATTGATAGGTCTCAATATAGGTATCAAGTAACACTGTTCTTTCTGTTCTTTCAAACTTTAGTTGAACACATAATGAGCAAAAGGATAGGTCCTCTAGACCAATATGATAGATCACATTTTTTTTTTTTTGGTTAACTGGTTTTTATCACTTTGGGGAGAAAGATCTGGTTGGTTAGAAACACTAATAGACAGAAACATAATTATCACATAAAGTCTATAAAACTCAAAATTAGTTGATTTTAATATTGCTGGCCCTCATGGCCAGTAAGCAAACCTCCATTTTACCAGAGGAATACAGAATAAAGCCATCTGGATTATTGGAGAAAAGAGCAATCAAGTGACTTAGATTAACCCCAGCCTTATTTTCTAAGGGAATAGCTCCAACCATCCAGCTTAAAAGGATGTCAATTTAGAACTCAGTTTGATGTAAAGGGAGAGAGAATATTAAGATAATTAATTGGCATCTGACCATGTTTAAAGAGTGGGAAAGTTTGGGATGGAAAACAATCTCAGTAAATTGCATTATAATTATGAGAAGAAAACAGGGTCTATCTCATTGCCTGCAGGGAGCAAGAAATAAAAAGTCAGTATAACTTTATACTTTATGAGGTGCTCAGAGTCTACAAAACATTATTGTTATTGTCATCACATGATGGGGGAAAGTGATATATTAAAGAAGACTATTAATGTAATTTGTTACACTAGATACCTGAAATCAGTGTAAAGTAATATATTTGTCAACTTAAAAACATAGCCACTTAGGTTTTTTGTTTTTTTTGCAAAAATAGCCACACTTATTTCACCTTCTGTATCCAAGCCTTTTTTATAATGTGAAATTGCAGTTTCTCCTACCAAGAATGACCATCAATTGCATAGAATCTAATATACGCTAAGATACCTTCAAGATGATTTGGCCCAAACAATAGGGCAGATGTGACCTTATGCTGGTTGGCCAGTTGATTAGGTGAAGCCTGACAAACAGAATCTTTTCATGTGAATGCCAAAAGAGATTTTTGTGAGAGTAAAACTTCCTGTAGAATGAGAGGATGGGTCGGAGTCCAATGTTTGAATGCTGGTGGCACACAGCCACTGTCAGACAACCTAACAAGAACTACAGCCTGGCAAACCAATGAGATAGGAATCACATTGAGCCCCAATCACAATAATTCCTATTATCTCATACCACAAGACCAATCCAGTTGTCCTACAGGCACCAGGGGTAATGAATACTTATTGTATTAAGCCACGTTATTTTGGTGATTTATTATAGATAGTAAAAGATGCTAAATAGACACTAGTGAGATATTGAACATGCAAAAAAATTAGAACAAGTGGCTCAAAATATGAAGAAATGGACAAGCTAGTTAAATTTTTAAAAATTCAGCTGACAATATAAATTCTATATATTACTAGTGATGGATTAAGAAAAACAAAAGGAATGAACACAGACAACCTAACTTCAATGCTTCAGTCATTTGAATTCTGATATCTTCCATCATTAGAACTTCTTTACATCCACAATTGATATTTCAAGATATTTAGGGTAAAAATTCATATATATTTTTGAGGGTTAAGTTTTTGAGCTCTATGTATATTTTAGACATGAGACTCTTGTCTGATGCATACATAGATGATAAACATCTTCTTTCATTCTGTTGGTTTTCTATCCTATATCTTGCTAGCTATGTCAGGTGTCATGTAGAAACTCTGGATCTTTTCATAGGAAGTTGTGACCCATGCCTAGGAGGCCTTGTGTCACTCCTAACGTTTCCTGTAATATTTATATGGTATCTGGCCTTATATTGAGGTGTTTGATCAATTTAGAATTGATTCTGCTTCAGCATGATAGGTAAGGATCTAGCTTCAGTTTTCTATAATGGTATAGCCAAATTTTCCAGCACAATTCCTGTCAACTTAGTTCATAAATTATCAGTAGCACTATAAAGTTGTACAAGATACACACACACACACTATATATATATATACATATATATATATATATATAATATTTTTTCCCAAAATTGTCTTCTTGGCCTCAGGACAGAATATTCACTAAGTGTATTAACACTTCTGATTTTTTTATTTTATAATTTGAGGTTTGGGGTTATAGCTTGTTCGCCAAGTATTTCAAGCTTGCATAAAGACTTGGGTTGAATCACTAGCACTACATACACACACAGACACAGATGTGTGCCTACAAAGAGAGAAAGTCAGTTATCTGGAGGAGTCATGGTACTAGATGAGCCTATGATGAAAACATGTTAAATAATTTATTTAATTAAGTTCTGCTTTCTGGCAAATAGCAAGTATTAACACTACAAGGAGGTTTCACTGTCATAATTACATAGATGCACATGGTATACTTTGAACACGTTTACCTCCTTCATTATATTTCTATAGTCTCTTCCTTCTTTACTCCCTGGTGTGTAAAATAGTGTTTGATGGGTTTCATTACACTGCCTTTAAAATATATAGGTATGTGTGTGCTTGCATGTGCATACACACATGCCTATATGTGTGTGTACTTGTACCATACTTTGATACCCTTGACCCTGCAGTATCCTTTTCTTTCCCTCTCCCTTCTCTCTTTGATAAAAGCACTGCTTTTATATTCATGTCCCATAATTATTATTTTCATCTTATTATCAATCTTCATTTTAATTTTCATGTTAAAGAGTAACAGAAATATGATCTGTCACTTCAAAACTTCCCAAATTTTAGAAATGTGCTAGCCTGCCAGAAATAATAAAAAGAAAATGACATTTGGAAGCATCCCGCTTCTCATCACATGAAAGTCTCAGGGTCTGGACTTATTCTCTGGGTTCACAATACTAGGTAACTAATGAAAAAAATATAAGATAGTCGGGTGGTAGCTCACATCTGTAATCCTAGCTACTCAGGAGGCTGAGATCTGAGGATGGCGGGACTGTGGTTTGAAGCCAGCCCAGGAAGGAAAGGCTACTGGACTTTTTAATTTCATTTCTTTATTGTTCAAGTGATGTACAAAGGGCTGACAGTTTCATACATAAGGCAGTGAGTACATTTCTTATCTAACTTGTTACCTCCTCCCTCATTTTCTCCTGCTTCCCCTCCCCATACCCCTCCTCCCATGTGTTGTACAGTTGGTTTCTACCACATAGTTTTGTAAGTATTGCTGTTACATTGGTTTGTCTTTTTATCCTGTCTCTCAATTTTGGTATTCCCTTTCCCTTCCCTAGTTCTAACCACTGGACTCTTATTTCCAATAAAACACTTAGGAAAAAAAATGCAAAAGTGTAGGCTCAATTAGTAGACCACTAGCCTTTAGCAAAGGAACCTTAGGGACATCTTCCAGGCCCTGAGTTCAAGCCCCTTGACCAGTAAAGAAAGAAAAGAAAAGAACATACATGAGACAACTTGTTTCAGTTACTGGATAGAATTGATCACAAATTGTGATTCCCACAGTAGAAGAAACCAATGTGGCAAGGGAGGTGATAAATACCCCTAGTTTGTTCTTAGAGGTGATATCCTAACTTCTCTGAAGCGATACGGGATCTAGGAAAGTCCAGTTGTACTGTTAAGTGAAGCTAGGGGAGAAAAAGTAGCGTACGAAGCATCAAAGACAACTAGACTATGCAGTAGAGAGTATAGTTTTAGCATATGAATAAGAGATGTAGCCCCAGTAAATGTATCACATTTTATTTTATTTTTTTTCAAATATTTATTATCAAACTGATGTACAGAGATGTTACAGTTTCATATGTTAGACATTGGATACATTTCTTGTACTGTTATATTCCTTTTCTCCTATGACAAAATGTAAATTAAAAATTAGACTAATAACTAATCTTAAAATAGGACACATATAAAATTGTGTAAAATAAATACCATAACAAACTATAGTACTCTACTATATCACATACTGACTATGGTACATGCTACATATACTATATACTAATATAAAATGTTACTATAATAAATTATATTATTATATGCTATAATAAATTATAATAAAAGTCATTAAAGGTTATTTAAATATACATTTCAGGATTTTAAAAAAATCTCTGCCATTTGCCATTTAATCTTTACAGACCATATTTGATTTCAAGTTTCCCTGAAGTGATAAAGGACTATCATGTCTATATTTGGGCCTGCTGTATTATCAAAGATATGCCACTCCAGATCTTTACTATAAGGCCTGTCATTGGCTGAATAACATCCGTACATATACAGAATACAACTCCCTAGGTCTAGGATCACTCATTGTTCTGAAAAGAACAACTCTCAGTGGACTGAAAGGTGATAAATTCCTATGGCTCACATAATACCAAGAACTGCTCAAGTAGCCATCAGCTAGAAAAGAGAGACATTATGAAGAACAGGGACTGTGCACTACATAAGAAAAATGGAGCACACCTTCTAGCAGGGGTTTAACTCTATTGGGAAGACTAACAAAGGTAACCTGGAAATGAGTTTTAAAACTATACAAGTACAAATCAAGTCACAAAAAACTATCAGAACCAATCCAATCTCTGATGATAACGTAACAAACTCTGCAATATATAATATAAAATTATTAACTCTCATGATTAAATAAAAGTTGTTACTTATAAATATATACCCTGTCTGAAGAACATTCAACTGAAATAAAAGGGAACATTTATTAAGAATGCTGGGTTTGACCCAAAGAGTCTCTTCTCAGGCTGCCAATACTTTTTAAAGTTTCTTAAATTTAAAGTTTTGTATTAAAGATTACAATTGCAGAAAATTACTTTAAATATATATTCTTTTTAGTTTATTGGTACTGAGGTTCAAACTCAGGACCTTGTGTTTACCAGATGAATGAGTACTCTTCCACTAAAGCCAATTTTCAGGCCTTTCTGATTCATATAGGGTCTCCTACCTTTAACAAGGACTCAACCTCCTACCTAAACCTCTTGCATAGCTAGGCTTACAAGTGTGTCCTACTACACCTGGTTTCAAGTTAATTTCATTTAACTGTGTACAATATAATTCATTAGAATAACTCCTGAAATAAAAGCAATATTTCCTTAATTCTATTTATCATAGTCCCTTGTCTTATTCACAGATTTATTACATTTTACATTATTTATTATGTTATTTATTATACTTTTTTAACATGATGGCCAAACATATAATGTTTTTTAAATAGAAGAAAATTTCAAAAGCAGAGTTTTAAAAAATAATTCCTGCATATACCTCCATTGATGTAGAGAATTTAAGTCCATCCTGAGTGATCATCAGTTGTGTTTAAATCATTGTGCAGTTTGTTAATTGTTTCTTGGACTTTAATTTTGTGGACAGATGATTGTCAAAGAAGTGAATGGTGACCACCCCCCAAGAAGATAAAAGTGAAAGGGCTTCATTGATAAAAGGAAAATTTTTGATTAGCTGAATGGTAGCATGTCTTTTCCAGAACGTTGATGGAATTATGGGAAAATGAAATCTGTGCATGTGACAGCTCTTGGTTTTTCCTCAGTTGTGGTTTCTTGGACCTATGGAACTACCAGATACTAAAAGTTTATAACTGCTCTTTTGTTTGCCTTTCACACAATATGGGTGCAGAATATTAGTTGTAGATCATAAATCTTTGTTTCTAACTGAGGTAAGGCTACTTCAAAATGAGCAATAAAGTCCTCTAAAAACTTTATACTAAAGAAGTTAGTTACGACTTTAATTTTTTTATTCTAAAATTAGCATTATTTTGATTCACACAATACTCACTCACCTCTAGCTGAACACTTGATACATGTCCTTCTAAATAATTCATTTGTGCAAAAAATCATAATTTTGTAATTTGGAAGGAAAATATCATTAATATTGCTTGATTAGAAAGGGAATAAAGTTGATCAGGCAATGTTTTGAAACATCACATGAATATAAAATATTTTTTTCAGGTTTCTTCACAGGCAAAGTTATTAAATTCTCTAAAGAGACCATAGTTTTTCTATATTAGTTTTCAACATACTAACTTTAAGAATGAAAGGGCTGTGCTAATAATGATTAAAGATGCAGTTAAAATTGGGATAAATGTTTTAAGACAATAAACCTTGCCATGAATCTAAACACCACTGAACTGCACGAATGTCTGGGGAAATCTATGAATTAAGTATAGATCATCATCTCGTAGTAACCTCTGATAGTTCTCATTAAAACTGCAGTTGTAGAATGTGTTAGAGGTCTCCAGAGAGATATTATGTGTAAATGCAGAAATTAAAAAATGAATATTGAATGATTCTATTGAGAAATTAAGGCCATTCAATTGTGTTCATGGTGGTAGAGTATCAGATGTATGTTTTTTCATCTGCTTCTCTAAAAGCAAAATAAGAATATGCATCTAATTTACAGATTTAATAATATATAATTCAAATAACACCAATTTTGAATAATAATTAGTATTATGGCTTCTGTAAAAATGTTATATATAGTACACTGCAAAGATACATAAATATGAAAAATTTTATCTCTTAGGAAATAAATCATCTTACAAACAAAAGCTTCCCATGAAGATAATGTTTGACTCAACCTTCCTATTTTAGAGTATTTGAGTAGCTTCTAATTTTCTGTTTTAAGCCACTGATTTGCACAAAATCAGAATTATGAAAAATTTGATTTCTAAAGTGGGATATATCTATTTTGGAATCAAATACACATTGAAAATTTTAGAGAAGAATGAATATAAGAAGATATCATAATTATTATCTAATTTCATCCAATATGCTTTCAATAGAGGCTTGGGCCCAGGTTAGGGTACTGAATAGGTACATGAATATGGTTTATATTCCTGACCTTGGTCCTACATTGGGACCAGTGTTGACTCACTTAAGGAAAGACATTTGAATATTATCACAGAAAGTCATTAAACATTGCCCAGACCACAGAGAAACAAGACATCTAGACAGAGGGATATATGAGAATGTTTATGGAAAGCATGATCCATTTGGAAGATTAACTCAATATAAAGTTATCATTGAGCGCCTTTCCCTCACTCAGTATTTCCATTAGCGGATTTAATGCATGAGTCAGAGAAGTACACACAACAACACTCCTGCCTGTAGTTACTCATGAAAAGACACAGTTATGACAGTTGCTATGGTTGTGCCTCAAATATTTTGGGGGAGGGGGGATTGAGGCGCCAAGGTAATGTTTTGTTAGGCTTTCACACTTCTTGGCAACAGTACCAATATGGCCATAAAGAAGGACAGGATCACCTTGAACATTGCCAGGCAATTATTGCTTGAGTAAATGCATCTCGTACATTAGGGCCAAATGATTCCTATCCTGACAAAGTCTCTTTATGACTTCATCGTGTGAATTAGAGCTACTAAAGCAAGTTTTATGAACATGAAATTCTTGCTTTCCTTTTTGTATAAAGAACATTTGGATGGTCATGAAACATCTCTTCCTTTGTTGTATTTTTGATGATTTATGTTTTGGGTAAACAATTTTAGATCCAAAGAATGTAGAACCATACTGCCAGGTAACTATGGAACATCAGGCAGGCTCTGGGCCAAAAGTAATCTATGAAGTCAATAGAGAGTTAAGGCTTTTTATGTTTGGACCACTTTTCTCTTTTCCACCTGAACACTCAATTCCCTCCTCACCTCATCCGCACTCATTCTCATGAATGTGTGAATCATTTTGCTTGTTCACTGCACTAATTTATTTAGGCTACTTGCCTAAGAACCACAGCCAATAGTTACATGCTTATCATATCAAAATGTGTCCATGAAATGTTAGCAGAGCTATGAATTTGTGTTGTTGTTTTTTTATTAACTCTTAGTCTAGTGTAATGCAGTAAATCAATGTGGATACCATAAACATCAATCACTTTTGTGATCTTATGAGATAGAAGTGGTATCTTTTCTCTATCCAAATGTTGATTCTTTTTTGGCCTTTATTCTTTCGAACTTCCATATTGTAGTTCAAGGAATCTCTATGTACCCAGGTTATGAAATCTTCATAGGGACCTCAACCTCATGGGTCATGAAATATTTTTGATGACAGGTAGGTATTGTAGATTACGCAGGCAATGTGGTCTCTGTATCACCTACTCAGTTCTTCTGTAAAAAAAAAAATACATAATATGTATCTCGGAGCTGCTGATAATTTATTTATGTAAGGCTACCTGTTCAGGAAGTTCAGATGCAGATAATGATTTCTCAAGGTTAGCGCTAGTAGAAATGTCTCTGACACTAGAACTCAGAAATAACCAGCAGAAAGCCAGGTTGGAGGTGTGCCTCAAGCGTTAGAATGTCAGCTGATCAAGCACCCTGAGTTCAGGCACCACAACCATCAAAAAGGAAAAAGGAATATTCAATGCATAATTTATAAAAGAAATTGGAGTATAATCCCACAAAATTTTGCTTACAAAGACAATCAGGATAGATTTTCCATATAACCCAATTTGCAATTTCTAACCTGTCTGTGAGCTTTCTGATGCTTAACATTCGTGCTGTTTCCTCTTGTCTTGCTTTATATCCAATTATTGAGACAATACAATTATTCCCAAGGTATTACGGTCTGTGCTACTTAGGACTACTTCTCCATTCTGATATTCCCATCAACCCCCAATGATCCTGAACCAATGCTGAATCGGTTGTACTTTGACCAGTACTTCCTTTTAATTGTGACTAAAGAAACACAATGCTGTCTTCTTTATCTGTCACAATATGGGCTCAAATAACATCTCAAATGCCCATGATAGCCCCCCAATTTCTCCATAGCTATAGAAAGCAGTCTACTACTCCTGTACTTTCTTGTATTAGTAATGTTTTAAATGACTTAATATAAAGGAACATTTGGTATTATCTTATTTACTTATTTTTGATATCTATTTATTTATACTGGTCTTGGGGCTTGAACTCAGGGCCTAGGCACTGGTCCCTGAGCTGTTCTGGCTCAAGGCTAGTGCTCTACCACTTGAACCAAAATTCTATTTTTGGTTGTTATTAAGGTAATTCAATTAAGAGATAAGAGTCTCAGGGATTTTTCTGCTCAGGCTGTTTTCCAACAATGAGTTTCAAGTCTCAGTTTTCTGAGTGTCTAGGATTACAGGTGTGAGCTGAAATAGGTACCTTGCTTAATCATCTTATTAGAATCATCTTATAAAACGTCTAACTATTTTGAGGCCTTTTATAATAGCGCATAAATGGACCCAAGAATCCCCAGACTATTTTCATCTCTCTGCTGATTACCACGTAGACATAATTTTTACAACCATAGGGGTCTACATGCCAAAAACTCAGGTAGACTGAAGGTATGTGGAAACTCTCAAGTTTACTTTAGGGAAGGAAGCCCTGAAATTCATTTACACCTGATTCTCATTAGCTGTAAGTGGGTTATATGCTTACCCCTAGAGCAGCCATGAGTAAAGAGGGACTAAAATTATCAGTGCACATTAAAATCAATTAGGATTCATTTCCTTGTGCTAGGAAGTAAATCCCCTTTTCCCGTGAGAACCTACTTCCCTGACTACCTGGCCAAAATCAGCATGGTTGTTAAGGATGCTTTGGTAACAAGTGATGTCTGTCCCATCCTCCTTTGTAAGCAAGCAAGAGCATGGAATCCAAAAATAGGAGATGATAGCATGCATTTCCATCATGCATTTTAGGCATGACCTTGAATGTACAGCTCAACTTCTTTCTCTGCTTGAACTCCCTCCTGTGGAAAATGAGTTTGATAAAGTAGCATCTTAGATCTCAGGGAAGGTGGAGGCATTGGAGTATATCACTCAGCCTCAGAGCACTCAACTCTGTATAGACCGGGTAGAGCTTGTAAGAAGTTTGATTAAAGAGCACACTCCAATGACACTTCTGCTGCTGCCGAAAGCTCGGCAGAGGATGCTGTGTCTCGTCTGCAACCCACTGATTTTCTAAATTACCAATTTATAAAAGTTCTTTTTCAGACACACTCTGCATAATGTGCCTATTGTTCTACTTCCCCCCCCCCCCACCCCACTACGTTTGAGACAAATCTGAAGCAAAGAGACTTACTTTATTTGCTACCAATTAAGATTATTTCTCTTGGAGATTTAAAAAAGAAGATTGAATGACCAACCATTCAAGTGTTCTGCATGGACATGGTGTAGTCAAGACAAACGGACTTCTGTTCAAGTGTCTTCTCAGGTAACGGTTTCAGGCAAGTATAAGTGCAGTCCTAAAGCTGGAAGTAGCAGGAGTGTTAACATGTAAGTGTTAAGAGTAGTTTCACCAGTCCCACACTTTTATCTGTTGTAGTTATTTCAAAGAAAATGATGATAGTAACAGCGGGAATTTGGTTCACCAACCTGGCCCTTAGCATTGCATCACAGGATAGAATGTGCTACATCAACAATGCAGAACAGAGCTAGTTTCATTCAAGTCCAATATCTGCTTCCACGATTGGAGTGACTGGCTGGAAGTTCTAAATGCAAAGGACCCATACAAGATTTCAAGGAAAGTAGTGTTTGGGTCTCCATTGTCCTTGGTTAACTTAAGAGATGTCTAATTAATTATTACAATCTTACCTACTGAGCACAAGAATGCTTGTGCAATTAATATGTGAATTTTTTTTTCATGCAGGCTGAATCAGTTTGCATGTGCACTGTGGATTTATAGTCATTTTTTCTTTGCTCAAGCTCACTTAAGCTCTTGCGGATTTGAACTCAAGTCTGAGATGGCCCAACAATCACTTTTGATCCCTGAATCAGTGGCCCCAAGTGATGAGCTGTTGTTCATATCATCCAGGCAGAATTTTAAGAGGAGAATGTCAGAATATGCTACGGGAATCCATCAGGTTGTTAAATAGGCAGAGATTTCTGCATAAGAAAGCCATTTAGGTTAGCAAAGGAGAAAGTTCTTCTCACATTTGTACTTCCTCAACACAGATTGAATGGTGAATGTCTTCACAACCTTATGCTAGCAAACAGAAATGAAAGAAAATATCAATCTCTCATTCTTGGCTTCAGATTTCTAAAAGTTAAAAAAAAAAGAATTACATAAGAGAGAGGCTGATTTTAAACAATAAAAAAATTCTCTGTTTAGCCCATCAGAAGAAACATGTAAGGTAGAGGAAACAACACTGTTTGTAATAAATTGAAATTGAGAAGCAGTTTGAATTGGTTTGATACATTGGACAAGTTATACAGAAAAATGGGAGATTAATCTTGGATCGTATTATCAAGGTCATGGGGTTTTTCCTGAGGCAGTAGAAAATTAAACAACCCTTTAATTACTTTTTATCACAGGTAGGGTATATTTCTCATTTATCTTCTTTCTTGTATCTACAGGGAACAAAATATAGCAAACTAAATAATTAGTTCAATGTAATACATTCATTAAATTGAAGTATATGTAAGTCACTGGACATTTGAGATTTACTATCATTTTTTTGTAACAACCTAGCTCAAAACACGATACAAATACAGCTCTTAGAAGTTATGCAAATTTGCTTGGTTAATTCCATATAATGGAGGACAAAAGATCTTGAAAGAAGTAACAAACAGTACAAGAAATGTATCCAATGCCTAATGTATGAAACTGTAACCTCTCTGTAATTCAGTTTGATATATATATATATATATATATATAAACACATATGTATATATATACATACACACACATATATATATATATACATATATATATACACACATATATATATAAGAATTAGGAAAAAATGGTGGTTTGTTTTTTATTTGCCTTTCTTGGAAGGGAGGTATAAATATAAAATTAATGCACACATGCATAACAGATATTTGTATATGAATGGCATTATACCAAACAATCTTATATCCCTAACCCTAAAAAATAGCAACCACATTTAGTTGATGAAACAAACATTCCATTTTTCAGAGGTCAGAAACACAGGACTAGCTCAAAATAAAAAGCTAAGTAATTGAAATAATTTTCTTAAACTTTCTAAGGTATATTACCATAAAAATCCCTTATACATTTTTAAATATTTCCCATAGGAAAGGGAGGGAAGACAGCAAAAATCTATTGTGTAGCACAAAAATAATAAGCTATTCATTTTTAATTGTGTAGGATAATCAGATTCCAAAAAGGAAAGGCTGGAACAATGATGTGGAGAATTTTCCAATTATGCACTAACTGGTATAGAACCTAAAGGGAAGACTTTGGCCTTTGACTCAAAGGGTAGAGAGGTGATCACACCATTTCCAGGCCATTCTAGATAAACAGAGACATAGGAACTACTATTCTGTTTAGCATGCTACTCTGTTGGTGTGAATTCTGTAATTTGTCCTTCCTTCCTGAGCTCATACCACATATGATTGGATTAAATTATATATGAGAGAAAAAGAAATATACATGAAGAAAACAGGAGGAGATTAGTAGTAGAATGGCAGAGAGGGTGTTGTAAATCATCCCCAGGAAATAATTCAGCATACCACAATTAAATACCTCTATTTCCAGCCAGATAAAACTATGGAAAACAGTAGTGTTTGGGTCTCCACTATCCTTGGTTATCTTAAGAGATGTCTAATTGATTATGACAATCTTAACTACTGAGCACAAGAATGCTTTTGCAATTAATATGTGAATGTTTTTCATGCAGACTGAATCAATTTGCATGTGCACTGTGGATTTATTGTCATTTTTTCTTTGCTCAAGCTCACCTAAGTTCTTGGGGATTTGAACTCAAGTCTGAGTCTAAAGACAATTTACTTGTATGTATGTCTTAGAGACAGGCCATTAAGTCAAAACTGAATTCAGAAATTGTCCTCATTCGACTCCTACAAAAACTTCTACTGAGAAACCTATTCAATGTTGTAATCACAACCTTTACGGTATTGGGTACAATTCTAATATCTCAAATATAGTTGAAGCAAGATAATGCGGCCAGTTTTGAGAAGAATTTCCACAAACTTGTCATACATTTTTGATCATGTGGACTGCCTTCATATAAATATTAAAGAAACTAGTAGCTGTATCAGAAATCATATATTACAACTGATAATGGTAAGCAATGGGTCCCAGTCATTGTCCTGAGGCAGTATCTCTGCTTCTCTCTTCTTTTTACCTTTCAATTACATTCCCTTTAATAAATACAGTTTTGTATATAACTGAATTAGAACAAGCCAAGATAGCTAAAACAATGGGCCCTTTCTTGTGAATTAACGACATGTTTCCTTTCTTCTCCTTTTTCTTCAATAAACTAAAGAACTTGCACTCTTGCTTGGCTGACACTAACTAGAGTCACTTTTCCACTTCCAGTTTTTGCTGATCAATTGGTTAATTGGAGCTAATAATCTCTCATATCTGTCTGTTTAGGTTGGCTTTGAATCTTGATCCTGAGATCTCAGCCTCCTAAGTGGCTAGGGATTACAAGTGTGAGCCACTGGTGCCTGCCTCTCATTGTAGCTTCTGTGCTTCAAACTTTTACTTACTTTAAAAGATCACTCTGTGAATTACTGTATGAACATTTTTCATCGATCTCAGAGTGGGGTAATCAGTTTCTCTGTGCACCCATGCATGCCATTCTCTTCTGCCCTACATAACCCAGGTATCATTGGAGTATATTGCTTACATATCTTTCAGAATACATCAACATTTTCAGCACAAACTCAAGAAAGCTCCTTGACCAAATTAGAAAAGAAGAAAAGAAATGATTCATTTTCAATTTAAAAAGCCCACACCACCAGAAATTGGAGTAAATTTGAACTCTATGATTTGGCTACCTAAGAAAACTACCTTGAATAAAATCCCTCAGTGCATTCTGGCACTAGGTCTGCTATTTCCACATGAGCAGGTTTGGATGGTCCCTTTACCAATTGATAGGGTTTGGGGAAATGGAAAGGACGTTATAAAAAAGATCTTGAATTTTAGGAACTTTGTAAATGACTCTTAATTAGATTCTTTCTATGGTTGCAAATGAGAACACTGAGCATAAATGCAGTTGACTTACTTTCAGAATAGTAGTTAGAGCTGCAATTTTCTATCCCAACTTATTAGTACAGTTGTCTTAATTCTTCATCCTGGATCTCTGCCAGGGCTCCATCAGAGCAACCTTTCTTTGTACTATTCACCAGAACTAGGGAACTTAAATGGAACTCTCAGTTCTCCTTTACTCCAATTTACTTTGACCTTGAAGAAAAATGGTGGGTTTTCTTTCCTGTGTCACTCATCTCCTGTGCCTGAAAGATTAATACCATTAGTCAAAAAAAAAAAAAACACACCAAAGCTAAGACTTAGCTTTAGTCTTCATCCTCTATGTATTATAAAAGAGAGAAACAGAGAGGAAAACAAGAGAGGATAGGAAGAGAGAGAAAAAATAAAGACAGGGAGAGAAAAAGAGGGAGAGAGCAAGAATGAGCAATTCTGTAAGAGTTAGTTGGCACAAATTACAATGTTCCTAGTGTAAACCTTTCTTAAAATAAAAAGTGTCTTTTGAGTTTTGGACAATGACTTTGACTTATTACTTTTAAAAGATGTAATATATTAAATTTCTGTCAGTGCTACATTTTTTCTTTAGACTAATGATCCTGCTTTGTTATTTTTTTTTGCAAAGTACTTAGCAACTACCTTTCTTCTTTAAGAAAGACTCTTTTATCTTTATTTCAATAGAAAACGTTGCCTGGATTTCCTTAAATCCCTGTGACTCCTAATATGCCATTGTTCTTCAATCAGTCCCACAGGTACCCATTACAGGAGCAAAATAATCTATTCTGAAAGAACCCAGAGGCATCTTCTTGTTCTCCCGTGTAGGGGAGAAGAAAATATCCTCACAATTATCCTCACTGTATCACAGCTGTGTAGCAGATTTTTGAAAGCTGTTATGTAATGTTAACCAGTTGTTCATCTATTTAAATACACTTAGTGGCACCTTGATAGTATATGTTGTGAATATTAGTATGGATGTGGCTATAACTTAGAGTTAATGTGGTCTAGAAACTGTAAGTGACAAGAATGAAGGCACTTGAGTTTTGATAGGACCAGTGTGTGTTGAAAGAGGGACTGTTAAAATGGATATGGGAATAGGAACTGTTATATGAACCATGAATAAAATCTGTGCTTTATGATCTAACATCATAGATATTTAACATAAATAGTGCAATTACCCTCCCCTGCAAATACCAAAACATCTAGTTGTAGATACTTGGCTGTAGGCACAAGATTTTATGGAAAACATGAATTCTGAATACAGGCTTTTGAATACGGCTTCTTTTTGACCTCCGAACCTAAGAATTCTAAAGGCAAGTTTTCTGCCTTCTGCCTGTGGTATGATCTTAATACAGGGACAGCTTATCAACAGTGGGTGCAGTCTCAGTATAAAAGTTAGAGGAAGAAATAAGAGATACATTGCACCACTAATCCCACATGAATTTTAAAGCTCTGGACAGATATTGCTCATCACCATTACCCACCCCTCCTACACATTTTCTCTTGCCACAGTACATGCAGAAACACATACACACACACACACACACACACACACACACACAATACATGGAACTGAAGTTGCTTTGAACTCTAAGATTCTGGTGCCTACAAAGACTACTTTGAACAGATATCTCTCTATATATTCTTGTCCTAGGTCTTGTAGTCCAAAATTTATATAGTGATGGACTTGTATAAAGTACACAAAACAATCCTTGAGGTCACATGTCATTTTTTCAACATGATTTAAATATTCCGTGGGCATTTTCAATAACTCACAAAGGGAAAAAAAAAACTATTTTCTTTACTGGTGCTTTTGAAAGTGATGAGTGTTCATACTGTTGGAGAAATTCCCAAAGTTCCATAGGTGAAAGAAGTACTTGTACCTTACTGCATCTATGAACACAGCCTCGTTGGGAAAGTCAATGCCTGTTCTGCCTGCAGTAGGCAACAATCTGATAGAACTGGAGATTGAGAATAGTGCCAGAAACCTGTCATGATTTGTAAGAACAGACTCACCACAGGCAGAGTCTTTATCCATTCTGGTTACAATCCAAACACATTTAGCAGCTCAGAGAAGCAGACTAAAAACATAATAGGAAAATGGAGCCAATACCATTGACCTCCTGAAAGGAAAAAGGAGTTGATGACCCAAAACATGAGACAAAACCCTTGCACTTGGCTTTGTGTATAGTGTAAGGCATTTTCCTGAATTATTTTGGAGATATCATTACCATCTTCTCTGCCACTATACTTTACCAATGATTTCTCTCAAGATTAAAGATTCTAGGAAGAAATATGATATTGTGGCAAATTACCTAGTGTTTAGCAGATGTGTTCAACTTGGCTATTATAGCAAAAAACGTAAAATAAGTCCAGAAATTTAAAAATATTAATCTTAATTTTATTATCCTCAATCCCCTCCTTAATTTATTCTCTCAATTGAAAGAAATATTTTTTTTTCCCGACACTGGTGTCTTACAACTCTAATCCTACTTAGGAAGCTGAGATCTGAAGTTCATAGTTGGAAGCCAGTGCAGAAAAATTCTTGAGACTCTTATCTCTAATAAGTACTCATAAAAAAAAGCTGAAAATAGGAATGTGGTTCATGTGGTAAAGTGCTGCCCTTGAGCAAACTGACACTCTGGTGTATCACTAGGCCTTGAGTTCAAGCAAAAGGAAAAAAAGAAAGAAAGAAAGAATGTTCTTTTTCCACGGATGTAGAAATGGATGTATAAGTTTCTTAATTGCTACCATATTCATTTTGTTCTCTGTTTCATTTAACCATCTTAGGGAGGTTTAGATTAATTCAGGATATTTCCTGGTATATATCAGTATCTCCTCGATAGAGGTTTTCTTATCTTTCTAGGACATCTTTCTCTTAGTCTGCACTTCAGGCAATGAGCAATAATCATCTTCTGGCCCATATTGTAAGCCACTGTAACATGCATTTTAATGTGGCATGGTTACACTCTGCATAATTAATTTCTGACAACGCAATAACTGAGGTGTCAATTCCTGTTAACAATCCACGCCTTGGCTGATTATTGTCAATCTATTAATAACATGTGTAATTGATCGCAGAGAGAGAAAGAGAAAAAAAGAGAGAGGGCATTGCTCTTAATTCACTGCTTATTACTCATGATTATTGAGGATAAGGAAAGTGAGGGGGTTTTTCTCTTTATCAACCATACTCAATATTTTTTTCCAAAATTAGTTTCACTAGGTAAAGAAAGAAGACAGTATTAAGTCCTAAAAATGGATTTATATTTAATCTAAACAAATTATTGAGGCGTTTCTCTCAGTAATAGTCTCTACAATTTGCATGCATTTTATCTTTCTTTTAATATACACAGTGACAATTTGAAAAACATTCCATTCTCTTACATTTTAAGATTTTAGTATGGAACAAAATGAAAATAATATTAAGCAGTCTCACAAGATGGAAATTTGGAATACTGTTCAACTACACTTTAACTTATTGTTCAACATCATAATTCCTTGCTCAATATACTGTAACATTACAACTTCCTCATGATGACTGATAAAATTCTCAGTCGAGATAAAAAATAAAAGATGCATTTTGGGCTAGAAATATGGCCTAGTGACAAGAGTGCTGGCTTCATATACATGAAGTCCTGGTTCGATTTCTCAATACCACATATATAGAAAATAGCCAGAGGTGGCGCTGTGGCTAAAGTGGCAGAGTGCTAGCCTTGAGCAAAAAGAAGTCAGGGACAGTGCTCAGGCCCTGAGTTCAAGGCCAAGGACTGGAAAAAAAGATGCATTTTAAGGTGTAAAAGCCAAAATTTGGCTAATTTAGGGAACATTATAATATAGCTTTCTTCATATATTCTTCAATAGTCTAAGAAACACCATTGATATACAACACTCTAAAACATTGCATGAATCAAGTATTCTGGTAACTTCCTCCACTGCAAAGCAGGAAATCTTTGAGATAACAAGGAGTTAAAACAGCAATGATAGTCAGATGCTGGTGGCTCATGTCAGCAATCCTAGTTTCTCAGGAAGTTGTGGTTCCCAAATAGCCAGGGCAGAAAAATCCTTGAGACCCGTGGCTCCTATTAATTGCCAAATAGCTGGAAGTAGAGGTATGGCACAAACTGGTAGAAAATCAGTCTTGAGCAAAAAAATAAAAATCCTAAAGGAGAGAGCCCCTAGTTCAAGCCCCATTGCCAGCAAAATAAGAAAGAAAGAAACCAGGATATAAACAAAAGCTTAATGAGCATCTAAGCAGATAGTTATAACTCAGAATGAATAAAACTTTGAACTTGCCACTGAGACAACTTTCCCAATAGGATGATGAATTTCTTTGTTTATGTATCACCAAGTGTTGCATCGCTTCTTATCCATTGTGGGAAGTGGTAGTGAAAAATGAGAGAATATTGTTCAATAAGCAAAACCGTACTTGTATGCCCCTCTAAATGTATGGCATTTGGTGAGTAAAGTAAAGAAATTCTTTGATCTTTTTCATTTTTCTTGTAAGTTTATCTTTTTGTTTACTCAATACAAAACAAATAAGGATTTCAATGCCCCTAACATAACAAGTTGCTAAGAAGCATAAATGATGATTAAAAACAATTTATAGTAAATATGGAATCAATCATGATTCATCTGCAATCCCAAATTGTTTCACAACCCTGAAAATCATAGAAAAAATTCTGTACTTTGTAAAATTCAGAAGAAAGTCTTGTTATTTCAAGTCACATAGCACTGTTCTAAGGTAAACCTCAGTTGTGAATCCAGGGTCCAGAAAACAGAGAAGCAACATTTTGAGAAGTCAAATTAGGAGTCTACTAGAAAGCTAGTGTCTGCAAGTGAACTCCTGTCTCAAAGATCTTCAGCCCCTCTAATTCCAATAACACTGTTAGAAAACTGAGATAGCAGACGAAAATATTAATGAACCAGTTCAACTCTAGTGGAGAGCTGAAATGGGATGCCATGTGACTGGAGGAGGCCCAAGGGCCACAAGATAGACACAGACACTAGTCATGGTGTCCTGGTGCTGAAGCTGGTCTGGGCCTAAGTAGTGTCAGGGGCAGAGGACAGGTTCACAGTAAATTCCAGAGTCTCCAAAGTTGAAAGCACAGGACTGACAGGTCCAGTATCCTATCGACCAACTTCTCCCCCTGTCTCTCGGAATCAGGCATGCCCATCACCTAGGATATGAGACTTCAGCTTCCCCCACCATGAAGACAAGATGGCACCAGTTAAACCAAATCCCTTACTCACCACATGGCCAAGATGGTACATGCTATGCCTAGCATTGCCAATTCAACATCATGATAAAAAATAATAGTTAAGAATTTGACAAAAACAAGATAGGTAAGATCTCACTGAAACAAGAAACCAAACATATATTTTAGCAGCTTAAAAATATAAAGTTTGGGGCTAGGAATATGGCCTAGTGGCAAGAGTGCTTGCCTCATATACATGAGGCCCTGGGTTCGATTCCCCAGCACCACAAATATAGAAAATGGCCAGAAGTGGCGCTGTGGCTCAAGTGGCTGAGTGCTAGCCTTGAGCGGGAAGAAGCCAGGGACAGTGCTCAGGCCCTGAGTCCAAGGCCCAGGACTGGCCAAAATAAATAAATAAATAAAGTTTGAAATTGAGATTATTGCAGTCTTGCTTTCTTCCTTGACATTTTGTATATATTCTTTTATATTCTAGCATTTTACAGATTGCCAGTCAAATTCATTCAGAAATAGTATGTCACTATATTTTTATAAAAAGCAAAACTGTTGATATGCTTATCAAAACAGATATGTGTTATATTAAACGGTGTGAACTACCTGCCTGCCAGGCTTGTTGGCCTCTGGCAGTTCCATTTGCATGCTAATGAAACCAGAGGCCAGATGCCACTAATTACAACCCAGTTGCTGTGCCCACCACCCCACAACCAACTGCTCCTGAATGGACTTCATCATTCCATTATGTAAATGCTCCTGAGGAAGAACAAGAATAAATTCTAAATAGCGGCAACCCAAGCTATATATTGGCAGGAGGTAAATTAATAAATATATTCAAGAAATGGAAATTAAAAATTATTATTCAACACTAGATTAATCATGGCTGAATAAATATGGAACAGTACCTCTCCCCCGCTCTCTCCTTCTCTCCCTCTCTCTCTGTATCTCTTCTCCCTTCCCCGCCCCCTCTTGTGTAATTGAGTAAAAATGCCAGAAAGTTACTAAGGCATTTTGAAGTGGTATTCCTGGAAATCATCAATCAGGCTATTGAAAGGTTAACTTTTCTTAACACACTCAAGTTCTCTCTTGAGAAAGTAAAAATAAAAATAATCAGACATGCCTCAGGGGGATTTTCCTTCTTCTGAGTCACAAAGTTATATTAAATAAAAATCAAAATGAAGCCAAGGATATAGCCTTTCCTTTCGAGTTAATGGTCCGCACCCAGCTCAAGGGAACACGTACAAATTCCTCTCTTTGCTATGTTATTCAGAACTATACTCAGAAGACAAAAAGGACTTGAAATCAAGACCATTCAAAACATGTGTTTCCTGCAAAGCAATTTTGCTTCGAAGTGGATTGAACAGAGTGGCTTGTTGTTAAGTTGGAGAAATCATCTTCCCCGAAGATCGCCTTAGAGGATTTGTGTTCTGGGAGCTCTTCTCCCTAAGGCGATGCTCGGATGGTGACATCATTTTCATGAAAATCACAGCCAGAGTCTAAAACGTATGTTCCACATCTCTATTAGCAGCCAATTCCTCTCATGGAACATTTCGCTTAAGTCCCTGTTGATTGGTGACCATATACTTCCAATTTTCCAGGAGTTTCTGATTGTGTGCACCCTAGTTCATAATTAAGGTAACTGGTTACATATTTAACCAGCTGTGATTAATACATTATATGTTATGGCATTTAACCCCCTTTCCCCCGCTCCCCTTCCCCCTCCCATCCCCCTTCCCCTTCCCCCTCCCCTCCCCCTTCCCCTTCCCCCCGCCTCTTGCTTTGGCAAGGCAAGATTGGATCTTTATTGATCCTCTTGTTTAGGATTCCTACCATAGAAGGGATGGCAGACTTTCACTTCTATGCACAATGTTTTGAACTGTATACATCTTTCACAAATGGCATTCTTATTCCAGTAAGTATGGTGACTATGTTCTCAGCAAATGATGTACTCTCTCCAATGTCATTGAATAAGACTCATTTCAAGAAATTACAAGGAAATCATGGGCAAGTTCAACTCTAAACCATATCATTTTGATTAAAATATTTCCTGAAGTTGGATAAGTGGCTCAGTTTGTAGAGTGCTAAACAATAAGTGGAATCATCAGGTTTCAAGTTAAAGACCCAGACTCTGTCCTTTAAAAAAAATCCTGAATAATGGTAGTGAAGATGGACAGTAGGGTTTCACATGAAGTATTTATTTCAGTCAAATATAAAAGATTTTCCAAATGCAGACTTACTGTGAAAATCACGATTTCTACCACCAAGTTGAGCAAATAAACAGGCTTCAGATCATCATCCCTGGAGAGGGGTGTCCATTGATGGAAGGAAAGAGGATTAGCAATGAATATAACAAGCAGACAGATGACTACAAAGCCACGTGGACCAAACTGGGGCATTCCAATAGAATTAAGTGGTTATCAAGGCTTTGGGGGCATGTTAGAAGGGCTGCAATGAGAAAACTGACTATTCTTTGAAAAAAAAATCTCAAGATTAATGGAGCAAGTGTTTAAAAATGGGAACTCTAAATTTAATGGCTGTTGGTAGAATGTTCACTTTTAAGAGTAGTATAAATCAGACCAAATTAAGTAATCATCCTGAGTTTTTTTCTTTGAATTAATGAAAATGATGATATATAACTCAGAATTATGAAGATGAAGTGGATGATTCCTTGTGTAACTTCTCTTAGGTTCCTAAAAAAGATGAAAAATAACAAAACACCTCAAATATTATGCAGATACTAGCTTTACTTGAACATTTTATTTATTTATTTATTTATTTATTTATTTATTTATTTATTTATTTATTTATTTTTGCCAGTCCTGGTCTTGGACTCAGGGCCTGAGTACTGTTCCTGGCTTCTTTTTGCTCAAGGCTAGCACTCTGCCACTTGAGCCACAGCACCACTTCTGACCATTTTCTATATATGTGGTGCTGGGGAATAAAACCCAGGGCTTCATGTATACAAGGCAAGCATTCTTGCCCCTAGGCCATATTCCCAGCCCTTACTTGAACATTTTAAGTGTGGGGAATTATTAGCTCAGTAAAAGGGAAAAGAAGAATCCCTCTCACTCCCCCCAAAAAATCAAAAGAGAGTAAACATTTTTCTTTGGCTGTGCAACAATAAATAAAAATATTAGTAGTATTTCTGGAGTAAAAATGGAATACACAAGCCATAAAGTAATATTGAATATTATCAAGGTAGCTTTCACAGGAAAATTTACACAGGCCTAAAGTCATAGGCCAATCCAAGGTGAAAATATTGAGTGGGCATGTTCTCTGCCCAGGTAGAGAAGCCCATTTGCCTCTGAGATCTAGGAAACTCTGTACCTGAGGCAGAATATGTCACTTGTCCAGAAATTCTTATTCTGGGATTGAAGTCAAGGGTCCCCAATGGAGTATCCCCACTTCCACTTCCCTTGAACTCAGTGACACAACCAATACAAGATAGTTCACCTTTTGGATTCATTTTGCAGCATATAAAAAAAGAGGGATTCAATGCTTACATTATAAGCAAGCCATGATGATTAGATTTTTTTTGAGAATGACACAGAATAAACTTTAAAATGCTCTTAGCACTGATATTGCTATAGGATGGTTGATAAACAAGTATTAGCTAATCTGATTATAAATATTAAGGCAGAATAGGACCAAATTATGGCAATCTGTGATTGATCTTCTTTCAGTCTCATCAGTACAGATGGCTGATGGCTTCTATGAAGTCTTTCCAGACTTTTTGGAATCTATTCCTAATAGGAGTGCTATGACCACATCTAGATAGATTTGTGGACTGTAGCAGTGTAATAATTTCCCAATAAATTGGAATTTGATCTTTTTTGGTTCCAGAATCATCCTGGGAGCCAGCTGGTTTGAGAGGCAGAAACAAAATAGTATTTAGTAGATCAATTAGTGTTGTCTTTCTAAGATTATACATGAGAGTGAGGGTCACCCCGTACTTCCAGAAACTTTATGAGGGGTTATATTTCAGTTAATGGAAGCTTCATTACTCCTTATCCTTTTTTTTTCTTATTAAGTTTTCCCATAATTTGGAATCTTCATAGTAGTGCTGTGAAACTTCATAAGGAGAGGTGAATTTACTGAGCTGAGAGATCAGAGGACCTCACTCTCATTGCTTCTTTTCATATGTAGATGTCACATCATCTCTTGTGTAAATGTCACATCAAATTGTGTCAAATACTGCCAGTAGCTTGTTGAATAACTGGGGGCCAGTGGCTCATACATATAATCCTAGCTACTCAGGAGGCTGAGATCTGAGTATCATGGTTCAAAGCCAGTACAGTCAGGAAAATGGGAGAGGCTCTTGTCTACAAATTAACAAAAAGCCAGAAGTGAATCTGTGTCTCAAGTGCCCAGGCCCTGTTTCAAGTCCCAGGACCATTGTAAAAAACCAAATAGTTAAGTTATTCAAACAATCAATCTCCCTTCACCCAATGAAAATGAAGAAACAAATTACTAACCTATATCCTCACCTTTCATTGATGAGAAAGTTCAACAAGAAATATATTGCAAATACTTTCCTTTCACTGCTCTGTCTTATAACTTTAATTTAATCCTCACCACTAACAATCCACTAAATATTACCTTCGTTGAATGAATGAGGGAACTGAATTTCAGAATGGCTAATTGACTTGCTCAAAAAGAAAAAAAATACACACAGATGGAAACCCACACTGCAAGTTGCTATACCTCTAAACCTATACTTTTCCATGGCACATTCATAAAATAGAGGAATGGGGATATCTAGGTTACAAAATGGGTTGGGCCTGCATTTTCTTTCTTTTTTTATTTTCCACATTCACATGTTTATTTTTTCTTTAGTGTCAAAGTGTGATACAGAGGGGTTACAGATTCATATGAAAGGCAGTGAGTACATTTCTTGTTCTACTTGCTACCTCCTCCCTTATTTCCCCCTCCCCCCTCTCCATCCCCTCTCCCCACAACTGTTGTGCAGTTGGTTTACACCAAATGGTTTTTTAACTGTTGCTTTTTGAATGATTAGTCTTTTGTTCTTTGTCTCTCAATTTTGGTATTCCCTCTTCCTTCTCCAGTTCTAATACCTGTATAAACAGTATCCAGGGTACTCAGATGTGATACAGCGGTAGCAAGGGTACAGCCCCATGAAGTGAGTACAAGAGAAGCAAAACTAAACAAACCAGTCAGTCAAACAAAAAGACAAGGAAAAAGAGAAAAAAATAGTATGAGTCCACATGGCATGTTGAAAATAGTAACAACAGAGATATAATTCTTTTTTTTTCTTATTTATTGTCAAAGTGATGTACAGAGAGGTTACAGTTTCAAACGATAGGCATTGGATACATTTCTTGTACTGTTTGTTACCTCCTCCCTCATTCCCTCCTCACCCCTCCCCCTTTCCCTCTCCCCCCATGAGTTGTTCAGTTGGTTTCCACCAAACAGTTTTGCAAGTATTGCTTTTGTAGTCGTTTGTCTTTTTATCCTGTGTCTCTCGATTTTGGTATTCCCTTTCACTTTCCTAGTTCTAATACCAGTATATACAGTTTCCAATGTACTCAGCTAAGATACAGTGATAGTGCAGGTACAAACACAGGAAGGGGATACAAGAGGATCATCAACAATAGAAGCTACGGTTTCACATGGCATGTTGAAAGTAATTACAACAGTGATATATCACTCGTTTCCATAACGTAGAGTTCATTTCACTTAGGATTATCTTATGCATTCATAGGGGCATAGCTATTAGGCTCTTGTGATCATCTGCTGTGACTAGCCTAAACCTGTGCTAATTATTCCCTATGATGGAGACCATAGAGTCCATGTTTCTTTGGGTCTGGCTCACTTCACTTAGTATAATTTTTTCCAAGTCCTTCCATTTCCTTACGAATGGGGAAATGTCATTCTTTCTGACAGAGGCATAAAATTCCATTATGTATATGTACCAAATTTTCCTGATCCATTCTTTTACTGAGGGGCATCTGGGTTGGTTCCATATTTTAGCTATGACAAATTGTGCTGCAATGAGCATTGTTGTGCTGGTGGCTTTGGTGTGTTCTTGTTTTTGGTCTTTTGGGTAGATGCCGAAAAGTGGGGCTGCTGGGTCATAGGGGAGCTCTATGTTTAGCCTTCTGAGGAATCTCCACACTGCTTGCCAGAGTGTCTGAACCAGTTTACATTCCCACCAGCAATGAAGTAGGTTTCCCTTTTGGGCACATCCCCTCCAACATTTATTATTGTTAGTTTTCTTGATATATGACATTCTTACTGGGGTGACATGGAATCTCAATGTTCTTTGGATTTGTATTTATTTTGTGGCCAGTGAGAGGTATAATGTGTGTTTCCATAACATGGAGTTCATTTCACTTGGCATCTTCTTATGTGATCATGTGGGTGTAGCTATTGGGGTATTTTGATCTTCTACCATGACTAGCCTATTCATGTACTAGCTATTCCCTATGAGGGACACCATAGGGTTTATGTTTCTTTGGGTCTGGGTTACTTCACTTAGTATGATTTTTTTCCAAGTCCTTCCATTTCCTTACAAATGGGGCACTGTCATTCCTTCTGATGGAGGCATAGAATTCCATTGCATATATGTACATTTTCCTGATCTACTCATCTACTGAGGGACATCTAAGTTGCTTCCATGTTTTTGCAATGATAAGTTGTGTTGCAGTGAACTTAGCTGTGCTCTTGGCTTCAGTGTTGTCTTGCTTGTAGTCTTTTGGGTAGATGCCCAAAAGTGGGGCTGCTGGGTCGTATGGGAGCACTACATTTAGCTTTCTTAGGAAGCTCCACATTGCTTTCCAGAGGGGTTGAACAAGTTTACATTCCCACCAACAATGTAGTAGGGCTCCCTTTTAGCCACATCCTCTCCAGAATTTGTTATTATTGGATTTCCTGATAATAGACATTCTTACTCGGGTGAGGTGGAATCTCAGTGTGGTTTTGATTTGCATTTCTTGTATTGCCGATATAGAGCACTTTTTCATATGACTCTTGGCCATTCTCATTTCCTCTTCAGAGAAGTCTCTCTTTAGGTCTTAGGCCCATTTGCTGAGAGGGCTGTTGGTTCTTTGATTGTTTGTTTTGGAGGAATTTAGCTCTTTGAGTCCTGTGTATAGTTTAGATATCAGTCCTTTGTCAATTTTATGGCTGGTAAAGATCTTTTCCCAATCTGTGGGCTTTCTGTTTATCTTGCGAGCTATGTCCTTTGCCCTGCAGAAGCTCTGCAGTTTGTTACAGTCCCATTTGTCCTTCCTTTTTTTGACTTGTTGCATTTCTAGGGCTTTGTTGAAGAAGTTTCTTCCAGTGCCAAGGAGTCCTAGAGTTTCTCCTATTCCTTCTTATAATGTTTTCAGGGTGTCTGATTTTATTTCCAGGTCTTTGATACATTTGGAATTGATTTTGGTGCAGGGTGATAAATAGGGGTCTAGTTTTAGTTTGTTACAGGTGTTGACCCAGTTTTGCCAGCACCATTTGTTGAAGAGTCTGTCTTTGTTCCAACCTATATTTTTAGCTTCTGTGTCAAAGATTAGGAAGCCGTAGGTCTGCGGGTTCATATCTGGATCTTCAGTTCTGTTCCATTGGTTCTCAGGCCTGTTCCTGTGCCAATACCAAGCTGTTTTTTATTGCTATAGTTTTGTAGTACAACTTCAAGTTTGGTATTGATTATTCCTCCTGCACTGTTTTTTCTAGTTAGGATTGTTTTTTGCTACTCAGGGTTTTTTTTTTTTTTTTTTTAATAATTTCATATGAATTTCTGAATTGTTTCTTCTATTTCATTGAAGAATGATTTTGGGATATTGATGGGTACTGCATTGAATTTGTAGATAGCTTTTGTTAATATTTGGGCCTGCATTTTCCGCCATGAGCTCTATGGATATTCTAGTTTGTATTTCATATGCTATCTGTCTCAATTAGTCTAATCTGGTATTTTGTACCAAAACTACTATTGACAATTCAGAAATAAATGGTTCAGAAGTGTTGCAACAAATCTTCATTTATAAAAACAACTGGTAGTGGGCATTTTGGGGCACCACGATGTAATTTTGTGACCTCTATGATTGAATGTGAAGGTATTCCAGAGGAAACCCTGTATTCTGCTTGTGGGTTTGGTATTAATTTATTACTCAACTTTGAGTAAATTACTATTCTCAAAAGCTCTTTATTACCGTCTGTAAAACAAATGTGGACCAACAAACACACCTGCATGCCGGCTCTTACTAGAGCAGAGATCTCTATCATTATCCTGGAAAATATAGAACTTAGGACAGTGCTGGGTATGTAGCCCAAGGGTCAAGTGCTTACCTAGCATTCAGAAATCCCTGCTTTCAAATTCCAGCTCTGTAGTCATAAACTGAAATGACATGTAGGATAGCATCTGGAACATGGGAACTGTTACATTATTTTATCAACAAATGAATACACAGAATGAAATAATCTGTGTGGCAGATATCTGGAATCATTCCCAGGCTGGCTTTCAATTGTGATCCTCAGATCTCCGCATCCTATAAGGCTAAACATAAAGTAGCTAGTCTGTCATGGTGTTTATTCCTGGCTTCCGGTATCCTAATATACCAGTACTGAGCTTTGACTGTATCATCTAGACCATATTTATGGGGAATAGGGTTTGTTATTAGTAATTACACCAGGAACATGGGGATTTTTGCAGCCCCATGGTCAGTTTATACCCACTTAACCAAGTCATTTTTTACAATGCCCTTGATGATCATTTTAAAGTTCACCAAATATTTCCATTCTTTATCTACAGAGATCCTCCCTTCAGTAAGAACATGAGAAAGAAGACCAAAAGTTTTACCATTCATTTACTCATGAGGTGAGTTACCTAAAAAACATATTCTGAAATCAGGAATTTCTAACATAGAATTACTTAATGACTTAATTTTTTTTCTCATAACAGGTAGCACAACAGGGGGATGCAAGAAAAGAAAAAAATGAGTCATTCCACAAAGAAATTAACATACATTCACTCTGCTCATCTGAGGACTAACTGATGTAGAGATTTCAATGCTTCTGTGGTTCTTTCTGGCCCAACAGCCCATGATCTCTACACATAACAAATTCTTATGTCCAGAAAGTCACTAGTGACATGATGACATGACATCTAAAACAGAAGCTAGGGAGGAGAAACTTTTTCCTGATGCATATTTAATGCACTGTTTCTAATACATGTTCTAATATGCATTCCATTATAAAGTATAGCAGACATATCTTACTATCCATATTACAAGGATTGTGTCTACAAAGAACAATGAAGGTCACGTAAAGATACCAGAATGGCACCTTCTGTGAGGTAAAGGCACAGCGATGTATGAAACCCAACTTAGAGAGAATTATTTTTCAAAGGCAAGATCATTTTCTCAACACCATGGAAAATGAGAACACAAAGAGAAAAAAAAACTCCTTGAATGTTTGGCTCAAACCTCAAGCCACAGACCCTTAGCAAATGTCCCCAAAGTAATCAATGGGCCCCTAGCAAGTACTGTTAGGATGGGGATAGTGGGAGGAATGCCGACCATTTGCTCTGATCCAGAGATTTTTATGAGAGCCATTAAGAGAAGATAGACAAATAACTATGTCAAGCAGGGCAAAGCCCCCACAGCTCTGTTATGTAAAATCCTGGCTAGACCTATAAAAGAGGAGCTTCAAATCAAATCAAATGAAGTGTGTGTCTTTGAGGGTTTGGTATTGTTTTGTATGAATCATTTAAATAGTATGAAATGATCCAAATAGTTCTGGGGTGTTATATATAGAGAGAAATATAGATTCTTAAATGAGAAATAAAAACAATGGAGAAAAGTTTAGATCATGTTGGTTTCAAATATCTTAAATATCTTGAGCTGTAATTTGTAGATATGTTGTCCACATTTGATTTCATTTCATTTGAATATTTTCTTTTCTGGAAATCTAGGGCATGAACTCAAGGCCTCAAGCTTAGTGGGCAGGCTCATAGAACTTGTATACTTCAGTTCTTATTCAGAGAAGATCTCATGATTTTGTGTGGAGTTAGCCTCTGTTGGAGATTCTCTTACTTACAGACTCCCAAATCTGTTATCACAGACATAAGTCACCATGCGCACCTTAATTGGTTTACATGTGGTCTCACTAATGTTTGGCTCAAGCTGGATTGATACCGAATCCTCTCTATCTTGGCCACACAAGTAATTAAATTAAGTGGTGTGCTACCAT
This sequence comes from Perognathus longimembris pacificus, assembly GCF_023159225.1. Classification (NCBI taxonomy): domain Eukaryota; kingdom Metazoa; phylum Chordata; class Mammalia; order Rodentia; family Heteromyidae; genus Perognathus; species Perognathus longimembris. The sequence continues at coordinate 16,285,127 of NC_063170.1, forward strand.
AGCACACTCACCCCACAACTCAATCTTAAACGTTTTCTCACTACATGTCTATAACCAAGGGTAAAATATAAAGCTATTCAGAAAAGTGACACATTTCCAATTTATATAACTAAAACTTTTTAGAAGTAAATAAAACATGTTCTCATCTATCCTTTTGATTATTTACTAATATGTCATGGAATTTTTCCTATACTTAAACCATCATGCAATTTTCTGTTTTCTTCCTTTGCTTCTCAGTTATTTCACTTTTAATTGTCTTCATATAACTCTCTGCATACACTCTTTAGACTCTTTATTGCTCCAACAATCTTTGTCCAGACACTATTTTTTTTTCTCTGTCACCTTCCTTCAATGGTAATCAATTTTTGGCTACAATCTCTATTAATCCTGTCACTTATTTCTTGATGATTCTCCCCAAATACAATGTGACAATACAGTGACAATACAATCACTGCAGTGACTGTAGGTTTTGTTGTTCATGTGTGACTCCAGTGAAAAATGCTTACAAAAAAGATAAACAAGCAAACATGAAACAAAAATAATAATAGAACAAAAGCCCATCAAGGAGTATACAACATAAAAAGAAAATATTAGTTTCCTCTAATGAAGAAATTTTAAGCAATGGTTGGTACTTACTCCAAACTGCAAGGAGTGACTTCGATGTGAACATGGGCCTTCCACTTATTCAGACTTACTATGGACCTGGTAATGGTAATGTGTTAGAAGAATATAACTGTGCATCATTTTAGGGCAAAAATCACATTCTGAGAAAGGTGTTGTTAGCTCATTTTGTCATGCTACAGACATGGATTTTTCTAACACAAACACAGGTGATATAAGCCAATCATTTGGAAAGACTTCCAGATACAATTCAAGAACTGGAGATGCATGAAGCTTTATTTTTTTTTATTAGTATAATGTGACATAATTTTCTGGAAAACATTTCTTGTAAACAAATGCTGTAATGGGTCATATTATACAATGCACATATTTTCTGGTCTTACAATTTTATAGTAGTCACAGTGTAAGAAGATTGATTTTTTTTTTTGCATGACCACAAATATGAGCTCAGGTCTGCACTATGGAGGCTATAATACTACTTGGCAATTACATCTGAGATTCCAACATAATCTCATAAGACCACTGCCTATATGCAGTTTCTTATAGATTAGTACACTTTCATCAGGCACATGACCATTTAAAATGATAGTAAGGTATCCTCCAATTTTGCATTTTATGGCCCAGCATGGTAGAGAGCCATCAATCAGTTGCTTTCTGAATTGATGGAAACGGCATTATATTTCCCCTTATGTTGGAAGATTTAATATATTTTCATTAGTACAGTAGATAAGTTTCACTGAGAAATATAGTCAGTTATAAGAACCCTTCTAAATCCAAAAATACATGATTTTATATTAGTAATGTGGGAAAAGGTAAATATGCATAGCTTATGTGTGTTATATTAGCTATTAGTATAAGTCTGACTGATTTTTAGAGCCCTAGCAGTATTCTCCCAGTGATGAAGTGAATAAGAGATTCCATCTATGATTATTTAGTAACACATAGGAGGTGATAGGATAAAAGATTCTGATTAAGTTGGTCAACACATTTTTGTGTGGGATATCTTTTGCCAAGTTGAAAACAAAAGGCAATTTAATCTTGGACCGTTAAGGTGGGCTGGCTATTGATCCCTTCAGAAATACAATAACCAACATGGTGAAAATACTGGTGATACTAGTAATATAGATTTGGGGGCTGTTCTTGTCATTTTCTTCTTAATTAACTGAAGTTTCAGCTTGTTGAAATTTGTCAGACTCATATTATATTTCTCAGCAATGCTGAACTTCAATGGATAGGGAGTTTTTCCAGTTATCTATGTCCAAATTAATCAGATTGAAGAGGTCATTTGTGATTATCATTTCAAATTATGCAGAATTAACACTTTAGATTTTACAAGCTTTCTGTGATTCTACATATTTATCCTATTTGCATTCAATTATTTTCATCAATAAATGTTGCATGCCAAGTCTGCTGGAAATATGCATTTATAGTTACATTGATTAAAGTGACATTTAGTCTCCTAGTAAAAATTCAAATGGATGGCTTAAGTTTGGCTTTCTTCAAAGAAGTTTAGAAGGAAAACCATTTGCAAGGAAAATAGGACACCAAGTTAGTTAAATCTTTGTTTCATTCTCTTATCCACAATAAAGCTGGGAGACAAATTCCTCTGGACACTTTGGAATGGCTCAGTAAATTCCTTTGCTTCCATCTGCTTTTCCAAGCTACATTCACAGATAATCTTCTACATATTTATGCTATGACAGCAAGAAATGACCCTCGAGAAAGCTAATTTCAGTTATACATTGGTGGGCAATATATAAGCTATGAGTACCCATCAGATATATATGTCAAAAAAATGCACCACCCTCTGTCTTATTAATGCTGACTTAGCAGGTATGGAAGAAATTCAGGGCAAGTCAGAATTCTTGTTTCATTGTCCTATTTTCAGGAAAAGAAAAAAATTTAGGACAACTTAGAATTCTTTCTCCTGCCCTATTTTATTGTATCTATGTTTATTCATATTCAGCCGAAGGAATACTAATTTTACTTTTTGGTCTCTGTATTTCAGAAAGGTATGTCTCCAAATTAATTTTACTTTTTCTCCTGAAATGAATATATCTAGTTTTAAAAACATGACAGAATTATATAAAAATCAAATAAAGTTTTTACAAGGTTTAAAGTTTCATGGGCAGAGAAATAATTTTGGCACTATCTCTTTGTGAAAGTCTTAGTTTATAGGTTCACTTGAGTAGTCATAAGTTTGCTTTTTATTGCTTGTTTTTTGTATCACAAACTTTGCCCTCATTATTATGCCTTTGTGTGTGTATTTGTTCCCCCTTCAGTATATTTAGTAGATATATGAATAATTTTAATAGTGTTTCATGTTAGGTAAGTCAAGCTTTTAAAATCTGAATGAGTTTACACCTTTTTAAATTTGAAAGCCTCTTTTATATTAATTTCCACAATATAAAACAAAAAACTTTATAATAGCTCCGTCATATATTGACTTTTTAATCATGCCATCCATGTCTTTTGAGTAACAGTCAATTTAATTCAAATCTGATTCAATTGTATTTTTCTTTCTTCCATAGTCTCCATATTTTGTTGACTAGCAACTTTGGACTGAGTCTTTCCCAGGCCACCCCCTCTTTATTCTCTCCATACTTGCCTCCTGTATCATTTATAAGAACCTTTATGCTCCCTTAGCTACCTTAACTCCACCTGCTGTATTCATTTCCCCTTGCTTTGAGACTTAACTTTGCAAAATTTCCAGATATGAACAAATGAATATGCTTGGTAGGTCACTATTCATATATTTCCACAACCTTAAATATACTTTTCCATTCATTCATTAGTTATGATTTTTTTAAGTTCATGTGAGTCTGTATCTATGACAATTCTGTGTGTCTGATCTCCAGGACTTACAACATGCCAAAAAAGTGCATACAACAGGCTCCACATTGCTTATTAGAAGAGAATATAAATTAGTGCCAGAATATACGGCTATAAATGAAGGATGGACAAAACAAAATGTGTCTTTGTAAAACAATGAATTGCTTTTTGTAAATACAGTTTTACTGTTACTTTGTGGACAATCTCACTCTTTTCTTCCCTTTTCCCCAGTATCCCTCTCCTGTCCCTGCCCACAAATTGTACAGTTCATTTTCTACATAGGCTATGCTGAATGTCATGATTATATTTGTTCACCTTTCCTCCCTCCCTTTCTGTGGCCCTTCTCCTTGCCTACCTTCTCCCCACACCCCTCAAAAAAAAAAAAAAAAAAAAAAACAAGAAAACTCTCAAATGCCAAAACAAACAATGCCACTGTTTTGTAATTTTGTCAGTGTGTGAGCAAATCAAGTAGGGTATAGCTGATGCCTAAGACAAAGAAGATAGTAAAAATCAGAAATTATCAGAATTAATACTTTAAATGAATAATCTACTAATTACTTGCCATCTGTAAATGAAATCTGGTGAAGCAGACCCCATTCATCTTCTCTGATGAATGAGTAGAAATGAGCTGACTTCAGCACCTGTCATCCCATGTTTTACAGCTTACAATGAAACCCCAGCAGCCCACCGCCGTATGAGGAGACTGCCTATCAATCTCTGCTTCTGTGGCTTATGTCGCATCACCTGTCTGGCACCTAGGTGATGATTTCCATTTTCTACCCTGGTGGACAGAGGTCAGGTACAACATGAAGGGAGGCTAGTGCAAATGCAACCCAACCCTTATGCGGTGGCATTGCTGGTGATGAAGGGAGTGGGGGTGGGAGTTCAGTACAATTTTCTGATATCACAGGGATACCGCTGCCCATGTATCATATACACCAAGCACATATTGGAGAATTAGGCTTGTTCCAGTCTCAAGGAAGCTATAGACCGATACCTACCTTATCTCCAGATCGGAATCTAGACAAGCACTGACCTGCACTTAGCAAGTTTTTGTTTGTTTGTTTGTTTGGTCCTGTGGCTTGAACTTAGGGTGCTGTCTCTGATTGTCTTTGTGCTCAAGGTTAAGGCTCTACCACTTGCACCACAGCACCACTTCCAGCTTTATCTGAGTAATGTATTGGAGATAAAAGTCTCACAGACCATTCTGCCTAGGCTGTCTTTGAACTATGATCCTCAGATCTCAGCCTCCCAAGTAACTAGGATTACAGGTGTGAGCCACCAGCCCCCAGCTTATTTTAATAAGTTTCACATGTGAGCGCTTACAGGATTGTGGCCTCAGCTTCCAATGGGTTTGTTGGTAGAAGTATTCTGGCATAAGCATATATATATACATATATATATATATATATGTTATGTATGTATGTCAGTGCCTCTGTCTTTAAATCTTAGAAAATATATTCTAAACATATACACTTTACACAGGGATAAAACCAAATTCATCCAAAATATTTCAGAACATCTTACATACTATCTATCTTGTAATTAACCATAATTATTGAGCACCTTCTTCTGAGATGCATCGAAGACTTACATAAAATATGTAATGCATTTTTGTGAGAAGACAATATGCATGTGTAAGACCCAGAGGGCCTACCACTTTGTAAGATCCACCAAGGGCATGCATTTATCTATGCTTCTTTAATTTATCTTTAAAAGTCCACAAAGAGATATTGTCTATTTCACAGAATTTTATGAAAATGAAATCAATTTGTCTCCTGATGATTTCAGATATTGTTGGTCTTGGTGCTGCAGATGATGATGATGATGATGATGATGATGATGATGATAACATTGAGGATGGTGATGAATGCAGCACAATTCCTATACAGTGTAGATATTGTGACATGCTTTTACATATGAAGACAGACAGAATTGTGGAATGACATTTTATGACTGCGTACTTTCTAAATGGGAAAGCTCGAATTAGGAGCTTAAAGTGAGGCCTCCTTTTTTTTTCTCAGCTTTGTCTTGTGATCATAAAACAATATCATAATCTAACATACAGAGTAAAGGGCAAATAGTATGTGTGTGTGTGTATGTGTGTGCATATATATGTAGGTATATGTGTTTTAATGTATAAGTGTGGTTAGAAATACTAGAAGGTACATTCTTAATTGTGTCAGAGACAAGATGATACAAGATACAGAGATAAGATAAAGGTTCATGATACATGAACTTTTATGTCCACAGCTATAATGATCATGTGTGTAGATATGGAATTCACAGTGATTGAGAACGGGAGCATACTTCTAAGTGAATGTGTGCAGGAGGGAACTGGGAAGATAGATATACACTTAAATAAATGAAGGAGTTCCTCCTTGTTCTGACCATCAATTTTCTTTTTATCCCTTAGGCACTCAATTTCTTCCTGCTTTTTTTCTCAGGGGTGAAGTAAAGTTTTGTTCCTGTCAGGCTCGAGTCGCCTCTCCCAGCATGGGGATCAAGGCTCAGCTAGGTTTCTCGCCACCCCCCTTTTCTCGCCCTCTCTCCTGGTCACCTGGCCGGCAGATAGCCAGGATGGGGCGGAGGAGTCAGTACTGACCTCACGTGCACACGGCCTAACGAGAATGCATGCCCACCTCCTTACCGGTAAAGAAAGCCAGATGTACGCGAGTCTTGGAGAAGCTTCCAGAGCAATCTGATTTATTAAGGCGGGGACAAGGACTAATGATAACAAGAGAAGGGAGAAAGCTGACCGGCCAGGACGCTGATAGGCTGTGAACCTGTCACATGATGCCCTCATGAGCCAATGTCACTCGAAAGCGCCGCGCCAGGGAGAGACAGGGAGGCGCCTGGGCTGGCGAGAGAGTTGGGGGCTGGGTGCAAAGCCGGTTCTTCTGGTTCCGGACCCAGAGAACCATAGCCTGCTTCCACATTCCCCTAGGGCTGGGGGAAGGGCGTCAAGTCCCCCGTCAAGTCCAAAGGCCGGATCCCAACATCTGCCCCTTTTACATTTATTTTTTATTTTTTTCTTTGATCAGCAGGAGGCACCCTACTTGAGAGCACGCCATGTCTTAGGTTGCCCCCCCCCCATGGGGAGTCATACCCATCTTGGGCTAACGCCCTAGCTCTTCAGGCTGACCTTCCTGCGGGGCATGCAGGCCCAATGAGAGGACTCGGGGAGAGTGGGATTGGCACTTGAAAGAAAGCCCTGATAATTTTCTCTCATGCCAGCGGACCTCAGTGAGCAGCAGGTCCCAGGGGTCGAGTGACAAGCCTCATGGGGTTCCTATATGGCAAAAAGGCCAAAGGCCACTTGGTACCTAGACAGCTCTGGCCTATCCAATATAAGAGACCCATGTGTCTAGCACAGGGCAATGTAAACATAATGCAAATGGGAGCATAAAGCAGACATGAGCATAAGCAATCGTAATACAAGGCAAATGCAAACATGAGCAACTATAACACATGAGCAATTACAACACAGGCACAAAGCAATGGAGGGTCTCTTATCTGGCTCAGTCCATAGGAAATAGAGGAATCCTGGTCCATTCTGGTGTCACTCAAGGTAGCGCAGATGGCTCTTCCTTCCCTCGATGGTGAGGTAGAGGCAGGTTCAGTTCCTGGCGATGTGGCAGCCAGGGTTCTGGTAACTTAACAACTGAGGTTAGTAAACACTTTATAGTAAACATTGCAGCAAGGTGCCAATCCCTTGCTTATTGTAAACATTTATCATAAAACATTAAGGTGTCCAAGTCCGTTAGCTCCTATTTCCCTCCAATGGGGACCCCTAAGATAAGCAGCAAAGGGGGGAGTGAAAGGAGGAACAACAGTGTGCAAAATTTCCCTTTGGTCCTTGTGCAAGGCTGTGGGCCATGCTGCCACAGCAAACATTACTCCAAAGGGCGCCAGGCAGGGTCCAGGGAAGAAACAGGGCCGACAGTTCCTACTTTTTCTATCCACCCAATTATCTCCATTATTATTCTCAGAGGAGATGGGGTTCCCATTGGCTATGTAATCCACTTAATCTATGTATTGTTTCATGACTTTTTCACATTCACATAGAATTATTTATCTCTTATTTCTATTACCTGATCTCACATTACTCTCTTGTTAACATCCCAACTTCTCTTGTTAACGTTTTCATCATCACTCCCAAATATTGTGCCTCATCCATGAGAAATTAATGTTCAAAACATGAAAGAGAGGAAAGAATTGAGAGATGAAAGACAACCACCATCTGTGTAGGTAGGTAGCATGATTTTTCTTTCCACTTCCCTTCCTTATCTCCTATGCAGTTCTTTCTTAAACTAATAAGTGTGTGTGTAGAGGAGGAGGATGTAGTCTGAAAAACAGAGCAAAGACTGTCAACAAAAAAGTCTCCTAACACACAGGAAATTACCTTAATTAAGAAAGATCAATATCAGTAGTGCCATAGTTGATTGGCCTATTTTATAAATGTCTTTGTGCAGAAACTGAGTGAAGTAAACAATGAGGGTTGTAGGATGGAGTCAGGTAAAAAGAAAACCAAGTGAATACATATGGCAAAAATAAAGTTCAAAAAAATAAAGCTAAGGTTCAGTAGGAAATCAATATTGAACTCTGCAAAAACAAATGCCAGTGACATACAGTCTGTTAGTCTTTAACTCTATCTTGATTCTTTAATGATTGATAAAAGTTCCCCTGTGGGCTGGGAATGTGGCTTAATGGTAGAATGTTTGCCTAGCATGCATGTAGCCCTGGGCTCAATTCCTCAGTATCACATAAACAGAAAAGGCCAGAAGTGGCACTGTGGCCAGGGACAGTGCTTGGGTCCTGAGTTCAAGCCCCAGGTCTAGGAAAAAAAAAAAAAAAGAAAAATTCCTCTGTTAGAACTTACTTTTATTGGCCTAGTCCTGCATATTTTTGTAAGTGGACATTTAATGTTACTGTTGATTATTTGATTTGTATGTTTGAAGAAAATGTGCATTGTTCTCAAGGGACAGTAGAGGTATAGTTTGTATCATCCAGGTAGGTAATGTTGCAACTCTTGCTATGTTAAATTTTACTTGAACTGTAGATTGCCAAGCCTTAGGTCTGCTTTACTTATGGGCTCATTGCTGCATTCTAGAAAGACAAAAGCATTTACCGTACTACCTCTGGTTCTTAAAACTTGACCTATAATCCAATGGGCAAACTTTAAGAACCCTAAATTTTTCCTTTTTCCAAGTGTTAAGTAAATATAAAATACTAAATAATTGAAATTAAAAAAAAAAAAAACTTCCTCTGAAAGATCCTTGCTATAAGGTGCTTGGTTTTTCAAATATTTTGTGCTATACCATTAGGGTGGATGAGAATATATAAAAAACAAAAAAGAAAAACACACTAAATATGAAAGTGACTCCATCCATCATTACTTAGCAACTGAAGCTTTGAAAAGACAAGCTTCCTGATTCATGTTAAATATTCCTAGAGCTGTCTTCCCTCTTCCTCCCATAATAAGACAGCTAGTCACATAGATAATATTATTGCACTTATTATTTGAGTCCTTCCATCCCAGCCACCAGAGCAATAAATACATCAGAGAGCCAGAGGGATATTATTTTTCCCTTTCAACTCCTGTTAGTTTTCCTCTGATAGTTGACTTCTAAAAGGAGCATAGGAAACAGAAGTTAAAAAAAACAACCCAACAATAATCAGTTAACTTCCTAATGACTTTGCATTGCAGAGGGTCCCCATTCTGTTTGAAACGTGCTTGACATCCCTATCAGACAATCTGATCTGAGACTTCTAGTTAAACTTGAAACATGTTCCTATGCACCTCTTTATTCCTCCCCCAGGGAAGAGAATTTGACACAGAGCCAAAGTGATATACAGAAGGGGTGGGGTAGAGAAGGAAGGGGAGGAGGGAGCTGCGCTTGAACAAATGCCCCATGTAGCCCCACAGAAATGGGTCTGTCACCTGAAATTATCTGGTGAAGAGGAAATCTGTGACATTTAATGTTCATAAGTAATGTTCATATCTCACTTGGGGTTGAGCAATGTTGGGGATTATTATGGCCTGGGAAAGACTGCCCTTCCACCAGCCTTGGGACAATAGAAGTCCCTCCCACCTTCTGACCTCGCCACCATGATGGGGTTGTCCCGCCCACAAAGGGAAGTTTCGTGATGTCACTTGATGAGCGTGACCCCTAGCCTATGACTGACCCTTTGGCCAGCCCCCTTTCCTTCCCGCCATTACTTCTATATAAGTGCCCTTCCATATTAAAGTCTTTGAGACGCATTCCACCACCGCAGCGTGTCCCTGATGCCTTCCTTTCGCCTCCGCCCTCGGTAACATGTGGGGGGAACTGGGGGGAGGGGAAGCTTCAGCAACCCGTCCTCAACTTAGCGTTTGCCCATGTGAGCACGCCTTTGGCCTTCCGCTGGCGGAGGGCCAGGCTGGGTGCTCTTTTATAGAGTTTGTGGTTACCATTCTCCCCGTGGGGGGAGAAAGGGGGTGTCCAGAACCCCAACATAAATGGCGCCCGAACGGGGACCGAATTGTACGGCCGAGAAGCTCGGGGTACAGTATCCCCACAGATTGCTAAGTAGGGTTTTAGAGGAGGGTCCTGCCCATCCAGACGGGGCAGAAGCATGGAGACATGGGCTCGCGGGACGCGGCGCCAGAGAGTTGCCCCGCCGTGGCGATTTGGCGCCGGGCGGCGGAGGGAGCGGGGCGCGCTTCCCGCGGAAGCATGTCAGTGGAGCAGTGGGGCCGGAGCAAGAGGAATGCGACCCCGGGCTGGGGTCGGTTAGTTCTGCTCTGTGCGCCCCGGGCCAGACGGCAGGCACCCGCAGTGGCGCTTGAGAAGCAGTGGGTGGCCGAGCGCCGGAGCGGTTTGGCTTGCGCGGGCTGAGCTGAGTACACTGGGCTCTGCGCGGCCCGGGTTCGCGAGCTGCGTGTGCTGGGGCCCGCGTGGCACCAGGCGTCTTTTGCGGTAGCGTTTCGGCAGCCGAGTGTCGCAGGCCGAGCACAGCGTGGCGGAAGCGCGGTTCCGCCATGTGGGAAGCTGTGGCATGGTGGCGGCAGAGCGTTGGGGATGGCTGCCGCTTTGGCCAGACTTGTATTTACAATGGCTGGGCTGGAGCCAGTGCGGCCCCAGCCCGCGGATGGATTTAAAAAAAAAAAAAAAAAAAAAAAAAAGGCGTGGCGTGCAGTTTAGACCTTGGGCCGGAGTCCCAGTTGGGGTGCGTGGGTGGCAGCAGCGGCGGCAGCAGCCCCGGAGTGGCTTGGACCTGCTGCAGCCCGGCAAACTGCTTTATGCCCGCCGATGGTCGTTAAGCTCAGAAATTCGGGTGAGTTGGTTGAATCCTGATTTCTCTGACTTAACACACGTGGAGCACAATGGGGCACGCCATATTGGAGGCGGGGCCCCACCCATTCCCCCCAGGTGAGGGGCGGGGACTCAGACTAACAGGCCTCAAGCGATTGCGCTGCAGCTGAGAGAGGCAAGCACCCCGCTGTGCTTGCCTGCACGTTTTCTCTCTGTGTCAGCTGCAGACGGGGTTGGAGACAGGAAAGCCTCAAATTATAAACTAAAATGGAATATTGAAAGGAAAACAAAGAGTTTTGATACAGCAATAGGTAATTTGATTGAACTTCCATGTTTACCAGTTCAAAGAGATAAAATCAACTGGAGTTTTTCTAGATGGATAAAAGGGTTTGCTTGTCCACTGTGATTTAAAAATTGTCATGTTGGGAGTGTGTAATTAACAGGTTTCCCTTTTGTTTTTTTATTCAACCACGTGGTTCTATAATGGGCAAATTAATATCATTTGCCGCTGGAATTCCAGAAAATTTAAATGGCCAATCAAAGCAATTTTAAAGAGCGCTCAGGTATTTTTGTGTGTGTGTGTGTGTGCGCGCGCACGCGTGTGGTTGTTGGTAAGATTTAAAGGCATAACAATAGGTTTCCATCCCGGTGTTCGATGGAGATAAAGGTGCCTATAAAAATTTCCATAAGGTTCAAATATGCAACATGTGGTAAAAGTTCACCAGTATGTTATTTTATATTCAGTGTGTTTCCATAAGGTTCAAATATGCAGCATGTAGTAAAAGCACAATGGTATAAAATCAGCATGTTATTTTATACTCAGTGTGTTAAAAGTTAAGTGTGCATGTAGCCTTAACAACTCTTTGGCATAAATTAAGATTTTACCTTCCCATTTTCTCTCCTGTGTTCTCATAAACTCTCAAGATCAAGAAATTGAGATTGCTTCATACAAATGTGACTATTAACCTCAACTTTCCTGACCCAGGATTAATATACTGCTTTATAGGATACAGGTGGACAGATGCTAGCCGCATGAACGGTGGCAGCTCCTGGATATAGGAAGATGCCACCACAGTCTGTTCCCGAACTGCCTTGTTTCACTACTAATGATTCTTTGCTCTCTCTCCCATTGGAAGCTGCTCGAATGATTTATGAGCCTTGAGTAGGATGTGAATAGTTCCATCTTAACAGTTACTCCAGGTTAAATCACCATAGTTATGTTAGTGGTCACAGCTAGCCAGGTAAAATTTTGGGATTAAGAAAGTCTTAAAATTTTGTGATTAAGAAAGTCTTTGAATTTTGTGATTAAGAAAGTCTTTTCACCCTGCTTAAACCAGAAGGGCTTCGATATACCAGAGCCAGAAGTGCTGAAAAATTTTGAACACCCTAACCAATCTATATAGAAATTTTGCAGGCAACCCAGAGCAAGATGTGAGCAAGAGATACCACTACAGCTTTGCCTCGAGTTCCCCATCGCATGGCATGGAACTTGCCAAATGGGGATGAGGGACGCAGCCACTTCCGAGACTGAGGATTCCACAATGCTTTAACCCTTTGCCCTTGGTTGTCATTTATCTGTGTTCTCTTTCACTTGCCAGTGGGATTCAATGGCGTGATTCAAGTTGATGGCATGTAAATCTCATGTTTTCTAAGTGTTATAGCCAAACCTTCACAAGCAGTTTTTGGTCAGTTCTCAACGGGTTACAAATGGATTATCTCTGTGTTTTTTCCTTGTTGCTCAATTGGGAATAAAAAGGGCTTGTAGGACTATGACTCCCTGGATAGTTCAAAGCCAGCCCGGGCAAAAGGAAAAAATCTCTCCAAAATCCCACCTCCCAGTTAACAGCAAAGAGCCAGATTGAGAGCTCAACCACAGAGAGCGAGCAAAAGGCTGAAGCAGCACCGTGACTCAAGTGGTAGAGCACTAGCCTTGAGCGAAAGTGCTCATGGACAGTGCTCAGGCCCCGAGTTCAAACGCGGATGGAAAAATGCAATTCCAGCCACAAACGTTGAAATTCCTGGGACTTAGCCAGTCCAGGAGACGGAAAGGTGGAGTGGAGTGAGAGGAGAATGGTGCCATATTATCCTAAAGGGAGATGCCTTGTTTCACCCTTTCAAAATGGATCAGAGCCGGGAAATCGAGAGAGATAATTCCTGTCCATTTTCTTCTTTTTTGCCAGTTGTATATAGGTGTATATATATATTTATTTATTTTGCCTCTGACTGGCTATGCCAAACCAGTTTTCTATCATTAACCACTTCTTTCAGTCGTTTCTCCTTACTCGTTCACTTTACAATTGGGTTTATGCTCCAAAAGGGAACTGTTCCTGGCTTATGCCCAGGGTGTGTTCTATGCCATTCATGCCAACCAGCTCTGAGAACTTGTCGATACTTTGCCTGACCTTTTCAAAAGTGTCTTTTGACAGAATAACATCTCTTGCTGAGATCACCAATGGGGAATTTGCCGTTCACAGTCGTCACCCTAACACAGGCCTGAACCCTGGAGGCACCAGCCTTGGAAACTTCTGGGTATGCCCAAAGACTCAGGGGGGGCTGGAGAAAACCATAGCGCTCTCTGGCCCTAGTGACCATACTCATGGTAATGATGGGGACTTTTTGCCAGCCACACCGGACTGCCAGGCTGACCAGGGGCCCTTGATTTACGTCGCCCCCTTGACAGCAGGAAGTAGCTACAGAAGACGAGACCTCCATCCATACTCCCTGCCTGGTGGCCGCCGGTGTCATAATTTAAAAAAAAAAAAAAAAACAAAAGGGGGAGGTATTCCCCAGGATTAATTAAGGATTCCCTAGGATTAATTAAGGATTAGTTATGCTTATGTTAATTATCCAGAAATTTTAAATCATCCCGAATCAGTGTGGGATGGAGTACAGTATATGTGTTTTTCCAGATTGGAAAATTAAACCCAGAGCACCCACTCTGGAGAAATGTTTTCTTGTTTTCTCCAGGAAAAGGAGGACCATGTTGGACTTCTGCTCTCCCATGAAAATATGGAAAGTAGGACTGCCTACGGTAGGAGGCAACCAAGCTTCCTTTCCTTGTCTGCTTTCTAGATTCCTTCTTGAGCATCTCATGGCTCATGGAAAGTAGGACTGCCTACGGTAGGAAGCAACCAAGCTTCCTTTCCTTGTTTGCTTTCTAGATTCCTTCTTGAGCATCTCATGGCTCAATGTTTTGCTGTGGCAATACTGCCTACAGCGTCACAAAAAGAAACCAAAGGAATTTTGCACCATGCTTCTTCCTTTCCTCTCCCCCTGCTGCTAGACTTGGGGAGTCCCGTTGGAAAGAAAATAGGAGCTGAGGGTATTGACACTCAACCCCAATGTTTTATGATAGAAATGTTTAAAAGGGTAAATGCAAAGGTTTAACACCTTGGCTTCAATGTTTATATAAAAGAATGTTCTACTAATCACTTATGTTTGAGTTATCAGCTACTGTGAACTGCCGGGAATGCCAGAGTTTCAGCTTCTACCTCACCAACAAAAGAGGGCTGCTGTCTGCACCTTCCTGCACTTGGCAGAAACCAGCTGAGGATTCTGACTTCTGGACATAGCCAGATGGATGGACCCTTACCTACCCCTCACCCCAGTTTTGTGGAAGGGGCCCCACAGATCTTATGTCAGCATTTGCCTTATGCCCACACATGCCATGTGTTTACAGCATCCCCTGCTTATTGAAAAAAACAAAAAGGGGGAGATGTTGGGGATTATTATGGCCTGGGAAAGACTGCCCTTCCACCAGCCTTGGGACAATAGAAGTCCCTCCCACCTTCTGACCTCGCCACCATGATGGGGTTGTCCCGCCCACAAAGGGAAGTTTCGTGATGTCACTTGATGAGCGTGACCCCTAGCCTATGACTGACCCTTTGGCCAGCCCCCTTTCCTTCCCGCCATTACTTCTATATAAGTGCCCTTCCATATTAAAGTCTTTGAGACGCATTCCACCACCGCAGCGTGTCCCTGATGCCTTCCTTTCGCCTCCGCCCTCGGTAACATGTGGGGGGAACTGGGGGGAGGGGAAGCTTCAGCAACCCGTCCTCAACTTAGCGTTTGCCCATGTGAGCACGCCTTTGGCCTTCCGCTGGCGGAGGGCCAGGCTGGGTGCTCTTTTATAGAGTTTGTGGTTACCATTCTCCCCGTGGGGGGAGAAAGGGGGTGTCCAGAACCCCAACATAGCAACCATGTCATGGGCTGTCAAGATGAGTATGTATCACCAATCTAATCTCCGGATTTTGCTTCCATTGTTTGTTTCTTAAAAGGGTGGTGGGTGAGTGAATTGAGGAAATGAAAGAGATAGCAGCCAAGGAGGCTTTTGTTGGAGAAAAACAGTGGGAATTATAAGACATGGATATGAGAAAGCTAGAGTCTCCAGAGGCTTCTGTTTATTAATTGAATGGTAATGATTTCCTTGGTGCCCAACCAGAGCTGTTAAATGTAAGCAAAGAGATATTTGTCACTCTTGTAGAGAATAAAAGGCGACAAAAATATAGAATAATGGTATCATTTGTTTGTAGACATTGAGTGATGTTATCTTAAACAGAATGCAAGAGAAAAAGAATGTTCAAAAAGTGATATAAAAAAGCCTCCTGGGATTAAAATGACAAAGACACCTCACTGGTAGCATTCCATATTAGCACCAGACAGAATAAACACAGCACTCTGCTCATTTTTCTTATTCATTAGTGTTTCAGAATTGGAAACCTACTTTCCCTGTTTAAATAGAAGTTTATTCAAATTGAATGTAAATAGAGATCAACTTTTTAAAGTCCAACTACTGCCCAGTTTCTTCTAGAATATGCATTAATGCAAAGAAGACAGAATTCATGCAATAATGAGATGGATGCTTTTTTCAAAGCCACAGACCATGATATATTGATATTCTTCTTATTATTTAAAAGTTGATGAGAGAAACCAGCTCACCTAATGTGCCAATTTTGTAGTTCTAAAAGTGTTTTTAAGCTGATATTCAAATACTACGCATAGTTATCAAATAAATTAAGTCCAACTTGAAGTGCCTGCTTCTTCAAGCTACACTGGTAATGTTTAAATGGAATCTGAAGTATAAATTCTTAATACTACTTGTCCTTGGGACACTCTGAAAATTTGGATGATTTTTGATCTATGAGAAGCTAATAAAACAATCTGTAAGAAAAGACTGCTTCATTCTCAAGAGCAAACCATTTGTTACAAACTCAAAGGCTCAGTTTTGAAATTTATGTTCGACACAAAAAAAAAGCCAGAGTCTTGAAGATTCAGTTATTTTAGAAAAGAGAGAAACTCTCTACTCTGTATTTCATACCCTACATACAAGCACTAGCCATCCACTGTGGGAAGTATAGGATATGAAGAAGAGATGTTGGCAAAAGGCACAAATTTGTGGCAGAAGAATCATGTGTGAAAATGCAGTGTACAGCCTAGTGGTAATCGTTAAGAACACGGTGTTGTACACCTGAAATTTTTACTTTCTAATAGAAGTGTCCATTTGAGAGCCTTATGTATTTAAATAAAAATAATTTTATTGTGTATATTTGTGGTTTACAACCAGACATTACAGGACACGCCCAGTAAGTAAAATGTTTAAATTTTGTTAAAAAGCTAGATCTAATGTGTTCTTAACAAAAATGGAATGAAAGCAGCAGTGATGAAAAGAAGGGAGAGAGGTGGGAAAGGAATACAAAAATAATAAAATAAGAAGGAAAAATAAATGAACAAAGGAAGGCAGAAATGGAGGGAAGAAGGGAGGGAAGAAAGGAAGGAAAGGAAGGAAGGGATGGAGGATAGTAGGCAGGGAGGAAGGAAGGAAGGAAGGAAGGAAGGAAGGAAGGAAGGAAGGAAGGAAGGAAGGAAGGAAGGAAGGAAGAAAGGAAGGAAGGAAGGAAGGAAGGATGGGAGGGAGATGAAAGAAGGGACGGAGGATATGGCTGCTATGTGGGGTGATGCATGTGTGAATAGAAGTTATTCCCAAAAGGGAAGGAAGCTGTTTCAAGCACAAATAAGAAAAGGGAAATTTTCTCTTCAAAAGTAGCAATAATCCATTTCTTAAACAGAAGCTCAGAAGGGGGAAAAAAAATCTCTCTTGCTTAGGGTTCCAGCATTTCAAGCATTCTTTCAAAAACAGACTTCCAGTATTTAAGATTATACAGTTTGACAGTTGTATACATTTTCCCCTTTTGTGGTGAAGGGATCCTATCTACAGGCAGGACAAAAGAGGGTGGTGTCAGCAAGGGCACAGTCAGGGAGGGAACACGGGGTCTCACATGACTGAGACTGGAGGCACCCTGGATAATACTAAATAATTTCATTCCCTAAATCACACTGTGCCAAGTGTAAAATAAAGCAAATCTTCTAAATGTCAGAAGATCTGTATTTTCCCAAAGAGGTCAGAACATCCTGAGGAGTATTTGGCTGTACAATCACCTGAAAAGAAATATCCCCTTGAGCTTCGAGAACACATCAAAGTATTTGGAAATAAGGCAGATCAATCACTCCTCCCAACCATGCTTCCAGGCTCATTTTTACTGATTTCCTTTGGAAAATGTAGTCTTACAATTTGTCTTTTTAAAAAATTATAAGTAGTCATTTGAACATGCCAGTTTATGAGTACAATGAACTTGAATCACAGACTTTTCTTGCCATGCTATTTTTAAAACATAATCCTCAGATCTCAGCCTCCTGAGTCGCTACAATTATATGTATGAGCCACTAGTGATGGCTTACTACTCTTATTGTGATATGAAGAAGACACATATGTGGTGAAGAGTTTATCACAGGGTAGTACGTTTTTTGAGGCATAACACTTATTCTTCAATTCTTTTCAAGGCTTTCATATTCCAAAAACACAAACCAGATTTGTTTTTCAAATGATGCATTGTAATGTAGTGTAGCTCATGTCTTAAATTCTAGCTACTCAGGAGGCTGAGATTTAAGGATCTCAGTTAGAAGCCAGCCTGAAGAAGAAAGTCTGTGAGACTCTTATCGCCAATAAATCAGCATAAAAGCTGGAAATGGAGATGTGACTCAAGAGGTAAAACATTAGACTTGTGCACAAAAGCTCAGGGATAGTACTTAGGCCCTGCGTTCAAGTTCCAAGATTAGCATACACACACACACACACACACACACACACACACACACACACACACACACACAAACAGAGCTCAGTAACAAGAATCCTAGCCACTAATTATTCCCAAGTAATCAAGAAGGTAAAATTTATATACTTTAGTTGAGTCCCATGGCTAACCTGTACAAAGACATAGACTCAAAATGTGTCCTCCATTTCTTTTGATATTTGGGTTGTAGGTGTGAAAAATTATTGACATTTGGAAAAGTGGGTGATGTGGTACAGAAAATCTCTGTACTGTTCCTGCAAGCATTTTTGTATATTTGAAATTATTTCACTATGGGTTTAAAAAAAATCAGTGCAATCAAATAAAATCTAGTCCCTCCAAATGCACTGGCTATCTGTATTGTCTAGGCAGGTCCATGATTGAGGATTCAAGTTGAGCACAGTGTGGAACCTATTCCAAAAGCTCTGCACTCATGTGTGGATCACCATATCATCACATCCTCTGTGCATGGCTTCAGTGCCTCGTACATACTTGATGTGGTGTTTATGTTTTTCTGGACAGAATCTTCTTGTCCTAAAATAGAACAAAGCCTCATGTTTTATTGATTTAATTTTATTCTCAAAGTGATGTACAGAGAGGTTACAGTTATGTAAGGTAGTGAGTACATTTCTTGTCAAACAAAGCCTCACTTTTATACCAAGTCACGGTACTGATTCCTCTTGCCCCCAAAAGGCATTCTAGAAAACTCCAGAAAGTCATTCTACAAAAATATACTTAGGCCTTCATACTTTTTTGTCATCACTTCCCTTATTTGTCTGACATATAGATAATAAACAAAAAAAATGCTTTGCTTTCACAGTTGACCCTGCAAGCAAGCAACTAGAACTAAATACCTTGCTAATTCACACAACACCTTCCGCTCTCCTTTTCAGCCAGGCATAGAACTCTGAGAACATATACAAGGTTTGGTGATTACCCTACTGAATAGGATGTAAGGAATCCACTAGGGAAACTAAGTTTGACTGCAGTAGGGATGTTGATGGAATATTTACTGTGTGTTAGATGTTATATGCATTGCTAAGTCCCCAAACAACTCAGTGAGGTATGGGTCATTGGAATCTTCATTTTTTTTTTTGTTAAATTTTATTGTCAAACTGAGGTACAGAGAGGTTACACTTTCATACCTTAGGCATTGGATACATTTCTTATACTGTTTGTTACCTCCTCCCTCATTCACCCCTCCCCCTCCCCCTTTCTCTCCCCCAGACCCCCGCCCCATGAGTTGTTCAGTTCATTTACACCAAACAGTTTTGCAAGTATTGCTTTTGTAGTCATTTGTCTTTTTTTACCCTGTGTCTCTCGATTTTGGTATTCACTTTTTATTTCCTAGTTCTAATACCAGTATACATGACTGTCATATCACTGTTGTAATTACTTTCAACATGCGATGTCAAACCGTAGCTTCTATTATTGATGATCCTCTTGTATCCCCTTCCTATGGTTGTACCTGCACTATCTCTGTATCTTATCTGAGTACATTAGAGTCTTCATTTTAAAAATGATATCTAGGAAATAAATATAGGGGAGAGATTTGAACTAGATTATCTGATAAGAGACTATTACCTTAATTCCATTTCCATTGCTGAAACTCTTTGAGTGAAATTTTTAATTTCTCCTGGCTCTAACATTTGTGGTATCCCTTCAACCATGTCCTATCACAAGATACCCTGGGTATATTGCTTTTTGAAAGGTATAAATTATTTTCTCACTTCTGTTGTTCATGATCTGACAACAAATTTCCAAATTGATAAATGGATACAAATTCTTCCAAATAAAAATGAGGTCTGAGGCATAGAGCATGGATTTTTTCTGTATACTCATAAGTATTGTTGCTTGTACTTTTCCTTTATCTGATGTGACTGTTAATTCTTTTTTCCAAGCTCTTAGCACCAGAGGGTAACCTTAAATGACTGACATTTTCAAGTGCTTTATACTCCAGGCCTTAGGATCAGCTGTTGCCATTTTCAGAGACAGCTGTAGCGCCACTCACAAAAGGCCAAGTATCTTATAAAAGAAGGTGTCATTGTAAAGTGAGCTGTTCAAAGCCATATGCCCAGTTCTATTCAGGTGTCAGGGAAGCTGGACTTCTTCAGGTGCCTCTCTAGGTTGGTGAGCTGCTTATTTTCTGTTGCTAGGAATGATATATATTTATCCCATACATTTTAACTATTTGTTGTTATTTAGTTTTATGAGTCACACATTTTGTGTGTGTCAGACATTTTATGGGAATGGGAGCTTACCAAGATGATGTTTCTTAAGATAGCTACAGTCCCATACCCGAGCTTAAATTATATTTATTAAATCCCAGAAACATCTTTTGTGTTTTAACTGCACACATATCTTTATTACATTTTTGTTGATTTTTCTCTCTTTTATCTCTCCATTAGTTCTTCCTCAGTGGGGGAATACCTGTTTTAGTCCTTGAGTTTTATCTTCTTATCTCATTTTTAAACTTATATTTCTGTGTCCTTGCTGGATCTTATTCGGTGATCTACAGAAAGAAGGAGGAGGCTGCGAGGCTGGTTTTGAGTACTCAATTACTATAAATACATGCTTTCTACTCACAAAGCACACAATGTTTCTAGCTTTCTGAACCTAAGAGTTGGCACTTTACTACTTGTTGCTTAGCTGACTTAAAAGAAACAAACAAAAACATAGTAAATAGTACTATATGTACATAGTACATAGGTTTTAAGCCTAAGGAGATGCTGAAAATATATCTTAAAAACTCAGCAAATTAATGTTAAATTTTCCCCCCAAGTCTTTCCATTTCCTTAACAATGGGGTAATGACATTCTTTCTGATAGAGGCATAGAATTCCATTGCATAAATGTAACACGTTTACTTGATCCACTCATCCATTGAGGGGCATCTGGGTTGGTTCCATCTTTTAGCCATGACAAAGCATGCTACAATGAACGTAGTCATGCTGGTGGCTTTGGTGTGGTCTTCCTTGTAATTTTTAGGTAGATGGCCAAAAGTGAGGCTGCCTTTTGAGGAATCTCCATACTGCTTTCCAGAGTGGTTGAACAAGTTTACACTCCCACTAACAGTGCAGTAGGGTTCCCTTTTGGCCAAATCCCCTCCAGCATGTGTTCTTATTAGCTTTCTTTTTTTTAAATTTTTTATTATTATTAATTAAATTTTGTTGACAAGGTGTTGTGCAAAATGGGTACAGTTACATAATAGGGCAGTGAGTAAATTTCTTGTGATATCGTTCTTACACCCTCATTTTTCTTTCCCTTCCCTAGATCAAGTAGGCATATATTCAAAACCCATTGTACCAAATCGTATACAGTAACCACGTGGCCTACGCCAAAGGAAATTCTAGAACTTTAAATATAACATCAAAAATAGAGTTTGCTTATCCTTGTCTTATATGATCATATATACATAGCTCTTGAGCTATTGTGATCCACTGATAGGTCTATCCTAGACCTTTTTATGTTTAGTAGTTGTTTGGGTTTAGATACATAATGTAAGATCGCTGACCCAAACCTGTGGAAATACCATTTGACAAGAAGTTTTTTTGTTTCACAAACCTGGTCTATACTCCTCCCCACCACCCCCAACAGTCATATATCAAGGAGACCTTGCCCCTTTGTTCTTTGTGTTCTAGGCTTGTCTCACTCAACATTATTTGTTCAAGTTCTGACCATTTCCCTGTGAATACCAATTTTTCACCATTTCTAATTGCTATGTAGTATTCCATTGTGTATAGATACCACATTTTTTGGATCCATTCATCTGTAGAGGGGCATCTGGGTTGTTTCAATATTTTAGGTATTGTGAATTGTGCAGCGATAAACATGGATGTGCAGATGTCTTTTTGATATCCTGAGACCTGTTATTCAGGATAGATGCCTAGGAGTGGTATGGGTGGGTCATGGGTTATGTCTATGCTGAGATGTTTGAGGAACCCTAATACTGTTCTCCAAAGTGGTTGTACTAATTTTCACTCCCACCAACAGTGGAAAAGGGTTCCTCTTTCTCTGCATCCCCTCCAGCATTTGTTGTTGCCTGAGTTCAGAGTATAGGCCATTCTAACTGGAGTGAGGTGTTATCTCAGGATTGTTTTTATTTACATTTGCTTTACTGCCAGGGATGTTGAACATTTCCTCACATGTTTCCTTGCCATTTTTATCTCTTCTCCTATGAAGTCTCTCTTTAGCTTCTTTGCCCATTTAATAATTAGTTTAATGGGCTTGGAGGGGGTTAGTTTTTTGAGTTCTCTGTAGATGACGGATATTAGGCCTTTGTCTGTTGCTGTGCTGGTGAAGATCCTTTCCCATATGGTTGGCTGTCTTTCTAGTTTGGTGGCTATGTCTTTAGCTGTGCAGAAACTTTTTATTTTGTAACAGTCCCATTTGTCCAGTCTCTCCCCTATCTGTTGTGTCCCTGGGACTCTATTCAGCAAGTTCCTTCCTGTGCCTATAAGTTCTAGCATCTTTCCTACTCTGTCCTTCAGTAGTTTCAAGGATTCAGGTCTGATGTTGATGTCCTAACAACAATGCGCAGCTGCTACAAGTGTCTTTGGTTATAACCCAGAGGCGAGTCTGTGGACTATGATGCCCTGGCTCTTCTGGCCTTGAGGGACAGCTCATCCCTCCCATTCCTGCCGATCTTACATCTGATTGGCTCCTGTGCCTTATATTAGTGGCACGTACTTCCCCAATAAAGGAGATCTTGCACCAACTTGACTCCCAGGCCATCTGATTGTCCTCCGGTGAGGGAGGGCTGGATGCAGGCGGCCTGCCAACCCTTTTTTCTTGTCTGGTCGGGGCGTGCCTTCCCCGTCTCTCCCACAGGTCGGGGGAGAAAGGGTGTTTGGTGGGGGGGCTAGAGATGCCGACAATGAACATCTTAATTAATTGATACATGAAAATTTAACTCTTTTTTATAATTTATTTATTAATTAAAAAAATTTCTTTGACAAGGTGTTGTGCAAAAAGGGTACAGTTACATAGTAGGGCAGTGTGTACATTTCTTGTGATATCTTACACCATGTTTTTCTTTCCCTTCCCTAGGTCAGGTAGACATATATACAATACACAGTGTACCAAAAACATATACAGTAGCCAAGTGGCCTACGCCAAAGGAAATTCGACTAGGGCTTTAAATTTAATGTCAACAATAGGGTTTGCTTATCCTTGTCCTATATGAACATACATACATAGCTTTTGAGCTATTGCGATACACTGAGAGGTCTATTTTTCACCTTTATATGTTGAGTAATTGTTCGGTTTTAGTTACATAATGTAGGGTCCCTGACCCAAACCTGTGGGAATTACCATTTGACAAGAAGTTTTTGGTTTCACAGACCTGGTCTATACTCTCTCCCCCTTCCCCAACCTTAACAGTCATAAATCAAGGAGATCATGCCCCTTTGTTCTCTGTGTTCTAGGCTTGTCTCGCTCAACATTATTTGTTCAAGTTCTGACCATATCCCTGTGAATACCAATTTTTCACCATTTCTAATTGTTATGTAGTATTCCATTGTGTATAGGTACCATATTTTTTTGGCCCATTCATCTGTGGAGGGGCATCTGGGTTGTTTCCATATTTTGGCTATTGTGAATTGTGCAGCGATAAACATGGAAGTACAAATGTCTTTTTGATATCTTGGGACCTGTTGTTCAGGATAGATGCCTAGGAGTGGTATGGCTGGGTCATAGGGTAGGACTATGTTGAGCTTTTTGAGGAAACCTAATACTGTTCTCCAAAGTGGTTGTACTAATTTGCACTCCCACCAACAATGGAGAAGGGTTCCTCTTTCCCCACACCTCTCCAGCATTTGTTGTTACCTGAGTTCAGAGTATAGGCCATTCTAACTGGAGTGAGTGGTATCTCAGGGTTGTTTTTATTTGCATTTGCTTTACTGCCAGGGATGTTGAACATTTCCTCATATGTTTCTTTGCCATTTTTATCTCTTCTCTTGTGAAGTCTCTCTTTAGCTCCTTTGCCCATTTCCTAATTGGTTTAATCGGCTTGGAGGGGCTTAGTTTTTTGAGTTCTCTGTAGATGACGGATATTAGGCCTTTGTCTGTTGCTGTGCTGGTGAAGATCCTTTCCCATATGGTTGGCTGTCTTTCTAGTTTGGTGGCTATGTCTTTAGCTGTGCAGAAACTTTTTATTTTGTAACAGTCCCATTTGTCCAGTCTCTCCCCTATCTGTTGTGCCCCTGAGACTCTATTCAGGAAGTTCCTTCCTGAGCCTATAAATTCTAGCATCTTTCCTCCTCTGTCCTTCAGTAGTTTCAAGGATTCAGGTCTGATGTTGAGGTTCTTGACCCATTTTGAGTTGATCTTGGTGCATGGTGATAGGCTAGGGCCTACTTTGAGTTTTCTACATATGGCTGCCCAGTTTTCCCAGCACCAGTAGTTGAAGAGGCTATGTTTATTCCATTGTGTGTCTTTAGCTCCTTTGTCAAATATAAGCTGACTGTAAGAGTGCAATTTTATTTCTGGATCTTCAATTCTAATCCATTGTTCTTCAGGTCTGTTTTTATACCACTACCAGGCTGTTTTTGTTATGATGGCTCTATCATAGAGCTTGAAGTCTGGTATTGTGATACCTCCTGCACTGCTTCTTTTGCCTAGAATTGCTTTGGCTATTCTAGGTCTTTTGCTGTTCCATATGAATTTATGGGTTGCTTTCTCTATTTCAGTGAAGAATGTAGCTGGGATCTTGATAGGGATTGCATTGAATTTGTATAATAATTTGGGCAATGTGGCCATTTTCACTATATTGATTCTGCCTACCCATGAGCATGGGAGGTCTTTCCATCTCCTTGTGTCCTCTTTGATTTCCTCTTTTAGATTTATATAGTTCTCATTAAATAGGTCCTTCACATCTTTAGTTAGGTTGATCCCTAGGTAATTTATTCTATTTTTAGCTATTGTAAATGGTATTATTTCCATAAATTCCTTTTCTGCTTGTACATTGCTGGTGTACAAAAAAGCTGCTGACTTTTGTAGATTGATTTTGTATACTGCTACTTTGCCAAAATAGTGTATTAGGTGTAGGAGTTTGGGGACTGAGGTTTTTGAGTCCTTCAGATATAAGATCATGTCATCTGCAAATAGGGTTAGCTTGATTTCTTCGTTGCTGATGTGGATCCCTTTGTTGTCCTCCTCTGGCCTTTTTGCTATGGCTAGGAATTCCAGTACTATGTTGAAAAGAAGTGGGGAGAGTGGGCATCCTTGTCTTGTTCCTGAGTTTAGGGGGAATGGTTTTAATTTCTCCCCATTTAATACAATATTAGCCACTGGTCTGTTGTATATGGCTTTTATTGTTGTAAAGAATGTTTTATCTATTCCTGTTCTCACCAGAGCTTTTAACAAGTATGGGTATTATATTTTGTCAAAGGCTTTTTGGGCATTCACTGAGATAATAATGTAATTCTTGGTTTTAGCTGTGTTTATGTGGTGAATTACATTAATCGATTTACGGATGTTGAACCATCCTTGTGTCTGTGGGATAAACTTGATCATGATGTATAATTTTCTTGATCAGTTTCTGGATCCTGTTAGCTAATATTTTATTGAGGAGCTTTGCATCTGTGTTCATTAGTGACATTGGTCTGTAATTCTCTTTTTTTATTGGGTCTTTGCCTGGTTTGGGGATGAGTATAATATTAGCTTCATAGAATGAGATTGGGATTTCTCCCTCTGTTTCTATTTCGTGGAAGAGTTTGAGGAGTACTAATATTAGCTCCTCACTAAAGGTTTTATAGAATTCATTGGTGAATCCATCTGGGCCTGGGCTTCTCTTTGTTGGAAGTCTCTTGATCACCTCCTGTATCTCACTGTAAGTTATTGGTTTATTTAGCTAATTTATTTCTTCATGATTCAGTTTGGGCAATTTATACATCTCTAAGAATTGATCCATTTCTCTAAAATTTTTGTTCTTTAGTGAGTAGAGGTTCTGGAAATAGTTCCTTATGATTGTTTGAATATTGTGTGTATTTGTTGTGATTTTTCCGGTGGAGTCCCTTATCTTACGGATATGAGTCTCTTCTCTTCTTTTTTTTTTTTTTTTTTGTAAGTTTTGCAAGGGGTCTGTCAATTTTATTTATTTTCTCAAAGAACCAGCTTTTAGTTTTATTTGTTGACTGGTTTTTCTATTTTCAATCAGATTTATTTCTTCTTTAATCTTTGTAATCTCTCTCCTCCTAGTCATTTTTTTCTTTCAAATTTTTATTATCAAACTGATATACAGAGAGGTTACAGTTTCATACGTTAGGCATTGGATACATTTCTTGTACTGTTTGTTACCTTGTCCCTCATGCCCCCCTCCCTCCCCCCCTTTCCCTCCCCCCCGAGGTGTTCAGTTCACTTACACCAAACAGTTTTGCAAGTATTGCTTTTGTAGTTGTTTCTCTTTTTTTACCCTGTGTCTCTCAAATTTGGTATTCCCTTTGAATTTCCTACTTCCAATACCAGTAAACACGGTTTCCAATATACTCAGATAAGATTATAGAGATAGTGTAGGTACAACCACAGGAAGGTGATACAAGAACATCATCAATAATAGAAACTACACATACACATAGGACACAATGGAATTTTATGCCTCTATCAGAAAGAATGACATTGTTCCATTTGTAAGGAAATGGAAGGACTTGGAAAAACTTATACTAAGTGAAGTGAGCCAGACCCAAAGAAACATGGACTCTATGGTCTCCCTTATTGGGAATAATTAGTACAGGTTTAGGCAAGCCATAGCAGAGCATCACAAGACCCAATAGCTATACCCTTATGAACACATAAGATGATGCCAAGTTAAATGAACTCCATGTTATGGAAACAATTGTTATATCACAGTTGTAACTACTTTCAACGTCCTCCTAGTCATTTTAGATTCAATTTTTTTTCTTGTTTCTCCAGACGTTTTAGCTTCAACATGAGGTTATTTACCTGTTCTGATTCCATTCTTTTAATGTGTGTGCTGAGGGAAATGATCTAGCTCCTCAGCACTGCCTTAGCTGTATCCCATAGGTTTCTTTGTGATGTATTTTCATTGTGGTTGTGGCTTATGAATTCGTTAATTTCATCCTCAATTTTCCCTGTGACCCAAGTGTTAGATAACAGTGAGGGGTTTAGCCTCCTAGTATTTGTGTAATCTCTGTGGTATCCTTTGTTATTAAGGGTTACCTTGATTCCACTGTGATCAGATAAAATACATGGGATGACATCAATACAGTTGTATTTGTTGAGGTTCTTTGTGTGGACTATGACATGATCTATTTTGGAGTATGTTCCATGGGCTGCTGAGATGAATGTGTATTGGGTCTCTGTAGGGTGAAAAACTCTGTACAGATCTGTCAGATCCATGTGGGATATGGTTTAACTTAGGTCTTCAGCTCCCTTGCAAATCCTCTGTGTGTTGGATCTGTCTCTTGGAGAGAGTGGAGTATTAAAGTCTCTCACTATGATTGTGTTTCGGTCTATCTTGTTCTGTAGTTCTGTACGAATTTGTTTGACATATTTAGGGCCTCTTTTGTCCAGTGAGCACAAATTTATCACTGTGATATCTTGATTCTGGATTTTTACTTTTATTAAAATGTAGTGCCCTTTATCTTTTTGAACTGATTTTAATGAGACATCCAGCTTGTCTGAAATCAGGATGGCTACCCCTGCCATTTTGGTAGGTGTGTTTGCTTGGAAGATCTTGCTCCATCCTTTCATTGGAGCCTGTTTTTGTCCCTTGCTGTAAAATGGGTCTCTTGAAAACAACAGATAGCAATTTTTTGTTTACGGATCCACTCTGTCAGTCTGCTACTCTTTATGGGAGAATTTTTACCATTTATATTTAAAGAGATCATGGGTAAGTGGGGGGTTTTCCCTTCCATTTTCGTGTTTGGCTGTGATTCTTCTCCCTTCTCCCTTGTCTTTATTGAGCTGCTCTTCCTGTTGGGTTCTGGGTATTGTAGTTTCTGTTCCATCTGGGGGTCCTGTACATTTTCTGTTGGGTGGGTTTCCCCTCTTAGAATTTTCTGTAAGGCTGTTTTGTTTTTTTTTTGTTTGTTTGTTTGTTTTCACAGAATCCTTTAATTCCTCTTTGCTATGGAAAGATCTGGTTTTTCCCTAGAAGGTAAGTTCTTATATTGCTGGGTATCTAATTGTGTGTTGCCAGTTGTTTGCCTGGAGGACTTGGATTGTGTTCTTCCAGGCTCTTTGTGCGTTGTAAGTTTGTGTGGAGAGGTCTGCCATGATTCTGATCTTTTTTCCATTGTAATATAGTTCTTTCTTTGTTTTGGCTGCATTCAAAATTTTCTCCTTATTCTTGAGATCTGAGGCCTTGATAATCATGTGTCTAGGGGAGGATTTTCTAGGTTTTGGTCTGCCAGGTGACCTATATGCTTCTGTTATTTGGGTGAGGTTTTCCCTTATGAGATTGGGGAAGTTCTCTGTAATAATTCTATTGAATATGTGTTGTATGGCTCTTTCTGATACTCTTCTCCTTCATCTATTCCGGTAATATGCAGATTATATCTCTTCTTCCTACCCACTATCTCCTGGATTAATCTTCCCTGGAGTTTGATAGTTTCCTGGAGTGCGGTAATCTTCTGGTCCTTATCAGCTGAATCATCATCCAAAAGAGACTCGAGATTCAAGATGATCAACTCTTCGTGATGTGGCTTCGAGTGTGGTTTGCAACGAGTTGAGTGAGCTGTTTATGGTTGCCAAATCAGCTCTTATTGTGGTAATTTCTTCTTTTAATGAGTTGTGTTTTGAATCTATTTTTTCATGCATTTTGTTTCTCAGGATGTTAAGGTCTTCTTTAATGGAGGAGTAGACTGTATCTATTTTTAGTTCCATTTCTTTCTTGACTTCCTGGATGTCCTTTGAGACTTCCATTCTAAACTCCTGGAATTGTTTTCTGAATTCATTCCTGAGGCTTTCGATCATTTCTGCTATCTTAGCCTCAGTTGTTTTTTATTCTCCATCTCCTCCTAGGTCGTACTACTTTTTGGAGCTGGCGAGTTGGCTTGACCTTTCATAAAATTTGTAATATTTCTTTATGATTTACGCATCTGGAGTTTTTGCACTTTCAGGGGCCTGTAGGTGGCAGCCTTGGCTTGGCTTTGTGCTGGTTCCTGCTGGTCCATCAGCGGGGACTTGTTTGTATCCTGGCTCCGGGTTTGAGTTTGGCTGTTGAACCTTACTGCCCTTTGGGTGAGCCTGACCAACTCGTTTTTTTCCAGGGGCGGTTATCCTCACCACAGTTAGGCGCGGGTAGGTTCTGTGTCTTTCTCTGCAGGACTGTGTTCTGCTGCTGTGTTGTACTGACCCTTGTGGGCCCCTGTTGGTTGTTCACGGGTCACTGATTCAGTGTGGCATGGAGATTTTTCTCTTCTTTGATTCTTTCCCTGCTAGTTGCTGTGGGTCAAGAGAGCTCACCTCTCAGATTGAGTATTGCAGCTGAGGGGCAGCTCATCCACCTCTGTGGAGTGTTCCTTTCAGAGCAGGTGTTGCTGTTGATGGGTGGCTCACCCATCTGTGCAGAGTGTGCCTATCAGAGCGGACATTGCTGCTGAGAGGCAGCTTGCCCACTTGTGCGCTCCCACGGTGTGTGGGGGGGGGGGCACGAGACCCTCCTGCTGGAGGGCTAGCATGCTGACCCATGCTGGCCCTCTGGGGGGTGCATGCATGTGAGCTCTTGTGCTTCTTTTGGGGGCTCACTGCCCTGGATTGTTGGAGAGTGCTTGTACCCTCTTGCAAATCTACTGTGGGGGTGGTATGTGTGGTCCCCAGCAGGTTCTAGTGTCTGGGTGTGGGTTGGTTCCCACGGACTCTCTGCACCTCCCCTGTGAGGGGAGGGCGTGTGCTTGGGCCCAGTTGACCCTGCTGGGCCGGTATTGCACACCAGCAAACCTGTGACTGTTGTTCAAAAATCCAAGCAGACCAGGGCACCTCAGATGGCATTCAAATGCCTACCAGTCTCGGGTCACTGCTGGGGGGCTGGTGCGGACATATTCAGGCTCCTCAGCTGGGGTTTTGGAGGACGCTGGCCTAAGATGTCTCTTGGCCACTTTGTTGGGTGTTGCTCCACCGCTGCTAGCTCCTGTGTCCTCCCAGGAGCTGTAGGGTCCTAGAGCCACCAGATATGGGGCTCTTTTGTTCCCTTGGGGCAAGGAAGGGGAGGGAGGGAGCTCTAGCTTCTTTGTCCCCTTGTGTTGAGCTTTATATCAGGTTTTGGGTCTCTGCCAGAGCTGATCTCCCATTTGGGGTGAGGGGTGGAGGAAATGGGGGACTTACTGGTCCTGGATTATGTGTGTGTGCCACGCTGCTGTGGGCTTTTCTGGGCTGGGGTGTGGCTATTGATCTTTTGGCTGTGGGGGTCCTGGATCTCTCCATCCATGGAGCCCAGTTCCACTGCTGTTGTTGTCTGGTCCAGGCCATTCAGTCCTGTGCTGCTGGTCCCAGGCCGCCTTCTGTCTTGGTCCAGTGTGTGTGCAGTCTGGGGCCCGTGAAGATCCTGCTGTCTGGACTCTGAACTCGTGGCGGGACTTTTCCACTGTTGTTTCTGTGGTCGCTGATGGTCTGTAGTCCCGTTTGCTGGCACTGGGGCCGCTTTCCCAGCCTTGCCCTGTTCGGGCCAGGGTGGGGAGGGTATCCCAGAGATTTTCCAGCTCTGTGAAGGTTATAGGCTTTTCTTTCTTTGTTCTTTTTCATTTCCTGTGTTTCTGTTTGTTCTGGTTGTTGGGTTTGCTGGTCTCTTGATGAGGTGTTGGGTGTTGGAGTTCCCAGGTCACTATTTGGTTGGAGCGAGTTGGGGTGCCTTCCTTATTGTGACAGCGCCATCTTTTCCTCCTTATTAGTTTTTTGATGATGGACATTCTTACTAGGGTGAGGTGGAATCTCAGTGTTGTTTTGATTTCCATTTCATTTTATGGCCAGTGATGTTGAGCCCTTGGAAAAGAAATCATACCAAGTGAAGTGAAGCAGACCCGAGGAAATCTAGACTCTATATTTTCTCTCACTGGGGATAATTAGTACACATTTAGGATAATCCTAGCAGAATATCACAATACCTCAATAGCTATGTACATATGAACACATAAGATGATGCTAAGAGAAATGAACTCCAAGTTATAGAAACCCGTGGTTGATCATTGTTATTTTCAACATGCCATGTGAAATTATGCCTTTTTCTTTTGTGTTTCTGTCGCATGATTTTACCCCTGATGACACTGTAAGTGATTTTGGTACCTTGAGTATTGTATATATGTTTATTGGAACTAGTGAAGGGAAGAGGAACATCAAAATGGAGAGACAGTGGATAAATGACAAGTGAATGCAACAGCAATACTTACAACACTATATGCTGTAAATCAACTGTACAAGTCATGGGGGGGTGATGGGGAGAGGGGAAGGTGGGAGAAAAATGAGGAGGTATCAACTTGGATAAGAAATGTACTCACTGGGGCTGGGAATATGGCCTAGTGGCAAGAGTGCTTGCCTGGTATATATGAAGCCCTGGGTTCGATTCCACACCACCACATATATAGAAAATGGCCAGAAGTGGTGCTGCAGCTCATGTGGCAGAGTGCTAGCCTGAGTCAAATGAAGCCACGACAGTGCTCAGGCTCTGAGTCCAAGATCAGGACTGGCAAAAAAAAAAAAAAAAAAAAAAAGAAAAAAGAATTGTACTCACTGCCTTATATATAAAACTGTAACTTATCTGTACATCACTTTAACAATAACTTTAAAAAATTATACAGAGCAAAAAAAATCTCTTCATCCTTGACTAGACAATGTTAGTCTTGACTAGACTATGTTAGTCCTTGACTATGTTAGTCACAAATCTCCAGAGAAAGAGAGACAGTGAAACAGAGTCAAAGTTCCTCTGTCTGTCTCTGTCTCTGTCTCTGTCTATTTGTGCATCTGTCTCCCTCTCTAAACTTGATACTAAAATTCTTTAACATCACCATGTTTCAGCTTACAATTTTTCAAACCCACATTAGTTGAAAAGTGATATGGATTCAGTAGCAACTGTACTCCAGAGTCGCAATTCCCTTTACCAGGGTTAGGAGTACAGTTGCAATTACCTTCACCCAGGTTAGCAATAAACACCTCAGTGCCCCTATGATAATGGGCAGTGAGACCTGAAGCTCATGTCAGTCTTCTGCAAGGTTTGGGGGAACAAATGAGTCATGTCGCAGTATGTAACACTGCTAAGCTGTGATGCTCATTGGGTTTAAAGCTTAATTGGTGTGGATCTCTTGAAGTTATGTGTATCCTGGCACCTTAAATCTGTTGGTCATAGATACCTAGGGAGTTTACCCATGGAGGTTCTGCCATCTTCCAGGAAGTTCACTCATTGAGTTTAATATATAAATGCATTTTATGTTGTTTGGGGAAAACAAACCAGTTTTAGTGTGTATATTCACGCAGAGATAAAGGAAGAAAGAATAAGAGAGAGAGAAAGAAAGAAAGAAAGAAAGAAAGAAAGAAAGAAAGAAAGAAAGAAAGAAAGAAAGAAAGAAACAAAGAAACAAAGAAACAAAGAAACAAAGAAACAAAGGAGGGAGAAAAAGAGGGAGCGAGGAAGGAAGGAAGGAAGGAAGGAAGGAAGGAAGGAAGGAAGGAAGGAAGGAATAAAAGGATATAGAGAAAGAAAGGGAAGAAATGAATTAAGGAAGGAGAAAGTTAGAGAAATGGTTGCTTTATGAAAAAATGGCTTTAAAGTTTTTGAATCCAGAATTCAGAAATAACATGATTTGCCTTCTGCAAGCTGGGGAAAGAGGAAAGTCAATGGCTTTAAGTCTTTAAGTCTCAAGGACAGAAAACCAAGGGCAAAAACATATAAAAGACAAACAGGAGTTCTTCCTGGTCTAGCAGAGGCCATGAATTCTCCTTAGTCCTGTTCTAATTCTCAATATATTTCATAATGGCTCCTCACATTGGTCAGGTAGATCTTGATTTACTGAATCAAATGGTCTTCTGCAAACATTCTCATCGCGAGCATCAAAGATAACTTTTATTTCAGCTCTCAGGGAGGGCTCAATATCTTGTAAAATTAACACTCCTGAATAGGTTGTTTTCTCCTTGATAACATGTTCCTCAAAATTATGAATCAATACTTTATGCCTTTTGTACTTTAGTACCCCATGATTATACAAAAGGCCAGTCCGTAGACACAATGATTCTTTGTGCATTGTTCCAGAGAACCAAGTCAGCTTGTAGTATCCTTAGAATGTCCAGGTAGTCCCATTACCCTACTGTATAATCAAATAGAAAAATAACAGAATATGCCTTCCTGAGGATGAAGGTAGTCGTTACTATCTATCTTGTTGTAAGTACCCTTTTCTATATCTGGCCATTGTTTCATGAGCTCAATAATCCAACAAAAATGGCTCAGCTATAGGAATCAGGCAAAAAGTATGATTTTCTCTTTTTCAATATATTTTATGTTTTTAAGTAGTTGCATGAAGGAGTTGCCATTCAACAGAGAATTTTATGAATACAGTGCCTCTTAATCAATGTCCCCCTGCTTCAACATTCTCACCTATCACTCCCACCCTACCACTTCCCTCACTTTTATTAACTTTTAGGTTATGTAATGAGGTTTGTTTTTTTTTTTTTTTTTTTTTTTTTGGCCACCTAACATAGCAATTTATGTATACAGTGCATCTTGTTCTGTGAAAAGAATGCTTTTCCACTAGAACAGTTGCCCTCATTTTCCTTACCCACCATTCCCGATTTTCCTGTTGGAAGTTGGGATAAAGGGGGTTAATTACTTCATTTCATTCTAGCTAAGATGGCTTCCACCTCTGTTGCTCTAGACAATGTGATCTAAATAGGTTTAAATTTTATGAATCAGAACTGCCTCAGGATCCCATCTCATAGTTGCTCTCATGAACACAATGGGGTACCATTTCAATTGGGGGATAGTATCTAATATCTTCTCTATTAGAACAAAATCCTGTTCCAAAATAAATTACTTTGTCCTTCCATGGCCTGATACTTATCAATACAGACTTCAGGCCACACATACAGCCTCTCTTCTTCAAAGCTAAATTGATGCTAGTTTCATTATATCTCTAGCACACACACACACACACACACACACACACACACACACACACACACACACACACACCAATCCCCCCTTTTCCCTGGCTAACTGCCATTGAGAGATACTGTCGAATTATTTTCAGCCAAGAAGAAAGTAGACCCTATACAGTTGTAATACTGGCATTGAAATATATCTCTATGATAATATAATATTGAATCAGACAGTATTGATAAATGCAGTGCATTTATCTATAGGTGGAAGGTAAGTTGTTAGATAGGTGTGGATATTGATATCTGTATTTATAACAGTTATTATGCTAGACATGGAGAGAAAGTAGCAGTTCCACTTGGGAGATAGATTGTAGCCAAAGTGAAAAGTCTCAACGGTGCATTGTAGGGATCATTGGAAGATTTTAAACAATGAACAGGTAGATTCAGTTTCTACTTTCGAGTGGGGTGGGGCAAGGGAGAGAAGGCAGCATAAATGAGACATGATAAAGCTTTGGACCAGTACTCCCACTCTGAGAATTATTCTTCTTTCATAAGTAATGCATAACTTACAGAACTGTTCACAGCTTTGAATAGGTTTCAGCCCCATTTGGACTCTATTATAGACCTGACAAAAGCAAGGGTGGGAAAGCAGTTGGTGTGGCCAGGGAGGAGAGGAACTGGGGCTGCTGTGTTTAACAAGGCCTCAGTGATCATTAAAGGGAAGGTGTGGACATGGCACATCTGCAAAGCTAATGGCTTGCCTGGAAAACTTCAGGGGGAAGGATTTAACTGCACTTATCCCCACTTCAAAGTTGCTGTTAGCTAAATGGACACAGTTTAAGCTGCACTTCCCATAGAAGCATGGGGAAGTGGCTCATGAAAATTGAGCAGGCTAATCTAGGAGATGACTGCAAATTAATAAATAAATCCTGATATTATGTAGATTGATATGCTTATTTTCAGACTCTTGAGAACATGCAAGGGTATTTTTGGAAGGAGGGGTTAATTTTTAAAGAACTATTTCAGATGCTTGATTTAAGGATGTATTTTTTTTTTCTTTTAGAGCTTAAAAAGAACAACTTCAGAGGCCTATTTCCCTTTCAAGAGAAGGATTAAATAATCTTAAAGTAGTTTGATGTGCAGTTTATGCTCGCATTTTTTATCTAATCAGCCAAACAAATATAATTAATTCAGACAGTTGTCTCTATGGTTTTGGCGCCTGCTATGAGCTGTATCATTACAAATGCAAATATGCTCCTAAAATAATGAGAATGTCATTATCACCCTTATTCATTTATGTGGCCAGAGAGGAAGTGAAATATCATTTATTTTGGAAGTGACTTTTTGTAAACTGTGCAGAGAATTTTGGCCATGCTGGACATAAGTCTAGCTGTGACTTTCTCTAGTGTGAACTGTGTCATTAATGGTGCATGTAAGTTGGGCGTCTGCTATAATGAAATAGGCATTGGACCACATCTTTTCTCTGAGCAGGAAGATTTTATTTGACTTCTGCCCCATGCCCTATAGGTAAAATTGTTAATTTCTCCTCTCTTAATTGAACACTAATTATTTTTATCCTGCCTGTTTGGAACGGTACTGTAAGAATCAGGAAAATAAATGAAACACTATTCATAGGATCACTGATAAATACACTCTAGATCAGATTGTGTGCATGTGCATCTGTGAGCTCGTGTGTGTGTGTGTGTGTGTGTGTGTGTGTGTGTGTGTTCACAAGCTGGTTCCTGAGGCTGTCCTTGAAAACATTTGAGATGATTTTAAAATATAATTTATTTTTATTATCTTCACCTAGTTGTACAAAGCAGTTTCAGTCCAATATGTTAGTTTGTGGGTACAATGCATCTTGATCAATGTCAACTCTTTTATCATGCTCCTCCATCCCTCTCAACTTTCTATCATCACTATAATTTACCTGGTTTCATATTCACATAAGTTCATGGAATAGTATGAGTGTCTCTTCCTACCCTTCATCTTTTTGTTTGTCTGTACTGCTTTGCCTTGACATCACTGTATACATCAGGTAATACACGTCTTTTATTACACACCTCTTTATTATTCATAGTTTTTACTACTATTTTTTAACATATATGAGTCATAAGCTTTCTCATGCTAAAATTGGTACCCATCATAGATGTTACAAATTTCCTTTCTTCTTTCACAGTTACATGGCGGCTCTATTATACTCTTAACCACATTCTAAGTGCTAGCTACTCATCAAGCTGCAATCTGCCTTCTGCTCATAACTCATCGGAATTGTGCTCTCTGAAGCATTTGATACAGCTGACTTGAACTTCTTCCTCAAGAGATCTACAAATCTAGACCCTTCACTGTAAATAGGGATAGATTAACGCATGCTACACATGATCCAGGCTTCAAGGTAGAATTAAACATTCGTAGTCATAGCCTTCTTTTTGCCTTAAGAGTAGAACATGATATTTATGAAGAATTTGTATCAATATATTTTAGTTATATTTCTTTTTCCCCATTTAATTTTAATCAGAAAATACCAGAGGCTACAGAAAAGTCCTTAATGTATAAAACCAGAGGGTCCTAAAACACTTGTTTTCACATCACACATGGGATATTTGGGTAGAAAAGTCCAAATAATTCTTATCACCAAGGTAGCAGCAAAAACCTAGAACTGGTGCAATGGTTGAAGTGGCAGAGGCCAGCCTTGAGCAGAAAAGGTCAAGCAAGAAATCAAAGCCCAAAGTTTGAGCCTCAGAACTGGCATGCACTCTTGCCACTAGGCCATATCAATACTTGCAAAACCATTTGGTATAAACCAACTGAACAACTCATGGGCGGAGAGGGAGAGAGGGAGGAGGAGGGGGGAATGAGGGAGGAGGTAACAAACAGTACAAGAAATATACCCAAGGACTAATGTATGAAACTGTCATCTCTCTGTACATCACTTTAACAATAAGTAAGAAAAGAATAGAAAAAGAACTGGCATTCAAATAAACAAACAGTTAAATAGTTCTCATAAGAAAATTAGAGAAAACATTTTTCTTTGTAAAGTCAATAATTCTTAATATTGCACATTTCTCTGTAATGTGTGTTACCACACCACATTAGGACCCAGAGGTTGTTTAAGGCTATGTCAGCAAAGGACTCTTAAAAAGCAGGGACTAGTTAGACTACCTTAAAGGATATGTTAACAAGTACATAGCCCATGATTTAGTAAAAATCTGTATGATGAAAAACTTGGGGATAAGGTTGGATCACCTATTTATTATTTTGCCTGGGGTTGGAACAAGATGAGATTTTCAGTTTGGCTGGCTTAATGAATGGTACTTTACTTTAATACTAGGAATAAAAGATAATTACAGACAAGGTAACCAACACCTGCTTAATCAGGTCACTTGAAAGTTCATCTAATTCACTCTAGTTGAGCATTGGAAGCTATTCAGTTCAGTGGTCAATAGTCCTAGAGAGTTTGGAGCTGTAAAATAATGGAGGGAGATTATTATTATTATGTGTATTTTATGTATAATTGTATATATAAATACATAGTTGCTGTTCATTTGTGTGTTTTGTTTAAGGTTTTTCACTAATTCAGATACTTTAAATGATCAACTATTGCATAAATTGCCTCACTTTTATTTTAAGTTCCATAAACTAATTTTTTTTTTAACTCAAAAATAGTTTTCCATAGCCAGGCCCTGTTGGTTCACACCTATCATGCTTGCTCCTCAGGAGGTTGGGATTTGAGGGTCAAAGTTCAAAGGCAGATGGGGCAGGGAAGACTGTGAGTTTTTTGTTCATTTATCCAGCAAAAAGTGAGAAGTGAAGGAGTGGTTCAAGTTGTAGAGCACCAGTCTCGAGTAAAATTCTAATAGACAGCACCCAGACCCTTAGTTCAAGTCCCAAGACACACACACAGACACACACACACACACACACGAGTGTTCTAAGCGTGAACTCTACATATACACATTAACAACATGGGCTTTGCAATGACTTTTTTAATGTGAGTCTTTTCTGGTACATGTAGACATTGCATATGTGTATGTTTGGAGACAGACAGACAGGATAGCTAGATCTATAGATAGAGATATGTATATTGGCTAAACACTTATAATTGGGTATGCCTTCCTAACAGCAATGTGTGTTTTTTTCTTGAGGTGTTTTACTATAGAAAGGAAAGATTTGTAGGAATGAAATATTAACTCTATGTCAGAAAGTCTTATACACATGAACTCAATATAGAGAAAATTGTCATTATTTTATAATTGTGACAATCATGCCATACCCAAGGTCATGCAGGGAGTATTACAGGAGATAATAACTGGGAAACAGCCCCAAGAACAAACCTCATGGCTTTCCAAATGCACTCATGAACATCAGAGAGCTGATGAAGTCAAATAAAAACACTCTACTCACATGAATATTTGAGATATCTTTACAGGTGCATTTAAAGTGTACCAGAGCATGCAAAGGAGTAATTAGTAAAGGTGAAAGTACATCTAGTTAAGAAAGTAAGCTTGATCCCATTACCATGGCAAGTGGGTTGAACTCCAAGTGCTCTCCTGAGAAGTGAGCTCATGTTCTCATTAGGACATTGGTGTATATCTGTGTTTGCTTGAAAGGAGCCCAGAGGCAGAGATGGAAAAATGGATGCATAATTAGATTCCTAGTACCCGTAGCCCAGTTTCTGGGACACCTTTCCTGAGGAGCCTTTCCCCATCTACTTGTATATTTGTATATCTTTATTTGAAACCTTTCGATTAAGTGGAGCCCACTTTCTTATTTTACCACAACACATGAAGTGGGTGTTTTCACTTCTTTCGAGAGCAGAAATAAATATTCTAATATTTCAGAAATGTTCCTCTGTCTAGATGACAAATGAGTATTTACTTCTCTTTACCAACTTACTTCTGACGACATCCTTCTAGACCTTCTAATGAAGTTAAAATCTCTATGAAATCCACAGCTTCATACAGAAAACATAATCAAACCTATTTAGAATATACTGAGGATATAAAGAGAAGCTCACTATCAGTGTGCATGTGTCTGTGCACGTTTAGTTCAAATTATCCTTGATGAAAAGTTAATTAATTAACTATATAGTTTGTCAAGCTCTAATGGTTTGCACCTGTAATCCTAGCTCCTCACAAGGCTGAGATCTGAGAATCGCTATCCAATGCCAGCCTCAACAGGAAAGTCCTTTAGACTCCTGTCTCCAACTAACCCCCAGAGAACAAGAAGTGGCACTGTATGCTTACTTAGGAATTTATGTTATAATGAGGTTTATGGATTTACAAGGATTTTATTTTTGAAATCAATAAATTATTCCCACACATTTAGAGGTATTTAATATTATGTTTATTATTTGTTGATTTTTCTCACTTCCTATATAGCTTTTGTTTAATAAAAGTGAAACCACAGGAGTAAAAAAATAAAATCTACCAATGGACAGAAAAGTAGGCTTAATTATGTGGCGCTACATACCATATTCATGGATAGATGAATTTTATAAAGTTTTAATTCGTTCATAAGAAACCATATGTTGCTAAAGGAAGGAGTAGGAGAAACACTTGGGCTCCTTGGCACAGGACGGAACTTCCTTAACAATGACCCAGAAAGGCTACAAATCAAAGAAAGGTTGGACAAATGGGACTGAAACAAACTGCAGAGCTTCTGCCCGGCAAAGGACATAGCTTGCAAGATAAACAGAAAGCCCACAGACTGGGAGAAGATCTTTACCTGCCATTCAACGGACAAAGGCCTCATCTCTAAAATATATGCAGAACTAAAAAAATTACCTTCTTCCAAAACAAAACCGCAAAGAACTAATAGCCCCCTCATCAAGTGGGCTAAAGACGTACAAAGAGACTTCTCTGATGAGGAAATGAGAATGGCCAAGAGACATATGAAAAAGTGCTCTAAATCACTGGCCATAAAAGAAATGCAAATCAAAACAACATTGTGATTCTATATCACCCCAGTAAGAATGTCCTATATCAAGAAAACTAACAATAACAATTGTGGGAGGGGATGTGGCCAAAAGGGAACCCTACTTCATTGTTGGTGGGAATTTAAACTGGTTCAGCCACTCTGGCAAGCAGTATGGAGATTCCTCAGAAGGCTAAATATGGAACTCCCCTATGACCCAGCAACCCCACTTTTGGGTATCTATCCAAAAGACCACGAACAAAATCACAGTAAAGCCACCAGCACAACAATGTTCATTGCAACACAATTTGTCATAGCTAGAATCTGGAACCAACCCAGATGCCCCTCAGTAGATGAATGGATCAGGAAAATGTGGTACGTATACACAATGGAATTTTATGCCTCTATCAGAAAGAATGACATTGCCCCATTTGTAAGGAAATGGAAGGACTTGGAAAAAATTATACTAAGTGAAGTGAGCCAGACCCAAAGAAACATAGACTCTCCCTTATTGGGAATAATTAGTACAGGTTTAGGCAAGTCATAGCGGAGCATCACAAGAGCCCAATAGCTATACCCTTATGAACACCTAAGATGATGCTAAGTGAAATGAACTCCATGTTATGGAAACGATTGTTATATCACAGTTGTAACTACTTTCAATGTCCCATCTGTATCTGTAGCTTCTATTATTGATGATGTTCTTATATCACCTTCCTGTGGCTGTACCTACACTATCTCTGTAATCTTATCTGAGTATATTGGAAATCGTGTGTACTGGTATTAGAAGTAGGAAATTGAAAGGGAATACCAAAATTGAGAGACAAAGGGTAAAATAAGAGAAACAACAACAAAAGCAATACTTGCAAAACTGTTTGGTATAAGTGAACTGAACACCTCAGGAGGGGAAAGGGAAAGGGGGAGGAGGGAGGGGGTTATGAGGGACAAGGTAACAAACAGTACAAGAAATGTATCCAATGCCTAAGGTATGAAACTGTAACCTCTCCGTACATCAGTTTGATAATAAAAATTTAAAGAAAGAAACCATATGTTGAATGCCAACCCAGTAAAGTGATCTGTCATATATTTTGAGAAATCTTTGATGACTAATTCTAAATCTTATATGAGAGAAAATATATCCACATGTTATGCAAATAGGTTTAAACATTCTAGATGTGTTTTAAATGCTGGATATACTCAACAAACCGATGTTTCTCTCATTCATCTTTTAATGCCTTGGGATGCTGCGTCCCACGGGCCACATCAGCTTGGCGGCCTGGCCCATTGATTTTGTGTTCCTTCTTTATTGTCAAAGTGAAGTACAGAGGGGTTACAGTTTCATAGGTAAGGCAAGTAAATTTCTTATCCAACTTGTTACCTCCTCCCTCATTTTCCCCTGTCTCCCCTCCCCTTTTCCCTCTCTCCACCATGAGTTGTATAGTTGGTTTATACCAAATGGTTTTATAAGTATTGCTTTTGTAATGGTTTGTCTTTTTATCCTTTGTCTCTCGATTTTTGTATTCCCTTTCCCTTCCCTAGTTCCAATACACATATATAGAGTATCCTGGGTAGTAAAATCAGTTACAGTGATAACAAGGGTTAAACACACACAGAAAGGGAATATGAGAGGAAAAAAAAAAGTATGAATTCATTTGGCATGTTGAAAATAACTACAATGATATAACACTTGTTTCCATAACTTGGAGTTCATTTCGCTTACCATCATCTTATGTTTCCATACAGGCATAGCTATTGAGCTACTGTGATCTTCTGCTATGACTATCGTAGACAAGCTGATTTTTGAGCTATGTCTATAAGACCACCAAGAGGAACTCTCTCCCTGATATTTCCCTATATTACATGAACATTTCTACATTTTCAGCTTTTTTAAATTGAGTGCATTGTCAAATAGAACCACTATAGATAATAAATATATTATTTATATCATCTTGCTTTATATAAGTTTCTATCTTCTCTACTATGCTGTTCTTGATGAAGTTACTCTGTTCTGTATTAATTAGTATCCAAGAACTCATTAATCAATACATTTTAAGCCTATAAGATTACAAAATATTTATTCAGCAATCACCTGTCACTGATATTCAGAATCCTCATACTGCATTCAAGTGTTTTGTGGGATTAAATCTAAATAAATTTCATTATTTAAACATAAAGCTGTAGTGGGGAAGGGGAGCTGTTTTTCTAATATAATAATCAGATAATGAAATAAAAGGAAGTTCTATTTCAAAATAAATGAAAATATGACTATCTGTAGTTGTTATTTAGCAGAGACATGAATTCAATATCAAGACAATTTTTAAAATCTGAAGGAAAATAATGCATTGCCCAGAAAGCAATCAGCTATTTTTAATACTCTGATATTTAATAAAGATAGCTATATCTTTGCAAGCACAATTTGATAACCAATATTATATTCTAGATAAATAGAAAAGAACACTAGACAATGAATATCCTGGGACTTAATTTGAATATGGAACATTTTACACCTTACTTAAAATAAGCAAATAAGAACTCCTGTAGAAGAGAAACTGTCCGCTTTCTTTTCATTTGAATTCTTTAACTACATTACCTATAACATAGAACACAAATATGGAAACTGAAGTATTTATTCTGCATGATTTATTAAGCCACAGTTGATGGCAAGTTAGAGGGAGAGGTAAGAAATATAAGCAATTTATTGAGAAATTTAAACATCTAAAAGTTTCAAAAATAAGGGGATTCTGATGTACTCATGCAGGTTCATCAACTGTAACAAATGTAACACTGTTGGTTATTGGCAGAGAGAAGGCTCTTTACATGGGATAGGAGAGATTTTAGAGCTATGTTTTCAACTTTGCTGCAAATATAAAGCTATTCTAAAAACAAATTTCAAGATATATTAAATAGAAAAGGACACAAAAGTCAAGAAACTCAGGCATTCACTACAGTAGTGACCGTTTTAAAGACAATAAACATGAATATGAAATGAGTTCATGTTATTCAAAATGGGATTTTGTGAGTTGGGAGTGGTGGTATTTACCTGTAATCCCAGAAGACGTATAATGGGAAGAATGAAATTTTTGTCCTGCTTGAACTAAATTAGAGAGACAATTTGTTAAAGACAAAATACAAAAGAGTTGAGGGTGTGCATCACCCAAATTCATCACAAAACGTTACCAACAACTAGTATGACTATTCATATGTTTACTTAAATCAGAAGTTTACATCATGCTAGCTCATTGTGGAAAATGTTTAAACCAAGCCAAAAATAGCTACGGTATGTGACTAGTTTTTAACAATTGTTTAAAACTCTATTTTTACTTGATTTCTTTACATTTTCAGCCTAACAATTAGGTTAAGTTAATATATTCAAAGTAGTGTTTTTCATCAAATACACTAAAAAGAACTTTTCTTTGGATTTTTTTTCAAATATTTCCATTGCTTTACCATTTTTTAAATTTTATTTCTTTCTTTTTATTTACGTTTTTATTATAAAACTGATGTACAGAGTGTTTACAGTTTCACACGTTAGGCATTGGATACATTTCTTGTACTGTTTGTTACCATGTCCCTCATAACCTCCTCCCCCCTCCCACTGTCCCCCCCTGAGGTGTTCAGTTCACTTACACCAAACAGTTTTGCAAGTATTGCTTTTGTTGTTGTTTCTCGTATTTTACCCTTTGTCTCTCAATTTTGGTATTCGTTTTGAATTTCCTAATTCTAATACCAGTACACAGTTTCACATACACTCAGATAAGATTAGAGAGATAGTGTAGATACAATCACAAGAAGGTGATACACGAACATCATCAATAGTAGAAACTACAGATACACATGGGATGTTGAAAGTAGATACAACTCTGATATAACAATCATTTTCATAAAATGGAGTTCATTTCACTTAGCATCATCTTATGGGATCATAAGGGTATAGCTATTGGGCTCTTGTGATCCTCTGTTGTGACTTGCCTAAACCTGTGCTAATTATTCCCTATAAGGGAGACCATAGAGTCCATGTTTCTTAGGGTCTGGCTCACTTCACTTAGTATAATTTTTTCCAAGTCCTTCCATTTCCTTACAAATGGGGCAATGTCACTCTTTCTGATAGAGGCATAAAATTCCATTGTGTATACGTAAAATATTTTCCTGATCCATTCGTCTACGGAGGGGCATCTGGGTTGGTTCCAGATTCTCGCCATGACAAATTGCGCTGCAATGAACATTGTTGTGCTGGTGGCTTTACTTTGATTTTGTTTGTAGTTTTTTGGATAAATACCCAAAAGTGGGGTTGCTGGGTCATAGGGGAGTTCTACATTTAGCCTTCTGAGGAATCTCCATACTGCTTACCAGAGTGGCTGAAC
This sequence comes from Perognathus longimembris pacificus, assembly GCF_023159225.1. Taxonomy (NCBI): domain Eukaryota; kingdom Metazoa; phylum Chordata; class Mammalia; order Rodentia; family Heteromyidae; genus Perognathus; species Perognathus longimembris. Next base: position 16,329,319 of record NC_063170.1, read on the forward strand.
CAGTTTACATTCCCACCAACAATGAAGTAGGGTTCCCTTTTGGCCACATCCCCTCCAACAACTGTTATTGTTAGTTTTCTTGATATATGACATTCTTACTGGGGTGAGATGAAATCTCAATGTTGTTTTGATTTGCATTTCCTTTATGGCCAGTGATGTAGAGCACTTTTTCATATGTCTCTTGGCCATTCTCATTTCCTCATCAGAGAAGTCTCTTTGTAAGTCTTTAGCCCACTTGATGAGTGGGTTATTAGTCCTTTGTGGTTTTGTTTTGGAGGAAAGTAATTTTTTTAGTTCTGCATATATTTTAGATATGAGGCCTTTGTCCGTTGAATGGCCGGTAAAGATCTTCTCCCAGTCTGTGGGCTTTCTGTTTATCTTGCAAGCTATGTCCTTTGCTGTGCAGAAGCTCTGCAGTTTGATGCAGTCCCATTTGTCCAACCTTTCTTTGATTTGTAGCCTTTCTGGGTCTCCGTCCTGCGCCAAGGAGCCCAAGTGTTTCTCCTACTTCTTCCTTTAGTGTTTTCAGGCTGTCTGTTTTTATTTCGAGGTCTTTAATCCATTTGGAATTGATTTTGGTGCAGGGTGATATATAAGGATCTAGTTTTAGTTTGTTGCATGTGTTGAGCCAGTTTTTCCAGCACAATTTGTTAAAGAGGCTATCTTTCTTCCAAACTATTGTCTTAGCCCCTTTATCAAAGATTAAGTAGGCATAGTTCTGTGGGTTCATTTCTGGGTCTTCAATTCTGTTCCATTGGTCTTCAGACCTGTTCCTGTGCCAATACCAAGCTGTTTTTATTACTATAGCTTTATAATACAGCTTGAAGTTGGGTATTGTAATTCCTCCAGCACTGTTCTTTCTGCTTAGGAATGTTTTTGCTATTCTAGGTCGTTTATTGTTCCATATGAATTTCTGGATTGCTTCCTCTATTTCATCAAAAAATGGTGTTGGGATATTAATGGGTATTGCATTGAATTTGTAGATAGCCTTTGGCAATATTGCCATTTTGATTATATTAATCCTCCCAATCCAGGAGCATGGGAGGTTTGTCCATTTCCTTAGTTCTGACTTAATTTCGTTTTTCAAGGTTTTAAAGTTCTCCTCAAAGAGGTCTTTCACTTATTTGGTTAAGGTTATTCCTAGGTATTTTATGTTTTGGGGGGCTAGTGCAAAGTGGGTTGCTTTCCTGATATCAGCCTCGGTCTTCGGGTCGTTAGCATACAGAAAGGCCATTGATTTTTGAAGGTTTATTTTATATCCTGCAACTTTGCCAAAGTTTTAGATCAGCTCTAGTAGCTTGGGGGTAGAGTCTATGGGATTCTTTAGGTATAGGATCATGTCATCTGCGAAGAGAGAGAGTTTAACTTCATCTTTACCTACTTGGATCCCCTTTATATTTTCTTCTTGCCTGATTGCTCTGGCTAGGAATTCTAGTACTATGTTGAAGAGCAGGGGAGAGAGTGGACATCCCTGCCTTGTTCCTGATTTTAAAGGGAATGGCTTTAGCTTTTTACCATTTAGAGTTATGCTTGCTGTTGGTTTGTCATAAACTGTCTTGATTATATTCAGGAATGTTCCCTGGAATCCCAGTTTTTCCAGGGCTTTTAGCATAAATGGGTGCTGGATTTTATCAAACGCTTTTTCCGCATCCAGAGATAAAACCATGTGGTTTTTTTATCATGCTCCGGTTGATGTGGTGGATTACATTAATTGACTTGCGTATATTAAACCAACTTTGCATCCCTGGGATGAATCCAGTTTGATCGTGGTGTATGATTTTTTTGATGACCTGTTGAAGTCGATTGGCCAGAATTTTGTTGAGAATTTTTGCATCTATGTTCATCAGGGAGATTGGTCTGTAGTCCTCTTTCCGTGATGAGTCCCTGCCTGGTTTTTGGATGAGGGTTATACTGGCTTCATAGAATGAGTCTGGAAGTGAACGTTCTCTTTCAATTTCATTGAAGAGTTTGAGAAATATTGGTGTGAGTTCTGTTTTGAAGGTCTTGTAGAATTCTGCAGTGAATCCGTCTGGACCTGGGCTTTTCTTGGATGGGAGATCATTTATTGCCATTTCTATTTCAATACTGGATATGGGTCTGTTTAGGAGGTTTAAAACTTCATGGTTCAGTTTGGGGATATGAATTTTTTCTAGGAAATCGTCCATTTCTTCCAAGTTCTCGAATTTGTTGGCATAAAGGTTTGCAAAATAGTCCCTTATTATTTTCTGAATTTCGGTTATTTTTGTGGTGATGTTACCTGTTTTATCTCTTATCTTGTTTATTTGAGTGTGCTGCCTTTGTTTTTTGGTCAGGTTTGCCAGGGGTCTGTCTATCTTGTTGATTTTTTAAAAGAACCAACTCTTTGTTTTGTTGATTCTTTCGATGGTTTTTTCGTCTCTAATTGATTTATTTCTGATTTGATTTTAATTATTTGCTTCCATCTATTGACTTGGGGTTTGGTTTGTTGTTCTCTCGCAAGGAAATTAAGGTGCTTCCTTAAATTATTGAGTTGCTGTTTCTCCAGTTTGTTGATGTATGCACTCAGAGATATAAATTTTCCTCTGAGTACTGCCTTTGCTGTGTCCCAAAGGAGCTGGTACTTTGTGTCCTCAACTTGGTTGAAGTCCATAAACATTTGAATTTCCGTTTTAATTTCTTCAATGACCCTCTGATGGTTCCGCAGTGTATTGATTAGTCTCCATGAATTGTAGCAATTTCTGTGGTGGCTGGTTGAGTTGAGCTCTAACTTTATTCCCTTGTAGTCTGAGAGAATGCAGGGAATGGTTTTGATACTTCTGAATTTGTACAGATTTTCTTTGTGCCCTAAGATGTGATCTATTTTGGAGAATGTTCTATGTGCTGCCAAAAAGAATGTGTATTCTGTCCTTGCTGGGTGGAATATTCTGTAGATGTCGATTAAGTCTAGTTGGTCTATGCAATTGTTTAGTTCTGTGGTTTCTTTGTTGAGTTTTTGGTGTGTTGATCTGTCCAGAGGTGAGAGTGGAGTGTTAAAGTCCCCAACTATCAATGTGTTTGGGTCTATGAGTGATTTTGGAGCCAGTAGTGTTTGTTTGATGAAGGTGGGTGCTCCTGCATTTAGTATGTAGATATTTAGAGTGGTTATTTCTTCCTGTAGGAGAGATCCTTTTACTAGTATGTAGTAACCTTCTTTGTCTCTTCTTACCTTTTTTAATTTGAAGTCAATTTTGTCTGATACTAGGATTGCAACTCCAGCCTGCTTATGGGGGCCATTTGCTTGATAGATTTGTTTCCAGCCTTTCACTTTTAGAAGATGTTTACTTTTGCTGGATAGATGTGTCTCTTGGAGGCAGCAGAAAGATGGATCTTGATTTTTGATCCAACTTATGAGCCTACGTCGTTTGATTGGAGAATTAAGTCCATTAATGTTGACAGTTAGGATTGAGAGATGGTCGTTTGTTCCTTTCATTATCACTATCTTGTTTAAAGCTCTGTCTTCCCATTTCTTGATCTGATGTTTACTAATTAGGGTTCATTTCTCTGTCTGTATTGGGATCTTGATTATTTTCCCTGTATAGTACATCTTTAAGGATTTTGTGTAAATCTGGTTTGGTGGAGATATATTGTTTCAGTTTTTCCTTACTGTGGAAGACTTTTATTTGACCTTCAGCTATGAAGGAGAGTTTGGCTGGGTACAGAATTCTTGGTTGGTAGTTATTTTTATTTAGAGTTTGGTATGCTTCATTCCAGGCTCTCCTTGCTTTCATGGACTCTGCTGAGAAGTCTGGGGGTAATTCTGATTGCTTTTCCTTTATATGTGATTGTTTTCTTTGCCCTAACAGCTTTGAGTACTTTTTTCCTTGCACTCTGCTGAAGCTGTTTTGATCACAATGTGTCGGTGGGATGTCCTATTCTGGTCTGGTCGATTTGGGGTTCTAAATGCTTCTTGTATCTGTATAGGCCTTTCCTTCTGGATATTTGGGAAGTTCTCAGCTAATATCCTGTTAAATAGGTTGCCTATCCCATTAACCTCTTTCTCCAAGTTTTCCTCAATACCTATTATCCTTAAATTGGGCTTCCTGATATTGTCTTGAATCTCCTGTAGCGATCTGTTTTGTTGATGGGACTGGATTTGTATTGATTTTTGATCTTTCTCCATAGAATCTAAGGAATCTTCAGCTCCCAAAATTCGACCCTCTGCTTCAGTTAGTCGGGACTGCAGGCTAGTTACTTGATTTCGAATATCTTTTGCTTCTGACTGGTCTTTCCTGATAAGTTCTATGTCATTTCTTAGGTCCTGTATGGACTTCTTTACTTCATTAACTTCATTACTTTGGTTTTGAGAGTTGTCTCTCAAATCTTTAAGCTGGTTAGCCATCTTTTCATTTGACTCTTGAAGTTCATTTATCTTCCTATTTGTGGATGCCATGAAATTCTCCATTAATTTTTGCTTTGCCTCCTCATGCTCTAGAATAATTGACTGAAGAGATTCAAACTTTTCATTTATCATGTTTATCAGTAGACTTTGTAGAGCATTTTCAGGGTTCTCTTCTATGTCTTTAATTGGCTGCTCTGCTTCCTGCTTGTTTTGAGTGGGAGATAAGACTTCATTGTTTGCCATCCTTCTTGTGTTTCTTCTGCCCATTTGAATTGGGGATGCCAGTCTACCAGCACCTGTGAGCACCGTTTAAGAGCCAACGCAGCCCTTACCAAGCACAGTTGTGTAAATCTTACAAGTTCACAATTATGTACAGATACCCTGTATATCTGTCTATAAAATTAGATTTGGTGTTCCTAAAGAATACAATCTCAATATAACAACTGATCCTGCACCCTGTATTCAGTAGTTACTTATTTACTGTTACAACCCTATACGCAATTCTTGTTTTTATATTAAGATCTTTTAGGACTGGCTTTCTCTATGAACCCCTTTGATTCACTCTTATTAAGCTGGGATACCCTCTATCCAATAACCAGGAGTCACTGGAGCCTGGAGGTCCAGGCAGTAATTCAGGAGGGTAAGTTGCAGGTAGTAAAGAGAATAGAGTAAAATGTATTGGGGAGGGGAGGTGGTGATTTTGCTTTAGTTTCAGTGACGTGGAAATGTGGAGAAGAGTAGAATCAGTAGAGAGAATAAGGTTGCAATGATAGATAATGGAGAGTTAGCAGAAAAGAGTGGAGGTGTTCTTCATAGAGAAGTAAGTTTTAAAGAAAGAGAACGCAGAGAGAGAAATAAAGTAAAAGTAGTGGGAGACAGACGCACACAACAGAGAATAATTATTTTAAAAAGAAGATAAAATAAAAAGGGAAAAACATTTAAAAAATCAGCAAAGGAACAACCCAAACAAACAGAAAAGAAAAAAAAAACCTAGATAAAACAAACTGGTAAAAATAGAAAACATGGGGGGGAAAAAAAGACGACGTTTCCGAATTGAAAAAAATTTTTTTTTTTTTTTAAAGTTTAAGAAATGTTGAAAAGGGCTGGGGATATAGCCTAGTGGCAAGAGTGCCTGCCTCGGATACACGAGGACCTAGGTTCGATTCCCCAGCACCACATATACAGAAAACGGCCAGAAGCGGCGCTGTGGCTCAAGTGGCAGAGTGCTAGCCTTGAGCGGGAAGAAGCCAGGGACAGTGCTCAGGCCCTGAGTCCAAGGCCCAGGACTGGCCAAAAAAAAAAAAGAAAGAAATGTTGAAAAGATAAAGAAAAAAAATGGAGTCTTCTTTGTTTGGGTCGTGTTTCCCCAGTCTCTGGTTTCCTTATGATGGTATGCAGTCTCTATTCCTGATTTTCTGGGTTTGGCAGAATTCAGCTTGCTACTCTGTTTGCTGCAGGGCCGTGGCCTTTACAGACTGCCTTTGAGTAGGCTGTGAACTCAGCAGGGAGGGGAGCCTCTGGCCTCTTTTACCCAGCTGAGAGGTGCTTGCCTGTGCAAGGCTTCTGCCTCCTGCACCGGGCGGCCTCTTTCGCGGAGGTGGCTTTGGAAAGCAGCTCCTTTTCAGGCTGGGAATTGGGCTTCCTCTGTGACGGGACCATTTAACTGTCTCAGGAACCTCAGTCTGGTGTTTCCCTGCCGCTGGGAGCTGGTGGCTGTTTTCGCTTTAAATTTAGAAGTTCCGTCAGGCAGGGCGGGGCAACTCTGGCTAAGCCAATGCCCAGGGCACACCTCCCACCTGGGCAGGGGGCGTTCTCCTGGGCAGAGTTGGCTCTCGCTTATTGGTCCCTCTTGCCCTTTTCAAAGATGGCTAATTTGACCTCGCTTTTCCCAGGCCCGCTTTAGTTCCAATCTGGTCTGACCCTATGCCAGTGGCAAAGATGTCACTTTGCGCTGGCGGTGGGGGCAGGGCTGCCTTGCCAGAGTTGCTCTGTGGTCGCGAGTGAGAATATCTTTCGTGGGTACTCACGCTTTCTCGGTGATTTCAGGACGTCCGTTCTCAGGAGCCGGCGGGTCTCCGCTGTGTGCTTTACCTCCGTGGAGTGCGGGTTGCTGTGATGGGCACTGTGCCAGTGCTGCCGACACTGGTGGGGCGGTGGGAAACCACCCAGAGCTCGAATCTGTGTTTTCAGACGTGTAAAGTCGGTTTTTCCTTCCTTGCCAGAATCCCTGTACTGTTACAACTTAGGCTGGTTGTATTTCTAGTGGTAAAAGTTTCTATGGGGTGAGAAATCTGCGGTGCTGGAGGGAGCTGAGCTATTGCACTGCAGCTGCTCTGCCAACCAGATTCTTATCATTTTATTTCAATAATAATACCCAGTATATACCATTACAGTATATTTCACTGAAGAAAAAATTTTGAGATATGTGATATCCATAGATATTTCATAGTTTCATATTTTTATTTTTGGATTACATTTCTGTATTCCATTTGATGCATTTTTTTCCAGCTGTGGCACACTGGTTGTTCTCATTTCATTTTGTTACCCCCTCCACACATACACTTTCAGCAGAATGATGTTTTCTTGATTAACACATTTAAAAAATTATTTTCTCATCTCAGTAACCTCATCTTGGCATTTCAACCTATAAAGAGGAAAAAGCACTATCGCTGGTGTGGCATATGGTTTCCAAAAATGCAAGTGATTGTACTATTACTGTACCAACATACATCATGAATTAGTATGATTTACAGATTATGATAACATAAAAGTATTATTTAAAATTAAGATGATAAAATCTTGTGAACTCAAGATGATATATTATTATTAAATTATGGCATGAACTCATTACGGTTGGGGCACCTCCCAGTAACCTCAGGTCTCTATGGCTTACAGTTGTCCACTTGGATTGTCTCCAGAAACTTGTGCCAATCTTGGCCATGTTGATTGCATACCTCGGACTACACTGTTCCAGTCGCCCAAGCCACTCCTGCTGCTCCAGTTTCTGGAGACTGAGGTTCTGGGCTTTCCTGCATCTGGTGGTTAAGATTGTTCTACTATGTTTTGCAATGGGCTAGCTTCAGCTTGCTGCTCTTGCTTGGTCTTAGATGGACCTGCATGCAACTCTAGGTGTGGCAGCTCTGCTAGCCTTCTTATTTCTACCAGGCTTGAGTCTAGTTAAGACGTCTGGCTCACTTCTCGGTTTTTCACCTTTCTGGGGGCTCATCTACTCCAAGAGTTGGTGGACCTTGTCTTTCCATCTACAGGTCCTCTGCGATGTTGTCTCAAACCTTAATTTTGCCTCTAATGCCTTCATGTTCTCTAGCTCATGCTCTCTCTCCAACAGAGCCGGCTCCTCAGTTACTTTTTGTAACTTGGTTACTATTTTTGATTCACTAGAAAATTGAAGAAGTGGGACTTCTGACATGTTACAGGTTCCAGTGTCTGTGGAAAGGACCTTGGCAGGAGAAGGCCCAGGGAAAGCACAGGGTTATTGTGGTCTTTAGGCTCACCCTTGCTTGATTTGTAATCCTCTGATAGTTGTCATGGGGTTATATTCCTATCCAATTTTCTTTGTTGTCTTGGCCACCATGACGATTGTCCACCAGGACAATTCCTTTTGTAGAATGCTTTCCTGCAGCGAATTATTTTCATCTTGTTTGCTTCCCAGAGCTGGGCCTGGGAAGGTGATCGGGTCACATTTCAGGCTCTCCCAAATCACCTCTATTCTCATCATCACCACCACCAATGTCTATTTCCCATAGGATGTCTGAAATCACCTCGATTCTTCCAGTCACCACACCACACGACCGCCTTAACTACTGGTGGTGGTGTGAACCAGCAAACAGGAAACACCAGTGGTGCTAGGCACCATGGAATGTGGGCGTGGCCTCGATTCTTGTATTCCTTTGGTCAACGAGAAACATGAAGGAAAGGGGGCGTGGCCAGACCATTGTGATCCAGGAAGAATGGGTGAAGTCTGGATGAGAGCTGTCTTCAATGCACTCTGCCCACTTCAGGGACACAACCACCTCTACAAGAATGTCTCCAGAGCTGTACTGTAGGCTGTTCAAGACCATGGCTACAGTCACTGAGTGATCCTGAGAGGTTGCTTTCAGGCCAGTTCTCTAGGACCTCTTGTGCTGGGTGGAGGATCAGACCCTAATTTCAGGTGCTGGGTGAGGGATAGGCAGAAGAGATCCTGTGACACTTTATGGTCACTTTCCTCATTTCATAACGGCCCAATTTTTCATGTCTTAGGATTTGCCTCCAATATTGTGACCACCCAGTTCTCCAGGCTGTCCAGTTCCACAAGTTACCCAGTTCTTCCTGAAAAGTTCCTGTTCCTGGTAGTCTATTTGTCCTCCTCAACACATATTTAGTCCTGGATCCATGTCCTACCTACTGTTCCTCTCCCACCCCTCCTGTACCCTTTTCCTAGAAGAGAGGGCATGGCATCTATTTGATTCCTTGAGAAAAAGTTCTCAAGAGCTTTGTAATGCACAGGTAATTCGTGTGTGCTCGTTTCTCCATCCCAACCAAACTGCAGCCTACCCATCTCAGTTCTCTCCAATATCTTCCTCCATTAAACTCTGTACTTAACACAGTTTAAATGCTTAATAACTCCATATGACTCACTAGTGGATGTCATTGGGCAGGCCTAGACATCCCATTAGTTTTCCCTACTCCTTATAAAAGCATGAATAAGCACAGTAGCTGATACCAAAATGCATTTTTTTAATTTCAGGTTTGAGGGTAAACTAGAAAATACAGTAAACAACTTGCAAGTATTGTACATATAATACTCTCATTTACTTCTGGTCTTCTTTCTCTACGTTTAGGTGTTTGATTGACAGCTATATAGTCTCCTAAGCTTTGTCAATGAGGTTATGTTAGTATAAAACCAAGACATCCATCCTACCCAGTGTGCTTAAGTGTGGGTAGAGTGGCTATACATCCTTCTGTGCAGAGGTACATTGTCTTGATCAGATCTCCTTTATTTCTAGTATATCAATTTTTTTCTGATACCAGAAGGTTAATTTCTTTAGCATATCACTTCAGCACTGGAGGGTTGTGTTTTTCAATAACTAGGAGCTTGTCTGGGATCCTCATTTTATGCAGAAAGGATGCCCCAGGTCCTTCTCTAGGGAGATGTACCCTTTTGTCCAGTTGTCCTAGGCCTGGGGCAGCAACAGTGACTTCAGGATTCTCATATGAGCCTGCACTCTTGGAAACTTCACCAACATGGGTACATGAACTGGAAAAACAGGGTGCTGGTGGCTCTGAGATCTGAGCATCATGATTGAAAGCCGGCAGTTGACCACTAAGCCCGTGCCCTCTGGGCCCGTGTCATCGGCATCTGCTCTTGGATCTGCAGGCTCTTGGCTGCCTGGACAATGAAGCTACTGCTACCCACCAGCTTGAGCTTGGCCTCAGAGAGCAGTGCCAGGTAGAGCTGTCCAGTTGTCATCAGATGTCCTGGTCCAGTACAGTCTGGATGTAGCCGCACTTGGCCATGAAGCCCAGGGGCACCATGGCATTGTGGGAGGTGGATTACCAAGCAGATCAACCATTAATAACAAAATCGAGAGACAAAGGATAAAAAGACAAACAACTACAAAAGCAATACTTGCAAAACCATTTGGTGTAAACCAACTGAACAACTCATGGGAGGAAAGGGAAAGGGGGAAGGGGGAGGGGGAATGACGAAGAGGTAATAAACAGTACAAAAAATGTAGCCAAGGCCTAATGTGTGAAACTGTAACCTCTCTGCATATCACTTTGACAATAAATAAGAAAAAAAATCAACCATTAAATAGCAAATGTGATCTAGAATAATCTACTCCCTTAATGTATTTCTGAGAGATGGTTAGAATCCCATTTTGGTAACTGTTTTTGTTTGATTAATTTATGGTATCTCACAGGCACATTTTCAAATACCAATTTCTTCATGGTCATCCATGACATAACCCTAATGATGGGGCTAGAATCCAAAAGATTGAGATTCGAAGCCAGCTTTGAAAGAAAACTTTGCTATTCTCTATCTCAAAGAAAATCAGCAAAAAGCTGGGCTACAGGTGTGGCTTAAGTGGCCCATTTGCCAGCTGAGTATACAAACAAGGATAGAAGACACATGGCCCTGAGTCCAATTCTCAGTCACACACACACACACACACACACACACACACACACACACACACACACACACTTGCAAAAGTTATATAAACCAATCGAAATGAAGAAGTTTTGAGAACACTTCTGAATAATTTTGCAGTGTTAAATAATGAACTAATAAGTAAATTAAGGATACCTGGGTTCCATGACCTAACACACATACACTTCATTCAGGTGGCATCGTTACTTTTGGAAACCTTTTCACAGGAGCTTTGCATTTCTTTTAGAAGAAGATTGAAGATCATAATAAAATGGGTATTGACTCATTTTTCTCTTCAAGCTCTTGAAGCATAACATATTGTCCTCTGAACCCAAGGAAGTTATAATGACTGTGAAATGCAGCTTATAATCTTTTGCTCTGAATAGCTTAGAAACTTTTCTGCATTTTCATTGCACTTATAACAAGAACCTTATGAAACCATTTGATATGTGCAAAAGGAATAAAAAAATGTAAAGCTTATATGGCTGCCTAACTGAGCTGATTATTTTGTGCTACCTGAAAGTTAAATTTGTGAGAGGTAGCATTCATGCTTCCAGTATCATCACCTCTTTTCTCTGGTAATTAAACTTACATGGTCTGTAGGCATATATAACTGATGTTCTCCAATGGAGAGAAAATAAGTATTAATTAAACTATTGCACTGGTTTTGAACAATTATTTCAACTTCTTTAACCAAACTAGGTTCAATCTTGTGCTAATCAGTCAAATTTAAGCAAATACTTTTAACCTAAAGGTAGGGGATGTTACATTTAAAGAGAAAAAAAATTCCTACTTGCTTTTCATTTTTTGGTTTTGTCTTCCTGTTTTCTGTTTTCTCTGTAAGGGTAACCTCCTACAACTAAAGTGAGATTAGCTAAGCAAATAAAGTATGTAAATGCTATATCTCTTCCCCCTTTCTTTGAAATACTCGAATGATGGAATCAACAAGCTCAGAATATTTAACAAAATGTCTCTTTCATTGAAGAAGTCAATAACGGCATCCATTATTTTATACCATTTTTCTGGTTCAAGCTGCACTATTTAGTTTCCTTTTTGTTCTTAGAAAGCTACAATGTTTGCAATCCAGACCATAGGAAGGATTTGGGACTATAAATTGGTAAATAATAGAAGATCTCATTTTTTTTGAGGGAGAGAGAGAGAGAGAGAGAGAGAGAGAGAGAGTTAAATTCCAATTGTAATATTCTTTGCTGTCTGAATCAATTTTGTCTAGCGCAGTGGTTCTAAACTGTAAGACATTGAGCTCCATTGCCAAGTGTTTCTGTGTATCCAGGGTGCAGCTTGACATTTTGTATTTCTAACAAAAAAAACTGTGCTGCTGCTCAGTGACATGATGACAATTTGTGCCAACCTTCTTCCTTGAGGATGTTATAGTTTGGTTATGAAGTGTTGTCCTAAAGGGTCAAATGTTGAAAGCATTATCATGAGATGGTGGTGCTATTGAGAGGCCAATGGATTCTGAGGATGTTAACTTTGTTAGTGGATTAATTCCTGGAAGAGATCCCAGCTGGATGAATATTAGATATAGGATAGCAGCCTCTGAGGTATCAAACTCTCCTCCTCCTCCTCCTCCTCCTCCTCCTCCTCCTCCTCCTCCTCCTCCTCCTCCTCCTCCCCCTCCTCCTCCTCTCCCTCCTCCCCCTCCTCCCCCTCCTCCCCCTCTCCCCCTCCTCCTCTTCCTTCTCTTGTTGTTCCTCCCCTTCCTGTTCCTCCTCCTCCTCTTCCTCCTCCTCCTCCTGCTCCTCCTCCCCTTCCTGTTCCTCCTCCTCCTCTTCCTCCTTCCTTCTCTCTCTTCCTTCTGCTCTCCTCTGTTCCCCTCCCTTCTCCCCTTTCTCCTTTCCTCTCTGCCATGTCCCTTCTCCCTTTACCTTTTCTTTGCCTCTTAACACAAGCAGCTTTCTTTGCTTTTCCACATATTTCCCAACAGGAAATTATGCCCCACCACAGACCAGAAATTACAGTGCCATATAACCATGGGCTGCAAATATGAGCCAAAACAAATTGTTCACCACCTTTAAGTTGATTTGTTCACATATTCTATCTGAAAAGTGACTGACATAAAGAACTACTAATCTAGGCTACAAAGAAGAAAGTTCCAGAGGTTGAAGTATATCGAACAATCCTAACCCATGTGGATGTTAGGGACTTTTCCTGATATGCAGTCTTGGAAAGATTTCAGTGTATGAAGGGATGATTTATAACTCCTTATCTCTTACTACCTCAGAAAGAAAGCCTGTTTCCTCCATTGTCTTCAAAAATGAATGGTTGTTGTAGCTAATGCTAGCTGTGTACCTGATTTATTCATAAGTGTGGAATACACAATTATTTCATTCACACATGCCTCTATTTTATGAAGTAATAATATTGATAATAAACTCACTTTCCTAATGAGGATCAATTGTGACAAGGGGTTAATTGATTTGCCACCCACCTTCAAATAAGTGATAAGGGTAAGAATATGTGAATTTATTTCCCACATTATTGCTCCATTCCAAACAGCCCTTGTGTATCTGGTCCACACAATTTTTGCTCAGCATACTGTATACTGGTTTATAGAGTGGTTGGTTAATAATTGTATACTGCATATATATATATATATATATATATATATATACACACATATACACAGGGATACAGATATACAGGTGTCTGCATATATGTGTGTATATGTATATATACACATACATGTATACATATATACATATATACATACTGCACAAAGTCCCTTGTCCAGTTTCCCGTTGGTTGGGTACTATGTGTGAACATTCTTTCCTCAATATAACCTAAGTTTTATCACTGCGTACTTGGTGATTAGAATAAACAAAACTCAAGATTGGTTTAAGCTTTTAGTAGTTTTTGGCTGTCTCTACCTATCTTTGTTTTCTTGTGGTGACAAGGCTTTGAAGATTATGTACTCTCTGGAGTGTGCACAATTTTTACCTACTTTCTCTTTTTGATGAAGTCTGTTCCTCTCCTGTTAGCTGGCCTCTTTCTAACCTCCTGTTTGTTTTCCTTGTTTTCTTAGAGACTTTCCAATATATAAATTTAATTTTATTCCCAAATTGCAATGCAAGTAAACTACCTGTAGGTTTCCATTCGGGATGACATGCCTTGTCTTGAAAATGGACCACCACTGACTGTTTCTATCATCGATGAATATACAAAGAAAGATCTACGTATAATCTGACTAAGGGACAAGGTGGAAGCAGGAGATGTTTCAACACTGCTTTTTTTTTTGTTGTTGTTGTTGTTTAGAGAAAAGGTAGTGGTGATGATTTAGGACCTATAGGATGAAAACTGGCAATCATGCATTCACCACACTGGATTCCACAGCATTGACTTGTAATCCTGTCCTCTCTGGAGTTGTGGGCTGGTGGGAGATAAGGTGGCGAAAATGCTAGGTGAAGAGAACAGCACATATAAAATCAGAAAGACCTTCCCATAATGCAGCCTATTTTCAGAAATCCAGTAATTGTACTATTTCAATGATCTTTCAAAAGCTTACCTAATACAGGTGAATTTTAAAATTCCAACATTTCTGCAGAGGAAAGAAATGCTTTATGGATGCAATAATCACCTGGATGTAAGGACAAAAACATACTGGAGTGAGGCTTTAAAAAACATCAGTGAGTGGCTCCAGACCTGGGAGCAGACGGTTGTGAATATGTAGGAGGCCTGACATTCTCTCTCTTTGTACTGAGTTGGCAATTTAAAACTATTTTTGGGATAAGATTGTCTCCAAGGAGGGAGCATGGGTCTGTTTGATGAGTCAACATGAAATGCGTCTTAATTTCAAGAAACCACATGGAAAGTTATTGGAAAGGTGAGCATTATATTTTAAAATAATTGCCCTAAAGTGCTCAATTACATGTTTCTTAGTAACAACATCTGTTAGTAGAAAAATAAAGATCAAGTTCCCAGTCTCTGTAATGTACTCCAAAGTGATGAATAAACAGATTAAGGCATTTTGTGAAATACATCTTGCATGTGGTGGTGACAAACTTAGCTGTAGAGGATTAATCAATTAAGCCCAAAGCAAATAAATGAACTTTTATATTTCTACTGGTTTTGTACCATTTATCTATAGTTCTAGAGGAATTTCATAGAAAGAATGTAGAAGTAAAATAGGGTAGAGTCATGGGTGACTTACTCAGTGGACTCTCATATGCTTTCTGAATTGTAAGCAAAAATCACAAAGGTTCATTCACCCAATGGGATTGAATAGATTAAATAAATTAGTTAGAATATACAAAACAATGAATAAAAGCCAGAAATCCCAATGTTCTGCTTATGGTAGTGGTTTCATATGCTCATTTTTGTCCTTGTAGTCCTTACTATTTTGGTTTCAAGATAAAATAAAACATAAGTCTTATCATACATGTAAATTTCTCAGCCATGTCAATTCACCATGTATTTGGTCACTTATAACATTGATTGCTGAATTTCCCTTCAGGCTTTTGGAAGAAAAGCTTAAAGGTTTGGAAGGACATCATTCATTGGTGTTGGAAGTTCATGTTTTCTGTAGGTTAAAATAGGAAAGGCTCAGAATGAGAATAATTTTTCAAGATGAGAATGGTCACCAGAAAAAGTATTAATTGGTGATGTCCAAAAGAAGTAAAGAAAATTGTGAAAAGATATGGGAGATATTATTTCTCTGGCTGGTCACAAGTGACTCACATCTGTTACTTTAGATACACAAGAGGCTGAGGTATGGATATCACAATTCAAACCAGCCTGAGAAGTAAAGTCCATGAGATTCTTATTTTCTATTAACCATTAGAAAGCCAGAAGTGTTACATTTTCCTGATCCATTCGTCTACTGAGGAGCATCTGGGTTGGTTCCAGATTCTAGCTATTATAAATTGTGCTGCAATGAACATTGTTGTGCTGGTGGTTTTAGTGTGATTTTGATTCTGGTCTTTTGGATAGATACCCAAAAGTGGGGGCTGCTGGGCCATAGGGGAGTTCTATGTTTAGCCTTCCGAGGAATCTCCATATCGCTTGCCTCAGTGACTGAACCAGTTTACATTCCCACCAACAATGAAGTAGGGTTCCCTTTTGGCCACATTCCCTCCACCAATTGTTATTGTTAGTTTTCTTGATATAGGACATTCTTACTGGGGTGAGATGGAATCTCAATGTTGTTTTGATTTGCATTTCTTTCATGGCCAGTGATTTAGAGCACTTTTTTTTTTTTTTTTTTTGGCCAGTCCTGGGGCTTGGACTCTGGGCCTGAGCACTGTCCCTGGCTTCTTTTTGCTCAAGGCTAGCACTCTGCCACTTGAGCCACAGCGCCACTTCTGGCCATTTTCTGTATATGTGGTGCTGGGGAATCGAACCCAGGGCCTCATGTATATGAGGCAGGCACTCTTGCCACTAGGCCATATCCCCAGCCCTAGAGCACTTTTTCATATGTCTCTTGGCCATTCTCATTTCCTCATCAGAGAAGTTTCTTTGTAAGTCTTTAGCCCACTTGATGAGGGGGCTATTAGTTCTTTGTAGTTTTGTTTTGGATGAAGCTAATTTTTTAGTTCTGCATATATTTTAGATATGAGGCCTTTGTCCGTTGAATGGTCGGTAAAGATCTTCTCCCAGTCTATGGGCTTTCTGTTTATCTTATGTGCTACATCCTTTGCCCTGCAGAAGCTCTGCAGTTTGTTGCAGTCCCATTTGTCCAACCTTTCTTTGATTTCTAGCCTTTCTGGGTCTTTGTTAAGGAAGTTCCGTCCTGTGCCAAGGAGCCCAAGTGTTTCTCCTACTCCTTCCTTTAGTGTTTTCAGGGTGTCTGATTTGAGTTTGAAGTCTTTGATCCATTTGGAATTGATTTTGGTGCAGGGTGATATATAAGGATCTAGTTTTAGTTTGTTGCATGTGTTGAACCAGTTTTGCTAGCACCATTTGTTAAAGAGGCTATCTTTCTTCCAAACTATTGTTTTAACTCCTTTATCAAAGATTAAGTATGCGTAGTTCTGTGGGTTCATTTCTGGGTCTTCAATTCTGTTCCATTGGTCTTCAGGCCTGTTCTGGTGCCAATACCAAGCTGTTTTTATTACTATACCTTTATAATACAGCTTGAAGTTTGGCATTGTAATTCCTCCAGAACTGTTCTTTCTGCTTAGGATTGCTTTTGCTATTCTGGGTCTTTTATTGTTCCATATGAATTTCTGGATTGCTTCCTCTATTTCATTAAAAAATGGTGTTGGCATAATAATGGGTATTGCAATGAATTTGCAGATAGCCTTTGGAAGTATTGCCATTTTGACAATATTAATCCTCCCAATCCAGGAGCGTGGGAGGTTTTTCCATTTCC
The DNA here is from genome assembly GCF_023159225.1 of Perognathus longimembris pacificus. Lineage (NCBI taxonomy): Eukaryota > Metazoa > Chordata > Mammalia > Rodentia > Heteromyidae > Perognathus > Perognathus longimembris. The sequence continues at coordinate 16,346,158 of NC_063170.1, forward strand.
TTAGATCTGCCTTAATTTTGTTTTTCATGTATTTAAAGTTCTCATCATAGAGTTCTTTCACTTCTTTGGTTAAGGTTATTTCTAGGTATTTTATGTTTTTTGAGGCTATTGCAAAAGGAGTTACTTTCCTGATATCAGCCTATGTGTTCGGGTCATTAGCACAGAGAAAGGCTGTTGATTTTTGATCCTGTTGATTTTTATATCCTGCAAATGAACTCCATATTATGGAAATGATTGTTATATCATAGTTGTAACTACTTTCAACGTGCCATGTGTAACTGTAGCTTCTATCATTGATGATCTTCTTGTATCCCCTTCCTGTGGTGTACCTGCACTATCTCTGTATCTTATCTGAGGATGTTGGAAACCATGTATACTGGTATTAGAACTAGGAAATTGAAAGAGAATACCAAATTCAAGAGACACAGGGTAAAAAAAAGACAAACAAGTACAAAAGCAATACTTGCAAAACTGGTGTAAATGAACTGAACAACTCATGGGGGGGAGGGAAAAGGGGTAGGGGGAGGAGGAATGAGGGACGAGGTAACAAACAGTACAAAAAGTGTATCCAATGCCTAAGGTATGAAACTGTAACCTCCCTGTAATTCAGTTTGATAATTAAAAAAAAAAAGAAAGAAAGCCAGAAGTGGAGTTGTGACTCAAGTGGTAGCATGCCAGCCTTGAGGGGGAAAAACCGAAAGTGCCTAATTCTCCAGAGCTCAAGCTCCAGTAGCAGTGCAAAGGTGTGTGTGTGTGTGTGTGTGTGTGTGTGTGTGTGTGTGTGTGTGTGTGTCTGATATTTCAGGCTTTATGTATGTGTGTGTTTCATACTCGTGGCTTAATCTCAGGGCCTAGGCACCATCCCTGAGCCATCAGTGCCCAGCTTGCTGCAGAATTGTTACATCAAAACCCTAACTCACAAAGTGATTAGGCCTTAGGTTTTGGGGTGGTGATGATTGGAGACTGAGCACTAATGATGGGGATAGGAGTCTTGCAAAATAGGTACAAAGAGGAATCTTAGGAGATACTGCATGCTCCTTAATCTTGGACTCCCAAGTCTCAAGAACTGCTAAAAAAAAAAAAAGACAGTTCTGATGTTTATAAGCTATTCAGTTTATGGCATTTAGTTATAGCAGTCTGAATGGACTGAGACAGAAGGGCTGGTTATTTTTTATTTTTTATTTTGTAGAAGATTAAAGCTAGAGTAAGTCACATATTGCATGAAAAAATGTTTCCAAGTGTATCAAGGGCCTGCCAGCTAGATTGTGCCCACTGCTCCAAGTGCTATCTCAGTTCACTCTTCCTTGTGACTGATATGCATGTTTCAGCTCATTTCTTACCACTATAAATAATTCATTAGATACTATATGTCATTCACAGCCTTCCCTGAAGATTGTCACAGACATGCTTATTCAACATGGTTCCAGCTCCTTCTGAGTGTAGATATTAGGTGCCAAGGATATGGTTCAGTAGGTTATTAGAAGCATAATAATTAGCTGTTTTCATTAGGAAGGAAAAGATGGGCAACAGAATGCTAGCTGGTGGCAGATCTGATTTATTACATATCTTATAAAAATTCTGTTACAAGTTCATAATATCAGCTGTGCTAATTAATTCTCATAATCACTAATTAAGCCTGATATTAATAAATTAACATATCCAGTAGGTAAAATGAACACTGGATTATGAAATAGTATTTATATGTTTAACTATTGGCCTTGTCTATGGAGTTTAGAACTGGAACAAACATTACTTGTCGTCTTGTCCAATCTCATCTTTAAAGTATGACAAAGCTGTGATCCAGGATGAGATGATATAAAACTGGGTCAGTGTTATATTGCTAAGTGTTTGGGGAGTAAAACTATAATGTGAAACCAAAGAAAACATTGCTGGAATTCAGATCCCTAGATATAACCAAATGTTTCATTTGTTTCACTCACGTGACCCTTTTCTCAAAATCAAATAAAGCAAGTCACATGTTCCAAATTGTTGTAAAATATTCAGACCTGTCCCCCCCCCCATTTTTACTGTCAAGGTGCTGTACAGAGGAGTTATAATCACATATGTTAAGTAGTAAGTACATTTCTTGTCCAACTGTTACTCCCTCCCTCATTTTTCTCCCACCTTCCCTCTTCCCCTCCTCAGTTGTAGAGTTAGTTTACAACATGTTGTCTTGTAAATATTGCTGTTGCCTTGGTTCACCTTTTATCCTTTGTCTCACCATATTAATATTCCCCTTCCCTTCCCTAATTCAGACAAACATATAGAAAATACCCAGTATAACAGAATCAAATATTGTGACAACAGGGGCTAAATTATAGGGGAAATGAACAGAAGAATAAAGAAATAATTTCACATAGTACATTAAAATAACATCAATGAAAACCCACTTGTTTCCATATTTTGGAGATCATTTCGCTTAGCATCATCTTATGTGATCATATGTACATAGCTACTAAGCTGTTTTTGATCCTCAAAACATTTTTCCCAAAGCAAGTATGTCATAATCTTAGGCTGCTTTTTTATAAGACAGGAATGTAAAAGTTAATTGATAACTTTATATATAATTTTTGAATTCCAGTTAAATAACAAATAGCAAACTCAAATAGAGCAATATTCTCTCAGGGAATCAAACAGTGAGTATGGGAGACACTTGCCTAAGGTGTTGGCAGGGGATTCAATGATCAACAAATGCAAGCCAAGTTTCATATCACTCATTTTTCCATAATTATGTCTTCTTAGCTCATTTTTCTATATGTTTTTCTATTCACTGTTCCCTTCCATTGGTGATAACCTAATGAGCATCTATTTTACAAAGTGATGATATTTTAAGTCTATTTGCATAGTAATTAACAGTAGGGAAGAACTTTGATCTCTTGCCATTATTTATGTTTTTTTTTCCCCTGTTAGCGCTGACAACTATTTGACATGTGTTACTTTATATGATGAAGAAAACTAAAGACTATATACTGCTTTTGGAGACCATGTTGATCCCAAAGAACAGTACAGCACTTAGTAACTATTCAAAGATTATATTAGTATATTGATGAATAAACATGGTAACTATACAGAATAATACAACATTACAATGGACACGACTCAAGCATGTCTTAAATCATACTGATCCATCTTCTCTTACACTAGTTACTAGTACAATTCTGGGTTTTTCTAATCATTTGAATGATATCTGACATTCCTTTTGTCACTGTAGTGTGGGATACCTTGGAGTGTGCTAGATGGCACACATATCTGTGCACCGAACCTAAGCAGTGTGGAACAGGTAAACACACTCCTAATAATTAGGACAAGTGTTTCCACCCCTTCCTGCTTTTTTAGGAAGGTTTTGGATTTTCTTTTCTCTTCCAACAACAGTTCCCATTTTCTGTGGGAAAATCAAATTTCCTAGCAAAGTACTCTCACAGAATCTTTGTCTTCGTTTCTGCAGCCAAAGAAGCTAAACTAAGTGTAAGGAGTTGCTGCAGTAGGCATCAATTGAGATAATTTTCCCCAGTGGGCATTCTAATACATACCATTGTGTATTTTCTTCTTAATGGATATTTCCCTTACCACTAGGGCAACACAATGTTTTTTTATAAGCCTAGAAAAGAGAGCAAGGATTATATTTTCAAAAGTTACCTTCTCACTTAACTTGAAGAAATAACAGGCAAGATACTATACTTTTCTATCATGTCAGCTGTTGAGTACAGGAGAATGAGCCATGTCATTCAACTTTGAAGACTGTCAAATACATTTTATCCAGTGTAACATTTGCTTTTTTCATTCAGTTCTCACACCTATATCTCAGAGAAATTGTTAAAATCCATATGGTAGTGATGAGAAAATCAATTTCACACAGTAACCTTGCAGGTGCACAGCTCCTAAAGGGTAGACTGAGGTTACAAACATGGGTTTGTTAGTGATTAAAGAGGTAGGGTTAAGGAATGAAGACTTCCCTAAGTACTAGGACCAGAAAACTACCAGATTTAGAAACATTTTTCTTGATCTGGTTCATAAGTTAGGCTTATAAATAATAGTATCTGTAAGCCTGCCATCATGGTATGACCTGTAATTCCAGCACTAAGGAAGTTGAATCAAGTGCATATTGAGTTCAAGGACAACCTGGGATAAATAGCAAGAAGACTCTTCCTCAAACATTTTTTTTAAAGCAAATAAAAAAAAGCATGTGTGTATGCATGTGTGTGTATATTTGGAAGGAGACATACAAGGGGGAAGAAGGAAATTATAACAAAGAAATGAAGCAAAGAAAAGGGAATTGTAAGGCTTTTAGAAGCAAGTGTGAATTTATAAATATAAATGGAAGAAAACTAAAATATGACTCCGTTGGAGAAAACTCCTTATAAGGTTTTGCTTTCATTCTATCTGTTTTACTGTTTCAGCTGCAGAATTTTAAAAAGTGAATGGTAAGTTAAAATAACATTTTTAATCTTAAGACTCTCAGGATATATATATATATATATATTTTTTTTTTCAGTATTTCTCTACTGGGAGCACTTTCAGCTCCTACCAAGAGGACACCTGGCAATATCTGAAAAAGATGAAGTCAAACACTCTCTCTACAGATGACAAGCTCCTGTATCTAAAGAACCCTATAGACTCTACTCCCAAGCTACTTGGGCTGATCCAAAACTTTGGCAAAGTAGCAGGTTATGAAATAAACCTTCAAAAATCAATGGCTTTTCTATATGCCAACAACCTAAAGATGGAGGCCGAAATCAGGAAAGCAACTCCTTTTGCAATAGCCTCAAAAAACATAAAATATCTAGGGATAACCTTAACCAAAGAAGTGAAAGACCTCTATGATGAAAAATTTAAAAACCTGAAAAACAAAATTAAAGCAGAACTAAGGAAATGGAAAAACCTCCCATGCTCCTGGATTGGGAGGATTCATATTGTCAAAATGGCAATACTTCCAAAGGCTATCGGCAAATTCATTGCAATACCCATTAATATCCTAACCAATTTTTAATGAAATAGAGGAAGCAATCCAGAAATTCATATGGAACAGTAAAATACCCCAGATAACAAAAACAATCCTAAGCAGAAAGAACAGTGCTGGAGGAATTACAATAACAAACTTCAAGGTGTATTACAAAGCTATAGTAATAAAAACAGCTTGGCATTGGCACCGTAACAGGCCTGAAGACCCGTGGAGCAGAACTGAAGACCCAGAAATGAACCCGCAGCACTATACCTACTTAATCTTTGATAAAGGAGCTAAAACAATAGGATGGAAGAAAGATAGCCTCTTTAACAAATAGTGCTGGCAAAACTGGTTCAACACCTGCAACAAATTAAAACTAGATCCTTATATATCACCCTGCACCAAAATCAATTCCAAATGGATCAAAGACCTCAAAATATAAACAGATACGCTGAAAACACTACAAGAAGGAGTTGGAGAAACACTTGGGCTCCTTGGCACAGGATGAAACTTCCTTAACAAAGGCCTAGAAATGCAACAAATCAAAGAAAGCTTGGACAAATGGAACTACATCAAACTGCAGAGCTTCCTCAGGGCAAAGGACATAGCTCGCAAGATAAACAGAAAGCCCATAGATTAGAAGACAACCTTTTTTTTATTTTTTATTTTTTTACCTGCCATACAATGAACAAAGGCCTCCTATCTAAAATATATGCAAAAGTAAAGAAATTTTTTATAACAACTTACAATGAGCAAATAAGTCTTAAGCTCCAATTACAAGACTTACTCAAACAAATTTTAAACACTGAGTTGAAGAAAGGAAAAAAAAATCTCTTCATCTGTCTTTAAAGATGACTACAACCAATATAAAATAACCTTAGTTTTGATCAATTTTACATCTTTAAACATTCTTACCTGTCCCTCCCAAACCCCCTCTCCCCTCACTTTTCTTAATATTGTAGGATATACATTGAATTTTTTATTGAATCAACAGGCATTGCTTGTTTTCCTATGCTGCTTTGGAAAATGGCAACTCCTTTGTACAACTACTTACAGACAATAAAAATATAGAAGAAAAGCACATAAAGTCATTGCCTAAGGTGACAAGTCTGTTTATTTATACGTTTTCCCAGACATAATTAAACCTAGATACATATGCTACCTACATATGTTAGTTCCCAGTGATTCTGTTCTCATCTTAGATGGATAGGTGAATACGTATTCAGTTTATAAAACTTCAAATTAAGGAAATATGTTTTTCTGTTGCCACGCATAAGCAGGCACACATATCCAGGAGATGTAGGGGCTCATAGCCGTGACAGTCTGGCCTGACCTCAGCCAAGGTTTCCTTTTGCTCCCAGAGCTGTCCAAAGGCCAAAGCACAGGGGGTGCCAGATAAGAATAAAATCAAATGTTAAATACATTGAGCAAATTAAAACTGAGTTAGCAAAGAGGAGAAAGTGAGAGTAAGGAGATGTGCAGAGGTAGTTCTTAGAGATGAAGAAAGAACAGCCCAAAGCAATTCTTTGGAGTTCAAATGCCCCTGAGGGTTTTAAATGAAGCCTGCAGGCAGGTACTGTTTAGGTGTGCTAAGAACAGTTGCAATGATTCTAAATTCAGGTGAGTTTCAGACTCACAATGAAAGTTAGATTGGAAGCAGTAAACTCTGACCCTTCTCCAGAAATTTGAATTTATTACCTCCAGGTTGGTGCCTGGGAAACTATACTTCAGTACACTCCCCTATTGATTCTGAATCTCTGGGTCAAAATAAGTCAAATACTGTAGTTAGCAGGAGCCGAAACAAAGAGAACAGAGTCCCTTAGTCCTCTTTTCTCTTTTTGAAAAGTGTGTCCCTGTTTCATGAATATTGGTGATTTACTGTTGGGTTTCTTCATGATTTAAAAATATTTTGTTCACATGATAGAAGATACTCAAAAATAATCATGTCATAATTTTTGGTAAGCTGGAAATTACTCTCATTAAATGGCTTTTACATCAAGAAGTCAAGTATTCAAATTTAGTTTTACAAATGCAAAGTAGGTCTGATATTTTCTAGTTGCATTATGCCGTATTACCTCCCAAAGCTCTAAATGGCTGGATCCATTTTGTGATTACAGGGAGGATATAGAAGGAGGTCTTGAGGGATTGTGCAAGCTGTCCATCCCGGAATCACCATCTTTCCTGGAGATCCTCAATGACTTGTACAGCATTTATTGTGGTGCTTAGCTGTCGCCACACTTCACACTGGCAGCCATTATGCCTGTCAAGTGTCCAGTCTCAGGCTTCCTGCTGCTAGTTTCTACATCCTCAGCCTTGGCTGTCATGTTCTGACAGCTGTGTGGAGCCTCGTGTTCACTTCTTATCTGTGCTGCCATAGTTGTAAGTGCTTAGCTCTTCCCCATCCTCCATCTTACACCACCGGCTACATCTAGATAAGCTGTCTTGCTAACTACATCTCAGGTCCACATGCTTATTCTGAGTTCTATCCTCTCCATAGTTCACTTGGTTCATTAGGCCACGTTTCTAGACACCTTTGCCTCCTACAGACACAAACATTTTGAATCCACACATCTGAATGCCAAGCCTGTATGATTAACAGTTACAGACAAAAATCTCCAAAGCCGACCACACTGTCATGGATGGAAAAGTCCTTTTCATCCATGGTCCATGCTCCGTTCCACTTCTTATAATGAAAATGGCTCCACATTGTAGGAACACTAACAGAATCCCATTAATACCAAATCCCCTTTCTGACTGTATGCATTATTAGTGCATGGTTTTCCTTCTTCAAGAATGTTCTTCCTGGGAAACTTCAAAACGATGCAGCTCAGATTTTACTATGACTATGAATGATTCTCCATGTTACTTGCTCTTAAATCTTCTAGAAGACATTATTTCCTTAATCATCAGACATTTCCTATTAAATAAAAAATTTGGAACTTTTCTATCAGGCAATCGGTTATGCAGTGTAGTCTTTAGGATTTTCCTGACTGGACTGGCTTCCAACAGTGTTCTTCTCTGAAATACCAGAGTAGTTACTAATGCTGGAGTGAACCAACAGCTTCTGAGCTTATTTTCCTTTTAACCCCCATCTGAAGCAAGATATCTAGAAGATAATCACCACTTGATATACAGTGGTTGTCATAGATGCTCAGAGTAGTGTGTTGAACTTTTCAGAACAGAGTATGTTTTGATTATCTAATCTGGAGTTTATATGTGGCTTGGTGGGCTGAAAAGTTGATAGGATCTTAACTTACCAGCACTTCTTCAGGGAGACAGAAAACCAACCTTACCATGGAAGCCTGGTATAGAGACCATAGTATACCTTCTCTTGTTTTCTCTTTTCTCTCACACAATATAATTTCTCTCGGTTAATCTCCAAAGTCAATAAGAACAGCACCCAGACTTGTAACCCTCGAAAATCTCTCTAGAAAATTGCTGAATTATGGCAGACAATGTAAAAGCCTATTCCTAAAGCCTTAACAAGTGTTCTGTTCGGGCATTATTTGCTTACAGCACTTGAGCAATCCAGTGAGAAATATCTGCAATGGTCTCTTAAAGTGTTGACTGGAGGAGTAATGAGAATCTGATTTCACCAGTCTATATTTTTCTCCTTTTGCCTCACTCCCCACACCTTCACTGTTGCTTCATGCAAAGGCAAACTCTCTTTCAGTTCTAGCAGGATGACGTTTGCCATGAATTTTCTAAGGTTGCTTTTTCTTACCCACACTTAAATTAAGCTTTATTAAATTAAGCCTTATATTAACAAGCAAAATTAAATATTACAGTTGTTGGCATGCCATATTTAAAGGCCTTTCATTCCATTTTTATAAGTGATAATGCTAAAAGATTTTTTCTATAAACTTCTTTTTACCTTTATAATTTCACCAATTAAAAAAAAAAGATTTATTCCACTTGTTACTGAAGATAAACACTAAGGGAAAGAAAATCAGGGAGCAAAGGCTGTATTTGTTCTCAAATAAATGGTTGAAATTAATATTTATATTTTTTAAATATTAGATATAAAAACAAATAAGTGAAATACGGAATTTGTCTTTTACTTATTTTTCAGAGCTGTCAACTGAAAGTCTCAATTTACTTGTATATGTATTCTGTGTCCTGAGGTTAATCAGTGCTTCAGAATTTGGTTTTCTTCCTTAATTTTTACTCTGTACGACATATTCTCAATCATTAATCTTCCAGAAAGGCTTTTCATGTCACAGATGCATTTCTTAGTAAGTAATTTTTTCTACTTCTATGCACCAGGATTATACTGCACTCTTCTTCTATGGTATTATTATTGTTATTTTTAACTGTGATTAGATAATTATTTATAGGTGTATACAGAAAGTCCACCCATATCTCCTAATGTTTAGAATGATAACTAACACAGTATTTGATCCTCTGTGGCTTGAATCCATATATATCTGAAATTTCTTATGCACAGATGATCTCATTTTTGTCAAATACTACAGAGACCAATTTGAAGCTGTCTTTTGTTAGCTTGATTCATCTGAGATTCAAAGCCCTTTTACACAGACCTGTGTCACATTCCTTTTACTTTTTACTCAGGCATTTCTTTGAACACCCTTTGTGAAACACTTGTAGGACATTCCTACACAGGAAGTTGGAAATTCAGAGAAATCAATGACCTCAGGACGGCATTTAACCAACGATGAAGAATGCATGCCTCATTCTTTCATCTTCTAGATGCATAGCTCTAAATTTGTAAGTCTTCTAAAGATTCTCAGCAAAACCAAAGGAAAAAAAATTCAAAAAACAATAAGGGCCAAGTGGATCATGCCTCATTGTTAAGGATTTTCTTCTTACCCTGTTTAGTTTCCATCTCTCACTTCTCGATCATTTCTCAAGTAGTCTACCTGAAAGCAAGCCTTTTCTCAGCATCTTCTTTGTGTAAAATCTAAACTAGCACCAAAGTTCAATGAAACTATACCAATGATGACCTTGAGCTGCTAAAAAACATATAAAATATCCATCCTATAAAATGTTCTTTTAAGATAATGTGAAATGTCTCTACCCCATACATTTTACAACTAATCAACTCCCTGTCCCAATTTTTTTTTTTTGTGAAGTGCAAAGAGAAGGTCTAAACTTTTCGAAGCTTTGTGACTATCATCACCAGTCAACTATTTAAAAAGTGACTGGCAACCTCAGGGCAGATTGGAAACAGTGATGTTCCAATATTGGGTTGTATGACTTTGAAGCCCCAAACTTACATGAAAATCTCAGACCACTCTTTTACTGCTGTGTATGAGAGTTTCTATGGGGGAAAACACACACACACACACACACACACACACACACACACACACACACACACACACACACACAAAGTTAGAGAGAGAGAGAGGCAGACAAACAGATGATTAGGGAAACCCGATTGTCCCAGCTCTGAGCTGCTAGACTCTTCAAGCCTAGTTCCAGATAAGAATATTTCCTTTTAAATCCCCAACACAGTCACATTATCAATAAAAGCTCACCAGAGACTATGGTCAGATCAGCTGGATCACTTTAAATCTCTTAACTTAGAGAAACAGTAAGAGTAAATGGTTCTTGTATGAAGCCATTATGTATAAGAATAATATTTTATACAGAAAAGACTTGGAATAATAGTTAATACCATTTTTTAAAAAGTGCATAACTTTCTAATGTTCAGTCTTACATCATTCATGAATAACAATTAGTTGATGGAAATAAGACTAACTAAATATAGTTTTATAAATTCAAATTAGGGCAAGAAAATCTTCCATACTTGCATTTTCTAGATATAGTCTCATTTTTTCAAATAGGTCAGCTCTGTGTAAATCAAACTATACATGTGTTTTTTATCATCCAGAACAGTACAGAATAAAATAAAATAAAGATAGATTCAACTCATTCTATTTGCTGAGATTTCAAATCCTGTATCTGAGGATCTGTAGAAGCAGCTAGAATGATGTTTTAAGCCTTGTTTTACCTTTAAATAAATTTGGAAGCACTTGTGTTAGAAGAAAAAAAATAGAAGCCAAAAATATGCTAAACCACACCAAATATTCTTTAATTCTTAGCAGTAAGAATGGTGAATTATGTTGAAAAATAAACTTCTATCATTTCTGTTCTGTTTCTGTCATTTTGTTGTGTTGTTGTTTGCTTTTGTAGTAACTGGAACTCAGGACCTCATATTTGGCAAACTAGTTCTCTACCACTTGAGGCATATCCAAGTCTGAATTGTCGGCATTTGGAATAAGGAATTGCTAATATAATTTGCTTCTGCTATTGTAGCATAATAAGTATGCTTCTTAGAGAAACCGGGGATAATTACTGTGCCTTGGAGTTTTTCTCTCTGAGTGCTGTGAACCCCTCCTTCACCAATCATCTGAAGATGTTTCATCAATACTCCTGGAGGATGAGAAACCCCTTGAAGAATGCTCCCATCCATCTTTGCCACCCCAATGGTTCCAGCTGGCATTCCAGATATTTAAAACCAGCCATCCTAGATCACCTAGCCTCAGATGCTCTGGTGTAGACTAGAAATGTTCAGCCAAAACATGGAAGTTGTTTTTCTTTTTTTTTCTTGTTTGTTTTGTTCTTTTAAAAATGTTTTTTGCATGAATCCATTCTATTTGAGTTGTTTCGTATGTTAGGAAAGACCAGCTGATACAAATAGCGGCTTTATTTTATGAATAATATAAAAAAGATGCTTTCTATTCACCTCTGTGACTCTCCTGCTCTGAAGTGTTGCCAGGGAAAGTCGACTTCCTTTGCAAGGGTCTTTGCTGGAAATCACTCTCGTGCTGTAATTACGGGCATGGCGGCCGTGCTTGATTCTCAAGTGAGCCAAACTGCTAAAGCTAAATTCACTTGACCAGCTGGGTCAGTGAAAATAAATGACTTTCCTTGACCAGATTTGGCATAGGTCTCTTAATAGTATCATTTTATATCCGTGGTTCAAGGACACAATTTTGCTGGGCTAGGAGCAAACACACCACACACATACACACACACACACACACACACACACACACACACACACAAAAATGGCTTGGGCATTATACATACTTTTCTTTTCATGCAAGAATATCCAAGAAAGTTCTTTTGCTCTGGGTTATCCAAAAGGTCAAACCTTGTGAAAGGTTAACATAATGGTTTGTCTAAGTGTGGGATAGAAACTGCTTCCATTCTGCATTTCCCAAGCAGCACATTTGGAGCTGGATATCTTATTCATAGTCACTGTGATCACTTGTTGTATTCTAGCAGTGAAATTGCTTTTCTCCCATTCTGAAATTGTGCAAAGGAAGCTAGGCATATGTCTCACTCTGGCTGTTGTACTAGGGAAAACATCCCATTTTTTCATGTCTTTTTGTCTTCAATCAATAAGTCTGCAGAATAATGTCAAAAATGCATGTGGCTTCAAAGTTTTCAGGTGTCACATTTTTTCCAACACTCCATCACCTATAATCCACACACACACACACACACACATACACATACACACACAACTATTATGTAGCTCACAGGCATGACACACTTAACATCATACTTCGGGCTGAATAATCTGACAACTTTTCATTTAAAAATAATAAAGGGCACACAAGGTGTAGTTTCCCATACATGCTTTATTTCTTAGCACTTGCATATTATTCTGTGTCTGACATTTTGCATGTCACACAGAGACTTTCCTGAGGGAGAGTAAATCAGATTTCTGCCTGGAGTGCAAGCTGACTAATAATAATCATCACCATAAAGGAGTCTGTTGTGTTTGGGACCAAAAGTACTCTCTGTTGTTATGGCAACCAGGATCTGAAAAGGGATGTCTGGTTGTGAGGGGCAGGCACCAGTATCCCAAAACCTATTCTTCATCCAAGCTTTTCCTAACAGAATCATTTCTAGTTATTCCTAAAATGGATGCAGAGTGATGGATTGTCAGCATTTATGAACTAACCTCACTCAGTAAAGTGACCACCTTTTCATCATAGTGTGTGGTGCTTCCTCCCTTGCTGCTGGTTTAATCAAGACAAAGAAACCTAAATGTAGTCCATGGTCTTGGTTGAGGCCATTTCTCTGCAGTACTAATTGCTCTTGCTGCATGTGGATGTGTCTAATAGGGCAGCTCCAATCTTCAAAATGAAGTCAATTGAAAATACAGGTTGCATCCTTTCCTGTCTAATAAAGAAGAATTTGTTTCCACATCTAGGATTAGGCTTAATAAGCAATATTTTTTTTGTATTTTAAGAGATTACAACATATTCTGCCTGGTATAATTAAATAAGTAGGAAAGTTAAGTTACTCTTTGGAGTTATATAAATAATAAATGGGACAAAATACCTGAGAAGAAGATTCAAATTATTCTATTGGGGGACTGGGAATATGGACTAGGGGTAGAGCGCTTGCCTCGTATACATGAAGCCCTGGGTTTGATTCCTCAGCACCATATATATAGAAAAAAGGCGAAAGTGGCACTGTGGCTCAAGTGGTAGAGTGCTAGTCTTGAGCAAAATGAAGCCAGGGACCATGCTCAGGCCCTGAGTTCAAGCCCCAGGACTGGCAAGGAAACAAAACAAACAAACAAATTATTCTATTGGAAAACTTGGATTTACTGTGCACTGACAAAGTATTAGGATCTTGTACTTATTTTTTTCATTCTGTAATATTTAAACTTATGATACATATTTCATCTCTCTAAATACTTCAATGACTTTCTAAGAGTAATCTCTACAAGCTAAGGTTCATACCCACTTAATTTTCCCAAATCATTTTCTACTTAGTATTCAAATTGGTTGTTATATTTTTACCTCCAAATAATTGTCCTACCAGCAGTCTATATTCCTGGGATATGAACACCTACTCTGTCAGGAGCAATTTTTTTTTTAACAAGCATTTTAGACCTGATTCATTTGGCATGGCTTTGATGATTTCATAATATTTACACTTGTCCTTCCACATATAAGTAAACCATCCACCTCTTGTCTAGGCAGTACCTGTGCAGAATTTTAGTACACAACCATTAAATAACATATTGCATTAATTTCCTATTTCTCTATCCATTATTTTAAGCATCTCCAGGACAGAAATACCACAGAGTTAATAGAATGCTTTGTACTATGTGGAAAAGACTGAATACCTTTTAAAATCAATTTACATTCAATTATTATTATCACAGTAAAATTTCAGGTTAACTAAAATGAGAAAGCACATATCATAAAAATTCACCAATAAAACACTTTATTGCCAAATTATTTTTTCTGTAATAATTTGCTTTCTGTTATTATGTGCTCATAAATTTTAGTAACTGAAAATATTGCATACACACAATTTTACTTGCATTTTCCTTGAATATTTTAACTCAGACCTTTGTCATATTTTATAGTTTATTCACATGTATTTTAATGCTTTGTGGCATAACTGCTAAAAATACCTTGATTCTTACTGTACTTAATTTAGAAAGTATATTTAGAGTATAGATACTCTGGACAAACTTATTTTCTTCTTTGAGTTACTTGCTTAGGATAAGCTCCAAGAAGCAAAATCACTGAGCTAATCCATCTACATATTGTACGTGTCAAATTTTCCAAATAATAAAACAGAATACATTAATTTTAATGAGTACCAGTAACACATGTACACCTCTTCCTCTCCATTTATGCTCACATTCACTGTCCTAATATTTTTTCTAACATAATAGATATAAGTGCCCCACCCATTTCGTTTTGCTATGTATTCATTTGTTTTGTTCTCTTCAAATCTATAATCATTCTCCAAGCATGAACACTATATAGCAAAGCACAGTGCTAATCATTAAGAAGGCAAAGAATAAAAAAAGAAAATATTTAATCCTCCTCTACAGAACTTCTTATTTCAGTTTTCACGGTCGAGCTTCAAACAACATATTAGTCTAAATACAAAAGTGCTCTGAGGTAACTGCATTACGTTTCAGAGTACTAAGCAAGGACTCACAGAAGCATTCTAGGAATTATGGAGTTTCTAATCTCCTTTATGCAGGGAATCTTCAAGTTCTGTCTTCCCTAAGCATTGGATCCCCAATCCGTCCACACAAGGATTGCTCTAACACAAGGATCTTTCTATGAGTACTGTGTCTACATTCTGCATTCCTTCCATGTTCCCAGAATGCCTGCTCGAGCTATAGACCATAAAAATGAATTAGTTCTTGGCTAAGTGCATATTGTTCCTTACATTATCAAGTTCCTTACATTATCAAGCAATTCTAGGCCATTTTAGGTATGATAAATTTTATTATTACCTGACATTTACTGATCATGTAATTTATTATCTTCCTTGTAGTATACAGTCTAGACATCCTTTAGGCTCTAAGCCCATGAATATTTTAGGACACACATATTTTCTTTCTTCTTTTTGTTTTTTTTCCTGCATTTTCTACCCTTCCCTTCACTTCCTTCCTTCCTTCCTTCCTTCCTTCCTTCCTTCCTTCCTTCCTTCCTTCCTTCCTTCCCCCTTTCCTCCTTTCCTTTGTCCCTCCTTCCCTCCCTACCTCCCTCCTTTCTTTCTTCCTCTCTTTCCTTTCCTTTTTTGGCTTTCTCTTTTTATCTTTAAAATTGAACACCGTTCACTGTGCATGCTAGGCAAATTTTCTAGCACTGTGCTATCTCCTTAGGGCCAGATGCATTCTTGAAGGCCATGAACACTTACCATGACCAATCGGATCACTGCTTTCCAGACAACTAACCTAACTATAACATGTGACAGAAGAAAATAAGACGTTACCAAGTCAAATATTCCAATGATGAATAGTGACTCCCAGTACAGAGCAGTCCTGCACCTGATGTTTCCTGTTTTCTTTTTTCCTTAACTCCCATGCCTGCACTGCTTTAAAAACAAAACAAAACAAAACAAAAAACAACAACAACAACAAAAAAACTATTCAAACCATTTTTAGCAAACTCAAGTTGTTTGATAATGCATGAGCCCCCACTGCCCACGAGGCGAGCATTAATCTCCAGGATCCTCAGGTTTAGCTATGTTTTCTTCACCAATTTAAATACTTAGCAACAAATCCTAGCAATGCAAGCACTTCAAATAAAGTATCATTCTTAGTAATGCGGGTTGCGATGTGAAGGGAAACCAGCAGGTCCTAATATACCCTGCAGAAGCATATCTTTTGTAGTGTTACCCCCATGCTGTCTTCCTTTGGCTCCGACAAGCTCTAATAATACCTTCCCATTTCTGGACACATGCGGAGGGGACCACTTTACATGGCTCTTCAGACATGACAACAGCCAGTGCCTTCAAGACACAACTGCATCCCAGCCCATTCGGAAACACATTGCTGACTTCACACACCTGCCCTGGGGCTTGCAGGAGGTGGGGCGGCAGTGGGTGGGAATTATTTCCTCACAGCTGCATCTTGAAATTAAAGTCCGTTTCATTTACTTGACCCTGGAGCCTGGTCCAAACAAGCTCACTTGAGCTTTACCCAGATGGTGGCCATTTACTTCTGCCTCATTCATTCCTCTTCCCTTAAATCGTGGCGCTGAGCCAGCTGGCACGCCCACACAGCTTTTTTAATGGGAAGATCACACATTTCCCTCTCTAATTGAGTCACTACCAAAAGTAACCATAGAAAAAGCAACCACATATGTGTGGTCTTGTTTTCCTCATATAGGAGCTCATGTTGGACATCTCTGGTGCTTTTTCATGAATGGAGTCAATTGTATGAACAGGGAAAAATGACATTTGTGGACATAATAGAAATGAGATGCAGATTTCATGATGGTGCTGCTTTTGGAAATCATTGTGCTGTGTCACAAATCATGCATTATTTGGTGGTTTATATAACTATGCCATTATCTTTTCTCATGGATCTGCAAGTGAGTATTGATTTGGCATTTTCGATGCATTCCACTAGGCAGAATTTTTCATTTGCCATTTGGACTTGGATCACCTACATATATATTCAGTTGTAGGTCAAGTTGAAAGGGCAGTTGATGCTCTGGACATTTTAAATCTCAGGAAGTTTCCCTGGAAGAGCTTTGTGCTATGTTAAACTGTGTACAGCATTCAAGGTTGGTACCCAGGCATTGTCTACTTATGTTTAAGTCACCTCAAATTGAAGTTTATGGGCCAAGGGAAAAATTTGCTTCACATTATAAAGAGGAAAGGAATGAGTATTATCTGAATGACTATTGGTTGTTTTTTTTTTTTTTTTGGCCAGTCCTGGGCCTTGGACTCAGGGCCTGAGCACTGTCCCTGGCTTCTTTTTGCTCAAGGCTAGCACTCTGCCACTTGAGCCATAGCACCACTTCTGGCCATTTTCTGTATATGTGGTGCTGGGGAATTGAACCCAGGGCCTCATGTATACGAGGCAAGCACTCTTGCCACTAGGCCATATCCCCAGCCCCTGAATGACTATTGGTTCTTCATCAAAATAAGCACTGCTGTTCACAAATTAAAAGGAATATAGTAAACTTGAAAAAATTAATTGCAGCAGTAGAATATTAATGCTTTTATGTGTGGAATACCTACAACATACAAGTTATATGGTACAATATATGTACATAAATACACCCAGAGACATACACATATATTATTTATGTATATTATATATGATAATATATACACACTGATAGAGAACATCATTAAATTCATTATAGCCAAACATAAATTATTAATATATTTTCTTTGCTGGTTAGTGGAATTTTGTTTTGTTTTTTTAGTCTAAGACTGGAACTCCAACATGGTGCCTGATGGTTTTGTTCACTGGCTAGTATTCTATCAACTGAGCCATGCCTCCAACCTCTGGTGTTGGGTTTTTGTTTGTTTGTTTGTTTTTAACTCATAGCCTAATATTCACATTGCTTGCTTGCTTGCCCCGCTGGCAATGAAGTCTCATGGAATTTTCTGTTTGGGCTTCCATTTAAGGTATCCAATTGGAATGCGAATACCTGCTTCCCATATAAGGACTTCAGTCTATATTGTACTTTAATCCTGTATCCCCTTTTGTGTATTATTCTTTTTCCCTACCTTTTATTTCACAACTACACTATTACTTCCATCCTAATTATACATAATTTAGGAAGCAGACATAGACTCTCATTTTCAGATCAGTTGCATTAATTTTTGGCAGAGTAATACTTCCTTTGTACAATTAGAAAATGCTGATTATTTAAAATACATACATAAGTGAAGAAACAATGTGTACTTATAGGGCCATAAAAAGTGGTAGGATTTATAGAGCCACATAAAATTCTAGCAAAGAAAAAAACCTCAGTTTAATCTAAGGTTACATCCCCCGAGCTGAGCTTTGGGTATGTCTCTGTTTTATTTGTTCAGGTCCAGGCAGAAGCTCCATGAGTGGTGATAAAGAACTATTATATGTGCCAGAAAATAAAGTGCTTTATTGGAAGCACATGGTCTGCTTTCCCACAATGCCTTGAGTGGGTGATGGAATGGTATAAGAGGACTGCCAGTCATCGAAGGACTTTAGAGTAGAGCAAAAATTCTGAGCAGTCTTGGAAGTCTTAGGAATGGCCTGGGCTGGAACAGGATCTGCTTTTCAAGGACACTACTAGTCCCTTGCATAGGAAATTTGCTAGATATGGAGACTGAATGGAGTAAGCAGCCAAAGTGCTAGGGATGACAGGCCCATATCACTGCATATGAAGAGGTGGGCTGAGGCCCTCAGAAGAGCAGAAATGGGCTTTCCATTATCTGAATGAACTACAGACATGGACTTCATGGGCCCACACATGATAACCACAATTCTTGATGCTTACTAAAACTTAAAGCAAGCCTAGACTAACCGACACTCTGACTGGATAAAAGTAATTGGTTGTTGCCTAAAAGAAAAGGGGGAGACAGTGTTCTCTCATTCTTTCTGTTTCTGACAGATTAGGAGATAATTTACTGCTGATTGATAAATCCAAATGCAAAATATGCCTTAAGATTGCCAAATCATTATAATAAATATCTGGACTCATATAAAAATGTGGGGAAGGGGCTGGGAATATGTATGGCCTAGTGGTAAAGTGTTCACCTCATAAACATGAAGCCTTGGGTTCAATTCCTCAGCACCACATATATAGAAAAAGCCAGAAGCCGGGTCAGTGCTCAGGCCCTGAGTTCAAGCCCCAGGACTGGCAAAAAAAGGAGGGGGACATCGTAAGAGTCAATTATTGAAAAATCTATATAAATTAGCAAACCAATATAAAAGTAAAACTGTACATATAATTTTTTCCAAAGTTTTAGCCATACAAAATTGATTAGTCATGGAGATGAAAACTGAATAGGAATCAATGCATTACAGTGGACTAATCACTATGCCCCATAATGGTACTAAACAAAATGTGGTAAAAGAGTGTCAACTACTATGCTGAGCAACTGGGATCTTATGCACTGTTGCTTAGAGTTAAATTTAGTATGCATACTTTATGGAACTACTAAAAACTATGCATTAACGTTATAACATACACACATATATGTGAGTATTTGTATATCTACACACACACACGCACTCACACACATATATATCTCCCATAATGTAGAAATATTTCTCTTAAACATATCCTTGAATCAGTATGCATGCTATGGATGATTTGCATCATTCATAATATTGCCTACTCAAATGCCACTCAACTGCGTCAGTGACAAGTGACTTATTAACACAATAGAACACTATATTGCAGTGGGAACCAATTATTTCTGTCTGAAGCAATATGTCGATGATGACAAAATTGCCTGAAAGAAGCCGAATGCAACTGCATCCATATTGCATAGTGCTATCTACATAAGACACAATCATTGATAAAGCTTTTAGGATTTCAAAGTATGATTTCCCTATAGCAGGAAATGAGAAAAGGACAAAAGGAAAGTTGAGGTATGGTTAGTATTTTCCCCCCAATCTGTGGTATCTGCTGCTTGATGTGTTCAACCTGACAATTCATCCAGCCCCATATGCAATATATACTAAGCAATTTGAAGGCACCAATAAACATAATTAGTGATAGGCACTCTTTTTAAGACAAAGTAAAGGATTGCATTAATTTGTTTTCAATGAATAAAAATTTCCAAGTCAACTGATATTGAGCGAGTATTTGTGATTTTAACCCCACTTTACTGAAGTTCAAAATACTGGGTGTGGAGATATGATAAAATTTTAAATCAGAATTTGTTTAAAAAGTTCACCTATAGCCAAAAGAATTTTAGTTTCAAATTTTATATTAAATAGTTCAATTCAGAGACTCATACCTGTACTCCTAGCTACTTAGGAGGCTGAGGTCTGAAGACTGGTTCAAATCCATCCAGGGCAGTAAAGTCGTTGAGGTTTTTATCTATCACTTAATCAGAAGAAAATCTGGAAGGAGAGGTTTGGCTCACGTGATAGAGCACCAGCCTTTTGCAAAAATGCTAAGTGATAGCTTAGGATCTCAGTTAATATATAAGTAAGTACATGTAAACATAATGTGCATATATACACATACATATGCATGTATAAATTCACACAGACACATGCTTTTGTGATTTGAGTAAATATGTGGGACAAAGGTGAACAAATGTAGCAGTAGTACTAACCAAACACTATGTTGAAAATGAACTATACAAATTATGGGAAGGGATGGGAAGGAAAAACTGGAAGAGAGTCAGGCCATATATATGTACATATATCCAATCCTGTGTAAACAAAACAATACCAATACAATCCAATATAATACATGGACATGTTATGATTTAAAACTTAAACCATTTCCTTAGAAAATATATTTCAGTCTATTAAGTTCAAGATTTTAAAATACTAAAAAGTAAAAAATCACATTAAGTGAAGTGAGCCAGACCCAAAGAAACTTAGATTCCATGGTTCCCGTCATTGGCAGTAATTAGTTAATGTCTAGGATAGTCCTAGCAGAAGATCACAATAGCTCAGTACCTAGGTACATATGATCATATGAGATGATGCTAAACAAAATGAACTCCAAGATACGAAAACAAGAGATTTCTAATTGTTGTTGTTATTTTTAATGTACTATGTGACTTTTTTCTTTTTTCTTTCCTATGGCTTCTCCCCTTTTATTACTGTATTTGATTTTTGTACCCTGGGTATTGTGTATATGTTTGTCTGAATTAGGGAAGGAAAGGGAAACATCAAAATGGTGAGACAAAGGATAAAGGGTAAATCAATGCAATAGCAATACTCACAAGACAAAATTTTGGAAATTAACTGTACAACTCTTGGGGGGGGGAGGGAAGGTGGGATAAAAATGAGGGAGGAGGTAACAAGTTTGAAAAGAAAGATACTCACTACCTTACATATGTAATTGGAACCCCTCTGTACATCACTTTGACAATAAAATTAATTTTTTTTAAAAGTTAAAAGATAAAATAAATACAAATGAAATATGGGCACTTTGACTGCAAGGTGAAGGTTTTGAGAATGATGGTCTTTTGAGAGATGATTTAATGCAGTCCCATCAGTGATGCTACTGGAATGACCCCTTACTGCCCTCCATCCCGTTCTATCCCACAAGTGTCTCACACCCACCCTCTGACCAGTGAGCACAGTGCCCCACCTCCTCTGGGAAACAGATGCCCAAGCCAGTTATTGGACCAGGGTCTGCTTATGTCAGACTTGTCAGCCTCTGAACTCTTGAGAAAGTTAATTTATGTTCTTTACATTGTTACCCAGTCTCAAAGCAGTGTGGATAAACTGATACACATACATTATAATGTGCATTATATAACGCTTAATGAAAATGAACTGGGAAACATAACACCTATTGTCACTTATTATGCCATATAAATCTATAAATCTTCCTCTACTCATAGAATAGTATCTTTACACATTTTTTTATGATTAGAGAGTGCATTCCTCTAGTAGATAGAGAATCTGAAACCCTACAGGCAGCTACAGCAATTATATATTCTAAGACAGTTTTTTTTTAACATGTGTTCTATTTACCTAAATAAATGTAAAGACTTTATATGATTCATTCTGCACTGAATAATTTCACACAACCTTTTAAAGTGATGCTAATTCACTTCATCAAGTGCTAAAAGGACTTCTATAACATAGAAGACCTCCTAAATAAAAAAATTTAAATTCTCTCTCTCTCTCCCTCTCTCTCTCACTCTCTCTTTCTTAAGAATACTGCAGTGAGTCTTTCAGTTCTAGCTTGTTCCTCATTTCAGATTATTTCCTGAATGTAGATTCCAAGTGTACAGTTTACTGAGCCATAGATTCTCCTTCAAAACAGTTCTCTGATGTGGGAAATAATTTATATCCTAACATAATGTGTCTACAGAGATGCTGTGAGGGAAGACTTCCCCATCTTGTGTTGAGGGTGATTATATTGGGAAGTGTAGATGGTCCAATTATAGACATTCTCATCACTAATCTTAGCTCTATGGTCCTTGGAGATATCCAATATCTGTAACATACACTTACAGATTGAAAAGTAAACAAGTAAACAAGCTTAGCTTCTATGGGTCCCACCAAGTAGATTCAAATGTACTAGAATATGATTCTTTTTTTAGAGAAAGCTCTTTGCCCTGTTCCAGTTATCCTTAATGAAAGTCCTGTGCGGTACTCTCAAAGAGTTGCTGTTAAGTCTTTTAACTAAGGGACTGTGTTATCTAGAGGAAACAATGCAAAACGGACTACAATATGCCTGGTCTCTAGTTTGTCCAAAAATCCAATCTGTCGAAGCAACACATTAACATTTTAGCACACATTTACATATAGAAACTACTTGCTGGAATTGGGATAGAAAATACCAGGGGATAATGAGTCAATTTATAGAGATGATGACCTGAATACTTTTAAACATCTGGAATATCATCTATTTATTACCGGGAAGTACATGGAGAAACTTCCACATGCACTGCAATCAAGATTTACATAACAACCAAATACACAGAGAAATTTATTTTAGCTTGCTATTATCAGTGGAAAGTTGAAATAAGCACTGATATGGTTAAAAAATAAGCTATTCTCTTGATCATTTTCTAACAGCCACTGAGCTGTGAATAATGGAAATGATTGCATTATGATTTTACCAAACTGCCCATCACAGGCTGTAATTGTTGTAATAATTTAGAGGATAAGTATATGTTTCTCTCTAACTGTAGACACCAACATCTAGAATCTTGTGTTCATTGACATATAATCACCATTCAGAAGGGAAATTCATGGCTATCTAACTTCTGCTTCCCATGTGTTTATGATAGATAACTTGGATAATAGAAGTGGTGGGTAGAACAAAAGTTAGTTGGATACTTGTTGTTGTTTGCCAAGTAACATATTTGTGGTGATTTGTATTTATTCTTACATGA
This sequence comes from Perognathus longimembris pacificus, assembly GCF_023159225.1. Lineage (NCBI taxonomy): Eukaryota > Metazoa > Chordata > Mammalia > Rodentia > Heteromyidae > Perognathus > Perognathus longimembris. The sequence continues at coordinate 16,369,397 of NC_063170.1, forward strand.
ATATTATGAAGTAAGGATTTATATTATACAGATTTCCATTTAAGAATGGACACACTAGCCTGACACTTGTGGTTTATGCCTATAATTCTACTGTAATCCTAACTACTCCCAAGGCTGAGATCTGAGGATCACAATTCAAAGCCAGCCCAGGCAGGAAAGTTCATGAGACTCCAATTGACCACCAGAAAACCAGAAGTAGCACAAATAGATGATCTAGCTTGGTGATAGCTCACACCTGCTATTCAGGAAGCTGAGAGGTGGAGGATTTTTGTTGGACACTACAATAGGAAGAAAAGTCAGAGTGACTCCATCTCTAGTTAACAAAAAATCTAGGTTGCTGATCAAGCAAGCTAATTCAAGGCTGGAAAGAAAGAAGGAAATAAAGAAGTTTGGCCTGCTTGGGGGAATTTTTACCTGGGAAAGTAAGGGAGTAGACTTTCACATTCTGGGAATCAGAGTTTCCCATGAATCATGGAATAAAATCCGACCAATATTTGTTTTTAGATTAAAATGACAAGCATATTTTAGGGGTAGAATATTGGCCTATAATTTTGTTTTAGTCTCACTAGAGAACTCTAAATTGTGTATACACATTTACGAACTAAAACGGACCTTTTGTTACTTCTTTTTCACATTTACATATTCATTTGTTTATTTTTTTTGTACTGGCCCTAGGTCTGGAACTCAGGGACTAGACACTGTTCCTGTGCTTTTGTGCTCAAGATTAGTGTTTTATCACTTAAGTCAAAGCTCTTCTGGCAATTTTTGAAGATAATTGGAGATTAGAGTTTCATGGATGGCTTTGAACCCAGATCTTCAAATCTCATCTTCCTGAGCAGCTAGGATTACAGGCAGGAGCCTCAAGATCCCTGGCACCAAGCTCTTCATCTTTTTTGACTAAACTATTGTAGCAGGGGAGCAACTGTCTAACCTCTTATCAATCTAAATAAACTTCCCTCTTACCTCCTATTGCTTTGTTAACAATGTATAGCACCTATCTTTGTTTTTGTTTCATGAATTCTTTAAAATTGACTTCTATGGCTTTGTAAGAAAAACTTAAATAGTTAGATATAAATTATAGGCATTGGTTCTTCTATATCATGGATAACTTTTATCTTTTTTCCCTTTCCTATGTCCTTTATAATTGGTTCACATTACTTTATTGTTAAGAAATAATTATGAGGAGCTAATCACTGGTGGCTCAGGCCTGTGATCCTAGTTACTCAGGAGGCTGAGATCTAAGGATCTTAGTTCAAAATCAGCCTGGGCAGGAAAGTCCATGACACTCTTAACTCAATTAACCACCAGAAAAGTAGAAGTGACACTGTGGCTCAAAAGGTGAGGCACTAGCCTTGAGCAAAAAGAGCACATAGAGAGTGCCTAGTTCCATCCCCAAGACCACTAAGAACAAAAAAAAAAAAAAAAAAAAAAAGAAAAAGAAAGAGAAATTGTCATGAAAAAACAAAAAGTAAAATATGTTCAGTACAGATGATGTTTTATTTTGAATATTTTTCCTCTGAAGTTGGCCAAATTTTGGCACAGAACTGGTGGATATCAAAGACTGGGAATACTCTCTCTCTCTCCCTTTCATGTGTATTTATGTAGGTGTATCAATCAATATAGGTGAATAAATTGAAGAACTCATCACAGTTTTAAAAAGCTAGATAAGTATTTATTCAATCATATTATAAAAGCATGGTGAAGTATCATCTTTTTTTGTACTTACTTGCATAGGTATGTGTTTGGTGTACAAGTTTACTTAAATTCTACTGCAGGTTCTGCTGTAGAGACTGCACAAATCCCATATGCACTGCTCATCCTCCTCAGTAATGCCCCAGAGGAGCTATCATGATCTCTTTGCAGTACAGGGACCCTTCCCATATGAATGAATGCATCCTATCATTCCAGTGATGACTCTGGCTGTGGTGGGTGTCTGAACATTATTGTGTCAAAAACACACTATTTTAATGCCAGTGGAATAGCCTTATTGCCCAATCAAGCTATATTGCCATCACACAAAAAAATGAGAGAACTGAAACCCCAAAACCCTGTCGATAATCGGATAGGGACTCTAAACTAAATACTCCAAAGATGAGCAAGTGTCCCCAGGGACACAAAAACGAAAAAAAAACTGAACACATCTTAACTTTCTTTAAGCATGATAGACTACATGCAGAGGATCCCAAATGTGGCTGCTTTAAAATAATTACCAAGATTAGGAGGCAACCTTCAAAATTAAATAGGAAAAGGAGGAGGAGGAGGAGGAGGAGGAGGAGGAGGAGGAGGAGGAGGAGGAGGAGGAGGAGGAGGAGGAGGAGGAGGAGGAGGGGGAGGAGCAGGAGGGGGAGGAGGAGGGGGAGGGGGAGGGGGAGGGGGAGGAGGAGGAGGGGGGAGGAGGAGGAGGAGGAGGAGGAGGAGGAGGAGGAGGAGGGATGAAGAAGAAGGGAAGAAGAGGAGGAAGAAGAAGAAGAAGAAGAAGAAGAAGAAGAAGAAGAAGAAGAAGAAGAAGAAGAAGAAGAAGAAGAAGAAGAAGAAAAGAGGAAGTCTTCTCTCTCCAAATACCCCATCTGATACCATCAACCACCTTCCCCGCCATCAAGAAAATAGGTGCTTGTTCTTTTGTAGTCACATGCAGATTGTCTGTCTGTCTATAAATTTAAAACTTCAATGTAGTATACTTTTTATTTGATCAAATTGGGGAAGCCTCCAGTGGCCTAACTGAAGGACCCCTTGGCTGTGCTTCGGTGAGTAAGGTCACCTACTTATAGTCCTACTTATCATTGAGAGCAGGTAGGCACGTGGTTATTCTTGTCAAATTATTATGTGACAGAATGTGGGATTATTCGGACACTCCCCCAAAATGCCTTCTCCTGAGAACCAAGCTTCACCTGCTCATCTGTGTCTCACAGTCTCTGCTTGCTCACATTGTTCTGGAATGCAAACTCAGGCAGCCCTACAGTATCTATGCCTGGTGTGGGAGCATGCCTGCCTGAATTGATGCTGATTGGTTTATAATTTGTCTGTGCAAATTTTAGGTGATATACACTCATGCATTCCCTTAAGCTAGGGCAAAGATGTCTCCTTTATTATTGGCTTGAAAGGAAGGGAACCCAAACAATCTGCTACCTTGTGATGTCTTCATCCTGCTGCCACAATATCTACTTTTTGATTCTAGGGCAAGTTTAAGTTTTTCCAACATATTTGGAGTTCAATATATATATATATATATATATATTTTTTTTTTTTAACATGGACGCTCGCCTTTGTAACACCAGCTATTTGGGAGGCAGAAGGGCAGAGATCATGTGGTTCCAAACTAGCTTGCACACACACACCCACACACACACACACACACACACAGAGAGTTAATGATGTTCGTTTTAATAAAAAAAAAACACAGTTGGCATCTTTCTGTAAAACAAGCTAAGAGGAAGACAGATTTAGGAAGATCTAGATCCAAAGCTGGACTTGGGAAAAATCTGGAGACACTGTCTGAAAATGAAATAACGCTAAATGGCCCTGAAGAATGACTTTCATGGTAAAATACCAGCCTAGCAAGTGTGAGACCCAGACCTTTAAGAGAAAAGAAGATAAATGGTGCTGCTGAAGATAGATAGATAGATAGATAGATAGATAGATAGATAGATAGATAGATAGATAGACAGATAGATAGATGGACAAATAGGTGGGTGGGTAGGTGGATGGATGGATGACAGATTGTATGGAGTGTTTTCTCCAAATGTGACTCAAATTGTAGATTTAAACATAGTAAAACTATGACTTGCCCCCCCCCACACACCTTTTAAATTTCTTTCTTTTTCCTTTTCCTCCCCAAGACCTCAGGCTTGAATTCTGGGCTTGGGTGCTACCCCTGACCTACTTTTGTTCAAGGCTGACACTCTACCACTTGAGCCACAGCTCCAGTTCCAGCTTTTTCTGTGGTTAATTGGAGATGAGTCTCAAAGACTTTCCTCTGGGGATTGGGTCAAAATCACGATCCTCACATCTCAGCCTCCTAAGTAGCTAGAATTACAGGGGTAAGCCACAAGTGCCCATTCCTCTTCATTTTTTTGCCTCTGGAAGTTCAAATGTGTTTTAGTCCTGTGTTACAATGAGGTCAGGCTACGAGTGACAATCAGTTACATTATTTTCTACCCACTAGGCACGTTACAATTCTCAGCATTCTAAGACAAATACAGCATAGCCAGGGGGAAATTATGAAAGAAAATATAAACTTCCCACCAAATGCAGAGAGTATTCTTAATTTTTTCTCTTGAAAAATACAGACAGTAACACTTATTAGTGTCTTCTAATAATGATTAAAATTCAGAGTTGGTTTTTGGAAATTGATGTTAAAAATGAAGTTTTCTTTAATTTATATTTAAAAACAAAAATTGAAAGGACCAAATTTGATGCTCCATTTATTAATTGATAAACTTCTATTTATTTATTCTATTTATTTCTTGAAGCTAAATCAGAAAATACATATTCTTACAAAATACACATTCAGCCAATTGACCAAGTTTGAAAAAAAACAAAAAAAGTAGGTCATCAGTTTGCAAAGTCTTCTGTATTTTAATTTGGAAATGATTTCTCTGAGGGTTTCTTTTATATTTTCTTTAGTGACATTTCAGCTTAGAATGTAATATTTCTTACCTGACTTAATTTGGGACATAATTAATTGTTACTATAAGATCTGTAATTGCTAAAGTATTTGTTATATGTTTCAAATATTAGCAAATTATTTCCTAAACCAGCTGGGTTGTACCTGCCATTAAGTGGTTGCTGATATAACTAATGGTAAAAATTAATCCATGGAGAAGCCAATGACTACTTCTGTTCTTTCAGTGATAACAGTTTCTACTGGCTAATGTGTCACAATGTTACCTAAACTATATTTCTATTTTTTAAATAGTAACCTTTCCCTTACTCAAATGACTACTTAATTACCTGAGAATTATGAATACAGCCTTGCTGTTCAGTAAATGTCATTTGTTGATAGGCAGAACATATTTCTGGGCTTAAGGCTCCTAAACCTGTTGTGAGATTCAAACAGTCAAAGCCTGTCTTACCTTCCTCTTGCATTTAGCAATCCTGAAGATGAAATAAAACAGTAGGAAAGAGAAGTTTAACTTTTCAAACTTACTGAAAAGTGCCTACCAGCAGTACCCCAACTCTCAAACAGCTGAAACCACATAAAGAAGAAATTGACAAGTGGGGAGAAAATGTCACATCTAGGCCATTTAGAGAACATTTAAGATCTATCAAGGATTTAACTTTGGGGACATATTTAGGTTTATACAGCTTTTATTGTAAATTACTTTTTTTTCAAGTTAAAAAGGAAAAAGTACACTCAACCGACTATTTTCGGCATTCTGACCATGCTCAGCATTTCTCCCCTTCAGGAGATAATTTGTTTCAAAGCTGACCATTTCTTCTTTTGGAATCTAGTTTTAAAAAGACACTTAACAATTTGAATTAAAGTATTTTTATTATGTGTACATAACAGAATATATGCTATTTAAAAGAAACAAGAAATCTAGAAGAAAGGATCAATAAAGGATAAAATTTCAGGTTTTAATTCTAATCTAAAACTTGATATATAGAAAACAAATTATCATTGACATTATTTGCTATAATTTTCTCATAAGGACTTCTGTGAGAACCATGGATTTTCTTTTGGTTGTTGGACCTTTTCCAAAACACACACTTACTACCTGGAATTATAATCAAATGAGAATATATATGGATAATTTTACTGGCCATAATTAGGATACCATAAGGGATTTGCCCACTAGCAACAAGAATATAAATATGAATTCATGGAAATATTGATTGTGCAATTAGAACAAAATTTGTGTGGGTTTAATTGAGAGCAATGATTTTGAAATGAGGGCTATGATAGTAAAAATGAAACTAAGTATTGTAGAAATGAAATTAAACAAATATCAGTAAAGATTCACTGGATCCTTGCCTAATTTTCTTATTTAATAGAGATATCACTCATATGAACCAGATCTCCCCAAATCCTAAACAAAGGAGGAATTGAGGCTCAGAGATAGTCCAAAATATGTTCAAGAACACAAATTTAATCTATGACAGAATGAGAGATCAGAATCCAGCTACACTGGAGTTTTGAACGAAGGGTAAACTTATGTTCAATAAGCAAAACAGATTTCATATTCGAATGGCAACCAGTCCATTAACATTTATGTATAGTATTTAATTTGCTAAGTTAATTGTTACAGATGTATTAGTGTATGTGCAAATAGACATAGGATATCTAACCTACCATTGTTTTGGAGACATTGTACACATATGAAATAGGATATATTCCTGTGTATATGCAGTATAATCATATCTATGTTTATTCTATTTTTGCTATATTTTTATTTGTATGTGTTTATATCTCAAATTCAAAATGAATAAACATTTTTAGGTCAGTTTGGTAGTGAGATATCCAACTGGGGAAAACCCTCGAATATTTTCTATTGGGGACACAGATGGAACATTCCAGAATAGAGATAAAGTATTAGCAATGTAATAAGTGAGAATTAAAAGTCTTATTGAATAAATCCTTTACAGGTAAAGCTGGATGTAAGTACTTTATTTTCTTCTTCCATTGTTTCTTCATTTTACGTAAGTAGAAAAGAGTTAATCATTCAACAATAACTCAATGCCTATCATGTTTGTTGCAATGTTGTAGGTCAGGAGAAGTTTCAGTGAACAAAATTTGTTTGATGCATTTATATATAAGAAGGAGAGAGAAGCAATACACAGTAAGGTTAAAAGCTAACTAAATAATCTTATTTATTTTTATTTTTTATTTTTGCCAGTGCTGGGGCTTGAACTCAGGGCCTGAGCATTGTCCCTGGCATCGTTTTGCTCAAGGCTAGCACTCTACCACTTGAGCCATAGAGCCACTTTCGGCTTTTTCTATATATGTGGTGTTGAGGAATCGAACCCAGGGATTCATATATACGAGGTGAGCACTTTACCACTAGGCCATATTCCCAGCCCTAAGTTAATAATTTTAGTTAATAATTAACATGATTGAGTCAAGTGAATGCTACATGCAGTGAGGGTGAAATTAGATTAATCATACACTGTGCCTAGAACATGATTCCCAGCATAGTGGCCCATTCATTCATGTGTGAGTTAATTATTTCCTTTTTACTAAAAATACCCTGACTATTTTTTATCCATTTATCAAATTCCCTACTGGCAAGACGAGAAGTAAATACGTGCCATAACCACTCAGCTGTTTTGCAACTATAAATCCTTGAAATCTGGAGAGCCACTGCTTTCTTCATGTTTAAAAGCTCTACAGCTGTCAGAAGAAATAACTCCACTTCTACAGCTGTGTGTATTAAAAGTGAAGCAAACATAGGGAAGTAGAACAAGAGTTCCCTGCAAAGGCTTCTTCGTGCCAACACACAAAACTTGAGAGAGAAGGATCAACACAAGGAAATTCATAATTATTCCGATGTGGGATAATATACCATATGTCCTTCTGTATCTGAACACAACAGGACTCTGCCTGAAAGGCTTTCCTTAACGCATCCTATTGGGTCAAGGTATAGAACTCCAAGCCATATGGTGTGCTTCAGACCTCTGCATGAACTTTTTATTGTTTTCTGCCATATTATTTCCACATCATTTTTATTTGAATGTGCAAATTAGCTTTATACAGTAACAATGAGGTCCTTACTGAGATCTCCACAAGTAGAGAAAATTCCTGTTCTCTCTGACACAGGCCATGTGAGCTCTTTCAGATTTAGAAAGTCTACATCATTCAGAGGGTGATATGCAAACTGCTGTTCAGCTAATGGACTTAGGCACAACATGGAGACTCTCTAACAAAGATAAATCAATACACATATTATTGCAGGTCCATGTTCAGGGACACAGTTACACCTCTTGGTTATGAAAGCTCTTTCCATTCTCTGTAAACTGACCATGTTCAGGACCATATATGCACATTCTATTCAAGAAATATCTGAATATTTACTCTCTACCAAACACAGACTCAGGCTCGGGAGGACAAAAAAGAGACGGAAAAGCATTGGTAAAGACTCAAAATCTTAAAACACAGTAGAAAAAATAGAAGCATTAAATCATAATTTAATGAGATAGAATGTCCCAATAGTCTGAGGATAAAATAATGCTGAAGAATCACAAGCCAAAATTAAGGACACACACACAACAAGACAAAACTGGTTCACATCAGTGTCAAAATATGTGTCATCAAACAAACACGAATTCACTGGGTAGGAAAACAATTAAAATTGCATTCAAGGCAGAAGGAATTTGACTGTAATGATATGAAGCCAGATTATTTAAGAACTGGAAAGTTATATTTTCCAGCTGGAGATGGTAGTAGAGACTTGGCCATAAGCTACATACTATGATGAAGTCTGGAAATGCCATGTTGAAGAGGTTACGGCTCAGATACAGGTAATTTGAAGCTATTAACTAATTTGTGAGGAAAGGGAGGACTTGATAAAGGCCAAGGTTCTCTAATAATGGATAGTCCAGTTACTATTATTATTGAATGAATACTCACTATATTCGTGGAAACAAGAAATGGCAACAATCACATTACTAAGAAAATAGTACCCTCATGTTCTTACAGAAGCAGAAACATTCATTCATTATCAGTGTGCTACCAGCTAGATAGAATTGCTGGATTTTAAGATTCTTGAAAATGTAATAGCACTAGCTAATAGGAAGAGAAGAAGAAAGGGAGGCATGGGGGCAAGGAGAAGCAGGACCATTTTCCTGTAGGGCTAGAATGAGTGGTGTTCAGTGGGGCCCTAGTCTTCCAAGAATGTGGAAGTGGTGGAATCAGATTTGGAGCAAAACTTAAAAAAAAAGACTGACAACACTGTATATGTGCTTGATACATTGTATATTGCATATGTGTCTACCTGACCTAGACAAGGGATGGAAAAACAGGTTGTAAGATATCACAAGAAATGTACACACTGCCCTATTATGTAACTGCACCCTCTTTGCACAACACCTTGTAAAAAATTATGTCCAATTAATAAAAAATATAAAAAAAGACTGAGGATACAGAAAGTAGAATTGTTGTGGGGGTGTGAGATACAGCCTACATTATATTTTCCAGGGAGTTTCCTAAGGTAGACAGCATCACTTTCTGATTTCAAGGGCTGCCCTATGTCCTGGAGAAGTTCTACCCACAGGAGGATAAACATGAGCACCAGGAGGAAGGTGAATGAAGAATCAGTGAACATGAGCCTGAAGAGTGGAGAGGAAAGCAGCTCAGGGGAAACATGAATAAGTGAAGTATTATTTCAGTCTCAAAAGCAGTCCTTAAAGGGTCTTAGCAGAAAAACGACAATGAAAACTGATTCTTAGAAAGAGAAGGTTTAGCTGAAGGTAGGTGGCTCATACCTTTAATCCTAACTACTCAGGAGTCCTGAGATCTGGGCAGGAAAGTTAAGGGAATTTTAATTACCTACCACAAGTTCAGAAGTGGAAGCATGGATTAAGTGGTAGAATGCTAGCTTTGAGGGAAATAACTAAAGACAGAAACTAGGTCTCAGTCCAAGGCTCAGTACTGGCACAAGGGAGAAAAAAGTGAGGACTATTGGCAAAGCTAGTTTGCCAGGAGTGAATCTTCTTATAAGACCTCAGTTACATTTGGATGTGATACTTTCCATGCCAGTGCAATAAAGTTAGACCTTTCCCCCACATACACAAAGGGGGACACAGAAAATTCTTTGTAGGCTTTATGTTCATTACTCACATCTGTGTAGTAGGTCCACCTTCAATTCGCAGAAATCCAATTATCTGTCTTCTGCATGATCCTGTCTACCCTTCTTACATTTTCTTTGAACAAAACTGAGCCTGAACATTTCTATGACCTATACCTGTTTATGAAAATAGGCTTTGAAAGAAGTGCTTCATGTTCATTGTGAGGCCCTGATATGGCTCTCCCCCCTCCTACTCCAGAGACCCATCAACTCTAGAATCACACTGCTATCACCTTTCCCATTACCTTCAGCTTGTAATAGTTAAAACTATTTTCTAGCTGGGAACTTGTAATCCTTCCTACTCAGGAGGATCAGATCTGAAGATCGGTTCAAAGCTAGACAAGGGAAGAAAGTTTGTAGGATTCTTATCAACAATCAACAACCAAAAGGGAAACCAGAAGTACAACTATGTCTAAAGCCAGTGAGTGCTATCCTTGAGCAAAATAAGCCCAAGGACAGTGCTCAGGCCCTGAGTTCAGGCCCAGGACAGGTGCTGTGTGTGTGTGTGTGTGTGTGTGTGTGTGTGTGTGTGTGTGTGTGTGTGTGTGTGTGTGTATCTTTGATCCTGGAGGTTAACAAATGAAAAGTAAACACTTACTCTAGGGATGCTAATTGCCATTGTGTAGATGCATCTATAATTATTTTACGTTACTAGTTTTTAACACGTTTACAAGACAACAAGTGTAGCCTCCCTTTTGAAAAAAATAAATGCAGACTTTCCATCATAAAATACTTTGCCTAGGAAAATTAAGCAGACATTGTGAAATGGTCAGTTTAGAGGACAGTTTAGGAATCCAGTATTGTGTCTATATTACTTTAGGGTCTCTCAGCACATTGAGGGGACGCTTAAGAATAATAAAAAAAAAATCTGGATCTCATTCAAGATCTCTGCGCAGATGTTTCAGTTTCATAGCTTGGATTCCAACCAAGTGCAAAGGAGGTGTAACAAAGACACCAGAGCAGTTAGCACCCCAGGCTCTCCCAAGAGCATCGGTGTCACTTTCATCAGAGTAACATGAACTCCGAAACTTTGTCTTTCATCTCTGAATGTCCAACTGCTTTCCCTGAAGCATGGAAAGAATATGAATTATGCAAGGGAATGTGGAGTGTTCTAAGAAGGACTCCATCATTTTCATTCAGGTAAATTGTTTTTTAAAATATATTTGAAAATTAATTGAATTTTAAAAATCCCGTTTTGGGAGACGTTTCTTCAACCTTCTCATTAAGGTTATTTCACTCTCAACATGGTTGTCATTACTCTACCTTCTTTTTGAAATTTGTTTCTGCCATGGCTAGTTATCCTAGCGTGTCCTATGCTGAGGTAGTAAATTTTCGTCAGAATCATGTCAGAATATCCTCAGAATCCAGATCTTCTGTGGCCTCCCATCAGGTATAGTACAGCAGAATCTCTAAAACAGTGTATTTTATTGTTTCAAGAGAATAAACTTATTTATAACCCAGAAATGAAGTTAATATGCTTAGTTCATAGGGTCCTTCCAATCATCCCTTGTGGAAAAGATCACTGTTGGATGTAAGAAAATGGAGATGAAATTTCCAAGGGTAACTATATAAGTTTAAACCTCATAAGGCTCACCCATCAACAAACACATTCTTTTGCCAATGGCTTGTGGAAGAATCCATGCTAGAGAATCATGGTGCTAGGTAAGGCTGATCTTTTGGCATCATGGAAGTTGAGTGGCTCTGCTTCTTGGAAAGCTTTAGTGGAAATATCAGAAAACTGTATCTACTGAGTATGACATGTAATTGAAATTAACGTTCTGTGCAATGTCCTGTCCACACATGGAACCACTGTAGGACAGATCACCTCACAGTTAATATGCACCATTTACACCCACCACGCCCTATCTCTCCCTGTTGATCCTTCTCTATTAGAAAATTGCAGTCAAGTGTTTCAAATTGCTTCTCCACCAGACTCCTAGAGATCTCACAATAGACTTCCATATATCAGATCGAAGACCAGTTCACTACACAGCTACATGTGTATCTGTACCAATAAAGAAGAAAACTGAAGGGAAATACGGGTTGGCTTTTTGAGAAAATCTTGGTGTTCCTTTTCATAAGTTTAACAATCATCCCTTCTTATATGAAAATATGAAGTAAATGTTTCCAATAGGTTTGTGTAGAATTTAGGAAAATATCAATTCCATTATTTTTATTCTCTCTATATAATTACACATGTTTCCATTGTCTATCTATTCCTCCCTCCCTTCCTTCCTTCCTTCCTTCCTTCCTTCCTTCCTTCCTTCTTCCTTCCTTCCTTCCTTCTTCCTTCATTTCTTCCTTCCTTCTTCCTTCTTCCTTCATTTCTTCCTTCCTTCCTTCCTTCCTTCCTTTCTTTCTTTCTCTCTTTCTTTCTTTCTTTCTTTCTTTCCTTCTTTCTTTCTTTCTTTCTTTCTTTCTTTCTTTCTTTCTTTCTTTCTTTCTTTCTTTCTTTCTTTCTTTCCTTCTTTCTTTTCTCCATCTGGGGCTTGAACTCTGGGCTTGGGCTCTATCCCTGAACTTCTTTTGCTCAAGGTTAATACTCTATCACTTGGGCCACAGTGCCATTTCCAGGTTTTGTTTGTTTGTTTTTTTTTAGTAGTTTATTGGAGATGAGTCTCACAGTCTTCTCTTCCTACAGATCTCACCCTCCTGAGTGTTTATCTAGGATTACAGGCATGAACTCTCTCTCTCTTTCTCTCTCTCTCTCCCTCATACTCTTTTATTTTTCAGTTTTGGTAATTTAGTCAAATTCAATATAATTTGTTTTTTCTAAGAATATAGAGATAAAAACATGAAGATTCCATCAAAATAGAGAAATATACACTATATGCAAATCAATACACATTTCTTTAAAACTTGATAGTAATATATCACCATTTTTAATTTGGTAAGACAACACGATATTGGGGGCTGGGGATATGGCCTAGTGGCAAGAGTGCTTGCCCCGTATACATGAGGCCCTGGGTTCAATTCCCCAGCACCACATATATAGAAAATGGCCAGAAGTGGCGCTGTGACTCAAGTGGCAGAGTGCTAGCCTTGAGCAAAAAGAAGCCAGGGACAGTGCTCAGGCCCTGAGTCCAAGCCTCAGGACTGGCCAAAAAAAAAATAAAAAAAAAAAAGACAGTACGATATTGTAAGGGACAAAAAAAGTTTTTCATAGATGAATATCTGCTTTCAAATAGCAGCTTGGAACCTAACATTAGCACTTTATTCTCATGAAATGGTCCTAGGAAATACACACATATTTATGTCCAAATGTACCACAATAATCTCATGTAATAGAGGGCTCAAATTTTCTAGTATTGGAGTGGGAATCCAAGGTTGTGTAATAAAGATTATGTCATTTTCAAGAATTAAATATAATTAGAATTCAAGCCCTCACCTTGAGGGCTGGGGATATAGCCTAGTGGCAAGAGTGCCTGCCTCGGATACACGAGGCCCTAGGTTCGATTCCCCAGCACCACATATACAGAAAACGGCCAGAAGCGGCGCTGTGGCTCAAGTGGCAGAGCGCTAGCCTTGAGCGGGAAGAAGCCAGGGACAGTGCTCAGGCCCTGAGTCCAAGGCCCAGGACTGGCAAAAAAAAAAAAAAAAAAGTTTTCACCTTGAGCTACATCTTTCTCCAGTTTTATTACATACCAACCTAGCAAAGATACACGAAAATCCAGAGGTTGAGGAAGGGACAGGACTCTCAGACATGTGAAACAATGCCAGAATAGAATCCTCAGATGACTCATTGTTCAGCAATGGAAGCAGTACCACTCTCTCTGCTCACAATGGTGTTCACAAGAAATGCTAGAACATTCTGGGCCTCCTGCCCCAGGCATTGGTTGTTTCATAATTATAAAAGCAACTGCATATAAACAAACCATAAGACAGGAAGAAGTGAAAAGAAAGCCAAAGGATAAAAAGAGAATATCTTATGTTAACCTAACATTAGTGTCTATAGAAAGAATTAATGGGTGAGATTATGTAGCAGTATTTGAGTTGGACTTTTTCTAGGGCACCCTATTTATTCATTCTGTGGATTTTTTTTGCTGTGTACTATCATATCCAATTTCTCTTTTGATTGCAATGATTTCAACAAAATAAAAATAAAAGTAAGGAAATGGGAACGAGCAAGGGGAGAAGGGGAGGTGCACAGTATGCAGTTTCCTAGAGAAAACAATTCTTTGAGGAGAAAAGTGAAAAAAATTCCAAATTTGATTTGAATTAGAGGCTTGATTTCAGAAAGCATTCATCCATGGCTTTGTAGCTGAGTGCATAGCAGCCTGTCTTGGGCAACCTCAGGAAGACTGTGGCCTTCCAGGTAACTCTAATTGGTCTGTGCTTCAAAGCCAGAGTAAATAGTAAAGATGAGAAACAAGGCACGCTGCTGAGTGACCTTGGAAAGGATCACCTTCAGCCCCAAGCCCGATACTAACATGCCATTCCCAAGGACAAAGAGCACCAGGATACTGGAATAATCAGATTTTGGAAGACATTTTCACAGAGTTGGGGTAGGGACAACACTCCTGGATGTTAAACTCTCAGTCATTATGGCACCAGGTGGTTTTGAAGGGAGAAGAAGTCAGGTCTACTTCGGAAGCATCTTCAGACTCCAGCTGGAGTTATTAAAACCCTTGACAAAGTAAAGTGATGCATTGAGTGCTTTCATGCTCAGAAACCTCTTAACAACTGAAAATCCACAACCACGCACACCACCCCCTTGTTTCCTGTGCTGTCCTTATCACTGTGCCTGCAAAGTCATTAATTTAGCATTGGAAATCCACCGGGAAAGACACATCTTCTTAGCTTTTGAGATGTCAAGAGAGTTTTACAGAACCTTTAAAGAACAAGTTCATGTTTTCCTTTTTAAAATTTGTGCTATGGGGGAAAAAAAAGAAAGACTGATTGACTGGCATTGTTCGGTGTGACAAGTATAGGAACTCTTCAGTGTCATGGTCTTGAATCAATCAAAGTAATCAAGATTTATTTTTAAAGTCCTCACTGCAGTAAAAGTTTAAAAGTAATTCTCTATAGGGACTGGGAATATGGCCAAGTGATAAAGTGCTCTCCTCATATACATGAAGCCCTGGGTTTTATTACTCAGCACCACATATAGAGGAAAAAGCCAGAACTGGCACTGTGGCTCAAGAGGTAGAGTGCTAGCCTTGAGCAAAAAGAAGCCAGGGACAGTGCTCAGGCTGAGTCCATGCCCCAAGACTGGCAACAAAACAAAACAAAACAAAACATACAAACAAAAAAAGTAATCCTCTATAATACCATAGACAAAAGCAAAATCCATTCACATGACCAGACTGATGAAATCTCCTACTATTCCAGTGCTAGCTAAATCTGAATGTCCAATATTGATTTGCATGCAGTATAAGGATCTATAAAAGACCCTTTCTGTTAAGAGTATTTGCTATATTTTTTGAATTGTTCAGCTTCTTTCACAAACACTTAGCATCTAATATAGATGCCACAATAATGGTTGTTGTTTAGATGATGAAATTGAGACATAAAGAGAGGGAGGGAGTTGAGCTGGGCACTGGTGGCTCACACCTGTAATCCTAGCTACTCATGAAGCTGAGATCTGAGGATTGTGGTTCAAAGCCAACCTGTGCAGGAGAGTGTGTGCAACTTATGTTTCTAAAAAAGCACGAGAAAATTGAAAGTGGTACTGTGAGTCAAAAGTGGTAGAGGACTCTCTTTAAGCAAAGAGCAAAAAGAGCCCAAGAACAGCACCCAGGCCCTGAGTTTAAGCCCCACAACTGACTATAAATAAATAAATAAATAAATAAATAAATAAATAAATAAATAAATAAATAAATAAGAGAGAGAGGGGGAGAGTCATTTCCCTAAAATTATACCTGTTGCTTAAATGATTAAAAAAAAACTATGCAACTTCCTTCCAATTACACAGTAAAGGGTAAATTTGACAATAGAATCCAGGTTTATTTCTCAGATTCTAATATTCTTGAAAGTTTGCCATTTAGGAACGTTCATTTTTTGTAACTTTTGTGAACTAATATCTTTCCACATCAACTTTTTGCTTAAGATAAAAACTCCATTTTATTCATTTATTTTTTAATAATTTATGAACTTTATTTACATATCTAAATATTGAACATGTCAGACACATCTAATATATAACAGAAATCATATTTTAATATAGTAGCATTTTGTTTGCAGAGGCAATCTTAAGAAAGATATTTGGTTTATTTTTCTTAACATGTTATGTTTTTGTAATGTGGCTTTTTGCTTTTCATCATATTACAATTGTTTCACAATTAGGGCATTTTTCCTTATGAAATCATAAAGTTGTAATGCTACAAATTAATTATAAATGTAATTAAAATCTTGCTAAGTATATATGTACATAATTCATTTGATTTTTTTAATTTTATAAACTTGCATACACAGAGAGATTTTAGAGATCAGCCAGTTTAGTGTTTTTTTACCTGAGGAACCTGAGACCTAATGTCTTCAAGAAGTAAAAGAATTACATGTTTTGAAACATATCTAGTGAGTACTATTTTCTGTCTTTATCATTTGACAATGCAAAGCATGATTAGCCTTGGTAGTGTACTATTAACACTTAAAATAACATTTAAATTTTTTTCTGAGGGAGAAATCATCTCTTATAGAGCTCTAGCAATTAAAAACATCATTTTCCACTATGGCACACATTCATAATAATTAGAAGAGCTGGAAATTAAGAATTCTTATGATCCACCTTAATGTGACCCTTCATTTAGTTTCATTTATTTTTGAGATTCCAATTCAGAAACTTGAAGTTGCAATTAAAAACAATCAGAAAGGTTTGGGTTTTAATTTCTCTTTTTTAGGAAAATCATAATAGTTACATTTTTCAAAGTGAACATAGCTATCTCAGTTACAGACAGAGTTGACTAGATTTTACCTGGTCCTGCTGGCTTATGCCTATCATCCTTGCTGCTTCAGAGGCTGAGCTCTGAAGATATTAGGTCAATGTCAGCCAAGGGAGAAAATTCCCTCAGACTCTTATCTCCAACTAAGGATCAAAGAGCCAGAGGTAGAATTGTGGCTCATGTGGTGGAGTGCAGGTCTTGAGTGAATAAGTCAAGCTAGAACATCCAGGGCCTGAGTTCACACTCCAGGACTGGCAGAACAAAAACAAAAACAAAACATTAGGCCGAATTTCCCTCATTCTGTTATTTCCCTTCCATCTGTTTTGGATTTTCAGACAGGAGTGGGAGTTAGATTACATGTTGGTTTTCCATAAGTGATTCAAATAATAATTTAATGGCTGAAAATGAAAGTGAGAAAGAGTTTTCTCCAGGTTGCAAATCCCAAACTACTACTTCACATCTTTCAGGTGATTTGGGAATGAGGCTGTGGATATAGTAAATGTTCACCATATTACAAGCGATTCGTATACACTTCACCCACTAGGGAAATTCAATAATTGCTGAATGGAATGAACAGTATGTTTCCAATTTAGAAGAACAGAAAAGACTACCATAGAGTAGTGTAAAATTAATATAATACAATCTTCACAGGGCGATCTACAGGCATTAAACAAAAGAAAAAGAATAAGGAAAAAAGAAAATTCCAAGCTCAGCTCTCCTTAGGGCACATATTATTTCAGTCTGCCAACAATGCTGGGAATTCCTGGTTCTGATGGAGACAAAAAGCCACATTGCTTACTGAAGACATGCAATCCAGAGCCTAGATGTGAAAGAAAGGACTCACAAGAGGGTATGGAGGGGGGCTGAGAATGTAGCTTAGTGGTAGAGTGCTTGCCTAGCATGCATGACAGCCTGGCTTCAATTCCTCAGCACCACTTAAACAGAAAAAGCTAGAAGTGGCGCTGTGGCTCAAGTGGTAGAGTGCTAGCCTTGAGCAAAAAGAATCCAGGGACAGTGCTCAAGCCCTAAGTCCAAACCCCAGGACTAGCAAAATAAAAAGAGGGTATGGATGGAATCCATTGCTTTTTCCTACAACTTCAACTTTCTATTAGGAAAAAAGGACAACACCTCTTCTTTTTTTGTGTGTGTGAGATGTAAAAGGATTTCAGAACATAAATGAGGTTATCATAGTAAATGTCATCATTTCCTTTAAAGTACCAGTAGCAAACATCAGTTGAGTAAAAAAATAAGCCAGAAATATTATTAAGCTAATTAAAATTATGTCAGAAAATAAACTAATTAGGACACCAGTGTACAAAGATGTGTCATTGTGTCACTCTGAAAGAAAAAAGAAAAGAAAAAGAAGCATTGATGTGCTCAATATTTTTTTAATGAAATAGAGGATTGCATACAATAGCAGGGAAGCAAATTAATTACTGCCTCACTCACCAGTGACAGAGAGCAAAAAAAAAATCAGAACCTCTAGAGATGTGTTTAAAGATTTAAAAAATACCCATAAATATGTACACCTTTTTATATATCAGCAAAAGGACAAAAAACAACTTGTTTTTCTCAGCCAGTAGCTACTTGCCTTGTTCTTTGCAAAAGTGATTTCTTTTTCTCTCTGTGCATGTATACCACACACACACACACACACCTACCCTTACCCACACACACACTTTGTTGGAGACTGGGTTTTATCGTATTGCTCCGGTTTGTCTCAAATTCTTGAGTCACAGTTGTTGGGGTCTGGCTATACCTAACAGACAGGCCCCTTCTCCCACCCTGGGGCTGCTTAGCTGATTATCCCCTCCTACTCCCTTCCAGGTTCTACTGGAAGAGATGCCAAACCAACCCCGCCTCTCGTCTAAGAGCACATGTGCCACCATGGCGCTGGCTGAGCCAGGAGACTGAGCCAAGAGGCCGGGCCTCTGTGGGAAGTTCCGTGACATCACGGTGATGGACAGTTCATTAGCCAATCATTAATACCCAGTTAGTCCCTCCTTTTCCTGCCACCATTACTGTTATATAAACCCCTTCCTTGAATAAAACCCTTTGGAAAAGCCGGTAGACCATTGGACGGCTCCCCCGAAATATCCGTGTCCAGTGTCTTCTCTTAAATGTAAGGAGGGGGCTGGGGATATAGCCTAGCGGCAAGAGTGCCTGCCTCGGATACACGAGGCCCTAGGTTCGATTCCCCAGCACCACATATACAGAAAACAGCCAGAAGCGGCGCTGTGGCTCAAGTGGCAGAGTGCTAGCCTTGAGCGGGAAGAAGCCAGGGACAGTGCTCAGGCCCTGAGTCCAAGGCCCAGGACTGGCAAAAAAAAAAAAAAAAAAAAAAAAAAAAAGAAAAGAAATTTAAATGTAAGGAGGGCTGGGGATGCGTGGGGATTTGGGCAGTCCTATTCCAGTTCAGCTTAGCCCAACTGGGACATGCTCTGCCCTCCCGCTGGCAGGAG
Organism: Perognathus longimembris pacificus; assembly: GCF_023159225.1. Classification (NCBI taxonomy): domain Eukaryota; kingdom Metazoa; phylum Chordata; class Mammalia; order Rodentia; family Heteromyidae; genus Perognathus; species Perognathus longimembris. The sequence goes on from NC_063170.1 coordinate 16,388,522, forward strand.
CAGCGCACAGAGCCAACTGTCCCCCACAATTACAGGCTTGGCGTCTCCCCAGGGGGGACTTGGAAATTAAGCCCGACACACAGTAAATCTCTTACCTGAGCCTTCCACAAAAGCTGGGACTCAAGATATATGCCAGTGGACTTGGCTCAATTTCCACCACTATTTAAGACGAGAACGGTCTACCTAAGCCAGTGAAATCCTGACAGTTGTGCAATCTTTTAAAGGTCTGAATCCTTAAAATTACAAAGTTCATTTGCATGAGGTGCTGACAAGCTCCACTGTGAGGGGAGAAATTACAAGAAAATATTACAGCTCTTCAATTTCTGAAATCCATTTTTGTATACAAGCTATGGGGTCACATGTGCAAATTTCTCAAGATGCATTCCCATAAAACAACAAAATTGGGCACTGTCAGCAGAAAAGAAGCATTTTGAATACATCAGTCAGAAAACAAGCACATTTGAAAAAAGCAGATTGAAGAAAAGGTCAAACAGAAGGTTCTGGAAACATACTAAAATCTCTACGTGTTTAGAGGTGCTGACTAACACAAACTTGCAATTCACACAAATCCTGCTCATTTCATCTACCATAACAAAACTTAATTATTTCTACATCTGGCTTTTGATATATTTTTGATACTTTCAAATAAATTCTCATAAGCCCTGAAGACTCCTGAAAAAATGTATTTATGAATACAAGGAACTTTGCTAGAAGTCACCATAGTTAATTACAGTAAAACAATCTTGGTGATTGGTATCATGTATAAAGTTAATTGCCTCATTAACCTTAGCTATTGTAATCTAGTCTCATTATAAATGAGAATCCAAAGAAGAACCAGAGATGAAAAATAACTGATGACATCAACATGGAAAATATTTCTCCCCTATGATCTTTAAGATTTAAATCCATGCTTGTGTAGATTAATAGACAGTGAATGCTGAAATGTTGAGATGATAGATGGATAGCACGCTCGCCTCCGGCATCTAGGTGCATCTTAGCACAACTCAGATGCACTTTGCTGGATTCTCTTCATTATTTCAGTGTGGGCAACTGAGAATTACAGATTTAATTGAAATGGAAGAAATCAGTCTTTAATATTCAGAATTCACTACATCTCTTGTGGTTGGTAATGGAGAATATACGGAAACTTGTAGTAGCTTCTGTGACTGCAGGGCTGGTTCAGGAAGAATTTAAAATGTTGGTAGCTGAAAAATAGGGCATAGTGCTATGTTTTGACCAGCATTGAAGAGGATTATTGAGTAAGAACAAAGGATTATTCATAATTATATCAGAATCTGAAAAATCTGAAATCTAAGGTCTGGAAAATGAATTATGTACTCCAGCAAGTGAAGAGATAAAAAAAAACCCTATCACCTAGGAAGAAAACAGATTAATTATTAATTATACTGTTATTCAGGTATGGCTAACTGGCTAGCATCCTTTATTGCAGAACCAATTGTTTTCTTGACCCAAACTATATGTATCAAAATAAAATAATGGAATATTAAAATGGCAATGCTACATTAATTGAACATTTTATTGAATAACTGTCAAATAAATACATATACTTATACTTGGTAAATAATCTATTTACTCTTACATTTCAATGAAATCATTTTATGTCCTAGAAAGTCATTAATTTCCCCCATGTTATAGAAGTGTTTAGATTGATATGCTCAGTTTACGTAGGCTTGTCTTATAATGAACTATGTGGGTCATCTATACCTTTCTAACTAAAAAACAATAGGACAGTGGTGTGGCCCCTATGTGCAAACACTATTTTCTTGCAAATGGATTATGTGTACCCTGGAACACAATTAGTAGTGTACTAGTGTCTTTCTAGTAAAAGCATAAATGTAGTTGACTTACAAAGTTGCAAATACACGTAAAAGGAAGGGGAACCCAATGGGACTCCTTTTCTTTTTGGACAAAAATAAGGCTTAGAGTTTAGGTGTCTTGGTCTGTTTTTCTTTTCTTGTTTTCTCATTGTATATGTCTGGGGGCTTGAAGCCCTGGCCTCAAGTTCTCACTTACTTCTTTGCTCAAGTCTGGAGCTCTACCACTTGGACCATTCTTGCAGTTTTATCATGATTAATTGGACTTCAGAGTCTCTGAGATATGTTTATATGGCCTGGCTTCAATGACTTTTAGATCTCAGTTTCCTGACTAGCTAGGATGATTGGTCCTGGCTGGATGTTTGATTTTGCTTTTATTTAATACAGTGGAGAAGAACAATGAGAAAAATGTTTATTAGTAATCATCAGCTAACAAAATATTCACATAAAAGGCAATTTCACATACTTTATGGAAAAACATAAAACCATTTGAGTGGGGAGAAGGAATCTTTAATTGAAATCTTGTCATTTCTTAGTTAAAATGGAATCATTTCTATATTATTAGTTAAAATAGAGTTATTCTTTCTTTTCTTAACTGTTTTTTGTGTCATTTCTTTTTTGGTACTGGGAATTGAACCCAGGACGTTGCACTTGCTAGGCAAGTGCTTTGCCACTGAGCTACATCCCAGCCCAAGTTTTTCCACATTATTTCTTAATATCCAAACAATTATTTTCCTAGAGAAGAAAACCTATATAAGGAATCTAGTTGGTTAAGGAATTTCTAAAGAAAAGATGAAAAGGAAGTCACCAACAGAAGTTTGTCTGTGGGGATCAGGAAGGCTATATAAAGAGCTGTGGATTTTTTTCTTTTTCTTTTTCTCTTGTCATTAGAGCTCATCTCAATGGGAGTAAGGGAGATTACAGAACCTTTTAGAATAAAAGTATTTTGTGAACAAGGGGCAAGTTGCTGCAGAGATTGATTCTCTAATACAGCAATGCCACTTCGTATAAAAGAAATAGTTGGGAAAAAATGGTCCTATTACTCTTTTATCAGAAAAATCTCATATTAACTTCCACGTTGTATTTTCTTAGAGTCATCTTTACTCTCTTTTTAAGATTAGACCATTCTTGTCCATTTTATTTCCTCCCATTCACCTCTTGTTTATTCTCCTTGTAATTGTCCTTTGTTACCAACTCTTCAGATAATGGGACTTTCCACTTAGCTTAGTAAATCTTGTAAATACTGAATAGTCAGAAGAGTCATTCAAGAAAATAAAGAACACACTTAGTTGCCTAAAAGGCTAACTCTTGGCTCATCAGATAGGCTATGTAAAGAGTTCCCATAATGCTCAGCCACCTGCAGGGACTAGGACTGTTATCTTAGAAACTCCAAATTCTTCAGTATTCCACCATCTATTCTTTGAGACTATACATTGAAAATTGTAATGCTATGAAATTCATTTGTAGGATAGTATACTATTTTAAAAAATACTCAACTCTGTTTCTCTCTCTCTCTCTCTTTTTTTTTTTTTTTTTTTTTTTTTGCCAGTCCTGGGCCTTGGACTCAGGGCCTGAACACTGTCCCTGGCTTCTTTTTGCTCAAGGCTAGCACTCCACCACGTGAGCCACAGCGCCACTTATGGCCTTTTCTACATATGTGGTGCTGAGGAATCGAACCTAGGGCTTCACGTATACGAGGCAAGCACTCTTGCCACTAGGCCATATTCCCAGCCCCAGCTCTGTTTCCCTTTCCTTCTTTCCATAAGACTCTGCAGGTAAAGAATATAATATCAATAATGTATGTATGTACATTATCTATATTATATATACATATATACATTAATCAAAGTAACACTTATGAATGCAAAGTTTGGTGCCTTAGTAACCATAGCAATACATTGAAAGGAAGAAGTTACACTCTTCAAAGTGAAAAGTGCTCATTACCTGACTTAGGTAACTGTAGCCCCTCTCTACATCACCTTTACCATAAAAAATTAATAAATATATTTTTAAAAGAACAGGAAAACATTCCCCTTGGAGGCTGAAACTCAAATGTAAAATTCAAATATATGCACTTTCCCCATGCTCAATTATATCAAATAGACTCACTATTTTATCGGATTGTGTGGGTATGTGGCCTCATTTTCTATTTGTTTGACTATGCTATAGGTAAAGTTTAGTCTGCTTTAAGAACATTTTCTTTCCTTTGCTATCTTATTCTTATATGTTATTATAATATTATATTTTTATTACTGGTTATACTGTGGATTTCACTTAGGGCTTCTTCATGGCCTCGTGATTGCCTCTTGAGAAACACTCCTGGCTACTTCATTTTGTTTGAGGTATGGTCCTTGCCAAGGTGACCACAAACTCACGTTCTCTTGACTCTGGCCCCATAGAAGTTATATGATAGAAGATTATCATATCCAATCAATAGTTTACTGATACTGTGTGGTCTTTGTGTTCTTGTGGTCTTGACTCTCATTCCCTAGCCATAGAATATTCACCTAAATATTGCCCTGTCTAAATGTCAATCTTAGTTCTCGTATTTTTATTCTAAGGGAAAATAATTCATTTGACTAGGAGATATACAGGCTCCTATTTCTGAGTCAAACTGTAAAACCATTATAGCGCAAGGCCTACAATGTTAGCAATTATTGTGGTCTAATTACCTATCAGAAAAGAAAGTACTGGGTAAAATAGGTGCTCCATTTTATGTATATAGCATATAAACCTTACATTGCATGCATGTAGTCATGTAATCAATAAAAATAGATTCAGTTTTCCAAAGACTATTGAATCCTGTAGAAATTCATTGTGTATTTATTCAAGTATATCTCATGTTTTCCTCCACTGTAAAGAGGTTTGCATATAGCTGTGGTGACAGGTAATGAAATAAGCCTATGTCATATGAAATATTTCCAAGATCTTTGAAAATCATTTCAAACAATCTGTAGGAAATCATCAGAGGAAATGTTTCTTTAAAAAGATAGCAAGGAAGATTATACACAACAAGATGTACAAATAAAATTGGCAGTGATAATCAAATAATTGCCTTATTAGGCTCCTCAAAAATGGCATGAATTTAACTAAGTGTTTCTAAGAATTAGTCAAAACAAGTACTAAGGAATTCAGGGAAATAGTTTTAATAAAGAGGTGACTCAGTTGTTTCATATAACATAAGCAATATTTAAATATAGGCATATGACTTTCATGTCTTTTGTGGTTAAAGAAAGCATACACACAAAAATCTCTTTATGGTGAGTTTATAGACATATTAGATAGCAAATATAATACTGGTTTCATTCATTTAGTGGACTTCAAAGTATACTGATTTTAATTTGGGAACTATAATGAGTAAAGTAATTAATTTCTTAAACTTTTGCAGTATTTTGTCAGAACTGATTCAAAATAAATATAAAATAGTTCCACCAAAGTTATTAAATACATGCAACACAAATACACATGTGTACACATACATGGGTGTACACACAAACATACCAATTACTTCGAAAGCTTGCAACAATTTTCTGTTCAACTAAATGAGATGGAACAGGAAATGTGATTTTTATACCAGAACTCTACTAGAATTTCTTCATCTAAAATGTATTTGAAGCCTATCCTTCTAAGTAATCAACATGTTAATTATTTCTCAAATCCAGCTTTTTGGGTAATTATCTTCAGAAAGACTGACACTTAAAATAAATGAATAGTATCTGCTGTATCAATGCTCCCGGTATATTATTATACTTTAAAATTTTATTCATTGCAGTTTTGTACAACCCAGTTGCTTATAATTTGCTGTAATTGCTCCTCAAATAGAGCATTAAGTTTTATGACTTCATATTTTCCTTCACTAAAAGGCTTTATTACCATAACAATGCATAGAAAATGGAAATATTGATACCCATAACCTCTCAGTAATGTTTGCTTATTATTTAATGTGGAGCTATGAAGCTTAGTTCTAAATGAATCAGAAACTGCTGGGGCATTTTTATTCCTTTTAACTTATTATTTCTGTCTTAATAATCTTAAAACTCTGAAAGAACAGAAATATTCAATTTTGTTATGCATTTTTGAGTGAAAGCAGTAAATGCTATGCAGTTTTGTTAATGTCTGAAATAAAGAGAAAGACATTCTAACTTAAACCTTGGTTTCTTATTTTTTCTCCCACAGACTGATGCCCTTTGCGGAGTATAGAAATTACAGTGAAGCCTAGATCTATTAAGATCAAGACATAAAAGAAAAAAATGCTTTTTAGTGCAGAGGGAAATAACCTTTTACAATATTAATAAAGGCTTTCTATACTTACTATATATCTTTGACCTATAATGTCAGAAATATGGATTGTACCCCTTAAATCATGCACTTTCAGCTTCACATCAAATTTGTACAATTTGGCTCTGTCCCAAAAGTGTCCAGATTTTTACAGCATCTGGCACATTTATCGCAATTATTTCTGGGCAGGCTACAGTGCTGCCAGTCTTAATCGTGGAGTCCAAGCACATGCACAAATTATGATTAGTAATGATTTATTCCACAACGAAGTCATTCATCTTAGTCTGCTAAAGTCTAAAACTATAGGAATTGACAGTGGTGATTTGTGTTAGTGTTTGCATTGATGACATGAAATTCCTGCTGTGTATTAAGCCAAATGGATCTAAACACTGCAAAGCTGTTGAGACAAGCACCGTGTCATAGTAAAATCTCCCGAACAAGGCATTTCTTAATGCTCATGGGAAGAGAGGATGAAACTGCGCCAATTATACTAATCTTTCTCAAAATAAATGAGTAAAGTATAGTGTTTGGAACACTCTGAGGGAGCTTATAAATTTTAGCTAATTCTGTTTTATCACCAATTGGCTAAAAAGCCTCCTGTCATTATCAAGAGTGTCCTGTATGGAGAGCTTCTAAAAGATTTGGCTACCAGCTCACAGTTGTGATTTGGCAAAGAGCTAAACTGTGATTCATGTTTGTCTTCTATCCCCATCTAAGTAGGAATTTCTTCCTCCTCCTTGTAGAACATCTACAACATTTGATGCAAGCTTCAAGTTCCTCAGAGAAAGTTCCCTAGCATCTTATTCAGAGAACGTCTGACCTAGTTGACTAGTGTGGAATTGGTGAAAATTCTTTTGGCCTAACCCTCACTCCATTCATTGAGGGTACTTTGATGCCAGTTAAGTGTTTTTAACTTTTTGTATTGAGCACTGTATGAGACATTTTCTAAGTATTTTAGAACTTTTCACTGCTCAGTACTGAAAAGGATTTAGGTTTGATCATTAATTTAGACACATCTTAACACATATAAGTATATGGCTTGTGATAACACAGTTAAAAAAATTGCAGTGGGGCTGGGGATATAGCCTAGTGGCAAGAGTGCCTGCCTCGGATACACGAGGCCCTAGGTTCGATTCCCCAGCACCACATATACAGAAAACGGCCAGAAGCGGCGCTGTGGCTCAAGTGGCAGAGTGCTAGCCTTGAGCAAGAAGAAGCCAGGGACAGTGCTCAGGCCCTGAGTCCAAGGCCCAGGACTGGCCAAAAAAAAAAAAAAAATTGCAGTGTGAGCTCTGTCTGAAAAGCTTTATGGATACACAGCCCAGGCCCTGAGATCAAACACACACACACACACACACCATCTTGCTTTTTAACACATACACACAGTCTTGCTTTTTAACACACACACAGAGTCTTGCTATTTAACATTCTCTCTCTCTCTCTCTCTCTCTCTTCTCTCTCTCTCTCTCTCTCTCTCTCTCTCTCTCTCTCTCTCTCTCTCTCTCTCTCTCTCTCTCTCTCTCTCTCTCTCTCTCTCTCTCTCTCTTTTTACCCAGGCTGGCCTGGACTACAACTGTAGTATTTACTCTTCTCATGTGGCTGGGAAGATAGGAGCATTCCCCCATGCCAAGTTTTATTAGTTGAGTTGGAATCTCACGAATTATTTTATTCAGGTCACTTTGGACTAGAAGCCTCCCAATCTCTACCTCTCAGGTAACTCTGAATAGGAGAATCATCCACCATGCCCAGGGCATAACATGTTCTTAAATGATCTCTATAATTAAGTTAACCTATTTTTTTGCTTCTATCATCTATGTGGATACTTAATATCTTTCTACATTTTTTCCCAAGTGCATGCACATTATCACAACCTATTCTTTCAATGGTCAGAGGAATGCTACTTAAATAGTCACTGTTTGCTATTTCTTTCTCTTCTTTTGTTTCATTATCATCAGATTATTCTGCTGACATAATAATAACATTTCCTAAGATACTAATTTTGAGAGTTCAATTTGTGTCTGCTCAAATAGCAAAGTTGAGACCAGGTGCTAATAACTCAGGTCTCTTATCCCACTTATTTACGAGGCTGAGATCTGAGTATCACAGTTTGAAAACAGCCCAGGCAAGAAAGTCTGTAAGTCTCTTATCTTTAAATGACTACCAAAATGCCAGAAATTTAGCTGTGGCTCAAGTCATAGGACGATGCTAGCCTTGAACAACAACAAAAAAAAAAGCTTAGGGATAGCACCTATGCCCTGAGTTCAAGCTCTAGGACTGACACAAAAAGACGAAATTAAATAAAATTAAAAGTAAAGTTTTCAGATGAGTTGTTTTCTGACCACATTAACCACATTTACAAGCACATACAATTGGCAATCACTAACTCAGAAATACACCCACCTATCAAACACAGAAATATAACTGTGTTCATTTTACTATTATTTCAAATAACAGTAACACCTATTTTTTTTCGTTTTCAAAAACTTAGTTATATTTATCTACCTTTTCTTTTCATTTTATAAACATAATCTACAAATGAATGTCAAAGTAACAAGTGTATATAAGCTCAAGATGGCATCTCAATACAAATCTTTATCATTTCTCACCAATATTATTCCTGCTTCTCCATTCCGTGTCATCAAAAAGAATATGGGTCAATCACAACTAAAGCTACTTTGGAGGCTGAGCATGGGAGAATCATAGTTGAAGTCTAATCTGGAAAGAAATGGCCAAGAGGCTCCTTTAAAACCCATAGACAGGCACAGTTCCCAAGCTATATGAAAGTCTGCAATTCCAAGTATCACAGATCCAAGCCAGCAAAAAAGTGTGGGAAACTCCATCTCCACAGAGGAAAGCTTATGTGTATGATGATAGTAACAACAGATAGCTGAAAGTGACTGCTTGACCAGGAGTGTGCCTGGGCAGGAAGCGAGATTCTATATAAAATATAACCAGCAAAAGTAGGACTGGAGAAGTTCCTTAAGGTAAAGTGCTGACTTAGCAAGTACCTGACTTTAAATTAACGTAACACTCACACCCACCCCCACCCCCACACACAGAGCATCAAAAATCCTTTCCTGATAATAAATTACTCAGATGAAGTCTCCCTTGTAAGACTATTAGCTTCTATAAAATGATCCCTGTTTCTAAACTATTCAATGCCTAGAATAATGTAATGCTGTCCGTTTGAAGAAAGTGTGACCGAAGAATCCCATCAAAGAGAAATCTGCAATTATTTTGTATCGGAATTCAATTTTAGCTTTAAGCCTCGACTTCCATATCCAATCTCCTTAAATAATTTATGGCTTCTTTAACAACACTTCCTCCCCCAAGCCTGAGCATTGGCTGTTGTAAACTCATATCCAAATAAGAGGTTTTCTGGCACTGGCAGAGTTTGACTGTTTTCAGGAAGGTCATATTACTGCCAAAGCCCTTCTGCTTATCTCTTTTTTTATAGTTCACATGGTTTTTGACAAACTGCATTGCTTTCTAATCTACTAGCTTCCACTACTTATTTTGGTTTTGCCCAAAACTTGGCTTAAGGTACTTCCTACTGGTTCTTTTCTTGCTTCTGACTTTCACGAAGCCTAACTCTTTTGCTTTATTTAGAATCTCAGCCTTCAGTTCCTCAAATACTTAACCAACACTTTATTCACTCATGTTCTCTATAGATTTTGATCTTCTGGTGGAAGATGAAGAAGGAAATCAAACAGTGTTCTGATAGTGTGGTTAAGTAAAAATGGCTGACTCCCATTCTAGGGAATTTCAGAACTTTTGAAAGGTAAAATCCAGTTACAATTCCAGAAATTAAGACTATTGGGAAATATTTGAGGCCATATTGCTAAATTAAAATTGAAACAATTTTGGTTGAGCCAATGAACTGAAATTTCCTCTTGGTGTTGGGAAAGTTTAAGGTTACAAACCCATTCAAAAGATATGTTCAAGAACTGAGTTCAAATGAAGACAGCAATGGCCAAGTTGATAGGAAAGAGGAGTATGAAATCCTTCAATTTATTTAACATAGAGGAATCTGATATTCATCACTTCAGGGAGAATCTGAAAGATGATTTACTTTTCCTGGCAGAGGTGGGGAGCATTGGAACAGGGGTGGGGTGGAGGTTGAGGGAGGAGGTAACAAGTTTGATAAGAATTGTACTCACTGCTGAGAATATGGCTTAGCAGTAGAGAGCTTGCCTAACATACATGAAGCCCTGGGTTCCATTCCTCAGTACCTCAGTACCACACACACAAAAAAAAGCCACAAATGGAGCTGTGGCTGAAGTGGTAGAGTGCTAGCCTTGAACAAAAAGAAGCCAGGCACAGTGATCAGGCCCTGAGTCCAAGCCCCAGGACTAGAAGAAGAAGAAGAAGAAGAAGAAGAAGAAGAAGAAGAAGAAGAAGAAGAAGAAGAAGAAATGTACTTACCGCTTTACATATGAAATTGTAACCCCTCTGTACATCACTTTGACAATAAATAAATAAACTAATATTTAAAAATCATTCATTCGGAACCATAAATAACCCAAGAAGAACAATTGAATTTGTAGGTATATTATATTATCTATTTTGATAACTTCTTATCTATTTTAGCAGATCATTATCATCTATCTCTAATTTCGTAGTGCCAACTTAGACAATTGAGTATATGGATAAGGAAGAAAATAAGGTTTTTATCCAAGAAGTGGAAACAAGGGTTTTGTTAATTTTCTTTTTTGCTATTTTACTTTTCTTTTCCTTTTTCTTGTTTGTTTATTTATATGTCTTTGGGAAGATTCCATGAAGGAGTCAAAGAAATGGTGGGACAAAGGGTGAACAAATACAGCAGTGGTAATCTCTAGACACAGTGTTGAAAATGAACAATACAACTTGTGGGTAGGGATAGGAGGGAAGAATTGGGAGAAGCAATGGAAGGGGTGACATTGTTCAAAAAATGTACTCATTATCTGACTTATATAACTGTAACCTATACTATCTATAAAATATCATGAAGGAAAAAAAGAAATTAGAGTCTCCTGTGCTTCAGTCTCACGAAGAGCCATAATCCTTTAAGTAATAATACCCTAGGAATTATTTATTTTTACTAGAAGAAAATTTTGTGCATATCTCTGACTAATCAGTTAACATAGTGCCTAATGGGCCAAATGCATTTTTAAATCATTTTCTGATGGTTCAAAGTTCTCAATCCCATTTAAAAAGACCTTTCTTCCTAGTTTTGTACAGTACTGAATATTCTGTCAAAAAGTCACATAAAATTTCACCAACTTCCTTCCCTTTCTATTCTTCTGCCATGCATTTCATGTCAACATAGTCAGTGAATGAGACAAGTTAGACATATTACATCAGGAGACTAAATTCTCGAGGGCTGATGATATCCTTGGGGTAAGATGTTCGATATTCTGACAGGTGCCTTTCTTAAATTACAATTTTCCTGTGTGTCACAGTCTCTTCAGCCATTCCAAAGCTGAGGAAGTGAGCTTGGATTGATTTTCAGACTGCTATCAATATAAAGAACAATTAATTTTAGCAAGCACCATTGAAAAATACCTTTACTTCAAACAAGAATAAAGACATCCTACTTTGGTCTGAATGATGTAAGATAGGCCTTTGTCAGAATCAAAGAGATTTTTTTTTCATGCTTACTGATTCTCTGACATTATTTGCTATAGATTTCAGATAGAAGATTAAGGCTTGTTTACAACAGTTTTCTTGAGCAAACCACTTAGTCTGACTTGAAAGTAGTGCCTGACTCATGGCTTCCTTTGTAGCCTTCCTTCCAGAATGGACTTTCTAGGGACAAAAAATAATGCCTTATATTTTTTTAAAGATTCATTGCTAATATCCCTGCAGTCAAAGATGGATAAACAAATTAGGAAAAAGTAGAATACACCTATGATTTTAGTAACTCAGGAGGCTGAGAATTAAGGATGGAGATTTAAAAGCAGTCAAGACAGAAAAGTTGATATGAGTCCATCTCCAAAATAACAACTAAAATTATGTGTTTGTGGCTCAAGCAATGAAAAAGCCAAATAAGTATGTCTGAAATTCCCTGTATTTACAACTTATTTGCATTAGCATATATTAGGGGTAAAAAAATACAGTCTCCCTTTTTAATGGCCGTGTGGCCAGATAACATTATGTTATTTTGGGAAAACTGAAAGTTTTCAGAAAATCGAAAGTAGAAAGAAAATTTAAAGTAGAAAGTAAGTAGAAAGGAAACAAAGTAGAAAGGAAGTAGAAAAGAAAAAAAGAGTAGAAATTTCACAACCACTTTGGGACCTTTCACTAGTTTTTCTAGGCCCCTGAAGAAAAATCTCAATCTCTCTCTCTCTCTCTCTCTCTCTCTCTCTCTCTCTCTCTCTCTCTCTCTCTCTCTCTCTTTCTCTGTCTCTCCCTCTCTCTTCACCCCCCGCCACCTTTCATACACTTAGGAACACATATAGATGCTGCACATGCACACACGCACTACAAACATAAGTACTGTATTTTTAAATTAGTTGTCTCATTTGAAAAGAGATAAATTTTGTCTAAGTCCCTTTCCCTCTTTTGGTTTTACAGTCTAGAAAGTTAAAGGGTGAGAAACATTCCCATTTTTGAAGCCATGGAACTTGTACTTAGAGTCTTATACTTGCTACAAAAGAGCTACTTGAGCCATAAGAAGTTTATTTTTACTGTGCTTTTAAGAGAAGGCTTCATGCTTTTGCTTGGGTTTAGCCTTGGACTGCAACTTCCTGAGTAACGTGGATTACTGGGATGCACTAGTGCACTCTACCTGAGCCACAACTTTTCTCAATTTTAGGATCTATTCGCTACATTTTTAACTTAGGACTATGTAATGACTTAAGAGTAACCTACATCACAAAATGTAGTTCCTTTAGAATCTAAGTGGAAAAAGTCATTAAAGTTAGAATAAGTCATCTATAGATCAAAAAGACCAGAATTGTATGATTTTAAGTTCCTTCTGTTCATAACGCAAATAATGTGTATAGCCTCTATTATGTGCTGAGCCCTAATGTGGGTCTTAAGCTCTAGCAGATAATAAGGTCTACAAAATTCTTATACTCAAGGAGCTTATAATTGAAAGGAGAATTTATATTCAAATAATAGTGATGCCATGATGTGTCACAATTATATGTGAAGGAAAGGTATTATGTGAACATATTTGAATGAGAAGTATTGTACGAATGTGTAAAAATGGCAGATGTAAAATTGTAGGGGTGTGTAGGAAATGATAGTTTTCTGAGGCAGTGATGTTTAAGATGAAATCTGAAAGCTAAGAAGGCAGTAACTATGCAAACAGGAACATTGGTGAAACATTAGAGTAAAAGAGCAAATTGCAGGTAGAGGAAACAGCAGTTGTTAAGAACTTAAAATGAAAAGGCATGTGAGACACTTGAGAATATTGACACACTCACTTCTTTGTTGTGAGCCAAAATCCCTATTTGATAGAAGAGAAATAATTCACAATTTGTTTACCAAAATATAGTAAAAGGAATGATTTGTAAATAGTTAAATGCTACACAAATAATAAATATTCTATTTACTTCATGTAAGTGAAAAAATGTCTGGATCATTTATGTTTACTTCATGCTTTGCAAACCTCCTGGTTAAATTCCTAAAACAAGAGCTTCTTCTTTACTTTGATCATGTTCAAATGGTTCTGTTTCCTTGTGCTTATTAGAAATAATATAAGCTAATGGGGCATACATGCCCAATGTATCCTCTAATATTGGAATTAGCTGAAATGAACCAGTTTACAAGCTTTAAATATTCCTAATTTCTTTGATTATCTGTAAATGTTGAGAAAAGAAAGAAAAGGATCTGGTTCTATAATTTCTGATAGTGTGTAATGGTTATAATCTGCTAAATCCCTGTCCCCAGCTAGCCATGTTATTTTTCCTCTTCAATTCAGTACTCTTCAATAGCAGTACCTCTGCTGTGACCTCTTCCCAAGAATCACATTTTTGCCACCATGAAGTATGTCCTTGGATGCTAATAAATGCTAAGCTTATTTGTTGCTCTTACATATATGTTAGGGTTTCAAAGACCTTTAGCTTATTTACTATAATAAATCCCTTCGAAAGTTATAGCAATCACATATTAACTAATTGTTCAGGACATAACAGTATTTAATTCAAAATTAAACTCAGCATTTGATACACATTTTAAATGGTGGCATATTTTCCTGGAACAACAAGTATAGAAAAGACAAGCACTAACTATGGAAAAAATGTAAACTTTGGTAATAATGCAAGGTCTGTCTTGTTTAAGACATTTATTGTAATTTCTATCAAAATTCCAACAGTGTCCATTACTAGAAAAAAAGAATCCTAACATTTACATGAAGCTGGAAAATAAGAAACAACACTAACCGAATACCACAAGCCTTCTTGAGTAAAGTAATAAGATAGGCGTTCATTATAATACCTGATTTCAAAATATACTACAAAGCTATGGCAACCAAAATACCTTGGTATTAGGTTAAAGAAAAAACACTTACTCCTGGAAGGTAATAAAATTTTTACATGAAAACCAAAACATCAGAAGCCAACAGAATTCAACAAACATGTTAAGACAATTCATTGGAAAAAGGATAGTCTTTTCAATATTTGTTTCTATGGAGGTTCAGTTGCTTACATATTGAATAGGAAAACTGGGCCCTGATCTCTCAATAGTTCCAAATCAACTCCAAATGAATAAGAAACATAAAAGTATGACCTAAAAATATGAAATTACTAGAACAGAACTTCATAGAATTCTTGGGGGCATATGGATATGTACTTTTAAAGAAAAGATAATGAAAGTAGAGGAAATACATATAAATATAGGAAAATATGATTTCATCAACTGAAAAGCTCTTGACAAACAAAGGAGGAAACTTCTGGATTTTTCCTCTGAAGTTCAATGGTAACTCTCCTAATACAGTTCCTGCTCCAACACACATCTTTCCTACACATTTATCAGTATGCCAAAGGTCCTAACCCCACTTGAAAATCACTGAGCTACATTTGGAGGAATGTCCCACTGAGTTCCTAGCTATAGAAGCAAGGAACAACAAGGAGATGGTTTTATGAGGGTAGATCTGGATAAAGTTCAAAAGAGGAAAAAAATTGAATCAATGAGTAAAAGATGGCCCAGTGAATGCAAAACTAGATTATACCATTATCACAAGCTAAGCGACCTCTGGAGACCACAGAGCACAGCCTTTTTTTGAACTTTCCCAGTGAGCAGCCATTTGCTGACATGTTCATTTTAGATTTCTTGTCCTGACAACAATGACAGTATACTTTTCTGTTGTCTCTACCAGTCTGGGGTACTTTTTATTGAAGCTCTAAGTAATTCCTACAGAAACTGTAAGTGTTTTGGGAAATTAGTACTGCTTATTGAATGTTAAATATGCTTTACAGTAGGAATATAAGACCTGGTTGAAATTTAGAACTTCAAATCTTGAATTTAACCTTTTCCATTTTGCACATGAGGGTATCACAGTAAGTTATATTCAAGGAAAAGAACTCAGAAAGTCAGTGACCAAACCTGAAATAGTAGTAACCAGAACCCGTGGGAGATGCATTGAGACATATGGTGCTTGAGAGTTTCTACTCAATGGTAAGAATTCCTGAAATGTCTGACCCCTGTACTACCAAATGCCTACCCCTCATGGCAGGTTTGTGGTAGTTTCCCTAAACACCCACTGATTTTAATTGTCACAGAATAGAATACCCTTTTCCTTATCCAAATGTTAGAACACAGAGACTGAGAATATTTAATGCAGCGGTTACCATGGAACCCATGTAATTTAATTACCACTCTTTTGTGAATATTTTAAAATGAAATTGTTAAAAGATCAAACAGCACATTCAACATTGTATGGCTATAGAAATGATAAGTAGCTTTGTAACAGAAAATGTTCTGTTCCTGTAGGGAGTTGATTATTTTTTATGAGTTAAAATTTAATTATGGCATTGGATCTATAAGTGTGTTGCTTTAATATATTGCTATGCTCTAAAACTTAAATGTCTCAGAAACATTTTACCATTTAATTTACAACCCTGACCAGGCTCCCTTGAAAAATGGAGACAGAAATTCACAAATGTATCTTAGAGGCTTCAGATTATCAACAAAGCCCCATTTATGGTCAACTGTCAAAAAGGTATTACAGAGAAAATAAAGAACTCCATGGAGTTTTATAATATGTTGTTGGAGATTTATTTTTTAAAGACGCTAGCATGAGTGTTAAAAAAATTGCACATCAACATTGAATAAACTAAGAATTCTACGCCAGATAAGATGAGCCATAAATAGAAATAAATCACCTTTACTGCATGGCTACATAAAGCATTAAGCAGAGAGTACTAGCATCAATATCAGCATCAGCTAGACACTTCTGTGAAACGTGGAAACCCAGACTCCCACCCTAGACTTAGCAAATGAGAATATCCATTTAAAACCAGAGCTCCCCCCCACCCCGCCCCTAACATACTTAAGTTAGAAAAGTCCTTACTGAAAGTATGCATAGCCCAAGAATCAACCAAAGCCTGTAAGTAATTTCAAGTGAGTGTTGTATGAGCTATAATATAATTTGAATGGAAACTGCTTAAAGAAGAAAGAAAATTTTCATGTAATTTGAATGAAAACTGTTTAAAGGAAGAAGAAACTGCAACTATATGATGAGGGCAGAACACAATGAACATTGTAAAAAGTGACATGTGTTTTGGAATCTTGCAAGATTAAATAGTGGTTTTCTGAAAAAGACAATAAGGGAAGGTCGTTATAGAAATATTATTTTTTAAAGAAGAAATAAAAAAGTAAGAGACCTGGGAAACATCCTAAGAACCAGAATTAGTTCAGAGTGACTGACTAAACTGACAAAGCTGATGTCTTCTTCAAAGAGCTCTTATTTAAAAGCACATTCTGATTTGGTAAGTCTGGGATGGGATCCTGGTTCCACATTTCTATGAAGCATCTAAATGACTGATTAGACTTGATTGCTTAAGACAGACACTTAGAAGCTGGCTCATGATCCGCATACCCTCATACGACATGCAGATGCTTAAATTTGTAATTATATTAATTTAGGATGGTATTAATTATGTGAGGCAATCTTGTCAAAAGGTTTTGCAACACTATGACCTATAGGAAATTTTGATCTTAAAAACGAATCATTTGAAATTTTTGTCTAAACTACCGTAAGTAGTGAATTTCTGTTTAATGTTTTATATCATAAGAATGAAAACTGCAAACTTGAATGAGGGCATTATCTAACTTCATTGTCTTATTATTCATGCATAAACTAGTAACAGATAGTAACTGTCAAAGTATATTTTTAAGGTGGGTGCTGGTGGTTCTTGCCTATAATCCCAGCTACTCAGGGGGTTGAGATCTGATCGCAATTCAAAGCCAGCCCAGGCAGGAAAGTCGCTGAGACTCTTATCTACAATTAATGAGGAGAAAACTAGACGTTTTGCTGTGGCTCAGAATGGTAGAGTGCTTTCCTTGAGCAAAAGGAGCTTAGGGACAGCACTCAGGCCCAGAGTTCAAGTCCCAGGACACACACACAAAAATACGTAGTACATTTTTGTCTCAAAAGTATTTTTATAAAGAGTTAAAGTTACTTAAGATAAAGATTGACTACCAATAAACATTTTTGAATAAATAAATGTATGTGCAGTTTAAAAAAATAAATTTGGTGTGGATGAAAAAGTTATACATATCTCCCTAGGTGTAAAAGAGATACTTAATAAATCATTCAGTTTTACTAGAATTTGGAGCTAGAGCTAGGTGGATATATATATATATGTGTATATATATATGTGTATATATACATATATATATAATTTTTGGGAACCTCATCGTGTCTTATTTGCAATCCAGGAATGACATCGTCTCAATTTACAGAATAGTGATAATAGGAGTAAGTTCTTTCCTCTCAGAGAGAAGCCAGTTAGAGAAAAATAAGCACTTCTCCAGAAGCACTCCTTAAGAATAGATACAAAAGAGAAAGAGATTTGCACAGTGAAAGTATTCTTCTCTGTAGAGTAAAAACATCAAGGACAGAAAAAGAAAAATGATTGTTGAGGTCTAGTAAATGAGAAGTACAAATCTAGTGAAAGGTTAAGGGCTAAGTAGACGCAATGGTAAAGTCTTCTTATAAAATTTTTGAGAAGTAGGAAAGTTATCAGGATTTCTATCTGAATATAAGGATTTATCCCAACCTCAAATCTTCACACGTCTTGAGATTTTGAGGACCCTATTTAGTCTTTGTGACCTTAGTATGATAAAAATAGATCCTTAGAGCATTCCTGGGAGGTTAATGGCATTTATCCTGGGTTCCATAGAGTTCTAAATTTTACTGGAAGTATAACAGAATTTATTTAAAGTGGAAGAGCAAGAATACCAAGAATAAATTGTTGGGACCTCATGATTCCTAGTCTCTTTCTATTCAAAATGACTGCCTCTTTGATTCTGTCTTATTGTTGGCAGCCCTGAATTAGATTCAAGAACCACAGAAATTTACAAGAAAAATTGTTTTTACTTTTTCATACAAATACTTGAAAATGAATGAGAAAGTTCATGGACATACCTCTGTTTCATTATCCAAACACTTTGTCAGGGTTTGAAGATTGGGTATCATTCACATAAAATTAACCATTGTTCAATATTAACGATGATTCTTGAAAAACAGCAACAGCAGATAAGTTATTTGGAGTTTCTTCCTCCTAACATTTCTTATATTTCTTTTATAATGTGCTATCTAGTGCTTCATGTTCAACTACCAAGATTTTCAGTGTTAATAGGATACAAGTACAATGGAAACAGAGGTCTTCCACGGTCGTTTTCACCTAAACAAGAAATTTTAGCCATTGCTATTAATGTTTTACAAAAAGTATGCATAGAATGTCGAGACATTTAATAGTAAAGCTATATATTTAGGTGATCTTGGCTCTTTAATATTTTTTTGTAATAGAACCAGCCATTCACTTATTTCACAAACAGTCAGCAAAATTTTATGTTTCAGATTTTAAGTTTTACTCACATAAATATGGGCAGAAAAATCAGATGCTTACCCAACATCCCACTTGACAGTTCATAGCTCCAGAGAAAAACAAAACACATGGAAAATCGATATATGATAAGACACGTGAAGAATTGTAAACAATGTGTGGGTGGATGAGAGGTCACAGTCAAGGCAGAAGCAATGAGGAATTGTTTGGGATGAAACTGGAAATTATTTTAGTAGCCGGAAGAAGCAATGTGGCCACTACCACTCCTTGTGAAAAATAATGGCTGGAGAAACCTTATGGGGGCCCATATTTGTGTCAGAAATATTTATTTTCCGGGGGGAAGAAGAAGAAGGAAGGAGGAGGAGGAGGAGGAGGAGGAGGAGGAGGAGGAGGAGGAGGAGGAGGAGGAGGAGGAAGGAGGAGGAAGGAGGAGGAAGGAGGAGGAGGAAGGAGGAGGAGGAAGGAGGAGGAGGAAGGAGGAGGAGGAAGGAGGAGGAGGAAGGAGGAGGAGGAAGGAGGAGGAGGAAGGAGGAGGAGGAAGGAGGAGGAGGAAGGAGGAGGAGGAAGGAGGAGGAGGAGGAAGAAGAAGAAGAAGAAGAAGAAGAAGAAGAAGAAGAAGAAGAAGAAGAAGAAGAAGAAGAAGAAGAAGAAGAAGAAGAAGAAGAAGAAGAAAGAAGCAGCCAGGGACAGTGCTCAGCCCCTGAGTCCAAGCCCCAGGAATGGAGAGAAAAAAAAACAAAACTGGACTAGGTCCTTTGATCTCTGTTTGTTTGTTTATTTGTTTGTTTTCTGTACTGAAAAGTCCCCAAAACCTGGAAGTGGAGGTGTAGCTCATAAGGTCAAGGATCATTCAGTAGCAAAGTAAAGCTATACAGCTTTACTAGGAATGGTAACCCACTTCAAGGGGTTACTATAAATTAATAAATCACCTAATATTTCTACCCTTTCAGAAAAGTAAGTTGATTATATATTTTGATCTCAAATCCTTCTTAATCAGCATCTTTCATTCTAAAACTGTATCTTCATTCAATAATAAGTTATAGGTCATCTTGCTAATTAAATGTGGTATTCTGAACTTTTATTATAAGAATATGTTAGAAACTTTTTTAAAAAGCAAAAATATATTAAGGGAGCTCTCCTTCTAGTCATCTACTCCTCTTTTTTACTGGCTCAACTAAGGGGTAAGGAGCGGTTCACGAACCTATTAGACATTCATTGCACAAAAATTTCTAAAATCTTAGTCACATCAAATATTAAGCAAAGTATAGAGGGTGTAACAAGAAATAACTTCTCATGTTGTTGGTGGGGAAGCCAAATAAGCAGATAATAACTATAATGTAGAATGTTAAGCTCCTCAGATGTAAAAAGGGAGTTGGATTAGAGAAGACAAATACCATGGTCAAATTCAAGTTGATAAAGCAATAAATCTGAAATTCCTGGGGCTATCATGCACAATTTCAATTAGGAGTCTTTCTAGGAGCATCTTAAAAATAAATATAACTAGTTTTATGTAAAATATATTCTGAGACTATAGTACAATATATACTTTAAAGTTTTATCTTCAAGTGGTACAATAGTAGTTTAATTTCCAATGGCAAGTAGTATTAAAAATTAATCAATGGCTCCATGTATTTGTAATATATACTTGATTGGCTTCCGTTTGTGGACATAAAAAGGTCCACAGAGAATAGCCCCTTGACTAATACAATATTAATACAAATATAATAATGACTTTTCCATGTGTTACTGATGAGATCAGAAAACACACTCATGTTATTTTGAAATTGGAAGTGGGTGTAATTGTTTTGAAACTTGTAGTGCGTTTTATCAGCCAGTGTATAACAGATTTGTACAGAGAAACATAATAGATACATGATAGAGAGAAAGATAGAGAGATAGATAGATACTTGCATGCATTCATGCATACATGCATGCATACATACATATAAACTACATACATGATGGAGAGACACATATCCCAATATAGATACATTTATTTGAAGATGTAATTACACATCTAAGTCTCATAAAATACATAAACAGACACATCCATATAAACATACAAAAATTAAATAAGTCATTTCACATGATAGTTCATGCTCAATATAAATTAATATTCATAGCAATATTTTAGGCACATATAAAATTATTTTAGCAATTTGGCAAAAAGAATGAGCCACTGCTCCCTATGCATTACAGTTAAATCTCTCAGATTCAGTATTGAGGAAAAGGAAGTGAACACACCTTTTGATTTATACAATTGAAACTAATGTGTATTAAATATTAGTCAATGATGATAAAGGTCAGAGCAGCATCTGCTTGAATGAATGGAGTCAAGAAGTAGATTTTCAGAGTGTTTTGATGGTGGTTCCATAATATTTACATTTGTAAGTATTCAGCAGACTATACACATGTTTTGTTCCATTTATTGTATAAAATATTTCAATTAAGAATGCAAGTTAACCTGTTTTTAGGTATATCCATTCATGCCTTTTTTCAAACATCCTATCTTGAAAAAATACTGCAAACAATGCTAATGCCTAGGATTAGAAACAGAAGAGATAATTGATAATTTCATGTAGTAAATAAAGTGGCCTGGAAAACATGACAGCCAATGAAAATTCAATGCTCAAATGCTGTATTTTGACATGGATTGCTGGAATCAGTTTTAGTCTCCAAAGTACTAACAGACACTGAACCTTTCATGAATTCCAGGCACCATATTGGACACTTAGAATTCAGGAGTGCACAGAAGTGGCATGCTCCTTCACCTCAGGGAACTTCCTCATTGCCTTGCTCCTAATGCAGTCATACATTAATATTTAATTCCCATATATTTAAGTAGTGGTGGCTCTATCTTTATCTGCCATATTTCAACACATGCAGGAAAAATAAGTAACATACTATGGGCTTGATATTTACTGTGAATTATTTTATTAGGTTACCAATATCATTTTTTCTATGTATAGATACAAACTTCATCAACCATTTACAATAAAGCTACATCTTCAGGACCACAAGCATAGATCTAAAATGAAAATTGATTGATGAACAAATCCAAAAAATGAAATTATAGTGACACTTCAACAAATGTGTATGTTTTAAGTGAAAAATCATTAAAAATATTTTAAAAGAACCAGTGTAAATTAATGGACTTATAGTCATAACTGAAATCCAATAAATATATTAATGACATTTTGAGAGCTTTATGCTTTCCCTACCATATGCATTTCAATTTCATGTTGACAAGTGATTAGTCTCTGAGACAAAAGCCTTCCAAAAAACTTGTAGCACGTCTCTAAAAGATCTAGGTACCAGGAAGAAAAAAAAAATCTCTGTACAAATTCCTCTCCATTCTGCCCTGCATTCCATGAATGAATACCTGGACGACCTTCTAAGCTGTCAAGTTCTGCCAAATGATAAAAGGGAAAATGATGAAAAGAAATGCAACCGTGGAGCTGACTTCCTAAAAGCCAAAATTCCTCTTGGGATTTCTGGATACAAAAGAGAGGTTTGAGTACTTTTCTACGAACATCGGATCACATTAACTTATTCAAATGTGAGGTCAGATCTCCCTGTTTAGGTTTAAAGCTGTCCCGTCTGTGCCTTGATAAGGGGAAAAATTGACAAATCACACCTTTGAATAAATTCATTTTAATCCTTTTCTTCCTTTTGATGTAATAAAAATAGTCTTGTCATGTAGCTTCGATTGCATTTAATGGTTGTCATTTACAGAAATGGAAAAATGGTATCTGAGTATAATGCCTTCAAATATGGCTAATAGCATTTTTACATAGGGAGAAAAATACTTTTATTTTACATGAATAAGGCCATTGCTTCATCATGGTGATTACTGAAAATTCAGCAGCTCTCTTATTATTATGGGGTAATGATAAGAACAGCTCCATCTCTTCACTGTCATTTATGTTAAAAAAAAAAGGTAATCTAAGCAACTCTCTATTCCTACCCAATGTTTGCTGTAACCCGATTAACTCTTAGACGAATTCACATAAAAAAATCCTGCCTAATTATTACCACTTTACCTTATTTTAATCTCTTCTTTTAAATAAGACAGATGTCCCAATTTGTTATATTTTAAGATGACCTGGTAAATACTGTTTTATTTTTATTCCATTAAGCATTTCTTAAGTATATAACTTGTCACTTCTGTGCTAATTTGCTGTAACACTCATTGATAAGTGGACATTAATTAATGTTAAATTACAATGGAATTTTTATGGAATTACAGGTGACATCCGCATCAGAACCAAATGAGTTCATCATGATTAAACTTATTACCATTTCTAATTAACCTTGAGTGCCCCTGGATGTTAACGGCACACCAGGAAGTGTATATAGCAGCTGCAGTTTCAATGGAAAACAAGCCCTAGACACCACACAGACATTCAAAGGGAGGAAGAAAGAATGTCATAGGCCAGAGTGATGCTCATTTGAGTATGCAAAGGATCAGAGAATGAGAACCACAATTCTAATCCAGACACTTTGGGCAACAAAATTATTGCTTTCAAACCAAGAGTCAGAATGAAGCCTTCCACCAATTGAACTTACACTGAGGAATGTAAGCATGCTTGTAGAGAAGGCTTGCTTTAGTCCCGGTAATGAATGAAATCCTGCCCTGTGTCCCACTACATGTCCACATGTAGTAATGAATGTGGCAGGGTGACAGATGCCTGGAACTGGTTTCAGTAAATCTGACTGGGAATTGCACTATGTTCTAAGACTTGCCTTACATCACGTTCTTTACCCCCACCCCTTTCCTTTCATAAGACTCAAGATATACTCCAGTCTACAGGCTCTGCATTAGTCTAGCAACCTCATTCCTTTCCTGGCAATGGGTTCTTGCAACTAAAGAGGAAATTCAAAGTCAGAAAGAAAAGAGGACCAGAAAGCTCTAATGAATGATATCAACTACTAGGATGAGTAGCCAGCTATGGGGTAATAGTAAAGGCATTAGAAATATGGTAGAAAGAAGACAAATGATTCTCAAGCTACATTTACTGCTTAGAGAAAAAAAGGTCAAATATTAATTGGATTTTAGTAGCAAGTATCAAGATAAACTTTGCAGCATAACATGAGGTTTGTGTTGATAAATACAAATCAAAACTCAGTTCTGCTGAATTCATTTTAGGATCCAACACCTGATTCTCCTCAAAGTACAATGATGTTCACATGTTTAACAATAGAAACATAGTATTTTACTCCATATCCAATATTATTAAAATAGGTATTGAATAAATTGGATAATAGCAATATCTAGAAAAATATACAACTTATTAAAATGTAAAGACCCTATGTGTGTTGTATGGTAGAAGAGAGAAGCCATCAGTTAAAAGGCCAAATTTGGATCTTTACTGGAGTGCTAGTAGGTGGTAATCACAAAGTCCTACCGCCCTAAATACAATGAACACACAGCTTATATTCCTGTAAAACATAAGGTACATGAAATTCATCTTAACAAAGTAGAAAGCAAATTGGATGTGAACATTAAGAAAATAGTCAGCGAACACTCAAATCTAACAAAGATGTTATGATATAAGATAAAACGAATCAAATGTGGGCACAATCAAAGGGAATCAAGAACCAATCATCTAAGGAGAGTAAGACTTCTCTGAACTAAAGATTGTCTCAGTTGCCTTATTTCATACGTAAAGTGAAAATAATTTTATTTGTATTATCAACATCTTTATATTGTAGTTTCTAACTGTAAGGTAAGCAGTGCTTAAGGAACTGTAAGGAACCAGTGCTCTGTTTTCTTGGGTAAAATCAGATTGAGAGATATGTTACTCTGTGAAAAATCAGATGATTTTACATTCCGTTTTCTAGCAAAAATCTCAGTATTGAATCCTCTCCATGTTTTTCTTTGAGACAGGGTATTGATCTGTAGCCCAGGATGACCCCATTCATATATTTTCTGTCTCATATACAATAGATGATTAATTTAAAAAATTCCTTATATCATGAAGCTGGATGTTCTACCATGAGGATCAACATGGAAATACCTAACATTCAACATATCTCATTTCAGGATATCTGTATTCATACCAGATAACTTAGTGTAAAGGTGCTTGCTCTCTTCTCATTCATCACCCTAGTAAAAAATTACAACTTTTCTGTCATCTAATTCATGTTTTTGTTTCCTTTCTGAAAATAATACAATGGATAATATGTCTCACTCCATTAAAATACAGTGATCTAACTCTCATATAGAAGAAAAACAAATGAAAAGTTGATAAAAATGAAGGAGGGATAGCAATGTTCCAAAAGAAATGTACTCATTACTTTTCTTATGTAACTGTAAACCATCTCTACATCAACCAAAAAAGTAAATTCAAGAAGAACAGATACAAAACTAAATCAATAAGATAGCAATGCAAATTATAGGTACCACATTATAAGTAGGAAGAAAATTGTTTGTATACCACATCAGTTTCCAAACATTTTATCAACTCAGCTGAAGATAAAGCCCTTTGCCATTCATCTCCACTCTTCATCTCTATTTTTCTTTTTAGTTTATTTATTTCCTCAGTAGTGACAACCTGCAAAACATCCCACCTGGTTTCTGCAGTAATCGTATCATGGCAGATTCTTCAAATAGGTATTTCAACAAACCAGTTGTAAGTTAGTATGACATTTTGGTTCCTGCAAAAAAAAAAAAAAAAGAATAAAGCATTCATCAAAATGCTCCATGTAAAGCATGACCAATGACCCTTTTTTCTAAGATACTGTCTGTCCTCTCATAATCATTTATGTGCATACTTATTTTTATGTCAATTCTTTGATTGGATTATCATCAATTTCACACAGGAGGGTCATTGGGGGCATAGGAAAGCTTCAGTCACCGTCTCCTTTTGTAATAGAGTTGCTACCTCTTCAGACTGCAGAAACAGGATAAAAGGATTTGCTTTTCATCATAGGACAAATTAAATTTTAATTGCCTGTTAAAACACAAATGTCAAAAGCAAATCTTGAAGGCAGGATGGCAGTCCTCCCATAGATCATGTTTTATTCCAATTTGCATGCAAATTAATTCTTTTCTTCATTTTAAATATGTATTTTCACAGGATACGTTAAGGCTTGATTTCAAAACATGATATGGTGATACAACTGTAATATAAATAAATATATACGTGTGTACAATAGCCAAGTTGACAACTTCTTATACTAAAAACTAAAAACCCTGTTAAATTTATTTTTAATTGAATATAATCTTAAATAATTAACTCAGGTTGCTATAGCTCTTTCAATCAGACTAGTTTATAAAACTGTAGTCTGTATTTTCAGATTTGCTATGTAATTTAGGTAACTGGGTGTAGACTTGCTTTGTAATACTGTAGTATTTTCTGGTTTAGCTTTTCTTCATTGTGGTTCATTTTAGAGTGTCCTCTGTAAAGATCAGCAAGGTATTGCTGTCAATGAATTGTGTGTCACGCGTTCACATTTGGAAAACTTCACAGTAAAATTTTTTAAAAAGTCCCCCAAACCGAAAGCATAATATTCTTAAAATCATACTACTGGTGACATGAACTTAATTATTTAGTTTCATTCAATTATCATTCAAATATGGCATGTAATTGTGAAACTTATGGAACTATGAAAGTGGAAATTTATAATGACGCAGGCTTAATTTCATTAATTTAATGCATAAAGCACATATTACACAGAGACAGACGTCAAATTAAAAACTCTCAGACTCTAATTAGCTTTAGAAATCTCTTATGTCTAATTGATATGGCTGTCATAATTAATTTAAATACTGATTTCAACCTGGATATGATGCAGAAGAATACTTCATTAATAACCTTTAAAGAGAAGAAACATAGAATATAAATTTATATATATATATATACAGAAAGAATGTATCATTTTAGCCAATTGATAACATAACAAATTCAGTTATAAAAATTTGATAATTTTGAGTGACCTCTTATTGGAAAATTCTATGGTTGGCTCTTTAAAAAAAAAAAAAAGAAGCACAGAATTTTGACAGTATCTATTTTAATCACTAATTCTGAAATAGACCAACCAATACTTTACAAGTGAAATATTAGTTTAGTTGTAAAGTATTTCTTAGAATTCTACTTTCACAAATCTTTCAATAGAGGAATAGTTTAAAAGAAAATAGTTAAAAAGATGAAGGAAAGAAAGAGGAAAGGTAATAGACGATAGCTACTGAGATAGAAAGCAAGATAAATAAGAGGAGAAAACTATAATGCGGTTAAACTTTGAACATAATAGTGAAGGAAAACTTAAGTATATGTAAAGGCTATGTAGATATTGGTGAATCAGTGATGACATGGAACAGTTATTAAAATGAATTCTGTGTGGGCTACTTACTTTTTTTCCCTTGATATCAGGGCCCGGGCATTGTCCTGAGCCTCTTTGCATTCCAGTCTAGTACTCTACCACTTAAGCCATAGCACCACTTCTGTTTTTTAAAGGTTAGTTCAAGATAAGATTATTATGATGATGACTTTTTTTGCTTGGGATGGCTTTGAACCTTGATCCTCAGATCTCTACTTCCTTAACAGGAATACAGGATTGAACTACCAGAGCCTGCCTGGATCCTTACTTTTAAAAGATAGCAACACGTATTCCATTATCATCTAGCATTGCTCTTTGTTTATGCAAATACTCATTTGCTCCCCATTCTCTCCTCTGTGATTGTGTTAATCCATATCTATGTCCTATATATTGGATAAATTGAATGAATTCTGAATGAAGTATGTGTCTACTTTTATTTACAGAGACAGGGTATTCACTTCATTGAGTGTTTTTAATATCAGTGAATACTTTTTTAATTTCTCTTGCAGCTATGACAAGTGTATTTATTGACTTTAGACTCAATTCCAATGGCAAGAAAATTCTAACAGAATTTTTTCACCAAAATGACTTATATATCATAAGACCTGACCTTGAAGTATTTATTCTGTAAAGCCATATTAACAAAATTAGCATATTGGTATTGCTGGGAGCCCAGGGCAGAGGCCCAACTTCACACGTTTAACCATATTAAATTCATACATTCTCCTCCAAACTGTCATACACAGAGTGAAGCTTAGTGGTGAAAGGCAGAGGAAAGAATTTGTTACAGATGTGGGCACATTATTAGATAAGACAAAATAAATATTTCATCTCACCTTTAGTGCACAGGTAGATATGAGTTTCTTCATGCAACGTTCTTTCCTTTTTATCTTTCCTGTTGACTTATTGTCTCTCTATCTGGTCATGAAGACCAGTTCACCCCAAGTAAGTGTGTGGTCCTTTAATAAGAAAAGGGATGGGGGGGCGGCGGGGTGTCTTCCTCATCGGAAAATGCATTCTCAAGAAATTTTTTTTTTTTTTTTTTTTTTTTTTTGGCCAGTCCTGGGGCTTGGACTCAGGGCCTGAGCACTGTCCCTGGCTTCTTCTTGCTCAAGGCTAGCGCTCTGCCACTTGAGCCACAGCGCCACTTCTGGCCATTTTCTGTATATGTGGGGCTGGGGAATCGAACCCAGGGCCTCATGTATACCTTGCCACTAGGCCATATCCCCAGCCCTCTCAAGAAAATTTTATTCTGGGCTGGGCGCTGACTGTAATCCTAGCAACTCAGGAGGCTGAGATCTGAGGAAAAGCCAGCCTGGGCAAGAAAGTTCATGGAATTCTTATCAATTAACCACCAGGGAACCGGAAGTGGTGTCATAGGTCAAAGTGGTAAAGAGGTTACCTTAACCAAAACAGCTTAGTAGCAGTCATTGCCCAGGCCCTGATTTCAAATCCCATGACCACCCCCCAGAAATATTCTGTTCATCTGAAGAAAAGGAATCATTTTAAAAACAGAATATGATGGGCTGGGAATGTGACTTAGTGGTAGAGTTCTCCCCTAGAATATATGTAACCTTGTTTTTGATTTCTCAGCACCACATACACAGAAAAAGCCGGAAGTGGGTGCTTTGGTTCAAGTGGTTGAGTTCTAGCCTTGAGCAAGAAAGAAGCCAGGGACAGTGCTCAGGCCCCGAATCCAAGCCCTAGGACTGGCAACAAAACAAAAAAAAAAAAAAACAGAATATGATTGTTAAGGTATAATTTTGGACTGTGATGTTCATAATTACTATTTCTGTGAAATTTTAAGCAATACTAAAATATCTTAGAGTAATGAATACAGTCACAAATTTGCACACACATATCATCATCATCACACATAGAGAGGACAAAGAAGAAATAAACTCATTTTCAAATTTTTCATATTTAAAAAGTGAAAGTTTTAATTTTATTTTTAGAAGAACCTGGTACTAGGGGAAATAGTTTTTAACACAAAGTAACAAATGAGAATAACATGGTATATGTGTGTGTTTGGGTATATATGGTGTGTGCATGTAGTATGTGTGTGTAGTGTGTGTATAGTGTGTGTGTGTCTCATTTCTGCCATTTGACCTTATCTACCCAATTTTTCCAACAAATTAACAATTGCATGCAAATTTCCATTTTGAGAGTAGCCTTCCAATAGTGAATTTGATAATTGTATGAAAATGAAGGATTTTAATAAGCTGTGGCAACATAATAAACTATCATAGAGAACTAATTATCACTTAAGGAACTCATAGTGGCTGTCATTTTTTTCACACTAGAATGCAAGTCTTAAACAACCATAGAAAATGTAAAAATCATCACCTTCTATAGAAGCATGCAAAAGAGCCCTATTCTGCCTTTCTAGTAGTATAAAAGAGGTAAACATGAATAGTCATTCATCATGTAAATGAATGGAGTCATTTGTTAGATTTCTACTTTACGGAAATGAGAGATACTCATAGAAAACTTGATTAAAATTTAGGGAAATTTTTTTATTTCTCATTTTTAAAAGGGTTCATCACAAAATGAAGTTTACTCCATCTGAAACATACCTCTGATAATTTATGTTTCCTTGCAAAAATCAGTTTTTTTACTTCTTTTTCTTTTAAACAGACCTTTTCCTTACAATGTTACTAACTTTCTTTATTGGAAAAATCTGCCAGTTAGAAATGTGTGAGCATTTGTAAATATGTCAGAAGATTACATAGTTATAAAACAGAGAACTGATGACTTAAACATATCTGCCAATGTTGAGAGAAGTTTATTCTGGAATTTCCAGTCTTCATCAAAACATTAAGAAGTCAAAATCTTTACTCGTCTTATATATCCTCAAATTAAACATGGTACCATTTGGATTTACAGGAGTTGTGTCTTGGGTGGCGCTGTTCTTTGCTCCCAGGTGAGTGTGGCTATACTAATTCTTCAAAAAGGCCAGAAATAAAGAGTTCCACCTGTGGATTCTACAAAGCCTAGGACATATGCCCTTAGTAACTTCATAAAAATATTACAAATATGTAAAATTCAGATATATGTAATGTGGACAATGTCTAGTTTGCTATAGTAATCTGAGTTCCAGATAGAAGAGATGCTAAATGTGATTTTAGACAGGCAGGGCTTATCAAATATAGAGGATCTAAGTAGCATGTTTTTATTGGTGTTCCAACACTAACATACAAGAACTTTCCTCTCTAGATAAACTGAGTTCCAAAGAATTGAAGGTTAGTGTAACTTCCTCCAATCCATTCCTCTTTTTCACTTTTTTCAAAAGCCAAACATAAAGAATAAGGCTTTCAGGTGTAATTGCCTGCATTGGTAAATAGGAAAATTATTATTTATGCCCAAAGAAAGGCATATGCTCAGTAAAGGCCTGAGAACGATCTTAAATTATATCTCACCCTGATCCTTAGCACAAAGAAACATAGCTGGAACAATCAAGATGAACAACCAACAACAATAAAAAAAAAAACTGTAAGGAAAATTAACAAAACCTTGATGGAGGAAAATCTGATTTCCACCGTTTGCACACACATAAATTTTTATGTCCCACTTCCATCAAAATAAGAACCAGTTATTTAAAAAATGAAACAAGAGATAACCTCACAGCATAAGTAGGGAACTCTAGAGAATAACTAGTTAACAGGAAAGGTTAATAATGTATATTTAGTAACTGTCATAGATTGGCCAGGTCCTGGGCTGAATTATGGACCAGAGAACAGAAACCAGCTTCAATACTGCTAAGAAAAAGCTTTAAATGAATTAGCTGTATACTACAATCATCAAATCCATTGTTCTAATAGCTGTACATTGCTTACAAACATATAAAAAGAAGCTGGATAAAACTTATAAGGAAATGTGTAATGATTTTACTATCCTCTATGAGTTCAAAATTATATATAAAGACAGACATGAGCCTGTGGTTAACATTCATGGTTGATATATTAAGCAGTTAGGTGCCTAGGGTACTTATAGTGAGGAAACTCTAAGAAAGTTACTTACGTTTTACCAAATAATTCTTAAATTTTATTGAAACTTTCTGGTGGTGTTCATACAAACATGATTTCTAGCTAGGAACTGGTGGTTCACAGCTGTAATCCTAGCTATTCAGGAGGCTGAGATATGAGAATAGAGATTTGAAACCAGTCTGGGCAGTACAGACCGTTACAATCTCATCATCAATGATATACCAAAAAAGCCAGAAACGGAGGTGTGGCTCAAGTGGTAGAGTGCTAACCATGAGTGAAAATACTCAGGGACAACACTCATGCCTTGAATTCAAGCCCCAACACTGACACACACACACACACACACACACACACACACACACACACACACACACGCTCTAAAAATTTAATGAGATGAAATCAGTGTTGTATTTGTATAGGGCACAATTTGAGTGAGAACAAATATTAAGAAGTATGGTCTTCTTGTCTGAAGTTAAATGTAATTGGAATAACATTCTGACTTTTGTAGTTGTTAGTGATAAAACTGGGGGCAAATATTTATATCCTAAGTCCATGCCTACATTTTTTTTTGAAATATAAGCCTTATTAGTGTTTCTATGTATTAAATTATTTGTAGGTATTTACTGAAATGACTATAATAGGTATGTAGAAATGTGCTTATGTGTGGTAACTACTTAGTATTCATTCATTTATTATAGGAGTACTTTTAATTATAGGAATAATTTTATTTATATATTATAGGAACATAAGGTAATTATTTTTAAGTGTCATGAGATATCTCATGAGAAATTAAATTTAGAGTTTCTAAGTTTAATTGTGTATAATGTCAGGTCTCTACAGTTTGAGAAGAAATATGCAATCACATGCCTACTACCCTATAAATATGAAACAATTGGCCTATAAAAAATGATAGTAACAGTTTTCTGGAAAGAGAGAAACAAGGAAATGTGCCTCTTTATAATAAGAGCAAGGGACCCTGTTAATTATTTTGCAACTGACATTTGTGTTAAGTCAATGTTCATGACTATCACATAAGATAGGGATCTCTATTTGTAATATAATATCCATCATTCCTTTTCATGAAGCACATCATTTTCTGTTGCACTCTTGGCATTCAAGCATGGAGAATGATCCTAAAACTTATTTTAAGTCTAACTGACGCTGGTAGAAGCTGAGCATTGGCTTGAATATCCTGTTCTGATCTGAAAAAAAAACCTGTGTTTTTGTTGTTGCTATTGTTATTTTTTCTTTTTTTCAAATTATATTTTCTTATTGTGAAGTACTTGTGCAATGAGTTTAACATTCAACAAATCTATTTATAAATTCAGTACATCTTGATCTGTCACCTCTTTCATCATCATCCCCATTTTTTTCCCAGCCAAATCCCTCCTCTCTATGTTCCCAGTTTATTTGGAAATGCATTGAATATTTTCACTGCATTGTTTGCTATTCCTCTCTTCATTTGTCTGTCCCCTTCCTCTTTACCTCCTTTCACATACCATTTAAGTATACAGCTTTTATTTTGGTATTCATTTTGTTGGACTGTTTTATTTTTTTCCAAGTGATATAAATTCTGAATTAGAGTATAAAATAGTTAATGCCCTCAGACTCCAAAAGTTTGGGTTTTGAGGTCCTAAATAAGGATATAAAATTGAGAAATACATTTGGATTTTTAATGAGCCTAGGCTATTAGACTTTTCATAAGCTTTGGTTCTGAGTACAGTGACAAAGTAGCATATGATTAGAGCAATCTATTTTTCCTTTTACTTGTCATTGACATGATTATCCAGGCATGAGGTTGGGGCTCAGTGGCTGAACTCCATCCTGTCATAAGGCAAGACCTGGGTTCAACATCCAGCAGCACAAACAAATGGCCGGTCAAGTATCTATTGAAATATTCCAGAGTACACCTACTCTATATTCTTTTATTTTTTTTATTTTTATTTTTTTTTGGCCAGTCCTGGGCCTTGGACTCAGGGCCTGAGCACCATCCCTGGCTTCTTCCTGCTCAAGGCTAGCACTCTGCCACCTGAGCCACAGCGCCCCTTCTGGCCGTTTTCCATATATGTGGTGCTGGGGAATCGAACCGAGAGCTTCATGTGTAGGAGACAAGCACTCTTGCCACTAGGCCATATTCCCAGCCCCAACTCTATATTCTTGTATGTGTGTGAAGACAGAATAATCTTGTTATGGAGTTGTTCACATATTAATAAAATGTTATAGTCTCAAATGAAGACTCTAATCAGGGTGACCTTTATGATTTCAGTATATTGGCAAAAAGTTGTGGTTAATCCCTTCATTTATGAAATTCAACAATGATATGTTATGAGAAACAAGTGAATTGCCTAAGGATATATGAATTCCTTCACAATCCTCCATCATTTCCTACAATGATACACACACACATAAACACATGCACACTGTCCTACACATTTCTGTTTGTCTTTCATATTGAGGGTTTACTTGAGAGAATTTTGGCTGCATTCTTACTTGTTTCAAAACTCCTGACCAAACAAAATTGTCCTTATAAAGTTGCATGCCTTAGGTGTGCGGCATATATAAAAATTCTAGAAGTGCTCTCTGGTGGCTTCCTGACTGGGGTGAGTTTGACGGACTGCATTGTTACAGTTGTCATGATAAACACAAGAAACACTCTGTGCAGGATCATGGGGGGTCATGGCATTTGTAATCTTTAGAAGAGGCAAGAAGAAAGAAATCTCACGTTTGGAAAATTTTCAAAGAAAGGCAGTATTGCCAATCACACTTAGAGGAACAAGCGACTTTAAATGAATTTTGAAAGCAATCTGGAAAAAATTAAATAAAAGAAAAAGAGGCAATTGAGAAGCAACAATAGCAGACATCTACAGTGTGCTTTTAATGAAAATTATATAGCATAAGGAAATTATTGATTATATTTAACCTCAGTGTTTGGGAAACAATGAGATATAGACTTTTCAGGAGCTCATGGGAAAATTACATGAATAATTAGATAAGGATGATTTGATAAATATTTAGCTATTTATTTATGAATTGAGGTGGGTTTTAGTGTTCTATATTTTCATCTACAACGGCCAGCATACTCTAGACTGGCAGGGGAGCCCTCTCCTCCCTTTTAGCTATATAATAGATAAAATGAAAAAAAATTAAATGCCAAATTCAAATGATATTCCAGATATTGTATTTGGAAGCTCAAGAATGAACATAATTTCTTCAACTCAAACTTTTCTCCATAGAGCTGTTTATGTTGGTTCCTAAAATAATAATCAGATTGTGGTACTCTTCTTTGGCCTTCAGTTGTCTAGGAGAGTATGTTTAAATTGCTATTTTTTTGCAATCTCAGAACTCTTCTCTTACCAGCTCAATGCTTAACATCCTCCCTCTAAATCTTCAGAAAAATAGTAGACCATAATAAAACTGTCTCTTTTTTATTTTTTTGATGTTTTGATTCAATAAACATAGTAATTGATAACCAGGGGCCATTGTGAACCCCTACATTTAGAAATATCTCAAGGTATTTTAAACTGCCATGAGCAGATATATGCTATTGGTGTCTTGTGCTGAGTGCCTAGAAATGCTGGTAAATGTACTAATGTATAGCATAACCCAGCCTCCCTCCTTCCGTTCTCCAAAAAAACTTAATAGTTCAAAATATCAATAGTGCTGGGGTTGAGAGACACAAATATGGAAAGATAGAATCCTCTTTATATAATTGGTTCAATTCTCTTAATCACTCCACATTAAACTCTAATGGGACTTCCTTCATAAAGCCTACTTGTATATAACTGGTCCCATGCCCATGATTCAAGAATTAGTTATTAACCGTATAACATGTTGGTTCTGAAGTTACTTACATTACTAACTAATTCTCATTGGGTTGAACAGTTTAAGGAAAACACTCAACTCATAATTCAATGACCAATATTTAGATACAAATAGATATTAAAAATGCTTCGGGGGCTGGGGATATAGCCTAGTGGCAAGAGTGCCTGCCTTGGATACACTAGGCCCTAGGTTCGATTCCCCAGCACCACATATACAGAAAACGGCCAGAAGCGGCGCTGTGGCTCAAGTGGCAGAGTGCTAGCCTTGAGCGGGAAGAAGCCAGGGACAGTGCTCAGGCCCTGAGTCCAAGGCCCAGGACTGGCCAAAAAAATAAAAATAAATAAATAAATGCTTCGGGCCAGGAGCCTGTGGCTAGCCTTGTAATCCTAGCATCTCAGGAGGCTGAGATCTGAGGATGGCTGTTCAATGCCACTCTGGGTAGAAAAGGTCTCTTGAGACTCTTATCTCCAATGAATCACTCAAAACAAAACCAGAAGTGGAGCGGAGCTGTGTCTCAAAGTGGTAGGACATTAGCCTTGAGCAAAAGATCTCAGGGACAGCCCCAAGGCTCAGCATTCATACCAATGGCAACAAAAACCGCAAGCAAGCATCAGTAACTAAAGCAATTAGTAATTAGTTGCACACTTTTTTATACTTGGCATTGGCAAAAATGTTTCACTTATAACAGGTTCTCGTATTTGATGCTTATAATATTTAATAATCTGAGAATTTGTACCAATGTTCTTCGTCTCTAGCATGAAGAGCTAAAGTTAACGTAATTGATGATTTCAGTATTTTATTGCATTATAAGTCACATGAGAAATAACTGTTGTGAAGCAAATATCACTTAAGTATTTCTTTTATTGCCTTTAAATATTGGTTGTTTCCATCTTTAATGGATATTACAGTATAAGGATTCTTTTACTGTAAATGTAACTGTAATATACAGACCCCCCTACCGCCAGTCATATCCCATTGTCCTAATATGTGCCTAAACTTCTTAGGAAACATATTCCACTTTTAAATAGAAGCAGTATTTCCATTTGTCTCTACCAATTTATATGACAAGTAGATTTTTATTTAAATATTGGAGAATTATCCTTTTTCCCTAAAACTAAGACCTTAAAATACCTGTCTGAATAATACACTTTAGCATAATTGTCGATTTAATTTTTCTGCATTTTGGCGCTGTAGTTTGTTTGAAGTCATTAAACAGCTTGGATTTATCTAGAATTGCATAAACATAAATAAGAACTCATGATTTTCCTCTATGGATATTTTTTAGTAAATATTGAAGGAAATGGAATTTGGATTGACTCCCAATCTCTATCCAAACACCTTCATTAAAATGTTCATTTTAGTAGCAAGTTAGGAGCTGTGCACGCGACAACCAGAAGTCAAGATGGTGCCACATAGTTCTGTCGAGAAACATTAAGACCACATGATTTGGTGTGATTATAATAATGGGTTCTAGATGGTTAAGTAAATATTTAAGATGTGACATTAGTTTATTGAATTAATGGCTTGTGATATACAGATATAGGGACTCTTTAAATGAGTTCATTTTTGGCAATCATTTCAACAACTCGAAAGCCCCCAACCTTATCAGAACTGTGAATTACTTGAGTCTAAAAATATTAGGCAAAAAAGTAATAACCACTCTCTAGAGATGACTGCTTCTTCCTGCTTCAGTTATGAGAAAAGAAAAATAAAACAGGTGAACCAAGTGAATAAAAGAGATAATCAAATTCCATGTGTCAGTGAGCTCTCAAATCCATTCTTGTGTTATCATAATTGCATTACCCGGAGTCTTTGTGTGAGTAACTGAGCAGAAATTCTCCTTCCTTCGATTCTATTATCTAACACAGCAACATAAGACAATGAGAAACAAATGTGAGAAATGAAATAGAAATAATTAAAAATTAAAAATTAAATTAATTAAAAAATTAAATTAATTAAAAAATAGAAATAATTCTCTACTGAAAGAGTGAAAGAGAGTGACATAATGTCCTCTCATATTTTTTTTTATCTCTTTCTTACTCTCTTTTCCTCTTTTTCTAATTTCTTTCTTTCCTCTGATTGAATTCTTTCCCCAAATATATACACATTATTGTAGGGCAACTCTCCTGTCTAAACAATTTAAGCATAGGATTTATAGAGTAAGAAATACTCTATATATTCTTCAAATATTTAAATCAACATAGTTCTAAGATGTCTGTTGACATTTGTAGTTTAGCACTGCTTATTTTAATACTTCTTATTGACTGTATTGGGGTAGGAAAGTTTGCTGGTAAAAGTACTTGAACTCAAGACTTTGGGCTCTCTCCTTCAGCATTTTTGCTCAAGGCTGGTGCTCTACCACTTAAGCCAGGGCTCTACTTTCTAGTCCGATATTTCTTTGAAAAAAAACAAAAACAAAAAAATACATTTTATATCCATGCTAATTTACAAAAGCAATTATTTTGATAAAAGCAATTATCTGATACATGTGACTATAGTAAGTCCAGAGATTTGTATTAAAATTACCAGGAAATTAGGGTTTATTTTTTCTTTTAAGAACTGTCTTATCAAATCTATCCACAGAAATACTAGACAGAAAAATTCAAAGATGATAATACAGAAATATATTTTGTGTACTATGTCTGTTGCATGATTTAGTTACCAGAAATAAGCTAGTTAAATATAAGGCACTTATAACATGTGAGTAAACAGGTTCTGTTTTTATTCTTTTACCATTTTATTTGGTATAGTAAACATGACCACGAAACAGAAAATAGAAAGTTAAGTTTCTATTTTCTAATGTAATAGAAAATAGAAAGGAGTATATTATTTCTCAAACATCAAGGATTTTTGAAGCCAGGAGACAGGAGCTCACATCTGTAATCCTAGCTACTCAGGAGGCTGAGATCTGAGAATCACAGTTTGAAGCCAGCCATAGGTAGAAAGTCCATTGACATGCTTAGGACCAATAATCCACATAAAAGCCAGAAGGGGAGCTGTGGCTCAAGTAGTAGAGCAGTGGCCCTTGAGCAAAATCAGTTCAGAGATAGCACTCAGATGCTCAGTTTAAGCAAAGAAAGGCTGGGGGGGTGGAAGGGAGGAGGAAGGGATGGGGGAGAGAGAGACTGGGCTTGGAGGAAGGGAGGAGAGAGAGAGAGAGAGAGAGAGAGAGAGAGAGAGAGAGAGAGAGAGAGAGAGGTGACCACAGACCACTGGAATGAATTAATGTATAATTCTTTGTTTTTGTCTATCATGGGGCTTGAACACAGGGTCTGGGCCCTGTCCCTTAGCAGTTTTGCTCATGTCTAGCAGTCTGTCACTTAGATCCACAGCACTACTTTTGGTTTTCTGGTGGTTAATTGGAGATAAGAGTTTCAAATGCTTTCCCGCCCAGGCTGGCTTTGAACTGTGATCCTCAGATCTCAGTCTCCTGAGTAGTTAGGATTACAGGCATGAGCCACCAGTAGGTTGCTTCAGATTTTGCTATTTCTTGAGATCTATGACAGTGTTCCCTTCTTTCAACTTCTCAATATCCATGTAGCCTCTTTCCAAATCTTACATTCCAGCATAGATCCCAACTTTCTTAAGACCTGGAATTCCATTGTGTATTTATTCCCAAGAAACTTTCAGCCTAACTCTAGTTGTATAGGCTATTTTTAACTGCATTATGTGAGAGAAAGGAAGGTACTTACTAACATGTGGGAAGGAGCTTAGACATTTTGCTGACATCTTCATTTTATTCATCTGCACTTTCTGTTTTTTCTTTAGAGGTACAAAATTATTTTCTAGTAGCTTATTTGCCTTACAATGCTTGTGTGTTTTTAGATTCCCTCTTCATAACGTATTTGTATTTCAGTAATACCTCCAAAGTAAGCACTATTTTTATTCTTCATTGTGTCTTGAACACAATGACATACATGATGACAAATTAAAATAAGAGCCTCTCAATTCCGAAAATACTAAATTCATGTGTACTATACAATATTGTAGAACAATCTATTATATTATCCAACACTGTTCCCTCAGACATTCTGTTGTGTTTTTTTTTAATATTCACTTAACATTAGTTTGGGACACAATTTTCATAGTTTAATGATAGTCTGCTTATGGGAGGAGACTATAAATCAGGCTCAATACTGCTTACACTGGCTCCCAAGTGCTTTTCTATATCACCTCTTTTAATCCTCACCACAATTCCCTGTAATTCCCTGTGGAACTGGTACTATTATTATTATTTACATTTCATAGATAAGTGGAAGTCTATATGGATGAAATATATCCCCAGTATTTTCATAGTGTGCATGAAGCTTTGAATTAAAACCTAGACTGTCTACAGATGACTAAGCTGGTTGGTGAACTGAATTGTTTCCATGTGCTGTCTCTTTAGCCTCCTGGCACCTTTATACCTCTTGAGGCCTAAATAATTGTATGATATGAGACAGCCATGGGTCATTCTTCTGCCTTTGTTTTCTCACTTGTCAGAAAGAATGTAGTTTAGAATGTCAGTCTTGACTTTGATTTGATTTCTGTGGGACACACTTTGGTACTTTGATATCTATTGCTTTCCATTACTTATAAAGAAAGACTTTTCTGCCAGTCCTGAGACTTGAACTCAGGGCCGGAGCACTGTCCCAGGCTTATTTTTGACTCAGGGCTAGCATTCTATCACTTGAGCCACAGTGCCATTTCTGGCTTTTTCCACATATATGGTGCTGAGGGATTGAACACAAGGCTTCATGTATAGGAGTCAAGCACTCCACCAGTGGGCCATATTCCCAGACCAAAAGAGAGACTTTTTGCATTCCATCTTTGCCATGGTTTTTGCATTGAAACTTTTCCTCTGCTTCAAAATGCCTTTCTAAACTCATCAGGACAATACTGTAAAGGAGCCAAAATTATCGAATTTCTAGGTAGCGGCCATTTTGGTCATAATAGTGATTCTCAATTGTGTTTAACATCTCTTGACTGAATGTAAGGAGTTTTTTTTTTTTTTATTTCTGGTGGTGTGAGGAAGAAACATGAATGAGCTGAAGGTTTACAAGGTGGACATACTTTGAATCATTGCATCCAAGAACCCACACAACAATTGTACATCTGAGGACCAGACAGAAGAGAGAGAGAGGGTACCCAATGACATTAAAGAAAGGTCAAAACTCCTGAGATGATGTCGATCTAAAATGACTACACACAATGAAAAGCATGTCTGCTGGTTATGGAAGGACTCTCATGGAGACAATGACTTTGGTATATTCTTTCCTTTTTTCCCTCTTTTCAATTCTTAGGATGTTCCCAATTGGTGCATATTAAATTATGCATAGGAAGTGTTTCATAATGACATCTTCCTGCATGAACATAGTGTACTTGTACTTTATGTGGGATAATTAATTTCCTTCCTATTAAATAGTGTCCTCTCTGCACAACAATATCCTCATGGGGAAGAATATTGCAGCTTCTGAAACACTCAGATAGCCATCATCTATTTAAGGTAAATAGAAGTATAAAGAATTCTGAGTTACAATTTAATATCAGCAACTAGAGAGCTAAAACCTATCTATCATCTATCTATCTATCTATCTATCTATCTATTTATCTATCTATATCTATATCTATCTATCTATATCTATATCTATATATCTACCTATCTATCTATCTGTAAAAGATACAGAAGGTCTTCTGTGAAAACCAACCAATTCAAGGTAGTTAACTTAAATTCTTCATCTAAGAAGCAACACTTGACAAAGAGTAGTGATCTGATGCAAGCTCACTACAGGAAGTAAATGTCTCCCTTTCTACACTAGAGAGGCATCACTCATTTAGTCTATAGAAAATACATACTGATGATGGTATTATACATCAGGACTGAGCCTTCTCACTGCTTTTGTCTTTCTTTATTTTGCCAGTCCTGGGGCTTGAACTCAGGGCCTGAGCACTTTTCCTACCTTCTTCTTGCTCAAGGCTAGCACTCTGCCACTTGAGCCACAGCTCCACTTCTGGTTTTTTTCTATATATGTGGTGCTGAGGAATCGAACCCAGGACTTCATGTATACGAGGTGAGCACTTTACCACTAGGCCGTATTCCTAGCCTGTCTTTCTTTTTTGACAGTACCAGTGTTTGAACTCATGGCCTCAAGCATGCTCCGTGTGCTTTCTTAGCTGGCACTCTACCACTTGAGCCCCACTTCCAGTCCGGCATTTGTTGGGTATTTTGAAATTGAAACTTTGCCTGATCTTTGATCCTCGATCCTTCCTTTCCCAGCTTCTTGAAGAGCTAGGATCATAGGCATGCCCCACCCTTGCCCGACCTTCTTTCTTCTTATCTCTCAATAAATGACAAATAGACAAGCTTCTATTAACAAAGGCTGAAATGAATCCTTCCCAACTTTCCTTTAAACTATTAATCAGTCCTTAGTTTCAAATGCTTTGGTTTATGTTTCAGCATAATTGTCTTTCATTATGTACTGTTTTAAAAAGTACCTACATTGTTCTCTATATTACTTTACTATGGAGGTGACATTTTGCTTTCAAAGTGGAAGGAAGTACAAAACTCAGCATACCAATGAGAATTTCTCTTGAAAATGGGCTTCATGCCACAGATGCCATCCTGTATATCCATTTCATTTACACTGAAAGCCACTCAGAGTCTTGTTCATGAACTAAAAGGCTCTAGTTTTAAGTGTGGTTGCAGCAAGTTCCATTTTGCAAATTCTACCCTAACCACAAATATCAAGCATCACATTTCCAACTGGAGGAAAATACTTTGATAACTCAGATCTTCACACAAACACAAAAGTGTAATACTTCTCTAAAATGCATCTCAAGGGCTGGGGATATGGCCTAGTGGCAAGAGCGCTTGCCTCATATACTTGAAGCCCTGGGTTCGATTCCCCACCACCACATATACAGAAAATGGCCAGAAGTGGCGCTGTAACTCAAGTGGCAGAGTGTTAGCCTTGAGCAAAAAGAAGCCAGGGACAGTGCTCAGGCCCTGAGTCCAAGGCCCAGGACTGGCAAGTAAAAAACAAAACAAAACAAAATAAAATGCATCTCAATTAAAATAGAACTTAACTTCACATGACAAAGGATTGATAAAATAGACAATGAGATATATGAACCTAAGCATCAACTACAGATGCACTTGCATATAACAGTACTGAATCATATGTATCCCAAGATAATGAGAATACGTGGCTGTATACCTAACTAAAACTTACAACTGGTAGGTATGGAAGCATTTATTTTCCTTTAACCATGTTTTCTGGTTTTATAGTTAGTAATCATAATTGCTTATATAAGGAAAGATAAAAGAAGATAGCTTTATCAGTTTTCTGATACACATATGCAGCCATACACACACACACACACATTACCAACTGTTGATGAAAACGCTTTTTTAGAGATAGATATATCTTACTTAGTCCAGAATATGAAAGTCTAGTAATTTCATTACCCATAATATTTTCATTTCATCTAGCAGATCTAGGATGAGTATAAAATAATTGAACTACTTATAAAACATGTTCTGCTCTACAAGGTGGAAAGTTATTTTTGAAGTTTTGTTTTTTGAGATCAATTCGCTTATCTCAGGGGGAACTGGATAAATAAATTATTTCTAGCTAATACCTTTACAACCAGTATTTATAGTTTTATATAATCAATAGAAGAAATTTGTACTTTCAGGCTAAGTAACAAAAGAGGAAAAAGAGAAATATTAGGTCACTAGGTGGTGCCATAATGTTATTTTATACTTTATTGTCAAGGCTTCTGGAAAGATATAACAATCATGTAGACATTTGTAGACTAAGAAAATAAGATTGATATAAACCACTTGGAAAAATTCAGAGAGAATATATCATTAATCTTAAAATATGGTTACATTAGATTTTATTGAATTTAAATGGATTATGATACATCAATTAGCACTGCACACAAATTGTGGTGGTATTAGGACAGACAGGTTAACATAAAACAATGACATTGATGCTAATTTTAGACTGATCATTAATATTGTTGCTACGATTTGGTATTATATATACATATATAAATGCACTATAAAGACACTGTCATCTAGTCTATTCAATAAAAAGTATATTTCTATCTTTCAAAAATTAGTTATTATTTACATCTAAAATTATTTTAAGGATTTCTGTTGGACTAAGTTGCTCCTGGAGCTCATGAGAGTTCTAGGTTTTAATGGTAGTGTGGTAAACGCAATGTTTTAAAAGCCAGGTTCAATAATTAGGTTTGTCTCACAGAATATCCCTTCAGTCATAGATATCATGGGTAGTACACTAAAATTGCATGTAAATTGATGGTGTTCACATGAAAATATCCCACACCTGAAACAAATCAGAACTAACATGAATGCTTTTAGAAATGTCAGAAGTAATTGATTGGGTTATAGACAAAAATCCTGAACTAAGCAATCACCACACCCACAAAGAAAGCCTCATCCACATTTCTAAACGTCCTCACTGGCTTAGTTACTCGGTAGAGGAAAGGGAAGTTCTCCAATTGTTACCTTTTCCTTTTACATCTACAATATTCAAGATCTAATCATTTTAGGCACTTTGGCAACTTAATGAAAGAAGAAAAATGAAAGACTGCCTCAAAATTCTTTTTTGACTCCTGTCATTATTGGAAGAATTTTAACTGTGTACTTTTAAGGTTTCTCTGTTAACAACGATTTCTATTTTCCATAGTATTCAACCTGAAAATTGATTTTTAACCCATTAAAAAACAATACAAAACCTTTGAAAACAGATGTAAATTTCAGTGTCAGATTTACATCTGTCTTGGATGACAAAATTTTATTTCCCTCATGCATTAATTAGAGAAATTTCTGAGTATAAATCCCTTCATTCCAGGAACAATTTATGGAATTCCTCCAAGATCATCCCTTCTACCAACAGCCACAATGTTTAATTCAGATAGATCTGGGGATGAATGTAAGGACACTGGAGATGGGGATGGGGGGAGGGACTCTTTCCACCATGGAATGAATATTTCTTCTCCATTTTATTTTATTTTATGCCAGTCTTGGGGCTTGAACTCAAGGCCTGGGGGTTGTTCCTGATATATTTTTTTTCTCCCTTTTCCCTTCTAGGTTAGCATTCTATCATTTAAGCCACACCTCTACTTCTGGTTTCGGAGAGTTTATTACAGAGACAAGAGTCTCCCAGACTTTCTTGCCCCATCTGGCTTCAAAATGGCATGCTTAGATCTGAGACTCTTGCTTAGCTACGATTATTAGCATGAGCCCACTTTTCATCTCTATGTTAATTATACAAAGTAATTGTTTTTATTATTCATAAGTTAGGCTTTACTTTACACAAGATCAATCAATATCCCCTAGTATATTAGTCTCTGTGTTTATTCTCTTTCTGTAAAGTTATTTT
Organism: Perognathus longimembris pacificus; assembly: GCF_023159225.1. Lineage (NCBI taxonomy): Eukaryota > Metazoa > Chordata > Mammalia > Rodentia > Heteromyidae > Perognathus > Perognathus longimembris. The sequence continues at coordinate 16,433,158 of NC_063170.1, forward strand.
AGGGATAGACTTTTTATATTATGTTTGGACTAATCTCTAATTTAGGTAACAATGTGGTTAGCACAGATCATTCTTATTGCTGCCCGATACTCTAATACAAAATGTGTCCCTGGGGATGTCAGATTGTAACAACCTCTTCCTTCCTTGATGCCTATTAAGGATATTTGGCAGGACTTTACTTAACAGACTGTACACAATTAAACACATGTTTTGACATTTTGACGGTGCCTTGGCTGAAATGACGTGTATGGATGCTGATAGTTGTATCCTAATTCATAAGATTTGTTTCTGACAGGCACAGGAGCCAAAAGAAATGAAACACTTTGAGTTTTTGCTGAAAATATTGATTCTCAGCCCAAACCATTGCTTAATTTGAACTGACTTGTTCAACCAGGGCTTCCCCTAAGAATGAGGACACACATTTCTTTTTCATGTTTTATGAATTAATTTATAGATAATCAAGGATATAGTTTACTAAACAACATGTTAAAGGTTGTATATACATTGTCTCCTCGCCTCTCATGAATACTTTTATAGAACTAAAAGGAGGCTGTTGTTCTGATTTTATAGATGAATGAGATACACCTGGGCTTGGGGAAGATACATTTTCAAAGGATTAGATTTAACAGACATCATAGGAATATTCAATAGCTGCATATATCTTTTGTGCTACAGTAGGATATGTTGAATTGAGACTGACACAGTCAACAAACTGCTAAACCCCAATTGTGGTTGGGAAAAGCAAGAGGATTTGATAACTTAAGGTCAAGTAAAATGTTGGGATTGTTTGGAATTCATCTCACTATTGAATAAAGAGTAGCCATCTTGAGACCTGATGTGGACTGTCACTTTTACTTGCCCCACCCTAATATATATTTTGTGTTTTTCTTTTCTCTGATTGCTTGTTATATTTCTAGCTATTCATTAATTTAGTCCAATCTTCACTGGGTACTAAGAGAAAGTGCTTTCATTTGTCTCACTACCTGTCCTTCTCAATAATTTACCTTTTCTGAATGTGATAAAAAGACTTTAGTGGAGTCAATTATAGACTTCTAGTCTATTGTGCTCCCCAAATATTGTGTAAGATCCTGGGCATCCATTTCTGGAAAGACTTCATATATTTTAGTAATCTAAGCTGGTTCTTCAGAAAGGTGATCATAATCATTTAAGTAAATGCTGGGTGCTTTTATCGGGATCGATTCAATTCAGTTACATAAATGATAGGTACAATATTTTCACATAGGACAATGTCTCATGGGAGTTGCTATCCAGCCCAGGCATCTAACAATATTCCCCCACCACCACCAAACAGCTTTCACATAGGTTGAGCATTCCAAATTCAGAAGTCCAAAAGTCAACCCTTATTGTGTACTGTTATACCTCAAGTGAAAAATCTTGAAACGCTGTTACATGCAAGATTAAGAGTATGGCATAAAAATAATAGTGAGGTCATGTGTATAATGTGTATGGGAAAGGAATTTTACATTAAGACCTAAGTGTTATTCCAAAAAATTTTCATTATGAGTATGCCTATGTTCTCCAATTAAAAAAAATGGAAATGCAAAGTATATTTGGTCTCAAGCATCTTGGTTAAGAGACAATAAACCTGTACTCCTTCTCAAAACCCTTTGGGTTTCTAATTTGCAGTCATCCTGTGTTAACATTTACATTCTATGTTCCTGTTGCTCTTATTGCATCCTTTTTGGCTCTCTTCCTTCATCTCTGTTGCTGGACTTCATTGTCTCTGCTTTCGTTGTCAATTATACAGAATTTGCTTTGGATTTCTAATTTGATTTGAATAGAAATGCCATCAAATCCTTTCAAGGTGAAAATTGTGTCATAATGTGTCTGATAAGAATGAAAACTGAAACCTTTGGTGTACTTGTGGAGGAAAATAGTGGAAGAAGTGGATTATATTTAAATTATGTTGGATTTAATTGAAACAAGTTATGACAAGGCACTATTCCTGTTTATGCAAGGCTCCTCAGGAAAGGACTTGCAGGTGGAACATACAGATGAGCTGCGGACCTTCTCTCAACCCAGCTCTGCACAGGCTGACCAATGTGGCATAAAGATACAATTGGTTCATGCATACATTTGGTAAAATGTATTTACCAGGCTCTTAAATTCCACATTTAAATTTGAAACCTACATCATCAGCAAACAAATTTCATCACAGAAAGGAGGAAATTCTTTGAGATATCATTTTAAAGTATTTATGGATTAATATTAAAAGTTCCCTATTATCCCACGATAAGGACTGTCATTTAAAGAAATGCCAAGAAGAAATGAATTAAAATGGTAATTGAGAAGGAAAATTTCTTTACTGAAAAGTCCAGAGGCCTTTCCTGTAGAAATCATCAAATATGCAGGTATATTTTCAAATGTTAAGAAGTTAATTTCTATTTGGGGTTTAAAATAAAGTGCCATTGAACTATGCAAGATGGATAGAAACTGAAGTGTAATGATGGGTTGGAATCTTGTTTTCTGGATTCCTTGTTCATAGTCTTGATAGATGGCTTCCATTTCCTTTGGAAAAGTATTCCTAGGAAAAAATCCATCAAACTGAAATTCTTGCCTTTAGACTCTAGATCCAAATCCATTTCAGTGTTTCAGCTTTTCCTCTATAGTAACAGACAAATCATGCTTTGTAATTGAAGGGCAATATAATAAAATAAATACAAAATGCAGACTCATCATACAGACATAGAAAATGTGATAGCTTCCAAGAACCTCAGAATTTTTTTGCGTCACAGTATTTCTAAAAGTTTCTATCTCTACATAAATGTTATAACAAGAAACAAATTTTATTTACTATCCTCACTGTAGAACATAAAGCTGGGGAAGTAATTCTAAAAATGAGTATCATTAAATGTAAAACACTTAAACATTTTATGAACAATAACTAAAGAGACACATGACTTAAGAGAATAGCATTATTGGAATTTAAGGAAAAAACCCTCAAAATTAGAAAATACAAAATTATTATTGATAATAAGAATTGTAGGTAAAACTTGGGAGTATATTAATAATTTCCACTGTCATGGGGTTTAAATTTCTTAGTCACATTTTAGTAGAGATATTACTATTTCTTGCTGATCAGATAAAATGGCCACAGTTGGACTATGTTTCCTGAGTATATGATTAATAATGTAAAATTTGGCAGATGAAGATATATCTTTTTATCTATATTACAATCTTTAAATAAAGAATTCTCAGCAGGGAACTGGTGATTCACACCTGTAATCCTAGCTACTCAGGAGGCTGAGACCTGATGATTGCAGTTCAAAGCCAACTGGGCAGGAAAGTCCATGAGATTCTTATCTCCAATTAACCACCAGAAAATTGGATGTAGAGCTGTGGCTCAAAGTAATACAGCAGTAACCTTGGGTTAAAAAGCTCAGAGACAGTGCTCAGGCCCTGAGTTCAAGTCCCATGACAGACAAAAAATCTCATTCTAAGAATAAACAGCAGTCATAAAATATACTATTGATATTACATGATAAAAATTTACTTTGATTAGAATATCATATTTAGCACTACAATTTCATTTGTCTCACATTGAGAATGAGTAAAATAATTTCAGAGGAAGATGGTATATTGATATTAGTAATATTTGTTAAATCTTAAATTGTATTTTCTATGCTAAAGGATATTTCAAATAAGCCCAGTGATTTTCATAAATTCACCAACTTAAGATTTATAGTAATCTTAAGAGTAAATGATATTCCTACCCACTTTGTAAAGTGTGATTAGGTATTATCATCTTTAGGCCAAGAGTTGCTAAGTTCTGTGTTCATAACCACTACACATAAAGCCTTTCAACTGGTTATTTTATCTATATTTAAGTAAATTTACCTTCAGAAGCATCTAGTGTCTAAAATTTTGTGTTTCAGTAGTGGTTGTATTGATTAGTTGGTATGTCCATTTATCTAATGTCTGAAGGTAAATAGCATACAGAAATATTTTTAAAATGTTGTTTGTATGTTAGTTAAATGATTTCACATATCACATAAAATACGAAGCTAAATTTGTTTAAAAATGGATTGTTAGTAGCTTCCAGATATCTGTCAATATTAGACCTTGCTAAAGCACTTGAGATTGGGCTGGGGATATGGCCTAGTGGCAAGAGTGCTTGCCTTGTATACATGAGGCCCTGGGTTCGATTCCCCAGCACCACATGTACAGAAAATGGCCAGAAGTGGCGCTGTGGCTCAAGTGGCAGAGTGCTAGCCTTGAGCAAGAAGAAGCCAGGGACAGTGCTCAGTCCCTGAGTCCAAGCCCCAGGACTGGCCAAAAAAATAAATAAATAAAATAAAATAAAGCACTTGAGATTATGAATAAAGCTTAATATTAGAAATACTAAGTGAATGCTAAGTGTCTGAGAATTAGTGAGAGCTTATATTTTTAAATGCCTATAATGTTCCAGGCCCAGTCTTTCTGTCTGTCTGTCTGTCTATCTATCTACCTATCTATCATCTATGTATCTATCATTCATCCTAACCTCATCAGAAGTTTGTCTTAAGTCATAATCAGGGCAAGTGGTAGATGGAGATCCCAAATCATACACCCCAGCATGCTCTCGACCTTCTTAATGCTCTGAAGAAGTACATTCTAATGACTCTATGAGAATATTTTTAAAATAACAGAAACTCATACAGATTGACAAGTGGTAAGGGAAGTTTAAAAATAGTAGAATAGTAACTATAGGAAACTTTAGAAAAGTGAAAGCACATGAAAAATAGAGAAGTTGGAATGATGAAATGGAGCTCTTGAACCATTGGGCTTATGGAAGGCTCAGCTACCTCACTCTGTGGAAAAGAATCATATAACGTCTCCCATATGTACTGCATAGGTTTGACATAGTTGATGGTGAACAAAACATACATACATAAGGAGGATATCATACTTTTGAAACTAAATACTGATAGAAAAATGATAAATAACTGAATTACATTATATATGTATGTATTTATATGTATATATAGATGCATACTTAAAGACATGGGTATAAATAAGAATGTAAATAGGTTCACAGTTCTGGATTTAGTTTTCTGTTTATTCATCAATGAATGCGGACTATCTATCTCTCTCTATATATACATATATATATTAAGAATAAGAAGCAAATGGTGTGGGAAGGCATAAGAAGGAAGAGTATTTTTCAGTAGGGAAGTGAGCTATTTGTGTGCCTTTCTTTCTCCTTCTACATGTTTATTTGTCAGTCTTAGGGCTTGAACTCAAAGCCTGGGCACTGTCCCTGAGCTGTTTTGTTCAAGGTTAGGGCTCTACCACTTTGAGAGACAGCTCTGTTTCTGGTTTTCTGGTGGTTAATTGAAGATGAGAGTCACAAGGGGACTTTTCTGCCTGGCCTGGCTTTGAACCTCAATTCTCAGATCTCAACCTGCTGAGTTGCTAGGATTACAGGGTGAGTCACGGGCTCCCAGCTGCATCTACATTTTTACTCTACATTTTTACTTCTAATGATCCATACCTATGGCCTTCTAGAAACCTAAATCTAGGCTAATACAAATTTTCAGGGACACTCCCTGAAAATATACCTCTACCACTGCTCCCACAATGAGATTTATTATTTATCATTAATGAATGGTTACAAGATTACAGACATTTCTAAGATTTTGGAAACTTAAATCCTTGCCTCTCTTGGGGAAAAAGTTCAGAATTCAACTTGTACACTACAGTTCCCTTGTATAATGGGGTTTAATTTTCCATTAAATGGAATGGGTGTTACCTCATATCTTCTTCCCTTTCCTGCTTCCCAAACATCCCTCTCTTGAGAGAGAATATTCCCACAATTCTTTGATGTACCATAAATCTATACTAATACCATGTCCTGGTTTTGACTCAGGGTCAACACTGGCATAGTTATAGGCAAAGAGAAATGGTTGTGTATTGAGCAAGTGAGCTTCCCAGACAACTAACCTAAAACACATGGGAAACTGCTCCAAGGAAGAGATGATTATGCTGAAAAGAATCCAACCACTTATAAAGCTGGGAGGAATGCTTTCTCGTCAAAGAAAATAGCAGGAGCAAATGTCAGAAAAGAGAATAACATACTCAGGAAAATAGACTGTTGGGCTAGAGTAATCTGTGTAAGGGCAAGTGTGTGAATAGCTGAGGAGAAAAAGCTAGAAATGTAGACAGATAGTAGGGACTTGGCAGAAATCATAAGAGGAAAAGTTTGTCATGATTACAAATTACTACACAAGGGTGAGCATTTTTAATATGCAGTACAACTTAACAATATAATTATGATTTTGAAAAAGAAAAATATTGCATATTTTTTGCAAAGGTATTCTTGCAATCCACATGCAATACTGGATATTTGGAAACTTTGATCTAGAAAACTTAGGATTTTAGGATAACAGGCTCAAATATAACCGAGGAAACACCTGCGAGTACAAAGTCAGATTGGGATCTACACACTTGAGTTATAGCCACAAAAGCAAATACAAAAAAAAAAAAAAAGAAAGAAAAGCAAATGCAGTGTGGTGTATTGCTTAGATCACTACAATGAAACTCCAAAATATTTAGGAGTTTGCTTTAATCTTTGAATATCTGCCCAGAAGAACCTCAATTGTCAAATTTTTGAGTGACAAATAAAAAAAAGGAGGAATTCTGAAATATTTTGAAGGCAAAAAATTGTGGTCAAGATCTTTTGCTTTGCTTTTGTTTTGTTCATAGTTTTCATGTGTTTGCTTTGTTCATGGTGTGGTCACCCATTGCTTTCTGAACCTCAGTTTCTCCATCTTTTATGTATGATAATGTGAGTGGTGGTCTGAGAAACAGTGTTGTTTTATGGAAACTCGAGGAGAAAATGTGTGGTAAGTACTCACTAATTGATGCCTAATCATTTTCATAGTGACTTAGATCTTTTCAACTAATAGCCTTAGTTTGACATAAGAGTGGCAGGAGAAAACATGGAAGAGTGGGTTGGAGAGGGTCTGAAAGTTCGATTGATTTCAAGAAAGAAAGTAAAATGCCTGAAGGATCCTCTGAGCTTCCGAATATTTGTTCCCAAGGACACATTTTCTTATATTTTGTATTGTTTGAAGAAAAGAGTCTAACTGAGAAAACCCCTGAGGGTGAGAAAGAAACATAAGTAATTTTGCATTGTCCTAAGAACAAGGTGGAGAATCTAATAAGTCTTATTTGCTAGCAATTTTGATACCTTTATTATCATTGCAATGTGCAAAAACATAGTCAAATTATCTTATTCATTCTCCCAGGTAGGCTCTATTAAATTCAACCAAAGTACATTCATGAGAAATTAACCCTCTGTATGCTCCTGCAGAAGAAAAAAAACTATAATTTTTAAAACTCTTTGTAATTTCTTCTCTTCAGGGGATTTGCTGAACTTACTTTAAATGTTTAGTGCTTACAAGTAAAACAAAATAAATAAATTTAAAAAACAACCTTCTGTATTAAAATACCCAGTTCTATAGATTACATGCATAAAGATCACAATTCAAATATAGTATTGAAATGTAACAACAATATTTGCTAACATAAACTCTATTCTAAAATCTGGACATGACAGAATGAAGGAAGAAAAATCCACTTTTTATAAAAAATAAATTTACCAGAATATTGAATTCTGGAAATAGCCAATGCGAAAGGACTGCAAGTGTTTTGATTTTTACATGTAAAACATCAACAGTGCCATTTCATAAGTCTTGCTTCCTGGCCAGTTTATCGGGACATCAGTGACTGGCTTAATTAGGTAATTTTACTTTCAAAGTAGAGATTAGTAAGCTAATTAGCTGCTTTACTTCCTAAATAAGAATTTTTGTTTGGTAGAAAAGCAAAATCATCTGGGGATGGCAGGAAGGAAAATTTTCTGGCTTATCCCTTCTTCTTTTCTTTATATGTCTAACATATGAATAAATAAATGTGTAAGTTAAATGAACAAATACCTCACATGAGCCCAGCTACATTCCTAACATCAGATGTGTAGACTCAGAAGGCATGGGGTTCATTTTTTTTTTTTTTTTGGTGATTTCAGATTGGGGAATTTCACAACAAAATGTCCAAATACTCCAGATAATGAACTTGAGATTTTGAAAAATTGTCTCCATGTTTCCTTTGCTATCATCTTAAAGTGACATTATAATCTCTTGTAATTTAGTCTCCAAGACTGATTAAATAAAGACAAGTTTGAGACAATTATACACACAAAAGATTGACAGTCTTAAAATGTATGAAGATGTGCAGGTGGACTTCCATTGATATTGGTGTGATAATTATGTAAGACATTCAAATATCTTCTGGAGAAGTATTGGGTAGAAAATAAAAAGAAACCAATAAACAGAAAAAAAAAGCAATGTACTCTGTTCTCCAGATTTTTCTGCAAATATAACCTCAAGGCAATACTCTCCTGAATACTCCCTTCATTCTTCTTAAGACAGAATGTCATTTTTGTGTTTTTCCTATGTCACCTGTCCTTAAAATATGTATTGTGGGTTGATGCACAGAGGGGTTGCTAATGAGTACATTTCCTTTAAAAAATATTCCTGGAAGAGGAGAGGGCATTTCCCTTGCTGGGGCTAAGGGAATTCCTCTTGGTTTGTCTTGTTCACCCAACACTGCAGAGACATTTGGGAACATCTGTGAGCTTGTGAAATTTCAGCATCTCGCCACAAGACTCTTTTACCTAGATGAACCCTAGAACTGGCTATCTCATCCCTGTGCAACCAATCATTGCACTAGCAAAGAATGGGAAATGTTTATTTTTTTATCTATGGATGTTGCTAAGTGGCATGGGTGAGCCAAGATGGAGCCTGCAATTGCTTACACATTATTTTCCATCCCTGTACCCTTTCTTGTCTCCATCCTGCCTAACACCAGCAACTTCCTTTTGAAAATCTGATACTCAAACATTACCCATATGTCTCATATGAATTTTCATCTTCATACTGTGGCACACATTTAGATGATAACACGAGGGGTACCTACTTTTGTATTTATGGTTTGGAAATTTAGTGGTTTGGTCTGTAGTAATGCCCACGTAGAAGTCCGACAGGTACAATTTACTCAACCTATCCAGCATCTGATCATTTTGTGGGCTTATAACTCATCTACAAGGTCAATGATTGTTTTTAATGACAGTAAGTGGTATCAAATCAGCATTATATCTAAAGATTCTGTATTGTTTGAACGTTTTTTGTATGTTTTCCTTCCCATCCCATACTCTGAAATAAGAATACTAGTTCTTATGTAGTATTTTTCTTTGCTTATTTAATTGATTACATAGCAACTCTTAGAGTAGCTGAGATTATGAGCTTGTGTTATTTTATCTGGGTTCTCAAATGCTTTGTAGCATAGTTGATTATGCAGAAATCTTCAGCTATCGAGAACAATAGAAGTAACTAGTGACCATACATTGTCATCTGTGAAGACAACTAGAGTTCTTGGTAGTGATGGAAGGGTCAGTAAATTTATTGGAGAAAACAGTACTGAAATTAAACATTAATAAGACACTTTGGATTTAAATCCTAGGTCCATCACAAATATTGTTACCAAGATGGAATTACTGAATCATTTCCTCCACGATATTCTCTCTTTTGGTTGCTGTTATACCTTATTTATAGTCCAACTCCTTGGCACTTTGTAGATTTTCAATAAATGTATGTTGAATGGACATAAGGTAATATGTGTATAATACAATCTTATTGTAACAAAATCTTTATACGTGCCTTTTGTTTATCATATTGTAGGAGATTTTGTCACAAAACATGTCTTAAAAGATGTGTTCAAGGTCAACTCTCTTCTTCATTTTTAAGAGTGGAAACCCTGACCCAGACTGTCAGCATCGATGACTTGAAAGTGTGTTGTTGTTGCTAAGAAACAGGCCAAGAAACAAGATCAGATGATAAGCAGAGTTCATCTACAGAGGTCATTATGTCTCATATCAGAAGAATTCTCCTGCAGGCTGGAAAAAAAATCTCCTTCAAAATTAAGAAGAGGCATGGCAGTATTTGGGATTAGTTCAAAGGAAAAACTTTCTGTACAAATCCAGGTACTCTCATAGAATCAAATAATGATTTTGTCCATTTCTGTCTTTCAGATCTTGCCCTTTAATTGAAGTCTCCCCTTAAAAGCTACTTACAACCACAAATGTATGCATGATGATGCTGTTTATCATTTTTAATGTCAGTAATGTCTAGAGAGTGTTTTTATTTGTTTTCATTTTTCTTGGTTTTATTTTCATGCTTTGCATTATATTATTAAGCACAAAGATAATACACGTGGTTCTTCCTAAATAAGGAATTAAATTAGAACTTAAACTGGTACTGATCTATGCCAATTCACAGAGGTTGCGGAAGACAAATTATCCTCAACTGAAAGTCATACTGTTATATTATTCATTTATCTATAAGAACCATTCAATTAAGTCTTATAGCAAGCATGCTGATCCCCCTTCTTTGCTGTGAGAACATAATGACAAAAATCAGATCTATTGCTTGCTCACATAGAACAGGCTAATGAAAGAGATAAATGCATTAATATAATAATCACATGGAAAATGTATAGAGACAAATTGAGGTCATGTGCAGAGAATGACATGGTTGGACTCTGAACACACAAGGACAAAAAGAGGAGAAAGAGAGAGAGAGAGAGAGACAGAGGAACAGAGAGAGGTAGAGAGAGAGAAGGTAAAAGAAAAACTTTATAGATACTTCCTAGGTATGTGGCATAGGAGGTGAAATCTGTTTAATGAGCATCAATTAATTTGTTAAAACTTATAAAAATGGGCTGCATTAAAAATAATATTGAATTATGACTATATTTGTGTGTATGTGTATGTGTGTGTCCTTGGTTTATAATATCATGAAATGTAGGTATATGTTTGTTCTGCTTGCATTCAGAACAAAATTGATTTCTTCAATAAGAAAGAATAGTACCTGTTTACCAGGAGACATGCAAGTTCATGCTTAACTCAAATACTGATTTAATGGAATTGCTTTCAGATCAATATCCTTTCAACAGCAGCTATATATGTGTTTAGCAAGAGGCACTCAAGGTTGCTATCCACGCCAACAAGATACAGGAGAAGCTAAATCTGGTGATACTCAGGGAAAGCCTTTAAAAAATGCCAGGTAGAAACAGAATGAGAAGTGCATTGCCTCCCAAGACACCATTCTGCCTTCTGCAGCGATAATACAAAGTCAGAAAGCAATATACTACTTAATAAATAGATACTTCTGGAAAAAAAAAAGAACAAAACCAACAACAGCTGTAAACATCCCAAGTGGTGGTTGGTTCTACATCTCAAAATAACTTGGGAATTTCTTAATCCTTTTTAAAAGGATCAGAATGAATAATTACGGAGTTAGGAGAAAAAAAGTGCATTTACAAAGTAACCTTGTTATGAGTCTTGGTGAAGGTCTTATGTGAAATCAATACATAAATTACGTAGTTGCCTGCAAGAAAAGAGAGCACCATTAAAAGAGAGTATTTGAGAACTAGTTCATTAGGCTGGATGGGAAGGTGAAGGGCATGCCTTTGGTGGCCAGAGGTGGAAAAAGCGGATCATGGGATGCTATTTGAGACCAGGAGGGTTATCCAAAAAGCATGAGCATTCATACATATTTAAGATAAATATCTTTATGAGGCCAGAATGTTTCCTTAAAAATGCCAGAATATTAAGTACTTAGAAATTTGTAATCTAGTGGAAGATAAAGGGTCTCATTCTCAGTGTAAGCTCTTGCTGTATATTTGTGTTTGAAGGGAAATTTCAGATATTGAAATACTTTTCCCCAAAATAGAACCAATCACATAAATGCCATCTGAATAAGACACTTATATTTGGTAAGCATAAATTCACACTGCAAAAGCATTTCCCTAATAACCACTCTAGTTGTTATTCTTGTTTGCCCTAGAAATACTAATGCAGTGATAATAAGAAGGCATACTTATATTTTCCACTAAATTTAGAATTTTAGCAATTGAAACACAGATGCAGTGGCTTTGACAGGAAATTAATTTGGTGTTAAGTGCCTTTCTAGTGTTAGATATAGATAGTTACTCAGCATGGACATATTGTTTATACTAATGATGATGTGTGCACAACATCACACACACAGACATAAATAAATTTGCAGACTAAAGCTATGTGGTTGATAAAAATGGAATTATTCAAAATGACATAAATAATGATATCAAGTGACAATTTGTTTTCCATAAGAATATCTCCTTTGAAATTCATGGAATATTTATCAATACTTTTATCAACATTAACCTGCATAGGAAACATCAGTTAGTATTGTTTAATACATGTAAAGTCCTATACTATATGGCATTGTCTAGTCACTCTTTTTTACTGCTTAAATTTTCACTTTTTTCTTTTGGAAAGAAGAGGTAAACATGGACAAAAACTTCAATTTTTTTCATGAGTTCACAGAACCTTAGATGTTGCTGTTTCCTTAATAAAATAATCTTGTTTCTTCCTTCAAAAGAATCTTGCTTAGATTCTACTTTAATCTAGGTACTACCATGTATTGCAGTCAGGGTAAAGAGAGTGTTAGTAGATAAACAGAAGTGCATCACATTCAAGGAAAATAGAAAATAATCCAATTTTGAAATGTGTCAAAGAGTTGCTTGGTGGATTGAACATTTCAGAGAAGGACCCTCTTTAACAGATGACCTTCAGGTTAGAGGACAATACATCACAGCTAACTGGTAAAACAAATTGTGGAAACAAGATATACCTGAGAATGAAAATGATCTTCCCAATAAACCCAAGTGACAAGGGACTTGGCAAGTTTGGGAAAATGAAAGAAGTTCTGAAAACAAATGTTGAAAGCCTATAGAAAAAAATTAGTACACAATGTTAGCCCTGCTGAGAAAATAATGCATGGTGTGCATTTTTTCTTCACCACCCCCCATCATAAAATCTTTAAAGAATTGCAATCATAGAAATGTATGGATAGTTAAGTATTTTCAAATGATTGGTCTGTTGCTACAGGAATGAATTCTGGAATCAACAGTACTGTTGTTGTACAAAACTATCCTGAATATAATGACAGCCTGCTTTAGCAGGACATATATTCAAGAGGATACTTGAGTTATTTCTGAGGTAAAATGCAAAATAATTATTATCTCATGAAACAATAGTGATGAGGATGACTCCTAGCTCATCAAACTTGTTCATAACGCAAGATATCATTAAGAAGAATGTATATACTTTCATGGTCACTCTGCTCTCCTTAATGGATGATGTCATAGTAGATGGATAAACTTCAATTAGGGTAGAACAAAACAGAAGTAAAATAGGAAATAGAAAATTAATATTGGATCATTGAGTTTAAGGAAAATATATACTGACAATGTGTTAACTGGGATATATTCTAAGAGTAGCAAGAAAAAAAATGGACGCCTAAATCTGATTGAACAGAAATTCTCTAATTTTGTTTCCTCTTCTTTATGTGTGCATTTATTATCATATGTAGCTGTGTGAATGTGTCATTTTCATTTCACTGACAGCGTACATTATGGATTGTGGAATTTTGACTCCTTATTCTCTGTCTGAGAACCAGGCTGATGGGAGCTCTACCGTTTGTAACTCCAATCTCAAGTTGGGACAAGTTTTTGCCCAGAGCATATATTTATAGCTATTTCACCATGTATTCTGATGAAAATGGCAGTAGATTCTCGTGGCTATTGGGCAGAGATGCTGTTGTTGGATATTGTGTATTGTGGTAACCCTTGCAGCCATTCCAAAGCCCAACTCAGAAGGACTTCATGAACAATGTCTACAGGGTGAAGGTGGAGAAACTATGTTGGACCTCCATGCTCAGCACATGTTTTGACTGCAAAACAGAGAGGGAGATGGATGGGATTTCAGTGCTCTGTCCTCAGTTGCCATGGTTGCCAAATGCCCAGGCTTCCTTGAAGACAGGAGATGTGGTTGAAGCATATTATGTGCTTTGTGTGGCACCAGGGTATGATGGTGTCCTAAGATATGTCTGGTGCTGTTGGAAACATATACCTAAAGTGGTAAGGAATTGGACACCGATGCAGTTAGCACCTGATCAGAATACTGGGAGGACAAATGTGAGGCAGCCAGTGTTTTCAGGCAGAATCCTGCTTTCCCACTTGAAACCTAGCAAAAAGCAATATATTAACTTCCCAATGTAATTTCCTCAGATATGTGTGAAAATGGAATTCATTATACTTGAGAATTGAATATTAAGGGTAATTAAAGAAATTGGCAGCTGGTTTATTCTTAGCATTAATGAGAAAATTCCAATGTTCACCAAATGTAGCAACTTTCCTAGTTTCCAATTTCCATTTCTTCAAGTGGAACAAGCTTTTTTTTTTTTAACTCCAGAAGATCCTGTATTTCTAATAGAAGAAAATAAGTTAATTTTGGACTAAATCAAAATGTGATGAAATTCAACATTCACGGTGCTCCTTTTCCTAACAGACAATTATGTCTTTGGAATGAAAATATTAATAGCTGCAGTGAAAGAATACTTTTTGGTAAAGCACTGGGTAAAATGTCAAAGGAGAAAGTTTTACAGATCTGGCCTAGAATACTGCCTGTTCTCTCAGTGATCTGAGAGTTGCTTGGTTTTAATTTCTTTATGTTTAAAATGACTATCTACTTCCCAGGAAAATTTCATAGATGACTTCATAGCAAAAACTTGACAACCTTCTCACACATAGTAAAGGCTGCACCATCATTATTGTTATTACTATTCTATTATTAATTTAAGATTGACCTAATCATTTGTTTATGAGCAGAGAACCAAAATGGCATCATTTTGTACTTGCATACGATTTGGGTACTTTTTTTCAAAATCAAAAGTGAGAGATTACCATCTTGTTTATCATTTGTTCGATCATTTGATTAAAATATAGAATGCAGAGGTCAGAATAAAGGATGAAATAACATTAGTTATTCAAATGAGACAGTGATATGATGGATTTACTAGATGTTCGATTATAAAAGAAAGTAAGATAAAAGCTAAGAAATTCAGGGTTCACAGGATGCATGTATGTTGAGGGAGGGAAGGAAAAAACTAAGAATTTAGAAGATGGCCCAGATCCACTATCTGAGCCTGATATGCAAATTCTTCTGGTAGAGAATGGACAGCCACTGGACTACTGATGTCAAAGAAATGCCAAAGGATAAGGGCCAGAGCTGGTGAAACAGATGGCTGATGAATTTTTTAGGTCCCATTGGGACTACCATGGTCTAAAATGAGAACATAGTGTAAAGATATTGTGCTACTAGCAGGCACAGAAAATTTCTGCCATTTCTGCTAACTTATTTCTTATCTCTCTAATAGCTCTCATTCTGAGGGAAAAAACATATTGGAACCAGAGATAGAAATCCAATCATTTTTCTCTGATCTATCTTCCTCAAGAACCATCTATCAACAAAGCCTAAACTAGATGGCAAAGGAGAAATATATTACAGGGTCTAGTTCCAGTCATATTTTAGGGGGAAATGGAAATAGCATAATGGATAACAGGACATAGTGCCCTGGAGCTGGCTATACCAGCTTGCTAGAGGTGACTTGGTGCCTGTCTTATGAATTCCAATTGCACTGGACACTCTGTAGATGCCTTGCCGTTGGTAGTTGTAGAAATATCGAAACAAAACTAGTCAGGAAATATGTAATCCAGTGCGTGTAGTTGTTTTTGCTATTGTAAAGTCCCTTTCTATTTCTCCATCTAAACCTCTCACTCCCCAAATTGTGATGAAAATAACATTAATTTCTCAAGTATTTTTAAAGAATTCAATGAAATAATAGATGCAAAGAATGTTGTATACTCTTCCACATATGGCAGTAGTCCAGTGGATCTTTCCTCATATTATTTAACAGAATGATCATTGGAATTAAGGCAACAACCATAGAGCTGTAGAATGATTCTTTTTGAAATACAGCTCATACATGCATACACTGTCAATTGAATCTCTAGATATTTATAATAAGGACAAGTCATCATAGACTCAATGGCCTTAAAATGACTTAGGAGAAATAATGGTTACAGAGCATAATGAAACCATAACTATATTTCTGCAGAGTGTTAATTGTATGATTCATCCTTTTAAAAAAATCATTCAATGTCATCAAATATTCCCATGGGAATCTTGGATTATGATTACATGCCAACTCTCAGATTATTTTAATCTGACCTACTAGGTATCAAGAAAGCATAACATTCAAACTTTAAAACATGAGCATAAACTTCTAAAAATCTTGTTTGAGTTTGATTGGCATTCTTTTTTATGAAAGTAAAAGTCACTTCATTCTCCAATGGCCAACTGAGGCAATGTCATAGAGATATTTAGTAAAGGTATAGTACATTATACATTTCTTTCAGTGAACATGCACTTGTCATACAGTTTCTATTTTTAAATGTACCTCTGCCTCCTGATGATTGGGGAAAAACAAATCCAGTTCTCAGAACAAATGTGGAAAAATAGTTACTAAACTAATTTCTTAGATGATTCTGATCAAATAGGTTTGAGACTCATAGGAACCTGTGGAGACACAGATATGAATATAGGAGTGAAGCAGACATCAAAGCCATTGGAAAATAATGAAATAAATTATATTAAGTAAATTTCTAATGTCAAGTAGATTATTTGCTACTTTGTGAGCATTGCACGACATATATAAAAGGTGAAAATGTACCTTAAAGCTGTGACAGTCATGTTTTCTCTCTTTTCTTACTTCCTCCAAGTCATAGATGCTTCCAAAACCAGTTTAATGACTAAGGTAGAAATTCACATTTAAATAAAAAGAATTATGAAGGGGAATAAAAGGCTGAATGATAAAATTAAAAATTTTTCCATGGAATTGGATTGCAATTTTCTTATTCATGGATGACGTTGTAAGATGTATAAAATAATGGTTATGATAAAACTCCAATCACACAACTTGGAGAGTTCAAACAATTTGCAAAGTAAGTTTAAATGCTACCTACAATTAATTTAAAACACTATTACTCAATTTGATTACTGAACTATCAAAGAAACATTTTACCTTAGTCTGTATCAGTATTCTCCTATATCATTTTTGTTAATAAAGAGGAAAGAGACACTTTTGCTATATAATCGTGGATTGAACCATACAGCTACCCATTTCAAGTTAGAACAGTCAAGCTAGCCTGTCTTTCACATCCAGTCAATTCTCACATCTTGCTGTATTCCCACTCAAGCTTCCCAACTCATCCTTCCTCAGCTTTCAGGTGCATGGCTGTTATCTGTTCCTGACTGATGACTTGCCTTTCCCCTCCCTCCCTCCCTCCCTTCCTCCCTCCCTCCCTCCCTCCCTCCCTCCCTCCCTCCCTCCCTTCCTTCCTTCCTTCTCATTCCTCACAATGTTCCTGTTGAAGCACAGATCTGACCACCCTAATCCCAAGTGTTAACAGTTTATTTTGAGCGTTTCCCAAATATTTCTGAACTGGAGCATGCTCTAAAATTTGAAGGTCATAGAACTCGAAGTTGTGGGATCTAGTGCATAGTCATTAGGTCATGGGCTTCCCCATTTATGAATGGATTGGTATAGGTCACCTGGGAATGGATTGGGTCTCATTTGAGTCCTTATGCAATAGCAAGCTTGATCATTTCCTGCTATCTTGCTTCCTGTTGTATCACTGGAACACACATTATCTTTTTCCTTTCCCCTTCCCCCATCTCCCCTCCCCTCCTCGCCTTCTACTGTTCTCTCTGTCACTGTCTCTGCCTCTCTCTCTCTCTCTCTCTCTCTCTCTCTCTCTCTCTCTCTCTGTATGTGTATGCACCCACATATAAAAGCAACAACTTGCAATACTTCCTACAATCCATGTGCATTTACTAGCTATGGATCTGTGCGTTTGAACACAGTAACTTTGTTTTAGAAGAATTCTCAACATTGCCTATATGTTGGAATGTCTTAGGGAGTTTTAAAAGCTGATGATGACTGATTACCACAGTCAAAGATTTTGATCTAATTATTTTGGTCTGGTTTTTGACCTCAGGGAATTTTAGTCTCTCTGGGTGATAGCATTTTGTCACTAGGGTTGAGAACTATTGCTTTAGAACTGTCATTTGGGTAATTCTTGAACATAGAGTGTGCATGGTTTCACAGCTATTTACATTGCATTGGACCTTAGTGTTCCATAAGAATTAAAAGTTATGACTAATGTGGCTCTAGTTTTCAAAAATGCCTCCAGTCTATAAAATGAAAATGAACTTGAGTGTATGGCACAAAGCAAACTAAGGAGCTCATAAATTCATTAGTGTATTAACAAGCATGTCCACATTTATACTAAAGCCAGAGGAATTGCAGAAGGAAGCTTATAAAGCACCGAGTAGAATAAATGTACAATAAATATTAGGTAATATCTAAGTTTCCAAATCAACATAATAAATATGCAATGAATCTCTGTTGCAAAGTATCCTTTTGGATTTTTCCTAAAGCATGGGTTAGCATACTACAGTCTAGGGATTAAATTCATCCTTTAATTTTTTAGTATAGCTAAATAGATAAGAATACTTCAAAATTATACGCATTTAAAGATTAAGAATGCCTATTAGAGAAAATTCAAATAAGTGTTCATAAGTAGTGTTTGGGAAGGGTTGTGAGAGTTGGGTGAAAATAATGATGGGGCGACAATGACAAAATACATTATATTCATAAATTGGTAGGTGAACTAAAGTCCCTTTATATAACTATAGAACGCTAAAAATGTAGATATATAGATAGATAGATATAGATGATAGATGATAAATAATTTTTTTAAAAAACTCATAAAAATAAGTAATCTTTTATTGGTAAAAACATAATTTTCTCCTTATTTTCTAGGTTCCTTACATACTACACTGGACAAATAGAGTATCCCCAAAACTTATATTCCACTGATTCTTTCACAGAACAACTGTGGTGATGCCTGATCTAAAAGTATTTGCAATAATTAAGCATGGTAAGTTATGCCTGTAACTAGCTATTTTGGAGGCAGAGATTGGAAAGATGACAGTTAGAAGCCAGTCCAGGGAAAGGATTAGAAGGGCTCATTTCAAAAGCAAGTCAGGTATATTGGGATATGCTTGTCAATCAGCTTTGCAAAGAAAGGTGTAGAACAATTAGAATACAAGGCTGCTCCTAGGCAGTCATAAAATACTATGTAAAAAAATGAGAGAGAAAAAAATAGAGATGTATCTTGAGAGAAAGAATTATTTCCTGGCAATCTTGAAGTCCTGAGTTCAAACACCAGTAGTATGAATATTAAACAAACTAATAAATAAATAAATAGAATTGTTTGTTGTATTACTCATTTATATTCTAGAAATCAGTATTCAGAGCCTGTTGCCTGTTCTGCCTTCACTATGCCAAGAAGCAGTTAGTGGGTAGCAAAAACTCTCCATATCTACAAAGTAAAGTTAGTAATATAATAAGGCAGTTAAAAAAACATACCTAGAAATAAAGAAAAAAATCAAAAGAACCTTAGGACAAGAAGCCTTCTCACTAGATATAAGTAACAACTTTGAATGTTAAAATTTTCTTTCTTTTACCAAATGAATGTGGTGTTGTTTATCATTAGACTGAGGAACTATCTAAAAAGACAAATGAGAGTCTAAAATAGCCTAGTTTGCACCTACAAATAATCATAAAGAGAACACTCTCTAAAAAAATATTATTTGATATCACTGAACACATACTATTTTGTTGTAAAGAAGCAAAATGGATTGTCTAAATCTACTTGTCAAAAACTATTTCACACTTTCCTCTCAGATATTATCTATTGAAAAGAGACATGACTGGAACAGGGAATGAAAACTTTGAATTTTGAGTAAACCCTGGAATCCAATTAATTGCAAATGTGCTTGGGTTGCTTTAAGTCATATGAATCCTACTGATTACATAGATTTCTATTTAAAAAAATAAAGTTTAGGAGCTTGCTAGAAAGCAAGGAACACCTGGCAAATTGATATTAGCAGAAATGGGTAAAAGAGTAAATCCCACCACACTGAGTTTTTAATATTAGCAACTTAATCTAATTTAAATGGTTTATAGATTTACAATGCACAGTCGGACATATTTTTAAAATTTAAAAATAACAAATAGTTTATGTGAAAAAGTCAGGAAAAGCATCATAAATGCTATATATAGCTTTCAAAAATATTTTCCAGTGGGGTGCCAGTAGCAGCCTACTCCTGTAATCTTAGCTACTCAAGAGGTTGAGGTCTGAGGATCACAGTGTGAAGCCAGGCCAGGCAGGAAAGTCCATGAGACTCTTATTTCCAATTAACCATCAAAAACCAAACGTGGAGCTGTGGCTCAAGTAGTAGAGCACTAGCCTAGATTAAAAAAATCTCAGGGACAGAGCCCACGTCAGGAGTTCAAGCTCCAGTACATATATACCCATACAAGTCCACACACATACAAAAACATAAATATACAATGATAATAATAATCCTAGATAATAATGTAAGTTGCAATTGCAGATGTATGTTTAGGGGAATCAGCAGTGACAGAGAAAAAGTATCTTGGCCACTTGTACTAGAGTTTTTTTTTTCCTTTCCAGACTATCACAAAGTTTCTCATTATTCCTAGGGTGAATTCATATTTGTTAATAGAAACCCCAAATGTAATGCAAAAAGAGGAAGAGAAGTCTGAACATTCATGGTGGCTAAACTTTGTGTCAATTTTCTAATTTATGGTGTTCAGTTTCTTAGTCAACGTTGGTCTAGATCTGGCAAGGCTTTCTTGCTGGCAAGGCTTTTTTATGGATCTAATTAATACATAATATCAGTTGCTTTTTGGTAAAGGAAGTTAACTTGAAATTGTAGGTAGGACTCATTCAATAGGGGGACAGCTTGAAGAGCAAAATCAGGTTTCTTGGAGAAGCAATTCTGTTTCAAGGCTGGGATTTTGGTCTATCATTCCACCCTACAAATGTCAGACTCAAGAATGCAAAGATTCTTATCCAATCATCTGCCTGTATACATTTCAGACATGCCAGGCTCCACAATTACATGAACCCCATTTCTTAAAATAAATCTTTTATATAGCTCATCTGTATCTATAAATAAGTCTCCATCTATATTTGAGATGCATGTTATGACTCTTAATTAAGCCCTATAACTATATACTATACAGTATCATATCAAGTATGTCAGGAGATAAAAAGAAATATCTCCCATTGGTGCTGATTTTTTTATGGTTGCTGTGGTAGACCCTCTCTTAGCCCCACTGTCTCTCACTCTCTTAGAGAATCATTGCAGAACTCTGCATCTCTCTACTAAGCAATCATAAGGTAGGGACCCTATATCTTAGGTATATCTGTACCTTAATTTTCTCCTTCTATTACCTTAATTTCAATATCTTTAGCATTTCCTGTTTTGATTGGACTTCTATAGCATGTCACAGATTGTTGGGATAAAAATAAGAAAGTCTCTGTAAAGTTCAGGGACAAGGCAAGCCCTGTATTGCAGTTATGTGTTAAATGTTAACCATCATTAGCTGCAGCTCAATCTCCATTGCAGTGACTTCCAACTTGCCTGTTTCTGCACAGGAAAGTATTTTTCATTTGTGTTCAAAATCCCCCTTATCTTTTCTAAGCCCTGCAGCATCTCTCTAAGGAAATCCAGCAATGACTTGGCAGTCATTCAAAGACTGCTATAGTTTCAAGGTCAAAGATCCTACCTCCCTAGAGGCCAGGGTCATCTTGCTTGTTCAAGCATGGACACTTCCCTCCAGGGCAAGAGGAAAATAATTACCTATCCAGAAGCAGAAACAGTGGAAAAGTATTTAATTTTATTAAGGTGGGAATGGAAGTTGTACAAAATGTTTCCGTCCATTTTCTTAAAAAATAAACAAAATGTGTGATGTGCTGTGTTGAAGAAGTAGAAAAATATTTTCATGTGAGTCCTAGAAAATTGGTTTTTCATCTAATTGTGACCCGTGACAAAGAAGCAAACATGGAGAAAAAAAATAAGAGAGAGGGCTGGGGATATGGCCTAGTGGCAAGAGTGTTTGCCTCTTATGCAGGCCCTGGGTTTGATTCCCCAGTACCACATATACAGAAAACGGCCAGAAGTGGCGCTGTGGCTCAAGTGGCAGAGTGTTAGCCTTGAGCAAAAAAAAGCCAGGACAGTGCTCAGGCCCTGAGTCCTAGAACCAGGACTGGCAAAGAGAGAGAGAGAGAGAGAGAGAGAGAGAGAGAGAGAGAGAGAGAGGGAGAGAGAGAGAGAGAGAGAGAGAGAGAGAGAGAGAGAGAGAGAATGATGGAAGAGGGGAACCCTCAATCAAAATGCTTTGCACTCATAGTCTGACTTTTATGATTGAAACCCATTATTACAACTCTATAAAAATAAAGAAATAAATAGAAACAAACTTATTATTTAAGTACCTGTCTGGGGAATACATTTTCATGTTTCATACCCATCTCTGAGCATCATCTTCCTGCCTTCCCAGCTCTAGTAATTATTTCCCTCACTGAAGCCTGAGTCATTTTGCTGAACCAAAGTCTGACCACACTCCTACCTAGCTTTCCATTTGTTCTTTGATTCACTTGATGAAAACAATAAGTGGAAGTTACCTAGCCTGACTTGAGTCTCGTATTCTGTTGCACGCATATCTTGTGCAGTTCCTAAGTTGTTCTCTTGTGTAATACCCTGTTTGTTGAAATTGGTTTCTTCATTATCTGGCTCCACCCTCCTGTACCCACCTGATGCTAATGTAGAGGATTTTCTTTTTTTTCTTTTTTTTTTTTTTTTACTTTCAGTTCAGTCCAAAGAAAGACTTGGCTGGGTGCTAGTGGCTAAGTTGCTGGAATCCTAGTAACACAGGAGGCTGCAGGAGATTGACAATTCTGTAGCCAGGCAGAAAAATCTGCTCTACACTTCATCTCTAAAATAAAGAAGGCTTATTTTTTTCCCTTCAAGTTTAAATTGGTTTCCAATATGAATTTTAAAATAATATAATCACATATAGATAGACTCTTGTTATTTTGTTATAATTGTTAGTTAATTCAGTCTTTTGTCTCTGTTGTCATTTATACATAAATCTTTTCTGAAAGTTTTGGCCTTTGGAGAGTTTTTGCTGCAAAAAAAAAAATCAACTAAGAGGTTCCTTTCCACCCTCCTCATAAATTCTCCATGAATCTTGAAAACCTTCGTTTTTATTTATTTGTCCTACTTTTACCTACATATATCTTTCAAAGTATGGGCCTTTATCATATCTTTATTCACAAGTTATCTCAGTAATTTTTTTTTCTTTTTTGCCAGTCCTGGGGCTTGGACTCAGGGCCTGAGCACTGCCCCTGGCTTCTTTTTGCTCAAGGCCAGCAACTCTACCTCTTGAGCCACAGCGCCACTTCTGGCCGTTTTCTATATATGTGGTGCTGGGGAATCGAACCCAGGGCTTCATGGATAGGAGGCAAGCACTCTTGCTCTAGGCCATATTCCCAGCCCTATCTCAGTAAATTTTGTACTCTTTTTTTTTTTAATGTTTTTTTGTTTTTTCCCAGTCCTGGGGCTTGAACTCTGGCCCTGAGCATTGTCCCTGGCTTCACTGTGCTCAAGGCCTAGCACTCTGTTACTTGAGTCACGGCACCACTTCTGGCCTTTTCTATATATGTAGTACTGAGGAATCGAACCCAGGGCTTCATGTATACAAAGCAAGCACTCTTGCCAGCAGACCATACTCTCAGCCCCTGTACTCTTATTTTTTTGTAGTAAAAACTTGAGAAAGGTAATAGAATCCATCCAAACTTTGAGTGTTCACCTAACCAATTGTATAACTCTAAGCTTAGAAACTAGTTCATCTTGTCTGAACTTTTGTTTCTTTATCAGAAATACGGTTGCAGTTTATTTTGCCTCTCGGTTATTACCACTACTTGCAAACACCTGTGTTTGATGCAAAGTTTTTTTTTTTTTTTTTTTTTTTTTTTTTCCATCAGTATAGGTTGAGGTAACCAACTCCAAAAGAGGGAACATTTCTTTGGCTCAAATTTTTTGAAATATTAATCTGAGGTCAATGGGATCCATTGTCCATGGCCCTGCAGTGAGGCAATAAGTACTTCATAGAGGAAACAGGAAACAAAGGACACTTCTAAGTTCTTGAGAACCAGAAAACAAAAAGATAACAAGAAGTATCTGAGATCTCAATATTCTCTTCATGTTTGTGCTTCCTCCAATAGAGCTGAAGACTTCCACCCTGATTGTACCTTGCAAAGGTTTTAACACTAACAATACCACCACAGGCTTTTGATCAAACTTTAAACGTGTGGACATTTGGGGTTTAATCATCCAAGCCAAAATGGTAAATAAAACTGATTAGCACTATTAGAACATATGAAAATAGTAAACATTTATTACACAGATACATCTGGGAATAAAATAATCCCCCCAAATCCAAAGTCCTATTACTCAGATATTAAAGCAAATTGACTTTAAAAAATCATAATTAGCTAACTTAAATGCTTTATTTTTAAACTGATTTTACATTAAAAGTTTTTCATAAATGTTTGATAATAAATGCATCATTTTCTACTTTCTACCTAAAATAATAAAAAACGTAAATTGGTAATTGCTTGATAAATTTGCTTTGAAAAGAAAGTTTAGTGAGAAAGCTTCAAGATAGCTTGTTTTGATCTTATCGAGAATAGTCTGAAACACTCTTCATTATTCATACTCATCAAATTTTTTTAGAACATAAATATTTCTTTTAGAAAGGTGTACATTGTTAAAATTGTCATAGTTGTTTTGTTTTGCAGTTCAGGTTGTTGTTGGAAAACTTGTCAGCAGCAGAAACTTTCTTTGGAAAAGTATTTTATGCAATACATAAAGATTAAAAATGAAATCAGGGCAATTTTTTAAGAGATGTGTTGGGAAACTTGGAGCTCTCTATTTTGCAAATGATTGAAATTCCACTTTATTTCTTTCTAAGAAGAGAATCCTAATTTAGAAATGCTACAAGGTTCTAAAATGTTGTACATCAAGGGAACAAAATTAAAATGTCTAACTTGTAGCCACATGTTTACTGGGGTTTCCAACCCGCATTTTACCAGATATGCAGTGAACACAATCCTGAGCCCAGTTTTACTCTGTTCGTCCCAAAATTAATTGAGGTAGAGCCCAGGATTTTGAGTTATGTCAGCATGCCTCATTATCTTTAATTTACCTTAAAATTTAGAAAGCATCATTTTTTGGTTTTGATTCCAAGATTCTTTGACCCATTTTGGGTAGACATTACCTTAAAGTTATTTCCATTCATGTACTTATTTATTTCATAATTTTTAATGGGCCTTTTACAAGTACTGTCCAAGAATGGATCATATGATATTAAGAAAAAAGTGTAAAATGTTCAAGGTTTGTTTCTTCCCTCCTACAGCCTAATATAAATTTAACATTAATAAAACTATTCAAACAATTTATTAGACAGCTACTAAGGAGTAATTCATTTCTTTTTTTTGAAGAAGGCACAGTTTGGGATAAACTAACACAGCTCCTTCTCTCAATTGTCCTTAAACGTCAAATAGTTACATGGTGACACATAAATATGGCTTTGTATTATAGTAATTCCCCATCTTATATTATTTTTGTTTCTTCCTCTTTTTTCCCCCACTGTAGCCACCAAGAACTTCTGTTTCTTGGTAGCAGCAGCAGCAGCACTACAAAGTGTTGCCATGGTAACAATGTGTTTTGGAGGATAACAAAAGTAAATATGCATGTACTATGTCAGCCCATCAGTTGCTAATTCCTGGTGGAGGGCTGGAATTGTGTACAACAGCCTTTTGCTTTGAAAAGGGTCCAAGTTTTTGTTTTTAAATATATTCTGCTAATTGAATAGCTGTAGCTTATTAATTAGAGTCAAAGAATACACTTTTAGCAACCATTTAGGAAGGATTAGGGAGAGAATAAATTGTATCCTTTAAAAACAAGAATGGTTTAATGAGTCTACTGGAAGACACTAAATTAGGCATACTAAAAAAGATCAAAATGACATAAAAATTGTCATGGACACTAAAAAAGGCTTTTGCATTGATCCCTTAAATTTAGGGAGAGGAGAAATAAATACTGCCATTTTTTTTTAATTCAGTATTAAAATCCTTTGTCATAAAAACAGAGTGAAAGAATATACAAGCAAACAAGGTTTTGAGATACTACCCATGTCCAAGGTAGAATGGAAAGAGAGGAGAAAAGTTCTTCTTACTCAAAATTAATTATTTTTCCCCATGAAGCTTGCAGAGCTACCTTTAAGCTAATGGAGAAGAAAGATCATGTGTTCCAAATAGTTCCAATAGGCATAGATACTCTTTATTTCCTGCTATCTATGCAGTACCCTATGTTTCAAGTCCTTTCTTCCAGCCTTCTTTTTTGTACCTGAAATATGGCCAAATTCCAGGACAAAATGTGAAGTTTTTAAGCATATCAGCTAAACCTATCTTTTTGGTTTGGGCTTTTAAGATCTTTCTTGTCAAAAAACTACCTTGCTTTGTTCTTTCCACAAGTACCACCTACAAAGAACATATCCATTCATAGTGTAACTCTACCAATCCTCTTAGTAGGGCATGCCACTCTGGCCTTGACAGGAGAGATAAAGGATGCGTTATTTAGCAACTGTACAGGTAACACCACCATGGTTGATTCCCTGAATGCTTTCCCCAAGGCCAATATGGCTATTTTTGTTTTGGGCTTTTCAGATCCTGTAGTGCTTTCCATACAAGCTCTCTTCACATTTTCCTATGTTATAATTACGGGTTTACAATTCCATCCTGTCCTCCTGTGGTCAGAAGCATGTACCAGGTCTGGCTCACCGTTGTGTGTCCAAGACAAGCATGGGACCTAGAACAAATGAGGGTCAATGACCAAATGAATAATCAAACCTCCTGAGGTGTAGAATTATTGTTCTTAACAGCTAGCAAGCAGGAGACTACACACACAATATAAATAAAAATCTTTTATTCTCACCTTTGCAACAGACCTCAAGAGGGTACATTGGTGAAGAATGATTAACTATTGCTCTTTTCACCTCTCATCATCAAATGGTTGTTTGTAGATCTATTCTCCTAAGGCAAATGTTATTCCAGTCCTGCAAGAAATGTGCAGAAGAATTGACTCTGTCCCTCATATAACTTATGTTACTAGATAACCAAATGGGCAAGAAAACCTTGGTCCATCATGACAATCTGTTCTCTATAATTGTTGATCCTCATTGGACCATCCTACAGTGACATAATTTCTCTTTCTTCTCCCTTCCACTCAGTGGTATTTCCAGTCTTTGGTCATCTTAATCATTTCTATTGTCCAGACTATACTCTGAACTTCAACAGTTCTTTATCTTAAAATATACATTTCCCCCACACACACCTTGATTGCACTCTCAATGAACTATGTCTTTGAAAAAGTGTCTAGCGGCCAATGTAGATGCCAAGATAAGTCCTGAAAATTCTACTTGTTTTTATCTAAAAAGGGAATAGAAATAATTTTTATGACTTTCTGCAACACTTGTAATATTATTAAATAACAATAAGCAGCCAGTCACGAACACTAGTTCTGTGAGTACCTGTAATAGTAATAACATATAGGTTGTGCCATTGGTTAAAAAAAATAAGTCAGAGGGAATATGTCGAATTTGAGTTAACACATAAGACAAATGCCTTGTGTCTAAGACTATAAAATCTAAGCCTTTCTGGTTTTATACGTTGTTGTCCTCAGAAACTCAAAATCAGCTAGAGTATTTTCTTTATACTATCAGCTGTATATTTTTAAATGTTACAGTAGCAAAGACAAATACTGTATTAAAATAATTTGATTGCTCTTGTTCCACTTGAGAGATTTTGGAGAACCTGTTGGGATTCAAAACACATTTGAATGGGTAGGGCTAAAAGGACAACGAATGTTATAAGTGACTAAAAGTGTGAATTCTGTTTCCATCCTAACTAATACAGGTTTGGCACAACACAGTTTGTATAAACTATTGTCTTCTGTGGAAGCTTCAAGAAGCATATTGAAAAAATTATCATTTTGATTGTTCTGCAAAATACATTTTTCATCTGCAATCTACAATGTTGCCATGAAGACT
Source organism: Perognathus longimembris pacificus (assembly GCF_023159225.1). Classification (NCBI taxonomy): domain Eukaryota; kingdom Metazoa; phylum Chordata; class Mammalia; order Rodentia; family Heteromyidae; genus Perognathus; species Perognathus longimembris. The sequence continues at coordinate 16,461,210 of NC_063170.1, forward strand.
AACCTAAGAAACCTATTCCTAGAAGCCTGATTATTGGTTCAGATGGAAAGGCTGAAACATAATTTTGCAAACTGTAACTGTCCTGGAATTTTTTAAAGTTTTGAATCAACTTTGCTTTCCTGGGGTATTGCACAACCAGAGGCAAAGAAATGATATTGCTTAAACATATTTATCTTGTATCCCAACAAAATCACCAAATTCATATCCTAAAGAGAAAAGAAGAAAGTAAGAGCTTTTCCCTCACTGGAAATTTATCATTTTCTTTTCAGACTCCAATTTTTGAATTTGTAAGAGGTATAACTAAAGGCAATAGATGATAATGATAGATGATAGGTAAATAGAAAACGAATAAACATAAAATTGTATAGTTAAGAAAACTAAGAGATAGATTTAGAGTTGCTATATTCCAGTAAAATCTTTTAGTAATTAGTAGAAGACAGATACGTGTTTTGTTTGGTTTGTGTGTATGTGTCAGCTTGTATATATGAGGTGAGCAAAATAATTAACATTTTTACAATATGTTTTATTGTTAAGGTGATGTATAGAGGGGTTACAGTTACATATATTAGGTAGTGAGTACGTTTCTTGTCAAACTTGTTACCTTTTCCTTCATTTTTCTCCTACCTTCCCTCCCCTGCCCACTTCCCCAAGCTATACAGTTAGTTTACAACTCATCCTGTACATATTGCTGTTGAACTGGTTCACCTTGTACCATTTCTCTCACCATTTTGGTGTTAAAAGACAACATAAATAGTGTATTTCTCAACTTGTATTAAGACAAGAGTTGCTACTTAAGATGAACAAGGTCATATTCAATTTTAATGGGCATCTGTTAGACTCTATACCCTGACTCCTTAACCCTGCCTGATACTCTGACCTTCTACTGGAGAAGTCCAGAATCACTGTTGGGTATCTTTATCTGCCATGTCTTCTCTCCTTCCTACAGGCTTTTCAGACAGCAAGATAGGGAAATTCACCACAAGCTCATTCAAAACTGAGTTTGAGTAGGGGATCCAGCAAGAAAGAGTTTGTAGCAAAACTCGATCTGGCACTAGTAGTGTGGCTACCTCAGCTCCTGCAACTAATAATACTGGGTAATACTGATGTGGGTAACCTCCCCCTCGCCCTCGCCCTCTCCCTCGCCCTCTCCCTCTCCCTCTCCCTCTCCCCATCTCCCCCTCTCCCTCTCCCTCTCCCTCTCCCCATCTCCCTCTCATCCTGGGGCTTGGACTCTGGGCCTGAGCACTGTCCCTGGCTTCTTTTTTGCTCAAGGCTAGTTCTGTGCCACTTGAGCCACAGCGCCACTGCTGGCCTTATATGTGGTGCTGGGGAATTGAACCCAGGGCTTCATGTATATGAGGCAAGCACTCTTGCCACTAGGCCATATTCCCAGCCCTGATGATGTGGGTAATCTCTAGAAAGCACAGAAGGGGTCTCAGCTGAATGTCTTAGGACCTTGCCTTATCTACAGAGATAAGAAGTTCTTAGAGTCTGAAACACAGCCTCTGCCCTATAGCTAGGCCTTTGTACAGATTGAGATAAATTTTCTATGGGGGACATTGAGGAAGGTTGCCCATGGAGACATCACTTATCCATGTAAACTAACTGCCTTTTGTTTTGACATTGGTCATGGTGATGTAGCAAGCAGTCTACAAGGGTAGACAATGGAACTATCTCATACAGAATGAGGTTGAGCTCATTCAGAGGACATAAATATAATACATGGTGCAATTCTCACATTATAAATTTGCATATTAAGGACACATTGCCAAATTAACCTCTACAAACAACTTGTCTTTCTTGTTGTTTTTTTTTTATTTTATTGCTGTCTGATACAAGGACCTGGGAAGAATCCTTTATACCAGGTTCATAAATATGTGAATAAATTTGTGCAACCTGAATGGACTGCTGCTTGACAAAGAACCACCTAGTGATATTAACAAGGGATGATGAAAAAATCCTCCCAGTGAGTGCAATTGTATGCCTAGTCATTCACTTGTGTGGTGGTGTAACAGGCCCCAGATGAAGAGTTATTGTGTAGCCGATTAGCAGAAGACAGAGGAACAAGACAGAAGAGCTAGAACAATAAGGAATTTAGGAAATAGATGAATGAAATTAAAAGCAGCAGCACAACCTGTGAAAATGTTCATTTGGTAAAATAATGCATACCAGAGATTCCACTGAGAAAAAAGAATTCATGAATTTAGCTCTCTATGTCTGAATTTATTGATTTAACCAATATTTTTTCTTCAGCCATATTGCTGTTGTTCAGTTGTCCATGGGTAGAAGAGTTAAGATGAAGGATAAGGTGAAGTAAACAAACAAAAATTATGAAAGATATAAACAAAACAACTCCTTCCTAAAAAATGTGACCTATATCGATAACTTAAATTCCCAAAGGTTAACCTATAAAGAGCAGAGATGAACTTAAGTTTCATGTTTCATTCTCTGAAACCAAACACTGACTCAAGAAACCTACAGTGTATTTTTGAAGTTATTCCACAACACAAGAAATGATAGCTTCTCTTATATGGACCAACAGCAATATTCTGGCAAGTTACTAGATTCTTCATGTAAAAGTTTGTATTTCCCTCCTTCTGTGTCAACCATCTGTAAATATTTGCAAAATTCTTGTTATTTTTTGCATGACATTCTGTAGTGTTTCCTCTGACCAGACCATGAGACTAATTTTTTGACAACAAATGCATAATTCACATGTGATTATAAACCACTAGTCTATTATGTTGTATCACATAAAATAGACCACCTTAGGGTTCGGCTGAAACATGAGCTTAATGTCAAGTCTTGGGAAGAGGTACATAACAGACTTCAGTATATGGGGTATTTTTGAACCCATAGCTGTTTAATTGTGTGATGGTCTCAGGAGCTAGAATGCATAATTTCAGGAGGCAATATGTAGAATCAGGGTTAACTTTTCTTACATTCACTCTATTTGACTTATTTTGACTTAATTTAATTTCATTGACTTAGGGAAAATGTGTCCTGGGGTAAAGAGATGTTGGATTTCAATTAATACCTATATACTAGCTATAATAATGGTATTAGGAACTTGCAAAACTGGCCACATCAAAGGATGGTCAGTAGAAGAATGATCTGAATAAATGATGCATGTCAATCAATCTCTGGGTGTCAAAAAGTACACTGTACCAGATCCTTTTTATTCTAGCCACTATTGGAAGTGGCATCATCTCTATCTGTGTCAAACATGGTTTTAGACCTATGCTATCTCATGGTTTCTTCAGACCCAGGGACTTGATACCATTGTGTGTGAGGTTCACATGAATTTCAGTGCAATTGTGCTAATTCAGCACAGACGTGTAAGGAACCTAAAAGAATAAAACATTCTTATCCAATTGAGATAGGCAGTTCACAGATTAATCTCTTAGCTTTTGTGCCAAGTAGCTAGTTTTAAGTCAAAGGGCATCAATGTCCACCAAAGTAGATACTGCACAGGCATGGTATTGAGCAAGTACCAAAAATGCAAATGCCATTCATTTTCATTCTTTCTGGGTTGAAGTTCTAGTCTTCTCACTCTTGTGCTGTGGAATAACTTCAAAAATACACTGTAGGTTTCTTGTGTCAGTGTTTGGTTTCAGAGAATGAAACTTAAGTTTGTATTTAGAAGTGTTTATTATCCTTAAATATGCCCATGAATTCATTCATTATTTTCGTTTTTGCAGCCTGTAAAAAATATCCTCATAAGATCTCCTGTAGTGTACTCCTGCTCTGGATCATAACAGCTTCACAGGATGATTTGACGTTTGACAAAATCTGTGGCTCTATGTTGCCTTTTGATAGACTTTTGGAATGCTACCCTGTTATGTGTCAATCAAATTTATTCCCAGAATTATGATGGTTTTCCCCTGTCTTGCCATAAATGGTGAAATGGTACATCACCACCCACAAAATACATGCATACATACATACATACACACATACATACATACCTGATTTTGAGGGAAAGATTGTTGTGAATTCTAAAAGATGGTATGGAGTCAATCCCTGGAAGAGTTTCAACAGAACTTATTTTATTAACCAACATAATGTGCCAATCATGTGATTGATGGGAATACGTTCTAGCACCCTGATCTATAGAAAACTTGAAGTGAGGTGAGTGAATTTGAAGTCAGACCATTGGAATCCAAGGACTATATGTGCTTTGATATAAAATATACTACCAAGGACCTAATCCCCTTCCCGTCCATTGTTCTGCTGATCACTGGGCCATATTCTATAGCAGCAGAGTCATATTCTATTGCATTTAGAAGACAAACTCAGAGATGCAGAGAAAGTTGAAATCACGCCTTAAGGATATATAAATAGAGCCCTTGAATCGGGAAAAGTGCATAACATTTCAGTTGATTACCTAGCAGATCGATATTTTTATAGAGTATATAAAATGGCAATGAAAGTTAATGGAGAAAATATAGATAATTCATTTTCACAGAGACATTGATTATCAACAGAAGTATATTTTCTTTCCTTCTTTTGCACCAAATGGGGAATGTGTTCAATATTCTTAATTTGCATAAAATATACATTGTGGTTAGACACTTTAAGTGCTCCTTGTATTTAGTTCATGACGATAAAATCATTTCCAGAAAGGAGAAAGTTCTCTGTGTGTTTTATTTACATTTTGCAAGTCCAACTTTGAAATCATTCTGATGAATAATTCATCGGGCTTGATGTTTAATGACTTCATGTATGGCCTTTTATTCCTACTTTTCAGTGGTGTATTGCATTTGCCACAGTGCTGTCACCGGTCATTGGGGGATTTTCCTCCACTCCTGCATACAGCACTTCTGCGTAAAGAATGAGTGGAAGATCTGAAGTGATTTCTCTCTCATTCCTCCTGAGTGTGAGATGTCTGTTTCATAGTGAATGGACAAGTAGTCACATGAGTCACCTTCCTTTAATAGTTACCAGGGAAAGTAAATTAGTTTTCAGTCCCAATGACACATCACCCAGCATCCACACAGAAGCAGCTCAGTGAGACTGCAAAAATCATGAATTCAGCACACTGACGATCTTGGAACTGGAACAATGAGTTAGAAAGGGAAAACTCTGTTCTAGGTACAGGAATGAAGACAGAGTGTAGCTCTAAACTTATCGATTGACACTTGAGATGGCCTGGTTTCAGACAATAACATGTGGGTGGGTGGCACTAGAGGGTTTTCTCCTCCTGATATGCCAGAACTAAAAATGAACACTAGATATTATCATTAATATACATTAACACAGAAACTATCATGCAAAATGCTTTTGAGTTTGCTACAGTCTTATCTATCTATAGCACCAGAGAGTAGAATGTTAAAAGGCCTGTGGTCACCTCAACAACACAACAGTTCTGTGGTTTTAGGGCAGTTAGTTGACATCTGCCTTAATTAACAACCAAGAGGGCACAGAAGAGCAATGTCTTGGGTTGCTGTATGAAAAGAATAATTCACCTATGTAAAATATTTCTTGTATCTCCGCAAAACAGGAAGGACTCAGAAACAATATGTACACATAACTCTTATCAGTCTTTATGTCACTATGGCTAAAGTAAAAATGAATGATTTGATGAAGAATTTGGGAAACCCAAAATGAGTTCTACCGACTTTTCATTTGTAGAGCCCAAAGAAGGTGACACCAATTATGAGGCTTAAATTTTTTCTAATAATGGGATATGTTAGGTTACACTACAAAATGGCAAAAGGACCTCATATTGAAACAATCTTTCCCACCTTACTACTTCAGAGAACATCTGTTATTTGTGAAGATAATTTTGACTTAATAGGTAATCCTAATGAGTTCAAACCTTCAACAAAGCTCGTATTTTTCCAAGACAGAAACTGATACAAGTAAAGAGATTTATCAGTTCATATAGGAGCACTGCGAAGTCAATTTTAGTTATTTTATTTAAATCTTGCAACTTGAATCGTGTCCTTGTTCAACATAAAAATGGTTATTTTTGAAAACAAAGCTGATGAAGTGTCTTCTTTAAGGACTATGATTAAGTGGTTCTGCGAGATATCCTGGGTATCCTATAATCTGAAAAGAAAAAAAAAGAAAAGAAAAGAAGAGAAAAAAGCCCTATCTGGGTGCTGGTGACTAATGCATGTAATACTAGCTATTCAGGAGGCTGAGATTTGAGGATCATGCTTCAAAGTTATCCTGAGAAAACCTTAAGACTATTAATTGCAATTAACCACCAAAATCCTGGAATGGAGCTATGGTTCAATTAATAGAGCACTAGCTATGAGGAAAAATGCTAAGACACAGAAGTCAGTCTCTGAGTTCTAGTTCCAGAATAGGAATGATAGGTAGGTAGTAGTTAGATAGATAGATAGATAGATAGATAGATAGATGATCTTAAAAAACAAAAGATTCCTAATGTAATTATTACATGTACTAGTTTTGAGAACAACCAAGATAGCCCATATTAATAATAGTTATTATAGTCATAATAGATAATATTAATTGAATATGTAGTGCTCATACTTGTTTCAATCATTTTATAAGTATCATCTCAGAGAATATTTATAGTATTCTTGTTCAGCTCATAATTCTCTCCTTACAAGTGGGGGAACTGAGGCTCAGGGTATTTGGATATGTTACTCAAATCTTCAAAACAAGTAAATGAAACAACTATATTCAAACTCACATCTGTCTAATGTATAAATGAAAGGTTTATATTCTTTCCACTGAACACATTATAACTCTATAAACTGAGTTTATTTTCCAATGCACTAACTTTTAGGAATGAGAATTCGTACTGTAGGATTAGGTTTTAACTTTGACATGTTCACAATATACCTTTTCACACCAAATATATGTCTACCTTATTTGAATGCACTGTCTAAAAAAAAGAAACAAAACTATCCAGACTAAATGCATAGTGATTCTCACAAATGCTGCCTTTCTCCTGAAATCTAGACTTTGTAAACAACACTGATTTTTAAATGACCTTTAAAGAAACCTTCACAGATTGGTCTCTCTTTTCAAAACATGAAACACTTAACATTCTACTAATGTTTGCCTGATTATTGCCTATGTTTCAACAACTAGCTTTCTAATTAATCATCTGAGCATCTTTTTACACTTTAAAAAATAGTGCTTTGAGTATATCATGTATATTCTAATCCTGATCAAAACATAATGTAATTATTATGAGAACTTTTTTTCAGGTTGTACTGGGATTCAAATTCAGAACCTTACCCATGTTGGGCAGGTGTTCTATCACCAGCCCTTGTTGCTCTAGTTATTTTTTCAGTTAGGTTCTTGGGTTTTCTTCTTAGAGACCTTGGACTTCCATCCACCTATTTGAACAGTTTGGATTACAAGCATGTACCACTACATTTGCCTTCCCAAGAAATTTCTTGTTTGTGTGTGTGTGTGTGTGTGTGTGTGGTTTTTTGGTTTGTTTTGTGTGTGTGTATGTGTGTGTGTGTGTGTGTGTGTGTGTGTGTGTGTGTGTGTGTGTGTGTGTGTGTGTGTTTGCCAGTCCTGGGCCTTGGACTCAGGGCCTGAGCTCTGTCCCTGGGTTCTTTTTGCTCATAGACAGCACTCTGCTATTTGAGCCACAGCGCCACTTCTGGACGTTTTCTGTGTATGTGGTGCTGGGGAATTGAACCCAGGGCACTCTTGCCACTAGGCCACATTCCCAGCCCCACCCAAGAGATTTCTGAACAGTTGACTACTAGATATTTTGCCCAAGAAATCTTTGCTAGGGAATGAGAAAATAAAGCAAGAAAAAGGAAGAGCAATATGTATTCATGAAGAGAAAATTTAAAATAAAGATCTACACCTGATAAAGATGTTATTTCTAGCCAATTTTGGAGATCAGGGATAAAGACATAGATTGTATCCTAAATGTGCACATTAACTTAAACATGGAAAATGATGAGTTTTTCACACTCCATTAATCTTATTTTTATTGAACCCTTTTGGAAACATTGGTGAAAACAAGAACCAAGTAAATTAGACTGAGATTGTTGAGAAGTCATCTGTCTTTACAGAGGAGACACATCCACTCTTGAGCAGGACTACGGGTGGGGTTGAAACATGGCAACGTTCCAGATTCTTTTATCCAAATTCAGCAGAATCTCAGATGTTCACTTAGGTGATGGGAGGAAATTGAAGGAGACGTCTGCAATTTTCTCTGGGCTCAATGAATAAGGGGGAATAAGATTGGAGTAGAAAGGGTTTGGAATTGAGACAAATTCCAAGTTAAATTTCAACTGTGCTTCTTTACACTTGTGTAATACCTAGTAAGGTATCTAAACTCTTAGTGCAAGAGTTAGGTCTTCTGTGAAATAGGGACAGTAAGAGATATCTTGAAAACCTCTGTGAGGACATCAGATGGAATTGTGAGGGTCATGTACATAGTGAAAAACTACTATTTGTGGGTACAACAAATAATATGGTTACTGCTGTATGAAATTCTACCAACATATCTAATAAATTTTGGTTGTTGATTAAGTATCTTAGAAATATGGATTGGAAAAAATAATAATTTCTCTCCAGAAGACAGTGGTTAGGTAAAGACTAGAAACCAATAATTGTTCAAAAGAAAGAAAAGGTGAGTGGATGTATAAAGGCATATCTTTTTAAATCTAATGGTTTCAACCCAGTACCTTTCCCTGAGTAGGTACTATAACAAGCCATGTCACTTATCCTTTTTTTAGTTAGTGTTTTTGTTTTGTATTTTTTTTTTAAGACAAGGACTGGTGCTTTCCCCCGGGTTGGCCTCAGATTTCAATCCCCCTACCTCCTCCTTAAATCTCCAGTGTAGATGGGATTACAGAAATGCACTGTAGGCCTGACCCTCCAAACACCTAAGTGAACACTTATTTATTACTGGCAGCTGATTCAGACTAAAACAAACTAAAAATAAAAATAATAACATTGTCAATTAAAATCAATGAATGTGGTCATTCATTCACTTCTCCTCTCCAAATGTGTACGTGTGTGCAAAGATGCATGTGTGTATGTGTGCATACATATAGGAGAAAACAATGGAGAAAGTGAGAAAGAATGGAACCATGTCTAGAGCATTTCTAATCCCCACTGTATGCATGTTTAATGATACTACCACTGTACTTTCTCTGTGTACCTACCACATATTTTGTGTGTGTATGAGAGAGAGAGAGAGGAGAAGAGAAAGAGTGTGTGTATGTGTATGCATTATGCATATAAGCTACATGATTGATGTAGAAGTTGGATTTGTGAATAGATGCTAATGGTCTAGATATCCTGCTGTTTTGTCAACAAAGCCCCATTGTTGCAAACAATGTTTTTCTCACTATGTCAATATCTCTGTCATGTGTGTGTTGATAGTAATGGAACTGCCAGGAGCAGGATTTAATTAATCATTTCCCAGAATAACTACTATCAGCATACATCTTCTAGCCAAAGGTATCCTGTCCAGTGGCAAAGGTTCCTTAAGTCAGGCTCCAGCAACGTGGTCATGTGATGAGAATATATTTAGGTAAGTCCTGCTGAGATGTTAGGTTGCCAGTTTGGAATCTCTGCTCGATAAACTTGTAGATTTTTTTTTTCCAAAAGCACTTCTCTGGAGGAAATATACAGTACTTCTACTTGGCAGTATAGCGCAGGTCCAAATCTGCTCTGTAATAGGCCATAGAATCTTTACTTGAATCTAGTGCAAACTCTATGTTTAATAAGACTTTGTTTCTCTAAAGAGAAGCAAAGTAAAAATAAAACAAAAAAAATGCTTCTGGAGTGTTAAATTCATTTTACATTCTAAGGACTCAAAAAAAAAAAAAAGAATAGAGAAAAATGGCATTAAATCAGTGTTCCATTTACTCTTCCACTTATATCCTCCCAGTATCGTGGTGGATAAGCCAGACTTAATTGTTGCATTTTGTTTTTCCAACAGTGAGTTTGTAGTGTCACTAAGAAAATGGATCAGAGTCCTTTCTAATACAGATCTTGGTATCTTACAAGTTCCTTTCTAAGACAGGCTGCTGCTGATATTAAAAGTTGCAACTTGTGCTGAGGGAAAGCAACTGCTCTTCAGAATTTGAGCTATAACAAGTCATTGTACTCTGCTCTGGGCACCAATGTTCAGGATGCACTCCAGTAATCATAAATTAGCATTTTGATTTGATAGCTCATTTCTGCAAATCTGACACCAGGCCCTCATTAGCAGACCAGAAGCTATAATTAATGAAAGGTTAGATAATACTGAGCCCATTGAATTCAACTGGCTATCACCCCCAACTCCACTTTATACTACAAAATGGCCAAAGGACCCCATATTAAAACAATCTTTTCCACCTTACTATTTCAGAGACCATCTGTTATTTGTGAAGATAATTTTGACTTAATAGGTAATCCTAATGAGTTAAAAACTTCAACAAAGCTCAAACTTTTCCAAGACAGAAACTGATACAAGTAAAGAGATTTATCAGTTCATATAGGAGCACTGCAAAGTCAATTTTAGTTATTTTTATTTAAATCTTTAAATATGAGCAAATTTTAGTCATTTGGTGACTTGAAGCAGGGAAAAATAGAGAAACTTATGCCATATGTGAAAATAAATGCAAAGCCAGGTTCTGGAGTAAATATAATTATCTTTGAAGAAAACCAAAATATACATTACAAAATAGATAAACAAAGGTATTGATTGTTTCTGTAGTGACTGTTCTTAAGTTGAGGTTTTTTTTCTGTCTGCTTTCACAAACATTCTGAAATATAACACAAAATTGATTCTCCAAGGTGCTACATTCCAAATATTTCTTGCTATAGCTAAATTCCGAGTAGAGATATATAATTGCATAGTGCAATTTATATTGGAATTAAAAATTGGAGTTTATATTATAATTTTGTAATAAAATTTACTTAGATGTAGGAGAAAATGAAAGGTTTTTTGTTTGTTTTTGTTTTGTTAATTACTCATGGAGCTGCAGTTTAGACCTTACATGAAAAGTGGTTAAAAGAAATAAAAAGTGATCAAGACCCCGGGGAGAAAAATCTAAAGTGAACATTTGACAAGACTTGATATAAAGTCTGTTATCTAGGAATTTTCTTGGATTTTTAGAAGAGTCATTTACTGAATCCATAGAAATAAATTATCTCCTCTGGGAATATGGCCTAGTTGTAAAGTGCTTGCCTTGCATACATGAAGCCCTTGGTTTGATTTCTCAACACCACATATATATAGGAAAAGCCAGAAGTGGCACTGTGGCTCAAGTGGTAGAGTGCTAGCTTTGAGCAAAACGAAGCCAGGGACAGTGCGCAGGCCCTGAGCTCATGCTCCAGGACTGGCAAATTATAAAAACAAAAAACAACAAATAAAAACAAGAAAAATTATCGCGGTACATAAATGTGAATTCATAAATGCCAATCTCCTTCCATCATGGCAAGAAATCATTTCAGCAGTGCAGGTATGAGGCCTTTTATGTTGCATATCAATTACCCTAAATAGTAATAGCCCAAAGTAAGAAAGCAAGGCAATAATCTGAGCAAGGTAGTCAGTAGATATTTGTTCTCTATTTCTTTATAAGTTATGTTGAATGTAATTCTTATCATCTCTTCATGAAGTTACTTCTACATAATAAAAATACACTTGCAAATTTGATCCCAATGTATATATTCAAAATTGGGTCACTACATGTTTGCAAGATTTATTTCTTTTCTTTAAACTGAATCCAAATTCTGTACTCAGAATAAGAGTTAGCAAATTCCTTATGCATATACAAAGTGATATGCTAGATACTAAGTGTTCAAAGATGAGAGAATGTGTCACTTCCCACTGAGTTGCCAGTATAAACAAGCAAATAACGAGGCAGTGATCTAACTAATAAATCACCTCAGTGTGTTACCATTTAGGTTACATATTCAACATAAAATGAGGGGGATACAGTCAAAAGGTAGAGAGGAATTAGTGACAAATGGGGAAATCTGGTTAAGTAGATAAACAGAGAAGAGCTCCCTGCAATGGGGACATTTAGACTAAAAGCATGAGAGCAGGAGCTGAGCAACCAGTATGTGCTTTGACTATAAAGGAACAGAAAGAAAGCCCATGTAGGGGAAGTGTGAGAGGAAGTGAAAATCAGTTTTATCAGAGGCTAGATATTGAAGGGTTCCCATCAGGAAACACTTGAACTGAGTAGTTATGTCAGTGCAGATTGGAAAGGAGTGACATGATAGAGTATGGAAGGAAGGAAGGAAGGAAGGAAGGAAGGAAGGAAGGAAGGAAGGAAGGAAGGAAGGAAGGGAAGGAAAAGCTGACCTCCATGTATTATTTATGCTATTAAATTAGAGAATTCATTTAATAATTTCTATAGAAGTAGTTACTGTTATCCATATACTAGATATTGTTTCAAGTGGGAAAGAATTCCATTGAATCTGAAAGATATTTTGATCAAACTCAACCCAGAGGGACATTTTGATTTATATTAATTAGTGAAACAGTAGCACTCCCTAACTGAAATAACTATTAAAAATTAGTCTCTGGATTTGTGTGTTTATATCTGGATAAACATCTTGCTAAACGGGAGTCAACCATGAAGTCACTGACCTCTCATAAATCATGGAAGTGATGTTGTCATGGTTTCATGACATCTTGTTTCTCTCACTACCACAAAAGCTGAATCATTGATCTTTCAGAAATCATAAGAATAATGTAGAATTTTCAAATATGTCTTATGGGAAATTGGTTTAGAAAAATGTTTTTGTCTTATACATAAGGCATTTATATATATATAATATATATATTTAAAATCTATACTGCAATTCCTGTTGTGCCACTGTATGAACTGAATTATATCAGACAAATGTACTAAATCTGTCTACACTAAATCCCTCCTATTTGGTTTCGTTGAAAGACTTTTTGCAATGGTTTGTTTAAAAGTATTGGATGAGGCAGCATAAAAGATACTGATTTGCCTAGTGTATATATAACACTGAACCAAGCTCCAAATTCTCATGTCACCTCACTAGATACAAAATTAAAGCTATTCATCTATATCCCCTCCCCCCCCTTTTTTTGACGGTCCTGGGGCTTGAACTCAGGGCCTGAACACTGTCCCTTGTTTCCTTTTTGCTCAAGACTAGCACTGTAGCACTTGAGACAGAGCACCACTTCTGGTTTTCCCTTTTTATGTGGTGCTGAGGAATCGAACCCATGTCTTCATCCTCAACCCCTTCATCTAAATGTTTTTATTTGAGCTAATATTGTTTCCATGAATGACTGAGTCATTTCTTGAATAATTGTGTATCACTGTATAAATACTTCTCTAAAATTCCTATATATACATAAATCTCCAAACTGACCTTTTCCCAATCTGTAGAATTGAGGAATCGGTGATTTTCCCAAAGATGGTCGATGACCAAGAATATTAGATGTAGCTAATGAGGGTGATATGAGAAAAATATCGATCTCCTAATATCATATTCCTAAAGTGCACTAATATTGACAGACTTAAGGATTGGCACTTTTGCAGGACTTCAGGAGTCTATCGGACATTCTAGAACATTGAAGAAAACAATTCAAGAACATGAAGAGCACTCTCATTTTGTCTACATCTTCCCCACCCCACCTCAAGGGAGGCGGCCCAGATCATGGAAATCTTTGCACATTAACACAGTGAGAATGCAGGAAGTTGTGCTTAACTCCTCAAGTGTGTATGATGGTGTACACAAAAGCAAACCTCCGACTATGCACACTCAGACCTCCTCCTCCTCCTCCTCCTCCTCCTCCTCCTCCCCCTCCTCCCCCTCCTCCCCCTCCTCCTCCCCCTCCTCCTCCTCCTCCCCCTCCTCCCCCTCCTCCCCCTCCCCCTCCTCCCCCTCCTCCCCCTCCCCCTCCTCCTCCTCCTCCCCCTCCCCCTCCCCCTCCCCCTCCTCCTCCTCCTCCTTCTTTTTTGTCAGTGGTAGGACTTGAACTCTGGACCTGGGCACTGTCTCTGAGCTCTTCAGCTCAAGGCTAGTGCTCTACCTCTTAAGCCACAGATCCACTTCCAGTTTTCTGGTGATTAATGGTAGATAAGAGTGTCACAGACTTTCCTGTCCCAGGCTGGCTTTGAACCCTGTTCCTCAGGTCTCAGCCTCCTGAGTAGCTAGAATTATAGGCGTGAGTTAAGGGCGCCCAGCTATACCACTCAGACTTCTAAGGATGTCTGTATACCTGAGAAGCTGAGAGAGACCAAGATTTTGAAAAACAGCAAAAGGTTTCAGGATACAGCAAATTAGGATATTCGACTAAACACTCCATGCACTCAAACAGAAAAATTTTTCCACAGTATGTGTCACTTCACCTGTACACTATCTGAAAAACCTGAAGAAAGTAATCTAGGCTCTGTTGCTTGTCTGTCGTCAGTTCTTCATCTGTTCTTCCTGAAAGCTGTGAACATTGTAGAGAGCTTATAAACAAAAGCCATCAGCTGACTCAATTCTATGGGACAGGGATAAGTCCAACAAATTTGGTCATTTCAGAGCATTTTCTTACAGAAAATAAGCAGAAGGTTGTCATCAGCCAATCTGGCTCTGTGAGACTGCTATAAGGTGTAATGTCAAGCATTTCTCTTACCCCAACATGAAACAAGAACATTACAGCAGGCACAAAAACCTTGGAGCCTCAGGATCGTTTTCTGGACTGATGGACACAAACATTGCTTCTATAAGCCTAATCACTAAAGTTTGACCAGGGAACATATAACTCCTTCTTAAAATACAGAGATAGCCAGACAGAAAACTTAAGTACAACAAAGAAATATAAGTAAATGTGATAAGACCAGAAAGACACAATCATTTTCTCTTTAAAGCACAAAACAAGAACACATTTATAAATTATCTGTCAAAAATCAAAGAATGCAAAACGTTTTAAAGGAACTCTCTAGAACTATAGGAGAATATACATATACATACACATGTGTGTATATATATATATATATATATCAGTGTAAACTAGGAACTGGGCACATAATGAGATACTAAGTTTAAAAAAGCAAATAGAAATTGTGGACATGAAGAATACAATGAACAGAATTAATAAATGGAGCAGAATTTCAATAACAGACCTGAACCTGCAGAAGAAAGAATTTTTGACAAAGAAGTCTGATCAGTTTGAAATATTCAAGTCAGAAGAGAAAAAATACAATAAAAAGGAATGAAGAAAGCTTAAAGGATTTATTAGATATGAGAAGCCATCAAGAGGAATAATGTATGTATTATGATCATCTTAGAAAAAGAAGACAGGAAGAGAACGATGCATATTTAAAAAGAATAATAGCTGAAAAGTCCCGAATCTTGGAAGATGCAGAGAAAGTTCTCTATACAGTTTCACCCAAAAGAATACACCAGTGAAGCATTCAATGATCAAATTATCAAAAAATAGTGAAGAGAATTTGCAACACAAGAGAGGAACACAGAGATATGCAACGTATAGATATATCTTTGCTAGAGTATGAGCAGAATGCTCCCTAGGACTCTTCAAGCTCCAAAGAGAGTATTACTACATTAAAAGTATTCAGGGAAAAATACCTGCAGCCAAACCTAGCTTTCCATAAAAATATGTCCATCAAAAATGAAGGAGTGATAAATATGTTTTAGACAAGCAAAAGGTGAAGAAGTTCATCATCATTAAACTTGACTTACAAGACATAGTAAAGAAAAATGTTCAAGCTGAAATATAAAAGACACCAATTAAGGACATAACAGTATTTGAGAATATGCTACTAAATCAGTGGTGTCACTCAAATTCAGAATAGTCTTACATTATTCCAGTGCTGAATAAATTACTTTTAACTAAATTATAAATTTTTAAATATATAAGTGTTAAAATAGCAAAGTTACAATGAATGTTAATAGATGCACACTATAAAAATAGAAAAAATGTGATATCAAAAATATAAAAAGTGGAGCGGACCTAAAAGTGTAAGTTTTTGTTTGCAGTGGAAAGTAAGTTATTAGCAACTTAAAAGAGACTGAAATTCTTATAACAGATTTTTATCCAAGAGAAACCAAAGGTTGCACAACCGGGTGAGGCTTAGCCTCTGTGATAAAATGACAAATGTAACAGTGGCAGAAAAATCCCTACAATCTACAATTCCTGAACCATAATATGGGGACTTTATAAGAGAGTAAGTTCCCATTGTGACAGGCTGGTACCAAGCATGAACATGTTTTGTCTCCATATAATGGAGAACTATTCTCTCATGGGATGGTCTCTTTCTGGAGACTGAAGTTCCTCAGAGATTACATTACATGAGCTATTTGCAAGTAGATGTAGCAAGGCAGCTCTGAGCCTGAGACACAACTTCAGAAATTAGTAAACAATTTGTGATCTGTGGGTTTGGAGTCACCAGTGAAGTCTAGATAAAGATGGACACCAGAGTGGGCAAAGAGAGAGTGTATGAACCCAATAGCTGGTATCAGAATCACATTGTAATTTCCAAGAACCAGGAACATTTCAGAAAATAAAGAATGTAGCCTCCATTTTTAGAGAGCTCCAGTGACTGAAAGATCATCAGTTCACACAGCATTGACTGTTTGCCAGCAGCTAGCAGGCAGGCAGACCTTGAGATTGAGCCACAATTGGAACGCTTGAAAATTAAGAAGTGTCTTGTGATCAAAAAGTTCTGAGACGGACAGATACAAAACAAGAAGTATAAAAATAAACAGTGGAATAGCATAAGAAAGACAATGTAAGATGTGAAAGAGGAGCTCAATAAGAATAACAGAAACCCTGAAAAAGCATAGAATGAAAATAAAAAGCCCATCAAATAAAATCAACAACAAAATCTCTGTTATATATAAATGTAGTTGTGTTGAGAAATCTCAGCAGAGAAGATGTCTCAGGCAAGGCTGAGAGTAAGTAATAAAATGCCTGTTGATAGACAAAAATAGAGAGGATTTGGCACACAGAATGGGACTGTGAAACAGAATGCATCACAAAATGCAGTCTATTTATAGAGTCACAGAAAAACAGGGAACCAGGGACTCCTAGCCAGGAAGGCCCAGGAGACTTATTTCAACCAAAATAAATGGATAGATAGATGATAAATTATAGACAGACAGATAGATCGATAGATCGATAAGAAAAACTGAAAGTGGAACTGTGGACCAAGTCAAAGAGCTTCAGTCTTGAGTGAAAAAGCCAAGGGACCATACCAAGCATTGTGTTTAAGCACAAACAATAGCCAAAACATTGTAATTTCTGATTCATATAGATTAAAAGAATAGACATAATATTTATGATCTATCAACTTAAAGTTAGTGCATCCAAATATTTGATCCATTTCTTCTGCAGTTCAATCAATGGCATATTAAATAAATGCCATAAGATCTCCTAAAGTTTACCCTCTATGATTAATAAAAATGAACAGCCTATATAGGGTGTACTAAATATTATTTAAAGATGAAATCATATTTATCAAACATAATACTAACATATGCCTACCATACTTTTAAAGCTTATGGATATGCTAAAGTTGATCACAAAGTTAGAATAAAGATTGATTTTCTATAGTACAAAATTCTTCCATCATTAACAATAACATCCAAATCAGTGAAAAAAATGTAATTAAACTGGTGTGACTTTAAAAAAAATTGACCCAAAACCATATTCCTAGAAACAACTCAAACCCCTCCAAATGCCTTTCTAAAGGAAGCTTGCCGCTGTCAAAATAATTTTCTGTGTGGTTCAATCAAAACCCTTCTAAAGGTCATTGATCTTCTGTTTCTTAGAGCATTTATTTTAGGAATCCTTCAATTAAATACCAAGCTTCAGAAGTGGACACAAAGCTCCACTTTCCCTTCTGTCCTGAAGATATGAAGTCATTTTCTCCGTCAGATAGATAGCTTAATCTAACAAGTGCAAGGTGATCTATTCACGTATCCTCTTCCACCAGAACCCTTCAGTGTATGCCTTTAGGAGGCTGAAGCAAGTTTTCTCAACACCATGTTCCTTAATTTATGCGGTTCCTCACATTTATTACAGAACCCTGAATAAAATCTATTTTGCTACTTCTAATGGGTTTTATTTATAATCCTGAGAGACACAATTACAAAATGCCACAGTCCAAACTGAAATCCCCAAGGGTCAAAATTTAGAATATAATGTCCTACATTCTAAAATCATAAAAAGGCCAAATTCATCATATATATATGTGTATATATCTATATCTATACTACATATATATATATAGAGAGAGAGTGACAGTATCTGAAAATATCATTCAAAAGCAATTTATTTCTCTGCAGAATTATTATATTTATTGCCAGGCACCAGTATCTCACACCTGTAGTCATAGCTACTTAGGAGAGTTAGATTTGTGAATAGTGATTCAAAGCCACCCTAGGCAGGAAAGTTCATGGGATTCTTGTCTCAAATAAATCATTCAAAAAAAACAAACAAACCAGAAATAGCACTGTGGCTCAACTTGGTAGAGTGCTAGACTCAAGCAAAACCATTCAGGATAGTATCCAGGCCCTGAGTTCAAGACCCACAATGAACAAAAATTATATATTATATATAATTATCTATATGATTATACATAATTATATATATATATATATATCTTTTAGAAACACAGAGCACAACAGTAATTCCTAGATCATTTGATCTCATAACATGGAAACTAATAATATGAAATTTCAGAAGTAAACAGTCAGTTATTTTAACAATAGCCACACAGGCATAACAGTCACAAAACAATTATCTAAGTTCAGTAGTTTAATGGTTGGAGAAATTGAATTTCTGATATCCAAGATAGATTAAGGAATCTTTCCCCCATGTATATGAGAGGCAGTAATTTACTTTATTTTGTTCTATTCTAGGTCCCTAACACATTGAACAAAGCTCAGTCACACTGAAAACAGATTTACCACCCAGTCCACTCAGATCCACACATTAATCTCCCTTGGAAATACCCTGAAGTTGCACTCTAGCTAGTGCTTTACCTGCTGTGAGACTTTTATGGAACAGTGCAACTACTCTGCAGATGACAGATTCTGCATTAATTCATGTTCCGACACTCAACATTCTTCCTCTTTTCTGTGACCTTTTGTTCCAATGGGAATAGTTCTTGAGATTTTTTTTTTCCAGAATGTAAACAATCCAGATTTAAAACTTTCAAAATTTGTGTTTTGAAGTTTTAGACTTTGGAAATTTTTGTGTGGGTGAATTTCAACAACAGAGAATATGGTACAGGATGGCATCTTTATGTTTATGACATACAAAGATTGAAACAAGTATTCCTCCTGGTTCTTTTGTGACAATTCCAGAAAAAAAGTTGTACCAAATGCATTTTATTTCAATTACTTTTTTCCATATTTTGATTCTCTCCCAGATACTGTGGTACCAGGATGGAAAGAGATTATCCATTACTCAAAATATGAAATTGAGTTTATAAGTGCTTCAGCCATTCCCTATAGATTTCAAGGGCAAGGTAGTTTGGGCAATGAGAGCATCCTTATTTTCCTAGGTTCTGGATATATCTCTATGTACATCACTAAGTTATTGTCTCTTGCAGAGAGAAATAGAAAAGAAAACTTTATTATGTGACTAAACAGAAGCTTCAGTGAGTGGTTTTGGGCAGGTCAGTCAAAGTGCCTAGGTCATAATTGGCTCTGCCATTAAATAAGAAAAATAAAAGTCCTTCCATTTCCTTATGAATGGGGCAATGTCATTATATCTGATAAAGGCATAAAATTCCATTGTGTATATGTATCACATTTTCCAGATCCATTCGTCTACTGAGGGGCATCTGGGTTGGTTCCATATTTTAGCTATGGCAAATTGTGCTGCGATGAACATTGCTGTGCTGGTGGCTTTAGTGTGATTTTGTTTGTGGTCTTTTGGATAGATGCCCAAAGTGGGGCTGCTGGGTCATAGGGTAGCTTTATGTTTAGCCTTCTGAGGAATCTCCATATCGCTTTCCAGAGTGGCTGAACCAGATTACATTCCCACCAAGGAAATGGAAGGACTTGGAAAAAATTATACTAAGTGAAGTGAGCCAGACCCAAAGAAACATGGACTCTACGGTCTCCCTCATAGGGAATAATTAGCACAGGTTTAGGCTAGTCACAGCAGAGGATCACAAGAGCCTAATAGCTATGGCCTTATGAATGAATAAGATAATGTTAAGTGAAATGAACTCCATGTAATGGAAACGACTGTTATATCACTGTTGTAATCACTTGCAACATGCCATGTGAAACCGTAGCTTCTTTTGTTGATGATCCTCTTGTATCCCCTTCCTGTGGTTGTACCTGCACTATCACTATATCTTATCTGAGTACAATGGAAACTATGTATACTGGTATTAGAACTAGGAAAGTGAAAGGGAATACCAAAATTGAGAGACACAGGGTAAAAAGACAAACGACTACAAAAGCAGTACCTGCAAAACTGTTTGGTGTAAACCAACTGAACAACTCATAGGGGGAGAGGGCAGGGGGGAGGGGGGAGAGGGGAATGAGGGAGGAGGCAACAAACAGTACAAGAAATGTATCCAATGCTAATATGTATGAAACTGTAACCTCTCTGTACATCAATTTGACAATAAAAGAAAAAGAAAAAGAATAAGAAAAGACTACTCACAAGATGAAATATTTCATAATGGCCTCACAAAGCATTTAACCTATTGTCTCCAAAATTTAGATAGTCAATAATTGTACATTCTTGAAATGCTGATGAGGTTATTTGGCTGGGAGATGTAGATTGCAAATAGAAGAAAGAAATATTGAAATCTGAAAATTTGAAGGCCACTTGGCTATCACATATAAGGATACATAAAGTAATCAACTAGGACCAAGAAAAACTTTCTCCTTCTGGGTCATATCCTCTGATGATACAAAGCTTGCAGAATTTGTCGTGTCCATCATGGGATAGTTATTAAGTAAATTCATTTTTATAGTACTGGGTTTATATGCCCTCAAATGAGAACACCAGTATATATATAGCTGGAGAAAAAATAATATATCAGGGCTTTTCTATATAGGTTCTTCAAGCTTAGCTTTTAGCCATTAAGACATAGCCTGTGTTCCATCTTCTTGTCAAACTCCAGCTTGTTATGAGTGTGTGATAAGTGGAGTCAGGACACACTGAGACAGCATTGAGGAACACAGATTTCTCCATCTGGTTTCCCATAAAAGGAAGCAGAAGGTGTAGACTACCGCTCCAATCTTGTATTCCCACCAGTATTGCCAAATGGTCTTCCTTGTGGCTTAGACTTTTTTAGATAAAGACACTTCAGAAGACCTAAAGTTTCCCCAGTGGAAAGGCTTGGAACACTTTAAGAGAGGCAGAGAATAGCTCATATATCATTATTCTTTAGTTTCTGTAAAGAATCACTTGCTGAATGTCCCATAGATACAAACCCTCAACCAAGTTTAAGTGTCTTTATAAAAGAGTAAAGGCAAAAAGAAAGAAAGAAATGATGGAAAGAAGGAAGGAGGGAAGGAAGGAAGGAAGGAAGGAAGGAAGGAAGGAAGGAAGGAAGGAAAAATTAACTAAAATTTTATGTGTAGTATTTGCAAGCAATCTATGCACAATTACTGCACATTTTAAATCGTTTCTAGGCTTTTTATACCATGTACTGTATAACTTGGATAAGAAGAGATATTCTGTTATCTTTGTTAGAAAATAAGGCCTAGGAAAGCCCTTATCAAGTTTAGCATATACCCAACTTCTTTTCAGAATATATTTGATACATAATTGATAGCATCCAGGGATGCAGAGCCCACAGATACAGAGAGCACACAAGAGTTTCATGCTGTCTTTGCTTTTACCTACATAGGAGTCATAATCATCTCTGCCCTACTTATATGAGAAAAAAGGGTAAAATTGTATCTATGCATGAGCAGGTGTGATTCTAAAACAGAGCTCCTTGTGCCCTTAATAATTTTAAAAAGAAACTAGATCATAGATCAGGAAAAAGTAACTCTCTGAGCATGTGTGCTTTGGGCACGGGATATATATTCCTGTCTCTTACACCATCACAGGGACAAACGAGTCTGGAGAGAGTGTGACACTTCCAAGAAAGACTGATCTCTGGTTCTAATATTTAAATGTTTTTAGTGTGGTGGGTCTTTAAGAGGTGATTTTGTCATGAGGACTTCTCTTATGAACAGGAGTTAGTCACTGACAAGGGAGTTGACCCAGAGTATTCAGCTCATGTACTTCCATGTATTGACATGTCAGGGCACAAAGCTTCTCCTCCCTCAAAATAAATCCTCTGTAAAATATATCTTGCCTTTGGTATTGTGTTTTTGTTATCAATAGAAATAGATAAACGTGACTACGCGACTGGTATTCAAACATAGCCGATAAAGCAAATTTCTTTAAATATGCCTTTTTTGTGGGCTTCAACATAAGAATAATTAATTGAAATTTGGTAGTCTTTCAGAGATACTAGGTAAAGAAAATATGGCTAATATTTGCATAATCCTCATGTTTTAGGAATGTATAACAATGATACTTAGTAATTTCTCTGTGTATGAAGATATATGGTAACTCAATGCAATAAATGGGATGTTCAATGTTTTCTTTTAAAAATCTAATACCTAGAGATTTAGCAAGAAAGAATATCAGTAATACCATTATAAAATATTTTGTAATATATTGCCTGAAAAGTGAATGAGAAGATTTGAAAGCATCACCCAGGTTCTGAGAAATATTAAATCTCTTACATTGATAATTTTGTCCTTTTGAGGTTATACCTATCACATTTGTCTAAGTGTTTGGAACAAATAAAAGAGATCCTCAAAATAACTTTGAGTCTAGGACTTTAGCTGACAATTTTAGCCTAGCTACTCAGGAGGCTGAGGTCTGAAGACTGAGGTTTGAAGCCTGCTCCAGCAAACAAATCTAAGAGACTTACCTCCAAACAACTAGCAAAATAACAAGAAACAGACATGATGTTCAAAGGGTTGAGCATCAGCCTTGAATGAAAAAGCCAAGCATAATCATAAGGCCCTGAAACTCTGAATTAAAATCACAGTATATTCTCATTCTCTCTCTGTCTCTGTCTCTCTCTCTGTCTCTCTCACACACTCTCTCCCCATCTCTCTCTCTTTCTCTAAGTTCTATTTATTGCTCTCTCATACACAAAATTAGTAATGTTTCACTTTATGTATTTTTATTTTAAAGGTGGTGTACACATGAAATGTTCGAGTTCGGATCCCCCAAGAGACCACCAGAGACCAAGACCAATGCAAGCAGCAAAAAGGGCGTTTATTTCAGGCTAGCTTGGTCCTCCGCACACTCAGTAATCTGATGATGCTAAGAGGCCCTGAGCCTAGGGCTTCCAGCTGTTTTACACATTCTTTGGGGAAGGCATGGACTTAGCATACATCATAGCATCTTTTAACAAATCAACACACACTGCGGGAAAATTATAATATAATTCTAAAGCATGTTTGGCACATTTGGTGGTGGGAAGGAATCTGCAAAGGGCCATTGGTCAGATCAAGGGACCGACACATTTAAAATTGATTGGTTAAGCCATAAAGGTGTAGCAAGGGGGATCGTGCACAGCTTCAGGGTTTTAGATACTGGAAATCACAGGTGGGTGGGGGAGTTCTGGAGTAACTCCAAAACTTGTTTTTCTTCTCTGCTGGTCACTCTTATGGGTGTTTATGGTTTTTCTGAGAACTCTCTGTCCCAGGGCATTTTACGGTCTTTGGGGCTTACAGTAAGGTCAGTCAGGTACAGAATGGGGTCTCAGTACAATATGGAGTTACTCTGGTCCTTCACTGTGGCTCTACACACAGAAGTTACCATTACGTAGGTCACATAATCAGCACATTTCTGTCTGAACCACTTCCCTCCATAAACTTGTTTCAGAATCTTATTTATGACATGCCTTCTTTCTTCTGTTTATCACTACATTTTACTGAACATTTTCTACCACTATTCAGTTAATTGCTAAAGAATCACCTTATTTGTTCCTCACATGTATGCAATATGTCATAAAAGATAAGAACTATCTAGTTTAATGGTGCAAAGATGTGCAAATGAGTAGGTCATTGCCAAAAATATTGCTAATTAAATTTTAGGTAAAATAAGAAGATTAGGTATGATGAATAAAATAGAAAAATACAAGACTTCCAGGAAGATGGCAGAGGAGCAGCAGGGCCCTAGCTGAGCTCCCTCTGACATCTCAGTTTTACCACTCCAGAGAAACATTTACTCCTAGAAAGACAGCCCAAGTAAGTTATAACAGTACAGGGTTTCAGGCCAGGAAGGAAAAATTGACTTTGCTCGTCTGAAAACACAGATTTGAGCTCCAGGTGGCATCCCACCACCACGCCAGTGCCGGCTCTGGCATAGTGCCCTGAACTCCGCACACCTAAAGCACACAACAACGACCAGGGAGAAATCCTCCAGACAGCTGCAGACAGATGCGGATCGCAGGCTGAGCAGCAACGGGCTGAAATCACAGAGAAAGCGTGAGTACCCCACAAAAGACATTCTCACTGGGTGGGTGCCCACAGAGCAGGTTCAGGAAGGTAGCACTTCCCCCACCGCCAGAGCAAAGCGCCATCTTTGACACTGGCAATGGGTCAGACCAGACTGGAACTAAAGCAGGCCTGGGGAAAGCAAGGATAAAAGGGCCATCTTTGAAATGGGCAAGAGGGACCGACCAGTGAGAGCCAGCTCCGCCCAGGAGAACGACCCCTGCCCAGGTGGGAGGCTCATCCTGGGCCATGGCTCACACACTCAGGTGAACTCAGCCAGTGGTGCCCTGCCCTGCCTGCCAGAATTTCTAAATTTAAACTGAAAGCTGCAAGCAGCTACCGGCGGCATGGAACAACCAGACGGGAGAACAAACAGTTCCCGAGACAGATAAACGATCCCATCACAGAGGAAGCGCAATTCCTAGCCCAAAACAGAGCTAAATTCCATATCCAGTTCTGCCCAGGAGTCTGCCCTGCCCAGAAGGGAGGAGCCTCCCCCCAGGCAAGCAACTCTCAGCCATGTAAACCAGGCCAGAGGAGCACCGCCCTGCTGAGTCCACAGCCTATTCAAAGCCAGATGTTAATGGCAGAGGCCACACAGCAGACAGGAGGAGCCAAGGTTCCCAAGACTGTTCATGTCCCCCATCTACAGAGGACACCCAAGGCCCACCAGCAAGCTGTGTGAACCACAGAACCCTAGGATTTCACTAGCAGGGGAGGAGGGTCAAAGCAGATCCTACCCTGCAAACTAAAAGCAAGTCAAACTAACCAAGCAGCAAAATAGACTGCAGGGGCTGGCGATATGGCCTAGTGGCAAGAGTGCCTGCCTCATATACATGAGGCCCTGGGTTCGATTCCCCAGCACCACATATACAGAAAATGGCCAGAAGTGGCGCTGTGGCTCAAGTGGCAGAGTGCTAGCCTTGAGCAAAAAGAAACCAGGGACAGTGCTCAGGCCCTGAGTCCAAGCCCCAGGACTGGCCAAAAAAAAAAAAAAAAACATAGACTGCAGACCATCACAAGGAAACCAGAGACTGTAGAAAGCCAACCCAAACAAGGAAGAATCCATTTTTTTAACTTTTCTTTTTTCATTTTTCAGAGTCGTTGGCTTTTTGTTTTCCATTTTTATTTGTTTGTTTTATCAGGTTACTTTTGTTGTTGTTCATTTTTCTGGTCTTTTTTTGTTATGATTTTTCTCTGTTTTGTGCATTTGTCTTGCAGTGTTTTTTCTTTATTTCTCTATTCACACTCTCTTTCTTTAAAAAAAATTACTTTCCTATGAATAACACCTCCACTCTTTTCTGCTAAAGCTCCATTGTCTAGCATTTTAACCTAGTTCTTCTATTGATTCTACTCTTCTCCAGATTTCCACGTCACTGAAACTAAACCAAAATCATCACCCCCCCATACAGTTTACGCTATTCTCTTTACTACCTCTAACTTACCCTCCTGATGTACTTCCAGGACCTCCAGATTGCATTGACACCTGGTTTTTGGATACAGGGTATCCCTGCTCAATTCGAGTGAATCAAAGTGGTTCAAAGAGAAAGCCAGTCCAAAAAGAACTTAACATAAGAAAAAAATTTCTCATAGGGTTGTAACAGTAAATAAGTAACTACTGAGTACAGGGCTCATGATTGGTTGTTATATCAAAATTGTATTATTTAAGAACACCAAATCTAATTTTATATACAGGTGTATAAGGTAGCTGTATATAATTGCGAACTTCTAAGATTTACACAACAGTGCTTGGTAAGGTCTGCTTTGGGTCTTAAATGGTGCTCATAGGTGCTTGTAGATTGGCATTCCCAATCCAAATGGGCAGAAGAAACACAAGAAAGATGGCAAACAATGGAGTCTCATCTCGCACTCTAAACAAGCAGGAAGCAGAGCAGTTAATCAAAGACAAAGAAGAAAACCCTCAAAATGCTCTACAAGGTCTACTGATAAAAATAATAACTGTAAAGTTTGAATCTCTTCAATCAACTATTCTAGAGCATGAGGAGGCAAACCAAAAATTAATAGAAACTTTCATGGCCTACACAAATAGAAAGATAAATGAACTTCAAGAGTAAAATGAAAAGATAGCTACCCAGCTAAAAGATTTGAGAGAGAGCACTCAAAATCCAATTAATGAAGTAAAGAAGTTCATGCAGGACCTAAGAGATAATTATAGCAAAGAGATGGAAATCATCAGGAAAGACCAGTCTGAAGGAAAAGATATTCAGAATCAAGTAGCTAACTTGCAGTCCCAAGTAGCTAAAGCAGAGGCTCGAATCTCAGGAGCTGAAGATTCCCTAGAATCTATGGAGAAAGATAAAAAAAAAAAATCAATACAAAACCAATCCAATTGACAAAACAGATCATTCCAGGAGCTCCAAGACACAATCAGGAAGCCCAATTTAAGGCTAGTAGGTATTGAGGAAAACCTGGAGAAAGAAGTTAATAGAATAGGCAACCAATTTAACAGAATATTAGCTGAGAACTTCCCAAATATCCAGAAGGATAGACCTATACAGATACAAGAAGCATTTAGAACCCCAAACCGACCAGACCAGTATAGGACATCCCATCGACACATTGTGATCAAAACAGGATAAATAGAGACCAAGGAAAGAATCCTTAATGCTGTTAGGGAGAAGAAAACAATCAAATATAAAGGAAAAGCAATCAGAATTACCCCAGACTTCTCTGCAGAGACCATGAAAGCAAGGAGAGCCTGGAATGAGGTATACCAAACCCTAAATAAAAATAACTACCAACCGGGCTGGGGATATGGCCTAGTGGCAAGAGAGCTTGCCTTGTATACATGAGGCCCTGGGTTTGATTCCCCAGCACCACATATACAGAAAATGGCCAGACGTGGTGCTGTGGCTCAAGTGGCAGAGTGTTAGCCTTGAGCAAAAGGAAGCCAGGGACAGTGCTCAGGCCCTGAGTCCAAGGCCCAGGACTGGCCAAAATAAAATAAAATAACTACTAACCAAGAATAGTGCACCCAGCTAAATTCTCATTCATAGCCAAAGGTCAAATGAAAGTCTAACACAGTAAGGAAATCTGAAACAATATATCTCCACCAAACCAGCTTTACAGAAAATCCTCAAAGATGTACTAGACAGGGAAAATAATAAAGATCCCAATATAGACAGAGAAATGAACCCTAAATAGAAAACCAGAATATTTGATCAAGAATTGGAAAACACAGCTCTTAACAAGATAGTGACAATGAAAGGATCAAATGATCATCTCTCAATCCTAACTCTCAACATTAACGGACTTAATTCTCCAATCAAAAGACATAGACTCATAAGTTCGATCAAAAATCAAGATCCATCTTTCTGCTGCCTCCAAGAGACATATCTATCCAGCAAAAGTAAACATCTTCTAAAGTGAAAAGCTAGAATAAAATCTATCAAGCAAATGGCCCCCATAAGCAGGCTGGAGTTGCAATCCTAGTATCAGATAAAATTGACTTCAAATTAAAAATGGTAAGAAGAGATAAAGAAGGTTACTACATTGTAATAAAGGGATCTCTCCTACAGGAGGATATAACCATCCTAAATATCTACACACCAAATACAGGAGCACCCAACTTCATCAAACAAACACTAATGACTCTAAAAACACTAATAGACCTAAACACATTGATAGTTGGGGACTTTAACACTCCATTATCACCTCTGGGCAGAACAACAAACCAAAAACTGAATAAAGAAACCACAGAAATAAACAACTGCATAAACCAACTAGACTTAACCAACAACTACAGAATATTCCATACAGCAACAACTAGATACACATTCTTCTCGGCAGCTCATGGAACATTCTCCAAAATAGATCACATCTTAGGGCACAAAGAAAATCTATACAAATTCAAAAGTATCAAAACCATTTCCTGTATTCTCTCAGACTACAAAGGAATAAAATTAGAGCTCAACTCAAACAGCCACCGCAGAAAATCCTATAATTCATGGAGGCTAAACAACACACTGCTGAGCCATCAGTGGGTCATTGAAGAAATTAGAACAGAAATTCAAATGTTTATGGAATTCAACCAAGATGAGTACACAAAGTACCAGCTCCTTTGGGACACAACAAAGGCAGTACTCAGAGGGAAATTTATATCTCTGAGTGCCAACACCAACAAACTGGAGAAACAACAACTCAACAACTTAAGGAAGTACCTTAATCTCCTCAAAAGAGAACAGCAAGCCAAACCCCAAGTCAACAGACAGAAGCAAATAATTAAAATCAAAACAGAATTAAATGAATTAGAGACAAAAAAATCAAAAGAATCAACAAAACAAAGAGTTGGTTCTTTGAAAACATTAACAAGATAGACAGACCCCTAGCAAACCTGACCAACAAACGAAGGCAGCACACCCAAATAAACAAGATCAGAGATGAAACTGGTAACATCATCACAGAAACTACCAAAATTCAGGACACAGTAAGGGAGTATTTTGCAAACCTCTATGCCAACAAATTCAAGAACCTGGAAGAAATGTATGATTTCCTAGAAAAAATTAATATCCCCAAACTCAACCATGAAGATTTAAACCTTCTAAACAGACCCATACCCAGTATTGAAATAGAAATGGCAAGAAGTGATCTCCCATCCAAGAAAAGCTCAGGTCCAGATGGATTCACTGCAGAATTCTACAAGGCCTTCAAAACAGAACTCACACCAATATTTCTCAAACTCTTCAATGAAATTGAAAGAGAACATTTACTACCAGGCACATTCGATGAAGCCAGTATAA
The DNA here is from genome assembly GCF_023159225.1 of Perognathus longimembris pacificus. Classification (NCBI taxonomy): domain Eukaryota; kingdom Metazoa; phylum Chordata; class Mammalia; order Rodentia; family Heteromyidae; genus Perognathus; species Perognathus longimembris. The sequence continues at coordinate 16,490,405 of NC_063170.1, forward strand.
CCCTCACACCAAAACCAGAAAGGGACTCACCACTGAAAGAAAACTATAGACTGATTTCCCTGATGAACATAGATGCAAAAATTCTCAACAAATTTCTGGCCAATCGACGTCAACAAAAAAATCATTCACCATGATCAAACTGGATTCATCCCAGGGATGCAAAGTTGGTTTAATATATGCAAGTCAATTTATGTAATCCACAACATCAATTGGAACAAGTTAAAGAACCACATGGTTATATCTCTGGATGCAGAAAAGGTGTTCTATAAAATCCAGCACCCATTTATGATAAAAGCCCTGGGAAAACTGTGTTTCCAGGGAACACTCCTGAATATAATAAGGCAGTTTATGACAAACCAACAGCAAGCATAATTCTAAAAGGTGAAAAACTAAAGCCATTCCCTTTAAAATAAAGAGAAAGACAAGGATGTCCTCTCTCTCTTCAGGATGTCCCCTTCTCTTCAACATAGTACTAGAATTCCTAGCCAGAGCAATTAGGCAAGAAGAAAATATAAAGGGGATCCAAATAGGAAAAGATGAAGTTAAACATCTCTCTTTGCAGATGACATGATCCTATACCGAAAGAACCCCATAGAGTCTACTCCCAAGATACTAAAGCTGATCCAAAACTTTGGCAAAGTTGCAGGATATAAAATAAACCCTCAAAAATCAATGGCCTTTCAGGAAAGCAACTCCTTTTGCAATAGCTTAAAAAAACATAAAATACCTAGGAATAACCTTAAACAAAGAAGTGAAAGACCTCTTTGATGAGAACTTTAAAAACATGAAAAAAAAACTAAGAAGAACTAAGGAAATGGAAAAACCTCCCATGCTCCTCGACTGGGAGGATTAATATTGTCAAAATGGCAATACTTCCAAAGGCTATCGGCAAATTCATTGCAATACCTATTAATATCCCAACACTATTTTTTAATGAAATAGTGGAAGCAATCCAGAAATTCATATGGAACAATAAAAGACCCAGAATGGGTTCTTAAGCAGAAAGAACAATGCTGGAGGAATTACAATACCAAACTTCAAGCTGTATTATAAAGCAATAGTAATAAAAACAGCTTGGTATTATCACCGGAACAGGCCTGAAGACCAATGGAACAGAATTGAAGACCCAGAAATGAACCCACAGAACTATGCCTACTTAATCTTTGATAAAGGAGCTAAAACAATAGTTTGGAAGAAAGATAGCCTCTTTAAAAAATGGTGCTGGCAAAACTGGTTCAACACATGCAAGAAACTAAAACTAGATCCTTATATATCACCCTCCACCAAAATCAATTCCAAATGAATCAAAGACCTCAAAATTAAAACAGATACCCTGAAAACACTAAAGGAAGGAGTAGGAGAAACACTTGGGCGCCTTGGCACAGGACGGAACTTCCTTAACAAAGACCCAGAAAGTCTACAACTCAAAGAAAGGTTGGACAAATGGGACTGCATCAAACTGCAGAGCTTCTGGCCAGCAAAGGACATAGCTCTCAAGATAAACAGAAAGCCCACAGACTGGGAGAAGATCTTTAACAGCCATTCGACGGACAAAGGCCTCATATTTAAAATATATGCAGAACAAAAAAAAAATTACATTCCCCTAAAACAAAACTGCAACAAACCAAAAGGCCCCTCAACAAGTGGGCTAAAGACTTCAAAAGAGACTTCTCTGATGAGGAAAAGAGAATGGCCAAGATACATATGAAAAAGTGCTCTACATCAATGGCCATAAAAGAAATGCAAATCAAAACAATATTGAGATTCCATCTCACCCTAGTAAGAATGTCCAATACCAAGAAAACCAACAATAACAAATGTTATAGGGGATGTGGCCAAAAGGGAACCCTACTTCATTGTTGGTGGGAATGTAAACTGGTTCAGCCACTCTGGCAAGTGGTATGGAGATTCCTCAGAAGGCTAAACATAGAACTCCCCTATGACCCAGCAACCCCACTTTTGGGTATCTATCCAAAAAACCACAAACAAAATCACAGTGAAACCACCAGCACAACAATGTTCATCGCAGCACAGTTTGTCATAGCGAAAATATGGAACCAACCCAGATGCCCCACAGTATACAAATGGATCAGGAAAATATGGTACATATACACAATGGAATTTTATCCCTCTATCAGAAAGAATGGCATTGCCCTATTCGTAAGGAAATGGAAGGACTTGGAAAAAATTATACTAAGTGAAGTGAGCCAGACCCAAAGAAACATGGACTCTATGGTCTCCCTCATAGGGAATAATTAGCACAGGTTTAGGCTAGTCAAAGCAGAAGATCACAAGAGCCCAAGAGCAATACCCTTAGGAACACATAAGATGATGTGAAGTGAAATGAACTCCATGTTATGGAGTAATTACTTTCAACATGCCATGTGAATACATAGCATCTATTATTTTTTGTCCTCTTGTATCCCCTTCCTGTGGTTGTACCTGCACTATCTCTGTATCTTATCTGAGTACATTGGAAAACATGTATACTGATATTATAAATAGGAAACTTAAAGGGAATACCAAAATCGAGAGACACAGAGTAAAAGACAAACGACGACAAAAGCAATACTTACAAAACTGTTTGGATTAAATCAACTGAACAACTCATGAGGGGAAAGGAAATGGGGTAGGGGGAAGGGGGGTGGGAATGAGGGAGGAAGTAACAAACAGTATAAGAAATATATCCAATGCCTAATGCATGAAAATGTATCCTCTCTGTACATCAGTTTCACAATAAAAATTTAAAAAATTGAAAAATACACTGTTAATGGAGGAATATTTTTTATTAGTTTATGGTTTTTTGGTTTACAATACTATACCAAATGTACATTCATGTAATTTTGTATCTACATTCAAGCATATAAAGTGAAAACAGACACATTTAAATGTATCAATTACTGGGAACATTACAAGTCCTCTGACTTTAGTTACTTGTATTTTATTCCACTTCTGAAAGTTTTCCAATAGTAGAATTATGAGTTTAAAAGTTGTGGCACTTTTCTTTAAGATTTAAATATGTATTGATATGTGTATGAGAATGATGAAATAAATTTTGTTTTCAAGACATTATCTTAACTGTGTGACTTAACATATTTAAGAAAATGAAAAGGAAGAATGTGTGCAGAGCCACAAAATGAAGTCAGAGTTCATTCAGAGATTTCTCCATTTTCCCACGAAGAAAATACACCAAAGTTTTACTATCTCATCAACACTCCCAGCATGCCTTCATTCTTGCATTCAGTCTCTCATGTGTGCATGAATTCATGCAAATATTGTTTTTTTTTTTCTTTTTGCCAGTCCTGGGCCTTGGACTCAGGGCCTGAGCACTGTCCCTGGCTTCTTTTTGGTCAAGGCTAGCACTCTGCCACTTGAGCCACAGTGCCACTTCTGGCCGTTTTCTGTATATGTGGTGCTGGGGAATCGAACCAATGGCTTCATGTATATGAGGCAAGCGCTCTTGCCACTAGGCCATATCCCCAGCCCATGCAAATATTGTTCTAAGGCTTCTGACCCTTGATAGTTATATATAAGGACTTTGCAAATAAAATATTTGGCCTTGATGTATTCAATAGTAAACAAATTGTATGATAGCTATTTTTTTGTATCTCTGTACCTCACGTGTAAAAAAATGAAAGACTCAAGATAATGTCAGAACCAAATTTTGGAAGAGAGAGTTTATATAAATTATTAAAGGCATAAGGATAAAATCACCCAAACAGGAAGCGTTCACCTGTATTTACTGTGATCTAAATTAAAGCCCTTCTTCATGCCAGTCTGATGTGCTAACTCACTAACATGTTCTTTTTTTTTTTTTTTTGGCCAGTCCTGGGCCTTGGACTCAGGGCCTGAGCACTGTCCCTGGCTTCCTTTTGCTCAAGGCTAGCACTCTGCCACTTGAGCCACAGCGCCACTTCTGGCCGTTTTCTGTATATGTGGTGCTGGGGAATCAAACCCAGGGCCTCATGTATATGAAGCAAGCTCTCTTGCCATTAGGCCATATCCCCAGCCCTCACTAACATGTTCTTATAGATGATTTTTTACATTTTTTTTTACAGACACCATGATAGAAATTGAGAAAATAGAATTAAATTCAATAAGCCATGTGTACAGAAAATAATCAAAGCAAAACAAAACCAGGCAAACTGACTCTGAAACGTATTCCCTTTAGGACTGAATGTTACTTACTGGTTTTCATTTGTTTGTTTTGTTTTATTTTTCACTTTTTCTAAGCAAACTCTCCTTATTAAATACAATTGGAGGTAGGAATATATTGAGTTGAAAAGCATATAAGGGAAAGAGAAATTCTCCTTGAGAAATGTTTGTCTTTTCCTTTTATCTATTCTTTCCATAAACAATTCCCAACAAATTAAACATTGAAATAAAGTGCAACCATTTAATCAATCCTAATACCCATTCATTTGTGATTAAAGTACAAAGCAATAGAGATTATCCCTTTAATATTTAATGAACTCATAAATCTGCTCTGGAAAATCTGCCTCTTTCTGTGTCTACATTTCGTCCTAGATGGTTTATTGCTTTTGAGAAGTTTGTGGTACCATATCTCTAACACAATAAATCATTTTGAGTAAAATAGAAAGTTACAATTGCAAGAAATTGAGCTTAGAACTTATGTGGACTGATGGTGGCTATCAGGAACCATTATTAATTCTATTTGCATTCCTATATTTTCATACAACTATGATTACTCAATCACATTGAAACAATACCTTCACAAAATTATGCCTTCTAGAGTATAAGCTCCACAACGGCAGAAATTGTACAGTGTTCCTTAAGACATTTAGAAGGGATATTTGGCAGATTGTCTTTGTGAGGTGTATTAACTGTTTCCAACCAAGATATTGCACAAGGGAGTGGATAATGAATGTCAGAGCAGAATAGATGACCATTTAACTCAGTCTATTGTATAGGCTTAAGATGGAATAAACATGCATAGTTTGATGAAGGTTTATCCCTTCAGGTAGAAGCAAACCTCTTAGCCTTATTTGTTTTAACAAGCAATACCATTTTATTACTGAAATCCTGCTGTACTGCCCAGGTTTGTCCTGACATTTTGAAGGTACCTCACCAAGATGCCTAAGAATAGTGGTGCTGCTAATAGCCCTTTCTTATCCTTGCTACCCTAAAATGGAAATTTCACCTCTTCTATAAAAATATAAAAGTCAGCCTGAAGTGTTTATTTTCATATCTTTGCTGTCATTGATTTTTGAACATCCCATATGTTGTCTCTTGTACTTTTGAAGATAAGATGTAATTATTGGAGAAAATGGATCGATAAGAGACTTGGGTGCTTATTAGTTTATCTCACTCTGCCTCCAAGCTCAGTTGCTCAACAAAAACACATTATTTGTATGTTCTTTCCTTGGAAAAGAATATTAACCAGACTCAATATTCTGTAGAAAATTCCTCAAATTTACTTCTTGCGCTAAGTAGTAGCTGATGATCCAAATATTTGCAAAATAACTCTGTAAAGCATCTATACCTGCACTATGAATTCCAAAGGAAATTATGATGAGTTATTGTTCTACAGCATACAAAGTATTAGTGATTGCTGAATATTCATCTTGGGATGTGCCCTGAGCATATTAAAAAGGAGACATATGTGCCCTTTGAAAATTGTTGAAACTGGATTGTATTTTTTTGTGTGTTCTGTGTGGATATAATTCTGCTTATGAGCCGTGCAACAATCCATTATCTTTTTTAAATCACCCTCATACAATTCACCTTGTTAGGCAATACAGTTACCACTTACAGACTCAGCTCTTAGGAAAGAAGGTGGGGGCGGGGGCGGGAAAAGCACTCTTTCCTCCTCTCAGGCTTTGAGACTTAAAATGTATTCATTTCAAGCATGCATATTCATGAGTTCCATGTCTTTTACCTTATCTGCTCCTGTCTTTACTTTCCTAAATCTAATTTTAGTTTGTGTATAATACTCCGATATTTTGAGTGTACCCTTGGAAAAGATTAATGCATAAATTAACATAAATAATCCCTTAGATGAAGTTGTATCCTCGCCATCTGTCTATCTGAAATGGCTTCCATTTGACTGGTTGGACACATCCCATGGTTTTTGTATGACTATAGCCCTTAACAAAGTATAAACCAAGAACACAGTTCAATGCAGTGGTTGTGTTTTGCATTGTCCCACTTAACTCTGGAGAGTGAGGTAAGAGGATTACTTGAGCCTAAGTGTTTGAGACCAGCTTGGATAAAATAGCAAGACTCCATTTTTAACACACACAGACACACACACACGCACACACACATGCACACACACGCAAGGAATAAAGAAATAGATACTTCCTAGAAAAAATATTTTCTAAATGTCTTTCCACTTTCTACAACCAGTCTAAGTGGAAACTTGAGTATAAACGGAACAAAATCTACTTGAAAATTTTGAGGAACATAGTATTTTAAAAAACTGTTCCTTCTGTTCTTTACAGCTCCTCATCTTATGTCTTTTGTTTCCATACCATTTCATTCAGCGTCATGTGATGGTACCAAAAAACTCTCAACATCATTAATAGATTCAGGGACATTAATCATAGCCAAAAGACCAGATGCTTAAATTTTCTTCTCAGTTTTATTTTTCTTTCTTCTTTTTAACTGTAGTTTGAAATAAAGGCATTATATTCAAGTGACTTGGCTAGCACTCTATCATGTGAATGGTGCTTCTAACCCTAATTTTTGCTGTTTATGTGGGGACAGTTTCATGGATTTTTCTTCCCCAGCTGACTTGGAAATATTATCCTCTAGATTTCAGCCTCCTGAGTAAGTACAATTATTGGTAGGAACTCCCAATACTGGTGAAATTCAGGTCTTGATTCTTAAATTTTCTTATAATTATTTGTAACAATATATATATTATCTGCTAGTTATTTTATCACTATGCATGGCAAAAATAATTAGAAATATAACAATAACTGGTTACAATCTGGTTATTATTATGTCATTGCTAAATAGTTTGATGCTCAAAAAACAGTTCAGTACACATTACTTTTACCTCCATATGTTTTGGAGAGCATATCACTACTATTTACAGAGAAAGAAACTGAAATTTAAAGGAGAAAAGTGACTTTTCCAAACAAATCCACAAAGAAGAAATTCCAGACTGTTAGGTTAGGCTACATCCACATATCACTGAGATAATTTTTGTGATATAAAATGTGTAAATATTAAAGATAATAAAACATTTTAAAAAAGAGGAAGAAAACTTTCCACTTGTTTTTCTACCCTTCATGGGAAAAATGTTTTAATTAGCAGCCTATATATGCATATGAATTTGAACTATATTGAAGCAATTGATTACTCAGAGCAATCAGAACCTATTATACTTATTCTCACATTTCTAGTATTTATATTTATATATAAAAGAGATGATTATACATTACTATAATGGCATTTCCAAGAATATTTTCCACACAGACCCACAGTGGCTCTGTCAAGTTTAGATGATACTGAATGCATCAAAATATGTAAAGCATTTCTCATGTATACATTCACTTTGGTAAAAATTTGAATTCATATAAAAATAAGTACTCAAACATTTTTTTCTTTAATTGACAATATAAACTATAACTCAACTGTCTTAGCAGAGTTCTACATAACCAAAGAACAAACAGTTTGAGTTCTTTTATTTGTTGCTATGAAAATACATACTAAAATATTTCTTATGGGCAAGGTTTTGGCAACATCTAATACAAGGATGCTATTCATAATCATTAGAAACCACCCGACTGCATGCACAGAAATTATAACAGCATGGAAATTTTAGAGTAACATGAATAGGTGCAGGATAACATAATAAGGTTTCCACTTAATTTCTCTTTGTTTATTCAGTAGATATTATTAACACTTACTCTAAGATGCATAGTCATATCACATAGGTATAAAAATAATATTTTCCTTTGTCAAGAGAATCTGTGGTCTAATGAGAAGATGGATTATATCATGATGCAGCACATTCTATTGGAATGTATAGAGTGAGAGAAGAATCATGTGTGGTTGGAAGAACAGCTGATGTATGTGTATTGGGTTTTCAAACAATAGTAGGAAATTGTGCAGAAGTGACAAAGAGAAAGAATCTAGCCAAGACATTTTCAAAAGCCCCTTATATTCTTTACAAAAATGTAAGCATTGCTTTCTGTGGAGAATAAGGATCTAAGACTCACCATCAAAATGGTACTGGAAAATTAAAATGAAAAAACCTCTCAAGGTTTTTATTATGTGACAGGTTATATGATTAATAGATGAGAACTGGTAAATGAGAGAAAGATGGTAACTTTGTAGTCAAAAATAGATGAGTATTTACCATAGCACATGTGTCAGGCCTAACAAAATGTAGGTTGCAGGGTTTCTCTCATTTGTAATATCTAGAATATGTCTTTGATATTCTTAGCAGGGGAACACAATAGCCCAATCACTAAGTAGGTAAGGCCATATATAATGAAGTGTATCAAAATGAACTCCAAGAATTGGAAGCAAGAGGTTCTTATTATGTACTGTATGCAGTTACTTCTATTTTGTGTGTGTGTGTTTTAGGTTCCTGTAGCCATTGTTTTCCATATAAGTTTATCTGATCCATTGAAAGGAAAGGGAATCACAAAACAACAGAACAAAAGATGAACTAATGCAACAACAATACTCACCAGACACTATGTTGGAAGTGAACTTTACAACTTGAGGGGGAAGGGGAGTGGGGAGTGGAAAGAAGGAGAAAATGAGGAAGTGGGTAACAGCATTCAAAATGAAATACACTCATTACATTACTTATGTAACTAACTCCCCTGTTCATCGTCTTTATAATATATATATATTAAAAATAAGATTTAACTAAAATAATATCAGTAAAAAGAGAGGGGAGCTAAGATACTATTGAAGGTGAGGGCATCAACAGAACATATTTGCCAACTGCTGTGGGCCTCCGTGGGTACCGTTTCAAGATTGTCTGGCTACATTCAACCAAATCTTCTTATAGACTAACTCACGTGATGCTGCCTCTTGTCCCGTTACACATACGTCATCTTTCCTGATCTGGGATTCTATGGGCCTATGGCTGAGGAACCCCGAATTCAGCTACGTGTACCTGCACTGTGTAAGAATTTAATGCTTACAGGATTCTCTATGGCCAGGTGGAAATGATGGATGAAAATGTCTCTCTTAATTACTTGCACAATCACCTCTGAGGCACATTTCATAAAACAACTCAGAATATCCTAAATCCTGGGTTACCCAATCACCCATACCAATGGCCAACACCATATCACAGAGCCATACTGGTTTTTCTTCCTTCTCTGTGACACTCTCCTTGTTCAATCCCACTCCTGTACACCATACCACACACAAATGATCTGTACACATTCTTTTGTCTCTGCTTTTGCTTTTAGGAAAAACTACATCAAGTCACTGAAGGATGAGGAATATCTGAATCATTACACTGTATTTAGTTTCCAAATCATAATACCTAATTCAGAGAAAACAATACAGATACCTAATAACTATACATTTACACACATTGATGCATATATTCTGATGTTTAAAAGGAAAAGATAATAGCTACTTTCAAAGACAAATAGCACCTTAAATTTCTAGGACTTGTATGATTGAGTTCCAGGGGCCACTGAGGTTCTCTGTGAAACTCACACAGTAAGAATGGGGAGGGGATAAGTTTATTAGAAACTCAAGTAGAATTATAGGGATAAAATAGAAAGTCATAAAAACTATGGATATATGAGTACAACCCAGTCAGTCATAAGGATATAGTAACCATAGAGAAAAAAATATGCCACAAAGCAGATTTAAAAAAATGATAGCAAAACAAGTTTTAGCTCATAGCTCAAGTAGAGATGAGATGACAAATGAGATGACAGAACAAAAGCCCAAGAGTTAGTGACTACTTTTTCTTATTTTAGTTCTTCAACACCACAAGTATCCGTGGAATAAACTTTTATTTATTTATTTTTGTTGTTCTACATAAGCTTTTGACTCTTTTAACCAGAAGAACAACATTAAGTTTGCCCATGCTGTTTTCTTTGATAACATACAGTAAAATCTTTCCACAGGCCAGAACAAAAGGAGGTTCTGCCCACACCTCCCACACTCTCCTTTGAAAACTTTCCCCTTTAATTTCAACACATTTTCATTGATTCTGCTATCAGGAGCACAACCAGACGAAATCATCTAAGACTCATGACATTATGCAATAACTTGGAAATTCCAGGCACTTTCATGCAATTATCTTGTCTAAAGCAGTTTAGCAAACAAAAAGTCAAATTTCTGATGGTTTATGCTAATATGTCTCAGGAGCAACCATACAGGTTACTTTTTCTATTTTCTGTGTGTCTCTTTGTGAGTAAATCTAACCTTGGAGAAGGACTAAGGCAGACAGGACAGAGACTGCTTTGTTTTGTTTCATAACAGTTTGTGTTAAACTAATGCACTGTTAGGAAAAAAATATAATAGAAGTAGATACAGTGATTATAATTTGGAAGAAGGAAAGTATACTCTTAGCTCAAATAGAGAATCAGTAACATAAAGATTTGGAGCAGAACAAAATAAAGAAGAAATGTTCAAGGTAAATACAGCTTTCAGTCTGTGGAAACATTGTCAGAAAAAAACAGAAGTTGGGAATTTTTTGCTTTAAAAATTTTGATAGGAAAGACAACCGCCAGTGGCTCACACCAGTAATCCTAGATATGCAGGAGACTGAGCTCTGAGGATTGTGGTTCAAAGCCAGCCTGGGCATGAGTTTCTTATGTCCAAATATCATGGAAAAAATCCAGGAGTGGAGTTCTGGTTTAAGTGGTAGAGCACTAGCTTTGAGCAAAATGAAGATCAGGGACTGCGACCAGTCTAGCATTCAAAACCCAGGACCAGGAAAAAATACAAATAAATAAAATTTTCAATAACAATTTTTTAAAGCTTTGTAAGCCCTATAGCCTCTGTCACAATTTACATAATCAGCAGAGTAGCAGCAGCTACAAGAGAAGATCTAGGCACATACCTCCTAAGGTGGAGAGTTTCAAAGATAATGACAAAGATAATGAATGGATATTGCCTTTGAAGAAGAGTGAGGGCAAGTATTTCATGTGGTAAAGGGGGAATGTTACAGTCTGTGTGGAGTTTTCCATGAGGCAGAAAATAGAAAGTATTAATATGCTGGAATTCTATAGAATACTCCTCTTTGTGAAGGTGACATGTAGATAGCAATGGAAGAAAGTGGAACTGGTGGAGAGAGAAATTCGGCTGTGATGCAGCTTCAGTAAGGGCCTTCAGCAATGATAGAAAGAGCTGAAAACCAAGTGTACCCTTCAGAGTTGTCCCATGTTGGATAACATGGACTTAATTAATGTGCCCACAGTGATTAATCTTTAGTTAAAGAATGAGTGATATTAGGGCATTCATTATTTTTCTAGGGGATATATTTATCTTGGATGTTAATTCTCACTTTTAGCTGAAAGTGAGAGAAGACAGTGATGTTTTTATCTTTATATTCCTCCATCACCACCACCACCATCATCATTATAATTATCATCATCTTTAATTAATTAAACATAGGTGTTGACATTTAACACAGAAGCTTATATATACAATGCTTCCTAAGCAAGTCAGTCCTTTCAACATTCTTACCTGACTTTGAAAAAAGGATTTGATAACATTTCCCAGTGTCTAGTACCCTTTACTTTGATGTTAACTACTCATGCTTAGATTTATTTCTTTTGTATATAATATGAGAAGCACATGCCTCAGGATTCCTAGGAAAAAGTGCAGTGTAAGTTAGTAAGGAAAACTATAGACCCTTCTCAGCAGCTCATGTCAGTGCTAAAAGTGGAACTCTGTGGCTCCTCTAATATTCATTAGTACTACTACAGGCTTAGTAGCTGGCTTACTGTTGGTGTACTTAGTGGCCTGATTCAGATCTGTGTCATGGAAGGATCTAAACTTAGTGTCCCAATTTCCTTCCTAGGTAGATTTTATTGAACCTTTCTAATTTCTATCAACCTTAGAAAAGGGAGTACAAAGAGGAACCTAGTTGAATCATTTGCATGTGCCCGATTCTGTCCCCATTTTAACAATTGCGCTAATCGAAGTTGTTTTGCCTACTTCTGTATAGATGATTTGTTCGAGTCTCTTCTCATGAGACCCCAAGTACCAAAGTGGTACAGGTATATGTCAGTATGCCAACCTCAAATAAATATCTCTCTGTCTCTGTCGTTTATCTCTGTTTCTCCTTATCTCTCTCCAACTCCCTCTTTTGCTCTCATTCTATATATAGTGGCAATTTGTTGCATGGATATCAATATTAAACAATCTTAAAGAATGAATAATATGTTATTAATTAATTTATCAATTATTGTTATGATCATTTTTGTGCCAGTACTGGGGCTTTACCTCAGGTCTTCAAGTAACGATAAGGTTTTTCATTCTATCACTTGAGCTATTACCTCTACTTCTGGCATTTTGTTGATTAATTGAAGACAAGAGACTCGAAGATTTGTTTATCTAGGCTGTCTTCAAACCTCAATCCTCAGATTTGGGTCTCCTGAGTAGCTCTGATTATAGACAGGAGCACCTATGCTTTGAACTGAGTGTATGTTTTCATTAATCCATTGATTACTTGCTTAAAAATTAGACACTTAGCAACTCAATACTCTTACCAGGTACCATACTGGATGCAGGAATTATAATCTACAAAATTAATGGACCCTACCCTCATTGAATCAATTGAAAAAGATTTGAGACTCAAACATGTAAACTTTCCAGACTTTCCAGTTATCTTCAAAATATAATATGGAACCCCCCCTGAAATTTTACTATATATTATAAAAGCAGACCTACAACTTGTTTTTGGTTTTTGTATGTTTGTTTGCTTATAATTTTATTGGTTGCTATCCTAGGCTTGAAATGGTCAATTAACTATAATTAAAAATATAAATGACTGGAAGTGGCACAGTGGCTCAAGTGATAGAGTGCTAGACTTGAGCACAAAGAAGCTCAAGGACAGTGTCCAGGCCCTGAGTTCAAGCCCCACAACTGACAAAAAAAAGGAAAAATATATAAATTACTGAACAATAAAACATAATTTAACATTTGTAATGATAAAAAATAGTCTTGTACTTGTTAAGATTTGCAAATAAAATGAATTGATTTTGGTAACACAAAGGGGTTAAACAAGAACCTGTTAAGTTGACTGAGTTGAAAGCACCCCTAATTAAATTGGCATTTAGGGAACAGCTGACTTGTTGGACCAATTATAAGAAGGCTATCATATTGCTTTTAAGAAATGACTAAATCCTCAACTCTTGTTTCTCTCTCAAATAAGTTCATGATTGAAAGAGAATTTGGAGGACCATTACCTGTCATTACTCTTTGAAATTAAGCCCACATACCACTCTGCAGCCCCCACAGAACGTGGCAGGGGGGGTTAGTTTCATCATTGGAATTCAATAGCCCTTTGATTAAATAGCTATAAAGTTTATTAACTTCACATACAGGAGAGTTGTTCTTCGGGGGCGGGGGGGAAATTTCAGAATATTCTATAATCAGACTAACATTATTTTCTGATTTTCAATTTAAAATAAAGGAAAGTGGGGAGTTTTCATGTTGTTGTTTATATCAGCATGAAGTCTGGCCAAATGGCACTCCAAGAAGAAAGCTGAGTGAGTCACCTGCATTTCCTGGTTGAATTGCAAATTTCAGCATAGATGGAATACCTAAAATCTCAATATATTAATTAACTTGCTGAGGGCAAAACATAGGAAAATGGCAGAAACTTGGAGCCTTCCTCCCTCAAAGAGTTTTGATTGTTTCTACTTAACCAGAGAACTTCAAATACTTGTTGTCTGATTTATTTAATCTCTAATATGACATTTATTCTTGGAAGATGTAAGTTTTCTTTATTGACAAAAATAAATTCTGATAAAAAGCTCTTTTTTTCTCATCTTTAAAGAGTTAAGTTCTTTCCTTCCTTCTTCCTTTCCTTTTCCTTCCTTCTTTCTTCTTACTTCTTTCTGTCCTTCCTTCCTTCCTTCCTTCCTTCCTTCCTTCCTTCCTTCCTTCCTTCCTTCCTTCCTTCCTTCCTTCCTTCCTTAGTGTCTTCCTTCCTTCCTTCTTTCTCCGTCTCTTTCCTTCTTCATTTTTCTTTTTGGTTTTACTGGAGTTTGACCTCAAGGATTAATACCCATCTAGGCAATCACTCTACCACTTGAGACATGCTCCAAACCCCTTTTGCTTCAATTACTTAAAGATAAGGACTTGTACATTTTGCCTGGGAAAGCCTTGAACAGAGTTTAGAAGTAGTCTTCTCTTATAGTTTTCTATGTTTTATTTATACCCAAAGTGTTTGATAGAAACATGGGAGTTAGAAATAAGGCGTTTTAGGTTGGCTGCATCTAATAGCAGTTAGGTTTTGCTACAACAGAGAATCTAGTTTCTGAACCAAAGAAGAAAGAAACAAATAATCCGTGAGTCCATTTCACTCTGTCTCTTTCTATATCATATACACCATTTGAATATATTTTTAAGTTAAGTAGGCTATAGGATGTTAAATCAAGACAAACTTGTTGAGTATGGTTGGTGACTTCAGATTCCTCCAACATAATATGTCCCCATAGATGCTAAGTACCAGGCATAATGTTGATGCTTACAGACAGTAGAAATAATAAATATCTATTATGTGCACTGGGCTTGGGAGATTGTGTACATGAAGATGTCACATTGGATGGTATATATGCCACTTAAGCTTCATGATTCATCTGGTGCACTTCTGTCATTACAGTGGACAGAAAGGCAGATGAGAGGTTTTTTCTTTCCAAACTAAATGTAAGTCTATGGATACACAATACAAGGCTTCCTCTTGGATATTTTTTTCTCTTAATTCTCTTCCCAAAATAAAATCCAAGTCATATGACTGAAAAATGTCCGAAGTCTGTGTATATGTTATGTTTAAGAAGTTTTGGATATATGATTAAGTTATCAGCTTGGATAAGGAGGGATTATTGCGCATTATTCATTCAGTCTCAACATGGTCTAAGGAGCCTTATAATTGAGTAGTAAGCAAGTTAGAATGGAACATGTGGTGATGGAAGGAGAGAGTAGACAGATTGCATATGCCACACTGAGAGCTGTTTAGGAAAGAGAACTCAACCATGAAAAATAAATAAAAAGCAAGAGGCATCTCTTGAAGCTTGAAAAATAAAAATGAAAAAAAAAATCTTCAGAGCTTCAAATTAATAGTTAGGTTTACTGTATCTCATCTGGCTTCCAAAACAGAAACACACAAGATTTTTGTTGTCTTAAACCATCCAGTTGATGATAATGTGTTATAGCAGCTATGGAAAATTTATACAAGTTCAAATCTGCTTAAGAAAGAATATCTTTCCTTACCTAAGACTAAGAGTGGATAAAAGACAGGGATTCAAAGTACCAACTCTGTGGACTATAAAGATTAAATGTATTTAGCATAATACACAGAGAGGCTATAAAAAGTTAGATTTATATTTTTGGTTTCCATAGTGATTATTAAATATGCATCTACATAATGTATAATTTTAAACAATACGAGCCATTTAGAATAAAACAAATTAATGCAATTCATTCCTATGGTTTGTTACAACTGTATAAGCCTGTGAAGAAGTATTTGGAGTTCAGTATCAATAGCTTTTTAAAATATAAATTAACTACATTCTAGGCACTCTTTGAATGTGTATGACAAAGAACAGAGAAAGAGAGATAAAATATGCTCTAATATGATATTGAGAGCAGTACCAATAGCTATGACAGTTTATTCTCTGCAACAATATATTTTGGTCATTTATTAGTTCATATTGTCACATCTTAATGCATTCATGACAAATTTTGATTAGATTAATCACTTCAAAATAGTATCTATTGCTAGCTAATGTATGAGCTTGGTCCTGAGTTTCCTAAACCTTTCAAATCTTTATTTGCTCTTTATCCTTATTTGGTAAGTGCTTGCTTTTTTTGTTCTTCTGCACTTCAAGTAAGCTCTTCTTAGCCTAAGATGCCAGGAATTGATGGACCGAAAAGTGGTGCATTCTTCAAGAAATTTTCCTTACTAACAGTTTCAGGATATTCTATCCTAAACATAAAGCCCTGTTTTCAGAGTTCTAAACTTTAATCTGTGGCATTTGTTTTATTTCCTTCCATTTCATAGTTTACAAAGCAATTCCGTTGGGAAGAACATGGGGTTTCCAGCTTATCATTTAAAGGTCTGACAACAATTTTGCCACTTACAAGATAGGTGAATACTTGCAACCTGCTTAGTATTTCTGAGCTAGTTTTCTTATCTAAGAATGGTAGAAATTATAATACTAATATGATTGCTTTGATAATGAAGTGAGGTAATATGATATACTTTAAAATAATACAAATCCTTATGTTTTCTAAAATGCTAGCATTTTTTCATTTCTCTTATAATAGCTACTTATCGATGCATTAAAAAAATGTGACCATACTAACTTAAACAATCAGCATATAACACTTCAGCTTCTATGGATCGAGAATATGACTATGGCCAGACTCTTCTAGTTTGGAAGGTTACACTGAGCAGGACCAAGATCACAATGCTCCATTGGGGCTTACAGAAGTTTCTAGCTCATTCTCATTATTGTTGGCAGGTTTCAGTTCCTCCAGGGGCAATTGGAAGAAGCTCTCAGTCCCTCACTAGTTGTATAACTCTTGGGACACTCTTAGTTTCTTGCTATGTGGATCTCTTTAGAGGACAACTCCTAGGAGATGACTGGTTTCTCTCACAGCAAGTAAGAGACATGACCTAAGAAAGGAGCCATGGTCTCTGTGGCTTCGTCTCCCAAGTGATGCTTCACATTCTTAATGGATTCTATTCATTAGAAGCAATTTATAAGGCCACATACAAAGTGAGAGACATCACCAAGTGACATATTCCAAGAACTGCACAATACTGAGGTCATATTGGAAATTGTATACAGTAATTATTATCCATATGCAGTTGTTTATGTGGCTGTTCTACTTGTCACATATACTGAAATAAATAGGCTAAAGTGTAATATTCACATGGGGGGATATGCAACAAGCATAGTATTCAGATGTTGTATCTCATTTGAACCAGTAACTTACAGTTTGACAATATGAATAGCAGGAAGGTAAAATGTGTGTGTGTGTGTGTGTGTGTGTGTGTGTGTGTGTGTGTGTGTGTGTGTGTTTGCAAGACCTGGGGCTTGAACTCAGGGTCTGTGCACTATCCCTGAGCTTCTTTTGCTCAAGGCTAGCACTCTACCACTTGAGCCACAGTGCCGCTTTCATTTTATTGTTCTGTTTATGTGGAACTGACGAATCAAACCCAGGGCTTCATGCATGCTAGGCAAGCACTAGTTAACTAATGTGAGATGGGAGAGAATGACAAACAGGGTAATGCTGATCAACATACATTGTACCCCCACAGACATGTGGCATTGGAATCTTTCTGCACAACCTCTTAAGGACAATGTTAATAATAAAAATGCTGGTCATTAAGCAAGGAAATTTTGTTTTATTAAAACTGATTTCAGATAACCTGAAAGCTAGCAAAACATTCAAATCTTATTTTAAGGCCCACTTTGTTATACATTGAAATATATTTTTCAAGAGTATTTTTGAGCATGAAGAATATTTTTTAAGTTTTCTTACTAGAAACTTTTATCTAGCCCTAAGTCTGGGTAATGAATATGCCACGTTGCAAAGTTTTGCAATACACTTGTTTTTGTCATTTTTTTTTGAGGGATGGGGGAGATTAATGCTCTCTTAACTATGACTGCCCTAAAGGATAAAGAATGCAGTAATGATTTCCAAACAATTATTTTGTATTTAATAGCTCTCCAACTCTTTCTCTGGTGTTGCTGCAAGACTACTGATTTAATAGTGCACCAAGCTGCTACAAACCAGAGGTTAAAACCTGTGGTTAAATGACTGCAGTGAACGGTATTGAAAGTTATCGCCATGTAGAAGGGACAGAGGGAGGGTAGTCTGAGGAAGGGGGTAGACAGGAACAGAGAACAAAATGGGAAAAGCCAAGAGGCAGCTGAGCTTTTCAGCAGCAGTCAGGCACTGCCAATTTTTCTTTCGCTTTCTTTTTTTTTTTGTCACTCCGAATGTTAAATTGAGGTGATTACAAACCTCTTGTTTGTTTTGTTTTGCCTTCAGTTAAAAAGTGAAAATTAAAAGACAGTGGGAATAAAGTGTAGGGAGAGCTGTTTGACAGTTGATGGATGAAAAGCCCATTACCCATAATCATCATCATCATACAAACCCACTGAACAATACTGGGGGAGGGAGCTTCTCACAGGAGAGCTGCTGGAAATGACCCAAAGGTTGGCAGACCCTGGGGCCATCACAGGAATGAGATTGCAAAACCCTGGGGGAGAAGAAAGGAAGGCAGCCAATATGCAAGGCTCTCAAAGCCACACTCTGCCATGACAATGGAAAACAGGAGAATGAAAGGTGCCCTGATTGGCAGGCATGAGAAAATGGAGGAATAGGCTGCTTGCCCAGAGGGCCAAGGATCTGGGAGCCGAGAAGAGTGAGATGATAACAGCAGGTGAACTACAGAAGAAACCCCAAAGCCGGGGGTGGGGTGGGGATATACATATATATTCCCCCACTAGAAACCATTTAAAGGAATGAATTGTAGTTTAAATCCAGGATGTGAGGCATAAAACTAAAGGGGAAATGTATTACTTCATGTAGTAGTTATAGTAGTTTTAATGTTGTCAAATGAGAGGGAAATCATACCTACAATTTTTGTTGTCAGTCTTTCTTATGCTATTTCAAAGTAAACATACCTTTAGTTGGCACCAAATTTATTTGTACTACAGATTTGTTTAATTCAGTTTACTAGTTTTATTTGTTTGTTTTGTTTGTTGTTGTTCTATTACTGGAGCTTGAACTCAGGGCCTGGGATCTGTCCCTTAATTTTTGTCCTTCAATGGTACATCACTGTACCATTGGACCCACAGCTTTAGTTCTCACTTTCTCATTGTTAATTGGATATATAAAGGGCCTTGTCAAATTTTTTTTGTATTGCCTATGCTGGCTTTGAACCACAATCCTTAAATCTCAGTCTCCTGAGTAGGCTGGGGTTTACCGGTAGGAGCTGCCAACAGCAAGCAACCTCAGTTTCAATCATTTATGTTTCCCACTCATCCTTCTGTCCCCAAGCATAATCACATTAGCTCTCTTTAGTGCCTTAAACAATTGAGTATGCTTGCACATTGTGTAACTGAAACCTAAGTTGTGCTCTTTTATCTGATCTGTCTGATGTATTTTGCTCAAACTTTTTTTTCTGAGTTGCCTTCATATTATGTGTCCTAGCCTCTTCATCCTTATTACTATGTAGAAGGATTTTTTTGTACATTACATCACAAATTATGCACTCCAAGTTTGGTATTCTTTCATGTGTTTGAGTAGTTGTTAGTTTGACACTAGGAGTCCTCATCCTGGTGTATATTGTAGTATTTGATGCCATTTCGTTTGGCCTTATGTTTATGAATAAAATTATGTTTATATATGATGTAAATTTTAGCTTGGGAAGACATTACCAAATTTTTTTTCTAAGGAGTTTGTACTAATTAATAGCTACCTATCTTTATGCTCTGTGCTCCCTGAAAGGAATGATCTGGAAGTGTTTGTCTTGCTCCATGTTCTTACTATTGAGCTGTATTTTTTGTTTTCAGAAATAGAGCTGTTATAGTGTGTATATATGAAATCACTAAAGTGTTATTACGTTAGTTAAAATTAGCATTAGTTTCTTTTTTTTCCTACCTGTGTATGTCTTGTTATAGTTCCATTCAGGCATTAATCTACATTCTATGACACTTACATGGCTTTCAGAATGGAAAAGGAATCAGAATTGGGGCAGAGAATTTTTTTTACCAAGGAATATTTATAACATCCTTTGTGGGTTATACAAAATTGTCAATATCGGCAGATGATGCAAGAGTAGTTATTGAGAAGCATAGGTGCCTGTTCCATTAGGAACCAAGTGCTTTCATTGGCCTTATATGGCCTATAGCTAGCCATTGCCAATTCCTTGTGGATGATACCAAGTTATTATCCTTTATCTAACTGGAAAACCAGGAACACATAGCAATACTAGTCTACTTTCCAGCAATATTGGAGACTATAGGTAAAACACAGTAATATAGATTGGAACTTTTATATGAAAACTCTTTTGCAACTGTGTTATTAAAATGGTGCAAGTAGGGGCTGGGAATATGGCCTAGTGGCAAGAGTGCTTGCCTTATATACATGAAGCCCTGGGTTCGATTCCCCAGCACCACATATATAGAAAATGGCCAGAAGTGGCGCTGTGGCTCAAGTGTCAGAGCCTTGAGCAAAAAGAAGCCAGGGACAGTGCTCAGGCCCTGAGTCCAAGGCCCAGGACTGGCAAAAAAAAAAAAAAAAAAAAAAAAAAAAAATGGTGCAAGTATTTTCTACCATTTTATAGATAAAAAACTTCAGATCAAAGAAATGTAGAATTTTAGCAAAAGTCGTACAGGAAGAGACAGAACCTACAAGAGCTTAATGCAAATAATACTGTGATGGCATACTTGCTTATAAGTGAAAAACAAAGAACCTTCTGCTGTCCAAACCCAAATAACACAGTAATGAAGACCACAGATGGCATCCCAGCTGTGTTTCATATACACCTGGGACAGCGGTGTCACCTGGATCCATTTCGCATCTCACAAAAGAAACATAGCTTTTCCAATTTTCTGGTTAATCCTGTTAATTTCAGTGGAGCAATGAGGCTTCAAAATAAATTGTATTTGGTCTCCAACTTTGATCTAGCAGTCTGTATTGACTGAAGAAACTGGATAATCAAGAAATCTTTATAAGCTCTTCTTAGACACATGTAACCATGTAGCACTAACTGGCCTCTTACTCAATCTGGTTTGACATTTGTACATAGTATCTCAAATACAGTATATGTGTGTGTTATAAGACATCTACAAAGATCACCCAAGGAGTTGTAGTTAATCATTTATCAGAGATTATTTGATGTGTATTGGAGCTGATGCTAAAATACTAAATCAAGGTATCAGAGAAGCAAATGACAATATAAGAGAAGAGAAGAAAGGTCAGAGGGCTGTGAAGTGAATTCTTTTATTATATTTTAGCACCTCCTATCATTCAATCTAAGAGACTTTCAATGATGAGTGTCTTTATTCAGAAGCCCCCATGGGGAGAAGCTGTTAACTGTCACCAAGTAAATTTCATATGATCATTCTTACACTCATTTATTCCCCATGCCTTCTGAAGTCGAAAAGGCAGCTTCACGTTGTCATTCCTTTAACTAGATTTTAATTCCTAGATGAGTTTGATTTTTTTTTTTTGCAGTTGAATGGTGATGAAATGAAGCTACTTTGAAGCACATTAAATCTGCAGATTTGAATACATTGATGCCAATGTTCATTTTACAGCAAGGTATCCTATTTTTACCTTCATAAAACTGAATGTTTGCATGTACTATCTAATTAAATTTAACCACACCTAAAGCTCCAGTCTATACATTTTTTTTTATCTCTTGACTACATCACTGACTAGGAACTTTAACAAAGTTGAACACCTTTTCCTTAATACATGGTGTAACTTATTTAGCACATGGATCAATTCTGAAGTATAGGAAATTGGTAACAACTTACTACTAACATGTCTATGGCCCCTATTATAATAGGACAGCCTCACTCTGTAAGAAACTCAGGACTGGCAATATCTGCCTTCAGGAACAGAATTATTCCTACCAGTCAACTTAAGAGATCATGGTTACTCTTCAAGTTTGAGATTTATAAAATATATCCTGGCTGGTAACCAAAGATAAAAATTTCGCAAATCTTGGAAAGTTAAAAACTGCCAAAGGTGCCATTTACAATCTGTTCTTTCAGCAGGATTTTACTCAGATTTATTCTCTTCGAAACCTAGAGAACAGAATAAGGAAAAAGGACAGAGTAACAGTTTGTATAGGATAGATGTTCTTTTTGTGGCAATGGGTCTCTACCCCATTTAAATCTGTTCACACTAATTCCTGAGATAAGTATCACTTCCTTTAATTGCTTATTATAAACTCATGGTCTTTCCTGCCTTGTGGTCATTCACTACCCAATTCATACCTATCGTTTGATCTAAATTGATGACAAATATATTTCCACAGTCTTTTTCTTTATTCTTTTTGGGAGCATATCCATTCTGTTTTGCTCATTCTGATCACCTATTGTCTGCTCATCAGTTAAGGAGAATACAGAAGCTAAAAACTCTAACATCATTTCCTCTGTAAGTGTTCTCTTCCCTCTGTCACAATCTTCTCAGAACTGGTATCTATGGATGTGGTGTCCATTCATTTACATCACTTACATCTTTTCTATGTATTACAATGGACATTTTACCACTCTCCAATAAAGGCCTATATATCACTTTGTGTAGTGGTTAGAAGCCAATTTGCAGTGGTCAGACTTTATCTAATTGAATGTGTAAAATATGGGCAATTTATCTTAACAGTATATAAAGCAAAAGGAAGAAAACTATAATATAAATATCTAGCAGCTTAATCTCCTGTGTTATTTCCTTTGATTAATGCATCTTTTTATTAACACTATCACTTCATAGATATCCTCTCTGTCTCTGTCTCTGTCTCTCTGTCTCTCTCTGTCTCTCTCTGTCTCTCTCTGTCTCTCTCTCTGTCTCTCTCTTTCTCTCTCTCTCTCTTCTTTTGTGCTAGTCCTGGTACTTGCACCTGTGGCCTGGGTGCTGATCCTTGGCTTTTTTTTTTGGGTGTCATTTTAATTTTTAATTGTTATTATAAAGATGATGCTACAGAGGGGTTACAGTTACACAAATCAGGCAAAGAATACATTTCTTTTTTGATAATGTCACCCCATTCCCTTGCTCCCTCCCAGTTTCTGAAATCCTGAGGATTTTGCTCAAGGATAGCACTCTGCCACTTGAGTGACAGCTTCACTTAGAGCTGGTTTAATGTTTAATTGGAGGTAAGAGTCTCAGGGACTTTCTTGTGAGTACTGGCTTCAAGCTGCAAACCTCAGATCTCAGCCTTCTGAGTAGCTAGGATTGGAGGACTTCTTTTAGTTTCATAAGCATATAATTATCACTCACCTTCTTGGGTTGTATCTGCTATCATTAGAAACCATGAACTACCATTTCCTTTGACTGGGTGGGTCGCCATGCTACTAAAAGTACACTATGAAGAACACACACAATAAAAAATATACAGTTTCCTTTGTATTTTTTTTAGAATTATCTAAATTATTAACTCATTTTGAACTTGCTCTTTATATATACATATATTTAAAATCAGTCTTCTCTATTAGATCCAGAGATCTCTGAAACAATACTTCGGTCTCAGGACTATAAAACACTAAGACACTTTAACATATGCATTTGTTTTCATGTACACACACACTCATACACTCACACGCTCCGACTCACTGACACACACAGCACTTACATAAAGTTTTATATTTTTTTGTTTGCTTTTTGCACGAGTCCTGAGACTCAATTCAGTCCCTGGGAGTTGATTTTGCTCAAGGCTATGGCTCTACCATTTGAGTCACAGATCCATTTTTTTTAATAATAATAATTTTGGAGGTTAATTTGAGTTTCTGGGGCTTTCCTGCTCAATGAGGCTTCTAATCTAGATCCTCAGTTTTCAGCATCCTGAGTATCTAGGATTACAAGGATGTATTTCATGTTCAATGAATAAAATGGATTGTTATCAGACCACCTTTTAAAATACAAGTGCATTTCATTGGACTGGCAAAGGGCAAAGGAAAGCTACATTTGGCAGTAGGCACAGGGATGAAAAACAGAGAAATGTGGAGTAACTGTGTGCAATGTCATTGGCTGCTGATGGAAATGATGCTGTTTGAAGAAAGAATGAAAAGGAAATAAAGGATATGATAGAGAAACTTGTATAAGGATTTTTTTTGTTAATATTGAACTGACTGGGTGCTCATCTTCCCTTTTTATTAAAGTGTTTGTTTATCTTTTTTAAGTTGTTAGTAACATCTCTAGTGGAGCCAATGACTTATTAAAGTTTTATTGTTCAATTGTTTATTGTTCAATTTCTCAAGCACAGAACTTTCTCAAATAGTAAATGAATACAGATTGAATAAAGACAAGTCATCCTATATCAGTCATCAAGAAAAGAAAGAATGAAGTTCACCCAATATTTATGTGATTAGTATCCAAATGATATTGGGGAATGTTCATAAAGAGCAGAGATTTTGGCAAATGAATCAGCAGCATGACACAATCATAATACCCTAAGAAACACTTATGCCTTGAGATTTAAATAAGAAGTAAGTATAAACCAATCAGATAGAAACACTCTAAAACAAACTAGAACAATCTGTAACAATGGCATAAAAAAGAAAATAGCCAGATGGTTTCAAGTGGTCAGGATAGGAGAGCAGATAAGTAATGATTAAAAATTTTCATCATTCTGAAGCCTGTCTTCACCTTATGGGATTTTGTCATATGAATCTCCAGAGGGCAAAGAGTCATTGTTTGCTGGAATGGAAAAGGTATTGCAGACTCAGAAGCTATGCAGGGCACCATAGTTGTCTATAGCATCCATCAGATAAATAGTCGTTACTCACATCTGAGGAAACGCACCAGCTGATGGATTTGACATGGCATTGCTTATATGTATCATGGAGTAATGAGTTGGCTGTAGGTGGAAAATGAAGCCACCGCCAGAGGAGACCTAAGGTGATATTGTTGGTCTTGTCATAGAATCACAGACTCTCAGAACGGAAAAGCTTTCTTAAAGAGTTTGGCACAAGCATTCATCAGATGCTGCAGTGCAATGTAAGTGTTCACTAGCAGTTTTATTAGACTGAGAACAACCTGCTATGAAATGGACAACAAATGTGTCACAGCATGTCCATCACAGTAGAATTAACCCCATGGAAATTTGCAATAGAGGTTAGGGGATGTACAATGGAATAGCAGAAGGCAATGGGGTGTTTAAACTACAGAGGTTTATGATAGGGGTATCCTAAAGTACAAGGAAAATAGACTTATGGTTTAAGTTTCATATAGTTTAACTGTAATCTGTATACTTATATTAAAAGCTTGTCGTTTTTGTTTTCTCAGATAAATATTTCTTGATACATTATGATTAGTATATTAATGTTTATATTTTATTAAAATGAAATTTCCATTATTTTACAAAAATAATTACATTGATCTAATAAAGAACTCTGCTTCTAATTATTCAGGGTTGGAGGGAGTTTCTAGGTACGACATTTACAACACAGAACAAAAGTGTTTCTTTGGGCTTTCCATCAGATTGTGTATGGCGGGGGGAGTTTTTTTCTGATATTCAATACATGGCATCGACTCATTGACTGCTTTGGGAAGGTCACTGCTATTCCTATCTTGACTCTTGGCTTTTTAAATGTTTATATAGGTGGTCCTTCCTGTATCCTTTCAGTTGCTAAAATTCTACTTCTTTGTGATCTTATCTTCCAATCTCAGACAACCCACTTCTTCATCCTACCAAGACCTAGTGACTATCATTACCTTAGTTGAAGGCAACCTGTTTATTCAACCACCAACTTTAGGTCACATCCAAGGATTCCCATATGCCTACTGCCTTGGTCCGATATTCCTCCTCAGCTATGGTCTGTCTTTGGAAAGGCCATTACATTTTCAAGTTAAGAAATGCAGAAAAAAATAATGATAAGAAAGTTACATGTACGCATACAAAAAGCAAAGTAGCACTGTGAGAGTTATTTTGTATTGTGTTTTTAGTGTGTCATGAAAGTTACTTTCCCATTAGGCATATTGTACTCATTCAGATTCAACCAGAAATACAAGAGGCATCATTGTGTGCTAATTTTGGCTTCTTAGAAGTCTCTTGTCTCCTTCAAACACATTATTAACACTCATGATAGTTTGCTTGAATTCCAAAATTCTTTGAATAGGAACAACTTTATTCAGATATGCCTTGTTAGGATTTTCTTTCACTTATTGACTATTTCACTTTGTCCATCATCTTTCAAATCCTCTTCTTGCTGAGGACCTTGACCAAACTTTTTGTTCCTATTTGCTTCTTTTCCTTATTGACAATACTTCATTTTGAACAATAACTTTCTCCTTCCACAATCAGCATTTTCTTTCAAGTTATTATTCTTCAACTCTCCTAAAATAATTATTAAGAGACAACTCTCAGTAGTATTTGGCTTTAAAATAATTCACTTAATGAGGAACACAAGCCCTTAACCCTAGTTTTCGTAATGGGATACCTTTCATGACCTTAGTGATCATTTTGCGATGGTGTCATTATAATGAATATAAGCAGGTATAAAAACTCCATTGTGCCCATCATAGAAATAACTTTCACTTTCCAAAAGACATTAGCAGCTCATCCACTGTTGCAGCACTAGCTGCAGATGCTTCCTACCAGAGAGCAAAGACCAGGAAACACTCAATAGAAGATTAAACAGGTTCTGCAAAATCAAAATGTAATGAAAGTATGTTTCAATTAGAGCAGAATAAGGAGAGAAAATGACAAGGGAGAAGTGTATGCAGAGGATCAGCCTCTCTAATCTCAGAAAACAGGAACTCTCCTTGGGGCCAAGCTGGTATTGACTAATGACAGAAATCACACGGTGAGGATGAGAGATGCTCTAGAGGAAGCAGCGATCTGACAAACTTACCTGATAACCTTGAATGCCTGGATAGGAAAATTAGGCTGGGCTTTGAAACTGAAAGGGAACCTGCCTGGTAAACAAGCTGAAACTACAGAAAGTTTAATTAAAGCCAATAGGGGGATATTAAAAGTGGGAATAATTAGGGCAATCAGGAAGAAAAAAAAAGAAAGAAAAGAAAAGGAGATAAAAGAAGCCAGATATAAAAAGGAGACTCTAGAGGCACCTGTACAGGTACAGCATTCTGTTGACAACAATTAAAAGTGAATTTGATGTTTTGTCTATTTCTAGTTTATATTTTTGGTTTGCTCTGTGTGTGTGTGTGTGTGTGTGTGTGTGTGTGTGTGTGTGTGTGTGTGTGTGTGATATCATTTGTACTTTTTTCTTGGCTACAGCTGGATAGGAATGAAAAATTGCCATGATCTAAACTGGATTTTAATGAGGACAGCTCAGTGCCTGCCAAGTCCTTGGGCATGTAGTTGGCGGATTGAGTCCACTGGTCCTGAAGGGTCCCTGCTCTGGGTCTGAGGAGCTCCTCTGTTGAAAACTTGGCAGCTCTTCCCTGGTCTCTCAGCCCTTCTGCCAAACAGATGAAGGCAGCGTCTGGTGCGTTACAGTCAACGCTACGACTGTCAATGGCCCAAAGAAGGACTGCTTCCTTTGCCTGACATAGAAAACTTCAAATCCAAACCAAGGATCCTCAAGTGTTGTCACCTTTCCTGAAAAATGGCATCTTTTCTATTCTTTGTAAACAGCAAAGATGACACATTTTACATAAAAATTGATAAAGACTCAAGAGGAAATAATCCCTTTAAAAATCTTCCATATGAAAGACATGGTTGCTGCTCGTATGTCTCAGGACAAAAGTTTATTTGGGAAAGTGTCTGGCAATGAAACTAAAGTTTTGAAAATGAGGCAGACTCTAAACTTCCTGTACATAAATTCTTGACAGTTTCTACTTTTTATAGAAATGTTTTGGAGGATGCAACACAGTCCTCCAAGCAGAAGAATAATATGAACTGATTTTCATTTTTGCATTAGAAAAATCATACTTCCAGGCTGTATGAAAGGTATGATATATATATATATATATATATATATATATATATATATACATATCAGAGACAGGAAGATAATCAAGGCACTATTTTAGTTACAGATAAGCTGAGAAAGGACTAGGCGATGGGGAAATTTTTTAAAGGACAAATATTCCAGATTTATTAAGGAGATATGATCAACAAGCTAAACAATTACTTTGGGGGTATATTAGTCCGAATTCTGTCTATAATCCGAATTCTTGCCTATAATCCTAGGCAATTAACTTACAAAGAGGTAAAGGGAACTTTGTCTCAAGGTTTGCAACTATCATAACGCAGTTAGTCATAATAGGAATATGGAGCAGATCACTGAGCCAGGTCCCCAAATCCCCTTGGAGGGAATGCCGTCAGCCATCTCCTCACACAATCGGAAGCCCTGTCTTCTAGAGGTCTTCACCCATAGCCTTCAGAGACACTCATGCAAACTGGATTAGAGAGTGAGAGTGCAAGAACACAGCAGGATGGTAGCCAATTTCTAGGTTAACATCTAAATATCTAAATAGACAGCACTGAAAACCATTTGCAATGAAATTTGCTCCTATTCAGTAACAGTAGTAAAATAACAAAGTTTGGAATCATTTATAAAATCACTCTTAATGTTTCTAAGTAACACTGAAGTGATTACAACTAAGTGTTTATGAGTACATGTATATATGCATGGATGCCTTTATGTATTTGTTTGTTTTATATGTGTGAGTAAATTATCCTGGATACAAAAGTGAGTATGTATAACATCGATGCTTTCTGTACAGGTTTTAACAATAAACTGTCCACATGTATGCTGCTTCGAAAATATCTGCCTATATTCTCAAGGTTTCTATACCAAGAGAAGGCAATCCTTTCTGTGGAAACCTGAACCAAATAATTCCATCCAAATAGTAGTTCTTCACATAGGCTCCAGTGAAATGTGTATTCTTGACCTTGGACAAAGGACATTACATTTCTTTGGATGAAGAAAATGTGTACTATTTCCTTGTCTTATGACTGTTGCAGAAAATTATATCAGGCACAAATAGGACAAGGTCAAATGCAAGAGAAAAAAAATCAATGTCAGTCCAAAGGGTGTCATAGTCTCACACCAACAAAAATGGGGAAAAAATCATAAAATAATCACAGATCTTATTTGAGGAGTGGCTCATGGGGGGGGAAGGTTAAAATTCCATTGAAATTAAATGAAGCTGGAGTGAAGTAGGCAGGTCTAACTACTGAAGAGGATCCTTGGAAATTGATGTCTTATATGATTATTAGAAGAAAAAATAAAGCATGAGAAGACAGAAGCCATCATTCAAGAATATCCCTCTACATTGTAATGGGCAAACTGGTTGCAAGGATTAACTTTTATTGTGATGGAAATACAAACTATGATTGTATTAAACAAGAATATTTAGGAGTTGGAGAACTCCTGACTCTGATTCTGATTATATTAATCTGCTATGAACATGGACTGGTGGAAACTGCTATGTATGGCCAGACACATAGAAATTACTTTTTTGTAATATTCCACATAGACTTTGCCACTGTTCTAAGTTCTCTCTCTATATATACATATATATGTATATATGTATATACATGTTTTTAAAGACTAGTTTCTTTCTGTGTCTGCACTTATCTTCAGCATATCATCTTCAACATTCAGGTTAAAGTCACCTTAACATGGCCAAACAGCTGGGGCAGTTTTAAGGCCTAGACGTGAAAATAATTTGCTCTACAGAGAGAGAGAGAGAGAGATAATTTTCCATATTCACCTAAGTAACAATCTTTCTCACAAATATCCAAAAATTCATGAACTGTGCAGTGTTTACTCCTGTAACCCCAGTATTTTAGGAGAAAGAGATGACATCCGAATAGCAGATTACAAATAAGTTACCCAGGCCTCAACTTGAACAGTAAACTGGACATAATGACATGCACCTGTAACCCCAACCATGTAAGAGGCATACAGTAGTGGACTGAAATTTAAGTACAGTCCCAGGGGCAAAAAAAATCAAGACCTTAATTGAGTGATAACTAAAAGGCTAGGCTCAAATGGAAGAACACAAGCATGAGGCTCTGAGTTCTAAATCCCAGTTCTGGAACAAAATCCTTATGAATTCTTGTACATTACACATTTTAAATTGGTATTAAAAAGATAGTGAGGAAAACAAAATTTAATGTTTATTTATTATATTGAATCATCATATGCTATGTAACATTTTAAGATTTCCTCATAGGTAGACTTTGAGCTTTATTTTATCTATAAGAACTTTCTATGTTATTCAATGGTTATATTCAAAAGCTGTGTTAAGTAGTAACTTTATATTTGCATTTAGATTGATTTTGTCCTCGCATTCACAGATAATAAATATGTATACATATTTTTATATTTAAGCTTATCTTTAAAATAGTCATATTTAAATACATTTTCTGCTGTTGTGGTTTATTTGAAGTATCTTACAATAAATTACCAGAAAGGGGTAATTTTATCAACAAATTTGGTACATTTAATATTCATAGATAAGTGTACATAAACATATATGTTTACTTACCGCTCTTTAAATCTCTACATATGAGACTAGTTGACAAAATAGCATTAATTATTCTGTTATTCAATTTATTCCTATTCTATTTGACATCATTGTCACTGTAGTACCTAAAGGTATTATTAATTTAGTTAATAGGGTTTTCTACTAAATAATATCTGAGTGCAATGGTTACAAACTTTAATACAATAACCACAGGCCTGTAGAAACTGATAAAATAAAATCCAAAGATGACACTTAACAGACAGATAAATCTGGATCTGGTTAATCTCACAGGACAGAGCATAGAACATTGTTGTATTTGAGCCCCATAGGTTTGAATAATGTCTATTGATAGAAAAACATAAATATATATATATACACATATATACACACATGTGTGTGTGCGTGTGTGTGTTTGTGTGTATTTAGTTTACTTGGGAGACTTCCCACTGAAGAATGCATTTCTAAAAGAGAAAGGATCCCTTTCCCTTCCCCATTTGAATGTAAATTATAAGCTTCTATACATTTTATGCCACTGCCTGAGAAACACAATTGTCTCTATTGCCATTTTCTAAAGAAATCTAGTCTCTGTCCTGTGAACATAGAAGCATTGTAAAACCGTCAGACAGGAAGCCCTCCCCTGAGGAAATAGACATTTACTGTACGACCCAACAGCTGTTGCGGGAATCTCCCAGCAGTAATATTTACAGTGCTCCATTTCAGGTATTGTCAGTGCCAGTCAGCCTGCAAATTTAGTGCCATCACCATTACTGGAGCTAATGCTTAGCTGAATATGAATTAAATTGCTGTTTTTGTCATAAGCGGATTGAGTAGGGAAACATCCTTATCCCCTGGGAAAGAAGGCAACCTCATTTCCCCGCCCCTCCTTCTGAGCCACAACACTGAAAGCATTTTGCCCTTAGGAAGGCCTTACACAAGGATGTCAGTTTCTCCTGAGATTTGAGACAGCGTCATCTACCCTGGGAAATGAGGAATGGCCTCTTGGTAAGAAGGAACATACCCTAGCTGTTCATCTCTTAAATAAAAGCACACATAGGCTTTCATTGTGACTGCGGCATACCCGCCAGGCTGACAAATTCCCATACACAGGCAATAGTAACAGTTACATAAAATTTTAAAAAGCAAGCCTCTTGACTTTGGGAGGCACACATCTAATGCTAATAGAGTGCATTTGTTTTGAGGTTAAGACTAGCAAAAGACAAATTAATTGTGACTCTTTAGACCTCGCACCAATGAGTATTAGAATACTGACTTTTCAGTCTTCACACACTGTCTTGTCTAGTATTTAGCAGACGGGTTCATCTCAATATTCATCTTTCTGTCTTTTTTCACGTTCCCTCTCTCTTTCTATCTCTCTCATTTGTCTCATTTTTCTTTCTCTCTCCTCTCTTCTCTTTCATCTCCGGTATCTGTTTCTTTCCATTTCTATCTCCCTTTCTCTCTGTTCTTTATCCTGTCTTCAGTCTGTCTCCTCTCTTTTGTAATATTCTCTCCTCTGTCTCTCTTCCTCTCTTTCTTTATCTTCTTCCTTTCTCCTTTCATCTGTCTGTATCTCTCCTTCTAGCCTTCTTATATTTCTCTTTATTCCTCACATTCTCTTTGTTTCTTCCATTGATCTCTTTATCATCAAACATAATTGTATGATTCAGATTCATAATGCCTATGCATCCATATTTCCAGAATTTATCATAAGATAATAAAGGAATGTTTTCTCTACATTTACTATTTTTTCCACATTTTGAAAATAACCATTAATTCCCAAGTTCACCGGAAAAACTAATTTCATCCTCACATCAATTTTTCTAATAGTGCCACGATCTCTTCTCTTGAATTCTGTCAAGAAATTTAGGAAAAGAAAAGGAATCTGAGATTTCAAGTAAAAACTAATAAATGGGTAAAGAAATAGTGGCATGTGAAGTCACATAAATTCATATTCACACACATCTTCTCATACATATATACATGTTTGTGCTCTTGCACACTCATGCACACACACAGCAGACTACTTTGCTAGAGACTGAGTCTCTAGCAAAGACAAATCATGCTCATGACAATAACATGGATGAAACTGGAGGAATGAATACAATGTGGAATTGGACTCTGAATCCAAAAACAATCAGGCTTGTTATAATTAATAGATCTCTGTTAACAGGAACTTCATCCTGAAGGTGAAGGGAGATAAAATGAAAGGGTCTTAAATAGCAACAAAAACTCACACTTCCTGAATAAATTACTTAAGTATAGGCAGTGTAGGTATGTAGCAGACCCAGTAAATACCCTTCTTTTGGGGATATTCTTTTCAACATCCCTTCAAGACTCAATGTTAATGAAATTCCAAGATGAAGAAATTACAGATCCACAGTCTTTCACCCTGTACAGATTAACAACATGTTCATTTTACAGTTCAACTTGTCCTCAGTAGAGTTCTGTTTCTTGACCTCATTATTATGCTGGATGAATGTAACAACTTGTCCTCAGTAGAGTTCTGTTTCTTGACCTCATTGTTATGCTGGATGAATGTAATTACCGTTTGATTATTAAATTCAAAAGGTCATCCTAAAACAAGGCCTAGGACACACATGATACAACTGAGTATTTTAAGTTACTTTTTAATATTTTTGGAAGTGTTATCAAGCACGGAGTTATTTTTTGTGTAACTCCAGATGCCGCTAGTCTAAGGTTACTTGATTTGTTCCCTACACTGAACAGCAACAAGGGATTGATCTGAAAATATGATTCGCCATCCAATGCAGAGAACTGTTTGACTTTATTAGTCTTTCTCCATTTAAAAACTGTCTTTAGAAAATAGATTGAGAAGAATGCCAAGGTGTAGGCTTCCTAATATATTTAAATCCTCTTTAATGTCACAGTTCTTCCTAGTTTTCCCAAAGCTGTGGAAAACAGTTAGCTATGTTATCTTAGTCCTCACAAGCCATGGACCTATGATTATCCTTATGTCTTACTGGGAAACGCAGGCACATGTGACTTAATCAGGGTACAAAATCATACTGCCAGCATTGGGTATGTATCCAGATACTGTCCTTCTACCCTTTGTGCTGCTAATCCCTCCTTTACACCAACAGAAAGGTTTTTTTACCAGAATGGGGGTTCTGAGAGAGGCAGCATTAGTTTAGGAAATTGAAAAACTTGCATACTAGTTCTGAAATTAGAGAGTATTTTCCAGTTGTTCACAGGCCTGTCATGTCGATAAGATGCCTTAGACAAAGATGAGCCAGGATTATATTTGGATTTAGAATTTTCTTCCAACACCATCATATTCAAGACATGGTTTCTAGGTTAGTGTTCATGGAAGGTGGTTAAATCTGTAAAAGGTGGGATTTACTGGGAGAATTTCAGTCCCTGAAGACATGTACTTGAAGGAGACCATGGCAGTCTGTTCAATTTTTAATTTCTTTTCCTATCCTGGTTATGGGGTAAATGGTTTTACTCTCCTGTATTGTGGCTCTATCTCTGTGCTTCTCCAGATGAATTGAACAGATCATAAATGGAAAACTCTAGGACTTTGTAATGGAACTTTTCTTTTCATAAATGGGTTGTCTTTGGTATTTGTAACAACAACAGGAAAGTAAGTAACAAAATTATTTAGGGAAAGAAGTCTTTCAAAGAGTAACACGTAGAAAACAAAATACCAGTTATAATAAATAGACTCCTTGCAATATGCAGAGTCTTTTTTTCAAGAACTTGGTCTCAGTAGAAGATGACATACACTCTAAATATTTGTCTGTGTATTAGCAATGTGCTGTTTATTACTCCCCACTATTCTTTTTCTCACAAAGATAGTCTCAATTTCTGCAACACCTACCATATCCTGACTTTACCCACTTTATTGAACAAGATAACCTTTCCATTGAATACTTACAATAAATGCTACTTAGGAAAGAAATCCAGGTTGCTCAAAAGTTTATAAGTTCCTAGTGTTTTGTGTTTTCCATCTTGATCAGAGCCTAGTCTCATAGGAACAGGCATGAGGAAGAATCTCTGGTGAAAATGAAGGTGGCAACCATATATATTTATCCAGCTTCATTGATTGCTCCTTCAAGAAACTATAAGATAAGAAATTGCTGAGGGGGACATAATCAGAAAAACCAGATAAAAAACTCATACCTACCAAGTTTCTATAACTTTTCAAATTCAGTTTATTCTTTGGCTGTTTACTCTCCCTTCATTTTTCCTTCCCCTGATCGTCCTAACAACTCCTTCTTTGATGGCTTTCATATCTTCCTGTCTGTGATAGGATCCAAGTGCACAATTCTTCATTTATTTTTTTCATTTGCTGAATAACAGTGATGCCTTTTGAATATATGAGAACTGCAGATACCTATTCTTTGAACTATGCTCAGAAAATAATATAACAGCCACAATGTTGTTGTTTCTGAACGTATATTTATAGGGCTATTTTTTATGTATGGAGACAGGTCTCTGCATATTCATGGAGTATGTTTTCCACTCTGCAATACCACATTAAGTAATATATCACATCTTCTAGTCTGCTTGATATTCATTGCTAATAAAGTCTCATAAAAATAAAGCTATGGTGGTAATGGAATGGCAGCTCTTTATTACAGAGATGTTTCTATTATGCTAATTTAGGATTTAGATGATTTACGCTAATAAGTATAATTTCTTAATGTAAACAAAACTATGGTCAAATTTTGAAATGTCTCTACCTCAGGCTGACAAATTTACATACCTCACACTTTTATTAAATATATTCTGCAAAGATAAAAAAACACATTTTTACATAACAATCACCTCAGGCTTTTCCACTGAGAATGTGATGGCATAAAACAGCTGTACATCTGTAATTGTTTTACCACCTGTTCTATAGAAGTGAAGTATCCATACCTATACTGAGGGCCTGATGACCCTTTTATCTTGTTTCAAGGTCACAGATTCTTCTACTTTTATCTCTGGCTACCATTCACATGAGAGGAAGCCATTCAATATTGGACAGCATTTATTTTTCCATGGGTTGATTAGAAATTTTCCAGAAGAAAGGAATTAAATGAGAGCTTGTTTGATAGGAGCCAGATGACTGGATAAGAGGAGACAGCTACCATCTGTGGTGGGCTTTAGTTTGAAATTTCCTAAGAACAGTTATTTTTAGTTTTATTTCAATTCAGAGGAAAACACATACAAAAGGACTGAGTTCAAAATAGTTACAGGTATTTCATTTGGGTAAAAATTACATAAGGATGAGCAGTATGGCTTGAATGATGATCTACTAATTTATTACCATTATTTACCACTCTCATTCATTCTTTTGTTCATTCTTTCTGTTTCCTTCCTTTTTTTTTCTTTCTTGTTTCATATACAACAGAAATGAACTGATGTTGATTCATGAATTTTAATATATCATATCAAAGCTCTCAGTCTGTTTTATAGTGCTGTGGCAGAATATCATAAGATTGTAGAACTTACAAACAGTAGAAGTTTTTTTTTCTTTTTTGTTTACTGTTCTACAACTTGGGAATTCCAAGATCAAGGAGTCACATTTGGTGAGGGATTATTTACTGGTTCATAATATCATTGGACAAGAAAATGTGGACAAGGGAGAGCTAAATGTATGTTAACAGGAAGATCATTCTCAAAATAATAGCTTTGATACATTTATGATGGTGACTTCCTCAAGACTCAATCATCCAGCCTTAGAAAGCCCTACATTCAATTCCAGACCATCACAAGCTTAGAGGAGATGTACAGAATATTACAAGCACAATTGTGTCTGAAATTTCTGGCAACCATAAAGGCAATGTCTCGCATCTATATCACATTGACTTTATCAGATATTCATATTACTTTAATCTGCCTGTCATAAAGTTAATGTAGATGGTATCAGTGTTTTTGTAAGCAGTGGCTTTGGTGTTGCTTAAAATAAACTGTGTGATCACTCACTATGTTATGGTTTGGTACTGAATTCAAGGAGTAAAAGATGAGAGATTCAGTGAAGAGAGGAAATTCAATTATTAACTTTATTAATTTATTTAAATATTTTTCTTACTTTGGACATTCATTTTTGATTCTTAATTTTGTCTCTCTCTCTCTTTTTTTTTTTTTTGGCCAGTCCTGGGCCTTGGACTCAGGGCCTGAGCACTGTCCCTGGCTTCTTCCCGCTCAAGGCTAGCACTCTGCCACTTGAGCCACAGCGCCGCTTCTGGCCGTTTTCTGTATATGTGGTGCTGGGGAATCGAACCTAGGGCCTCCTGTATCCGAGGCAGGCACTCTTGCCACTAGGCTGTATCCCCAGCCCTTAATTTTGTCTCTTGATGTAAGTCATGGATTTATATATTTAGTGTGTTCATATAATGGATGAAATTAATAGACATTGAAGCTAAATTTTCTCTGTCACTAGCTGCTGAAATAGAAAAAGATGAGGGATCACACGAAGGAAAATACTTGAGAAATTTGTTTTTGAGTTTGTCTGTGAGTGTGTATGAGAAAGTCATAAAGATAGGGTTGTAGATGTACCTCAAGTTTCTGTCAAGTTGAATGGAGGGATAATTGTGCCATGTGTAGGAATCAGAAATGGAAGAATGAAAGAGCGGTAATGATTTTAGGAGTGAAGATGAATTCCTTAGGGTTGCATCAGTTTCCAGATGCTTACAGACTCCACAAGGGGTTTACCTGATAGATCTGATGTGGTTTTTACTGTGAGCCCAGCATGCTAGTTCTCTGCATCTCAGTTGAAAGCCCCTGCAACTTCACAAGCATTCCCCAATGTTAGGAGACATGCTTTGGTTGCAAAATTAAAAGTTGGGGGAAGAAAGAGTGTTGCTTCAAGTATCTAGCATGCAGTGGACTTCCAAATATTCTGTAGGGCCTAGAACAAGGCTGAATGCAATGTGGGAATACACACCCAAAAGAACTGACAAGTAGTATATAAAATTTGGTGACTTGGCTAAATGTTAGGTTTGTCAAGAAGGTCTTGGCTTGGACTGAAAAGACTTGAACAGAGCAAATTAGATTCTAACCATCAAAACTGTGTCTTTGTGATGGCCTTATTCTACCCTTAATTTAGGAGCCTGAGAAAATTCAAGGCCACCAACAGAACATTCTAGTTGTTTTAGGCAATACCTGAAGTGCATCTGTAGGAGATGAGAAATCCAAGGTAAAGTTGGGTTTCACATGGACTGCTCCTTAGTGCTTTTTGTAACATTTTGGTTCCCTAACTCTACTGTACCCTTACCTCTCTTTCCTCTCTTTCCTTATTTTGTCTCTAAAATATACAGTGACTCCTGTAAAAACTGAAAAAGCATGTGTTACCCACCACTCTTTCCTACTGCAATAATATATTATTAATCTAAATTTCTCATTTAACTGTACCTGGCTTTGTTTCTATATGCATTCATATCAACTAATTAATGGAGCAAAAATATTCAAGTAGATTTGCTTCTAATCCAAATATAAAGAATCAACAAGAAGAAAACACAATTGTATATCATAGGAAATTCATGTGGGGAATAAACACCATTGAATTTCAAAAACATTCAGAGATGATATGAGGACGGGGCAGGATAAAACAATTATAGAACCACATTGGTAGGCTATCATTGACATAGAATTATTGTTCTTCCTTTTACATATAGAATCATGAATCCTCTGTTAGTTGCTTTTCCAAGTTTACTTAGCTAGTTGGTAAGAAAAAGACTGTTTGAAACTTAGTTCTCTGATTCTGCAGCCAATTCCAGTTCTATCTTCCATACTAAGAAGTAAAAGCTATTACAATTGAGTGATAAATGGTTTTTCCAAATATGACTGAGGGCTTCCTGCTGTCTTTGAATGTTTTATGTTGAAAAATTCTGCAAGGCTGAGCGGCAGCCCATATTTAAAGAATCAGCAGAGGGTGCTGTAAATATTATAATTGTAACAATGCTTCTAGCCACCTACATAGTTCTATTTAACACTGTGAGCAGCCTCCCAAAGTGGGTGAGATCATACCTTCAATGGTAACATACTTTGTCCTTAGAAGAAAAAGAAGGAAAAGTTCATTTCTTTTGGAAATAGAAATCTTTAAGTCTGTACCTTTCTTTGCTTATTGTATTGCTGCTATTTCACAAAGTTTTGTCAATGATTTGGACCATAATTGTTATTATACAGAACCACCATAGGCATTAGTGCTCTCTCTCTCTGTCTCTGTCTCTCTCTCTCCTTGTCTCTCTCTCTCTCTCTCTCTCTACACACACACACACACACACACACACACACTAGTATAGAGTTTTGAGTTGCTGCAGTTTGAATGTTGGTTCTCTTCAAAACTCACAGTGGAATATAATTATCATTGTAGCAGCATAAAGAAGCTAATATAAAGACTAATTATATCACAAAGGTCCCATTTTAACATTTAGGATTATGAACTGGAAAGTTCCCTGCCTCTTCTGTGTCTGACTGTCTGTCTGTTGCCCCCTCCCCACTATGTCTCTCTTTCTTACTTTTCTTCATGGAATGGTACACAGGAAAGCTCCCCCTGCATGACAGCCTTTCAATGCTTCCCTTCCTAGATTCAAGAAACCTCAGTCATTTTATACATTTTATAAAATACCCACTCTGTCATTTTCTGTCATAGTCAGCAGAAAACGGGCTAAGATAATAACTATTCGGCCATGTGTGTTCATATAGGACAATAACATTTCAAAAGACTAACTGGGCTCTTCCCTTTTTCCGCCATCGCTGAAGCAGGAGCGGGCCAAAATGAAGTTCAATCCCTTTGTCACTTCTGACCGAAGCAAGAACCGGAAAAGGCATTTCAATGCACCTTCCCACATTCGCAGGAAGATTATGTCTTCTCCTCTTTCCAAAGAGTTGAGACAGACGTACAATGTGCGGTCTATGCCCATCCGAAAGGATGATGAGGTGCAGGTTGTACGGGGACACTATAAAGGTCAGCAGATTGGCAAAGTGGTCCAGGTTTACAGGAAGAAGTATGTCATCTACATTGAACGGGTACAGCGGGAAAAGGCCAATGGCACCACTGTCCATGTGGGCATTCACCCCAGCAAGGTGGTTATCACCAGGCTGAAACTGGACAAAGACCGCAAAAAGATCCTGGAACAGAAAGCCAAGTCCTGCCAAGTAGCAAAGGAAAAGGGCAAATATAAGGAAGAAACAATTGAAAAGATGCAGGAATGAAGTAATCTTATATGCAACTTTCATTAAAAAATGTATCAAAAAAAAGACTAACTGGCAAAAATTGGACTTAGGCTCTTTTAAAGCAAAAATACATCATTCGCATAACATTGATACCACCATTTATCTGTCTTCAGGGTTCAGTTATCAGCTTCAAACAACCTCGATGAAAATTTATAAAATAATTTCTAGCTTTAACTAGAGCTGATTCTATGATGCTTTTAACTTAAAATCACATTGTCCAAAGCTTGACACTTTAGGAATACCTAGTATTATTCAGCCATGCACTCAAAGACTATTTTCTTCAAACCTCCTATTTATAATTCACCACATTAGGGGGCATAAGATAGATACAAAGATAGAGCTTTGATGGCTGTTCCAGAAGGAAAATTATCCTCAAATTTATAGTTGAGAAAACCAAATGTTATAGAAGATGAGGCAAAAGGATGTAAGATCAGGAAAATTAAATCACTTTGAGTCAAGACAGGAGTAATTGATTAATGAGCTGGCATAATGCTTTAGCTTGAAAGCTGGGCACTGCCTTCAATATTGTTCAAATAAGCTATTTAGGGTACACAGAGGTCCACTTCCCTTGAATGGTGTAGATATGCCCTATGTCCATTTTTGAAGACTTGCATCGCACACTTTTTAAATATGAAAAGAAACGACTTACTTATCAGCCATTATTTCTGGACACAGAGTTTCAAACTAAATGCTTAGCCCAGAATGGGGCTTCAGGTATATCACAAATAATTGTCAGATACTCCATTCACCTAATTAGTTGAAGCTAGAATCTGAAGACATGTTAAGTGGATAAAAAGGAATTCTTTACTAAGAAGTACAACTATATAATGAATTTAATCTGGCTAATGAAAGGTTTGGTAGTGAGGAGAGGTTTGCAGTGCCCAATATAGTTAAAAACCAAAAAAGAAAAACCAAATAGATTGTCCGGGTTCTATCTGTGTTAGACCTACTGAGATTTCTTCAGTTTCATCTTTTACAGGATTATTTCCATGTACCACAAAGTAAATGCTGAGATTTGGATTACCTTGTAATGTGAATTGATGCAAATGAGAAAGGTGCATCTTCTTCGACAAATCACACTGGAATCTATTGTACTCACCGAAAAAAACACCTGAACATGGAAATACCTCTTAAACGGAGGTCTATTGCTCCTTGGAGAAATAAGTGAATCTAGGTCTGGAGTAGAAAACAAATAAGATGAACCAGATGCAACTTACGGAGCCAGAAATTAGGACAGGCTAAATGTACACACACACACACACACACACACACTATTAGCCACATGTCAAAATGAAGGAGAAGCTAACGGAAAGAATTCCCATTATTCAAAGCAGTAAAAATATTGACCTGTATACTAAAACCGTATTTTTTATTAATAAAAATATTCAGTACTCATGGATCCATAATTTCTGGTTATACTTGGATAGATCAAGACAGAAAGATAGACAAATGTCAGACAAATTTCTCACGCAAAAAACTTCAAATAATTTATGCATTTACTCCACTCTCATGAGGTAGAATACAAATCCTCAAAATTATGGGTGTATGCTGTGCATGGTAATTTCCTTCTAAAGAAGAATAAGGAGACAGTAACTTTGTGTTGTAAATTTTAGAATATCCCACTTTAATCAACTAATAAAGATTCACCTAAATGATCAGATGAAGAAGAAACAGGTGTGTTTAAGGACCCTCTGTATAATGTAATGAAAATGCAATTTAGATTATAGTCTAACGATGACACAAAGAAAAATCACCAGGGAAGGGGCAAGCTACAAAATGACTGCACTAGTCTGTGAGATGATGATTCATTTATTGTTCTGTTGTTGATGCCCTATATAAGCCCAAGATGGCCTTGAACTCTCCATTTCCTGCCTCAGTCTCTGAAGTGCTGGGATGGAAGGTATGTGCCACCACACAATCTCAACAATTGTTTTCCTGTGCCAGTGCTGGAGCTTAGATATATAGTCATGCTCCCTTATTTCACTTTGTCATGCAGGTTTTACTTTCTATCATTTCAGCCACACTTCCAGTTCCAGTTAATTTCTCAATATGGTATTTATTACCTAAGTGAAGATATTCCTGCCATGTCTTATCCCCAATATTCTGACAAGAAAATAATCCCTCTATTATTATTATTATTATTATTATTATAACTTACAACTCATCTCTGTAGGAAATAATCTTGTCATTTCTTTGTTGATAGTCTTCTCCCATTCTTACAAAAATCTATAATAAAGCAGGAACACACATCACTGAATACCTGGCACAAAAATATGCCTAATAACCAGTATCAACTAAATGAATTATTTAACTCCTTTGTGTTTGCAATGATTTACTGACCACACAAAGAGATCTGCAAAAGTTGATCACAGCACTGAGTCTTAGAATGAA
Organism: Perognathus longimembris pacificus; assembly: GCF_023159225.1. Classification (NCBI taxonomy): domain Eukaryota; kingdom Metazoa; phylum Chordata; class Mammalia; order Rodentia; family Heteromyidae; genus Perognathus; species Perognathus longimembris. Next base: position 16,532,306 of record NC_063170.1, read on the forward strand.
GAGCTACATAACTTTATTTCTACAGACTTCTCTCTGTTATTCTCATGCCTACTGATGTTACAAACATTATATGTATTAAAAAGAATGAGGGCTGGGGATATAGCCTAGTGGCAAGAGTACCTGTCTCGGATACACGAGGCCCTAGGTTTGATTCCCCAGCACCACATATACAGAAAACGGCCAGAAGCGGCGCTGTGGCTCAAGTGGCAGAGTGCTAGCCTTGAGAGGGAAGAAGCCAGGGACAGTGCTCAGGCCCTGAGTCCAAGGCCCAGGACTGGCCAAAAAAAAAAAAAAAAGAATGAGATTTTGTAAAGAGGTTTACGAAAACACAAAAAGGAAGAGTAATGCCATTACCAGTTTTCCCAGTTGATGAAATAGAAGGCCTGGAAGGCCTTTCCACATTATTCATTTAGTTGTATTGTTTTTCTCTTATATTTTCCCAGAGTACCAGGGGGGAAAAAGCAGCAGATATCACCATGCAACACAACTGTGCTTGGCTTTGTAATGAAATAAATTCGTTTGTACCTTGAAAGTCTGACTACTAAAATTTCCTACGCAAAATTAGGAAGCTTTCCAAGTTTGGAATTGTTTGAACTTTCTCGGTCACTATAAGCCTTTGGAAGAACTTCTATGGAAATTTGAGACCGCTTCAGAAAAAATTATTTTCTATACTATTAAGCACACAAACAAAGAAACAAGCAAATCAAATCACCTTTCAGCTGGTTGAATTCTGTTTGTGACTTCACCCACGAAATTCAGTATTCTCAATATCCCCATAGACCAATAACAAGTCTGTTGCTTACAATGATGCAGATGGTAGCAGATGATCTCCAGGGGACATTAAATCTCCCCAGGTCACACAAGAGGCGGGATTTCCTTCTATAAATAAGTAGAAGAGCTACTTAATTTTTATTAATATCTTACATATGTTATATACAAATTGCCATCCCTAACATTAATCATTGCAATATTGTCCATGCCTGTTTTTTTTTAAATTTCCCTTCAATTAGGTTTCATTAACTTACCAGCAAAAATACTTAGGTATGTTTATGTGTATATAGTATCAATTTGTGATGAAAATAACTTAGGAGAACAGTAAAGCCAGGAACAATATTTCAACATGTGGGCTTGACATATAATTGATCTAATAAATATAAACCTCAGGCAGTTTCTTTCAATAGCAAAGTGAGCATAGAATTCTAAATGGGACATTCTTTAACAGAAGAATAGCCATGCATTAGAAATTTAGCAAATGCCTATTGAAAAATTGCCAACTTATAGGTGGAGATATCCCAGCTGTGTGTCCAGAATACTCATTTAAGAAATAAAAGGCCTTCCTGGTGCATTCAAAATTCTGCACATATGTAATGTATAGAATTTTGTGTGTATATATGTATTTGAAGTACAGAATAAGCTATGATATCCTCATAGTTTTATGCTGCAGAGAAAAGTTCTAGAATTGACTTCCCAAATTGAAATTGTTTGCCCACCAAATACCAATCTACTTTCTCCCTCCTACCAGTCTTTAGCCACCCCTACCCTACATTCTTCTATGATTTGACAATGTTGGATATGTCAGATGACAACAAACAAATAGAATTTTGTTCATGACAGTTTGATTCATTTCCATTATTGTAGCAATGTTGTATTCCTTAAAAATTTGACAAATAGAGAAAATTCAAGAACAAGGGAAAAAACATGAGAAGTAACCTTCAAGCACTGAGCAATTCCAAACGGATTGCTTAGAAAAGATACATTCTAAAGCTGAGACTAAAACATTTTATTTCTTTCTTAGAAAGGAAAAAAAAAAAAAAGGAGGAGGGGACATACCAGGTAGAACCTCCGGCAAATCTAAAGTCCTCACTACTGCAAAGAACAAAGATAAGGGGAAAGGAATGCCTGCAATTGCTTTGTTTTAGTTAGTCTTTAGAGTGTACAATAGATTTGGAATGTATTTGAATTCAGAACATCTATTTTATTAACAAATATGTGTGCATATTCTGAGTATGTTATTGATTCTGGTTAGGTTATATTCTTCCCAACTAGAAATAGCATAGTTTATACAATTTGGTGATGATAAATAGGTATTGATCATTATTAACAGAATTTGTAGAAATCTTATTCACAAATCAAATGAATGTGTATTTCACTATTTCAGTCTGTGCCATACTGGCCACCTTTGGCATTTGTCTTATTTTCAGTGTATAAATGAGAGGGATGTCATCTATTATTTGAGCAGCATACATTATGAGCTCAAGGCAAGCCTCAGGCAGGGAGCCATTTAGTGAAACATTGTGTTTTGTTTATGTTGCCTTCTAAGAATTTCTGATATTAGATGTACAGTCAAGCACAGCTCTTGTAAAATGATTGCTTTATTTAACACATTTTGTTATGAAATTTCCATTTCAACTTTTACAGAGTATGACTTCTGCATTATATATATAGTTGGTTATGAGTTATGAGGCTTGAACTCAGAGCTTGGGCAGTGTCCCTGAGCCTCTTTGTGCTCAAGGCTAATGCTTTACCACTGCAGCCAAAATGCTACTTCTGGTGTTGAGAGTGGTTAGTTAATTGGAGAGAAGAGTGGCACAAGCCACAGATGCCTGGCTTACTGTAAGATTTTTTTATTTTGTTTCACAGCAATAGTATATTATAAAAATAACAACAAGTACTGTGAAAATGTGGGCTGCCTTTGGGAAAGAAGGAAAAAACAAGAAAAACGAAACAGCACAATCTTGCTAACTTCGCAAGTATACAGAATTTGGCCACTGTTTTATAGATAAACATATTTGACCCATATATAATGGATATTCCTACAGGAAAATACTATGATTTTTCTTCTGACTTTCATATTTCCTAAGGAGAGCTTCTGTGCTCTTCATATAGTTCCTTGCTAGCTATGGTCTCACTGTGATGCCTTTGTAGACATATGATTGAAAGTCTGTGATGAATTTTGAGGAAATTGCTGTCCTATGAAAATGGCTTTTATTGAAATATTCATCAAGAAACACAGCCCACTAAATTTCCTTTTCTCTCAAAAAGCAGATCCCTGAAAGAATTATTATTTGAACTTACTATTTGGTTATTCAAATGTTCTTAGTGCCAGTAGATTTCAATAAAAATGTTCATCTGTGGACTGTATGATTTTAGACTCATTTAATTTCTACTTGGAAGATCTTTTAAAACAAGGTGATACTTATATTTTATTGATCACAGTCATAACTTTTCAGGTAGTATTTCATGAAGGCCATAAATCTCATTAAAGATGTTGACAAAAGTAATCAATTATTTAAATATTGAGAAGGAAAACTTAAGTGTAAAATAAACACTAACCTTACTAGGACTTGGATATGAAATGAACCCCAACATTCCTAGGGCTGAAAGTTTGGCCCTTATTTCAATGTTCACAAGTGGGGCTTTTGGAAAATGATTGGATCACTAGAGACCTAGCCTAACCAATAATTTAATCTATTGAATAATCTATTGGTTCCCAATTTTATGACATTATTAGAGAATGATGACTAGAAAGTAGACCCTACTTGAAAAGGAGGAGTCCCTGTGACTATACATTTCAAGGAAATAGCTCTGCATTACTCATCTCCAATCTCTTCTTGTCAATTTCCATGGAGTCATCAGATTTGCTTCATTACAACCCTCTGTTATAGGATGCACCTTAACCCAGGTTCAAAAAAGACAATGTCAACTTGTTTTTTGTGCTCAAGAGACATGCTCTACCTCTTGAACCCTAAAATAAATGTTTCCTTCTGGGGCTGGGGATTTAGCTCAGCGGAAGAGCGCCTGCCTGGCGAGCATAAGGGCTGGAGTTTTTTCCTCAGCTCTGGAAAAAAATAATAATAAATAAATAAATCTTTCCTTCTTCATAGCCTTTTTTAAGGTATAATGTCACAGGAATGGAAATGAAAAATCTCCCTTAGTAAACATTATAAAAAAAAATAATAGACAAAAAGAGAGTATCACATCCATAGCTTCTCTAGTTCCATTTGATTTAGATATTTCTTATTTATTTTATTAGCCAATGACTCAGATTCCTACTATTGAACTTTATAGCAAAGTCAGTGGAGAATATGTCATGATTCATAACCCATTCATATATCTCCTAACTCATGAAGGTCACATGATTTTTAAATACATTCTCTGTGAATGTGAATTCTCTGTACATGGAACATCTTTTACTTAGAAGCACAACTTTTGATTTTCTTTTATCCAGTACAGCTAATTAAAAAATAACATTTGATGAATTTAGAAACAAAAGTCTTAAATTTGCACAAAGCTGTCATTGATACTTAGAACATTACTTTATTATTATAATACTTTCTAGTAAGGTATCTTCTTAAGACAGGTTGTTTGCCTGTCTGGATAGCAACTGTTGTGAAAAAATCAAGTATTTTGAACTAAAAACAAAACAAAAATATCAACTCACCTAAACATATTTTTCCCCATGACCTGAATTCCTAGGAGACTTTCATTTTCCTCTACATCTGCATTGCATTGACAGAAGTAGAACAAAGTATCACAGATGTTGGGAAGAATATTTTCAATACCTAGGCTGAGAATCACCAGATGTCTAAATCATCCACTGTGAACTGTTCAGTAATTTTTTAAAATTGTTTGGGGAACAGAATTGCACCTCCAGAGTCCCAGAGATGAATCTAAAGGCCTGCTCTTTGAGTGTATATAAACTGAAATATAATTGGATTTTGATTTATAAATAACTACCAGGAGTAAAACCCATATTGTTCCCTGAAATCTTAAAACCCTACTGGACATAGACATTATAGTCCAGCCTAAGTCTCAAAATGTATCGCTAATTGGGAATAATAAGTGGTAAAATGATTCCAAAACTTTAAGAGTGCAAAATTTTGTAAAATTGGCATTCCTATCCTATGATACCTTGTTGGATAATTAGTTATGTTTGAAAAATCAATGGTTTCATATGGAGAAAAGCAAAAATGCCTTACTTTTTCAGTATCTAGATTTGGAACGAGATTAAACAGAATGTTTTGCATAAAACAAGATGGATAAAAAGCTCAATTAATTTAATCAGTTATCTGAATGTCAAATAATTTGCCAATAAAATTTTATTTGGTGTTCGCATAGCCTGAATATGCCAGTTTCCAATAGGAGATAAAAAGCTGTTTGTGCCATCTGGAATTCTGGGCAGGAAAGAAGTTTAGGTGATTACATCAGCAATGCAATGTCAATTTCAAAAATCAGTAGTTTGTGGGAAATTAAAAAGCAACTTTAAGATTCATGCATATCATCTGGAGATCCTGTTAGTGAGAGCTTAAAGTCGGTTTAACAGTATGAATTAATAGATATGTGCACAAAAGGTATAGATAATTTACAATCAATGACTCCAGAAGGGACTTAGGAAAAAGATAGTTTAGGAGTGATAGTTGAGAGAGATAGAGAGATATGCCAAATAAATTAGTTAGGATTGACAGAAAAATATATCATACTCAAGAGCTTCTAAGATTAAAAAGATAAGTTCACCAAAAACCAAATTTGTAATGCTAATCAAAGAGACTATGTACTCAAGCCCTCTTCACTCTTGGTCTATTTTTCAACAGCCTCTTACCTGTTCTCTGCACCTGCGTGTCTCTCATTGATTTCTTCAACAAGATGTTTTGAGAATTGTTATTTTAAAATGTAAATCTTACCTTATCGTTCCACATATGCTGGTTTCCATGGACATCAATAATAATGCTTGAAATCTTCAAATCCTCCAGAACTTGACCTGCATAAAACATGAACTGTATTACTTTACTCATTGTGGCTTCCTTCCCCAGTTTTGTAGTTCTTTTCTTTCTCGTGTTCTTTCTGAAACCCAGGAGGAGGTTACAAGTGCTATAAGAAATGTACGCACTACCTTACACAGGAAACATCACTGGCACATCACTTGGACAATAAATAAATAAATAAACCCCATCCATCCTGCTTCGCAAACACTTCTGGATTGCTAACTATTTCTAGACTCCACCACTCTGTGAACACCAAAAGTTGAAGATGTTAAAAAAAATCCTCCTAAAAATTGTTCACTCATTATTGTTATGATTAACTCAAATGAGAATATACATACTCAGATAATCTAATTAGATAGAAAAATGCCAATACTTCAAATTAGAAAGGAAACTATTTTTAGCTTGCATTAAGAAAGTAATATCTGTGTGACTTGTTAGAGTCAGTCAGCCTTTTGAGTCTTCCCTGTTAAATGAAGGTGTTTAAAGGGAAACTCTTCATTGATATTACAGGTGCCAGTTACACATACAGTAATAAATGCAGAAAAATCAAATTGAAATAGATTCACATATTCCCAACTGATATTGTAGTTCATTCAGTTCATACTACACAGACTATCCTTCCAATATAACTCCATCTGGTGAAACCTTGGTAATTCTTCAATATTCATCTAAAAGCCAGGGTTGATAAGGAACTTCCTCATTATTAAAAACAGAAAAGTCCTTGTCTCCTCAATACTACTACTTCTTTACTAGGAATAATTACAACTTCCTTGTTTTAGAGGTGTTGGATCACAGACTAGCTGTCAAACTATATTCTTATTGACAATATTGTTTTAAAAAATGAGATCTTTAAGCATAACAGTTTCTTAGCAAGTATTTAATCAATTACTAAAGTAATGCTATAAACAGAATACACTCAATCGACTTATATAAATCTAATCAGTTAGGGACTGGTCTATAGCTCAGTGGCAAAGCATTTGTCTAGCAAGTAAAATACCCTGCGTTCAATCCCCAGTACTGTCTCGCCAATAAAAAGCCAAAAACAAGCCAAAGAAAAATAATAAGCAGTCATCCACCTCACTTTTAATTTTTTTAAGATTTTTATTCAAGTAATATATTCTTACAAATCTATAGGATTTTTCTTGTTTGTACTATAGTTTCCCTTGTGCTGCAGTAAATTGCCACATACCTAGAGATTTAAATAGAAACAATTGTAACATGTTCCAACTTATTGTCAGTTTTTGTCAGTTTTGGCAATTAGTTTTTGGATTGATTTCAAAGCCTTGCATTTGCTAAGCAAGTGTGAGACATATTTTAACATAGACATATATATATATATATATGTGAATTTTCACTAAAATTCAGTGAGATAGATTCTATTAATACTACAGTTTACAAACAAGAGACAATGCAAGATTAGTTTCAGAAACTCATCAAAAGTCACACTCACAAAGGAAAACCTGAGAGAAACCAAGGGAAAGGAAGACATTGTCCAAAAAGAAAATAAGTGTAGTCCTTACCTGACCTATGTAACTGGAATCCCTATGTACATAACCTTATAATAAAAATAATTTTAAGTGATGAAATATGAACCTAGAGCTCTCTTCATTTCTATGCTCCAAATTCTTCTAACCTGTTAACTTCTATTGTCCCACTGCTTTCTAGAATTTTCCAACTGATGAGGTAACGATGCAACAACAGCAAATGATCAGTATCTCCTAACTGGAAGTTGACAATAGTTGGAACCAAACCTAAGAGTCTTTGTCTCTAAAGAAATACATACTAATCATAAAATCACCATATATGTATATATTGTATATATACACACCACTATATATACATATAATGTGTATATATATACATATAGATATCCAGTAGAGATGGTTATACTGATAGTTTATCCAAAATAAAACAAGTGAAATATGCATGTCATGAAATAGGGCCTAGCTACTTCTAAGCACACTGAATTACAAGAGAATGAGTATAAAATGACTCCAAGCCTCCATAAAAGTGGGTTAAATTGAGTTATGTGGTGTCTACACAAACCTTTTTGTCAAATTGGATCACATTCATGAGCCATATAGACAGATGGCTTGGATATCTTTCACTGCATCTGAGTAGGTAGATTCTGAAATATTTGTTCAATGTTGTATCATCACAACTAGAGTCATAGACCATCACTTGAAGTTTGCTTTTGAAAGATATTTTTCTTCCTCTGCTTACATATTTAAAACTAGAAGAGATAAGACTATCCATAAAAATTTGAACTCTGTGTCTTTTTGTTCCACTTCACAGATCTCAAAAGCAGTATTTCATCAAAGGAAGTAGGGAAACAAGGATCATATTTACCTTTCTTTGAAAAGCAGAACTATTACACTACAATGATTTGTGGTTTCTTAGTCATAAAACCATGAAATAAAACACCCCAAAAGTCCATAGATAAATATCTACATAATTGGAGAGTCATTACAAAGGAGGTTTGAAGGAGTAAAGACAATATGAAAATGCAGTTGCACAGGTCACATTTCCTGTACAATCATGTCATCATCATCTCAGTGGAAAACACCTTGACTTACAAAATACTGACACACAATATAGAAGCTTGGCCTTTAAAGATATTAGAATTATAATTTTGTTGTATACTTAGGTTATCCACATGGATTTGTTCTAATTAATTGAAATACTATGAAACTAAACATTTAAAATCCATCTAACTCACTTTCCTAATCTGCATCATAAAGGAATTAGTATGAATAAAAATTCTAAAGTCATTTGTGAAGTCATTTAGAACCTTTATGTATTTCCTATTCTCCTGATTAAATTACATGTCTCAGTGATTCTTAATTATATTTTGCCAAATGATTTGAAGGCTCTCTATCTTAAGGTCTGTTAGTAAACAAATGAAAGTGAAATAGCAGAATATGCCCAGTATAATTCATATAATGTAAAAGCTTTATCATTGTCACAGGCATCCTAGTGTAACTGGTTACCACTACTAATAAAGTCAACTCTGGCATGAGCTATCTTGGCAAATGAGAGACTCAGGAGAGATTTATTGTAGACATCTTCTTGGAATTTATGCTCCATACAGATTATCTTCTATTAACTGGTGAGCTTGAACCTTGAAAGGAGTTTCAGGTTTCAGATAACTAACACACATCACTGAACATTACGTCTGCCACCTGGTAATGGATAATATAAATACAGCACATTTATTCAGCAGGGAAGGGAGACGGCTTCTGTAGCCGATTGTCAATTATTCGGGGTAATGGGGGAAAACCTAGGAGTGGTTATCCATAAATACAGATAATTGGCAGAATATGTAAATCAGGTCTCATTTCATACTGTTTAGGAACATTTGGGCTGAATAGTGATGAAAGAAGAACTGAAGAAATACGAAAGCCATATAATTATTACAAAGTTTTTTGACAGAGTCACTTTTGCTTGATTTTCCTCCCAAACATCAATTTTGTCCTCCTCCATCTCTATTCACTTTCAGAAGGCACATGTACCTTGGAGGTCTGCATTCAGTTTTACCTTTTTATTAGATACAAGATGTCTTTATGGTTCACATCAGCCACCATAATAGTTACTTATAACAAGATGTTTAATGCATGCGTGTAGTAAACAGACTATAAAGACATTCTCCCTCACAGTGTTTCAATTTAATTAAATGCAACATATGGTGGCAAAAGTTGACAAAATTAGATGTGTTGTCACTCACTATTATCAACAGAGTTTAATTGGAATGCACACAGCTAAACTATTTACATATCTCAGGTAGGAAAATCCCAAGGGTGTTAGGAACACACACACACACACACACACACACACACACACACACACACACACACACACAGGTGATGCCAGAATCTTCATGTAAAATAAACAACTAAGCACACACAAGCAAAGCTAAAACATAATTGAAGTTCCAAAAGCAATGTAAAGTTCTTGATGTTGGTGCAGGTAGATGGTGACTGGATTGTTTTAAAAGCTGACACATTCATCTTTTCTACCTGTGCATTTTTAAATCCTTACTTGAAATGGCAGTTATAAAGGATTGAATTAATGTCTAGCCATGTTCTTGATGACACATCTGCTTTGGCTAATAAAATAGCCATGGCATTGGAGAATTCATTGAACCACAGAGTTGACAATACCAATGTTTGTATGAAATTTGTACACATTACGGGAATACCCTTCAACATCTTTCTGTCTCTTTGTCTCTGTGTCTCTGTGTCTCTGTGTCTCTCTGTCTGTCTGTCTCTCTCTCTGATGCACTATATAATCCAATTAATCTTGAGGACTTCTAACGGCTGGACTGATACGTTTTCTGAGATTTATGAAAGGAAAATAATTGTTGGGGAAAGAAGGGAGAGAACAATGGAAGGGGAAACATTAACCAAAATGTACTGTACTCAGTATCTGACTATTGGAATTGAAATGCCTCTGTACAAACTGAATGGTAATAGATGATCTTGTATATGTCAGACCTGGGCTTGAACTCAGTGTTGAGGCACTATCTTCGAGCCTTTTTGCTCAAGGTTAGGGCTCTACCACTTAAACCACACCTCTACTTCTGGTCTTTGGTAGTTATTGGAGATAAGAGTCTCGCCGACTTTCCTGCCTAGGCTGGTTTTGAACCACAATCCTCAAATCTCAGCATCCTTAGTCATTGACTACCAGCAACTAGCAAAATAAGTAATTTAAAAAATATATTAGGATAGTTTTTCATAGCAGAGTAATTGCATCATGGATTCGTTGTTGATTTTTAGTCTTTGTTTTTTGTTTGTTTGTTTGATGGTTTTTCTTTTCAGCTATGGATCTTTCAAATGTTTTCACTGAAAACCATAAGAGTAGTTACAATGAACTTTGACATTCTTAAAATATTCCACTTGGACTTTAAAACTCGGGTAAGAAACATTCCCTATAATACTCCCTCCTCTAGGTGCTGATTAATTCACCAGCAATAAATCTTTACTTTTTGCACAATGGTCACACTGTACTGCTTATGGTAGGTGCCTCTCACTAAGCTACTTTCACTATTATTCAGCCTACTGCCACACTCTCCTTTCAACCCTCAATTTAAATCTCAATGCAATCCACTTTTAACTAGAAGAGTAGTACAGCTTAAAGATAGGTCTTCCATACCCTGAAGATGTCGTCTCAAAACTGTAGCCAGAAGTCTGTCCTTCATATTGACTTTATATCTTCAGGTATCTCCTATTATTCCCAGGGTAAAACCACAATCTGAACTTGAACTTTACAATCCTCATGGGTGCTCTCTGCCAACCTTCTTCCTATCATGTTCATAATTTTCTTTCTACTTCTAATATGAACCTTCTTTTAGGATTTAGAAGCTATCTTGGCTCCTTTGATTAAGTGGTGTGTGTGTGCATTGTCTTCCCTCTGTCTGACCCACTTTTCCTTAATTTTCCCTGGTAAAGTTGCTCTGCAGCTCTCTTCTCTGTAAGGATTTCCATAGTGGTGTTTCTTTTGTTGTTGTTGGTCATGTTTGTGGGGCTTCAACTCAGGGCCTGGGTACTGTCCCTAAGCTCTTTTTGCCCAAGGCTAGTTAGTGCTCTACCACCTTAAGTCATGGCTTCACTGTCAGTTTTCTGGAGGTTAAATGGAGATAAAACTTTCACAAATGTTCCTGCCCAGGCTGGCTTCAAACCATAATCCTCAGAACTCAGACTCTTAAGTCACTAGAATTACAGGTATGGGCCACCAACACCTGAAAATATTGATGTTTATTTTCTTAATATTTGTATATACTATCCATCTTGCAATATCATTTACTACAACAGAAACTAAATTATTTAATTTACTCACCACTACATTTTATTGCCTGAAATAGCATTTGGCACCTACAAGATGCTGAAAAACCACTTAAGTGAAGAAGGGTTGAGATGGGTTGTCTATTCTCCAAAGCCTTACTGAATGACTTTGTTCCTGCCTCTCAATATTTTAGCCCCACTCTTCAATTACTCAGTCATTGGTTGACTTAGCAGCAGTACAATATAGGTCTTATGAAGTTTTTTGTTTGGTTGTTTTTTTTTGGCCAGTCCTGTGGCTTGGAATCAGGGCCTGAGCACTGTCCTAGGCTCGGCTTCTTTTTGCTCAGGGCTAGCACTCTACCTCTTGAACTACAGCACCACTTCTGGCTTTTGTGTTTATGTGGTGCTGAGGAGTGGATCCAGGGCTTCATGCATGCTAGGCAAGCACTCTATTGCTAAACCACATCCCCAGCCCTTTTAGAATATAGGTCTTAGGAAGGCTCAGGATTTATCATTTGTGTTCTCAATTCCCTGCTTAAGATCTGGTCTAGGGGACAAAATAAGCAAACGTTTAGTGACTTTAAGGGAACTAAATGTAAATCTGTAATACAAAGTCATTTAAATTAATGTAGGTTTAAATAATCAATCTCATACTTGTGGCTACTAAAAACACTGTTGAAGCTTCATATTTCTTTTCCTACCTTTCCCTCCCCTTTTTTGCCTTAAATATCAAGGGGCATCTGCAGAATTCACTTCAGGAATATTTTCCCAAACCATCTACCACAGTAGTTAAGAAATGTTCATGTGACCTAAGAGTTCAATATCCTAATTACAGTAGTTCCTTCCTCATTGGTGGATTATCTTTCTACATCTTCTGTCCAACTACAGCCTAGAAGTTGTAAATAGAACATTTCTTTAAGTGAAAATTTTCTGATTTAGCTTAAAAAATAATGAAAAAAATTATATGCTGATGTTGTAAGATATGTGTGAAACTGAATCTTCTGGATTTGAGCTTAGCCAAAAGGACAAGAAATGATGTCAAGCTTCCATCTGTAAAAATTGTGGAAACAAATTTTATTCATTCAAATCGTTTTAACGCTCTTGTTTTACTAGTTATAATTAACCTGTTACTATGTCTTATTTACACATTACATTATATAATAAGAAAGTATGCATGTTAAATAAAGCATGGAACATCCAAGATCTGGTACTATGTGCTGTTTCAGCCATCCACTAGGGAGGCCGAGAATATATACCCCATGAAAAAGGAGATAGGCTTTTGTAGCCTTATTGAATGTAAAGTACTTCTGAAGACCACCCCTTAAGAAAACCGTTTGAAATGAAATCATTTTCAGAGGCTCTTTTTTGCTAATTTTCCCCTTGATCAGCTTACATTACAGAAAGGTTGCCTTTTGTCTGTCCTTCAATTCCAGAAGTCTCATTGGACTTGGTCTGGATGGAATTCATGACATTTTATTATTGTTGAACAAATTTCCATTGCTGAATTGCTCTTTTTAATAGAATGGTTCTCAAGCTTTCCTGATTGCTTTTCTCTTATTATTTATTTTCTCCTACTACTTACTTCTCTTTGATAGCAAGAATGCCATATGGGTTGGTTGCTGGAGGTGTATATGGATCTGTTTTCAGAGAAGAGGCTGGGTAGCAGCTTTCACACATATATTGAATGTCTTATTGTTCAACTTCACTGACTAGGTAACTGTTAGTCATGCTTTGAGTCCTTTGAGATTTCCAGAAAATTGGACAAAGAGAAAAAGTTGCTTTGAGTAAGATTATGTCCATGTATTTCCAGCTGCTCATCACAGGATACAATTTAATGTTCGTTTAGACTCCCATTTGAAGTTCCTGTTTCCAGTCTGTTGTGGATAGCAATTTTGTTTTTAAATTTATTTTATTTGTATGGTACAGAGGAATTGAACCCATGGCCTCATGCATGCTAAGCAAGCACTCTGCCACTAAGCTGCATTCTCAGCCCTGATGGAAATTTTTGTTTTAAACAACAAAAGTATTTGTGGCTGTTGGGAACTGTTCTCAAGTTAAAAATTGTGGGGGTTTTTTGAATACAGATTTCAATTCTATAATTTCTGCTTTAGATATGCACACACACACACACACACACACACATACACACACACTCACTCACACTGCCTTGAATTGAATCCAATTCATTTGGTTTAATTTGGCATCAAGATAAAATTCCTGAAATTTATTTTTGTGTGTGTGTGATTTAATATTGGTTCTCCAATTTTTTCATGCTGAATCTTTCTGCTTTTACAAATTAGATTTCTCACTTTCGTTTCATGAGATTCCTGTTGGGCAAACATAATCTTTTCAATAGTAGATAAACAGTTCACAATTCTTTGTAATAATTCTTTGTAATAATACCATTCTCATTTCCATATTCTTTAAGCCACTTAAACAGTACCAATTTATTAGCCAAGTAATCCATCAATATTTATTCGTGATGCCAATGAAAGATTTCTTGTCATAAATAATCATTGAGGTAATAAATAGTTTTATTATTAAAACCTCATGACAAGAGCAAAATGATTACCCTGATAAAGACTAATGACAGGTCTCTGTATCTGATGCGACACTCAGAACAATGCGCAGATTGAATCTAAGGCCTCCTGCATGGTTAATAAATTGTTATTTCAGAGAATAAAATGATTGATACGTTTGCTTGCTGTGGGGGAAAAAAAAAGCATTGGGGAGAAGATTCTACTCCCTAACTTATTTAAACAGGCTATGGTAAAATGTTCTCTTCTTGTGACGAATTTAAATTTCCAAGAAAGTGACAGCTTCTTTGGCAGAGATAGGAGCAGAGAAGCATTCTTTCTTAGAAACTTCTAACAGTCAAGCTCATTTTGGAATACCTCTAGATGTTCTTGAGCCTTACTCGTGCCCAACCAGGCTGCACCTAGAGCAGAGGTGGGAGCAAACTGGGAAGTCCTAATAAGAGATACCACACCTAACTCAACGAGGAGACAAATGAAGTCTGTCAGATCACATTGACTCTCCTACGCCTGGCTCAGTGCACAAACTCATTGTGCTGCTCTTTTTTTAAAAATTTCTTGTTGGTTTGATCTTCCCTTTTATGACAAACTAACCCTGGAGACCATCCATCTTCTGACAACCTGGGAAATTAATGTATTGAGAAGAGATAGGAAGAAGGAGACAGAGAGACTGAGACAAAACTGGATTGCATGTCCTATTCATTTGTAAATGTTTTATTCATATATGCTATTATGAAAAATTAAAATGCAATGCCAAATATTATGAAAATCCTCTTAGAGGGAAAAACCCTAAGACTAAAAATGCATTATCTTTGCTATGTTCAATCTATTTGAGCTTAAAATGGCAAAGGAAGGCTGACAAATACATAATTTGAAATGTCACCAATAATATCAAGGGTAAGCGAAAGTCAGAGAATTACTGTGTTTTCCAATTTGTATTTGAAGGAAACAATTGAAACATCAAATGTGATGTATATTCAACAATTTGGAATCAATTCTACATGAATTGCTTATTTCTGAAACTCAAGAAAGTATTTTTGAAGCCTGAATGTATTAAACATCTTGATTTTTTTCTGTATATGTAATAATATGAAACTAGAGCAATTTTGAAAATTATTTTTTCTTGGAAATGAATTCTTTTCAGCTTTTCATTGTTGAAATTGGAAATTTTTCATATGTGAATATGAAAGTTGTATTATGACCATGTTATTGGAAATTCCAAGTATTTTTAATAACTTTGTTTTTGAGAATATGCAACTCGTAAGAAAAATAAGCACTTCACAGTTACTTTAATAGGGATTTCAATTACTTATTGTTCAGTTAAAATTATGTTTGATGTATTTGTAAAAACTGTAGATGCCTTTGCTCTTTTGTTTCTCATTGTTGGATGTTTACTTGTAGATACTATTTTAAAGGCACTTCTTAAGATTACAATAATGATAAACTACTTGCATTATCTTAAATAAAAACAGTATTATTGCAATGTAACATATTATATTTGCCAAGTATTTATATTTACAGCACAAAAAAGCAGGAACTGTATGTTACAAAGGAGAGATCTCAATCGCCACCACCCACTCACCCCTGTGGTAGTTTAGTTCTCTAAGAGGGAAAATTCAGTATGTTCAGACTCTAGCAGTTATTAAATTAGACTCATTTAACATTTAAAGCAACTCCAAAAGATGGATTCTGATTTTCAGGGTACATGGGTGGCTTAAAAATGTACACTCTGTATCCCAGAAACAGAGGACTCCATGAAAGCACATAGATAAACCAGGACTTAACTACAGACAAGGCATTGGGATAACAAAAGCTCACTCGCTGTTAATACTGCTGCTCCCTGGCATCAAAATGTACTCATGAAACTTGTACTACATAATTTTCCACCAGGCAACAAAAACATAGGTTCACCCAATTAATGAAAGAAAATATTAATTTTTGTATAATGTTTTTGAAACTTCTTGTTTGGCTGTCTCCGTTTCTTTGGGCCTCAGGTAAAGCAAGATATCATGGTAGATGAAAATGTGGCTTATTCACCACCACCCTTCAATACGCAGGGAGAGTGAAAGACATCCTAGTCACCTTTCTTCCTTTTCTTTCCCTTCTTTTTTTAAAAATTTATTATTATTATTATTATTTTTTTTTTTTTGGCCAGTCCTGGGCCTTGGACTCAGTGCCTGAGCACTGTCCCTGGCTTCCTTTTGCTCAAGGCTAGCACTCTGCCACTTGAGCCACAGCGCCACTTCTGGCCATTTTCTGTATATGTGGTGCTGGGGAATCGAACCCAGGGCTTCATGTATATGAGGCGAGCACTCTTGCCACTAGGCCATATCCCCAGCCCCTTTTCTTTTCTTTCCCTTCTTTTACATCTGGGAACAAAAGAAAAAAAAAAAAGGACAATCTTTCCCTTTTTATTCTGTGCAGCCTTTGGGATGGGGCTACATACATTCAGATAAACATAGTGAATTGTTTCTGAAAACATTCTTACCTACCTAGTCAAAAGTGTGCTTAACCAACCCGGTAGTGATGGCTCATGCCTGCCATCCTAGCTACTCAGGAGGCTGGAATCAGAGGATCATGGTTGGAAGCCAATAAAGGTAGGAAAGTCCATGAGACTTACTTCCAATTTATCACACAGAGAGTCGAAAGTAGAGCTCTGGCTCAAGTGGTAGAGCATTAGCCTTGAACAAATGCAGGACAGGGACAGTGCCCAAACCTAGAGTTCAAGCTTCAGAACTGGAAAAATAACAACAATTTTTTTTTAATTTAATTTATTTATTAATTGAACACAATTTTTTTTGCACAAGGTGTTGTGCAAAAAGGGTACAGTTACATAGTAGGGCAGTGTGTACATTTCTTGAGATATCTTACGCCTGGTTTTTCTTTCCCTTTTCTAGGTCAGGTAGACATATATACAATATACAATGTATCAAGAACATATACAGTAGCCACGTGGCCAAGCCCAAGAAAATTCGCCTAGGGCTTTAAATGTAATGTCGATATTAGACAATATGTCAACAGTAGTCTTATATGAACGTACCTACATAGCTTTTGAGCTATTGTATTCCAATGAGAGGTAAATTTTTGACCTTTATATGTTGAGTAGTTGTTTGGTTTTAGTTACATACTGTTGGGTCACTGCTCCAATTCTGTGGGAAATACCATTTGACAAGCAGTTTTTAGTTTCACAGACCTGGTCTCCACTGTCTCTCCGTCTCCCTTGTCCCTTTGTTTTCTGTGTTCTAGGCTTGTCTTGCTCAACATTATTTGTTGGAGTTCTGACCATTTCCCTGCGAATAACAATATTTCACCATTCCTAATAGCTATGTAGTATTCCATTGTGTATAGGTACCATATTTTTTGGACCCATTCATCTGTAGAGTGGCATCTGGGTTGTTTCCATATTTTGGCTATTGTGAATTGTGCTGCAATAAACATGGAAGTACAAATGTCTTTTTGATATCTTGGAACTTGCTGTTTAGGATAGATGCCTAGGAGTGGTATGGCTGGGTCATAGGGTGTATATTGGGTCATAGGTCTATATTGAGCTTTTTGAGAAACCTCCATACTGTTCTCCAAAGTGGTTGTACTAATTTGCACTCCCACCAACAATGGAGAAGGGTTCCTCTTTCCCCGCACCCCCTCCAGCATTTGTTGTTGCCTGAGTTCAGAGTATAAGCCATTCTAACTGGAGTGAGGTGGTATCTCAGGGTTGTTTTTATTTGCATTTCCTTTACTACCATGGATGTTGAACATTTCCTCATATGTTTCTTTGCCATTTTTATCTCTTCTCTTGTGAAGTCTCTCTTTAGCTCCTTTGCCCATTTCCTAATTGGTTTATTGGGCTTGGAGGGGCTTAGTGTTTTGAGTTCTCTGTAGATGACAGATATTAGGCCTTTGTCTGTTGCTGTGCTGGTAAAGATCCTTTCCCATATGGTTGGCTGTCTTTCTGTTTTGGTGGCTATGTCCTTAGCTGTGCAGAAACTTTTTAATTTGTAGTAGTCCCATTTGTCGAGTCTCTTCCCTATTTGTTGTGCCCCTGGCACTATATTCAGGAAGTTCCTTCCTGTGCCTATAAGTTCTAGTGTCTTTCCTACTCTGTCCTTCAGTAGATTCAAGGATTCAGGTCTGATATTGAGGTCCTTGATCCATTTTGAGTTGATCTTGGTGCATGGTGATAGGTTTGGGTCTACTTTGAGTTTTCTGCATATGGCTGCCCAGTTCTCCCAGCACCAGTAGTTGAAGAGGCTATGTTTATTAGCTCCTTTGTCGAATATCAGCTGACTGCAAGAGTGCGGGTTTTATTTCTGGATCTTCAATTCTAATCCATTGGTCTTCCGATCTGTTTTTATACCAATACCAGGCTGTTTTTGTTATGATGGCCCTGTAGTAGAGCTTGAAGTCTGGTATTGTGATACCTCCTGCACTGCTTTTTTTGCCTAGAATTGCTTTGGCTATTCTAGGTCTTTTGCTGTTCCATATGAATTTATGGATTGCTTTCTCTATTTCAGTGAAGAATGTGACTGGGATTTTGATAGGGATTGCATTGAATTTGTAAAACAATTTGGGCAATATGGCCATTTTCACTATGTTTATTCTGCCTACCCATGAGCATGGGAGTTCTTTCCATCTCCTTGTGTCTTCTTTGATTTCCCTTATTAGATTTTTATAGTTTTCATTAAATAGGTCTGTCACGTCCTTGGTTAAGTTGATCTCTAGGTACTTTATTCCTTTTTTGGCTACTGTAAATGGAATTGTTTCCATAATTTCTTTTCTGTTTGTATATTGCTGGTGTACAGAAAAGCTGCTAACTTTTGTGGATTGATTTTGTATCCTGCTACTTTACCAAAATGGTTTATTAGGTGTTGGAGTTTGGGGACTGAGTTTTTTGGGTCCTTCAGATAAGATCATGTCATCTGCGAATAGGGATAACTTGATTTCTTCCTTGCCGATGTGGATCCCTTTGATGTCCTCCTCTTGCCTTATTGCTATGGCTAGGGATTCCAGCACTGTGTTGAAAAGAAATGGGGAGAGTGGGCATCCTTGTCTTGTTCCTGAGTTTAGGGGGAATGAATTAAATTTCTCTCCATTTAATATGATGTTAGCAGTTGGTCTGTTGTATATGGCTTTTATTGTTTTGAGGAATGTTCCATCTATTCCTGTTCTCTCCAAAGCTTTTAATAAGTATGGATGTTGTATTTTGTGAAAGGCTTTTTGGGCATTGACTGAGATAACAATGTGATTCTTGGTTTTAGTTCTGTTTATGTGGTGAATTACGTTGACTGATTTACGGATGTTGAACCATCCTTGTGACAGTGGGATGAAGCCTACTTGGTCATGATGTATGATTTTCTGGATCAGTTTCTGGATCCTGTTAGCTAATATTTTATTGAGGAGCTTTGCGTCTATGTTCATTAGTGATATTGGTCTGTAGTTCTCTTTTATTGTTGGATCTTTTCCTGGTTTGGGAATGAGTATGATATTAGCTTCGTAGAATGAGTTTGGGATTTCTCCCTCTGTTTCTATTTCGCAGAAGAGTTTGAGGAGTATTGGTATTAGCTCCTCACTAAAGGTTTTGTAGAATTTGTTGGTGACGCTTTCCATCATTTCTGTTAACATGGGCTCATTTGCTTTTTATTCTCCATCTCCTCTTCAGTCATGCTGCTTTTTGGAGTTGGCAAGTTGGCTTGCCCTTTGATGAACTGTGTTATATTTCTTTGTGATTTGCACATCTGGAAATCAGTGGGTGGGTTCCCTGGCTTGGTTTTGTACTGGTTCCTGCAGGACCATCAGTGGGAGCCTTGTGCCCTGGTGCTCTGGCTCTGGGTTTGGGTTTGGCTGTTGGACCTTGCTTCCCAATGGGTGAGCGTGACCTTCTCAGTTGTTGCTGAGGTGGTCACTCTCCCTGCACTTGGGGGTCGGTAGGTTCTGTGTCTTTCTTTGTGGGACAGTGTCCTGCCACTGTGCTGACCCTAGTGTGCCCCTGTTGGGGGTTTGTTGGTCTCTAATTCAGCATGGCGTGGGGGCTTATCTCTTCTTTGGTTCTTTTTTCCACTCTTTATCTTGGTCAGAGGAGCTCACCTCTCAGGCAGTTCGCCCTCCTGTGTGGACCGCTCCGGGGCCGGTGTTGTTGAGGGGTGGTCCACCCACTTGTATGAAATGCGCCAAACTGAGTGGGCACGGGCCGATGGAGAGCTCTGCCCTCCTGTGTAGGCGCGCCTACCAGAGTGGGCGCTGCCGCTGTGGACCCACCCACTTGAACGGGGTACGTCTAACAGAGCCAGCCCCGAGTTGTTGGGTTGTGTGCTTGCGCCCTCCCGCAAGTCCGCTGTGGGGGGCGGTATGTGTGGGCCCAGTGGGATCAACTGTCCAGGTGCAGGTTAGCGCCCTCAGACTGCACCTCTGCTGTGAGGAGGGGGTGTGATCAGTCCCAGGTGTTCCTGCTGTGCTGGTATTGCCCACCAGCACCTGTGATTTTAGTTGTAAAAGTCTGCGAGGTCCAGGCACCTCGGTTGGGGCTTGCACTGCCAGCTGTCCCCCGGCCCCTGTTGGGAAGGGGGCAGGACCAGTTCGGCCAGTTCTGGCTCCTGGGTGGCCTTGGGGCTGCTCCGCCCTTCCCCTGCTAAACTCCTGTGACTTCCCAGCGCCTGATGGGAGCTTCCCCCCTGATTTGGGGGTTCTTTGTTCCCTCGGGGGAGGGAAGGAGATCTAGCTTGTTTGTAGGGTTTGGGTCTCTGATAGCTGGTCTTCCATTGGGGGAGAGGGTAATGGGGGACTCACTGGTACTGGATTGTGTGTGTGTCCTGCGCCGCCATTGGTCCTTTGGAGGTGGCTAAAGGTCGTGGTGGCATCCCCGGCTCTCCTCTTATGCACCTCTGGACCGCTGGGTTCCCCAGCCACTTATGTCCATTTCCGGTGTGGACCCAAACTTCCCATTGCTGCTGTTGCCATGTGTCTTGGTCCACACTCTCCCTGGTGTCCATGGAGTCCCGCTGTCTGGATTCTGTGCTCCTGGCAGTCAGTCTGCTGATTGCCGGGTTCCCCTTTCCCAGCCTGGCCCTGTTCAGGCCAGGGTCGGCTGGTGCGGGGAGGGTGCCCCATAGATTCCCCGGCTCTGTGTAGGTTTTCGGCTCTTCTTTTTTGCTCCTTTTTGTTTTCCTGTGTTTCTCCACTGCTTCTGGCTTCTGGTTTTGCTGGGTTCTTGATGGGGTGTTGGGTGCTGGAGTTCCCAGCTCGCTATTCAGTTGGAGCGAGTCGGGGTGCCTCCCTACTGTGGTGACGCCATCTTCCGGATCTCCCAAAATTTTGTTTTTGTTCCTGAGAATATATCTACCCAATAAATCTGACAATCAGCCATTCCTAGGCATTATAGCTAGCTATGGTGGCATACTCCTATACTTTCCAATATTCTTTAGGTAGAAGTAGAAATGTTCTGACTACATTTCTAGAAAGCACTGCATCATGTCTTAAACTACTGTAGACTATGTAGAAAAAAAAGAAAAGAAAAGAAAATTAAGGGCTCATCATCACATAACCAAAATTTCACAGTTATTTTTGACCATGGTTGAGTCTGAAGAGAATGATCCAAAGAATCAGTGGCTGTTTAGAAATCACTGTGGAGAGGATGGAAGTAGCTTCACTGTCTGCTTAAGCTACTGCTGGTGGAAATTCTTCCTTTCATAACACAAGGATCTTATCCACTAATCAAGACCTTTTTGACCCTTGCCCATTTCCAAACCCATGTCTACTTAGAAGATGGCAATGATTTATATCACACCTATCCAATTGATTAAATTCAGCAGAGGGCACTATATACAATCAAAGTCATAACTAGTAAAGGAGATTTTTTTTTAAATAAGGAAAATAAGTTTCTTTATCTTTTCTATCCCATGAACAGTAATTTTTGCCTCTGTAGAAAAAAAATATGACTCAAAAAACTGCAATAATTATCTACTGCATCTTATTGTCAAAAATGATGTTATTGTAATAAAGGTGAGAAACACCTTGCTGTTTGTGTTTTCTACTGGTTTGTTCACTTTTTGAAAGGCTGAGTGTCTTCCAAAAGCACAGGGAAGGTGTTGTACAGATTTCATGTTTCAGAGGCTTTTGATGAAGAACTCAAAGTCCAATTTCTATCCAAGGACATTCACAGGTGATAATCATGCATTTGTTATCCTCCTTCTTATAAAAGCTTAAATCTGAGCTCATCTACATTCAATTATTGTAGATATTTAGTGGCTTGCTTTTAGTGATGACACATTCACCACTTTTCATACACTTTTCTATTATAGCCTTATGGTTTGGACAAGAATAAACAAACACACAAGACTTCTCTTGATCACAGCAGTGTACATACTGAACCTGTATACTGTATACATACTGAACCTAAGGTATAACTTGTCTATGGTAATTTAATTTAGACATAGAGTCATCCCATATGTTTCTTTGAACATTTAAGCCTAGAAAAAAATACCTCACTTACTCTTGATGAATTTTTACATAAAATAATAAACAGGCTAATGTGATCCTATATTCCCCTATTCCCTAATTTCCAGATAAATAATAATAAAGTGCATCCTACATCAACATTTTTAGATTATTTGTAAAGGAGAAAACAACAAGTAATGTATATCCTTTGAATACCACTGAAAAGGTATTAACAACCATTTCATTAAATAGAGGCCAGTCAATATAAATGTCTTGCTGTTTCAGTTTCCATTGAAGTAAATTGTCAAGTCTCTGGTAAGCAGTTTAATTGTATTTAGGTATATTTAGGATGCATTACTGTCAGTGTTTAAACAATATCTGCATGTACGTGTTTTATAGTGTTATAGCCTATACTTAAAAGGGTATCTTGTTTCTCTGTTCATTCTTTCTCTCCCTCCTCACCCCATTCCCCTCCCCCTTCCTTTCCACCTTACTCCATCCCCCTCCTCCTTCTCTATTTCCCTTTATTTCCCTATGCCCTTCCCTCTCTTCCCTTCTCTTCTTCCTCTCTTCTCTTCTCTCTCTTTTCACATTAGACAACAGGGTACATCTTTCTCTTGCCACAAATAATTAAGTAACTTACAAAGCCCAGTGCAAAAGAAAAGAGTAAAGCTTGGAGCATACTTGGAGATGATTAAGAATCTGATTAGTACAGCAGCAGTGTCAAGTAAGTATGAGCCCCTTATCAAGTCAGGACTACACAGCTTCCAAGCTCATGACATCATCCCAGGGCTTCACACTCATGGTTGCTTTGGCCTATACATGGTCCCTCATTTAATAACAACCTGCTCCTTCTGATCTTCCTCTTTATTGTGAGTGAACCAGAAGTTTCCTCCAGATTATTTTAATCCAAATCTTAAATAAATAAGAAACAAACAAACAAACCAAAAAGCCCATGAATTTCTTACACACATTATTGTGGATTCTCCATTTTCAATATGTCAAAGAGGGAGAGAGAGAGACTTTGATAACCCTACAAAGTTTGCCTTTGTATATTCCTTCTAAGGCAGAGATCTACGGTGCATAAATTTGCATAAGCAAGTGGAACCCTCAAGACATGCTCCAGGGTGAGTTTCTATGTCTGAGTCTTCTGACAGAGGCTGGTGATCCTGTGTTGAAAGGCAAAAGAAACGGATTCTATAAATTCACTTATTTATCATTATATCTGGAGGACAACCTGCTCTGTGGTCTAGATTTAGTTTTATTACTGCAACAATTTGTTTGCATGGGAAATGTTTGAAATGAACTGATGGACTGTCAATTATCTCTGGATAGTTAAGATTTAAGAGTTATCATTAATACTTGACTGTTATTAGTTATTTTGAGTTTTTTCTATACTGTTCAAATTTCCCATTGTTGTTAGAAAAAGTGACATCTAGGGTTTGTGTAACAAAGGTTGAACAGTTGTATACTTTCTTAAAGAAGTTTTACAATCATGATAGAGATTAGACATTTCTGTGTAAGTTTTGAATAAGGAAAAAGTTATTTATGATGCAATTTTCTCCACTACTGGAATAAAAATAATTACTATGTTACTCACATAGGTATCTTAACATATTCAAAGTAGGAGCCATTAACCCAGTGGAAAATGGTCTAGATGTGTCATCATTTTGTGCTTTATGTTCAGTCTAAATTCATTTTTCACCCCCAACTCATGTAAAGTTATCTTTCTCAGCCTTTATCATTCAGACTTCAGGTTTAGAGCCAAAACATTATTCTTAATTATAAAAGGGGTTAAGCGTCTTACATAATAACAAATCCAGACAAATGTAATGAATAATTGTCAATAGCCCCCAGAAAATAGACTGATAGATATTTTCGGCTTTCTCAAAGAAGAATACAGCATTATTTGAAATGTGTTCTCTGTCCAACTGCCTAGCAATCAATCTGTGATATTTCTCTGGTTAATTACAACTTGTTAAACAGCCACATAGAAAACTCATATGCAAACATAGCAAGAAAGGGAATTCATGAATTCAGCATCAAAGTTTGAAGGAAGTTGAACAAGGTAAGGAAATAGGGGACACAAAATGTAGTGCACAGCTGAGAGGCAGTGGCTCACACTTGTAGTCCTAGCTACTCATGATGTGAAGCCAGTTTGGGCAAGAATGTCTAGGAAACTTATCTCTAACTTCGAGTAAAGAAAAAGCCAACCAAGAGTGGAAAGCCTTGAGTTCAAGCCCTAGTACTCTCTCTCACACACACACATACACACACACACACACACACACAATAATTGTAATCATTTTTTTTGCTTCTTTGCTCAAGCAAGAAAGAGAACGAAAAACATGCATACACAACTATGTCACATAAATTTTAAAAAATGATGACTGAATGTTCCATGATATTAAGAAAACACTTTTAATAGCTGCAGGTGTGATTATGATATTGAATTATGTATTTGGATATTAAAATATTTAAGATGATGTCTGGGGATGCTTCAAACTGGTCTAGAAAAGAAGTGGTGATATAATGATTTTTTTTTTGATTGCCAACAAATGACAAGCAATTCAAATTGAGAGTCAGTGAACTGGATTTGTTTTATTAGTTATACTTTTCAATGTGCATGAGATTTTTTCCGAATAAAGCATATGTCTAAATAAATGTCTGTAAATATGTGTTTACAAGTAGCTTAATGTATATCTGTACCTTTTATCAATACATCTATTTCAGCTTTTATAAGTTTTGTGATTTTTAAATCATGACTTATTGAACAATTCTTCAATGCTGTGTATGAAACATTTTACTAGCATTATTTCATGCAATCCAACTAATAGTACAATAAAGCTAATATTTGTTTGTGTCTACCTTTTCTGTAAATAAGTTTTACACACAGAAAACGTAGGTTCTACATGATAATTTATTAGTAAAACATTTTATTTTTCTCTAGGGCTTCTGAGGGGGACTAATGTAAAGAGCTCCTGTCTTATTAAAGAACTCCCAGGATTTATATCACACTTTTACTTTTTTAGGTTTGTTGGCTTCAGACAATATTGGAAATTGTACATACTCCATTTTCTTTATTCAGATATAATGCTTTCTACGTCATATGTTCCTATCCTTGCTGTGTTTAAAGTAAAAGGGAATAATGCATGTGAATTATTTCCTACATATTAAATCCCAAATGAGATGGGAGTATTTCTTTCTTTCTTCTTTTATTTTGTAATTGCTTTTAGAAATTCTTTTGTCCTTAAATTGAATGTCTTTTTGATTTGTTCAAAAACACAAAGCCTGCTGGATTGAGAAACTACTTCCTCTATGTTGATCTAAAGGCAACAAATTAAAAGTAAAGTCCAGACAGTGTTACAAAGGCCTGCTGACAGAGTGGATTTCTGCTGACCCAATCTTGCCCTGGCACCCAAGGGTGAAAGAGCACTTGAAAAGCACAATCAGCATCCCATTTCCTCACCCCTCAGTGGACTAGAGACACTAATTGCATTATAGTCCCTCCTGCTCTGCCCTGATTCCGTCTCGCAAGTCTTTCCATTAAACCTGTTGTTTATGGCCCAACCAATGTGTCATATTTGGAAATTTTGTTTTAAATAAAGGAAATCCCCTTCCCTTATCTCAGACATTCAAAGCTCTGCTGAACTGTTAAACAATGAGCAAGAGAAATTGTAATTGTGAAAAGTAAAATAACACACACACACACACACACACACACAAATTCCTCAGTGGCATGGAATTTGAAAACAGCATTTCCTTTTGAAGCCATGAATAATGTAGTTATGGTAATATTGCTACTATTCGTAATTATGAACACTTCATTCCTCCACATGTTCTCATGTCACACAGAGCAGGCTGGTGAGATCTGGTCTGCTTCTGATTGTTTTTGCTGTGTTTTGCATTATAAATTATACTCTGCTCAACCCTGGCTGTCCCAGCTGTACAGCAGCCATCAGAAATATGAAAGTCAACAGCATCATGACCCTGAACCACTCCTGCAGGATAGACTGTCTCTCCTGTGCTATGTGGAGTTTAATCAAGGGTCACATCTAGTCTGCCAGGAGTCACTCATTTTAGCAACAACAAAATGGTTACTATGGCATTATATACCAAGGCCTTTTCTTACAGCAGGAATTTCCAAGGCTCAGAAATTATAATTGATCAATAATCACAAGTTTGATTGTTTTTTGATTTTGTAATGGTGAAAGAATATTGTCACATCAGTCACTATTTCTTAAATAGCTCCAATTTGTCACTTTAGAACTAGACTCGGTGTGAATGTGTGAGCACGCGTGTGCGTGTGTGTGTGTGTGTGTGTGTGTGTGTGTGTGATAGAGAGTTATGTGTGCCAGTACTGAGACTCGGGGACTTGTGCTCTTACTTGGCTTTTGCACTCAAGGCTGGTACTCTGCCACTTGAGGCATTCCTTTCCTTTTTTTGTGTGTTGCCATTGTTTTATGTTTTGTTTTATTCTTGTTTTGGTTGTTTCCCAATTTTTGCTAGTAATTGGAAACTAGTATTTTGTAGACTTTTTTGCCCAGATTTGAGTCATGATCTCCAGATCTCATTGTATTAAGTAGCTAGGATTATGGCCATAAGCTACTTGTGTTTTGTGAGAAAACCTTGACATAATATATACTTTATATCTATGGGAATTAAATGCCAGAACTTCTGAATACCTTCCTGTATGTGCACCCTTCATAAAAAAAAAGTATTATTTTTCAAAAAGTCCTACCAAAATTAATGATTGAAAACGATAACTTTTGCACAACAAATCCATGGGTTCAATTTTCCTTTAAAATTTTTGAGATTCCTCAAATCCAAAGCTGAGAGAATTGAATTTTTAATGCCTAAATTAGTGTTTATCTTCAAGTCCACATGTGCATTTGACTTCATCATATTTCTCTTTGCCCTAAAATGCCTAAATTGAAAGCTTATCTAAAGAGGTAAAGTTACCTTTGGCTCTCTGGTCTCTCATAGGAATGAGGTTTCCACTTGCAAAAGCATATTTCTCTGCTTACAAGAATATACTTCTGTGTAATCTTGTTTTGGTAACTTTTTCTTCCAGTCTGATGTCGTGATTTTGTCCCAGCTCCTGATCCTGACTTAATACATCTTATGTATTTTCTAATTTCCTCCGATCACTATATTCTACCTATCCTGCCTCAGTGTAGTGATCAAATAAATAGGAAATTTCATCATACGTCCTACTCTGGTACAAATTATCTAGAAACTTCGGTAGACTAATCAATACAGAATTGAATTTAAATGACTGAATCATCAGTAATAGTAAGCTAACATTTCCTGAATATCAACATTCTTTTCCCCCTTTCCTTACTTCTTTCCCCTCTTCCCTGTCACTCCTTCCTCCTTCAGTAAGCAAAGTAAGGCTTTTGTCCTCAAGTTCATAAATTTTTAAAACAGAATCACTGGAACACCCTAAGGTTAGATGAATGATGAAGTAGTATTCTATTCAACTACTTTCAGAAACATTACAATAAGTCGGGTTATTGATTGCCTACTGAGTAAAAGACACTATGTTTGGCTTTCTAAGTGAATTAATAATTAAAGAGTTTGAAATGCAATGCAGAAAGCTAAGACTAGAGAATCAGTACACAATACCAGCCCTGATGGAAAATTATTCATTTGCTAAATTTTCAGTGCAGTGAGTACCTTCAATCTTAACTTGCTACATGCTTTCCAGCTGTGCCACTTGGAGCAAGTTCCTTAACCTCTTTGAGCTTCAGTTGGCTTAAATGTAAAATGGATGCTAATGATGTTTATCCGTGCTTTGCACTATTCAGAGAATTAAATGAGAAAAAAAAGTGCTTAATGCTAAATAAATGTTAATTTGCTAAACTCAGTTAACCACTCTAACCTTTCAGATCCTTCACATTGGCCTTGACAATGATTTTTTTTTAATGTACCACACTAAAAGGACTAGCAACAAAATAATAAATCAACAAAAGACATTATCAAATGAATTTCCTTTTTCATAGGAAAAGAAACAACCAAATTAAGTGATAGTATTTGAAGAAAATATTTGCAAACCACCTATATGAGAAGAGGTTTGGTACCCAAAAATCTGTGAGAAATGCATGAAACTCAAGGGGAAAGGAGGAAAGAAATGAAGAAAGAAGGAAAAAGAAAGAAAGAAGAAAAAAATAGTCTAGCTGACTATCTGATTGAATCAGTAGACTATCTGAACTCACGTATATATATTTCAGCATTATTCACAACAGCTACTAGATGTACACTAGAATGTAAGTGAAACAAGTAAAATACAGCAAAACAACAAAAAAAAGTCTTGCCATTTTCTTCAGTTTGGACAAAAGCTGTCACATCTTATTTACATGCAGAATATTTTTTAATATAATGACTTCACAGCTGTGCCAGTTATGATAGTAAAATTACCTTTTTAGGATTGGAATTTGGGGATTCCCCCCCCCCATTTTTGTTAACAAAACAATTAATTACATGATTTTGTTTTGTCCACACGTACTTTATATTTTTGCTTATTTATTTTATTTTTTGCTGGCCCTGGAGCTTGAACTCATCCTGGGTGCTGTCCCTGAGCTCCTTTTGCTCAAGTCTAGAGTGCTAACACTTGAGTCACAGCTGTACTTGGATTGGAAGTAAGAGTCTCACAGCCTTTCTTGACTGGACTGGCTTTGAACCATGATCCTCAGATCTCAGGTTCTTGTGTAGCTAGGATTACAGGCATGAGCCACCAGTTACCAGCCACAAACAGTTTTTGGTAAGTCATCGTGAGAAGAAACTTGAATTTGAGAATCAAGAACATTAATTGTCTTACCTAGAACCAGAAGCATATCTGGAAAAAGAAAAAGTTGCTGAGAACCATGTGCTTCCAATGACCAGAAAAGCGATGCATCGCCCGCCCCCCACCCCTTCCCTGGCACACCTGCCCTGGGAGCCTTAATAAACCATGCATAGTATCCTTTAGAGTGGACTATTAGGTTACTGCCATAGTAGACAAGTTGGTACTGTAGTCATCTTATCACTATAAAACACTTTCTGATTCATTAGGAGAGCCAACACTTCCATGCTAAAGGTCTAAGATAGCTCAGAAATAATCCAAAAGATGAACCAATCAGAATGTCTTGATATTATTGGAAAATAAATGAGTATCTAATTTCACCCATACTCTCCTAAATTCTCACATGAATATGTGCATTGTACATATTACTATGTGAATTCTTCTGGAAAGGGTGGGCAGAAGCCTATCATTAACAAGCCTCTCTTTTATTTCTGATGCACTAGATGTTTTAATAAACAAACATGACTTAATCAAAATTACATTTTTGGGGCTGGGAATATGGCCTAGTGGCAAGAGTGCTTGCCTCCTACATATGAAGCTCTCAGTTCGATTCCCCAGCACCAGCTGTGGCTCAGGTGGCAGAGTGCTAGCCTTGAGTGGGAAGAAGACAGGGATGGTGCTCAGGCCCAGAGTCCAAGGCCCAGGACTGGCCAAAAAAAAATTACATTTTATATGGGGGATGAATCCAAGAAGAGAGAGCACTCTTATTACCATCAGAGCTGGTCTTCTGTGTTTCATTCTAATATAATGCAGTGTAGCACCGATAGAGTTGTACCATCCCGCTTCCATTTCTTACAGCATAGTTAACTTTTAAGTACACCGACTTTCTCAATTTCTTTACAATTTCAGATTCCCATTAAGTTGTGCTATTCACATTTCATTATAATCATACAATTACAATTTTAAGTATATGTATATTTTATTTGGAATAAAGTTTCAGACAAGGAGAGATCAGAATTGTGTAGCAACAGGATTTTGAGAAAATCAGGGAGATGCCATGAATATAAATGGTTCTTAGTTGTATGAACCATGACATTATACTTTTTTCCTGAATGGATGCAGTTAATAAAAGAAGAATTATCATACAATGCTGTTATAGTTCATACAATATTAAAATTAACATGAATGTTCCATTGAAGACATGGATCTTTATTATTTAAAGTAGTATGAAAAAATACAGAGATTTAACTATAAAAAATCGGGAGTTTACATAAAACTTTCTTTTAACAGGAAGTATATGCCAATAAGAGTTACCAATGCTGGATAAATGCTCTGGAATATTGACTATTTTTAATTAGGACAGAATATAGAGAGATGTTAAACAGATGTGAAAAATATAACATGCTTAATTGAAGAATCCATTTAATGGATAGTATTCTTAATGCTTTAGAGTCATATGTGTACTAATTGGTAGTGCGGGGTTTTTTTGTTTTTTTGGCCAGTGCTGGGGCTTGGACTCAGGACCTGAGCACTGTACCTGGCTTTTTCTTGCTCAAGGCTAGCTCTCTGCCACTTGAGCCACAGTACCACTTCTGGCCGTTTTCTGTATATGTGGTGCTGGGCAATTGAACCCAGGGCCTCATGTATACGAGACAAGCACTCTTGCCACTAGGCCATATCCCCAGCCCCGATGGTTGTGTGTGTTTCTTATAAGCCTTATCTGTGCCCAAGTTTTGAGTGTAATAGTGAGAATTTCATATGCAAATTATTAATACTGTTTACAGTGAGCCTTAAAAATTCTCATTTTGAGCTGGAAATTAGGCACATGCCTGTCATCCTAGTTATTCAGGAGTCAGAGTTCTGAGATTTTAGTCTGAAGCCAGCCCAGGCAGATTACAATCTGTGAGACTCTTGTCTATACTTAACCATGAAAAACCTGGCAAGAGAGCTGTGGCTCAAAAGGTAGAGAGATCTAGCCTAGACAAAATAAACAAAGAAACAAAAAAGCCCAGGGAGAACACCTAGGCCCTGTGTTCCAAGCCCCAGGAGTGGCCCCTTCAACATTTTAAACTCTCAGTAAAATAAAATTACCTCTTGTTATACAGTCATTATATTAGTTTCTTAAGTTATAAGCTATATTATCTATCCTCCTCACTTCGTCCTCTTCTTCTTCTTCCTCCTCCTGTTGCTGCTGCTGTAGTCCAAAGGTGTTATAATTCTGTAAGTCAGGTTATGAGTACCATCCCTCCCGGGCAATGGCACCCTTTCCTTCAGGAAGGTTTCGGAAAAACAAACTTTACTGTTGTTTTTAAGGAAAATATGTCCTAGTTCTCTTGGTAGGAAAACCTCCTAAGTAATAATATTTCTCTTAAAATATCAGAGAAGATCAAAATTAAATATATTATCAGGGTTGGAAAACACAAAGCCGAAAAGTAAGACATGACAAATTCAGAGTCTGAAATACAGAGAAAACTGGTTACAAATTCAGTTTCTCATTTCTATGAGATTTCAGGAAGAAATAAGAGTCTATATGATTACTTTCAGGTGACATAATATAAGAGCAACTCTTTCCTTCATTCTTTGTGCCTTTCCTCCCTCCCTCTGGCTCTCTCCCCCTCCCTCCCTCCCTCCCTCCCTCTCTCCCTCCCTCCCTCCCTCCCTCTCTCCCTCCCTCCCTACCTTCCTTCTTCCTTCCTTCCTTCCTTCCTTCCTTCCTTCCTTCCTTCCTTCCTTCCTTCCTTCCTTCCTTCCTTCCTTCCCTCCTTCCTTCCTTCTTGCCTTCTTCCCATAGCCTCTCCCTTTATTTTATTTTATATTATTCAGTAACTGCAGAATATAATTTTCTAGAATCTACCAAGTAGATGAACGATGGTCATGACATACTTCACATTAGGGGCTGTTGAAAATGTCATCAATGTTTCTATCCATTCTGGGATATTAAAGGCCTCCTGACTCCCTTTTTTGATGGTCTCCTCCACATTTCACTGCTTCCTTGAATGACTATGGGTGTAAAAGTCCTTCACTAAAATAGGTTAGAATATAAAAGAGAAGACTGTCCAACTATTGAAAAAGCATGATGCCAGGCTCTTCAAATAAGGAAGGAAACAGGCAAAAGGTTCAGATAGAAATGATCAACTATAATTCCCCCCACAAAAAGAATTTCTTTTTATTGTGAAGTTGTGTAGCTGGATGTCAAGCTGTGTCTCTAAGATGAAATGGCTTTGAATGTAGTGCATAAAACCATTAACCAGACCTCCTAAAATGAAAACCAAGGTCCTCTGATCAAGGACATTCTTTCTTTTATTCAGAAAAATCACCATGGGAACAATCAGTAAGCAAAAGAAAATGCTATCAGAGGTTAAGAATTGTGATTTGAGAAGTAATAAGTCTTGCGAATGGCAGGCTGATTAGAGAGATAAACCAGAATGTCTTCTAACCCAACTTAAATTATGGCAATAAGGCAAGATATATCCGGTATATACAAGTGGCAAATACACTACTCCCTAGTGCTATGCACAATGCTTTATAATGGTTTGTTTCTATAATTGTTAAATAAAGTTTGTAGACTTGATTTTTATGAAATCTTGGATAATGAAGGTATGGTTCATAATATGCTAGGCTCAATGAGAAATCTAACTTTGAGATTATATTATAATATTTTAATATGGAATTATGTTTCCTTTCTCCATTTAATAAGACTAATTCCAAAAGATGAAGCCAGGAGAAATGTTACTGTTTGACCACAAAAGAAAATTGCCAAAATTCTATCTAGAATATCTTCCTTTGGAACTGAATGACACATCTTCAATTTTGTAGTTTGCATTGATAGAATCTAGGGAGATCACAAATGCAACAAATGCCTTTACGTGTAATAATTGAAATGAAAATTGTGTCTATTCCATATTTTTCAAGTAATATTTATTATCAACCACATCCTTTAAAAGGAAACACAAGACTACTTTACTATATGGTGTACTTTTTTTCTTTCTTCTGAGCTTTTCCTACAGGAAAAAAATAAGTTAGAAGGAGAAGCGTGAAAATTTTTTGTGAATATTAAACTTACATGTGAAAAAAGAGTTCTGTAATTTAAATGCTTGCAGGGAATGTTATGCTAACTTGGCATGTTCACTCTTAAATGGTTATGGCTTTATTGTGCAACCTAGCCATGGAGATTTTTCTTTTTCATTCCTTTCTCTTCTCCTGTGGGTAGTTCTTTATGCATCCTTTGGTATAATTATGTTATGAGTCAAGTTCAGGAAGTATGAATAATCTTGTAAAGTAGACAATTTATCTAAAACATTCAGTTATTACTTTGCTGAGTTTTAACTAAAATTCGTTCAGATTAAAGATGGACCATAGGAAGAAAAAATATCTCTTTTGAGAAATTAATTTTCTCTTGTTTGGACATTTTATTTGTCTAGACACTTGGCTCGGTTTCTGCCTTCACTATGGAAAAATAGTATTTATGTAACAATGTAGGCCTTTGAAGTGTGTACTCCAGCGGTAGACAGAGAAATCTTGCCCCATCGCTAGAATTAATGCTTCAGTTGATGCTACTGTGTGGGCTCCACTTGAGCAGAAGGGAGTATTCCTCAAAGAATGAAGGTCAGAAGGCAAGTGTCCCAGTGGACCAATAAGCACATCTTGCATTATGTCAAAGTCATAAGTTTTCAGCCATGGAGCTTCAACTTAGAGTCTGATTGCTGTCCCTGAGCTCTTTTGTTCAAGGTTAACACTCTACCCCTTGAGCTGCAGCTCCACTTCTGGCTTTCTGATGGTTACTTGGAGATAAGAATCTCATGGACTTTCCTGACCTGTCTGGCTTTAAAGCACAATCCTCAGATCTTATCCTTAGCCTCCTGAGTACTAGGATGACAGGTGTAGCCACCAGCACCCAGATATTCTCATTGTTTTTATAACAATGCACAGGCATAAACATAATTACAACTTTAAAAAAAAAACTCTGTGTGTTACCAAAATTGAGAGACACAGGGTAAAAAAAAAGAGAAACAACTACAAAAGCAATACTTGCAAAACTGTTTGGTGTAAGTGAACTGAACACCTCAGGTGGGGAAGGGTAAGGGGGAGGGGGGAGGGGGGTATGAGGGACAAGGTAAAAAACAGTACAAGAAATGTATCCAATGCCTAACATATGAAAGTGTAACCTCTCTGTACATCAGTTTGATAATAAAAATTTGAAAAAAAATAAAACACTTGAGAAAAATAGAATACTTGGAAAAAAAAAAACTGTGTGTTAATTCAGTTTGTTAATGACAAGCCACTCTGGGTTTTTTGTTTGTTTGTTTGTGTTGGCCAGTCCTGGGCCTTGGACTCAGGGCCTGAGCACTGTCCCTGGCTTCATTTTGCTCAAGGCTAACACTCCGCCACTTGAGCCATGGTGCCACTTCTGGTCATTTTCTATATATGTAGTGCTAGGAATCGAACCCAGGACTTCAAGTATATGAGGCAAGCACTCTTGCCACTAGGCCATATGTTTTTCAGATAATAAAACCCAAACCAATCACTGGGGACAGCATAGACATAAAACAGTCTGCAATATAACAAGAAAGAGAATATTACTAAAGAAATGATATGCCAAGGTATGAACTCAGAAATTTGTTATTTAATATCACTAAGTGATCAGTTATGTGATTTTTATTTACCTGGAAGCCTGAATTTAAATGCCAGGTAATAAATAAAGGTAAAATTTATTCCCAACTGATATAGTATCAAGAGTAAATTCATTAGTGTACAGATATTTAGGCATCAATGTTTGAATATTTTCCCGAGGAAAGTGATCTATCTGTTCATTCAGATGAACTAACAGAAACACCCAGAGTTGAGTCATGGCCTGGTTGCTCAGGTCTGTAATCCTGTCTACTGCTCAGGATGCTGAAATCTGGAGGTTGTGGTTTGAAGCCAGCCTGGGCCTGAAAGTCTGTGAGATTGTTATCCCCAACCATTGAACTAAAAAGCTTGATCTGTGGCTGAAGTATTAGGGCATTAGCCTTAAGAACAAAAACAAAAAAAAACATCTCCAAGTCATAGTCGTGGTTCAAGTACCAGGACTTGCACCAAAAACTAACACACACACACACACACACACACACACACACACACACACACACACACACACAGAGAGAGAGAGAGAGCTCTCAGTCAAATGCATTGTCTTTTTATATTAATCAGCTAGAAAAAGTATACCTGAACTTGAATAAGCACAGGAGCATATGTTCATCTTATAAAAAACTAATTCCAATTCATTAAACCTGAAGTAGCCCAGCATTTCTGCATATCTGTGAAAGCTCCCTGTCACTGACTTGCAAACCACACCATTGTACATCTAGGAATAGAAATATTATGTTCTTCATTAAATTATCATCTAAGTGTGAAGTGAATCAATTTTCAAGATAAAAATATCATAAAACCTTGAAAAATATATTTTAAAAATGTTAGCTTCAGGGCTGGGGATATAGCCTAGTGGCAGGGGTGCCTGCCTCGGATGCACGAGGCCCTAGGTTCGATTCCCCAGCACCACATATACAGAAAACGGCCAGAAGCGGCGCTGTGGCTCAAGTGGCAGAGTGCTAGCCTTGAGCGGGAAGAAGCCAGGGACAGTGCTCAGGCCCTGAGTCCAAGGCCCAGGACTGGCCAAAAAAAAAAAAAAAATGTTAGCTTCAAAACCATCTAGTTATTCACATGCTAAAATTTTCCTCTCTACTAATGCACTTAGTGTCCAGTGAGGAAGGTATAAAAAGAAATATAGTATAGACCTCTAACTTGTCACTTTAAACTATAAAGAACAGAAATCAAAGCACATATGAGATTCCTATATACTTTACCAACAAAAAAACTTGGTCTCCATGGACCAAAACTGGAGAAGTATTGGCTTCTACAAGAAACATATGCAGCTTTTTTTTTTTTTTTTGAGATGATGGCAATATTTTATATCTTTGTATTTTAATTTGCGATAATTATAGGGACATATATATTAACCAAAATTTATTCTATTGTATGTTTAAGATGTATGTATTTGTACTAAAGATACATTATAATTTAATATGTGAGAAAGTAAATTCATGGAATGAAGAGAAGCTAGGAGAAAGAAAAGGACTAAAGAAAAAGAAAGTATGAAGTTTTAGTTGATTTGACCTCAAAAACAACTCACTCTCTCTTCATGTACTCTAGCCAAAGGATTGTTTTTCTTAGGGCTTTTTGAGTTCTTTATTGTGTTTCTTACATTTTAAATCACACATATGTATTTAACTTTGTTTTTCAGTAACCATGCCTATTTCATTATCAGTCATCAAATCTCTTGCTCAGGTGTTGCCTGTCACATCAGAAATAATTAATTGAACCATAAGAATTATGAGATGGAAACTCATGGACTCAGAAGGATTTTCTCACCTCATAGAACAATCCTGTAAGATACCTTAGATTTCTGAGTGATGATATTGGACCAGACACTAAATAAATTGAACTGAACTCTGCGTAACCTGAATTTTAGTGCTACGTTTTCTTACATAGAGAAGTTATACAAAATATCAAATCATATATCCAAGTGAAGACTATTCGGGGCAGAGAACCAGTGAGATTACAGAGGACCAAAGGACAGGGTGGGAAGATGTGCAGATGATCAAATACTTCATATGCATATATAAAAAAGAATAGTAAAATATTGTAAAATTACTTTAAAATGAAAAGAGCAGGTGTAAGAAAGAGTAATAAATGGGGTAAATTTGAGAAAAGTACATCATTAGCCTACATGGAAACACAACAATAAAACCCCTTTGCACCCTTAACATAGGCAAATAACATTTGCTAAACCTGAAACGTTTTATTAGCAAATAGACAAATAGAAAAAAAAAAAAACTTGTGGGATTTTCTATTAACATTTAAATAAGAAAACATGTTGTGGAGTATCTACAAAATGAGTTGTTACTCTAATAAAAAGTATAATTTATCTGTAATAGTCAAGAATATGGATGGCCCTCAAAGTATTACAACCAAATGAAGTGAGTTAAATACAAAAGGAAACCCATAAGAGGACAATCTATAAAATTCTAAAGAAAATAAAGTTAATCTAAAATAAAAAAAAAACAGATAAGAAAGAATCATATTGGCAAATGTGGGTAAAATGAACTGGTGAATTCGGTAGTGAAGGAAATGTACTATGCATGTCATGACTGTGGTAGTTACAATATATATATTTGTCAAAAACTCAAGAACTCTTACTAATGTTAAATTGGATATATTTAACAATATACAGATTACTAAAGTAATGTAGTTGATTATTGCTATTTTATTTTACTGTACTTGGGGCTTGATCTCAGGGTCTGAGCCCTGTGCATTTTTGCTGAAGGCTAGCTCTCTACCACATGACCCACAGCTCTACTTCCAGTTGATTTGTTGATTAATTGGAGATAAGTATCCCAGAGTTTCCTGCTTAGGCTGGCTTCAAATGATGATTCTTAGATTTCAGCTGCCTGAGTAACTAGGATTGAAGGCATGAGCCTCTGGTGCCTAGCAGAGTTGATTTTTTTATTTATTTTTTGTAATGAAAGGATTAAATTTTGTGATCTCAAGATAGATTTCAACTTCCTCATTTTTCTTCCTATTACACAGAACAATAATGTGTGAGATAGGGTGTAAAATGTTTAAATAATGCTCAAAATGTTTAAAGGGTAATTTTTAGAAATCACAATGCTATTTATTAAGTGAGCTATGATTCTATTTTTTTTTTTTAATTTTTATTATCAAACTGACTTCGGCTATGAAAGAGAGTTTGGATGGGTACAGAATTCTTGGTTGGTAGTTATTTTTATTTAGTGTTTGGTATACTTCATTCCAGGCTCTCCTTGCTTTAATGGTCTCTGCTGAGAAGTCTGGGGTAATTCTGATTGCTTTTCCTTTATATGAGATTGTTTTCTTCTCCCTAACAGCTTTAAGTGTTCTTTCCTTGAACTCTACTGATCCTGTTTTGATCACAATGTGTCGGTGGGATGTCCTATTCTGGTCTGGTCGATTTGGGGTTCTAAATGCTTCTTGTATCTGTGTAAGCCTTTCCTTCTGGATATTTGGGAAGTTCTCAGCTAATATTCTGTTAAATAGGTTGCCTATCCCACTAACCTCTTTCTCCAAGTTTTCCTCAATACCTATTATCCTTAAATTGGACTTCCTGATCGTGTCTTGAATCTCCTGTAGCGATCTGTTTTGTTGATTGGACTGGATTTGTATTGATTTTTTATCTTTCTCCATAGAATCTAAGGAATCTTCAGCTCCTGAAATTCGATCCTCTGCTTCAGTTAGTCGGGACTGTAGGCTAGCTACTTGATTTTGAATCTATTTTGCTTCTGACTGGTCTTTCCTGGTAATTTCCATATCATTTCTTAGGTCTTGTATGGAATTCTTTACTTCATTAACTTCATTACTTTGGTTTTGAGAGTTGTCT
Organism: Perognathus longimembris pacificus; assembly: GCF_023159225.1. Taxonomy (NCBI): domain Eukaryota; kingdom Metazoa; phylum Chordata; class Mammalia; order Rodentia; family Heteromyidae; genus Perognathus; species Perognathus longimembris. Next base: position 16,571,044 of record NC_063170.1, read on the forward strand.
CTCAAATCTTTAAGCTGGTTAGCTATCTTTTCATTTGACTCTTGAAGTTCATTTATCTTTCTATTTGTGGATGCCATGAAATTCTCCATTAATTTTTGCTTTGCCTCCTCATGCTCTAGAATAATTTACTGAAGAGATTCAAACATTTCATTTATCATGTTTATCAGTAGACTTTGTAGAGCTTTTTGGGGGTTCTCTTCTATGTCTTTGATTGACTGCTCTGCTTCCTGCTTGTTTTGAGTGGGAGATAAGACTTCATTGTTTGCCATCTTTCTTGTGTTTCTTCTGCCCATTTGAATTGGGGATGCCAGTCTACCAGCACCTGTGAGCACCGTTTAAGACCCAAAGAAGCCCTTACCAAGCACTGTTGTGTAAATCTTACAAGTTCACAATTATGTACAGATACCCTGTATACCTGTCTATAAAATTAGATTTGGTGTTCCTAAAGAATATAATTTCAATATAACAACTGATCCTGGGTCCTGTATTCAGTAGTTACTTATTTACTGTTACTACCCTATACGCAATTCTTGTTTTTATATTAAGTTCTTTTAGGACTGGCTTCTCTATGAACCCCTTTGATTCACTCGGATTAAGCTGGGATACCCTCTATCCAATAACCAGGAGTCATTGGAGACTGGAGGTCCAGGCAGTAAGTCAGGAGGGTAAGTTGGAGGTAGTAAAGAGAATAGAGTAAAATGTATTGGGGAGGGGAGGTGGTGATTTTGCTTTAGTTTCAGTGACGTGGAAATGTGGAGAAGAGTAGAATCAGTAGAGAGAACAAGGTTGCAATGATAGATAATGGAGAGTTAGCAGAAAAGAGTGGAGGTGTTCTTCATAGGAAAGTAAGTTTTAAAGAAAGAGAATGCAAAGAGAGAAATAAAGTAAAAATAGTGGGAGACAGATGCACACAACAGAGAAAAATTATTTAAAAAAGAAAATAAAATAAAAAGGAAAAAAATCAGAAAAGGAACAACCCAAACAAACAGAAAAGAAAAAAAAAACTTGATAAAACAAACAGGTAAAAATAGAAAACATGGAAAAAAAACAAAAAAAACGACGACGTTTCCGAATTGGGAAAAAAAAAATTTTTTAAGTTTAAAAAATGTTGAAAAGAAAAAGAAAAAAAAAAAAAGGAGTCTTCCTTGTTTGGGTGGTCTTTCCCCAGTCTCTGGTTTCCTTGTGATGGTCTGCAGTCTATATTCCTGATTGTCTGGGTTTGGCTTGATTTCAGTTTGCTCCTCTGTCTGCTGTCGGGCAGCGGCCTTTAATGCCTGGCTTTGAATAGGCTGTGGACTGAGCAGGGCGGGGCGCCTCTAGCCTGTTTTACCTGGCTGAGAGTTGCTTGCCTGTGTGAGGCGTCTGCCTCCTGGGCGGGGCGGCCTCCTTGGCGGAGGTGGCTATGGAAAGCAGCTCCGTTTTCGGGCTGGGAAATTGGGCTTCCTCTGTGATGGGACCTTTTAACTGTCTCAGGATCTATTCGTTCCTCCGTCTGGGGTTTCCGTGCTGCCGGGAGCTGCTGGCTGTTGTCGTGTTAAATTTAGAAGTTCCGGCGGGCAGGATGGGGCACCTCTGGCTAAGCCGTGGCCCTGGACACGCCTCCCGTCTGGGCAGGGGGCGTTCTCCTGGGCGGAGCTGGCTCTCACTGTTCGGTCCCTCTTGTCCTTTTCAAAGATGGCTACTTTGACCTCACTTTTCACAGGCCGGCTTTAGTTCCAATCTGTTCTGACCCTATGCCAGTGGCAAAGATGGCACTTTGCTCTGGCGGTGGGAGAAGGGCTGCCTTGCAGAAGCTGCTCTGTGGGCATGAGTGAGAATATCTTTCGTGGGGTACTCACGCTTTCTCTGCAATTTCAGGTCATCCATGCTCAGCCGCCACCTGGTCTCCACTGTGTGCTTTCCCTGCTTGGAGTGCGGGTTGCTGTGCCGGGCGCTGTGCCGGCGCCGGCACTGGCGTGGTGGTGGGATACTGCCCAGAACTCAAATCTGTGTTTTCAGACGAGCAAAGTCGATTTTTCCTTCCTGGCCAGAATCCCTGTACTGTTACAATTTATGCTGGTTGTCTTTCTAGTAGTAAAAGTTTCTATGGGGTGAGAAAACTGCGATGCTGGAGGGAGCTGAGCTAGTGCACTGCAGCTCCTCTGCTGTCTTCCTGGAAGTTTGATTCTATTTTTAAATGATTCTATTTTTAAAATAAAAAAATCAAAACACCACACAGTTCCCCAAAGTTTGCAGTACTGGATAATTTCATTAAAAGTAACTATGCAAGTGTGCTCTGTTAATGTGTGGTCACTAGTGAATGTTCTTTTTAAAATTAATTTACTTTGTTGTTATTACAGAGATGATATACACTTGGATCACAAATACATAAGTTAGGTAATGAGTTCATTTCTTTTCATAAAATATCACCTGTTCCCTCATCCTCTCCTAGTCCTTCCTACCCATCTTAACCCCAGAGTTGCATGGTTTATTTACATCAATGTCCAGTGAGCTCCACTGCTGCCCCTTTTCACCCTTTCATTCTTGAGGTCTGTACCCTCTTTCCCACGCTCTTGAGGATATCTGTATGAATCTACCATACAACAAGGTAAAGAAGACAGAACCATCAAGAGCTGAAAACTAGCAAGAAAGTAAGCGAGAAAGAAAGGAAGAAAGGTAGGTAGGAAGGAAGAAATCTTATTTTTTGCCATATCTTGGAATTCATTTTAGTATGTATATTATTTTATACAAATATGAAGAGGCACTTAGGCATTGCATCTTTAGTGTTTATCTCCCAAGACTATCTTCTTTTGGTCTCACTGCATGTGAATATTAACTCACTTTTTGGAGTCAACCCTGAGAATATGCGGCATTGATAAGATCTACAACTTGGGTGACTTTATGTAAATAGGAATGATTCAGAGCCATCTTTTGCAATTTCTCTTAACATTCAAATCGCTTTGCCAATTAGAGAAGAAAAGTGTTTGACAAACTGTGTTTGGGTTTCATCAAATTTGCAATGTTTGAAGAACAGATCAAGATGTTTGATGAAAACAAGCAGCAGCTGGATTTGCCCTCCTTGTCACACACGGAGTTCTTTGGGAGTCGTTTGTAAATCCTAACTGCTCACTGACTCTGGGAACAGATGGTTCCTGAAGGCCATGTTGATGGCCAAGAAATCATCTCATTATTATAGTGAAAAGCATCTTCAGCTCTCCAATTAGACGAATGGTACAGTGGTATTTGTAGCCCACAAAGGTGCTAATTAAAATGGACAGGCTGGATTTTTTTTTCAGTCTAATTGAATCTTAATTAAAATCAGAGCATCACCCAGACACTGAGATTTCCAACCCTTCCTTCTGAGATAGTTGATTTTTAATCTCCAATTTAAAATTCTTAATCTGAAACTAGACATGTTGGCCCCCATCTGTCATCCGACCTTCCAAACATCCATCACCAACTATATCACAGATGCTAGAGGGAAAGTGGGGGAGGAAGTAACTGGTATTGAGTGCAAGGTAATTTATATGCATTATTACATCTTTTTTATATACATAAAGATGGAAAGTATTTGGCAATAGTGAGTAGATACAAGATTTAAGATACTTAAGTAATTTAAGACTAGTTTGAATATTTGTAATGCTATAAAGAAAAAAGCAGTCTGGCTTAATATAAATGAATATGGGCCTTGCAATCTAACTAACCTGGTTTAATTCTTGACTCTATACTTAGTAACTCCTTAATCTATTATCCATGATTTGTTTGTACAATAGGTGACATAATATATTTCTTAATTATATAAAAATTAATGACCAGGCATGCATGTAAAAGCATAAAAATGAATCTAGGACAGAATTGGCATTTGTTAATACCGAGTCCCTTATTTTGTTTCAAAGCTTGGTGATTATCAGATCAACTAGGAAAATAATGAGTTAGGATATTAAGAGGCTGATTTGAAATTATGCTTAACTAATTCCAGCAACTTAAGGGATGCTTGAGAAAGGGTAAGAATGTAAGATATTATGAATTTATGTAGCAAAAGTTCTGTTTTCAATGATCATGTATTAGTTCATTTATTCTATAGCTATTAATCTATGTATCAAAATTTAATGCATTTTTACAAAGGTTTCTGGCACTGATTTGAGGTGTGTATTTAGACCGCAAAATGATTAGACATTACACTTATCTAATAGTCAGAGTTTGTGTGACCCCATGACCTATTATTGATATCCTACTCTAGAGGTTAAGAAATAATCACTACATGCTAACTGGTCCATATTTATTTTAATTTTTGCCTCTTGTTTTAAAACTGTGACAATTTGATGATATTATCTTTGACAAAATACTCCTATGTGTGTTTATGTAAAGTGTATTTAAAATTACCTTTTATATACCAAATGTGTTCACATATAGAAATACTTCATCTCGTTGTTTTATGTTCTCAGAGGAGCCCTGGTATACACCTTTGGAAAGCAGAAGTTCTGTTCTTTGATTCTATCCTCATAGGCCATGATTTTGTGTACTTATGTATACATCTATTTGTTTCAGTAGATGTGCAATTTAATTTAGTTGAGTTTGTCAAATGCTAACTGTGTTCTGCTTATGAGTAACGTGCCTTTCTTTGGGGAATACTAAAATAAAAAAAGTATATAATCACATTTTCCAACTTCTCTACTGTCTTGCATTCTCTAAGAAATTAAAAGGGGGAATCATTTGTACCCAATGGTTTTCAAAAATAGGTTGTATTTAAAAGCTTCTACATATTGCAAAGAAATCCTTTCTCTTCAATATATTTCACTTCATTAGTCTATTTCATGATGCTAAAACATCAAAGAATACAACTGTTAGGTCACAAAATGATTTCATGGAGTCAGAGATTTAATGCTGGCAACCTAATAGCATCATTTTGCATTACCTTAAATGTATTTTTTTCTTGAAAGATGTTAGCATTAATATCCATCAGACATTGCTAAGTAACAAGCCCAGTTCTTCAAAGGCACACACATGATGTCAGCTTCCATTGAAATATGTAGTTAAACCCATTCAGGCAAGTTGGGTTACATATGAAACTAAAGGCTGGCCAGTTGATAGGTTTCATGGGTCTCTTTAAGAGTGCCCACGCCGGCCTCGAACTTCAGACTTTTTGATGCCACTTTCTCAGTAGCTATGTATTTAGAAGTGTATCACCAGGCTTTGCTGGCATATTCTTTTTTAAATTTTTATTTATTTATTTTTATTTAAAAATTTTATTTTTTAACGTACTAATATTTAAGTCAATATTTTTTTTCTTTATTGTCACAGTTAAGTGCAAAGGGTTTACCATTTCATATGTAAGGCAGTGAGTATATTTCTTGTTCAACTTGTTACCTCCTCCCTCATTTTTCCCCCACCTTCTGGCTCCTCCTTTCCCTCTCTCCCTGTCCTATGAGTCTTACAGTTGATTTACAATAAATGGTTGTGTATTTATTTGTTTTGGAATGGTTTGTCTTTTTATCCTTTGTCTCTCAATTTTGATATTCCCTTTCCCTTCCCTAGTTCTAATACATGTATATACAGTAGCCAGGGTACTCAGATGAGATACAGTGATAGTGGGGATACAACCACAGGAAGAGAATACAAGAGAACCCCCCCCCCAAGAAAAGGTATGGTTTCACATGGCATGTTGAAAATAATTACAACAATGATATAATACTTCTTTCCATAACGTGGAGTTCATTTCACTTAGCATCATCTTATGTGTTCATAAGGGCATAGCTATTGGGCTACTGTCATCTTCTGCTATGATTAGCCTAAACATATACTATTCATTCCCTATGAGGGAATGGAGATTACTCAGAAGGCTAAATATAGAGCTCCCCTAGGACCCAGCAGCCCCACTTCTGGGCTTCTACCCAAAAGATTACAAACAAGACCACACTAAAGCCACCAGCACAATAGTGTTCAATGCAGCACAATTTGTCATTGCTAAAATATGGAACCAACCCAGATTTCCCTCAGTAGACGAGTGGATCAGGAATATGTGGTGCATATACACAATGGAATTCAATGTCTCTATCAGAAAGAATGGCATTGCCTCATTCATAAAGATATGGAAGAACTTGGAAAAAATTATACTAAGTGAAGTGAGCCGGACCCAAAGAAACATGGACTCTATGGTGTCCCTCATATGGAATATGTAGTACATGTTTAGGCTAGTCGTAGCAGAAGATCACAATAGCCCAATAGCTATGCCCTTCTGAACATGTAAGATGATGCTAAGTGAAATGAAGTCCACATGTTCTTTTTATGCTGGTAGTAACTTCTTAAAGTTGTGAGCAAAAGCCAGTGTGGAAATAATTTCAACTCTCTGCTTGTATCATAGCTGTTAAAGTCTACAATGGCCAAAGTATATCACATGGCCCACATCGCAAACAAAACTTGGATACAGGAAGATATATTGCAGTAAATGAGTGGGTAGAGTAATAAAGACTTGGTATGTTTATTTACCATTACACTTGCTCTCACATGAAACTCATTATGAGGTAGAATCAGGTATTACAGCCCTGAAATATCAGTTCAGGATAAATCACAAAGTATAAGATTAACTGCAATGATAAGATGAACATCTAAATAAAATAGGGAATGTATTTCATATGTAGGAGTGACATTATGTCACCAATATATACTGTCTTCCCATTTAAGCTTTCAAGTCTTTTTTGTTTGTTTGTTTGTTTGTTTTGCCAGTCCTGGGCCTTGGACTCAGAGCCTGAGCACTGTCCCTGGCTTTTTTTTGCTCAAGGCTAGCACTCTGCCACTTGGGCCACAGCTCCACTTCTGGCCGTTTTCTATATATGTGGTGCTGGGGAATCAAACCCAGGGCTTCATATATACAATGCAAGTGCTCTCGCCAATAGGCCATATTCCCAGCCCTTACCTCCCCATTTAATAGGTGAGTTACTTAACTATCAATTCCCAGTGTTGTCAAAGAAATGGACATCCTGATACCAGAAGTATATCTTCATAAAGGATGTATGTATGATCAGTTACACATCCACTTATATCAATTTATCTCTTCTTGCATTTGACCCCACTGATAAATGTACACTCAGGTTGCACTTACCACAGTATGGGTATTTATAAAGCTAATCTTATTAGTGGTATGATTTTTGTTATGACTTACTAATTACAAACAAGTCACTATGCTTCATCTACCTGGAACATGAAGGCATTGCATAGGAACATGATATCTGGCAGGCTGATATCACTGGGCTCTATGTGAGAAGTTTTGTGACAGGAAGTTTCTTATATACTTGGCATATTAGCTATCTGTCATACTTTCTCTTAATATAAACCAAGCTGAAGCCTTGGAAATTATGGGTAACTTTAAGAAGAGCTTCATGAATCAGAATTTAATCCATTTTGTCCACATATATTCACCTTAAGAGGCTAATGGAAAATGCCCTATCATTTTTATCCTAACAGTTTAATATTCTATAAAAAATAATAAGATGTTAATTTTATAGAAATAATGATCAATTGGTGTTACAAGTAGGTTTTTCTTTATGTTTCCGCATCTTATAGAAGCATATTTTCATGCCACTGGGCCATAAACAAAAGTAACAGAATAATCTTCACATCTGTAGATAAAAATATATAGACACACTCAGAGAGAGGGAGAGGGAGATTTCACTGATCTAGAGTTATTTAGTTGAGATAAGAACAGGAACTAGGTCTCTAAAAATTTCAGTGGGTATCTATTTTTGCCATATTACAGCAGATATTTTTACGTGTTTAGAAACTTGAACTGGACAATAAAATCCCAGAATAATCACTTTTACAGGTGCAGGCTGATGAAAAGACAGGCAAATGTGTAACTTAAAATTCTATGAAGAAGCAGACTATTTCATTTGCTAACATTGTTATTCTGATATTTTTGATAGAAATTGCTCCAGTCAGAATACATTCACATTATTTATTCTAAGAAATGCATTAAAGTAAAATGAAAAATTGTGGATTCTTAAGTGGGAATAATGGACTCATTTAGGCTCTGCATAGGGAAAGAATGGTATGAATTCTTGAGATTATTCTCACATAGATTTCAGTGTTGTTTTACTTGACAAGAAGATTTTTACTCTGTTGGCTGCTTGTAAGTGTGAAGTAACACAATCATGCATATAGACAATCATGCACACACACACAGAGTATACATATGTGTAAATGCACAGGTCATTCTCCAGTATCTAAAATGATAATTGTACATTAGTGTGATTATAGCAGAGATACCACAGCCCAAATGGATAACTTTCATTCCTGCAAAGGGATAGGTGAAAAATCATTTCTCAAATTGGCAATGGTGTTTATAACAGGTGAAGACATGAGAGACAGAATTACGTGAAAGGAGTTAAGAGAAGGGGACCCTTATGGGTGTCTGTTAGCACATCTATTCAAGTAATTACTTTCCAAAGAGACTTAACTTGACTTTTGTTGAGTGATGGTCATATGAAACTTCAAAGCAGGTACCAATCTCCTTATCATCCCTGAGCAAGGGATTTGGAGTGACAATTCAATATATGGTGTTATACGTTATTTAGAATTCACAAATAGCTTGGGAATTTTGACATTACCCTTTCTACCAGTCTCTGTCAGTTTCCATTATAACTGATGTGTAAAGGACAGACTGAGTACCCCAGTTATAAATACTTGTCACAACAAGCTTTGATGACGACAACAAGTTACCAGAGAGCTGCAATACGCCTTTTTTATTTCTGAAGGTCAAATCCAAGAGCAATATACCATACATATTCATAAAAATGATACATCTGCTTAAGGCTTGTTACTAGCTTCTCATCTATACTTCCATTTTAGCTTTGCACTATTGTCCTTTCTCTCCTACATTTCCATACAGTTGACATCACCTCCAGGAGGATTTCATATAAGTTGTAATGAGTGTGGACAAGGTAAATGCAGCAGTTTTCATTGGTAAGTGTTCTGGCAGGAAAGAGAATGCATTTTCAAGGGGAATAAGTAAATGAGATACATGAAAATTGTATGTGTATATATTTGGTCATACTTTACTCACAGGAAACTAAGAACCCAATATAGAATTCAAGCAGGTATGAATATACAAAGGAAAGAGCCATTAACATGTGCAAGTGCAAGCCTAATGAAGCAAGAATTATATTGTGCATTCCATCATATCTTTCTTCAACAAGAGAAGTTGATAGCTTGATCCTTATTATTCCAGAATGTGTCTCTATTTGGAAGTAGGGTCATTGCAAATATATCTAGTTGACTTATACTGGAATAGGTAAAATGTTATCCAATATGAATGGTGCCATTCTAAAAAGATGGTCATGTGAAGAGAGAGAGACTGAGAGAGACAAAGACAATGGAAGAACATCATGAAGTGATGGGGCCACAGACTGGAATGATGCATCCAAACCAAGGACCAGCATGGAAGGAATGCCTGTGGGTGCCAGAAACCAGAAGGCAGCATGCAAACATTCTTCTCTAGGTGTTCATGGGTGACACAACCCTTCTCTAAGCTTGATTTCAAACATCTATCAACATTTTTTTCTTTTTTTTTCTTTTTTATACTTTTCTCAGGAGGCTGATATCTGAGGATCCCAGTTAGAAGCCATTCGTGGAGAAAAGTCAATGAGATTCTTACCTCCAATAAACTACATACTCAGAAAAGGAAAATTTGTGCTATGGTACATGTGGTACAATGCTATCCTTGAACAAAAGAAGCTCAAGGACAGTGCCCAGGCCGTGAGTTTAAGCCCCAGGATTGGCAAAAAATAGTATATTTTTGATTGTTTTAACAAGATCAAATCAAGGTAAATATAGTAGCCCTAACAAACTGATACAGGTTGATTACTAGAATTAACTTGCAGTCGTTTCTTCTATTGAATGAAACTGAAAAAAGCCAAGGACAAGGATAGTTAACTGATACAGGCTATGAGGTCAGCCTGCTAAGACCCCCACATAGGAAGTGAAGGTTAGAGAGGTGACAGAGAACATAAAGTTAAGAATGGGAATTGGGGGTGTGGAGAATGATGGAAGGGATGGCTCTGATCAAGATAAATTGTACATACAAAATGACTTGTTTAATTGAAACCTCTTTGTATAGCTATTCAAATACATTTTTTTTAAAATGAAAATAATGTAAATAAAGTAGTATAACTGATGGGGGTGAGGAAGGAATAAAAGTCAAATCAAACAAAACAAACCAGCTCTGCTCATATTGCAGTGTTACTTCATTTACATATCAAAAATCTTAAAGCATATGTGTTAAGGACAAATAAAAAAGACAGACTAGGCTAGTCAGTACTTCGAATAATGGAATGCTAAGGAAAATAACAAAGGGGAAAAGCCTTTTCCTTTTGTATTTTAAAATTTACAGAGAAATCTCACACTTATAATATAAACAATAGTACATTCAATTAGTTCATTTTATTGGCAATACCACTCATCAACAAGAAATTTGAAGAAGATGAAAGTATGTAGAGTGCGCTATAGATTAAAAAAAAAATTGTAGTGTCATTTATGAGTGACCCAAGGAAATAAAACCATTCTAGCTAATCTTCTCAGTAAATGATTTTGTGTGTGTGTGTGTGTGTGTGTGTGTGTGTGTGTGTGTGTGTGTGTGTGTGTGTTGGTCCTAGGGCTTGAACACAGGTCTGGGAGCTGTCCCTGAGTCTTTTTGCTCAAGGATGGTACTATATCACTTGAGGCACAGTTTTATTTCCAGTTTTCTGGTGGTAAATAGGAGATAAGAGTTTACAGACTTTCCTGTCCAGTCTGGCCTCAGATTACTATTAACCTTTTAAGTAGCTAAGATTACAGGTTTGAGCCACTAGTGCCCAGCTAGAATTTTTTTGTTGACATAAATGTAAGAAATAAAATAATGAGCAGATTAGGAATTTCCACCAACAAAAATGTTATGTAATATAGTTATAAATATTATTTGTATAATATATAATATGTACATATCCACATATGCACACTTATAAATATATACATACAATCCTAGGAAAAGACCAGGACAGAGTCAGAGAAATAAAAGACCAACATGACGTGCATTGCATTAGAAGAAAGCAGAGATCTTTCTTTCAACCAACTATGACTGACAACATTGATCAGCTTTGTGGAAGAAGTTATAAATTCCTCTCAGAACCAGAGTTTGGAATATTTGGTGTCATATAGTGAAGGATAAAATATCTGAGGTATGGAGCAAGGTGTAAATCGCAAAGAGAAGGTCAGACAGAGGGAGACAGAGCTCTTTGCAACATTCTGTCCCAACAGGTGAAAGTTGCTAGCCAGTAACCAAAATGAAGAATCTTGCAAAAAAAATTTTATTTGCAAACTGGCCAAGCATGTGGAGATCTACTTCTTCAACTTGGGTGTTTCAGGGGGTGTTGTTTATGGGAGGAAGGTGATTGGAAGTGAACTAGTGGATTGTCCTGGTATGCATCATCAATCTTTTTATTTTTGGCAAATTCCTTGATTTCTTTAATGAAATGTAGAAACATTGTTCCTGTTTTCCCAGTTTGAGAAGATTGAGAGAGACTAATACCTTAAGCTTGAATAAATGTTATTTTTATTGTGGTACAACAATTCATATCACCTGTGGCAGTGTTAGCATTATATAAGGCAAGTTTTTATCCCTTAGTGTCAATAATCTGCCCATCAGATTCCTGCACAGACTCACTGGAGGGTTGCTGAACACGGATAAGCTTCAGGAAAGCATGATGGTCTCTGTGCACTCAAGTCGAGGTGCTTGCTACAGGAAATCTAATGGATGGCTGCTTGAGCACAAAGCTCGTGACTTTTGAAGTCGACTACAAGCAAGTAGCTAGAGGGTTTACTCCGTTTTTTTCATTTCATTCCAGTTTGGGGTCCTTGTGCTAGTAGTGGGTAATCGCAGTCCCTTTCAACATTTCTTTTATTAGCTACAACATCTTGTCTGGGTTTACTACCTCCACCTCTGCCACTTCAAAACTCTTGACTTCAAGGTTCTTGTTGCTGCAACCAGACAAACTTAGAAGGTCTTTATAAACTCCTGACTTCCAGACTTATTTCCTTCTGAGGGTACCCAGTACCCAAGCACAAAACAGGTGTTTTAATACTACCTGAGCTTATGTATTTTACAAAAGAATGCACAAGACACTATATGGGAAACAAGAAAAATAAATACATTTTTTAGATTTTGCCAATGGGTGTTCCTCTCTGTGACTAAACTGCAAGAACTAATTTAAGGCCCTATGGTGGATAATACATGAGAGATTAAAGCTACCAATAAAAAAAGAAGGTTAACATCAAGAATGTGGCATAATAAAAATAAAACCAATTACATAACTACAAGAAAGGGCATAAATATGCCAATTTGAACAGTAACCAGCATAAGTAATGTACAACTTCAGTAGTCTCATACATGGAAGACAAAATCAATATGGCTGAAATCAACATATATTATAAAAATAATCAAGTTTTATTGCAAATCCTGATGACTATTATTATTTATTTGAAATTTTATTGCACTGTGTTTAATAAAATATCAGATATTTCTTTGGTTTTATGAAGCATTTTGTCATATTAATATGATATCCTTTTCATATAACTTGAAATAATTTCCAAATATTTCTAAACTACATTTACGTGAATAAATCTATCAGTTCAAGGCTGAAAGCCTTGCCATAACCTCTCCTACTTGAGAAATGTTAATATTCTCATTTATTTTATTAATTTACTGGAACAATATCTCAGAACAGGAATGGTAACATTAAGTATTTTGGCATTCTTTTGGCGATGATATTCTACAAATCTACATACAAAGCCCTGTGTGGATTTTGTTCTCTCTGACTACTAATCATATTTTGAGCAATTGTTTTTCTTTTAGTCATCAGTATTACTTCAGTAACCTAATTTGATTTCCTCTGTTCAGGATCTACCTGCTAAAATTCAGACATTGGATGATGACAATATTTATTTTGATTATGTCTCTGTATTTGCATATACTGAACAAAAACTCATCTAATCTCCTCAGGGTCAAAAGTCATATTTGAGAGGTCGGAGTGTAAGTCAGTGGTTAAATGTTTACATAGCAGGGATAAAGCCTTGTGTTTGAGCTCCTAGAACTGAAAGAGAAAATTGATGCTCCTCTCCACTGTGACTATAGAACTTCATTTTTTTTCCAGAAAATAAGGTAGAAAATGGTTCCAACTTCTATCTTTTGTGAAGATTGAGATAAATGGAGTAAGCTTCAATAGATGTTAGTGTCAATTATTGTTCAACACTTTTACCTCTATGCATTTCTCTACTGCCTCATGTCAGCAATTTCTGTCATTTTTCAATCTTGATCTTGTCCTTCCTTGCTTAAAGAAGGGTGTTCTAAATAAATTCCTTCTTTGATTCTTTGAAATCTGAATTTCGTTTATATTAGTGATTCCTAGTTATACTTGGGTAGCTGTTAAGAAGGTGATGAATTTTTCTTTAATTTGAATGTATTTCCTTTCCATTAAAAGTATTTTATAGAAAATCTTGTATATTTTCTGTGATAAAGGAGAAGAGACTATCTTCTAAGACTACACTCAAGGATGAAAAGAGAAACTGCGTACCAGTTGTTCACAGCTGCTCAGGAGGCTGAGCTCTGAGAATCTAGTCTGAAAAGTAGACAAACCCAGGAGACTCTTACCTCCAATTAACTAGTGAAAAATCCAAAAGTGGGGGTGTAGCTTAAATGCAGAACCGAAAAAGGTAAGCAAAAGGCTGAGGCTCACACTTCAGGCCCCTCTATCAGCACACACACACACACACACACACACACACACACACACACACACACACACATACACACACACACACACAGAGAGCGGGGGCGGGGAGAGAGACAGAGAGACAGAGAGAAGAGAAGAGATATCTGCTCAACCATGCTATTATGGTCTGACTCTAGGTCCTCCCAAAGTATATATATACTGAATTGTTGCTTTCCAATAAGATAGCGCCTGCTATCATGATGATTTGGTACTAGGCATGATGGTGCATGAATATAAACTCAGATATTAGATAGGTAGGGGCAGGAGAATAGCGATTGAAGGATGGACCAGGGAATGTTGGTGTGGTGGAGAACTTATCTAAAAGGAGAAAGAGTAGATGTATGACTCCTAGGTAGCAGACTTGCCTAACATATGTGAGGCCTTGAGGTCACCCCCACCCCCGCAAACAACACATAATAAGAATGTGTTAGGCGTTGACAGTGGAATTTTTTCTAATCAGATTAATACCCTTAAAAATGAGGCAAGAAATCTCCTTTGCTCCTTTTACCAATTCAGGCCCCACAAGAAGTTGGCATCTCTGAAGAAGTCATTCAAGAGACATAACATTTGCCAGCCCAGTGATCCAGGAGTCCCTGTCTACTAGTGAGAAGTCAATGTTTGTCATCTATCTACCTTGTGACATTCTGTTACCAAAGCCCAAATGGACCAAACCAGGTATCTGGCAAGTGCTTAGAAGGTTGTCTGCTTTCATTTTTTTGTCCTTTGTTCACAAGATAGCTATCATTTTTCAGTTTAATTCTTTATTGATTTATTCTTTCTTTTGCTATCTATTCTGCAGTAAATTTTTTTCTTAGAGAGAGCAAAAGGTCTATATGTGATCCCACAGAGGTACTTAATCCCCATTGCCAGGAGGGTTGACCACTGAGTTCAGGGTGCTAACGGATGCTCTTTTTTCCATTTTTTTTAACAGCATATCTGTCAACATGAAGACATTAGAAAATGATGGATTCTAAAGTCTTCCTCACAGAAACCCCAGGTATGTGCCATACATCGATCATTCATAAGCTATTAGAGCTCAAAGTCTTCAATGGTGGAAATAAGTACAATGGCCCTGCTATTAAGTTCTTTCTGATATTATGAAAAGTAAAGTGGGGAATGAGAGAACATTTATAACAAGTGAAGTGGTCCCTGGATGCAACTAAAAATGAAGGAATTTTTCATCGAATGAGAATGCACTGAAAGTATGCTTTGGTATAACAAGGGTGTATTTACCGTGTTAATTTTACATTACAGTAGAATTACCAAGACACGGTGTTGATACTTCTGAAATCCTAGAAAATGGAATGTTACATTAAAAGAATTGCAAGTTCAAGGCCAAAACACACTCCATAGTGAGATCCTGTCTCAGACAGAAAAAGAAGAAGGAAAAATAGTATATTAAGTTAAGTAAATATTAAAACAAAACATATTAAATGTGTGTACTACTCAAAGCATGTTGAGGAGGTGAATTTTAAGTCCAAACATTGCAGGGACAGGAAAAATTTCAATTCAAATCATCTCAATTGTTGCCTAGAATCCAGAAAAAAAATTCAAGCATGCCAAGAGGAAAATAGGACAAGAAATAAGAGTTGGACATGATGGTACATACATGTAAATCCTAAATACTGAAGAGACAGAAATAGAAGGATATCAGTTAAAAGCTAGACTATAAGACTTTAGTAAGAACCCTGCCTATAAAAGAAACTTGAAGAAAAAGAGTTGGGCTGGAACAGAAAAGCACTTTCCCACAAGCATGAGGTCCTGAGTTAAATCCTAAATACACCCAACACACACACACACACACACACACACACACACACACACACACCACACACACACACTCTTATACATGTATTGGTACGTGTGTGTGTAATTCATTAAGATCCAAAACAAATGCTATTACTACCATACCAATATCATTATATGATATCAATAAAATAAGAAGAAATATTTGGAGAAAAATTAAGAAAAATTTAAGAAAGTAAAATGATTATATACATTACTTGTATCATATACACTATGAGTTATTATTACTAATTCTGAAAAACAAAAACCTACAAGAGTAAGATAAGGAACATTCTGAGAATTTTACATGTATAAATTTGAAAATTTGGACAAAGTGGGCCAATTTCTTAAAAAAAAAACACAAAAATTCTCACAAGCTATTATAACTCACCCAATATGAAATAGATAATTTGAATATTCCTCTGTCTATTAAGGAAATTGGATTTAAAATTAAATCCCCCTAAATAGAAATCTCTATGACCAGATGGTTTCACTGGAGAATTCTAACAAATGTTCAAGAAAAAAATAACACCAGTTCTGCATAGTAGAATTCATTTTCTAATTTATTTTAATAAAATAATTCTATCTGCTAGCAGTCTAGACAAAGACACAAAATTTAAAACTTATAGATATTATCCTCAGTAATATATAAAATGTTATTAACAAACAATTCTAAACTAGCATTCAGAAATATATGAAAGAAATTGAACACATATTCTATGATGATCTGTTTCTAAGTTGTAAATCTGTTTCAATATCTAACCAAGAAAAAGTGAGAAAATATGCTATCACATTATTCAATAGAACAACATCTTATGAAATTCAGCAGCCATTTATTTTGAAAATTCCAGGAAGATAAAAACAGAATGACTTTGTCAACTTATTTCTCTTTTTGTATTTTAAAATTGTTTTTATAAATGGTGTGCAGAGAGGTGACAGTTATATAAGTCAGGTAATGAGTACTTTTTTTTTTTAAATAACACCTCTTCTCTTACTCTCTCCCAATTTTTTCTTCCCATCCCCACACACAGTTGAATAGTTGATTTTCAACAGTGCTGAGTATCACGACTGCATTTTACTTCATCAACTTTCTAAAAAAATCTATAAACATCTGTAAATTAACATCATGCCTAATTATGTTTTGGAATAGGGCATCTAATCACTATTATTTAACATAGAGTTAGAAATTTGGACCACTGGAAGTGACAGAAATTAGAAATCAAAGTTTTACTAATTAGAGCGGAACCATTTAAATTATATTTGCATAAAATGTATGCCATATTCATAAAACATCTTAATAATTGAAAAACTCTAGGCATTGTAAATAAAAACAGATACCTTAGTCATTTCAATCACATCTTTCAAGCAATAAAGATACATATGCTGAAATTAAATTTTAATATTGTTTATAATCAGAGTAAAAACAAACCATGAATCCAATAAATGCATACCTATAATTTTTTTTAAGTTTTTATTATAAAACTGATGTACAGAGAGGTTACAGTTTCATACGTTAGGCATTGGATACATTTCTTGTACTGTTTGTTACCTTGTCCCTCATACCCCCCTCCCCCTTTCCCCCCCTGAGGTGTTCAGTTCACTTACACCAAACAGTTTTGCAAGTATTGCTTTTGTTGTTGTTTCTCTTATTTTACCCTTTGTCTCTCAATTTTGGTATTGCCTTTCAATTTCCTAATTCTAATACCAGTATACACGATTTCCAATATACTCAGATAAGATTACAGAGATAGTGTAGATACAATCACAAGAAGGTGATACAGGAACATCATCAATAGTAGAAATTACAGATACACATGGGATGTTGAAAGTAATTACAACTGTGATATAACAATCATTTCCATAAAATGGAGTCCATTTCACTTAGCATCATCATATGTGTTCATAAGGGTGTAGCTATTGGGCTCTTGTGATTCTCTGCTGTGACTTGCCTAAACCTGTGCTAATTATTCCCAATAAGGGAGACCATAGAGTCCATGTTTCTTTGGGTCTGGCTCACTTCACTTAGTATAATTTTTTCCAAGTCCTTCCATTTCCTTACAAATGGGGCAATGTCATTCTTTCTGATAGAGGCATAAAATTCCATTGTGTATATGTACCACATTTTCCTGATCCATTCGTCTACTGAGGGGCATCTGGGTTGGTTCCAGATTCTCGCTATGACAAACTGCGCTGCTATGAACATTGTTGTGCTGGTGGCTTTACTGTGATTTTGTTTGTGTTTTTTTGGATAAATACCCAAAAGTGGGGTTGCTGGGTCATAGGGGAGTTGTATATTTAGCCTTCTGAGGAATCTCCATACTGCTTGCCAGAGTGGCTGAACCAGTTTACATTCCCACCAACAATGAAGTAGGGTTCTATGATTTCTTTAATATTAGAAAATACTATAGGAAAATTAAGATCTAAGGAAATGCATAGGTGGATGTGTTATGATTTGCTAGACTCAGTGAATGTATCATTTGCAGGTTAAGATGTCATATACAAGTTAAGTTCAACTATGTTAATGATTTTGAAAACTTAACTAATAGTGTTCAGAAATTGATATGAGAATGTAAAATCATCAAAACAGATAAATCAATTTTGAAACATGAATAAAGGTGGAACAATTAGTCTACCTGATTTGTGTTAATTGCATTGCTATGGTAATTTTCATATTGTGGTACTCATAAAATTATGGATAAAAGGTTATTGGAAGAGAAGAGAACAAAGAGCTTGGCCAAAGTAGATCCTGAACAACTGATTGCTGACAAAGGAGGAAAAAGCAAAGGGACTTGGTCATAGAGTGATTAACTATCCACAGGCAAGGAGGAGAAGGAGGAGGAGGAGGAGGAACAGGAGAAGGAGGAGGAGAAAAGCTTTGCCTCAATTCATGTACAAACACTGTGGCAAATGACACAGAACAAATTTAAAATTAAATACTTTATATGTTAAAATCCACTTCTTGTTATTGGGGGTTACAGTTACATGTGTCAGATAGAGTGTATTTCTTTTTTTTTTTTTCTCAAATTTTTATTATCAAACTGATGTACAGAGAGGTTACAGTATCATACGTTGGGCATTGGATACATTTCTTGTACTGTTTGTTGCCTTGTCCCTCATGCCCCCCTCCCTCCCCCCCTTTCCCTCCCCCCCAGGTGTTCAGTTCACTTACACCAAACAGTTTTGCAAGTATTGCTTTTGTAGTTATTTCTCTTTTTTTACCCTGTGTCTCTCAAATTTGGTATTCCCTTTGAATTTCCTACTTCCAATACCAGGAAACACGGTTTCCAATATACTCAGATAAGATTACAGAGATAGTGTAGGTACAACCATAGGAAGGTGATATAAGAACATCATCAATAATAGAAACTACACATACACATAGGACGTTGAAAGTAGTTACAACTGTGATATATCAATTGTTTCAATAACATGGAGTTCATTTAACTTAGCATCATCTTATGTGTTCCTAAGGGTATAGCTATATGCAGAACTAAAAAAATTACCTTCTTCCAAAACTGTATTTCTTTTTGAATCACTGTCACCTCTGTCCTTGCTCTCCCTCAGATTTTCCCTCCTATCCCCACTAATCTGTGTCCCACTATTTCTGTGGCCCACTTACACTACCCAAGACAGAAAATAAACAAAAAAACAAGACAAGAGATCTTGAGTGTTGAGGTGGAGTCAAAGATTTCAATTCACAGTTTCTTGCAGAATTTCTATTTTAAACATGAGAAGAATTCTATTTAATTGTGCTTTGCTGAAATACGGCCTTATATAGGAGGTACTTGCCAGCCTTGAATTCAAACTCTTTCTACCTTAGCTCCTGAAAACTGGGTTAATGCATTCAAGACACAAACACCTATCCAGAAAAGGCTAAACACCTGAGAATAAGAAAGTAAATAACCTAGGTAGAAAATTATGGCTGTGCATTGTGATACTTAAAAGTATTTGGG
This sequence comes from Perognathus longimembris pacificus, assembly GCF_023159225.1. Lineage (NCBI taxonomy): Eukaryota > Metazoa > Chordata > Mammalia > Rodentia > Heteromyidae > Perognathus > Perognathus longimembris. The sequence continues at coordinate 16,590,557 of NC_063170.1, forward strand.
AGGCTGTGATTTGGAGGAATACAGTTTGAAGCCAGCCTGGACAAAATTTCTGGAATCAATCTCTCTGTCTTTCTGTCTCTGTCTCTGTCTCTCTGTCTCTCTCTGTCTCTCTCTGTCTCTCTCTGTCTCTCTCTGTGTCTCTGTCTCTCTCTGTCTCCCTGTCTCTCTCTGTGTGTCTCTGTCTCTCTCTGTCTCTTCTCTCTCTGTCTCTCTGTCTCTCTGTCTCTCTCTGACTCTCCCCCCCCCCCCCAAGCTGGATACATTGGGATACAACCAGAATCCAAAATACATGGAAGACAATGCAGGAAAAGTATGGACATATGAGAGCTAAGTAAAACATATGAGATCTAATCTCATATCAGAAAAATAACTAAGGCAAATTCTTAACAAAGGGGAGAAGGGCTTGAGGCTGGGAAATGTTAGGGCATGGCTCAAGTGGTAATGTGACAGTCAAGCAAGTGTGAGGCCATGGGTTTAAACTCCCGTACCATATAAAAGAGAAAAACAAACAAAAAACGGGTCAATGTTAGGAACAGTTATCTTGTCAAAGAAGCTATAACAATTTCACATAAATATATGAAAATATATTCAATACGACATGCCCATTGGTAACTATGAAATAAAAAAAAACAGTGAAACTCCAAGGTAGAGTATGGCTTTTGTTCCTCAAACCAAGAAGCACTCAATGTTAACAAGGTACTGAGTAGCGGGTGTAATCTCTGATTTCTGGTGCAAGGGAAACATATATTATAAGCTATGGACTTAAGTATTAGTTTTTCAAATAATGTTTATCAATGAGCATAAGTGTACTACAGTAATGAAACTTCAGGGCTGGAAGTGTGGCTTAGTGGTAGAGTGCTTGCCAAGCATAAGGCCTCCTGGTTTCGATTACTCAATACCATATAAACAAAGTATAAATAAAATTCATTTTAAAAAGTTTTTAGTAAGAGTGGAGGAATATAATGTGAAGGAAGTTACATACTTATTCTCTGTATTTTTTTTCCAAATTTCTTACAAACTGCTCTACAAATTAAATAGTTTTCATTAAAATAAAATAAGCTCAGGATAGTAGAATTGTAGAGGAACTATTCCACTGATCAGAACTGAGCTGGGCTTAGGACAAAAAAAAATCAATATTATGCAAGGGAGCAGAGGAGGGGCTGGCTTTCAAAGTAAAGATATTGAATAATTGTCAAGACTCTCTATTACTTTGCTAATTTGCCACAAAAGATACTGCAAATGGAAAAGGTCCCCTTGTTTCAGATATTAGCTAAAAATTAATCAACTTCACTGACTAGATCATAAACAACAACCTATAGGTACAAAATGAATTTATAGACAGAGGGGATTAGGAAAATACCATGTAGGACTGTGGTGTAATTTATTAAATAAGAGATTTTTGAGGGGAGTCAATAAATCTAGAGTCTATGTGGACTCTTAAACAAGTCACTTAAAGTTTTCGATTTATAAGGAAAATGCAAAGTTATGAATAGAAATCATATATTTTTTCACAAATGTTTCACCCCTAAAGATGTTTTTTATTATCTTTATATAAATTCATGTTTTATCTTTGTCTAGCAAATGAACTGCATTTTAAATCAATGTCTATTTTTCTCCATTCTGTTTTCAAAGGCATGGACATATATCACTCAGAGCACTTAATTATCAAGAGATAGATAACCAAGGTTTCCATAATGAATTGATATCATTTCTTGTCCCCCACATATGAAACTTAACATAAACTTTATTGAGATTCTCCTCCAGGCTTTAAAATATACTGACAATTTGTACTGGGAATTGCATTAACTTTATTGGATTCTTATGAAGATTAATGAATCGTAGCCAACTTTGTAACAAGTTTAAGGCAGTTGATAAAAACAATGGGAATTTTTAATGCTGAGAATGTTGTTGACGCCAACAACTTCCTACCCATCCTCCTCCTCGTTTATCACTTTTTCTCTTTATTAACCTTGTGTAGTTGTACAATGGAGTTCTCATCCAACATACCAGTTCCTAAGTAATGCATATGTATGTATGTACGTGTGTGTGTGTGTATTTGTCGGTTGTGGGGCTTAAACTCTGAACCAGGCCGCTGTTTCTGAGCTCTTCAACTCAAGAAGAGTGCCACTTGAGTTACAGCACCATTTCCAGTTTTCTAGTGGTTAATTGGAGGTAAGAGTCTCATGGGCTTTCCTGCCAGGGCTGGCTTTGAACCACGATCCTCAGATATCATCCGCCTGATTAGCTAGGACTGCAGGCATGAGCCACTGGCACTCAGCTTTTTAGTAACAGATATCTTGATTAGTGTCAATCTTCCAACATTTTTCCCATCTCTCCCAGCCCAGGTGTGTTTGCTCTAAACACACTTAGATCAAGTTTCCCCAAACTACATGTACTTAAAGTCAGTGGCTACTTCTTTAAGAATAAGCTGAGTAAGTTTTCTTTAATTCCTCCAAAACAAAACCTCAAGGAACCAACAGCCCCCTTAACAAGTGGACTAAAGACTTAAAAAGAGATTTCTCTGATGAGGAAATGAGAATGGCCAAAAACATATGAAAAAGTTCTCTACATCATTGGCCATAAAAGAAATGCAAAACAAAACAACATTGAGATTCCACCTCACCCCAGTAAGAGTGCCCTTTATCAAGAAAACTAACAATAATAAATGTTGGAGGGGATATGGCCAAAAGAGAACCCTACTTCATTGTTGGTGGGAATGTAAACTGGTTCAGCCACTCTTGCTCTTTTTAAAACTCTTTGTTATCCCAAAGTTAGCTAACCATGAATACAAGTATAATCTTCACCAGCAATAACTCCCTTTCTCTATTCTCTAGCCGTGTCTATTTATTTGGTGTGTAAAGATAGTGGCAAAATCTGACGTGGATATCCTGCAGTAAGGGCTTGGAGATGAAAAATCTTTTGGATTCAACTTCTTTGTCAAGTCATATTACTTTATGCTTCTCCCTTAAATGTCTTTTATGGCAAGTGACACCTTGGGTGTCATCCTGTGCTGAATATTTGTCCTCCACAATTCATTAAAGAGGCTTCTTCTATTTGTGTCTATTCTGTTTTTGATATTAAAAGCCCACACTCTGAAGTCAGTTTGAGGTTTAGCAGGGGTCCCTTGTCCATCTTTGATGACTGAGTGCAGCTTTTGTCTTCAAATGTGTCCTGTTTGATTTCCTCCAGTACTTCTTCCTTTTGGCTTTTTAAATTAAATTTCTAGTTCCTGGAGTTGTATCTCTTGCCCGAAGCTGTCATCTTGTCCAAAGATAACAACACTGTATTTACCATTACAAAAAAAGTGAAAATAACCAGAGAATGAATAAACAATTTGACCTATCAGTGATAGTGACTTTTCATTACAAAATACTAAACTTGTTTTACAGATTGTGTGCCATAGACCCATTTCCAAGACTAGGCATTCTGTTCTTTTTTTTTTCTCTATGGTTTTAAGAATAAAAGGATATTTTAATAAACAGAGATAGTTTCTTGCTTATTGGACACTCCATGCTGGTACTAAAAAGTTTACATACAGTCAAACCTATATGTCTTAAGAGACATAGCTGGGAAAAATAATAAAGAAACTGAACTTTTCATTTTATAATCTTCTTTTTCAATACTCACCTACTTTTAATTAAATGGAAATATTTTATGGGTTGAAAGTATAAAGAAACTATAATTGTATAGTTGCAGATTAAAAAAAAACTAAATGAATAGCTATTTATAGGAGATAAAATTTTACCAATTACATTTCTTCTTTTTAATTGGATACAGACGTGTGATAGGTATATTTAGTAGTATTTTAATTGCAGACAACATGCCAAAGACATTTTTTTACATGAAGACATTTGATATCTGCAGACTTCATTTGTTTATTTCAGGTTTTAAACATTTCTGAATCTATAACAAGCCACATTGTCAAATGACAGTCTTAGAGGACAGTGTTATAATCTCTTATTTATTATGATGATAATGTCTAAGGATATATTTTGCAGTGGAGAGAATAGAAGCATAGGGAGTCATACTCACAGGGCTGAGTTGTAAGAAAGAAAACTCAGATAACCTCATGGATACTATTTTGTCCTTTGTAACTCAGTAATTATTATAAAGGAATACATTAATTTTTCCCTGATGTTCTTGTCACCCTTCTGTTAAGTCTTCACTTTACCAAAAAAAAAAAAAAATAGAGCCAGAGAAAGGTCAATAAATAGGTAGATCAACTATACTCAGAGTACTGAGCTCTTAAGATTAAGGGTGACCAGACAGGAATCGCTCTTAAGAGGAAATGAAAAAAAATTTTACGTTAATAATTATTATGGAGGAAAAAAGACAAAAAACCAGACCTCTCTAGGAAAAGAATAATCTTATTAGGCTCCTATAATGAGAAAACAACAAATACCTTAAAACATAGCAATAAATTAACACTATCAGTAATGAAGAAGCATTATGGAAGTGGTGAGTCATTAAATAGGCACAAATTCATGTACTTTACCCAGCATGTAATATTAGGCACAAAATTCTGGATGGTATTGCAGTTGGATAATGACTAGATTCAACAAGGGTCTGTACAACAGAAACCTCTCTGGACATGAAAGGTGAGTGAGTGTGTGTATGTGTGTGTGTGTGTGTGTGTGTGATTAAAGTATTTATGATTGTGCTTGTGTTTATGTATGCATGAGAGAAACGGTAGGTGTCTGTTTTATTACAGGTGAGTAAGGAAAGAATAAAAAATGTTACCATTTCCCCAATATGGGTGAAGAAAAACGTTAGCAATATAAAATGTCTAAGGAACATTCCCTAATGTCAAAACAATCAATCCCTACTTAAAGACACTGACATTTTAAATAGATTAAGTGATGTTTGGTAATAGAACTGTTCCATTACCACCATCTCTAATAATAACTATTTGCTGTACATATTTTGCTATGGGTGTTAGGAAACATGATTCATGACATTTTATGCCCTGCAAAAGTTTTTTATAAGAGTGTCATGATTCAGTTCACAAGCAGACGGAAGATTTGTGATTCAATACAGGGTGATATCACCAACTTTGGCTTTGAAAGTGGGGCAATGTTTATATGAACCTGGAAAATCTATTGGGTTTACTTTGCATATAGTTGTTCTTACAAAGTGAAATTCATATAATGAAATTAATAATCTCACAACATTTCTTTTAGAGTGATATGATATATGTAGCTTATATAGTATCTCTTGTCTGGTTAATTTCCGTATGTGTTAGATTTTTAAGCTATTATTAAGTTCCTGAAGTGTATGGCCTCCATAGATATCATTCATTTTCTGTTTCAGGACTATGTTCCAATATATTGGATAGAAATACAATGTAACATCAGGACATTTTAAAAAAATGGCATGATAGTATGGAGAAACCTTTGGAATCAATAGCCATTAATTTGAATCCTTGATAGGTGACACTGTAGCATTTGTACCCTTGTTTATTCTTTCCCTCATTCAGCCATAGTCACTAGCTAATGAGAAGAAGATGGAGTATTAATCCCAGGTTAATTCTTTTTTTAATTTTTTTATTATTTATTGTCAAAGTGATGTACAGAGAGGTTGTAGTTTCATACGTTAGGCATTGGATACATTTCTTGTACTGTTTGTTACCAGGTTAATTCTTAACTACATTCACACACATCCTGTGTTTCTCCTACATTGCATGTGCTTTTCTAGCTTCATGATAACATCTGTCTGTGGAATTAGGTGACTCCTCTCCTGGCTCAGAAGAGTTTATGTAATAGTTTCAGCAAAATACAAGCTGATAATTCTGTATGAAAACAATCAGAAGAGGGTGATGTAATATTTATATACTTGGATCAATTTTGACACATGCAGATTTTTATAGGAACCCTCTATTATCTCAGAATCTTCGGAATGCATTAGCCATGATGAAGATACACATCAAAGGACCTAATGCAGACCAAACAGTGAGAAGAAGCTTCCTTCTTTCAGTTTCACTCTTTGCCTAGGTTTAGTCTGCTGAAATGAATCTCTACCTTTTTTTTTTTATCTCCCCCAAACACTACTTGATGAAAGAAACTGACACATTATATTAGGGTTTTAGAAAAAGACTTCCCTCCTTCTGTCATTTGGACTAACCACAGATATTGGCTTAGAGAAATAGCTGTGTGCAGTGCTAGTCATATAAATGTTCTAAAGTCGGTTAAGATCTTCACTGCCCTTTTGTTTAACTCATCAATACTTTGTAACTTGGGTTTGGGAACAATTGCACCACAATATCACTTTGACCCTGTGCTCCTAAAATGCATCACCCTAAAAGTTATATAAACTTATGTCTGGTTTGTATTTATGACATTATATAAGCAATCATTTCCTAGTAGTTTAGTTATATGCCATTATTATTTGATTCATCAGGTCTGATGGTGATTTTAAGTAACAATTTAAGAAAGACTGAAGTAAGAAATGAGTAGATTTTTCTTTTGCGAATGGTGAGATGAACAGGAAAGATGTTATAGTAACAAAGATCTGGGTATACAAGACAGAGAATAGTCAGAATTTGACTGGGTATCCTTCCAGGTACTACTTACATTTTATTTTGAAGGACACATGGAAAATTTTATAAGAGAAATAGGAAGATAGTTGTTGTAAGCATAGAAAAGTGCTTTCTATTCAAATATTCTCAGATTTATTTCCTAACATTTCTCTACTACATCTATGTGACAAATGGCCAACAGAACATTTAACTTGTATTATTTTACTTTGGAATATAAAATTTCTGACATTGTAAATGTGACTTGAATTAAATCAAAGGGTAGCAGTTGCCCTGTTTTTTCTATTTTTTTTACAACAAATTACGCTTTTGTATTACATCTTACAACTGATGATTGCTAATCCCTAAAACATTCACTTCTGACTCTTAAATCAAATAGATCCGTATTTTTCCCCAGAAGAGAGAAAGACATTTAGTGCTAGATTTAAAGAACTTTAAATGGGAATTAACTAAGAGTAATAGCTATAAACCAAATGACTATTATATTTTTATTGTAGAAATCTGGGATTTAACATGCTTAATTTTTTTTAGGATGTCAAATATCTAACATTTTCACAGACTAATCCATTTTTTGCTCCTTTCTACATTCATGAAATCTATGGCCTAGTACTTTCTTTAGATCATAATTTAGATGTCAATCTTTACTACTCTAAAATAGTGGCCCTGGAGTTTTAGCTCTACTTAAGACCAGCTTCCAAATATAATAAAAAATAGCTATGAAATCAGAAACCTCTTAGTAATTCTACTGGCTCACGGCAGGAACACTTGAAAAGTCACTCAATATAAGAAAGAAATAAAATGTGCAAGGTTGAGAAGGCAGTGAAAAAAAAAATGAAAGTGAAATGGTTGGAAATATTGTTTTACACCATTCCATCTTTAACCCTTTTTGTGAAATTTCCATGAAAAGTTTTATTTGAAGATCTAAACTATGTCACATAAAATATCACCAGAAACTTCTAAGATATTGCTCTTAAGTGGTTGACTTCCCATTGATGTGTGGCCGTTAGCTAGCTCTGTCCTCACAAGTGTGGTTAGTTAGATACATACGTTCTCTATATCTTCTGGCTCATATTCTTCAAACATTCCTTTTCATTTACTTAAGGACTATGTTTTCCTTTGTATTTCTTTATTTGTTCATTAGAAATAACATTTTCTTTTTGGTAGAAAAAATATCCAAATTTTTTTAGAGAGGCATGCTTTCCATTTTTTTTTTAAATGCAATTGTAAGAGTAGGAAAAGGATAAGGATTTGCCATTAGAAATGTAAGTCTAAGTCAGAGCTGCCTTTTTTCCAGTTTGGCATAAATCAATGCCATTCTTAAATTTGAGCACTACACTTAGTTTTGTGTACTTCACTGAGTTCAGGGCCACAGAACCTCTGGAGTCATGTTTGTCATAATTTCTCTACACCAATAAACTCCAAGCTCACTGCTTACACTAGTTTTGGTTATTGGTTTTGTTAGTTTCTTTGATTTGTGAGTCACTGGAATGTTTTGGAGGACTGACATCATTTTTCAATCTGGTTATTTTGGATTATTTTTGTTTCTGGCTTTGGAAACCTTGTTTGTTTGTTTGTTCTTTATTTTCCTAATGTCCCCCTTTGTGTAAATGTAGGAATCATTTCAGATAATCCTTAGATGGTACTAAATGTTTTGAAAGAAAGTCCTGAAGAAGGTTCTTAGTAGGAATTGGTGAGTTGTTCCTGCATCTACAATTGTTCAGGCAAAGGATAAATTTAGATCTTGTGTTAATTTGTTCCCCAAACACACAAAAATCACATTGAATAGTTACAGATATGGAAATTAGTAAGAAAATAAGTCATATTCCAAGAAATAGTTCATAAGCAACAAAGATAATTATGTGTACTTAACCGGGATCTGTTTCAGTAGCACCTCAGGATTCTGGGTGTTCCAAACTGGCTAATTTAATACCTAGGGAAATGGAGAGACTGATTTGATGGAGAAAACATCTGTGCTAATATCTGAAGGGCAGGATGGAATTAAACAAAAGGAAAAGGACAAAAGACTTAACAGGAGCAACAACATAGCACAATACTTCTGTGAAATAGGTCAACGTGTGCACTGGGCACCCAGCAAGAAAAATTAATCAGTGGTGAAGACACCAAGTAGAGTCAGGAAGAGAATATATATCCCGAACAATCTTGTAGATTATGAAGAAAAAAATTCAGGTACTGATAAGTGTCTATACTTAACCTTCGGTCTGTGCTATTGAGTGAGTTTAATTTCAGCTCTCATTTAAGAAAGGACACCCCGAAAGTTGAGAAAGGCTAAAGAATGATTGTGGGACACATTAGGCAAATAAATTCAAGGAGGAGTACAAGGCTAATAATGAGAATGCACCAGGCATGATTGATGACATCATGTACCTATGAATGAATCAGACTGAAAGTACTCCAAGATGGAAATCAAATTTGTAACCAGTAAGTGATTCAAAATTTTTTAAGTTATTAAGGATTCAATTTTATGTGCAGGATTTTTTGAATTATCTGGTATGTTATCATATTAAAAATTTTTTAAAATGTTAATATTGTAGCATTTTGGAATTGTTTTTTAAATGATATACATATAGATCATTTAAAACACAACCCCATACTTCAATGATTTTATCCAAAATACAAAGCATCAATATATGATTTGAAATCATAATTATATTTTACTGAAAAACTATAACAATTCATATTGAATATAGGTTGAAAAATAGATATTCACAGTAGTAGCTATCAGAAAGATATCTTCTGGACAGAGAAGGGGAAATGAATGTAAATTACCTCTGATGTGATATAGAGATTCAAATATTTCTAGGCTTCAGCTAAGTACAAACATGTCCTCAGAGATTTCCAAGGGATTTTTCAAATTCACTGTAATTATCTATTTATCTATTAATCTTTTCACTACATTTTGGCTCCTTGGGGGTGGGATTACATCTTAATGACTCTTAGTGCTCCCAATTCCTAACTCTGCACTTGTCATAAAAAATACCTGGAACAGTTAATGTGATAAATGCATGAAGATGTATGTATTGTGCAGGCAGAAAAGGTGATGCAGAATTATAGCAACTGTTCATTGACTTTGTCCAAGACCATACAAAATGTAGCAATGACCTAAGAAGCACGAGTGTTTTTGTCACCCTCTTTGCAAACACAAATCAGAGGGGCATGCTAGGTGAGCGAGGGTAATACAGGAAGATGACAGCGTTCAGAGAAAGACTAGAATAGACATTGTGGGTTAAAGAAAAAAGGGAAATCTCACCATTGCCCTGATTCTTTTCTCATGATTAATCATGAGATGCTCTAACACCCTGGGATATCTCAGAATCTTCTGTATTACAGCAGTTCACAGAGAATCCTGATCTTTCCAGAAAGTGTGGGCTCATGGCTAATAATGATCCCAAACTAGCAGTAGAACATAAGATTTCAAAGTCTCTGTTGTGGTGCTGATGATCCTTGGCTTAGGCTAATTCAAAGTTGACACACATGCTAGTTCTACAAGAGCCAGAAGACAGCCTAACATACAGAAAGGAACCCTGCATGGTGAGTGAGAAGATGCATGTAAACTCAATTGTCCTTTCAGTAAGTAAAATGGCATAACTTGCTTGCACAATGAATGGGCTGGCTTTACTACGTCACTGTACAATTCTGTGAGCCATGGTGATTCCCACAGCCAAACAAAAGAAAGTAGATATCTAGGTGATGGATGGCAGTGGACACATTTGTGTACCATCTCGTCTTCCATGTCATGATCTACACTGAAACTAGCAATGGAAATGCCCCAAACTAGTTATTAGTACTGATAGTGGAATAAACGCATGTGGGGAATACATGCTTAAGTAAAGCACCCACTCTTAGTACCTGTCCACTATTCTATACATTAAGGGTACAGAAACTTGGATCCCTGAGTTAAATTGGGTATAAACTTCTATTCCTTGTCATTACTAATGATGAAGAGTGAAGGCGCCCTATTTGGCCTCTGTGTCCTATCAATAGCTCACAATTTTTCTGATGACCATATCTGCTTCATCAACACCAATAGTGAACATGACAGAATTTCAACCCTTTTCTACAACAAGGAAGACTTTGCCTAAAGTGGCGGCTTGTTGTTTCATGACTACAGTCTTAAGGACTGTGGAAGCTGGACCTCCCACATGTTCAGCCAAACCTTTATCTGGCACATGTTGTGGTGTCTAGGTTTCTCCCAGAACCTTGTGTGGTAGGCTTCTTCTGTTCTTTCAGACTTCTACTTTCTTCCATCAACTTCCATTCTTTAGATTCTTCTCTAAAGCTGTCTGGGACCCTGGCATTTTCCAAGTTCAGCATCTTGTGATAGCTCAATTAGTGCACTTTAATTTCAGGATGGCATTCAGCTGATTAATGTAGATTGGTAGTCATTGATCTACTTCTGTCTTTTCCATCAGAAAGCCAACTCTCAAAAAAAAAATCCCAGTGAACTTTTATTTTAAGTTCTTCACTGCTATACTTGAGGTCACTGAAAGAGAGTACCCAGCATGCATTCACTTGTTATTTGATAAATAAATACTTGGGTGGATGAGTGGATGGAAAGAAAATAAATGGATGGATAGATGGATGGAAAATAAATGGGTGGATGGATATCCTTGATAGGATATCTCATCTGATTCCAGACTTGGATAACCTATTCCCCATTCACTTTTTTGTTGGGTCACTGTTGTGAGGACATCTGGGAAATATAGAGAATGAGGCTTTGGGCTTAAAGTTGATTCTCTACCTGGTTGCACAATAACATGACTCTGAAGTTTTTGAATTGTAGATGCTGAGGCACTATCCATTAATTAAACCAAGATCTCCATGTGTGAGTCTCAGACACTGACTCAAATTAGAAAATGAAGGATCACAATCAAGTCAATGTTCCATGGCAATCAGATGTGAGCACACTTGCTCAGAATGCCTTCCTAATCAGAAATGAAATGTTAAAATTTGAGAGCCCACAACCAATGACAGACTACAGATGATGGAATTGTTTTGAATGAAATAAGAAGATAAAAGGAGGACTAAAGTGAATTGGGATACAGTTGAATTGGCATTTTCAGATTTCCTGTCCTTTGTTTCATTTCTGTGTCTTTTACCAGGCTGTGACCTTGTATTCTGAGTTCTCCTTGTCTAGCCTTTTGCTTTCTAGTATTGACTAGTTTTCCTTTACTAAGCATCAGTACCACAGTGAGAGTACCTTGGGTGACAGTGGCATTATTCTGTTGTTTTTTCCAGGTTGATTGACAAAGGTGGGGAGCAGGGAAATGAATTGTGGTTTAAAGAGCCTAGACATTGAAGCAGCTGTGGAAAAAGCTGCTGAAAGAATGAGGGACGACTTAATTTCAGAAACCAAGAGGACATGATACCAATTGGTGAAGACAGTGCAGGGTTTTTCAGAAACCAAGAGGACAGGCTACCAATTGGTGAAGACAGTGTAGGCTTTGTTATCTCAGTACCAGGTTTGTTCATGAAGTTCCCATACCTGTGAATCCTTTTCTCTGGGAATGTAGACACCCACACTGTAGTGACTTCTGCAGGTAGAATTAGTCACATTTACATATTAATCAATCCAGATGTGATGGGCCCATTGTAATTACCCAACATTTGGGTTCCAAATTTTGCTGATTAGAATTCTGAGATGATTTATTAGAAGAGCATGAGGATTTCAAATGAGTTCCTCCAGAGAACCTTCTCATTATTAATTATTAGCTTAAGCTGCCCCCCAACAGTTCACCAAAGCAAGATGGAAAAGAAAAATAATACATAAAAAGTGTGTGAAGAAGCACAGGAGGCAGTATTGACATAATTGTAGTTAATGCTCTATGCACTATAACCAGAGAGTGCTTTTTATATCTTTTGTTTTCTAAAAAAGGGGGAGCTAATTTAGTTTTAAATGTCTGTGAAAAGAAAAAGACAAGCATGAAACAGAAAATTCACAGTGGATATTTTGCTACATGTGGCATCATGTGTCCTTTTCCTGACATCAACCTGTTTAGAGGCTGTATTCCTCTTTGCTTCTGCCATACCTTGTCCCCTGTGGCTTTCCCATCATGCTACTTAAAATGAGAGAAATATGATTAATTTGTTTCTCCTCTGCTCAGTAAAGACACACTGCATAGGGGCTTTGATCTGATCTCACAGAGAGGTCTCCTTATGGTCCAGCCCTACTGGGTTGGAACCAAAGCAAAGACTCCTCTGATTATGTGTCACTGTTAATTGAGCACGAATGTCAGTGTTCATTAGGAACAAGGGAAAATGTGGCATTGCAACCAGGGCTTCACTTTCTCATTAGATGCATAAAAATAAGCAGTACCTACAATACCAAAGTCCCCCTATATTTTCATGGAAAATAACATATTGTTATTTTGTGTGTGCTTGAATCCTTTCAAGAGCAAATGTCTGCTCAGAGGTCCAAAACAATCACCAGAAAGCCATCTGGCATTATTAAAATAGCCGTGGAATATAATTAGGTGAGGAGTGTGCCTTTTGTAAGAGGGACAGACACCTGCAATAAACACGATTCAAATCATGGTGGCTAATTTGTACACTGGTGATTATGGGCTGATTTTCTTGGCATTTGGAACTTTCATATTCTCAACTACCAATTCTTTCATGACATTTTTCTAAGCCTTTCTTTTCCAAAGGAAGCTATCTCTGCCCCTTCCCCTTCCCTAATAGCAATGGCAAAGAGGAGCTGCTTTGACGCACTGCCCTGCAAACCTGTGATTTGGCAAATTTGAGGGAAGCACTCTATTTGATGACAGCCACAAGGTATACAAAGTCCTAAATATAGAGCTGTGCCACTACTATCAGGTAAAAAAATCCATCTCACCCTGACCAACTTAGCTCTCTGCAAACTGTTTTTATGTTGAACGTTCTGGTTTGGGTTAGAGAAATGAAAACAAATATCACATCGAGCTCTGAACCCAGCTTGAAGTCCCAGCACTGGAATGAGCATGTCATGGGCAGGCTGGGAGTTGGGGAGGGGAGTGTGACTAACTGATCTGTTGCTCCAGAGTGAAAACAATATTAGGGAGGATTTTGGTCCTTGAAAGGAAATGAAACTCAATAACTTTGAAGATTGTATTGGCATTCCCCAATACTAAAAATTAGAGAAGAAAAGCTTTGCCTGTAACTCCAAACAGCCTTCCTAAAGGAAAAAATCAGGCTGTCTAAATGAGGTTAGGGGTACATGGCTTGCTGATGATAGCAGTAAAATGAGTGGGAGGTGGGGAAATGGATTTAGGAGTGGCCGTCTACCCTTAGACTCAAATGGAATCGGGGGCATTTGCCATTACAGATTCCTGGTATTCTAGAGACTGCAAAGACCTGACTTCTCTGAATTGATTTAACTGAATGAATAATAACTAGGCAGAATCACTGGACCTGCATAGAAAAAGAGATGGAGACAGTGTCAGATGACTGAGATGACTGAAGTGCTGTCATCCTGTGACAAATCTATGCCAAGTGCTTTTTTCTTCTCTCATAATTTTCTTAGAATACACGTTCCTATCATCTTAAAATTATTTTTAAAAAAGCGATGAAACTAAAATGAAAGAAAAGGGGAAGAAAGAAATAGAGAATCTAAGGACAAAAAAGGAAAGCAGAAAGGAATGAGGAGAAAAAAAGAAAAGGAAGAGGAGAAAAGGGGAAGAGAGGTGGGAAAAGAGAAAGGAAAAGAAAACCTCCAGTTAAACTAAAATAAAATTTTAGGTTGTCTGCCCCCAAACATCATATTTCACTGTATACACCACTCATTATTTCCTCACAACTCATTATTTCCAGTCCGCATATTTAGCTTGAAGACACTACTTTGGCCACCATGACATTTGTACAATGTGTAACATGCCTGAGACAGAAGAAAATCTACTTTGCTTCCACATTTACATCCATTAAGTGAATGTCTGGGATGGAGGTATCCCTAGGGGGTGGGTACCATGGATGCCCTTGGATGCCACTAATTTGAGTGAGAGTTTTAGAGAAAGAAATAGAAAGGAAAGCTCATGCTGACTTCTGTGAAAGGCTGACATCTTAAAAACATGTGAGACAAGATGAACTGGAAAGCAGCCAGAAAGAGGAGGAGTTTTAAGAAGGAAATCAGAAACATGTGGTGTACAGAGAGCTGAAAGTAAGACTCTGATGGAGCAGAGGCCACAGTGATGCGTGATCCATCGAGGACTGACAGATACGGCTTTTCTCCACATGATACTGCTGTAAACCTATTTTTGGACCCTATTTTGTCTTTGTGAAGAGAAGAGTGATTTTTCTTCCAAGTGGAGAGATTCATTGAAGTGACTAAAATGTAGAACTTTAGCATCATTAATGTACTTTTAATATTGAAAAGCATTTCATTAATGTAATAAAGATTTTTTTAAAGAAATATGACATTAAATCAGGATGTTTAAAATCTACTGTTTGGTGTTATGTCAGGAATGAAACAGATGGCATTTACAATTGTTTTCCTTATTTCACGTTAAAACTGATGCTGAGACTTTTTTTTTTTAACTTCCTGAGATTAACTCTGTCTCTGGGCTTTTTTCAGGGACGCAGAAACAAATAGTCAGCAGTGTAGATTCTGGTGATGTTGGGACTGCTGTGGTTTGAACTACAACATTACCAAATGCTATGTTCCCTTGGGTTGGTCCTCTTGTAGAAGATCATGGTCAAAGAAATCAAGATGGAAAGGAGGTAAAACAATAGCTATCTCATGGAAGTTTTTTGAGGACTCAGTCGATGTACTATGAGATATACACTTAAGACAGTTACATAACAGAGTGCAAACCTTCTATACACGTTGGGCTTCATGATTGTGATTTTCAGTTATCATTACCATTTCATCAAACTCTCACTCTAGGCCTTCTGTACCAAAAGAAAAGAGATGAGAGTTGATAATGCAAATAAAACAAGCAGTTTCTGAGTGATCACGTCAGGATTGAAATCTGAATCTCTCTAACTCCTAAAGCAATATATCTCAGAATTCATGGGACGTTTCTGAACTATGCTTTGAGCATATTCTATGTGAGGAAAATCCATTTCAGGTGACTTCTGGGTAGGATTCTGAAGATCACTGGGAAACTCAAGGGAGGATGAGAGAGTGCCACACATAAATTGACATGTTGAACAGAAACTGCTTTGAAGAAAGAACAAGAAAGAGATGTAATTAAACCTTTAATTTAAATACTCACTTAAATTAGGAAACTTCCATTTGTGTTATGTAAATTAGGTTTGGGGAAAGAGCTCCTCTGGAAAGCATTCTGTTGCTCAACATAACAAATGATTTAGGAAACATGAACAGTAGTTGAATACACCCAAGTAAGCCATACCACTCCTCATAACAGCTCAAAGTCTGGGGTGATATATATCTGCATGTTAAGATTAAAGCTTTAAAAGTAAAAAGATTTCAGCCTTTAAGGGGCCTATTTAGCTATATGCCTTGCCCTAGTTTAGGAAACAATGGAATAGACAAAGTAAATGCTTCAAAAATTCACTAGACAATGATTCCCTTGATTTCTTCCAGATGCCAATTAAGCAATCTAGCAGTGATATTGAATTGTTTTTGTAAAGTTTTGCAAAGAAAAATAAAAACTTGTTAGAATTATGCTAGTTATTTTTCTTCAAATATCTATCTGTATTCAGCAAGGAAGAAACTATTTTAAGGATTAATGTGTTTTTTTTTGGACTCTATGAGCATAATAATATTTCCTTTATAAGTCCTTTCTTCTGGTACTTTCTATATTCAAGGTCTTATGATATCAACTAGAATACTTTTTTCACAAAATTCAGCAGGCTAATATAATGATAGATCATTCATGTCTTAAAGATCATTGTTAAGTATCCTGACACAATTTCTACAGATTCTTATCATTCTGTATGTTCCAATTCATGTACTACAACACTAGGAAAACCCGATGTATAATATAAAGCACAGAGTGAATGTTTGCATAGTTTGTGGAAGCTTTCCTATATCTTATGGTTCTCCCATATAGATGTTTTTGATTCCTTGAATGACATGAGGAGTAAGGAACTACACATTCCCAACTCTGAAAATCGACCTGGCTTACATTTAGTGATCCATATATTTGTGAAAAAACAAACATACAAGAGAATAGATAAGCAGGAACACAATGTCTGCTGCTCTTTTCCCAAACTCTATAACTCACCAAAAGCACTTTAGAAAGACAAATAAGTAAAGAGACTAACATGAAATAGCATGATGCAAGAGGAAATAGAAATATTTACAGAGCTTTTATGAAATAGGAGTAAAAGTTATCCAAGAAGGTTCTTAAAATAATAAAGAAAGTAACTGGACTGGAATTCAAACCAAATGATTTCCAAAAAGGAAAAGAAAAGAAAGAGAAAGAAGGGGGAAAGCAGGAAAGCAGACAGGAAAGCAGGAAGGCAGGAAGGCAAGAAGGAAGGAAGGGAGGAAGGGAGGGAGGGAGGGAGGGAGGGAGGGAGGGAGGGAGGGAGGGAGAGAGGGAGGGAGGGAGGGAGGGAGGGAGGGAGGGATGAGGAAGGGATGAAAAAGTAAAGAAGAGGAGGAGAGAGAAGGGAAGGAGAAAAGAAACTAAATAAACTCCAGATAGGGCTGGGAATATGGCCTAGTGGCAAGAGTGCTTGCCTCCTATACATGAAGCCCTGGGTTCGATTCCTCAGCACCACATATATAGAAAATAGCCAGAAGTGGTGCTATAGCTCAAGTGACAGAGTGCTAGCCTTGAACAAAAAGAAGCCAGGGACAGTGCTCAGGCCCTAAGTTTAAGGACCAGGACTGGCAAAAAAACAACAACAACAACAACAAACAAACAAACAAAAAACCTCCAGATAGAGAGGAATAGCATATGAATCAAGAAGGGTTACATTAGCATATGTTGCTAAAATATTTAGTGTCTGGGGTGAAATGGTAGAGATAAAGTTGTAAAAATACTTTGGAAACACATTTTAGAAACCCTTAAATTCCAGGCTAGGATGTTTACAGGCCTTACTTTAGGAAATAGCCAGCCATGGTAGGATTTGGGGCATGCTTTGGCCATGATTAGACTGATTTATAAGTGTGACTTAGTATGTGAAGGATGGCCTGGAGTAGAAAGAGACAGGAAGGAAGAGAAAAATGATCACATTTTGCTCTCAAGAGCGAAGTGTCATATTTATCCGGTGAAATATTGATTTGTCTCTGGACACCCTGTCTTGTAGCTCTCCACACTCCTTATGCAAGTTTAAATGGGAGCCCTGCTTTGAGAATGAGAGGCTTTTAGCCAGCTCATTATCTATTTTAATGAAATAAAAGCTAATTTATAAGAATAAGCAATCTCTAGAATACTTGAAATGCAAGCACTTTGACTCATCAAAATGGATAAATGCAAACACAATGAACGAGAAGCTGAGATTGTTAATATGCACAGAGAAGTTTCATAACAGGTTCTTCTTTCCTTGGAGTTAAGGCTTTCTAGATGGGAAGACATTGTTCTAATTTTGTGGTAAGGTAAATATGAATATATGTGTGTATTTATGTATGTATATACTTGTTATATATGTATATATGTGTGTACATATATGTGTATGTTTGTGTATTATATATATTCCTACCGTATGAATCAGAACACTTCTAAATTATTGGCCAAAGTGGTTCAAGTGTGAAGGCATAGATCCATTATAAAATGGGTATCCTTATCTCTAAAATGGAATAATGAAGGTTTGAAAACTCCATATACTATGAAGTGGTGAGTGCATGAGCAAATTTCTTATTCTGGAGAAATGTGAAGATCATATGTGATACCTTTGCAAACTGCTTATTCACGAGAATCCACTGTTTAGACTCCTCAGCATGGATGATCCATTGCTCATTAGCTTAGCATTCTTCTCCCTTCCATCATCAGTTATTTGTCACAATGTAATTTTGCTACATTTAGCTGAAACATCAAAGACTTTCATTTGCCTCCCTAAAACTGCTCCATGGAATATGATAAATTTCTTACCACATTTTATACATGTCATGGAAAACCAACTTCCTCAATGCTAACTCGTCTGCTGTTTTCTCCATGTCAATTCTTGGTATCCCCAGCACAGATTTTTCTAGAAGATCTCATCCAACTTCACCTTTTCATTGACTTCTTATTACAGTGAAAAAAAATGGTGGGCAGAAGGAGAGATAAGAAGGACAGAAATGTGGTGACTTCACACGTGAATCCATGTCTATCATTATTTGAAACTTCCACATCACTCTTCAAAAGAAAGACCAAAAATTGTCATTCTATACTCTGCCTATTTCTCTCTGTTCTATTTTAGTCCCTTCTTTTACCCTTGAGCTACCTGAATACTCACTCTTGACATGATGACATGTTCTGTTCCAGTTTCCATCTTCTATATCCTTGATTTTCCTTAATTGCCTCATTGAAACTTACCTTTTGAAGGAAGATGAAATTCTGTTTCTCACCGAAAGCTATCTTTAATTTCCTGCAAGTCTTAACTGCAGTCTGGTTTTACTCATCTACTTCAACTCAGCAAGTAAATTTGTTTTCCTAGTTTGAATTATTCTTACGTGCAATGCAAAGATACAAAACCAGCATTTAGTGCAATGGAAAGTTAGGGAATTGGAGGAGAGTATCTGAGGTTGTGGGAGGGACATGAAGAGGGGAGAAGCTAATCTCTGAAGCTCATTCGTCACTCAGGATCACAATTTAGACTGCATAGATGCTGACATGCAGTGTAGAGCACAGGGTATTTATTAAGGATTATTTCATATGAAAACTGAGGGGAGGAAGCAAGATGGGACACAGGGAGAATTTAAAAATCACACAAGCCACTGCCTTCCCAAACCTCAAAGTGCGTCAAACTGTCCTGTAATCAATCAAAATGGCCTAGTCTTAAGCCAGCCTCCCTCAGCCACTGAAGACAGGTAGATGATGAATGCTGTGAACTGAGAGGCTCAGCTCTTTGCAGTTGGAATTGAATGTGCTCCTAAATGGTAGACAATCATCAGTCCATCTTCCAAGGGAAATCTGGCCTTGATATCTCCATTTTCACTTCCTTTCATGTGGTCTTTCCTACATTCGACTAGTGGCTCTCATGAGAAACCTATATGAGCTCCTATATAACGAACATTTTCAAATGTGCAAAATAAACAATTGAAAGAACTGCCATTTAATCTTTCCTGATCAATGTCACAAGAGCCAGGGAAGACAAAGTAGAATCTGAGAAGAGGTAGTTGCAGAGAAAAGTATCAATTAATCTCTGGCTGGAAATAAAGGGGCCTAGTAGGACGTTGAGGACTTAGAGACCAACTTGACTTTCCCATTGTAACTGGTTATGTATATTTACTAAGCACTTTTCAAATATCTCTGTTACTAAACTTTCAATGATGTATCTATCAATAATACACTGGAAAGGAAGAAAAATATCTAGGCCTGTATTTATTTCATACAATAAGCCTAATACCTAAGAATTTCTAACAAACCACCATGAAATCACAAATTCAGAAATAAGTGCATAAGAGCTATACACATTCATAAATTTTACATTGGAAAGCCTGAATTTTTCAAAGTGAGTGATGTTATTTTGCTGAAATAAATACCCTATTTGCTGTGTGATTATTGAGGCACGGGTTTTTGGGTTTTGTTTTTTTGGTGTTTTTTTGCAACTATAACATCCATTCTTGTTTGTATGCTGGGGAATCAAACTTGTGGATGTTAATCTCTATTTGAAGTACTATTTTACAAACTGGCCATTTGGATTATCCATAATAGAGAGATGTTAGTCCTTTTTATGTCATTTTTTAAATGAAATAATTTTGTGTATAGTAGTGTTTTCACATTTGCTAAAATCTAAAATTTTGGTATTTTTTAGAGTCGTTCTTTTAGATTTGCTGGTAGTATATAATATCCGTTCTTCCTTCATTGTTACAGAACCATATCTTTCAACTGGCAGTATTCTTACCCACATAGTAACGTGTATGCCTCAGTGTTCCTTATAGCTAAATGACACCATATTACCACCAGCTCCAACCAAGTGATATCACTAGAAGTTTTGTGATGTATAGCCATCAAGTAAGTATATATATATATATATATATATATATATATATATATATATATATATATTAAGAGTTTCTTTGTGTGTTTTATCTGTCCTAGCATCTGGATTATTGGTGTGAGGGATGGAGTCTTTCAAACTATTTTGAGTTTAAAACTGTCTAGTAAGCATGCCCAGGCAGGAAAATCCATGGGAATATTTGCTCTCCAATTTAACATCAAAATCTGGAGGTGGAAAGGGAGCTCAAGTGATAGAGCATCAGACTTGGTGAAAACAGCTAAGGGACAATGCCCAAGCCCTGAATTCAAGCCTCAGGACTGGAAAAATAGTAATAATAATTACTATTATAATGGTAATACAAAATGTAATAGAAATTGATGATGATGATGATGATGATGATGATGATGATGATGTTTATAAACCTGAAATAAGCATGCACACATCCCATATCAATGAGGAAAAAGAAATTAGAAACAAGACTGGATTTTTTTCCTGAAATCTCTAAAAGAGAAGGCCAAGAAAGTACAATTTCAAGAATAAGCACTTTGAGGTTTTATTGACTTTTAATGCAAAGCTATAATCTTCCCAATTGTACAAGGGAGGATGCAAATTTCTTTTTCAGGCTATGATGGTGGCAAATAGTTCTCTCACGAGAGCACATGCATTATGAAGCCCTCCAATTCATATGTTGTTGATGGCTTTAGTATGTCCTTAACAAGCACACAAGCCCCTCTTCACTGCACCTTGAGGAATTTAACATATGGTCATTACCATCTCTGGGTTGTCCAGTGTGCATTCAATATGAATCTCTGTTAAATGCAACTGATTAAACATTATGCTACACGACGTTGTGTTTCATGGAATGCGAATGTTATTTTATTGTGTGGATTCATGCCTGTCCCTCATTACCATATGATAATCTCCTCCCCAACATTTTTTTTTGCCAGCCTTTCTTGCTGACATAGCAGCTTTGTAATTAAGACCAACAGATTTCATGAAGCTTCTGATCCAGATCTGCAAGAAAACACATGGCAATGATGTGTTGAATCTTTGCAGCTCTGACAGCAACTGAATATTATGCCAGATGTTCTTTTGTAGTGTCTACCACTCTACAGCAGAGAGCAGATGACTCCAGTACTTACCTCAAATGTACATGGGGCATATGAATCATTTCTAGAATTGTAAAAATATAAAAAGAAAGAAAGAAAAGAAAATGGAACTTCAGGTGAAGAAGACTAAAATAAGTTTTATACATCTTAATGTGCCAGATGCTGGATAAAGCAATTTTCAAGTGTATTAGTGTTCCTTTTACTATGTAAAATATTTATAGAGGCTTTTTTTGGCAGCATTATGAGGATGTTTCCTCAAGGTTTACATGTAGTAATTAAACAAGATCTCACAGCCAGTAAGCCCAGTCAGCGAAAGGTAAAAATATGGTGATTTCAACTGAGCAAATTTATTTTATGCATGCTATATTATACTGTTTACTGAGAGATACGAAGATTAAGAAAATGAAATTTCATATACATCACAGCCTAATGGAATATTGCCATTAAACTGAAAGAGATGTAGCCGGGATTAAAGGCCAATCATGTTGCTTGTCATGAATTATTCAACGTTTTTTGAGGATCTTACACAGGAGAGTCCAAACACCATTCCTCTAGCAGAGATATTACTAACATTTTCACCTTCCAGAGGAGGAAACTGAGATCACCAATCTGTCAACTTGCAAAAAATTTCTGGACTAAGTACAACCCACAATAGGAAAATGATCTTATTAAATACTGTTAAACCTACATTTACCATCTCTATGTCCCTATATCTTTCACATGGAAAGAAGCACATACCCAACTCATTCCATGGTACTAGGAAAGTAATTGTAATGAAACTTCTGCTTGGACAAACTCAGCTAAACTTAATATGGTCTAAATTAGATGGTCAGGGCATAAGATATCACAAGAAATGTACACACTGACCTACTATGTAACTGTGTTGTGCCAAGTCGCAAGACCACCCCCAAGAAGACCACCGAGATTCAGACACTCCGAAATGCAAAAGCAAGGCAAGGCTTTATTTAACGAGCTGCCAACTCGGGCCTCGTCCTACCCACCGACACAGCGGAGGTTAGGAGGAAGCCCCGAGCTGTGATTACACAGGGCTTATAAAGGCAAAGAACAAGGTTACAACAATCAGCTGTGCAAGCAAGATTAGAACACAGGTACAAATCTGATTGGCTCAGGGTTCGATTCTAAAATGGGGTTCACGTGATGGGGCCTGACTTCAAGTTGCAAGACCACCCCCAAGAAGACCACCGAGATTCAGACACTCCGAAATGCAAAAGCAAGGCAAGGCTTTATTTAACGAGCTGCCAACTCGGGCCTCGTCCTACCCACCGACACAGCGGAGGTTAGGAGGAAGCCCCGAGCTGTGATTACACAGGGCTTATAAAGGCAAAGAACAAGGTTACAACAATCAGCTGTGCAAGCAAGATTAGAACACAGGTACAAATCTGATTGGCTCAGGGTTCGATTCTAAAATGGGGTTCACGTGATGGGGCCTGACTTCAAAGTCTGGCACCTCATTTCCCCTTTTTCTTTTTGGTACCTTGGGAGCCAATCATGGCTCCATTCTGTCCATTTCAATGGCTTGCATGTCTAGGGGATGATATAGAGGTAAGGCATGGGCCAGTAGGGCCCAATGTACTAACCAAAGGGCCTGTCACCATTTCTTACAAGAATAGTCTCTGTACCTCTGTTTTGCATGCCTCTAGTTTATCCTGCCTCATCTTCACAAAAACAACTCTGGTCCCTTGATTTTAAAGGGGGGCTGATGGGTGAAGATCAACCATCTTCTGTAATTTCTTCAGGCTGACTCAGGGGCGTTGACCTTACCTAGCCAGGAACCTATAACCTTAGTCTACTTTTCCAAGGGACTGCAGGATTGCTGCAAACTGAAAATTAACTTTCAGCTATACAGACTTACCATTAGCTCTATAGTGTTTAGTATCCAAATGTAAGCAACAAAATAATACATAAACTTCTCAACTGTGCTCTAAGGGTCGGGTGGCTATACCCGTATTCCTGAGCAAGCTCAAAACTACCTAAAATAAGGGGGTCACCTCACTTTGGAGTGAGCTGCCAAAATGACATCAACACTAGCCAGGGTAGTAAGGAAAGAAGGCAAAAAGAAAATTATAACAATATTCAGTCTAACTTTCTTTTCTTGAGGCGAAGGCGAAGCGGCTGAGTTGGGTGCTTGGAGACCTCCCATGTTCCATCACGGTAGTTGTCATCCAGGGCAAAGGGGTCAGCTGGCCTGGCGTGGAAGCAATGAACCCAAGTGGCGATGCCGTCTAGGGTCCCTTCCACCGTGGTTAATCTGTTGATTGGGGGTATTGGCAAGCTGACAGGCCTTTAACAGATCTCAATAAGGACAACACAATCTCAGGTCTACAAGCTTTCTTTCCTAAACAGATGTATCAACTTAAAATTCTTACTGCCAGTCAGGGCTTTGAGTAAATGCGGGGGGTGAGATTTTAATCTATCCTCTCATTTAACAAACTTACCCTTACCAACCACTATCACATATGACTGGCAAATTCCTGCCCAGTAGACAGACATGGGCACTGGAAAGGCATGCTCATGAACTATTCTCCTAGGACTTCCCGGCTTTAACTTTTGAAAGGCCAACAGTAGTGACTCTAGGATCTGACACCATCTCTGCCATCCAAGCAGTGGCTTACTGCCTCTGGATGCTCCATCACTTTTGTCCCAGGAAGAGTGACTTTTGACTTGGACTCAGGGCCTGAGCGCTGTCCCTCAGCTCTCCAGCTCAAGACTAGCACCCTACCACTTTGAGCTCCACACTACTCCGTTCCCAGCACTCTGCTGGCTGATTAGAGACAAGTCTCTCACAGGGACCTTTCTTTGCCCGGGCTGGCTTCGAACCGCAGATTCAGATCAATGAGTCTTATAAGGGGCCACTTTACTCCAATTATAAGCAACAAGGTGGTCCACACAGTAGTTTTTAAGCATGCTCTCTTACCTGGAACTTATTAAGGGTCAGTATTAGATCTTGACAAACTTGTAGGAATCACCTGTGCTTCTCTGTGGGCCTGGTGGAAACTGTTACAAAAAACCTACAAAGAAGCTGGAATGGCAATTAAACATTTTGGTAGCCATAATTCTCCTTTTCTCACTTTGCAATAATTATTTAGGACAATTTTACTTCCAAATTTCTTATCTAGAAATGTATTCTTGATTTCCAAAGCCTTTCTAACACTAACACAACACTTTAGCTTTTATCTGCATTGGAAAAACTGAAGCTCACAGGCAATCTGAAACCAGGTGCCGCCCTTTGCTTACGGGCTGCTTGTTCCAAAAGAGCCTCTTTTTTTTTTTTTTTTCAGTCCCAGTTACTACATGGCATGAAAACCTTTGAATTTAAACTTAGTTTTGCATCATACTGCAGTCTTGAACATGTTCACACTCACACATGCACACACACATACATTTTCAAAATATCTTAAAGCGCGCTGAATAAGCATCGGCCGTACATTTTAAGGCAAAAACCTTTAACAAATGATTTTAGCATTCTCCAGCCTCATTTTCCAGGGCTTGATAGTTTTAGTAAAACATTTTTAGTCTTAGTAAAACATTTTAGCACACCAAACAATTTTCTGCTTAAAAAGGCTGGGTGGGGGTCCACCTAGAGTTCTTTCTGTGGACACTCACACTCTGTGAACCATCGCCTGTACATCTTTCCAATGAGCTATGCAGGTTTGACACAAAAGAGACTGTTATACTTACAAACAACACAGAGATGACAGCGCAGCATGGTGAGGTCACTCCCTGCCACCTGTGGGTGGCTTGGGCTGGCCCTACATCCACCCCATCGGCGGCTGCGGGTCAGGACTTGGACTTGGGGCTGATGCGTCCGTGTCCTGGGCTGTCGGCGCCGGCGAGTTGACTGGGCAGGACCCTCCGGAGCAGAGGGCACAGCTGAAACATTTTCCTCAGAGTCCTCCTCTTGTAGAGTTAACTGGGATGGGGAGTATGGAGCGGGAAACATTTCCTCCTCCCTGCTTCCTCCCTATGTCAAAGCTCCCTCAATTTCCTCAAAGGTGGACCATTCTGACTTGCACAGGGTGATCCACTTTTACTTTTTAAGGGCCACACCTTGGTTCTGAGCTATCTCCTTAACCTCCCTCCAGTGAGCTAGGATCAAGTCTAGGGGGCTAGATGGAGGTCCTCAAGATAGAACGTTATCCATAGCTCTGATCAGAAGTTCAGTCCAAAAGGCTACAAAAAACAAAACAATAAAAAAGGAGGAAAACACACAGGCCTGAGAACAAGAAAAGCTACGAGTTGGAGATCTCCCAAGCTGGCCCACAACCTCCTACAAGGGTGCAGAAGGAATGGACCCGAGTTGGCCCACAACCTCCTGCAAGAAGGAGTGGACCCGAGTTGGCCCACAACCTCCTGCAAGGGTGCAGAAGGAGTGGACCCGAGTTACGAGTTGGAGATCTCCCAAGTTGGCCCACAACCTCCTGCCAGGGTACAGGAGGAGTGGACCCAAGTTGGCCCACAACCTCCTGCCAGATAAGCAGAAGGAGCAGACCCAAGTACAAGGTGGGCGGGTTGAGTCTCGTTTAGGAGGCCCTCCTGGTCAGTTCCGGCCAAAAACCAAACTGACTCGCGCCCTACAAGTATAAGCAAAAGCAAAACAGACAAACAGACAAATTACAGGACAAGACAAATGAACAGCGCTGTTTTCTTACCTTCGGAGTCTGGGATCTCGGGGTCTCTGGGGCTATCCCGGACGAGCCCCCAAATGTTGTGCCAAGTTGCAAGACCACCCCCAAGAAGACCACCGAGATTCAGACACTCCGAAATGCAAAAGCAAGGCAAGGCTTTATTTAACGAGCTGCCAACTCGGGCCTCGTCCTACCCACCGACACAGCGGAGGTTAGGAGGAAGCCCCGAGCTGTGATTACACAGGGCTTATAAAGGCAAAGAACAAGGTTACAACAATCAGCTGTGCAAGCAAGATTAGAACACAGGTACAAATCTGATTGGCTCAGGGTTCGATTCTAAAATGGGGTTCACGTGATGGGGCCTGACTTCAAAGTCTGGCACCTCAACTGTACCCTTTTTGCACAACACCTTGTCAAAAAAATTTGTGTTCAATTAATAAATAAATTAAATTTTAAAAAAATTAGATGGTATACAAGTGAGCAGGTGGGGCACTGGTGGCTCATACCTGTAATCCTAGCAACTCAGGAGGCTGAGGTCTGAGGATCAGGGTTCAAAGCCAGTCCAGGCAGGAAAGTCTGTGAGATGCTTATCTCCAATTAACCACTAGAAAACTAGAAGTGGCCCTGTGGTTCAAGTGGTAGCACAATAGCCTTGAGCAGAAGAGCTTAGGGACTGTGACCAGTCCGAGTTCAAGCCCCACAACTTACCAAATAAAAATAAAAAGTGAGCAGAATGTAATACAATATTGGGTTTTGTGCTACTACTGTATGATTTCATTTATGCGGGCATGCATAGGTTGTTGTGTTGGCCTAGATTTCCCAACATGCAAAGGAAATTAGCAGGAGGGATGCAACAGTCAATACGTATTCTTTCAAGAAGAAGTGGTGTTTTTCTGAAAATAGAGCTGGACTTAGCCTTGTGAGAACAAATCTTATTTCAAATCAAGGAACTGCAGTATAGAAAGGAGACTTGAAAAAAATCTCTCACTGTTTCATTTACTATGGTCCTGGGTACTGTCAGAGGCTACAGAGTTTAGGCTACAACAATCAGTTGCTTTAAAATAATATAATCACTTTTTCTCACAAAAAGTATTTGATATCATTGTGAGCTAAGTAAAGTTAAGAGCAGCTTTGCTGTTAAATTACCTAATTATCTGCCTCCATTTTTCTTCTTAAAGACAACACAAAGTATATGCTTACACATAAACTACCAGCAAAATAATAAATAGTCTTATCTCCTCTAGTTGCCAATAAGTCTTGATGCAACAAAAAGTTTTGTTGTTGTTAAAAGGCTTTCAATATTGGTATTTTCACTCCCTCCCCCCACCCCACCGTCAGCACAGGAGTTTGAATGCTTTGGACCCTCCTTCTCTTGTTCTGTGCTGAGGCCCTTTTGTAGTTGGGTCTTTTTTTTTTTTCCCTTGTGATGCCAGCAAAGCTTTGCAGACCCGTGGTTGTCCTCTGCCACTCACATTTGTGGTTTTATGTGGAATGCTTTATGTGTCAGTAAATAAGAATCAAATCTTGATGTTACTGTTTTGGCATTTTGAGTTTATGCTCTAGAATGTGGGGGAACACATAGCTTTAAGATGTGGATTCTCAGATTTATGCAAACATGTATCCTCTCATTCAGTATTCTATGCACTCAACTCAATGAAGACCGCTTTAAATTCTTTTAGATGGGCTGATGAACTGATGGACTGGCTTTTGTTTGTTAGTCTACTCTTTCTCAAGTTGCTTATTTCTATACTGTCAGGTCTGTCTACTTTAAAAAAATCATGATGACACCTAATTGCCATTAAGACAGTGCTAAGAGATGGCACCATTTCAGAGGTGTGACTATTCTGACCAACTAAGTTAACAGATTAACAAAACGAGTACTAAAATGTTGGAACAAGTGTCGTTGCTGGGGTAGGGATTAAAGGGACTGGGCAGAGAAAAATGGAGAGAGGATAGTTGCGTAAAAAGTAGTCATTATAGTCAATGCACACCTGGGCTTATGGAACCAGGTAAGTTGAGCAGATGAGTGAGTTTGGAAGAGATGGAGGAGAGTAATGCAACGAGTGACACTGATTATGATTCATCGTCTTCCTAAACTGAGGTGTTGAGTGAAAACCCCTTTGTATATGGGATGATTTTTTAAATTTTAAATAGAAATAAAGAAGAATTTGGAAAAAGAGATGATCCGGTCACAAGTGCTCCACTTATATGGATGGGATATCTGCCATTCTGAGGAAAACTTTAGAACCATTTTGTCTCTTTGCCTTTCTGCCTTGTGCTGGGAAGGTCCCCAGTTGCTGCTAACAACTGGATCTTGAACTTCTTAGGCTCTAGATCTGAGAAATTGCATTTCTGTTCCTTATAAATGACTAGAAGACTAAGATATTCTTTAATAACAGCACAAATAGCTGATAGCCTTTGTATCAAGAGAGAATCTTGTGAAAATGATAATTCTTCTTTCTCAATCTGAGGTCTGTAGTATAATGGCACATTTCTTTCACTAGCCTACTTGATTCTATTCCTTAAAATAAGTTTCACTTTCTATCTTTATAGCCATGCAATAGATGGACTTCTAACATAATTGCTCAGCATTAGGTGTGAAATGTTGCTGAGGTAATTGATTAATTTTTTAATTAAAATACTTATTATTTTAAAAATGATATTTCTAAAAGAAAAAAAAAGATCCTGCAATTTAATCACACACATGTGTGTGGGATACACATAGTTTAGCTCTCACATATGTAAGTGAAATACACATATTTTAACCTGCAGCAAATTCTTTCATTAACTTATGTTGTTCTTTATCTTAGGCCTGTTTTTCTTCTTCTTTATTCTACCTTGCCCATCATTTCTCCCTTTAACATATTTCTTTTCCACTATCTTTTTTTAATATTATCTTCAATAGTTTTTTAATACATTCAGATGTATGGTGTAAGGGCTTTAAGTCATAAATAAATGCCATTTTTATACTAACTTTTTAGAGACCCCCACTGTCACAAGAGGGATTGAACATATGTATGTAGATCAGAAAGAGATTAATGCAAAGAAAGGAACTTCCTGCATTTAAAAGTTTCAGGAATGGGGAAGCCCTGCTTAAGCAGAAGAGTAAGACGGAAGAGATCGCCAGTGGTTTTTAATAAGGCCAGTGAAAAGAC
Organism: Perognathus longimembris pacificus; assembly: GCF_023159225.1. Taxonomy (NCBI): domain Eukaryota; kingdom Metazoa; phylum Chordata; class Mammalia; order Rodentia; family Heteromyidae; genus Perognathus; species Perognathus longimembris. The sequence continues at coordinate 16,620,048 of NC_063170.1, forward strand.
TGCAGTTGTTCAGCTGAGGAGATTATCCTGACTTCATCTTGAGCAGGATACCAAAGGGAATAAAAGCGAAGAAGAAACAAGCCACAGGAATAACCAACCAGGAAATTAATAAGGCAGGTAAGAAAGAGAGGGAATAATCCAGACAATAAAACTAGCTGGCATTATTTAATGAATGCTTCCTGTGAATCTTGCTTGATCCTAAGTACTTAAAAGCAATCATTTTACATTCACAACATAGTAATGTACTCATGTAGTATGTAGTTTTATATTTGAACTAAAATACAGTAAAACTTTCATGAGGGAAAACCCAATGGCCAAAGGCAATCAATACCTTTGATAACTTTAACAAAATTTGAAAAAATGAATCTGTGATACTGAAATTTCTGATTCGATCGATGTATATTAATGAAAAGCATATACACTAATATGGTACTTGTTTATACCATGTATATTTAACTTTTAAGTCATTTACAAATTATTTGTTCCATTTCATTTTCCTACAGATGTTTCCCATTCCAATTTATAGATGAGAAATCTTAGCAGTTTAGGTCATTTAAGAAACTTGTATAAAGTTATATGGAAGGACACACACACACACACACACACACACACACACACACACACACACACAGTGAGGCCTGATGCCATGGCTCATGTCTATCATTGCAGATTCTTAGGTGATGAAAGTAGGAAGATGACCATCCAAGGCCAGCCCAAGGAAAACCACGAGACCTGGTCTGAAAGAACAAACTGAGAGGATTTTTACCCCTGCAATCCTAGCTGTGCAGAGACAGAGGTAGGAAATGTATGCTTGAGAAAAACACTGGACAAAATCCATGACTATGAAAACTAACCAAAACAAAATTGCAGGTCTGCATGTCACGTGGCTTATCTAACAACTGCAAAGCCCTGATTTCACACTGAATGACCACAAACAAACTAATAAACAAAACAATATGCCTGGTGAGAAACAGGAAAAGTGGGTTTTACCTGAAACCAAGTTTTCCTGCTTCATACTCAGAAACAAGACACGTGGCACACACCTGTAAACATTATTTCGATAGAAGGATACAGAAGAGCAAGTTTTTGGATGCATAGGAAGACTATCTGAAGAGTAATGAAGAAGACCAAGGAGGTAACAAACAGCACAAGAAATGTACCCAAAGCCTAACGTATGAAACTATAACCTCTGTACATCACTTTGACAATAAATTAGAAAAAAAAATTAAAAAAAAGAAGACCAAGGAAACTGGATGAGCTATAGTAAAGAACCTTCCTAGCACACGTGAAACTTTGGTACAATTCTAACAGATAAAAAAAGGAAAGAATGAACAGTGAGAAAAGCATGTAGAAAGATGAAGGTTAGTGAATAGTTAAGGAGAAAATTGATTTTCAGAAATCTGTATAATAAAATGTTCTGTAAGTTTAATAATGACTATTTTACACACATATTCACACACACACATATTTTCTTCTTTAAAAAGATCTGTGTCCATAGTTTACAACCCTCTGACTGTCAAGCAAACTAAACCTGTAACAGTGTTTTCTAAAATTTACAAAAAATCTTACTAATTTTTCTTCTGCTCCTTGCTTGGAGAAAGGAGCTTGGAGCCAATAAGATTATGACCTAAGTCATTGTGGAAAACCCATAGTAATTATACTTTATGCAATAGATAGATTGAAATTACCAATGCAGTAATTGCCAGTCACCTATAAAGTTGCAAAATAATGTGTTTTCCTGAATGGAAGACAGCAGAGGTATCAGGGGATGAAAAAAATACATAGAATGTAAAGATTTGAAATCTTTTTGCTCAGAGCTAGTGCTCTACCCCTTTGAGCCGCAAGTACACTTCTGGTTTTCTGGATTAGTTGGAGATAAGAGACTCACTGACTTTCTTGCTCAGACTGGCATTGAACAATGATCCTCAGATCTTAGCCTCCTCAGTAGCTAAGATTACAGGAGTGGGCCATCAGTCTCTGCCTCAAGGATATAAATTTGTAAAAGATATAAATATTGATTGTGTTAACATCTACAGGTAGCTATTATTCATGGAAGTATCATCATGTATGAAAAGACAGAAATAATTTTAATGAACTCATCTAATGGGTAAGAACAATTTCCTTTCTGTCTTTATATGTGTAAAATTTGTGATAATATTATGACTGAAAATAGGATAATGAATATATACATATATTATGTGGGGGATTTGGTCAAACCATATTAAATATATTCTATGAGCATACATTAATATGTAAAATCAATTTATCTTACTTTTAACAAAAAGACAAAACAGAAATCTACATTTTCATCAGTCTTATGACTTAGTAAGACTCATAGATGAGGTTTTTACCTTAAAATTTTGACTGAAAGAACACAACGTGGAATCAAAGGTAGATTAAATAGGTTTTTCACTTTTAAATACAGAGTAGAATGAATCATGGGTAACAGAGGCTGTGAGGCTGATCAGGCCATTGCAAGACCATTGTTCTGTTTCAAATATAGTTATTATTTTATATCATCCATACTTAATATTGTGAATATCAAATGTGACTCCTCGTAATTAATATTTATTTTTTCCTACTTGAAAATGACTATGAACATATCCATATCTCGTCTTTCCATTCCTACTCTTCAGCAAACTCAACAATTTCTTTCTTTGTAAGTAAGGAGAATTTTCACATTTAGCCATCCTGAAGGCTAAACTTGACGACTTATCATATTTCTGTTTGTCTACCACAATAGCAATCATGCATGCAGTTCCTCTTAATTAATACACTCCGCTCCCTCCTCACGGGTTCTTTGAGTCCTCAGTCTTAACCTCCATTTCCACAGTCCGCTGCACACACACTGCGTTCACAGAGCAGACCATTTTCTCTCAAATGATTAACTTCTCAAATTACATCCCTTTCCACACTTGCTATTCTTTTTCTTTCCTGTGCATCGGTGGCTTTTTGTGGGCTGTCATTTAGGTTTGATCATTGTGCTTTAGGCTGTCTTTGATGAATAAAATCATTCCATTTCCTTGTGGTCTGGTAAATAATTCAGTCTGGTCCTCTCCTCTCCATCTAGTCCACCTGACCACATTCATGAGTGTGCAAGTCACTTATTTTTAGCAACAGATGTGCTTCCCAGTACTATCTGTTGGAAAGAGAGAAAAGTTAGACAGACACTGCTGTTTTGTTCTCTGTATTGTCGGTTGTGTATCTTTACACTCAATCAACTGAATGTGGAAAATACTGGGAAGAAAGAAAACAACAACAACAACAACAACTGTGGACTTGATGTGTAGAGAATTTCCATTTCTGCTATTCTTTTTCCAGTAGAAGAATACTGACATTGATTTACATATGAAAAGTAGTACAGAGATGGTGTAAGTTTATAAAGTATACAAGGGACTTGCATATGGCTGGATTTTGGTACTCTTCGGGCAGAACATTAAGAGAGGAATCCACAAACAAATTCCACATGATGTCACATAGCACATGGCATCTGTCCAACTTCCAAGATCTATTAGCAAATGATTTTCTACTTTTTAGTTAAGTCCCATTTAAATTCCTTACTCAGTTTTCTTAAAAATATATCATGCCCTTGAATTCACATGAAGTCATTTTTCAAATCATGCTTTTTGTTTAAGTAGCTGGTACAATGATTGAATAAATATATCCATAGAAATGAAGGTTACTCTGACAGTAGTCTGTTTCTCGATGGCGAAAACTTGACACTACAGCTTAACAATGACTTATTTAGGATCTCACCTGATTTTGATGCACGCTTACTGAGTGTTCCGTACAGTTATAAATGTACAAATTAGGGGTCTTAGGAAAATCTATTTATACCAATTGACTGAATGGAAGAAAACTTTTTTTTTTAACTACATGAACTATTTTATCATGCATTTGCATATACAAAGACATCTGATGTGGTTTTTTTTCTTCCCTTTCCAACCCCACTTTTCAAGGCATTCAACCGTTACACTCTGAGACAGCTAAACTCCTGGCTTCTCGGGTCTATACAGGTATCATATTTGTAGCCATTAATATGCAGACAGGAGATGATTAAATGCAGGCATGATAAAATGTGACACCTCATAATAAATGAGAATGAAAAAATGAATTTCTAACCATAAATCATGTGTTAAAATTTATGTCATGGGCTTACATTGATGAAGACAATGCAGAAATAAGAAAATGTAAGATGGACCTATTTAAAAATTATAATAAAAGACATTTAAATTCTAACAATTTTTTTTTCTATTCTGTCTCTGAGCTTGAAAATTGGATATCTTGCCCCCAAAGCTGGAATATTTGAACTTTGTGGTTTAGAAGACGATCTTGGGCAGTTACTACTTTCATTATAATGCAAATTCTTAACTTTAACATTTTAAAATATAAGTATACTTGTGCATCCAAGACAATGAGGTACAATCATCTTCAGAAAAAGAAATCATTTAAAAGGCACAAAATAATTGAAGTTTGTCTTGCTACATGACTTTACTTAAGATTTTTGAAGTTTTAAAATAATAAATTTCTTTAAAAATTTTTTTTATTATAAAGCCAATGTACAAAGGTATTATAGTTTCATAATAAAATGAGCAAATGTTTAAAATTTTAACCAGAGAAAACAGCTAACAAATTAAATGATGTGAAATGACTTGATAAGAACAATTTAATACCAGAACAGAAATTTTCCAGGAACTCAAACCAAAGCCATAAACCCCATTTATAAAGCTACCACAATATCAAATACTCCAATACACTTGATATACCTTGAATTGGAGATGAATGTTCCTTTAAATGCACCCCTTTTAGTGACTATATAAACTCCAGTATTATTGAAACCACTCTAGAATTCAGTAATATGTATAATTCCTGGGTTGTGTTAAGAGATTTATTTCAGGAAAATGATTGTATTGTGATTTGGGTCTGAGTTACAATTTTGATCATGATAATTTTGTCATCTGTTTAGTCCTTGGAGTAAGTTCAATCTCCAGATTTCTTACTTGTAAAATTAATTTTAAAATGTCCCTCTCAAACATTTGTTGGGAATTGTAAAAAGTATTGTACAAAACCTTGTCAGGCTGGTTAAAAAGGCTCTGAAATCAATAAGTGGAACTCTTAGTTATATTCTCATGAAAAGTTTGAGTTTTCTTATAATTTAAACTTCTTTTTTGTACTTATGGTTCAAAGGAGTACACACACACACACACACACACACACAGAAAGAGAGAGAGAGAGAGAGCTCATGTCCATATTGTTTTCTGTCACAATTTTAATGCGAGTTAATACATTGAACAATTTTTCCCCCAAGTCCTAGGTTTGAACCCTGGGTCTGGGTACTGTCCTGATCTCCTTTTTGCTCAAAGCTAGCACTCTACCACTTGAGCCAGAGAGCCACTTCCAGTTCTTTGTGTGTGTGAGTAATTGAAGACTCTCAAGAACTTTCTTGGGGCTGGGGATATGGCCTAGTGGCAAGAGTGCTTGCCTTGTATACATGAGGCCCTGGGTTCCATTCCCCAGCACCACATATACAGAAAACGGCCAGAAGTGGCGCTGTGGCTCAAGTGGCAGAGTGCTAGCCTTGAGCAAGAAGAAGCCAGGGACAGTGCTCAGGCCCTGAGTCCAAGGCCAAGAACTTTCTTTCTTAGGCAGTCCTGGACTGGCAATTCTCAGATCTCAGCATCCTAAGTAGCTTGGTTTACATAGCTGCACCACTGGCAACCAGCTGGAAGAACTTTCACAATAATTCAGAACCATGACCTTGTGCACCAGACTTGTGTGAGAGTATGAGTAACCATGCATATGTGTGAGGATTCATGAAACAAATATAGAAAAAATAAGAAAGAAAATATTCTTCCTCTATTGTTCCTATTTAGAATTTATAAACAGTATTACATGATGGTGATATTAGCTAAACAAAACAATGTCATTTCAACTCTTCTAAGAGCTGCCTGACAGTCTATATTCCCTGGAGGCAAGATTCCTCCTAGTAGCATGTCCCACTAAAATTTTTGCTCAAGACTGTGGCGTCATTTGCAGGATTTGGCCCTACAGGAAAAAAGTAAAAAGCAAACAAACAATCTTGATGCCATGTAGCTAATGTACAAGGAAAAACAGAAATAACAACAACAAAACAAAACACAAGCCTCACATCAGTGAAATGAAGAACATCTCCTACTTTTTTACCCCTTTCAGGGAAAGATTCATTTAAAAAATGAATTAATTTGCAAAATGAATCTTTTGTAATGCTTGTGGCATTACAAAATACTACAAGCAGGCAGTGTAATTCCCAATGCATTCTAGCTGGAATATGTTGGGGAAAAATACAGGTTTACATTTTTTTAAAGACTGAAATCTCTGTGAATATTTTTTATGGTTTCTTCAGCATTGTGAGTTCTGTGGAACTCACTCCAAGCAACTTTATTAAGTACCCATTCCATGTCCTGTGTTAGACAAGATAGAAGCTGGGTGCAAGGGTACTTCCTATTTATGTGTTTTATATGATGCTTCCTGGATACTTTGATGACATCCCTAAAATCCGCAAGAAAAACAAAGTTAGATATTCGGGCTAGAACTCCTTGACAACAGGCAGAACTCAGTCTCCAATCTCATCAGTGTGTCCATTTCTTTTTAGTTACAAACTCTGGAGGGAGAAAACTAGGATTAATTCTAAGACACACTAAATGAGATATACAGATGTCTAGGACAGCATCATTTAAGATGCTGCAGTATAGTTTACTCCTTTTGCAGCCCTCACAAGAGGGAATGTTTGAGGGTGTGTAAAAGTAGTCTTGGGAAGATGATGACTTATGATCCAAACTCAGCAATTCCACAAATCCATCTTTCCACTTGGTCAAGAAGTTTAGCCTGCTTATTGTTCACCCACCCAGCACATACACTTAGAATGGTGACTCAGTTCTGCAAGCTTCACAGCTCTATGATGCACAATAACTAAGCTAATGGGTGTCCATGGAGGTGCCTATTATGTCTACAATCAAATTTCCGTATTTCATACTATTATTTTTATAACAATAATAAAATAATATAAAATATAAACATAAAAATATAAAAATAAAATGAAAATAATAAAATATTCACATAGCACTATTCCCTTGCCACCACTGTTGCAGGGCTTTTGCTTATGAATATACTCTACATCTTTATGGCTTCTGCTTACTGCATCCACCTGATGGTACTACTTTCGGTGGACATTCCATATCTCTCTATTTGACTCATATTCCAATTATTCCATAAAGAGGATGTGGTAAGAATAGTATATTACTATCCACAATTGTTGGGTTTATTCACACCAGGCTTTTTCCTATATAAAATTACATTTGACACTCATTTCCCAATGACAGGAAACACACTTTTGCCAGGACTGAACTATTTTACTCTACATAAGTAGAGCCTGCAGCAGTTCTTTTCCTTGATCAGTAGTCTGAGATTTGTTGCTTCCCTAGCGCATTCTACTTCCCTCTGCCTTGAGCTAGGGAGCACATTGACATTGATATTCTCTCTAATTAGCAAGTATCTGAGAGGAATCAAAATTAGCCCCTTCCTATTTCAAACTGAAGATCAAGTGAAGAGGTAAAAATAAAAAGAAAAGAAGAAAGAAAACACTGCCAAAACAAAGCAAGTGGTGAAACAGGTATTAGCTTGTTAGTGAATGGGTTTACCCATGTAGCCTACCATCTCAGCCATAGAGGCAGCCATAATGCTTTGGTGTCTGGGGCCTTCATGTGTATCAGCATAATTGACACAGATAAAAAGCTATCCTGAAGTTCTCTGTATATACTGAGAAGAAATTTGTCAGCTCTCTTTGTTTATATCAAGATAGTATAGTCTCAACACAGCCACTAAGGTGAAAGGTCATTTCTATCCTAACACGAGCCATGTCTATGTCATCACAAGGGATATAATCTCATAGTTCTCCAACTCACCCTTCATTATTCTCAGTTTCCAAAGTCACTTTCAAGGTCCCATGGCAAATAGGTGTGTTTCTGCCCTTATTCAAGGTATGTCTCCTTACCCGCAAGCTCTGATGCTGTTTTACTCTTTTTTCTTTCTTTTTTTATTGTCAAAGTGTGATACAGAGGGGTTACAGATTCATATGAAAGGCAGTGAGTACATTTCTTGTTCTACTTGTAACCTCCTCCCTCATCCCCCCCATCCCTCTCCCTCTGTCTCTACTTATAGTTAAAAGAATTGACTAACTGGTTGTACACATTGCACACATCATATCTGTAATTGTTAACTTTACCCGAAGATAAAGCCATATGATTCCACTAGAAGGATTTTCCATGTGACAGGAAATTTCTTTTGAAGTGGCTTACCCAAAAAGTTATCCGTTTTCTGACTTCACAGGTATCTGTTGGTCAATAATTTCTGACAGTAGTTGTGTGGTGTGTTGATGTATGGGGCTGGGGAGTTCTGATTTTCTTGGTCTTTCTTCTTTTGTATAGATTTCATGAAATAGAGTTGTGGTTTACGGTCATCAAACCTGGAATGACTTTGGGAGATAGAACACCATCCAGCACACGTTGCCCTGTTTGAAGAAAAGCAGATGGCATTCCTGAAACTCCTACTGTTGGTGTTTCAACATGAGAAGTCTGCCCTGGAGTTTCTTACTTCTCTCCAAGGAAAAACAGAAATAGGGCAGTTAAAATATCTACTGAAACTCAGTATGTCCTTTTCCTAAGCCAAGTACCTTTCTGCAATCAAATAGTAACATAACAATGATTGGTGAGCATCTAAATGACCATGTCCACTCTATGATTATGCTAGAAATCGAGGTAAGAAGCACTCAGGTTTAGCAAAAATTACCACATAGTACAGGGTTAAAGCAACATTTACAACAGAAACGTTTATTGCATAGTAAATTATGAAACTCATCTTCATAACTTCAAATAGACCACAAATTCAAAGAAGAAAGAGGAAAATAATCTTAAAGAAATAGGCTTAGCTGGGAGCTGTTGTCTCATACCTATAATCCTAGCTACTCAGTAGGTTGAGATCTGAAAATCAAAGTGATTCAAAGCCAGTCCTGGCAAGAAAGTCTGTGAGATTCTTATCTCCAATAAGCTACCCATAAAAAGCCAGAAGGAGTGCTGTGATTAAAGTGGTAGAGGGCTAGCTTTGAGCACAAAGAGGCTCAGAGATAGCACCCAAGCCCTGAGTTCAATGCCCAGGACTGGCAAAAAAAAAAAAAAAAAAAAAAGGCTTGCACTTAACAGATGGTAAAATTGAAATGCTCATCATTGAACACTGTCTGGAATTACATATGAATGAATGATCCAACGCTTTAAGATCAGAATGAATGAGGATGACAATCATTGTAGATAGCATTCATTGCTGGGAAGTGGTGATAGAACAATAAATGTATGATGTCAATATAATTAAAGAATTGAATTTCTGATAGACTGGAAGTTTGCTGACAATAGATGGACTCAGTAGTTATGGCAATTTGACCATGAAAGTATCACTGAGAGAATATAACAGACCACAAAACATTGCAGTACAATAGAATACAATTATCTTGGCTTAAATTGACCTTCCTAAGTTAGAAATTAATATACATTTCCCCTTTAGACACAAAAGGCTCCAGGACAACTATTATCTTCCTGGTTGTAGGACTGATAGTAATTGCTGTGGAGCCTTGTAAATACCTTGGCACTGTGAGAAAAGGGTTGAAATGAGGGTTTAACATCGGAAATGGAGTACAATAGTTACAACTCTCAAATGACTTCACTTGAGGTTCTACCTTAAACTGTGGAATGATGCAAACCAGTGATCCTACGCTTGTTCTGCTGATGTTACAGCTCCAAAGCCCACCACATATGTTCACTTAAGTTGTTACTGGGTCTCCCAATATCAGCTAATGAGAACATCGTCCAAGAAAGTTACAACACTTTTAGAGACATTGCAAAAGCAGCCTCAATGTCTGGGTCTTTCACACTAAATTATGGTCTTCACTTTGAAGACAATAATATTTATTTAATACTAAAGTTATATTAAACTCTGTGGTACATAATTTTATAACCCTATAAATTCTCAATTAGAATCCATAAAGTGAATCTAAAACATCTTTGCATTTGACATGAGATTTCAAAACTGTACTGTGTGCACACACATATAAACACACACCTATACCAATTTAAACTTTCATGTCTAAGCCTTAGACCTATCTCTATTCAAACTCATGGATGGTAGATTACATGCCCCAAATGGCTAACAACCTTTTCCACAAATGAACAATCTCAATAAATTATTCAGTTCTAATATATTCTGACACATAATGTAAAAGATTTACACTCTAACTCTTGACATAGTATGTTCAATTTGCAAAAAAAAAAAAATGTATTGTATTTTACTTAGTGCCTCTGTAAAAAATATGCCTATTACACACCAGTGAATGATTTTAGGGATATTTACATTCAGGCATTATTTGTCTATTAACAAACCATACTACATGCAAAAATCAATTCCAGGTTAAATACAAAGTTTGTATTTATGATGACATGTGTAGAGAAAATGACCTTAACTTAGAATTCTTAAAATAACAGGCTATGAAGCAAAATAAAAGCTGTACTTTTAGGGATAATTTATGTTCTATAAAACTGTTGAAGTTGTTTTGCCATAAATATCTATGAATATCTTCAGCCAGACTGATATAAATGTGTCAATTTATCTATTTTTAAAAAATTTGTATGCCAGCAATTGCTTTGGAGAACTTAAGAAAGTTTTCAATTCATCTCTGAGAATTCTGATATATTTGCTTTCAACTTTATGTCACTAGATTTCAGGATTTTTAACCATGATTCATAGTAAAATAAATCCCATTCAAATCCAATACATTCATCCAGAGATACTCATGCATGAAAGAACCACAAAAAACAAATGTTAAGAAAATAATAATTACTCCTATACAATATACTATTTACTTTCCTCATCTCTATATTTTGTCTCCATTCTCTTATCTCTTAATTTACTTCTAGGAATATTGGTTCATATCATAAAATCAATTTTATTTCTTAAAAAAATCAATGATTGGAAAATATATTTTATCATAACAGACATTCTTAATATTCTAGACTTTGCAATAGGATGCAAAGAGGTTTATGTAGTGAGGAGCTAACTACTCAGATATGTTGACACTATAGTCTGACAGCAGCCAAGTAATATCTAAACAATGGGGGCATCTTTGTGTTTTAATAAAACTTGATTTACCGAACTTGGGCTGGTTAATTCAACGCTAGTGTTTCCCACTGACTGAAACCATGAAAAGCAGTTTGAAAAACCAGTGCTCTAACTAGTTATTGTCAAAGTTTGGTTTCATTATTTCTTTGCAGTGTTCAAAGGTATGAAATCCTCAGTAAATTCAATGTGTGTCTGAAATCTCTCAGTATTTATTGTAATGAAAATTAAAACTGAGAAATTATATATATATATATTTACATTTGAAACAATACAAATTCAAATGCTGATGACAGCCAATGATGTATTTAAGACAGAAACCAGGTGGGCTTGGTGAGGCACATACCTGGGTTCCCACCTTACAGGTAGGTAAAAGTAAGAAAATTTCTCCTGAGGCCAACCACAAGCAAAACTATGAGATCCTATGTCAAAAACTAAAGTTAAATGGAAGGGGGAGGGATGAGGGTGTGGCTTAAGTATTATAGCCATTGCTTAGCAAATACAAGGCTCTGAGTTTAATTTCCAGCATTTCCATATAAGGGAAAAATGAGTTATTTTACATAGCAAGTATTTCCCGATGACAATGGCATGCTTACACATTTTTGGCAATCACTTTCATTTTTATCTTCACTTTCATTTTTATCTTCATCTCTGGTTGGCTTTAAACCTGATATAGTACATTATTCTGACTCAAGTCAATACACAGATTCCTATTTCACATTGATAAGTGCTAAACTAGAAAGATGTGTCTTAATAGGCTCACCAGATAATTAGAGATTTCTTTTCTGGTATTACACTAAAAGTGGATAAGCGGTGGTTTCTTAGTATTAAATTGGAAGTTAGAATCTCAAAACAAATCAATGAACATTTTTTTAACCTCTTATTTTCTTAAAAACTGGTTAATCTCTTTTATATGTTGAATGGACCTTTAACCCTTGCCTGGCATGGTAACATCCTATAGGTGATAGAGCCTTGTATGGTGCCATATTAAAGATGAGGATTTTGTGCCACATCAATAATGTAATGTAGAAGGCTGAAGATCATGGAATACATGCTTAAGCTGAGACATGATAGAGACTGAGATCAGACAAGCAAATCTTCATAATGTAGTTTCAGCAAAGACTGAAAATTTAAGACTAGGGTGAGCTTCCTGGCTGAAAATATCCAATGCATACTATCACACATCAATGCCAAGAAAGCAATCTCATTTAAAGCAACAGAGGAAGTGCTCATAAGCTCTTAGGATACTATATTAGTCTTCATTTTGATGAGTCTGCATAGCAAATGGAAGAAATGAAAAGATGGCCTATGAGACTTCTGAATTTATAATTTGTTTCAGAAGCTGGGTTTTGCTTTTATGTACAGTTTTTTAAATTAATTTTACAGTTTGTTATCATTCTAACTAAAAGGTGTTTAATGAGAAAAGCAGCTAGCTCACTCAGTTCATCATTAAGTACATAAGACTTTTCTCAGGGCTGGGAATATGGCCTAGTGGTAGAGTGCTTGTCTTGCATACATCAGGCCTTGGGGTTGATTCCTCAGCATCACATATATAGAAAAAGCTGAAAGTTGGGCTGTGGTTCAAGAGGTAGAGTGCTAGCCTTGAGCAAAAGGAGCCAGTGGCAGTGCTCAGGCCCTGAGTTCAAGCTGCAGGACTGGCAAAAAACAAAAAGACTTTTCCCATGTCACCAATATTGTACTTCAGGACATAGCAGGAATATATGTATCATTTAATATATTATAAAAAAAAAACTATGCCAACTGTTCTTTAGTGAAATTGGGCCTTTATACTGTAAATTCACAGTTATGAAGACTGAAATGGTTACCAGAACATTTTGTTGTCACTGTCATCATTATGCTAAAGTCCCAGCTGGGTTATTATTACTTTTTCATCCTTAATACAAGTGTTAATACAATATGAAAGAATATTATCTTAATTTCATTATGAATATTATTCATAATTCACAATCCTGCAGAAGCCTTTCAAGGAATTATGCATTATCTCCACAAAAAAAATGACATCTAACATATTATACAACCCTTTCAATAATTCACTACTTAGGAGCCAGGATTCCACTCAGTCATAGAAGAAAGCTTTAATTGTAAATTCCTTGAGCAATTTTATGTTTCTGAACTTCAGGACTGCCCTAATTCTTTCATTTCCTCTCATTTCAACATCTTTAACATCATAGTATCTTTTCATCTGCCTCAAGACATTACATTTCTGCATAAAGTATGTTCTCTTACCTCCCACAATATTGCAATTTTATTCACCCCAATATAATCTCACATTACATACATACTCATTGCCATATTGCCATTTTAATATAATTCACATATCATTATTCCTCTCATTTGACATGCTTCTTTGTCATCTTTTATGTTAGTGTGTGTGTGTGTGTGTGTGTGTGTGTGAGAGAGAGAGAGAGAGAGAGAGAGAGAGAGAGAGAGAGACTACAAAGAAAATATTGTGAGTACTGTTTTTCAAGAAGGGATGAGGGCAGCTTCACAGTCCAGTATTAGGATGTGTTGAGAATCAGGAGAGGGTGAAATAGATTAATTCATGTAAGACTGGTTCAGGAATAAATCAACCAACAGTCCTAGAAAGCTAGTGTTTCCTTTTTTTTTTTTTTTTTGTTCTCTCCTGATCTTGAACTCAGAACCTGGGTGATATGCCTGGTATTTTGTGCTTAATGTTGGCACTGTACCACTTGAGCCACAGCTTCACTTCTGACTTTTTGGTGGATAAATGGAGAACAGCAGAAGATCACAATAGCTCAATAGCTATGTGCATATGGCTGTATAAAATAATACTTATCAAAATGAACTCCAAGAAATGGAAATAGGTTTTTTTGAGTCTAATGTTTTTCTTTTCTTTCTTTCTTTCTTTCTTTCTTTCTTTCTTTCTTTCTTTCTTTCTTTCTTTCTTTCTTCCTTCCTTCCTTCCTTCCTTCCTTCCTTCCTTTCTTTCTTTCTCTCTCTCTTTCTTTCTTTCTTTCCTTCTTTCTTTCTTTATTTCTTCCTTTCTTTCTTTTATGCTCTTTCTTCCATTCCTTCCTTTCTTCCTTCTTTCCTTCTTTCCTTCCTTCCTTATTTCTTCCTTCCTTTTTTTCTCCCTTTAATTTATTCCCTGTTGTCACTGGTGTTGTTGTTGTTTTTTTTTCTGAGCACTTTTTCTTATTATAAGTTTACCTGATTTGAGGAAGAGAGGGGGAATCACAGAAATGATGGCACAAAGGGTGAACCAATGCAACAGTGACACTTACTAGATATTATGTTGGAAATGAACTTTACATCTTGGTGGGGGGGGAGGGTATTGGGGTTGGAGAAAATGAAAGAAGGGATAGCTCTCTTAAAAAAGAAATGTACTCATTACTTATGTAACTGTAACCCCTCTGTACATCACCTTTACAATAATAAACAAAAAAGGATCTCATGAACTTTTCTGCCTGGGCAGGCTATCATCAGTTTTCAGCCTTCTGAGCAGCTTGGATTACAGACATGTGCACTGTTTGCCAGTTAGTGTTTTCTTCCTGATATGCCATGTGATGCAGCCAGACTACCTAAACACATATATTTGTGGAGGAGTGCTTGTGACAAATTATCAAGAAACTGTGCAAAGACCCTCTGTTTTTCTAAGAATGTGTGCTTATCAAAATAAAAGTGAATACAGTCATTTAGCATCCTCTGTGCTGAATAGATTCTGCTTCCCTCTGAGCCGCCATTTCTCATGGGTTCCATTGACTTCAGATCGTTTTCCTCACTGTTGGCCCATGGATATATTATGTCACCAAATGGCTCCTAGACTAGTCATCTCTGGATGTTGCTCCACTCCAATGAGATATTAATTCTTATCATGCTTGCCTTATTGAACCTCAGGGTCTTCCCATATCTGTCTACCAATCTAAGCTCTGGGTACCATCGACTTGGATTTCTGGAAATGGATAGCTTCTTCAGCAAGCAGATAATTATGTAATATACTGAAATGGAGCACTGGGGTAGCGAAATTTCCATAAGAGTTGAAGTGATCACAGAGGGAGCAATAAACAGAGCTGTTTAGGCTGAGTTTCTGTGCTGCCTTGGTTACTCTGGTCCCTGATCTCCATCCTGCCTGCCCCATTAGCTATGACCACAAAAGTACAGGGAGTCCTCTGTAGTTTTCTGGGTTTGCTTTTTGTGCTACTGATTTTTACTAATCATACTTTGCTTACCAAAACTGAAAATAAAGATATCTCATCCTACATGTAAATAAAGTTGACAGTGGTGGCCTTGTGGTGATATTACCAGTACTTGGACATTTAGGCTATTATTAACTTTCTAAAATTTCTCAAAATGACAACATAGGAACAATTAGGAATAAAACGAATAGCACCTAAAAGGAAAAAAAAACTGCATAAGACAATCTCAGAGACACTTCATAAATTTGACTGGCATTTGAGTAAAAAGTTGCTATTGTTTCCTTATTCCACACTCTAAACAAACATACCCAGCGAACACTCTTCTGTTGAAGAGCTTTGCAGCTATTGACAGCATGACCTCAAATTGTTAGTCGGGATTCTGTTAAGTTATATTATGCCCTTGTGTATGTCACATAGATAAAAAGCTGCTTTATTCATTTTCAAGAAGGACATCTCCTCTTCCAATGATTTTAAAACAATAATGTATAGAGATGTAGATAGAGTATAGTAACAATGAGTTTCACAAAGGCTGCTGTCCATGGTTCTGAACTTTACTTTGAATATATGCCTCTCATCTGAACATACACTGGATAGATAGGTCATAAATTTACTGCAACAATTATTTCATTTCTGGAATAAATTGAGAACAATCCTCAATATATTGAAGTAATCTGTTTGGTTTTCATTTATTGTTTCTGGTTTCTGGTTTCAGGACTTTGTACTCTCTCTTGGCTTAAATAACCACACCTGGTACTCTACCATTTCAGCAACATCTACAGCCCCGTTTTTTGTTAGCTAGTTGGAGATGAAATATTGTGAACTTTTCTAGTATAGCTGGCTTCAGACCATAATCCTCCAGGTCTTAGACCACTGAAAAGCTGGTGTTAGAGACATAAACCAGCAGTGCCTAGTTGAAAGTAGATTTATAAAAAAAAAATTTGTGATTTTCAGAAATATTTGGGGAAAAAAGATACATGTTCAATATATGATTTATCAAGAATTAAAATCTACTTTCTAAAAGATGTAGATAGATTGGTGTGAGGGGCAAGAAAAGTGGAAATATTCTCATTGTTTCATTTTCCAGACAAGACCTCTGTTTGCAAGTGACTTTCTGAAATTAAGATGAATGTCTAGTTTATAAGATGATTAATTAAATATAGGTTTATATCTTAATACTATTTTGGAAAACACTCATCTTTCCTCCACCCCTTTCCCCAATTTCATCTCTTTTTCTTTGCTTTTACCCTTCTCTTTCATTATCATTAATATTCTCAACATCATTACCACTAATTGAGTACCTTTTCATTGACTTGCACTGAATCAGACACCACATCTATCAGCTAGTCTTTGTAACAATCCTGTAAGAAATATAATACTCTAATTTGAGGCATAAAATGAAATCACAGTCCAGAGTGGCTAATAAGCATTTTTGAGATCACTTAGTAAAATAAATAAATAAATCACAGAAATCAGTTATTAAGTGCTTATTTTTATGATGCCAAAGCAAAAGATTTTAAGTTGGAAAGAAAAAAAATATGTGACTCAACCCAGGAACTCCAAACTTCTGTAACATGGCAAGTCTCAGACATGAAAATGGACATTTTATTACAGAGGACTCATCTCATAAATGGTCCAATCAAGAATACTCCAGCACATAAGGAAGAGACTAGAGCAGTAAAAATCTCAGCCAGACACAGGAGGCAGATTTTTAGAATGTCTAGTGGAGAGATCGGGAGAAGATGGCGGAGGAGCAACAGCGCCCTAGCTGAGCTCCTTCCAAAAGTGCAGTTTTCCCACCCCAGAGAAACTTTTACCACTAGATAGACAGCTCAAATAAGTTCTAACAGTACAGGGATTCAGGCCAGGAAGGAAAAATCAACTTAGCTCATCTGAAAACACAGATTTGAGCACCAGGCTGAGTCACGACGCCACGCCAGTACGGGTATGAGCACTGCGCTGCACACCCCACACAGCTCAACGGAGACCAGGGAGAAATTCTCCAGACGGCAGCATACATACAGATCGCAGGCTGAGCACGGATGGGCTGAAATCACAGAGACAGCATGAGTACTCCCACAAAAGACAGTCTCACTCACTCCCAAAGAGCAGCTTCTCCCCCAACCACAAGAGCAAAGTGCCATCTTTGACACTGGCAAAGGGTTAGACCAGACTGGAGCTAAAGCCCGCCTGGGGAAAGCAAGGACAAAGCGGCCATATTTGAGCAGGGCAAGAGGGACCAATTAGCGAGAACCAGCTCCACCCAGGAGAACACCCCCTGCCCAGGTGGGAGGCGTGTCCTGGGCCCCCGGCTTGGCTAGAGGTGCCTGCTCTGCCCTCTGGAATTCCTTAATTAAAAAGCGAAAGCAGCAAGGAGCTATTGGCCGCACAAAACAGCCAAACGGGAGAACAAACTTTCCAAGTCAGATAAATGGTCCCATTTAGAGGCCCAATTCCCAGCCCGAAACAGAGCTGAATTCCATACCCAGCTCTTCCTGGAAGGCCGCCCTGCATAGGAGGGAGGAAACTCCCCAAGGCAAGTGACTCTCAGCCTGGTAAACCAGGCCAGAGGCGCCCCGCACTGCTGAGTCCCCAGCCTATTCAAAGCCAGGCGTTAAAGGCAGTGGCCCCATAGCAGACGGGAGGACCCACGGCTCACGAGACCACTCATATCCCCACCTACATAGCATGCCCAAGTATTATCTGCAAGCTGTGGGAACCACAGAGACCCAGGATTGCACCAACAGGGGAGAAGGTCAGAACAGATCCACCCCTGCAAACCGAAGGCACATCAAACCAACCAAGTGGCAGAATAGACTGCAGACCATCACAAGGAAACCAGAGACTGTAAGAAGCCCATCCAAACAAGGAAGACTTGTCCTTTTTGTTTGTTTGTTTGTTTTGTGTCAAAAGTTTTTTAAGCTTTCATTTTTACTTTTATTTTTTTCTTATATTTTCATTTCAGAAACATCATTGGTTTGTTTTTGTTTCCCATTTTCAACTGTTGGTTCTATCAGTTGTTGTTGTTGATGATGATCATTTTTTTTTCTTTTTTCTTTTTCTTTCTTTTTTTTTTTTGGTTTTCCTTTTTATTTTATTTTTATTTCATTTTTTTTAATAACTTTTCTCGGTTATGTGCATCTCTCTTCCAGTATTCTCTCTTTATTTTTCTCTATGTACTCTCCTTCTTTAAAAATTACTTTCCCATGAATAACATCTCCACTCTTTACCACTAACTCTCCACTGTTTATCATTTTAACCTTGTTGTTTCTACTGATTCTACTCTCCTCCACATTTCCACGTCACTGAAACTAAACCAAAATCATCATCCCCCCATAAATTTTACTCTAGTTTCTTTATTACCTCTAACTTACCCTCCTGACTTACTACTAGGTCCTCCAGATCCCATTGACTCCTGGTTGTTGGATAGAGGGTATCCCCGCTTAATTCTAGTGAAACAAAGGGGTTCATAGAGAAAGCCAGTCCAAAAGGAACTTATATAAGAACAAGAATTGCTCATAGGGTTGTAACAGTACATAAGTAACTACTGAATACAGGGCTCAGGATTGGTTGTTATATTGAAATTGTATTATTTAGGAACACCAAATCTAATTTTATACACAGGTATAAAAGGTATGTGTATTTAATTGTGAACATCTAAGATTTACACAACAGTGCTTGGTAAGGTCTGCTTTGGGTCTTAAATGGTGCTCACAGTTGCGGGTAGACTGGTATTCCCAATCCAAATGGGCAGAAGGAACACAAGAAAGATGGCAAACAATGAAGTCTTTTCCCCACTCAAAACAAGCAGGAAGCAGAGCTGTCAATCAAAGACATAGAAGAGAACCCCCAAAATGCTCTCCAATAAACAAAATGCTCTACCGATAAACATGATAAATGAAAAGTTTGAATCTCTTCAGTCAATTATTCTAGAGCATGAGGAGGCAAAGCAAAAATTAATGGAGAATTTCATGGCATCCACAAATAGAAAGATAAATGAACTTCAAGAGTCAAATGAAAAGATAGCTACCCAGCTTAAAGATTTGAGAGAGAACACTCAAAACCAAATTAATGAAGTTAATGAAGTAAAGAAGTCCATACAGGACCTAAGAAATGACATGGAAATCATCAGGAAAGACAAGTCAGAAGGAAAAGAGATTTGAAATCAAGTAGCCACCCTACAGTCCCGACTAACTGAAGCAGAGGATCGAATCTCAGGAGCTGAAGATACCCTAGAATATATGGAGAAAGATCAAAAATCAATACAAATCCAGTCCAATCAACAAAACAGATCGCTACAGGAGATTCAAGACACGATCAGGAAGCCCAATTTAAGAATAATAGGGGGCTGGGGATATAGCCTAGTGGCAAAAGTGCCTGCCTTGGATACACGAGGCCCTAGGTTCGATTCCCCAGCACCACATATACAGAAAACGGCCAGAATCGGCGCTGTGGCTCAAGTGGCAGAGTGCTAGCCTTGAGCGGGAAGAAGCCAGGGACCTGAGTCCAAGGCCCAGGACTGGCCAAAAAAAAAAAAAAAAAAAGAATAATAGGTATTGAGAAAAACTTGGAGAAAGAAGTTAATGGGATAGGCAACCTACTTAACAGAATATTAGCTGAGAACTTCCCAAATATCCAGAAGGAAAGGCCTATACAGATACAAGAAGCATTTAGAACCCCAAACCGACCAGACCAGAATAGGACATCCCACCGACACATTGTGATCAAAACAGGATCGGTAGAGTTCAAGGAAAGAATCCTTAAAGCTGTTAGGGAGAAGAAAACAATCTCATATAAAGGAAAAGCAATCAGAATTACTCCAGACTTCTCAGCAGAGACCATTAAAGCAAGGAGAGCATGGAATGAGGTATACCAAGCACTAAATAAAAATAACTACCAACCAAGAATAGTGTACCCAGCTACACTCTCATTCATAGCCAAAGTTCAAATAAAAATCTTCCACAATAAGGAAAAATTGAAACAATATATCTCCACCAAACCAGCTTTGCAAAAAATCCTTAAAGATGTACTATACAGGGAAAATAATCAAGATCCCAATACAGACAGAGAAATGAACCCTAAATAGTAAACATCAGATCAAGAAATGGGAAGACCCAGCTTTTAACAAGATGGTGACAATGAAAGGATCAAACGATCATCTCTCAATCCTAACTCTCAACATTAATGAATTAATTCTCCAATCAAACAACATAGGCTCATAAGTTGGATCAAAAATCAAGATCCATCTTTCTGCTGCCTCCAAGAGACACATCTATCCAGCAAAAGTAAACATCTTCTAAAAGTGAAAGGCTTAAATCAAATCTATCAAGCAAATGGCCCCCATAAGCAGGCTGGAGTTGCAATCCTAGTATCAGACAAAATTGACTTCAAATTAAAAATGTAAGAAGAGACAAAGAAGGTTAGTACATACTAGTAAAGGGATCTCTCCTACAGGAAGATATAACCATTCTAAATATCTACACACCAAATGCAGGAGCACCCAATTTCATTAAACAAACACTACTTACTCTCAAAACACTCATAGACCCAAACACATTGATTGTAGGGGACTTTAACACTCCACTATCACCTCTGGACATAACACGCCAAAAACGGAAAAAAGAAACCACAGAACTAAATAATTGCATAGACCAACTAGACTTAACCGACATCTACAGAATATTCCACCCAGCAACAACAGAATACACATTCTTCTCCGCAACACATGCAACATTCTCCAAAATAGATCACATCTTAGGGCACAAAGAAAATCTTTACAAATTCAGAAGCATCAAAACCATTCCCTGCCTTCTCTCAGACCACAATGGAATAAAATTAGAGCTCAACTCAATCAGCCACCACAGAAAATCCTACAGTTCATGGAGACTAAACAACACACTACTGAACCATCAGTGGGTCATCGAAGAAATTAAAATGGAAATTCAAATGTTTAAGGAATTCAACCAAGATGAGGACACAAAGCACCAGCTCCTTTGGGACACAGCAAAGGCAGTACTCAGAGGATAATTTATATCCCTGAGCGCATACACCAACAAACTGGAGAAACAGCAACTCAATAATTTAAGGAAGCACCTTAATCTCCTCGAAAGAGAAAAACAAGCCAAACCCCAAGTCATCAGACAGAAGCAAATAATTAAAATCAAATCAGAATTAAATCAATTAGAGACGAAATAAACCATTGAAAGAATAAAAAAAACAAAGAGTTGGTTCTTTGAAAAACTCAACAAGATACACAGACCCCTGGCAAACCTGAACAAAAAACGAAAGCAGCACACTCAAATAAACAAGATAAGAGATGAAACAGGTAATATCACCACAGAAATAACCGAAATTCAGAAAATAATAAGGGACTATTTTGCAAACCTTTATGCCAACAAATTCGAGAACTTGGAAGAAATGGATGATTTCCTAGAAAAAATTCATATCCCCAAACTCAACCATGATGATTTAAATCTTCTAAACAGACCCATATCCAGTATTGAAATAGAAACGGCAATAAATGGTCTCCCATCCAAGAAAAGCCCAGGTCACTGGGCAGACAGATTCACTGCAGAATTCTACAAGGCCTTCAAAACAGAACTCACACCAATATTTCTCAAACTCTTCAATGAAATTGAAAGAGAACGTTCACTACCAGACACATTCTATGAAGCCAGCATAACCCTCATCCCAAAACCAGGCAGGGACTCATCACGAAAAGACTATAGACCAATTTCCCTGATGAACATAGACGCAAAAATTCTCAACAAAATTCTGGCCAATCGACTTCAACAGGTCATCAAAAAAAAATCATAAACCACGATCAAACTGGATTCATCCCTGGGATGCAAAGTTGGTTTAACATACACAAGTCAATTAATGTAATCCACCACATCAACCGGAGCAAGGTAAAGAGCCACATAGTTTTATCTCTGGATGCGGAAAAAGCGTTCGACAAAATCCAGCACCTATTTATGCTAAAATCCCTGGAAAAACTGGGATTCCAGGGAACATTCCTGAATATAATCAAGGCAGTTTATGACAAACCAACAGCAAGTATAACTCTAAATGGTGAAAAACTAAAGCCATTCCCTTTAAAATCAGGAACAAGGCAGGGATGTCCACTCTCTCCCCTGCTCTTCAACATAGTACTAGAATTCCTAGCCAGAGCAATTAGGCAAGAAGAAAATATAAAGGGGATCCAAATAGGAAAAGATGAAGTTAAACTTTCTCTCTTCTCAGATGACATGATCCTATACCTAAAGAATCCCACAGGGGCTGGGGATATGGCCTAGTGGCAAGAGTGCCTGCCTCGTATACCCGAAGCCCTAGGTTCGATTCCCCAGCACCACATATATAAAAAAAAAAATGGCCAGACGTGGTGCTGTGGCTCAAGTGGCAGAGTGCTAGCCTTGAGCAAAAAGAAGCCAGGGACAGTACTTGGGCCCTGAGTTCAAGCCCTAGGACTGGCAAAAAAAAAAAAAAAAAAAGAATCCCACAGACTCTACCCCCAAGCTACTAGAGCTGATCCAAAACTCTGGCAAAGTTGCAGGATATAAAATAAACCCTCAAAAATCAAAGGCTTTTCTCTATGCTAATGACCCAAAGACTGAGGCAGAAATCAGGAAAGTAACTCATTTTGCAATAGCCCCACAAAACATAAAATACCTAGGAATAACCTTAACCAAAAAAGTAAAAGTCCTCTTTGATGAAAACTTTAAAAGCTTGAAAAACGAAATTAAGTCAGAACTAAGGAAATGGAAAAACCTCCCATGCTCCTGGATTGGGAGAATTAAAATAATCAAAATGGCATTATTGCCAAAGGCTATCTACAAATTCAATCCAATACCCATTAATATCCCAACACCATTTTTTAATGAAATAGAGGAAGCAATCCAGAAATTCATATGGAACAATAAAAGACCTAGAATAGCAAAAACAATCCTAAGCAGAAAGAACAGTGCTGGAGAAATTACAATACCCAACTTCAAGCTGTATTTTAAAGCTATAGTAATAAAAACAGCTTGCTATTGGCACTGGAACAGACCTGAAGACCAATGGAACAAAATTGAAGACCCAGAAATGAACCCACAGAACTATGCCTACTTAATCTTTCATAAAGGAGCTAAAACAATAGTTTGGAAGAAAGATAGCCTCTTTAACAAACGGTGCTGGCAAAGCTGGTTCAACACATACAACAAACTAAAACTAGATCCTTATATATCACCCTGCACCAAAATCAATTCCAAATGGATTAAAGACCTCGAAATCAAAACAGACACCCTGAAAACACTAAAGGATGGAGTAGGAGAAACACTTGGGCTCCTTGGTGCAGGACGGATTTCCTTAACAAAGACCCAGAAAGGCTACAAATCAAAGAAAGGTTGGACAAATGGGACTGCATAAAACTGCAGAGCTTCTGCATGCCAAAGGTCGTAGCTCGCAAGATAAACAGAAAGCCCACAGACTGGGAGAAGATCTTCACCGGCCATTCAATGGACAAAGACCTCATATTTAAAATATATGCAGAACTAAAAAAATTACCTTCCTCCAAAACAAAACCACAAAGAACCAATAGCCCCCTCATCAAATGGGATAAAGACTTACCAAGAGACTTCTCTGATGAAGCAATGAGAATGGCCAAGATACATATGAAAAAGTGCTCTACATCACTGGCCATAAAAGAAATGCAAATCCAAACAATATTGAGATTCCATCTCACCCCAGTAAGAATGTCATATATCAAGAAAACTAAAAATAACAATTGTTGGAGGGGATATGGCCAAAAGGGAACCGTACTTCATTGTTGGTGGGAATGTAAACTGGTTCAGCCACTCTGGCAAGCAGTATGGAGATTCCTCAGAAGGCTACATATAGAACTTCCCTGTGACCCAGCAGCCCCACTTTTGGGTATCTATCCAAAAGACCACAAACAAAATCACAGTAAAGCCACCAGCACAACAATGTTCATCGCAACGCAGTTTGTCATAGCGAGAATCTGGAACCAACCCAGATGCCCCTCAGTAGACGAATGGATCAGGAAAATGTGGTACATATACACAATGGAATTTTATGCCTCTATCAGAAAGAATGACATTGCCCCATTTGTAAGGAAATGGAAGGACTTGGAAAAAATTATACTAAGTGAAGTGAGCCAGACCCAAAGAAACATGGACTCTATGGTCTCCCTTATTGGGAATAATTAGTACAGGTTTAGGCAAGCCACAGCAGAGGATGACAAGAGCCCAATAGTTTTACCCTTATGAGCACATAAGATGATGCTAAGTGAAATGAACTCCATTTTATGGAAACGATTGTTATATCACAGTTGTAAGTACTTTCAACATCCCATGTGTATCTGTAGCTTCTATTATTGATGATGTTCTTGTATCAACTTCCTGTGGTTGTACCTACACTATCTCTGTAATCTTATCTGAGTACATTGGAAACCGTGTGTACTGGTATTAGAAGTAGGAATTGGAAGGGAATACCAAAATTGAGAGACACAGGGTAAAAATAAACAACAACTACAAAAGCAATATTTGCAAAACTGTTTGGTGTAAGTGAACTGAACACCGCATGAGGGGAAAGGGAAAGGGGGAGGGGGGGGTATGAGGGACGAGGTAACAAATAGTACCAGTAATGTATCCAATGCCTAATGTATGAAACTGTAACCTCGCTGTACATCAGTTTGATAATAAAAATTTGAAAAAAAAAAAGAATGTCTAGTGGAATATGTAGTCTTTATTATGTTATCTTTCAAATGTTTACAAACACTTTTCATTCTTTCTTTGGTATATGTAAACCAATATTTGAAATCTAGGAAAATGTGGAATAGAAAGAAAAAAGCAATGAAAAAAATGGAAATGTCAATCCCTCTCTTATTAGAAATAAGGTTTTTTGTTTACAATCTTTTAAGGTGATCTAGAATGATATTGTATTAGCAGCTCGTAAAACTCTGGGATAATGAAAAGCTCTGTATGAAGAATTTTCAGTGTATTCCCTGTGGCACCCCTGTTTCTTTCAACTGGTAGGTAGAGAGAAATGATAGTATCTCACTTACAGAAATGCATTCTCTGTGTGTGTAGTATCTCACTTATAGAAATATACCATGTGTGTATGTGTGCAAATTCTGAGGCTTATGATCAAGGCTAGTGCTCTATCACTTGATCCATAGTCCACTTCTTGCTTTTTGGTAATTGATTGAAGATAAGAGTCAAAGACCTTCCTGCCTGCTGGCTTTGATTATCAATTCTTAGATGTCATCCTCCTGGAATAATGAGCATTATAGGCATGAATGACCAGTGCCTGGCTCGGAATTGTCTGTAACTTGAAAAGGTATGTTATTAATGCATATTGAAGTTTTCTGTTATTTATGTACGTATCCCCCAACACTTTATTGTGCTAGCCATGGACTCTTTCTTTGATTTTGCCAAACACACCAGCTCTTTGTGTTCTATGCTATTTTGTATGCTGTTTTCAGTAAGGAGGATACTTTTCAAATGAGTTCTGCCTTTTTCAAAGTTAGATACAAATGAAAGTCCCTTGGTCAGTGAGGCCTTTCTCAATGCTTCAAGGCCTGGGATTTTCTGGCTTTCTTCAGAGTCTACCTCTGTTAGAGTACATTGTGGCTAATCTTCACACCCAACATTTTCCAGGAAATTTTTGTTCCTCATTCTGAGGTCCCGGAGCTATTGAATTGTACCTCTTCCATTATTTATCTTATAGAGTTGACATTCTATTGTAAATTTAGAATACATATATAAACCACCATTTTCACTACCACAAACTCTTGACATAATGTTCTATCTCCCAGCAAACCCCCAGAGCAGCAGGACCAAGTGACCATGAAATGAAAACTCTGAAAATACAAATCAAAAAAAAAAACTTTTATCTTTGAAAGTTGATTATCTTAGGGACCATGTGTCAAAAGGACAGAGAGCTGTCTGATACACACTGCCAGTAATAATGTGACCATTAAAGTAAATTGAGTTGTAATTATGTTGATTACTGAGACAATTCCATGTCTCAGGCACTGTATGTTGGAAAATTTTCGTATAGTAAAATAATAGGTCTATGACTTCAAGGTTGCTACCTCCTTACAAATGTAGAAAAAGAAGTTTATGGGATGTTCATAAAGTACCCAAGAAAGCACAATACATCCATGGCTATTTCAGAGTTCACATTTGCAGTTACCAAACTGTATTGCTACATTTTTATTTATTTAATTATCTTTAAGTAGTTGTACTAAGGATTGTCATTCAACAATGCAGTTTGTGGATACAATGTATCTTGATCAGTGTCATCCCTTTCCACATTCTCACTTACTCCTCCCAGCTCACCCCTTCCCTCACTGTTTTTTTTCTAATTTTTTAGGACATATATTGAAGTTTTATTGCCATTTCATAAAGCATTTTATGTATACAATACCCTGCTATGTGTCATCACTTCAAAATCTTCACCCCACTTAGAACCACCTCTTCCCTCATTTTTCTTGTGTATTCTTTTATGGTATATACAATGCATTTATGTTAGTATTTTCCTTCCTTCCCCCTTCTTGCATCTACTCCTCCCCACTTGGCCCCACCTTCCTGTCATGCAAGTACCCATTTCCTGGTGATTATTTTGTTAGACTTTGACTTAATCATTCTAAAGAATCATACCATTTGAGGTCTCTGCGGAGTCTATTATGCTTCAGTTAATTCATGTGTAATAATTTACATACTACACAGTGTGTTTAGTTCTACATTAATACACACATTCTAGCACCCACAAATTAGCGATTTCATGGAACCTGTATTTTTCTGTGTTTGGCTTACTTCACTTATATATAATTTTTTCCCAAGTCTTTCCATTTCCTTACAAATTGTAAACTATCATTCCTTCTATTTCGTAAGTAGAATGCTAGTTTGTGTATATATTACATTTTCCTGATTTATTTTTCCATTAAGAGGCATCTGGATTGATTCCATGTAGAAAGCTCACAGAATAGCAGAAGAATTTTTACCAGCAATGCATCAGATAAGGTCCTAATACACCAAATACATTTACAGTTCAAAAAATGATAAATGGGATAATGACTTAAAAATAGACTTCTCAGAACTAAAAATGTCCAATAGACACATAAAGAAGTGTTCAACATCTCTAGCCATCAGGACATGAAAATCAAAACATCCCCTGTTGTCACTATATTTTATTTGGGTACCCTGGATATTGCATATATGTTTATCTGAATTAGGGAAGGGAAAATGAACATCAAAATGGTGAGACAAAGGATAAAGTGTGAACCAATGCCAACAGTGATACTCACCGAAAGTTTGTTGCAAATTAACAGAACAACTTGGGGAGGGATGACTGAAGGGAGGGAAGGTGGGAGAAAAGCAAGGGAGAGGGTAACAAGTATAACAAGAAATATACTCACCACCTTATATATTTAACTGCAACCCCTCTACACATCACTGTGATAATAAAATTTGGTTAAAAAAAAAAAACACTGAGATTCCACCCATCCCCATTAAAATTGCCATCATCATGAAAACTGACAATAACAAATACTGCTGAGGATGCATCAGTGGAAATATAAGCCTGGTGGGACTATAAGCTTGTTCAACCATTCTGGAAAGCAGTATGGAGATTCCTCAAAAAACTAAACATATAAACCACCATTTGATCCAGTAATTACATTCCTGGACTATTATCCAATAGACCACAAACAAGGTTAATTTAAAGCCACCAAAACCACCACCTTCTCTGGTGCCTATTTATCATACTTAAGTTTGTTTAATTAAAAAAATTGATTAATATTTTTAAATGGAAAATAAAGATGGGAATAGGACAGAGACTGTGATTTCATAATATTTGTGTCCTAATTAGGAAGAAGTTAATGCTAACTAACTTAATTTCTGTCAGTTTTAATAAATTTGTAAAAAAAAAAAATTAGAATGGGCTGTGATGTCCTGTTAATGCTTTAAATACCATGTTCCAAAAGCCTTGTATTTAGAAACAACATTTTTTTCTATGAATTTGGAATTTAGCTCCGAGGTAAAAGGGACTCCGTTGTACTCTGAGCATAGTTGAACAAACAAATGCCCAGTAGAAGCAGAAATCAATTGTGAGTCAATCAATGAGCCAGCCAATCAGCCAGCCTGCCATTAGATTCAGGGCTTCCACTAATTGCCAGCACCAACTGAGCTATGGTCCTTAACGCTGAGTGCCTCAGAGTTATCAGATCTGTTGTCCAGAGAGGTTCTAATGTGATTTTTGTACTGTGAGGCCTGGGTGTCCAATGGCTTAAATACTCCTCACGTGATTCTAAGACTCACTTCAAGATAATAATGGCTAATATAAGGGAAGACCTTCTAGTCTCCTCAAGTCTTTAGTTTCCTCATTGAAATAATCAACAGGAGCAGATGAGTATTGAATAAAACAGGTTGGACCATTGCTGCTCAAAGCAAGATCTCTGAACCAACATCAGTAGCCTCATTATATTTGTTTTAGAAACTCTAACTAGTGGCTTCACACAGACCTACTGAACTACAGTTTGGAGTTTCCCAAGTTCCCTGGAGGGATTTCATGCAGGAGTCAAAGATTTGCTGGATTAGGTCATGCTATGAATTCAAGCTACCAAATAACCAATGAGAGACAGCCATACATATTTATCTTCAAATGCACAGCAAGCATGAAATAGTTCCTTCCTGTCAGCACAGAGTTCTTCCAGGTTAAAGCTACACTGGTTTCACTAAGTTGATCTAGGACTCAAATGAGCCCCCTCCCTTCTAGTTTGCTTTTCAAAAAAATCATTCTACAATGTCTCCATGAAAAAAGAAAGAAAGAAAAACTTGCTATCGATTTCTATTTTCATGCTTCAAGACACTGCTTTCAACTTTAACCAAAACTTTCCCAGCTTAAAGAATAAATTATGAATAAGGTCATAAATCTCATTAAAATCTAATATTCAGCAAAGCCGCCTAGTGTGTATACTATGGAAAATTGGATTTTACTGTAACCACAGCCCTATGTATAATATTGCGAGTTAATTACAGAGGCTAGTTTTTCAACACATAATGATAGCTTGTAGACTCTCATTCTCTATGCTGTGATCAGAATGTAAGTGCTCTTAAGAGACAACATTTAATAGCTATTCACCTATTCAGGTTCATAAGACTAAATATTTCCTGAGCAAATGTTAATTTACATCTTGGAATAGATAATATTAACAGATGAATAATTATTTAAATAGATATACTTGCATACACTATCCACACAGAGGAAACAATTCCTAGAAAATACATTGAGTTCACAGAAATTTACAATTTCTCACATGTGGCTTAGCTGCTGATTTAAAAGACTGGAAGAAATTGCCGTTATTTGGGAACTCAGGTGGTCCTTTAAGGGGTTTGTACACGTTTGCTTACAAATGGTTCGTCAACTTGCACTATTTACTTGATGACATAATCACAATAATTGTATTGTTTGTGTAGAGATCGAGAAAAAGGAAAAGAAGCAGGTAGTAAGTGCTACCTGCTTGTAGCTTGTACTTCTTTTGGTCAGTCATTCAAAGGAAATTAATAATACTTTCCTACTCCATAACAGAACCCGAAATACTAGGAATTCACAGAAAAATAGACATAAGTGCAAACTCACCATATAATGTCCCTCTACATACATTTTTCACTCAGAAAAGAAATCACCATATGACATAATACTGGGTTTGAGTTTTCTTCAATGAAATTATTAGTCCCACTATTTAGTGCATAAATGACTACATAAATAAGCTAAATAAGTTTCACATTCTTGCTGAACCAATTTACAAAAGAATAATTTAATGAAAAAAACACAATTTATGTTTTCTTGTTTCTCTGAAATAAATTAATTCACCAAGTGCTTTATCTTGTTAAGAGTTTTGTTCAGTTGGGAGGTATCACTGAGTCATCTTTCATGTGAAAAAAAAATAAACTCAGCAGAGTGTACATACACATGTAAATAACATTGGTAAATCAAATTTAAACATCAATACTTGTTAGCATTTCTTTAAATGTGCTCTACTTCCAGCTAATGAAAACCTAGGAGAGATTCAAAATGTTTTGCTATTATTGATCATGCTGAGTTCTAATTTCCCTCTGGAGATTACACATTGGCCACAACTTTCAAATCTGTAATTTTTAACTACAGAAATCAATAATTGTAAATTAATAATATCAATTCTATGGTGATGTAATTATTGCAGCCTCAAAAAAACTAGCTCAGTCCTCACACACTTTCAATCCACATCTTGATTTCATACTTCTATTTGTGTACATGCCCCAAATGAATTCTGAGCTATTGGAATAATACATCTGGATTTTTCAGTAAATCTCTGATTTTGGTTCACTGGTGGTAGAAATATTAAATGTTTTCTTTCTGAAATCATAATGAGATATAAAGCAGCTGCTGGGTTATGTAAGAAGGAAAGAGACACCAAATATTTCATATCATCAGGCAATTGTGCAAAGAGTTGTAGTATGTGTGTCTCTGGGTATGTGCATGGTTGTGCATGTGCACACATGAGCATGTTTAGACAGAAAGCTGACATTTTGACACATGTGTACAGTACTGTACTTTCAGGTGTTTGTCTCTTAGAAGCCTAGTTCTGTACAGCCCAACTGAGTCTACCCTGCTTTTTGTCAAACAGGAACTGCGCAGTTCACCAATGTTTTTAGATCTTTTACAGGTGTATTCTAAATAGACATTACAAAAAGTCAAACTATTCTTTCCAAATTTCCAAATGCATATGGTATGTTCTTTGGGTACAAGCAAAATTCCTTCCAGCATTTGCAATTTGCAAAAAAAAAAAAAAAATCCAGCTTCCTCTTGCCCCAAATTCAATGTTTAGGGACATGAATATGTTAATTTTATTCCATCATCATAACCTCCTAAGTGCATACAAATATCACGGGGAAACATGCATAAATGTCTTACAGAATAGTCACATTCTTAGTCTTGATTATAATTTCCAAAGAATTGTAAATTATTGGCCATGAAAAATAGAATAATATATTTAATTAATAATACAATAATGCACGTAATTCCAACATCTGCCAAGTTATACTGAAGTAGTCATTTATGCACTAAATAGTGGGAATAATAATTTCATTGAAACAACACCATATATTATTGTGTGGTAGATATAGCTATTTTACAGAATAGTACTTCTTTCTGAATATCAAAAGAAAAAGCATAGCCAATTTTAAGTTATTTTGAATGCATCATTCAGTCTTCACAAATTTCCTTCGTTGAAATGATCTAAGACTTTGAAAATTAAGAGATACGTTGTAGAAAATAATCTCAGAGACACCATCATGCTTTTAAGCACATATTGTGGAAATGAAACTAAGAAAACCCAACTCCAGCATTCTACTTCGATTTTAGAGCTTTATATTGCTCAAGATTCTGTTAACCACATACAGTACCGTAGCACATAAATTAGCAAACATGCTTATAAAAATGTCCATTGAAAAGCAATAGTCTTACAATGTTCATAGGCTGGGTAAACCCAAGATGCTGACAACCTCAATTGCCAGCTGCAGACAGAGAAACTGATGAGAATGTAGTAATTCTGAATTACAATATAATACAAACCATGTCAGCAACATTTTTGAAGAGAAGCTGCCAAGATTTCAACCCGACTGAATGGATAATGTTATTTTTATATTCGGTTCTCTTCCAGCAAATTAGACCCTTTCCCCCTTTTCTTCATGATAAGCCTCCCTTAACAACAATAAAACTTCTGACTACATGTGATGTAATGGCTGATCATTCTTGTTAAGATAAAAGTCTAATTATGGGGATGAAAAGATACAGACCACAACATCACCAAGGAGTAAAACTGTAACTTAAAAAAATATGATCTGTTATTTGATATATTCCAAAGCAAGGGTAAATAACATTTAAAAACAATCTGTGTTCTGTTCAAATTCAAATGGCACTACACGGCATGTTGCTTACTAACTCAATTCCTTGTAAATCCAAGTGAAATACAAATTTGACAGTCTGTTTTGTGTTGAGTCAGATTTCTCTGGTGTTAAGGGAGTCTCTTGGGAATGTCTAAACAAATACAAAATAAATGGACTGTGTCACTATAGTATGGTCTGAATGATTTTCCCCAGTGCTCAAAATCTCAGAATAACATAGTTTAGGGAATCACACAAGCTTATCTGGACCTAAGATATTCAGTTGAACCCTGATCTCATGCCCCATAAGCACAGTTGACAAACCCTGCTCTCTGGTCATAATATGTATTGACTATTTTCATCCTCATCCTTCTAATTTACCTTCCACACTACTACTACTTTCCTAAACCACCAGTAGATGCAGCCATATATTTCAAGCTATTCAACAACTTCCATAGACTTTGGTAAAAAATTAAAATCCTTGTGAGGTACCATGGCTCATGTCTATAATCCTAGCTATGCAGGAAGCTGAGATCTGAGGATCATAGTTCCAAAGTACCCCAGACAGAAAAACCCATGGGTCT
This sequence comes from Perognathus longimembris pacificus, assembly GCF_023159225.1. Taxonomy (NCBI): domain Eukaryota; kingdom Metazoa; phylum Chordata; class Mammalia; order Rodentia; family Heteromyidae; genus Perognathus; species Perognathus longimembris. The sequence goes on from NC_063170.1 coordinate 16,652,928, forward strand.
TTTATCTCCAATTAACTACCAAAAAAAAAAAAGAAAGAAAAAGGAAGAAAGAAAGAAAGGAAGGAAGGAAGGAAGGAAGGAAGGAAGGAAGGAAGGAAGGAAGGAAGGAAGGAAGGAAGGAAGGAAGGAAGGAAGAAAGGAGAAAGAAAGAAAGAAAGAAAGAAAGAAAGAAAGAAAGAAAGAAAGAAAGAAAGAAAGAAAGAAAGAAAGAAAGAAAGAAAGAAAGAAAGAAAGAAAGAAAGAATATGAAAAAGGAAGGAAAAAAGCCAAAAGCGCAACTTTGGCTCAAGTGGTAGAGCACTAATCTGGAGCAAAGAAAAAAACTCAAGAAAAGTACCAGGCAGGCTCTGAGTTCAAACCTCAGCCCTGGAAAAACAAATAAACAAACTGTTACTCCATTGTTTCTAATAACTGATACCCTACCTACCTTTCATCTCCTTGCTTCTTATATGTAGTACTGAATTTCACACAATTAAATAAGTCATGAGTATAATTCTTGTCGAAATATTACCTCTTCCTCTTTTATCTACCACTTTCCCTACCCCCTACTCCCCCACCCACCAAGTTGTAGAGTTCATTTCCAACCTAGCATCTTGTAAGTATTACTGTTGCATTTTCCTTTGTTTCACCATTTTGTTATTCCCTTTCCCTTCCCCAAATCAGATAGACCTATATACAAGACACAGAGTACCAGAATCACAAATAGTGACTACAGGGGATAAACCAAAGGAGGGGTGGAGGGGAAAAAGTAGTTGTTCAGTATGTTAAAAACAATACATTTGGGCTGGGAATGTGGCTCAGTGGTAGAGTGCTTGCCTAGCATGCACTGCAGCCCTGGGTTCCATTCCTCAGCACCACATAAACACAAAAAGCCCGAAGTGGTGCTGTGGCTCAAGAGGCAGAGTGCTAGCCTTGAGCAAAAGAAGCCAGGGACAGTGCTCAGGCCCTGAGTCCAAGGCCCAGGACTGGCAAAAATAAAAATAAACAAAAAACAATACACTTTTATACACACTTCTGTTTGAAGAATTAAGACATACATCAACCAAAAAATAAGATATTAATCACTAATCACAGTACGCTGATTTTCTATAAAATTTATATAATTAGTTTTATAAGGAAACATAGCTATTTGATATACAGGGATAGCCTCATTTACTCAATAGGAACTTATAACAAATATAGCTTTAGTTAATATTCCATCGTCTGAGTCCTTTCCCCACCTCCTCATCCTCATGAGCTTCTTTGCCTTGCAAACTATGTGCTTCTTATAGTAAACTTTTGAGTTACTTGTAATTGCCATATTTTAGTATGAGAGATTTATTATATACTTTCATTCATCCCCTACACATACTGCAACTGCAAAAACCAATTTGCTTATATTCTGTATATCTCTTTTTATTCTATTTTGTCCAATGCTGGTAATGGGGCTTGAACTCACAGTCTTGTACTCTTGCTCAATATATTTTTCCCCTCAGACTCCCTATCTCTTGAAATACACTATCAGATAGCTTCTTGATGGTTCATTGGAGGTAAGAGTCTCATAGGTTTGTCTGCTCAGGCTGGCTTCGAATGGCAATCCTCAGATCTCAACCTTCTAAGGAGCTAGGATTATAGACAGGAGCTACTGGTTAGATATCTTCTACTAATTGAAAAAGACATCTGTGATTTTCAGTGGGAGTGATTCTAATGTCAATTTATTGCCTCGGAGGAAGTATGCATAGAATGATTATTTTTAATGAAGTATTGATGATATTGAATATGAGAAAGAAAATGACATTCATTGAGAAGAAGCGAGTAGGAAGAATTGCAGAGAATAGTTTGATCCTATGTATAGAAACTTGTGGATCTATGATTGAAAATATTTTCTACCCAAGATGACAAGTTTTCTTGGAAATCATAACGAAGTTGCAACCAGAACCAATGTATATGCTCTACATTGTCAAAAGGCTTTTATGGTGCAGATAAGAAAAACTACCCAACAGGTTCTTTATGAAGAACTCACTTTTATTTGTTTAATAAAGTCAACCAGTCTGTTTAATAACATCTGAAATGGGACAATAAGAAAATGGCAGGGTTGGTGTTATTTGATATCTCAATCCCTGTTACATATAGATGTCGACTCCTGGTTTAAAGTGGTAATTTATAAAACATTAAACTTGAGACCTGGGTAAGTTGGTGTCATTTGCAGGGCATAGAGTCTGCTCTCTGAAACCCAGTCTCATTATGGCAAATAACAGAGCAAGGAAGGTAGTGCAGAGATATTTGCCTGCTGAAGGTCAAAGTTCACAAGCAAAGTGCCTCTATATGCTTGCCACAGCTCATTTGCATTTTATTTGTCGTTTTATATTTCACCACTGTGCTCTAATAATCATTTTAGCTATTTGCTTTTCACATGCAAAATTTATAATTTGCATCTGCAAATATACACTCTGAGTACATCTGCCCACCTGCTCATCCTTAGCTAAAAGAAATTCTTTGACATTCTAAGATGTTAGTTTCCTAATGCTGATACCAGCATGTCTGCAAATAAAAAGTTGATTCTCTATTTCATTTTTATTCAGAGAAACAGTTTTACCTCTCCTACATGTACATATAGGAATGATTTAGTGGCAGTGCAAATATAACAATATCTTAGAAATGCCTCCCATCAGGTGAATATTGGTAGCTTGTATCTTAGTCTCATCTGAAGATTCTGTAAGCCAAGATAAAGCCAACTGAAGATCAGGACATCTTCCCAAACTGAGCCTCCTTCTGAAACCATGTTGCCAAACTAAGAATCTTTGGATTTTGAAAAATCCTAAATGTCAGTGTAATAGGTAAAAACTCCATAGAAAGGCTCACTATCACACCACAGAAAAGAAAATGTTAAGAAGTCATCAGAATAACCATAAAAATCACTCTAGTGATGTTCTAAGACATAAGACATATGACTACATGCCTGTGGTCCCCAATAACCCATTTGGGTGGATTTATATCATGAAATGATGATAGATGGCAATGCAGTCAAAACTCTTTTAATTTCCACAACTATTGATCATGAAACTTCAATGGCTATTTTGTATGGAATAGTCTCCTCTGTGTGTCACAATGTCCATCTCTCATGTGACACTTCATTTAACTACAACAGTGAAAATTCGATGAAACCACTGCTTGTCTCCTTTTTACAGAGAGGCATATATGTTTAGCAAAGCAAAACTATTTCCCAAGGGTAATTAACTAGTGATGAGTAAAGTCTAAACTGTACTGTTTCAAACCTCTACTGAGATGAGTTGATATATAAATAAAGCAATGATTATCAATGGACCAAAAGCCTCTCAAATGAGGGACTTTTTGATCCTCTTCTGCTGTTCATATTGGCCTATCTTGCCACATGTATACCATAACATATGTATGAGGTTACAATAAATAAATAATAATAAATAATAAAACGAAAACCTTACTTTTGTTTTATTAGATCCATGTTGTTTATTAGGTCATTGTATTTTAGAAGGGGACTATGGACTTAATATACAATTCTGAGGTTTCTCGAAAATGAGTGGTTTACTAAGGAAAGAAGGAAGGAAGGAAGAAAGGAAAGAAGGAAGAGAGAGAAAGGAAATGGAGACACTAATATATATATATATATATATATATATATATATATATTTATACTGATTTTCCAGCTTAATTTTATCTCATTTTTCAATTTCAGTCTTTTGGTATCTGTGTCTGTCTCTGTCCCATGCCAATCCTTCTCTTTTCTCCTGGTCACAATGTGTACAGAATTGCTTGATGTCATCTCCTGCATTTCAATGTCTAGCTTCAAAGCTTCAGTATCTGTTGCTAAATGATCATCATTGGAACATCTGGAATCCTCAGCTTGGGAATGTCTCCAAATATTAACCACCTTTCAGTTGACATGCCTTGTCTAACAATTCTTTTTCTTGTTTGATTTTTTGTTTATTTTTAACTGAGGACATTCTATCTCAGTAACTATTTGGCCTGTAATTCTGATTCTTTTCCAACAATAATTTATCTTTTTCTCTGTATCTTCTGTAGCTTCCTTCAGGGCTGTCTCTGTCAGGCAACTATGAGACTGCAACTATGAGACTGGTAGGAGTTAAGACAACAGAAATTATTGCTGGAGTGAAATGGTGGATCATGACTGCAATCCTGGCTACCCAGAAACTGAGATCTGAGGATCTAGGTTTGTAGTCAGATTGGGCAGAGAAGGCCGTGAGATTATTTTATCCAATTTAAAAGGCTTAAGTAGCAGAGCAATAGCCTTCAGCAAAATAGCTCAGGGACAGAACACAGGCCCTGAGTTAAAACCTCAGAATGGGACCTGCACACACACAGACACAAATGCAGTCCATAAGTAAATAAAATACATATACTACATTTACTGAATTATATTGTTTCCAACAAATGAACTGAAGAAATTAATGAACTTAAATAAACACTATCTTTGATATAGGAATATTATGATCCATAATTGGGTGATCGGTATGTTCCTGAAGCAGTTATTATAACAAGATACATGATCATATTTGTCTTCAGTTATCTTTTCTTGAGTGATTACCATATCTACTGTAAAGGAATCCCAACTTAACTATAAGCTAAGTTAATACCCTATTCAAAGTGTCAAATAACACATAAGTCATTTAATAATTGCTCTAATTTAACACATATTTAAATATATGAAAAGTTGGATGGGTGAGATGGTTGAAATAAAAGCTTTGAACATGCAAGCACAGCCATGAATAACAGAAAATGTTTCAATCTTGAATACTATGTTAACTTTGAACCTTCCATATTTGGTAGAGGGCATGCATAGAATATTTTGAGCACTAATATGACACTTGGAACATTTTCTTACTGAATAGGAGCACATGTTTTGTGTGATGAAAACAGAAATAGGATGGAGGCAGTGAAGTTAGCCTGCAAAGTTTTGAAAAAGTCTGTATCTGGGTAAAGAGTCTGAATTGCAATGACAGCAGAGGTGTGAGGAAGAATGGGACCAAGGTGAGATATATAACACATCTCCAATCATCTCCACACCTGGAATCCAGGTGCCAATGGCTCATGCCTATAATCCTCGCTCCTCAAGAGGCCGAGACTTGAGGATCAAAGTTTGAAGCCAGCCAGACCATGAAAATCTGTGCAACTCATCTCCAGTTAGCCAACAAAAGGCCAAAAGTGGTGCTGTTGCTCAAGTGATAGAGCTAGTAGCCTTGATTATAAAACCTGAGGACAAGTCCGCAGGACTGGCACTCCACCCCACACCCACATCAACCCCATCATGAAAAAAATAGAGTTTGATTTCATTTCTAGAACTGGAAAACAGATATCTAAAGGAGATGACAGAGTTAATAGCAGTGAGTGCTCAGTTTTTTGGTGAAAATCATTTTAAGGTATTCAATAGCTTTTTTGCCACCTAGAATAGGACTTATTACAATGTAAATGCAAGTAGTTTTTTCAGAGTTAAAGTCCCACTTAAAATATACTAAGCTCAGGTTGAAAATGTAGCTTAATGACCCTAAGTTTCAACTCCCCCTTGGAAAATAAACACATCAATAAGTCAAGCTGTTGGATGATCATACAAATGTCCTTCTCTACTCTCCAATAAAGATCAATCCTATTTATATAATCTAGTCAGGTAAAATGGAGAGGGGAAAAAAAGCAAGGAAAAGAAAAAAGAAGAAAGTCATATTTTGGTAGCTCAAGTCTGCAAGTATTCATCTCATGTAGCTCTAAAATATGCTCTTTCATTTTGTGTTATGTTGCTGAAATGGGAACAGCTGGAGACATACCCCCCTTGGCTGTGACATAGCGTGGCAGATGTTCACCTGAGTGCTCTACAGGTGAGAACCTTAGCCACCTGCAGCCAGAGTAAGAGGCAGAGCCCTGGCTGAGAATTACAACCACTTCTGCTTTCTCAGGGATGTGTGCTACATATCAAGTCAGAAAGAAATAGGCATTCCAAGAGCCACTGTTCAAATCAGAGAATCTTATTTTCATGGAAAATAAAATGTGTAGAGTGAATTGATGTGTCCTCTGCCCCAACCACCCAGCTGTTTATTTTTAACCATTGTGAAAGATGTTCTGCTTCTGTTTTTAATCACATTCTTCAACACAGATATTTCATTCTGCAAAACAGAAAAAAAAAGCCTGTGATTATAGAACCACAGAGGTATACTAGGCAACAAGACAAAAAACACACACACACACACACACACACAACCTTATAAACATGGATTGAAAGTGTGTTTGTTTCTACCAACCCATATCTGTGTGGTTTTTGTCCTATGTCAATATTTCTGAGCTGTAACATCCATAACTCTGAGTTGAAGGGGAACATAGCAAAATTACATCTATTTCTTCCTTTCCTAAGATACTTTGATTCAAATCTGTTTATTACCTATATACTGCCACTGATCTAAAGTTTGGGACTCTATCCAAGAGGAAAAATCAAAGTGTTAGTTATGTTTTTAAGACCTGAAAAAAAATATCATTATTACAAGGTTAACTAACGAGTAATGGGGCTGTCCTACTTCTTTGAATTCCATTTTATCCCTTGTTCTTATCCAACACACACAAAAACACACACAAACACACATATTATACTTAAGCCGGCTTCAGAATTCTAAGATTCAAAGTACAATAATATTATTAGAAATATCATCATTTCTTTCTTTATATCATGGAACAGACAAGTATTTATTACAGAAGTCGGAGGAGTACTAACAAAATCAAGACATGATAACTATCCTCAAGTTACTTCCAGACCTGAAAGATACAAAAAGATGTGAGCAATGCTGAGGGAAACATAAAGCATTCTGATTTAGAAATGTCATTGCTAGAATCAATTTCATTAAACCACCAGAATAAAGAGGACCATTGGCTTGCCAATTATACTTGTCCTTTTGTAGTTAGTTGGTACTCAATAGATTCTAATTTACTTGCAAATTAGTCAGCCTGGTCATATTTGCCAGAAGAAGGAACAGAGGAAATGAGAGAATTTTATTTACTTGGGCAGCTTGTGACTAACTGAGCCAAACTCCACACTTCTAACCACTTCTACACCACCTCTTCACTGACCCAGCTATACCCCCAATTAGCATATTTCACAGAACATATCTGCCATTATTACTTTAAAATTCATTCTCAGGTACTTGACAAATAAAAGATAGAAACAACTACATAATCTGCTGAAATTTTCATATAGAATATTACTGTCTCTGGAATATTGTTGCTTTATAAAAAAAAATTCTACAGTCAAAGCAATTAAACAGACAACAGCTCAACCAACATGGCCAAACACCATGCAGCATTTCTCCTATTGAGCTTATAATAAAATCAGAATCACTTAACAAAACCCCAGCATACTTAGGCAGTTTTAAATAGAGAAGTAATTAGGCCAACCTTCGTAACAGCCTGTTAGATAAAATTTTTGAAAATACAGACCTGTATTATCTCTTGTGCATATCATTTTTTTTCTCTAACTTAACCACTGATGAATGACAAAGAAAAGGATCAAATGAAAAATTTAATGAGCCAGACCAACTGTGGACTTCTATAATATTGTGTACTTGGATTATATCACTCGATATAAATCTGCTATATTTTCTGAAACATAATCCGTTGAATATTCATGAGTTTTGCACAGAGGATAAAGGTTTTGTCAGGAAAATATATACCTTGAAAATTGGTCTAACTGTGATTTAAGTTAATTAAAATACCTCAACTCATGCATTTTGTTATAATATTGAGCCAGTTATAAGAAAATAAAATTAGAGGCAGAATAGTTTACTTAATGTCAGTTGGATCTTCATATATTGTATGACAAATCATATTCTTTAAAAGGAAGGTATGATTGGCTTCCAGGATTTCTTGGCCTAAATTTTTAGCAAAAAGCATTTGGGCTAAAAATATATAGGCTTCAGTAGTAAGAATTTATTCAGACAATATTTCACATGGCAAAACTTATCAGATTGGTAACTTTTTTTACACATGTTCTACTTGAATAATCAGAATCTGCTTTCTTCTCTGGTACTCTTAACAGTATTGTAAGAGTAAAGTAGGATTTGGAATGTATATGTGTGTATGAATATATATGTACATATATGTATACACACATACAAATGATTTTCTTAAATTACTGGAAAGCAGTTTTCCTAACTTTATTGCTTTGTAATTTTCAGTAATTAAATTTTCCAAAGCCTCAAGTCAAGTCAATGGTGAAGTCAATCATGAGTTGATTCTGATCTATTCCAAATGTTAGGGTGTTATTTGTAACACCAGTATGATTATTACATTGTTGTTTTGGGTTTCTTTGAAAAAAAAAAGGGATAATTTGGGCTGGGGATATGGCCTAGTGGCAAGAGCGCTTGCCTCGTATACATGAAGGAAGCCCTGGGTTCAATTCCCCAGCACCACATATACAGAAAACAGCCAGAAGTGGCGCTGTGGCTCAAGTGGCAGAGTGCTAGCCTTGAGCAAAAAGAAGCCAGGGACAGTGCTCAGGCCCTGAGTCTAAGCCCCACCACTGGAAAAAAAAAAAAAAAAAAAGGATAGTACAATGTTGATTGTCTACCAACAGAGAAAACCCAAACTTGATTTTCTGACTTAATGAGTGACTTTACATACAGAGAAATGAGTGAGATAATCACTCAAATCCTCCCGTATTCAAACTATGCCCAAACCCTTAAAACTCTAAGATCCTTATCTGCTCCTCCCTTGAGACAGTGTGTCCACTTTCACCATTCCTAAATCATCTTAGGTAGAAAAGCCTGTAATACAGGTCAGAAATGTAAAGTTCACTGTATGGAAGGGGCTATGGTTTCAGACTTAGACTATGTTGGGAAGATATTAATAATTGTATAGTATTAATTGATCCAACCAACTGAATAAATCCATTCTTCTCAGGTTTCCATTAGTATTCTGGAAAAGACTCCATAGGTGCTCATTTTCCAACTCTTTACAAATGATACCTTCCTAGTAATTACTTGAGATCTTTGCTGATGGGATTATTCCAGGGAATTGTAAAAGAGTATACATTACAGTTTACTTTTCCACTCATTGGCCATAAAGTTTTTATCAGCATAACTCTGGTCAATTTCTTTATTAGTTAAAGGGTTTGCACTAGATCAGTTTTGCCAACTAAGTTAAAACTCAAAGAAAAATTGTGTTTGATAGTAGTAGAAGTTCAATTAGGAAGAAAAAAAAAAGGTTTCTTAAAAACATCTTCAGGAGATTTTTTTTAAAATCTTCCTCCCAGCTCTGAGATTCATTGACTTCATATGCTTTCATGGATCTTATAATCATGTAATAGTTATCATAAAAAGGGGCTGGGAATATGGCCTAGTGGTAGAGTGCTCGCCTTGTATCCAGGAAGCCCTAGGTTCGATTCCTCAGCACCACATATATAGAAAAGGCCAAAAGTGGTGCTGTGGCTCAGGTTGGCACTGCTAGCCTTGAGCAAAAAGAAGCCAAGGATAGTGCTCAGGCCCTGAGTTCAAGCCCCAGTACTGGCCAAAAAAAGAGTCATATATTGTGGCTCAAGTGGCAGAGTGCTAGCCTTGAGCAAAAAGACGCCAGGGACAGTGCTCAGGCCATGAGTTCAAGCCCCAGGACTGGGGAAAAAAAATTCTGTGACAACAAGTTTTATGACAAAAGCAACTACTTGCATGTGGTGCCACTGTTGATAAAATAGTGAGCATCCTTTCCTGGTGATGCTACCAAAACTTAGATTTCTGCTTTGTGTCTTCACCAACATGGAACAAACTTATCTGAACTAATCTTCAAATATTTCTGCATTTTCTGTGGTCTGAAACTACTGGAACAAATGATAAAATGTGTGCTATCCATTGTCTGCAGATTGGGCAATATTGCTTTTCATAAAATGAGGAGGTATAAATATTTGAGATTCTTGTATCTGGATTCAAGCTGTGTCACTTATTACCAGTTGGACCTTGGTAAGTTCATTAAGATCTATGAATCTCAGTTGTCTTTATTCATGTTATGTTTATGATAATAGCAAATTATTTTACATTTGGATATGACAGCAGTGTCTATTGATAGTCCAATTTTTTTCATAATTTATATTATCACTCATCTGTTAGAAATGTTTCGTTCAACAATGAATCCATGCTTTTCATAGAAAACTGGAATTCATGATGGTATAATGGCAGAGGGAGTTCATAATTTGTCTAATGTTGAATGGCAATTTCACCTACACCCCTGGAAAGTATCTTACCATTCTCTTCATAATACCAGTTCTAGAGAAAAGTTCTTTTACCTACACAATGTATACTAATCAACTAATAAAATAAAGCAAGAATGTTTAGTCCATTGTGGGAGGAGTGAGAGAGTAAATATTAGCATTAAAGAGGGAAACCAGTGAATGTGGTAATACTAGTGAAAAGGAAAAAAATAATAATTGTAAATGCTTACACCTTGAGATCCTTGGAAATCATGAGGAATAGACTTCTCACAAAAAATATCATTGAATTATGAGCTTCTTGAAATTGAATAGTAAAACAAGTGTGGGTTCCCAGAGGTTGAAGTAGTTGGGGTTACCTACACATGTGTCTCTCCATGGATAAATAAATACACAAATACGTGAGAGTCCTTGGTCAATACAATTTTGTCTCTAGTGCACTGGAATAGCAAGCCCACTTTCTTTTATCCTCTCAACCACAGAATTTGACTGTGGGAAAGTAAGGCCAGAAACTGAGTCAAATAATGAATGACTTCGAAGTGTTTTCCACAGTGCCACCCTGTTCATTTCCATAATAAAGTTTGATCATTTCTTGCATTCCTTTTTTTGTACACTTCAGATGGGGCAAACGTCCTTGTTTATTTATTTTTCTGAGAAACGGCAAAAGTGCATCATGACCTACATGACAAGAATGGGGATGGGCACAAGTTTGGTTGCTTTCTAAGAAGACAAAAATAATTACACAAGCTTAATTTGTTCAAGTTGTAAATGTGGGGGACGCACTTTGCTGACCTTGCTATTTTATTCCGATTGGGGAATAATGAATAATTTGTCTGAGGCCCATCATAGGGTTTAGAAGTCACATCTAAGACAATGACCTTGTCGTTTTTAAGTGCCTGGTTAGATAAAATAATCAGTGTAAAGGCCAATGGGTGCTTTCTTTAAATTAAAAGGTTTTTTGAATTCACTTGAACTTGATATTTCCATAATTGTTTTGTGAAAAAAGTGTTTTAAAGAATTACTTTAATAAATGCTAAAGATGAAATTAAAATGTTTATCATTATGTAAAATAAAAGCTATGGTAAAATTTCTCATAGAAATATCACTCTTAAAGAAATCTAATTGGAAAATGTGCATTTCCACAAATAAATACGCTAATTGTAAAAGTATGTTTGCTTATACCCATATTTGATTCGCATCATTAGACTAATCTTATTTTTATAGTATTTACAATTCATTCAGTTTGCTTATATAATGTATTTGTCATTACCACTAAACAAAATTTAAAAAGAAAAAGAGACCTTGAAATAATAATAAAAGTACAAAAGTTACATTATTAGACAATTGGAAAACTGATAAAACAATGTTTCCAAGGTGTTTTTTTATTGTTTTTGTTTATTTTTGTGTTCTACTTTTCTCTTTTTGGTTGTGGGGCTTGAACTCATGGCCTGAATCCTGTCCTAGAGGTCTATTGCTCAAGGCTAGTGTTCTACAATTTGGAACAAAGCACAACTTCTGGATTTCCTGTAGTTAGAGATAAGAGTGTCATAGACTTTTCTGCCCCGGCAGGCTTTCAACAAAGATCCTCAGATCTCAGCCTCCTGAGTCTCTAGGATTATAGGCAGGAGCCACTAGCACCCAGCCAATTTTTATTTATTTTTTATTCTTTATTTGGTAAGATGGAAATTGAACTCAGAATCTCAGGTATTTTATTAATGAGCCATGACTATATCCAGTGTCATATGACTTTTCTAAACATCTTTGTAACTCAGAAATGAACAGATAATTCACATCCATCAAAACAATAAAGACAATTGTTTGAGGTGACTTATTTTTTTTTATTAATTGAACATAAATTTTTTTACAAGTTGTTGTGCAAAGAGGGTGCAGTTACATAGTAGGGCAGTGTGTACATTTCTTGTGATATCTTATGACCTGTTTTTCTATCCCTTGTCTAGGTCAGGTAGACATATATGCAATATACAATGTATCAAGAACATATACAGTATTCACAGACTTGGTCTTTACTGTCTCTCCGTCTCCCTTTGTTAACAGGAGGTGACTTATTTTTGTTCCTTTACTTAATAATAATGAATTTAGTTTTCCAAGTTTTTATTAGTCAAATTCTGACTAAAATCACACAATAATTTCAGAATAACATCACATGTAGAGACTGATTCCTGAGTGGCTTACATCATCATCTTTCTCCAAACAAATTTCATTGGCTGAGAGGAAGAACCTGTAGCTATATGGGAGTGTATGCTAACTTCCTCCTGATATTGTTAGTGAAAAATGACAGGGTTATATGATATATAGCAATTCATTCCCTGCCTTCTAATGGACAACCTTGTAAAATAACTTATACTGAGAGTCCCTTATGAGATCAAGCTGAAACTAACCTGCTGAAACTACATTTTCATCTACCTTTTTTCTTCTACCCAGTCTATTTCACTTAGATTCTCTTGAGCATACTCCTTCTATAAATTATGTGCTCACAAATCCTGCCAAGACCAGGCAAAATATATTTTTTTAAAGAAGTAAATCATTTCCAGCCAAATGATGCTTATAAAGTTTAGAGAGGAAATTTTCTCTAGGTAAATAGTTTTTCAAATTTCCTCTAATAAGGCCTGAGGAAATAATAAATGAGTTCATAATTTTTAGAGGCTTGAGAACAACTATACTTTACCTTATTTCAAATTCTATAGTTGTTTTACTTGTCTTCATTTAATTTTATGGGCTTCAGGCATTTGTTTGTTTTTTTCCTGGCTTTGAACAATAGAATAATTGTTTTGTTTGTATCCATAGTAAAGAGGAATTCTGGATATGGAGATATAACAACGTTGAAAAAGAAATAAGGTAAAATACAAAGAACTCCATAGTATCATCCGTGGCTTATGGAGAACTCAAAACAAAATGATGAATCCATTACTCCCTAGAATATCTCCTGATATATTGTCTATGAAGAGGAATTGATGAAGGCATACTTGGAAATACAATATTCTTTATATTTTTGGACCTAAGGATTTGAAAAATCCCTCAGTTAAATATAAATTTGTGTTTGGGTGTTTCTTGAATTTAGTTTTGAGTAAAATTTACAATGGTAGAACAATAGTTATAAGAAATTACCCAATATTTTTGGGAGTTCACAAATTCTCAACAGGGAGAAGAATTTGCTCTGGCTAATTCCAATCTCATGGTAACAGTGCAGTAGTAGTACTTGAAAAGTCGTACTTGAAGAAACTTAAAGGAAGATAAACTTGATTCCTCAGAGCCATGATATTTGTTAGGAGTAGACTTCTCTTAGAATCCCTGGTAGTTTCTTTCACTAAGATTTGAAAGCCTGTGGACTCCTTCTTTAAGCTCCCTTTTAGTTCCTTCCTTCACTAGTTGTAAAGCTCTATTTGGTAATCTTGCTTCATAAAATCTTTCAAGTTTATAGCTGTTGTCTTCAAAATTATGACACTATGGAAATGCTTCTTGTATTGGATCAGGAATATTGGCTGCCTAAACCTTCACAGCAGGAACAGAGTCTCCAGAAATCCAGGAGAAATTGAATGTCTGCCGGAGCAGATGGAGTTGCTGAATCAGATGGCAAAACGTAGACTCTCACATAGAAATTAGGTTCCCAACAAGTGATGAAGAACCAAGAAGTCTGTTTAGTTATATCTGAATCTCCAGCTGGAAGACGATGGCAGAAATTGTGGGCTCTACTGATCACTGTGGTGAAATCCTTCCAGTGGTAATTGAAGGGAAGTATAAACACTACTCCAAAGTGCACCACTTAACCAAAACTGAACTCTAAATAGTACACCACTTTTCAATCAGTATTTGAAGTTCATAGGTAAGTACTATGGTTGTCAGCCTGTCCTGATAAAATTATATTGGCCTTCAAAGTCATATATTTCATACTGCTAAATACCTGCTCTCCATCAGTACACACTCATGCAATACACATATTTCCACCCATTCTGGTTCCCTAATGAGAAATCTCCCCAACATTTAGATCACCCTTTCATTTGATCTTTATCATTAAAATATTTGATGCATTCATTTAGGACAAAGGGAATCCAACACAAATTCTGCTTCAGTATCTTTTTTAAAGTGATTCAACTTTTTATTTACAATAACTGGAAAACAAGAACTCTATTTCAAGGTTATTTTCTGTCCTTGATCATCTATGAAGTGTTTCCAACTCCTCTAGCTATAAAACATAAAAAGAAATTCCATCAAGCAGATCTTTCTTAGGACCCCCCACACTAGTATTTAATTATATTTAAACTAGCATTCTCTAAACTTATTTTGGCCTTTTTAGTATCTCCTCCAATGAGGGGTCTGCAGAACTTAATCTTTTAAGCACTCCACTGCAAGATGCATTACTTGGTATTTTCATCTTTTAAAACTATGTAAATTTGAAAAATGAGAGTGGATAACTAGAACTTTCCATGCCAAATTACTTCCATCTCTTAAATCAATTTAACAAAGTTTCATATATCTTTCAGTCTGATGATCGTGGAGATTTTGAGGTATAAATGACCTGTAAAAATATTTTATAATTTGTTTTTGGAAAGTTTTTTTTATTATCTTTAAGTAGATGTACAAAGTAGTTTCCATTCACCAAAGCAGATTATAAATACTGTTCTTCTCAATCAATGTCACCCACCCTTCCAACATTCTCCCCACTCCACCCAACCCACCATTTCACTCATTTTTCTTAATCTTTAGGTCATGCATTGTATTTATTGACATTTAACAAATAAGTTATGTACACAATGCATCTTTGTCTGTGTCATTGCTTCAACATTTCACCCCAACCCCCAACATGCCTTTTACTGTAAGTTACCAGCACAATCATGTTTATTGCAGCATTATTTACCATAGCCAAGAAATGGAATCAGCATAGATGCCCCTTAATGGATGAATGTATCAAGAAAAATGTGCTGTATATATACAATGGGAATTCTATTCATCCGTCAGAAAGAATGATGTTATATTATTACTAAGGAAATGGAAAGACTCTTTCAATCCCAGCCACCTGAATGGGAGAATATGAATTTCATGGTTAACAGCTAGCACATGGAAAGTTAGTACACAACTCTATCTAAAACACAAACCAGAAATCAAAAGTTCTGAGGGGCATGCACAGTTTTAAGCATTTGACTGACAAACATATGGACCTGAGTTCTACCCAGTACCACATAACAAAGCAACTTTTATTCAGATACCCAATGTGTACATATTCATTTCAGAGACAAATCACATACATGTTCATGCCCTGATGCACTATTTTCTGTCAAAGTTCCAACTATTATCTAGGTAATGAATGAACATATCTACCTATTTAGACAGACAGACTGATTATTGGTAATCCAAATAATCTAAAATTTTCCCTGTCAGAATTTACCATCCCTATTGAGATGTATGCAGTCTTGGGTCTTGATAATTTTGTGGTTGGGATTAATGAAATCAAGTAGTAGGACTATTTTTTAAAGGCTCAGAATAATACTTGATTTTATGGAACTCTGTAAATGTTACATTAAAAACATGACATCTCAATTTGGTTCAAGATTCAAGAAACTGAGTTTGAGTTTTGCTGTTGTTGTGTTTAATGGACAGAACTCAGTAGATTTTTAAGTAACTGTTTTCTTAATCTCATATCACACCTAATTGCATTCTTAAATACAAGAAAGGAAAAAAAAAATATTGTGAATAGAATGAGTTCCAAAGAGATAGGTTGCATGATTCAGAATAATACTTCCAAACATTGGAATCATTTAATTTAGATTCTGAAGGAGACCAGGTATTGTGTCCATCATAATCTACAAGTTTGGGATTCAGAACTTGAAGCAACTCCAATATCAGTACTTGAAACATAGCCAGCATCAGGTGGAAGTCTGTCAGGATATACGTCCCTTACCACTTCCTTATCAGCATAGAAGATTTGGTTTTAGAAGCACTGTGCAATCCTGGGTTTGTTTTAATTTATTTTTTTTTCAATGCTGCTCATGGTGTTTGACTCGGGACCTGGGTATTGTCCCTAAGCTTTATCACTTCAAAGCTAGTGCCATACCACTTTGAGCCACAGCTCCAATTCTGGCTTTTTAGAGAACATTTCTTGGAGATTAATGTCTCATGGATTTTCCTTATGTCTCAGCCTCCTAAATAGCTAACATTACAGGTATGAGCCACCAGGGCCTGGCTCTGTGTTTTTATCTCTACCACCTCTTAGCTGTGAGCATAGATATTTGTAAAAAAAAAAAAAATGATTATTTCTCTCATCTCTTGCTGTTTGAAATGTAAGAAATCACACAACACCATAAATTTACTTTATATCTAAATGATTATACATAGTGGAACCAACACAACTTCCAAAAATTAAAAGCATAGTCAACCATGGTAATTATCCAATCACCTTAAAAAAATCATTTTCTATGAAATTGCATTTGAGACACTAGTTCACCAAATTCTGATGTTCAGCAGGGGGTACTATGCTTAGTTTCTCCATAGTTTCTGTCTTCTCCTAACAGTATAGAATTGTTGGATCTGATTTTAAAATTGGTATTTTTCCTTGGATCTGTCATAGTAGCCCTGAGACCCTGCAGGTGAAATAGTTATTATGATATCCAGATGGCAAAACATTTGCTATATGCCTGAATGGAAATGTATTTAAATGTTTATGAGATAAGGAACAGTGTGAAAACATTCCATTTTCTCCTCTTCAATTTTAAGGACTAAAACATTTGCCTCATAACATGGGGAATTTATAACCAGAGTATTTGCAGTTGTTAGGAATCTAGTTTTATTTTCAGGTAAAGATTGAAAACGCAAAGTAGACCTCCTATACCAGTTTGGCTGATTGGTTAAATTTTCATTCTTTGAAAATATATATGTTAAGTTTCAACTTTTTGCTCCAAACATGATGTTTACATAGAAATCACCTATGCAACAAACTTGTATAAGAAAAAAAATCTGTCTCCTTCTGAGTTTCTGGAAGTGTGTAAGACTTCTTAATTTTCTTTCCTTGTTAACTCATATGAACTCATTTGTGAAATTCAGTAGCAACAAACAGGACAGTGGGAGGTGAGGAAGAGACCGAAAAACTGTCCAAACTACATTGTTGAATTTCCAAAGTTTGAATTTTCCTATTCTTTTAATTTGCTTTTCAACTCTATATTACTGGGAAAGAACACGTGATAAAGTATTCAACTTATGATTTTATTAACATTCTGTTATCTTATAGTTGATTTTATTTCACTGTTTCTGTTATTGTCTTTGCTTGCGAAGTTTTGTTTTGCCAAAGTTAGCCACATACCTAATGACAAGGGCAAGGAAATAAGAAATGGTTTGAAAATCATATTAATGAGTCATATAAAAGCCAGGCATAATGGTTATACTTGTAATCCCAATCACTTGGAAGGCAAAAGTAGGAGTTTCATGGTCTTCTGGCAGCTGTGCCAATAGCACAAGTTACTATATGTAAAGCCACTAGTAGCAAAAGGCCTGGGGTGAAGCTTGAGTGAGAGAATACTTGCCTAGCAAACATGAGTCCTCAACGTCAATCCCTAGTGCTACTGTCAGATGTGTGTGTGTGTGTGTGTGTGTGTGTGTGTGTGTGTGCGTGCGTGTGTGTTTCAGTTTGATTTTTCTGTATATTTCCCAACCAATTGCATTAAACATAACAACAGCTTGTTTGAACTTGTTGAATTTGGATCATGAACACTTTCTTTGAACAGGTTTCTAAATCTGGAGTTATTCCATAGACCTGACCTCACAAATGTGTAGAGATTTTACCAATCTGCTCAGATCATAGCATGCAGAATAGGTAGAAACATGGCAAAAAAAAAAATCTTCATACAAATTTCTGCTGGCAGAATTGGTAAAAAGGACACCTGATTTGGATGTCAAATAAGATCTAGCCACTGTTTTAACCAAAATGAATTGTTACATACAAAACATATTTCAATGTATAACTATAATCCTCTGTCCTTATAATTCCTGTCTTGGGTTTTTGAAACATTTATTTCATTTTAATAAAATGCTCTACTTCCTATTACATTTATTTATTTATTGATGCACAAGCTATGTAGGTCAGTCTTACGTTACTTATCTAGCTTAATTGTTCAGTATGTGGAATTCAAGTTTATTAAACAAAATGGAACTACCCTTAGTTTATGAATCTTTGTGCTCACAAGATTGTGCCTAGTCCTTGTCCACTAAGTTCTCTAGAGCCCAGTAAGGATACATTTCTAATTCACTATGTATACCCCTGTTTACTGTTCTGAAGAAATATTTCACAAGAGTTTTACAGTGCTATGGTAAAATATGAATGGATCTATGTTCCTAGAGATGTGTTAAACATTTGAGGACAAAAAATAAGGGTGTCATTTCCTTCTATTTTTTTCTACTGCATTACATAGGTAGAAAGCTTACATCACATCACTAACAATATGAACTTAGAGACAATACTATTTTTACTTTATGTCTCTAAATTAGATTTGCAGTTTTCACTTCAACTATACTTTCTACTGAAAAAGTAGTACAATTTCTTTTTGTGTTTAGAAAAAGAAAAAAAAAACAATTAATCATTAAGCATATCAAACTCCTAAGGGCAGGAAAGAAGTGTTTAATCTGAAAGCCCCCCAGCAAGCACATGTAGAGCCATCTTGCAAAGCTGACAGTTTGACAAAACCCAGGGCTAGGCAGGGCAGATAACCACCCCCAAGGCTAGGCAGGGCAGATAACCACCCCCAAGGCTAGGCAGGGCAGGTAACCGCCCTCAAGGCTAGGCAGGGCAGGTAACCGCCCTCAAGGCTAGGCAGGGCAGATAACCACTCTCAGGGCTAGGCAGACAACCACCCATAATTACTGGAAAAACCGCAAATTCCCTTTAAGGAAAGGACCAATTAGAACCCTGTAACTATGCTTCTTGCTTCTGTAAACCGCTTCTGCAAACCCCTTAAAAACCCCCCACAAATCGAGCCTCGGCGCGCCATCTCCCTGCGAGGACTTGGACGCCCGGGTACCCGTCCCATAATAAACCTCTTGCTTTTGCATCCATCGCGTGTCTCGCTGATCTTTGGAAAGGGGTCTCCCTAGGGAAAGACCACCCAAAACTCGGGGGTCTTTCAGCTGGGGGCTCGTCCGGGATAGGAGACCCCCACCCAGGGACCACCGACCCACCGACGGGAGGTAAGCTGGCCAGCGATCGCACTTGTCTGTGTCTCTGTTTCTGTGTTCTGCGCTTGCGTTTGCATTTGTACTAGTTAGCTAACTAGATTTGTATTTGGCGGCTCTGTGGAGGAGCTGACGAGCTCGCACTCCCGACCGCAGCCCTGGGAGACGTCCCAGTGGTGTTTGGGGGCCAAGCTGGCCCATTTGTTATCCGTAGCCTGGAAAAGAGTCAGTCCATTCGGGGCTGCCCCGCTAACCGAGGGCTACGTGATTTGTTAGGGAGACGAGAGATCCGGACTCTCACAGTTACAGTCTCCATTTGAAGTTTTGTTTTCGGCCGAAGCCGCGCCGCGAAAGTCTGTCTTGGTCTTGTCTCCCTGCTGTTCGTTTTGTCTGTCCTAGGACTCTGTATATCTCTTTTGTGTCAAACCTGCATAACCTGTTTTGTTACCTTGTCCTGTGTTTGTTGAATTCCTTTAGGTGTTTTATTTTTTTTTATGTGGTCTGTGTGTAACTGTGTCTAACCTCTCTCCACACTGGCGGGAGAAATTCCTCCTAGGCATGGGGACTAAGCTGAGAATGTGGCAAACAGAAGACTTCCAGGGATGACTCCTTCTCTTTCTCTTTATGTCCCCAGCAGAATTTTCCTCCCTACCTTTTCTTAGCAGCGTTGCTTCTCCAGAATTGTCAAACTGCTTTTACTCTCGCCACTTTTGTATGTTTGTCTGGTTTATGTAGAATGCTCTGAGAAATCTAAATGATGTGGTTAACTGGACTTTGATGTAAAAGAGAAAGTGAAATTAAAAGCAGAAGGGCCTAGGACGAGAGTGAGTACTGAGGAGACTAGGTCTGGTGGTAAATTAGAAAAGAAAGTAATAGTAAATCCAATTACATACTAGAAAAAATTATGTTGCAAAAAATTTTTTGTCTGGTCTGGACTGTTCTTACCTGTTTTTGTATCTCCTGACTGTGACGGACGTAATAGGACATATTCCCTCTACCCCCTTGGATTTATATTCAGCTCATTTGAAAGATGTACAGGCGACAGCCCACAATCAGAGTGTGAGTGTCCGCAAAAAGAACTCTGGGTGACCCCCACCCAGCCTTCTTCAGCAGAAAATTATTTGGTGTGCTAAAATTATCAAGCCCTGGAAAATGAGGCTGGAGAATGCTAAAATCATTTGTTAAAAGCTTTGTCTTAAAATTTGGGTGTTGCAGGAGTAAGATTGGCAAAAATACCTCCTGCCACTGGAAAATGTACGGCCGATGTTAATTTTGCGCGCTTTAAGATCTTTTAAATGTGTGTGTGTATGTGTACGTGCATGTGTGAGTGTGAACATGTACAAGACTGTTAGTATGATGTAAAATTGAGTGAGTTTAAGTTTAAATTCAAATGGACATTAAGTTTGGGCATTACCAAATGCTTTAAAGGATTATTGCATTGTTTTAAAGAGGAACCGTAGTTAAAGAAAATGTTTCATTAATTAAAAAAAAATATATTATTAAGGTTAAGTGTCAGAAATTTTGATGTAAAGGTTTATCACTGTTAAAAAAAAAAAAAAAGAGAAAATTGCTTGGGATTCTAAAAAGGAAAAAAAATGGGCCTGTATGCCTATCCACAGAAGTGAGGGTCTGGCAACAGTACAGCTTAGCCAGCCCACATGGTGGCACAGGCCCTGGAGGGAATCCACGTGGTGGGACAGCCAAAAGGGGGTGTCCTTGCATAGTGAAAGAGAAGTGGGGCCGGCACCAAGACAGTTCATCAAGCTCTGAGGAGTAGGATGAAAGGATAAAAATAGGCTGTTTGGCAGGACAGGCCATGGAGGCCTCTCTTTTGACTCTTTTGTTTTCAGGTGAACTTTGGAAACCTGGTGGTAAAAATGAATGGTTTGGCTGGAATTTTAAAAAAAAAAAAAACTGCCCCTTGAGGTACTAAGAATTAAAAAAAGTTTTTTAATGGTTAAAAAGTATATTTATCTGATGTAATTTGATTCCTGTGCTATTTTGTAATTCGGATGTATTGAAAAAGCAAAGATGCTGAGACTGGATTTCATGTGTTTGTAATTTTGGTGACTGTTTTAACTCTTGTTACAATTGTTTTGGATATCAGTTTAATGATTCAGGTACTGAATTTTATGTGATAGTAAGACTCGTAACTATCTTAAGTTACACATAATGAGGCAAGTATAAAAGCAAACTCTCATTAACTCTCTGTATGTAGGAGGAAATGGCAAAATGGGCTATCTCACTACTTTATTGGAAAGCTGAATGGATAAGTATTTCTAATTTCGTAATTGTAATTCTTGCATTAAGGAAAAATTGTCATTTGAGTCCAAAAGGTCTTCATGCCATGTGGTAACTGGGACTAAAGAAAAAGAAAAAAGGCTCTTTTAAAACGGGCAGCCCAAAGGCAAAGGGCAGTACTGGTTTCAGAATGCCTCTGAGCTTCAGAGTTTTTCCAACGCAGATAAGCGCTAAAGTGTTAGTGTTAAACAGAGGTTAGTAAAAGACCTTGCAAATCAAGAATGCATTTCTAGATAAGAAATCTGGAAGTAAAATTGTCCTAAATGATTATTGCAAAGTGAGAAAAGGAGAATTATGGCTACCAAAATGTTTAATTGCCATTCCAGTTTCTCTGTAGTTTTTTTCCAGCAGGCCCACAGAGAAGGACAGATGATCCCTACAAGTTTGTCAAGATCTAACACTGGCCCTTAATAAGCTCCAGGTAAGAGTATGCTTAAAAACTATTTCTGTGTGGACCACCTTGTTGCTTCTAATTGGAGTAAAGTGGCCTCTTGTAAGACTCATTGATCTGAAATCTGCTGTTCGAAGCCAGTCCGGGCAGAAAAAGGTCCCTGTGGGAGTCTTCTTGTCCAGCTGACCAGCAGAAGTGCT
This sequence comes from Perognathus longimembris pacificus, assembly GCF_023159225.1. Classification (NCBI taxonomy): domain Eukaryota; kingdom Metazoa; phylum Chordata; class Mammalia; order Rodentia; family Heteromyidae; genus Perognathus; species Perognathus longimembris. The sequence goes on from NC_063170.1 coordinate 16,675,192, forward strand.
GGGAATAGTCATGAGTTGCTTTGAGGCTCAAAGTGGTAGGGTGCTAGACTTGAGCTGGAGAGCTGAGGGACAGCACTCAGGCCCTGAGTCCAAGTCCAGTGATGGACCAAGAGAAATGACAAAGGTGCATTTATACCAGCATGGAAAAGTTACTCCTGGGACAGAGTGATTGTGCATCCAGAGGCAGTAAGCCACGGCTTGGATGGCAGAGAGGGTGTCAGATCCTAGAGTCACTCCTGTTTGGCCTTTCAAAAGTTAATCAGAGCCGGGAGGTCCTAGAAGAATAGTTCGTAAGCATGCCTTTTATTGCCCATGTCTATCTATTTTGTAACTGGACAGGAACTTGCCAGTCATCTGCGGTAGTGAGTAGTAAAGCCAAGTTTGTTAAATAGGGGATAGTTTGAAAATCCCAACCCCCTGCATCTGCTCAAAGCCCTAACTGGCAGTGAAAATTCTGAGTTGGCATATCTGTTCAGGAAAGGAAACTTGTGGACCTGAGATTATGTCTTACCTGAGGCCTACAAAGGTAATTTAGGCATTGTTAGGTTATCAGAGATCCATTTCCCCAGCCAGTCAGGAAAATTCTTTTGCAAACTAAAATGTTAAAAGGCTATACTGATGTAGCCCCGAAAAGTCTGTATAGTTAAGTTAAATGTTGAATGTAATTTTCAGTTTGGAGTAAAGCTCCTACTGGACATCTGACCCTGCAGCCCCTTGGTAAAGTAGACTAAGGTTATAGGTTCCTGGCTAGGTAAGGCCAACGCCCCTGAGTCAGCCTGAAGAAGTTACAGAAGATGGATGATCTTCACCCATCAGCCCCCCTTTTAGGACCAAGGGACCAAAGTTGTTTTTGGGAAAATAAGACAGGATAAACTAGGGGCATGGAAAACAGAGGTAACAGTGTACAGAAACTGCACTTGTGAGAAATGGTTACAGGCCAAACCTTCTATGTTGGTTAAAAAAAAAAAACAAACAAACAAACAAACAAAAAAAAAAAACAAAAACCTAGCTTTATTGGAAATATCTGATTTAAACTTATTGCCCTGGCAAAATGGCCCAAGGTCCATTAATTGCTAAAGCCGTCTTGACATTCAGTGATGTGCCAGCCTACAAAATCTAGTGTGCTTAAGAAGGAATCAGGAAAATACAAGGAAATTTGACTAAAGTTATGCCTCAGGTTAACTTAGGTTAAGCTTCTCTAACCAGTTTATGGAGAAAGTTGCAGGTAACCCAGAAGGTGTGACATTCTACTGGAACCACTGGAAGCCACTGCTGCCTGATACCACCATGACCCCTGCCCATTGCATTTGAGTGAGGATCAAGGAGAGTCTAACAGTCATCTGGAAGAATCTACATTTTCACCCTGTGTGGCCCTATCTTGGTAAAACAAATGGGACTCTTATCATAAGCAGCTGATTTCTGCTGGAAAGTGCTTTGGATCTGCTGAAACTAAAATTTTGGGGGGATATTCTTGAGTTGACTGGAGATAACTAGCTCTATTAAGAAAATTGGATATTGTAAGAAATTTTCAAGCAGACTGGCCTGCTGCTAAAATCAAAGCATGTATGACAGGCTGGAGAGTCACTTCCAGGCAATGTCTGGAGTGGGAGTATTAAAATGTGTCCAGATGAATTAGGGTGTGACCTAAACTGTAAAGAGGAAAGTTAGTATAGTAAGCCTTGGAAAATAAGAAAGGGATTTAAAAAGTCAAGTGTTACAGAATGTTCCAGTAAGTCGCTGCTGGCGTGAGGAAGTAAAAGGTGGTGTGAGTAGGGATATGTTAAACTGTATAAAGAAAGACTTTAGAAAGAGAATTAGGGAAGCAAAAACCTTTCCTTTAGATGAAACGGTTTTGGTATGCTAAAAGTGAGAAAGACAATCCCTAGAAAGTGAGTATGTGACATATGGTATCAGTATGTCTTAGAATTAAAGCATATGAGTAAAGTTGGTATGTAATCAAATTGGCTATAATATAAATAGGGTCAGAATTGGGACTTCGGTGTAAAACTATGTTAGTCTGTACCTGCATCTGCAGGGCTAAGGGAATTGGGTGATGTCATCTAAATGTTAACCAGAAAGATCTCATGTATCTTTAACCACTTGATTCCCTTGCCAAAATGGTTTTGTATGTAAAGCCTGGATTTGCTCATGTGTAGCCTTAGGATCAGATTTGGGATCCCCTCCCATAATTCCTAGCTTGCAATTGCATTTGTTATGAGCTTTTACCCCCCTCAGAGCCCTATAGCAGGTCCACCAAGAGATCTGGCCCAAGGTAAGGGCCCTTTATGAGACTGGACCTCCTCCTGAGCCACACCCGCTACCAACTGAGTAAAGCGCCACCCACAAGCAAACCTGGATGACTGGAGCCTGTGGACTCATTCGCAGTAAGAGAGAACATTCTATCCTGGCGGCACAACAGAGGCTGTGTACCAAAAGATGGACTTGGCTAACTTTACCTTGCTAGGCCTGATATATATGGTTAGGTGCTTCCGTAGCTAGGGAGAGAGCCTAGACACTCATAAACCCTACCTATGGGTAGTCTGGTGGCTTGGGGATGAGCTACTGTAAATCCCCTGGCCACTATTATTATTCCTACTAGAGTCATGAGAGCAAGGCCCCACCGTAAAAAACTTTGAGTTGTGACCAGACCCTTGTGTGTGATTATTCTTGTCCTGATTATAGGACCCTGTATTAATAAGTTAGCTGCTTTTTGTTAAGGATAGGACGTCTGTTACACATGCCCTAGTGCTTACTCAACAATACCACCAATTAAGGCGGTATGAGCCTGAGGCCGCCCGAACAACAGCTCTCCCGGTTGAATAAAAGATTTTATTCAGTTCAAAGAAAAAGGGGGAAATGAAAGCCCCCCAGCAAGCACATGTAGAGCCATCTTGCAAAGCTGACAGTTTGACAAAACCCAGGGCTAGGCAGGGCAGATAACCACCCCCAAGGCTAGGCAGGGCAGATAACCACCCCCAAGGCTAGGCAGGGCAGGTAACCGCCCTCAAGGCTAGGCAGGGCAGGTAACCGCCCTCAAGGCTAGGCAGGGCAGATAACCACTCTCAGGGCTAGGCAGACAACCACCCATAATTACTGGAAAAACCGCAAATTCCCTTTAAGGAAAGGACCAATTAGAACCCTGTAACTATGCTTCTTGCTTCTGTAAACCGCTTCTGCAAACCCCTTAAAAACCCCCCACAAATCGAGCCTCGGCGCGCCATCTCCCTGCGAGGACTTGGACGCCCGGGTACCCGTCCCATAATAAACCTCTTGCTTTTGCATCCATCGCGTGTCTCGCTGATCTTTGGAAAGGGGTCTCCCTAGGGAAAGACCACCCAAAACTCGGGGGTCTTTCATAATCCTCACGACATGTGGTTTGAAACAGGATTTTTCTAACTGGGGAGAGTAATCAAGCTCATTGAAATTTCGAAATGTATCTTCTATTAAACAGGGGCTGCTGGAAGGGCAACTGCTTCTCAACCATGTCTTTAGACTCATTAATTAACTAGCTGCTGTAAAAACTTCCTTCGAAAGAAATAAGTTAAACTCAAGATAATCCTAAAATGAATAATACTTGTGGATTAGAACATGCCTCTTTATCGTGGGACCTGGATGTACAATGGGAATATAAATACATGATTCAGGTTGTGTGAAGTAAATGGAGACAAGGGAGAGAAGACTTTTAAGAACAAAAGTCTTCAAACTGGCTGCTGGTGGCTTACACCTGTAATCCTAACTCCTCAGGAGCCTGAGATCTGAGGAGCATTGTTGATTAGGAGCAGAAAACTTCAAGAGACTCTAATCTCCAACAAACTATTCAAAATGCCAGAAGTGATACTGCGGTTAAAGTGCTCAAGTGCTCACCTTGAGGAAAAAGAAGCTCAGGAACAGTGCCCAGACACAAAGTTCAAGCCCCAGGAATGACAGAAAACAAACAAACAAAAACAACAACAACAAAAAAAAAAAAAACCATAGCTGTGAGGATGATATAGTTACTCCTACAAGGGAGGAAGGGGGTGGGGAGGAGGAGGAGGAGGAGGAGGGGGAGGAGGAACTTTAAAATGCTGATTATGTGTGCACATACTTTACCTTTCTGTTTCAACTAAACAGTGTTCAGTTAAATGATGTAGAGTGTTTTCTTTGTTTAATTTTCCCAAACCTTAATATCTGACAATGCTGAAACATTGCTAGTTTACTAAACATACCTAGAATGTTGTTAGCATTTCCCTAGCCTCAGGGCCTCAGCTCCTACCCACTAGCCCCCAGATCCACCCATACCTAATGAGCCACTCCTACTCACTACCTACCTACTTTTCCTTTACCCTAGAGAAGCTGCCACCTGGATAAGGTGCAGATGCCATGTAGCTCCCTCTCTCATGGGAACTATGGCCCCACTAATAAACCTCCTTATGAACCTTCTTTCCTGCCTGTGATTATCTCTGCGTGGTCCTCTGGGCTGGCTGATACCTATGCTTTCATTGGTGCCGAACCCGGGATAGGTTCCCCGGTGGATTTGCTCCCCCATTTCTGGGGACTCCAAGCTGCCTCCAGAACCTATTCTGCTGTCCTAAGCCCTCCCAGACAACCACCGAGGTAACTTCTCCTGACTGAGCACTCTACTTCCATCCACCATGACAATCTACAAATTTGCCCTCACATCCAGGGTAAGTGATCATCTAAATGAGGGCTCGGATCCGATTTTCTGATTTAACATAGGGACACAGGGCAGTGGCTTCTGGGCCACACCAAAAATCTTGGCATCAAGTTCCGAGCCCCACTCAATAACCATAGCATAGGGCCACAGGGCCACGGCCACAGGGCCACACTCTGCGCTCGGTCCGAGACACAGTGATTAGGGTGACAATTCCATCGCTGATTGTCTCTCACATTTCAGCTGACCAGAGTAATACCAAGGATTCTTTTCTCTAGCATTGACCACGTGGTGAATATTGGGTTTAACAGGCATCAGCTCAGGCGCCATTATGCCATGCCACCTGTTCTCTATCAGTGTGTTTGTGTCCTGCCACCCCCCTCAACATGGCATCCCACTGGAGTTTATCAAAATATGGTTTCTTTATTTGATAATCTGAAAATTGTTGTTTGCTAGCAAAATTGTTTTTCTAACTGACCACGTGGTTCTAAAATATTGGGGGGGGGAAAAAAGTCATTTACTATTGGAATTCCAAAAGAGTCTACTGCTGAAATTCATTTTTACATGCTGTAAAAACTATGTGCACAGTGTGTATGTCCGTGTAAATGTCATTTGTTAATATGTCCATTTAGCTATATATCTGTGCTAAAACTCATCACATCTACTGAGTTTTGTCATTGCAGAATTCTGGCAAGTATTTGGTCAGTTCTTGACAAGGTACAGGTAAGCTCTAGTCCCCTTGGTCTCCTTGTTGTTTTAATTGGAAATCAAAAGGGCTTTTGTTGCAAAGACTCCTTGGATTGCAGTTCGAAGCCAGCCAGGGCTGAAAATCTCTCTCAAACTCCATCTCCCAATTAATCAGCGAAGAGCCAGGCTGGAAGCATGGCTGAAGAGACTGATCTCTTACCAGACAAATGCCGGAAGTGCAGCTCAAGTGGTAGAGTACTAGCCTCGAACAGAAGTGCTCAGGGACAGTGCCCAGGCCCTGAGTTCAAATCCTGTGAATGCCATCGGGGACAAGCCATCCCAGCAACAAGCACCTAGACCCCTGGGACTCAGCCAGTTCAGGGAACAAGGATCATGGAGAGGAGTAAGAGAATGATGTCACATCCTAAATGGAGTCACTTTGTCTCGCCCTTTCAAAATTAATCAGAGCCAGGGGATCAAGAGATAGTAACTTGTCCATCTAATTGAAAGCCCCCCAGCAAGCACATGTAGAGCCATCTTGCAAAGCTGACAGTTTGACAAAACTCAGGGCTAGGCAGGGCAGATAACCACCCCCAAGGCTAGGCAGGGCAGATAACCACCCCCAAGGCTAGGCAGGGCAGGTAACCGCCCTCAAGGCTAGGCAGGGCAGGTAACCGCCCTCAAGGCTAGGCAGGGCAGATAACCACTCTCAGGGCAAGGCAGACAACCACCCATGATTACTGGAAAAACCGCAAATTCCCTTTAAGGAAAGGACCAATTAGAACCCTGTAACTATGCTTCTTGCTTCTGTAGACCGCTTCTGCAAACCCCTTAAAAACCCCCCACAAATCGAGCCTCGGCGCGCCATCTCCCTGCGAGGACTTGGACGCCCGGGTACCCGCAACCCTCAATAAACCTCTTGCTGTTGCATCCATCGCGTGTCTCGCTGATCCTTGGAAAGGGGTCTCCCTAGGGAAAGACCACCCAAAACTCGGGGGTCTTTCACTAATATCCATGCCTGAGTGTAAGAACTGTCCAAGTAATCCAATTTTTAATTTTGTGCCCTAAACCCTTCCTTTTGCCTTAATATTTTTTTTCTCCAGCCCCTGCCTCAGGAGACTTCTTCCAGGCTTCATTCAAGGACTGGCATCTACCACCAAGGGACCCTGCCGCTCGCCTTCTCCAGGAGAGGCCACATTTCTGCCTTTTACCCCTAATGCTGACGCCCCTTGCCAGCAGGAAGCAGCCAGAGAGAGTCTTCATCCTTTTTCTTTACTATTAAAAGGCTGGAATGTTAGGTCCTCTCCCTGAGGGCTACATGCAGATGCCCCCACCTCATTAAGTCTCCACCCAGTTACCTGGGTAACCTGCAGACCTGGAGACAGTTACCTCCCCTTTCCCTGAGGTCACCTCCTAATCCACCTGGCCACACCCCTTGCCCCTGCCCTAAATAAAGCAGGGCTGGGTGGGGGTTGCTCTCTATCTCTCCCTTCTCTCCGGCCATAGATCATCTTGGCCACAGGCCAGCAGTTCGGTAATAAACTTTCTCTCCTGCCTGAATACCGCGTGGCGTCCTCTTTTACCAGCTACCTACTTTAAAAACCTAAATATATATATATATCAACTAGGGCAAGAATGCAAGTTTCTGTCCAGATGGAAAAAGGACAGGTATGGACATTAAGTGGGTAAACAACTATTCCTCTTGATCTCCCAGCTCTGATTCATTTTGAAAGGGCAAGCTTAAATTGACTCCATTTAAGATGAGACTTCTTCTCCTCTTACTCCTCTCCATAGTTCCTTGTTGTCAGGATAGACCTTGCCCTGAAGGTCTAGGTGCTCATTGCTTGGATAGCTTGTCCCAGTTGGCATTCACGGGATTTGAACTCAAGGCCTGGGCACTGTCCCTGAGCACTTCTGTTCAAGGCTCGTGCTCTACCACTTGAGCCATGGTGCTGCTTTCAGCATTTGGCTGGTTCTCTTGAGCCAAGCTTCCAGTCTGGCTCCTTACTGGTTAGTTGGGAGATGGAGTTTTAGAGGGATATTTTTTTTCTGCCCGGGCTGGCTTCGAACTACAATCCAAGGAGTCTTAGCCATAAAAGCCCTTTATATTTCCAATTAGAGCAACAGGAGAACAATAGGAATAGAGCTTACCTGTATCTTGTTGAGAATTGACCAACAAGTACTTGCTAGAGCTCTGCTGTAATACTTAGAGAACAGCAGACTGAATGAGATCCATATGTCATTAAATCAAATCATATCATTTAACCTTACTGGCAGGTGGAAGAGAACACAAATGAATGACAATCAGGAGGGCAAAGGGGCAGGACAGTGTAAAAGTCTCAGCTTCAGCAGATCCGAAGTGGCTGTGTCTTCCATCCCAAATCAGTAGGCTTTGTTAGTCATGTGTGATGGAGGCAGGCAGGAGAGATGGGTTGGATCTGGGCAAGGCTGTAGTGGCATCTCTCAGAGTCCCCTGGGTAGGTTGTCACACCTCCTGTTGGGTTGCCTGCAAATTTCTACACAAGACTGGTTAAAGACATTTGAAATCTCCCAGTATTCCCTTGTTGCTTACTCTGAGTACTATGGCTTTTGTAGGCTGGTACCCTACTGGTTTAAGCAGGGTGACAACTTTCAAAGATTTTAGAAGGCTTGGGCCTTTAACCATCTTCCTAGTCACAAAATCCTCACAGACCAAAGGCCAACCAAGTCTGCTCTCTGCAGCAGCCACAACAGTTTCTGAGACATGGAGGGGGAAGACACCAATGCTACCCCAATGCAACCTTGTGTCCACCCCTGTAGCCACAGACCACCACAGTCCACGCAGATAGCACAATGTTGACCTGAATCGTATAAAGCCAAATATTCATCCTGCATGAGGAAAATATAGGTTAGCACTCTGGTCTCTTGACCTTAAAGAGTTTATGAGTGCACAGGAGAGAAAAATGGAGAATCAAAATCTTAGTCTATACCAAAGAATTGTCAGGATCAGATGTACACTTGACTTTTAGCATAGATGGATATAAAGAATAACACACTGGTTTTACATCATTGTACCTATACCACGTGCTGCATATTTGAACTTTTTGGAATTTTTCTTAGATACATTTGCTTTCACCCAAACATGATCAGTTTGGATTTAAAACCTGGGTTGTTTTTTTTCTTTCGGCTTGGAGTCTGGTGCACTGTGACTCCACCCACAGGCTGCAAAGGAAAGTTTAACAGAAGACTTAAAGTAAGTTAAAATAGTAGTCAAAAGGAAGTAATTTTGAAACCATGATGCCAGATTTTACATGTTTTACCAACAGACAGACAGACAGACATAGAGACACTTGTGCACAAACTTTGAGGCATGCTTAGAATTTTTTTTAATTGGCCATGTAAGTTTTCTCGAATTCCAGTTATTTTGCCCATATTTTAGAACCACATGGTCAGTTAGAAAACAAAAAAAACTTTTCCTAGGAAACAAAAATTTTCACAGATTATTTGGTGAGAAAATGAAGAAGCCACATTTTGAGAAACCAGTTTAGCATTTGAATTGGAAGGCACATTTGAATTGCAAGGCCACAGTTACAGAATTTAGGGTGGGGGGCAGGGTTACCAGGAGCTTCAGTCTCCCAAGTCCCTGCCCTGCCTTGAGGAATTCGAGGAATTTTGCATGCCCATTACCTGGGGGATGGGTGGGCTCCACCTCCAAGAGTTTTTGGAACTTTGATGGAACCAAGATGGAGCTTGCTAAAATTAATTCTATTGTCCATGTGGTCAATCCTAGAGAAAACAGGATTTAGCCAACCACAAGCAGAATCTCCAAGCTTAACAAACATAAATCAAAGCAGATATTAAACAAATATTGGTACCTTTTGAAGCTAGTACCAGCCCATCACAGGCAGGCAGGCAGAGTTTAGAGAGAGGCAGAAAGAGAGAGAGAGAGAGAGAGAGAGAGAGAGAGAGAGAGAGAGAGAGAAACTCCATCTGCCCGAGCGCTCATAGAAGTTATGTAAGTCCAAATTTGTAAGATTGTGAGCAGCTTTAGACTGTTCCCCACTTGATGAGTGACCAGTGGAGCTGAACTAGAGAAAACCCAAGCTCCCAGCTAATGGTCACTCACTCTGGTTGGAGTTTCAAATCTGTGTGGTGAATGATTGTGCACCTCCCAAGGTAAGTGATTAGCGGAGCTGAGGAGTTAAATACCAAGGTGTTAGGTTTTTAAAGTAGGTAGCCGGTAAAGGAGAACACCATGCAGTATTCAGGCAGGAGATAATGTTTATTACCGAACTGCTGGCCTGTGGCCGAGATGATCCATGGCCGGAGAGAAGGGAGAGAGAGAGAGGGGAGAGAAGGGAGGGAGAGAGCGACCGCCACCCGGCCCTGCCTTATATCTAGGGCAGGGGTAAGGGTGTGGCCAGGTGAATTAGGATGTGACCTCAGGGAAAAGGAGGGTAACTGCCTCCAGGTCTGCAGGTTACCCAGGTAACTGGGTGGAGACTTAATGAGGTGGGGGCAGCTACATGGAGCCCTCAGAGAGAGGACCTAACATTCCAGCCTTTTAATAGTTATGAAAAAGGACGAAGACTCTCTCTGGCTGCTTCCTGCTGGCAAGGGGCGTCAGCATTAAGGGTAAAAGGCAGAAATGTGGCCTCTCCTGGAGAAGGCGAGCAGCAGGGTCCCTTGGTAGTAGATGCTAGTCCTTGAATGAAGCCTGGAAGAAGTCTCATGAGGCAGGGGCTGGACAAAAAGAATATTAAGGCAAAAGAAAGGATTTAGGGCACAAAATTAAAAATTGGGTGACTTGGCTAGTTCTTATACTCAGGTATGGACATTAGATGGACAAGGTACTATTTCTTTTTTTTTTTTTCAGGCAGGAGAGAAAGTTTATTACCGAACTGCTGGCCTGTGGCCAAGATGATCTATGGCCGGAGAGAAGGGAGAGATAGAGAGCAACCCCCACCCAGCCCTGCTTTATTTAGGGCAGGGCAAGGGGTGTGGCCAGGTGGATTAGGAGGTGACCTCAGGGAAAGGGGAGGTAACTGCCTCCAGGTCTGCAGGTTACCCAGGTAACTGGGTGGAGACTTAATGAGGTGGGGGCATCTGCATGTAGCCCTCAGGGAGAGGACCTAATATATATATATATATATATATATATATATATATATATATATATATATATATATATCCATAGCCTCTGACTGGTTACTCCCAACCAGTCCACTATTCCTAATCACTTCCTTCCTGCCCTCAGTCCAGTTATTCCTCCTTCCTTGTAATGGGCCACAATTGGGTTTATATTCCAAATGGAACTTTTCTGGCTTGTGCCCCAGGGTATGTTCTCCCATGTTGTTCATGTTAACTGGTCCTGTGAACTTGTCAGCCTTTTGCCTGACCTTTTCAAAAGTCTCTTTTAACAGGATAACATCCCTCACGGAGGTCGCCACCTGGGAACTTGCAGTTCAAGGCCATCCTCTTACTACACTGCTCTGCCCAGCGCAGATCTGGACCCTGAAGACCCTAGTCCCAGGGACTCCTTGATGTGCCCAAGCTGCAGGAGGTAGCCAGAGGAGACCATGACACCCATTGGCCCTGATAACCATTCTCATGGAAATGTTGAGGACTTTTACCAACTAAACTGGACGGTACCAGGCCAAATGAGGAATCAGGGACTCCTGACTTCTTCACCCCTTTTCATCAGGAAGTAGTTCCAGAATAAACAACCTCCGCCCATACTCCCAGCCTGGTACCCTTCCTCTGTTATTAATAAACAACAAATGGGGGAATGTTAGCATTTCCCTCGCCTCAGGGCCTCAGCTCCTACCCACTAGCCCCCAGATCCACCCATACCTAATGAGCCACTCCTACTCACTACCTAACTACTTCCCCTTTACCCCAGAGAAGCTGCCACCCGGATAAGGTGCAGATGCCATGTAGCTCCCTCTCCCGTGGGAACTATGGCCCCACTAATAAACCTCCTTATGAACCTTCTTCTCCTGCCTGTGATTATCTCTGCATGGTCCTCTGGGATGGCCGATACCTATGCTTTCAAATCTGACTTCTAATATTCTTGACTATATCTAAAACTAATGCCTGTTTTCCAATAATAAAATCCCTTCCTATGCTTCAAAATCCAATCCAAATATTTCTTCTACTTGTAGTCTCTAGTTAATAACTTTGGAAAGATTGAAAGACACCAGTGCTTATAATGTAAAACGGGCATATTTCAGCCAATTATGTAGTGCATAGTAGCTTTAATTTTTGCAAATCTATCTTTTTGTTTAAGCCTAATCTGGAAACATTAACATCACATTCCTCTTACCACAAGTGGCTTGATATTGATCTTTTCATACCATAAATGCTTCATGTTTTATTTGCCATCTAAACAATTGGAGAGTGGATGGATGGATGGATGGATGAATGGATGGATGACAGATCGATGGGTGCATATGTTGGTGGGTTCATGCATGAATGAATGCATAGGACAGACAAGGGATTATATGAAAAGGCAAACATACAGATGAAGGTTGTTGACACATGGTGAATTAATTAAATATGAGTTTGATGAAAGTGGCAATACATTATCATCAAGACTAGATGGAAAGCTAGGTGCTGGTGGCTCATGCCTGTAATCCTAGCTATTTGGGAGGCTGAGATCTGAGGATTATGGTTTGAATTCAGCCCTGGCAGGAAAGTCTGTGAGACTCTTACCTCCAATATACTACTCAGAGAAAAACAGAGGTGGTGCTGTGGCTTGAGTGGTATAGCACTAGCCTTGAGGACAGAGATGCTCAGGGACAGAGAAGAGGCCCTAAGTTCAAGCCCCAGGACTGACAGAAAAAGAATAGATGGGAGGATGATATAGTTATAAAAGTTCTAAATTCATTCATATTACAAAAACAACAGATTTCAACCTCATCTATATAAAAAGGAATAGCAGACACAATAAGAATTTCCTCATAATTATAGTCACTAAGGTAAAGGAGGATGCTATAAGTTATTAAATATCATAGGGAATATTTCTTGCCATTAATAATTAGTCCTTTACTCCAAGACTGTTCATTTCAAATAATGGTCACATACATTAGAATCAAGACTTTCTTTTTCTTCATGTAATTTTTTTCTCCCTGAAACACACTGATTTATTGCTTGTCTGAAAAGGATGAATGCTCAATTTCCCTATAATTCTTAACAAACTTACTTGTGGAAAGTCAGGTTTTTTTGTTTGTTTGTTTTTCCAGAGCTGAGGACTGAACTCAGGGCCTTGCACTCCCCAGGTAGGCGCTCTTCCACTGAGCTAAATCCCCAGCCCCAAGTCATTATTTTTTAAAGAAAAGCATTCTAAGTATCTTGAAGTAATTACAGAGTGAAAACTAAGGTGAAATTCATTCTTCAACATCTGGAAATTAAAGCTCAGATTTCTGTTAATTAGGATAAGAGAGGTGAAGTACATTTGATATTGTGAGCAGATATTTGATAGTAGTGTGGGAGTAGATTGGAGAAACACATGGCCAAAAAGAGATACTCTAAGTTAATTTATGGAAAAATGCAAAGGCCAAGATTTAACATCAATGTTGCAAAGCAATCAGCATTTTCTTTTTGAAAAAAAAAAATTCTTTCCTCATAAGTGATCTTACTCCAGGAGAGATGAGCCACAACTGTGAGACTAAGTGTAACAGTACCGGATTAGTCCCCCCCTCTTCCCCCTACTGGTGACTTTGTTTAGGACCTGAACCAATCCCAGATTCCCAGTTACTAACTGAGGTGTTTGTTACTTCTGGGTTCACTCTGCCTCTGGCCTAGCAGCTGTTGTTTAGTAGTAGATCAGTGAAGCAAAACATAATGCAGGAATGAAAAATAGGTCTTGTGGCCTATGTTCCCCTACTTACCCTTTGTTCTATATTAGTGGCAACCCCCTAGGATTCATTGAGCTGTTATTATTTATTACTGAGGGGCAACTGTCATTCACACAAAGATGATGGAATTACCTTTTATATAAGCACAAACCAGAAATCACTTCTCAATATAACCTTTCCCAACTCTTAAAAAAAATACACTTTCTCAGAGTCTGCCTGTAAATTATATTCATCTCTAAAAAAAAAAGAAGTTTCCATGTTCTGTTTATGTTTTTTGTTTTTGTTTTCTCTCCCTAGGAAGTTAATTGGCTTTCTTTGTGGAATTTCTAATAAGTTTGAATTCAGGAGATAAAGGAGTCTAGAAAAGATAGCAACATGTACCCTTGCTGGAGGGTTTCAGTATAATAATTCATGTCCAGTACAATGACTATCTTAATAGTATCCTAGTGCATTCTGCCACACCTTATTTTAATTTCTTTGATGTTACTCACCTTGAGAAGAAAAAAAAAGTCATAGCTACATCTCATGCATACAGCTGACAGTACAAATTGATCGGGCAACAGTCTTGTAATCACCTACAATAAATTGTGTGCACATATACTGGGTAAAATTTCCTTCAGCTTTCACCACTCTTTCTGAAGTCAATGACTTTGGTACAGCTTTTCAGATCTCAATATAAGTAATTTCCATCTCAGCCTTGGAATGACAATCGATAGTTTGTGATTTCTTCCACATAATTTAATCCATTAGATTTATTGGCAGCGCCAATGCCAAACATCACATCTTTAATGAAAATGAAGATTAATATTTGCCCAAGTCACCTCAAATCAACAAATGTCTGAAGCTTTCTTGTTGCCTGCATTGAACATTGATTTCTTTCTCCTGAAAAATAATCTCTCATAGTGGAGAATGCTTGCCAGAATCACATTCCGTGAGTAGGAAGAAAGTGCTTTGAAATAGTTACCCAGGGAGGCAGGGTGCTGAATCTCAGCTCTGTCTTTCTGTAACAATGCAAGCTCACGTCAAAGGCTGACTCATATTTCATGCCATCACATGAGCGAATTTCTCTCCTGCAAAATTTCATTGATAGCAAGAGCAGATATCATTTTAATTTATTTCATTGTGATAGAATAAATACAAGTAGCAAAATTCATCACGTAGTTAGAAGGATTTGGCTATGTGTCTATAATAATGTCAACATCTTTATAGCTATAATAATTGGGAGATTACTTTAATAATTTCTAATGATCTCAACCTTCCTCCTCAAAGTTGATTTCCCTCTGCTTTTCTTCTGGAATTAATAAATACTCATTTTTAAAACCACTCTGGTCTTGTTCCTTACAGAATTTCATAGAAATAGATACATGCAGAATAAGGTAATTGTATCTGGCTCCTTCTTAATATTAAACATTGAGATTATTCCCTGTAGTTGGATATAACAATAGGTTGTTTTTTTTGCTCAACAGTTATTATCACCCATTAACCAGTTGAAGGAAATTTGCATTGTGTTCACCTTTTAGCTACTATAAAGAATGCTTTGATAAATACTACTCTTTAGAGGTTTGAATTTTTCTTGAATAACTACCTAGGTGTATAATGGCTGGTCATTTTGTAATGAAGATACTTAACTTTCGAGAAGCCAACCAAATTTTGCTCCAAATTTGTCTGCCTCATTTTTCAGTCCCAGCAGCAACGTATGGAGCAGATGTTCCATTTTCTTGCCAAAACTTGATATCCTAAGTCTTTAATTCTAGACCATCCAGTGAGGTTGTATTACTATCTAATCGTAGTCTTTATTTATCTTTTTCACCAGTGACTAATGATACTTTTTAACTTTGTAATGGATTCGCCTGCTTCCAATTACTTCTTTGGTAAAACAACTCTTAAAATTCTTCCTGCTTTAAAAAAATCAGGTACTCATTAGGAAGTTTTAAATAGTCTCATGGATACATACTGGAAACAACTTCTGGTCAACTTCCCAGGTTTATTTTCTCCCTGTTTGTGGTTTGCATTCACTTTTCTTCTAGAAATGCCTTTTTGAAGAATAAAGCATTTAATTTCGCTATGTCTAATGCATAACTATTACACCCCATGATTTATTTTCCTTGTATGCCCGAACTACTGGTCTTAAGAGATACCATATGCTTTGTTAGGTATGTTGTTTTTGTGTATGTATTAGTTTTCTTATTCTAAATGAAATTCTTGATTCACTTACCGATTACATTTGGCCAAGTATGAGGTTTGCCTTGTGTGTATATTAGCTTGCAGATTTTATAGCATCAATGTTAGACCAATTGTCCTTTCTTACTATTCTTTGCATGTGTCTGGTTTTGATTGCTTATTCTTTTTTTTTTTTTGTCATCTATATCTGTCTTAATGACGATAGCTTGCTGATCACTAGCTTGCTGATCACTGATCACATACCTGATCACTTCTTGTCATGAAATCGGGTAGTTAAGCCCTGAAATGATAGAATCATCTGTAAATGCCCCTGTGAAAATATTCTTTGAAGTTCTGAAAATTAATCAGCTTTTTCTTTTTAAGATAAAAGTCCCTGCTCATGTTTTACCTATATTATTTTTTTTTCATTTTTTGTACTTTATGAAATAAATTGTTTCCATACATGAGGGACTTCAAAACATTTTTTTTTTTTTGTTGTTGTTGTTGTTGTTTTGTTTTTGGCCAGTCCTGGGCCTTGGACTCAGGGCCTGAGCACTGTCCCTGGCTTCTTCCCGCTCAAGGCTAACACTCTGCCACTTGATCCACAGTGCCGCTTCTGGCCGTTTTCTGTATATGTGGTGCTGGGGAATCGAACCTAGGGCCTCATGTGTTCGAGGCAGGCACTCTTGCCACTAGGCTATATCCCCAGCCCTCAAAACATTTTTAACCTAATTGTGGCATCAAAATAATAGTGAGAAATGGTGAGAAATGTGTTCTTTTTTTGTGTGCTAGAAGGATATACTCAAAATTGGTATTGTCCATTTCTTCTTATATCTGAAAATTTGGCACTGAAATGAGATGTCCATATTGTTTATTTTTTATTTTTATTTATTTATTTTTTTTTTGGCCAGTCCCGGGGCTTGGACTCTGGGCCTGATCACTGTCCCTGACTTCTTTTTGCTCAAGGCTAGCACTCTGCCACTTGAGCCACAGCGCCACTTCTGGCCATTTTCTGTATATGTGGTACTGGGGAATCGAACCCAGGGCCTCATGTATATGAGGCAGGCACTCTTGCCACTAGGCTATATCCCCAGCCCCACTTTGTTTTATTTAGGGGAATGTTGTAAGTAGGAATTTGATTGATTTAACTGATAAAGGCCTATCTAAGTTACTTACTTCTTCATGGATGGGCTTGGTAAATAGATTAAATTTTAAGAAGGTATTCAAATGGGTAACATACCTAATGGCTGTAACCTTAGATCCTTAATAGGTTAAGATTAAGAGGATGGTATTTAAAAGCTAGCCGAGGACAAAAGTTCTTGATATCCATCTCATCAAATAAAAATCTAGACATGATCACTTCAATTACACAGGAAATGTAAATAAGAAAATAATTGTGCAGCCCAGTCTAGCAAAAAGAAAGGCTCCTTTGAGAACAAACACAAAACAAGGTGTGTATTGGAACTAGGGAAGGGAGAGGGAACACCAAAATTGAGAGACAAAGGATAAAAATACAAACCATTGCAATAGCGATACTTATAAAACCAATTAGTGTAAACCAACCATACAAACTCACTGAGGGGGGAGGGAGGGGGGATGAGGGAGGAGGTAACAAATTGGATAAGAAATGTACTCACTGCCTTACATATGAAACTATAACCACTCTGTACTTCACTTTGACAATAAAAAAGAGAAAAAAAATAGAAAGGACAAGTTAAAACAAAACCAGATCTGGGAGCATGGCTCAAGTATTGACTGCTGATCCAACAAGTACTAAGCTCTGAAGTTAAATCCCAGTAGCACAAAAAAAGTTTGAAATTTTATCTAAATTGCTGAATATATTAGAACATTTTTATTCATGCCATTATCTTAGTAATCTTAATGTCTATGGTTTTATGTTTTGTTTATCTGTTTTAGCAATTTGTTTTGTAATAACTTGCTTTATGATCAAAAATGTAATCCAGCTAGGGATGGTCTATGTTAAATTATGGAGAATATTTACTTCTGTTTTTAACATAGTTATTTTAAGTGGTCAGTAGGTCAATTTGATTCATAGAGTTGGTAAATTCTTCTAGAACTTTACACTGACTTTCTAATTCCTTGATCAGTTTGTTAGGAAAGGTATGTTCATATCTCCATTTAAAATTATGGACTTCTTCAGTTTTTTTTTCAATTCTCTCATCCACTGTACTGTAAAACTCTGTTATTATGTACATTTATGCTTACTTTTGTCCAATACCCTTCTTAATCATGAAGAGATATCCTTCTTGGGCTGAGGATAGCCCAGGAAGCTCAGTTTAACAGTGGCTTTCTGGATGGGTACTTGCTCTCTTCATAAAGCTATAGAGAAAGATAAGTTCCTTGTATCCCTCAAATTCTGGTGACTGCTGATATTTAAGTTGATTTACCATACCCCTTGTGATTGCCATTTTCAGTACTTCTCTCTCGCCATGGTATGCAGTCACCGCTTCTGGGCATATGTCAGAGAAGAGAATGCATCAAAACTCACTTTTCTATCTAAATCTCAAGATGGCTACTTTCAGCTTTTGATTTTATAATTTAGTGTGATGTTTTTTTTTTTTTTTTCTCTCCAATACTTTTAGTTTGGCTTCTAATAAAATAAATCGATTAGCATCAAGGTGATGGGATACTCTGGTTTTACAGCCAACACAAATATCTGTTTAGTTACATTATCCTCTGAAGGATGAGACTTGCTAAAGTTTTGGAGAGAATTGACTTATGGTGTTTCTTTGAAAGCTTAAATAGCCACGGGCAGGAGTGGGGGGCACTTGACAGGGCAAGATTGTAATAGAAAATAATACTTCTGGTAAGAGCAGTTTCTTTTAGTTCTTCCCCATACAATCTCCTTTATAACCTGAAATAGATAACCCCTTGTAGAGACATTTTGAGTGGCAGCTTTTGTGGTGCTATTGTAGATCTAGGGGGAAAAATATGTCTGCTTGCCAATTCAGGTAATGTTTAGTTAGCGCATAATGGCCACGCAGGTGAGCAAAATGTGGGAGATCAATAAGATACCCTGTCATTGCAAAAAACTTGGATACAAGATGAATTTATTTTCTCACCACTTAGATTTTAAGTTCACAATTCTCTGTAGGAAGTGGTATTTTTTTCCCTCTAATATCCTGGTGCAATGACTTGCATTGTATATGTGTTCTGAAGGAGAGAAATTTACCAAGAAAATGAACAGTTTCCAAATTTAACAAATGACTGGTTGTGAATGGGCTGCATTTCTAAAGATGAAAATGTCAAAAAATTTTAATACTCAATTACTAAAATAACAGATCATTTTTCACAATTTTAGAAAAAGACTATTTAATTCCTGGGGAGCATACAAACTCTCAAAAATATATTTGCACATATGTATTTGTAGACACATAAATGTTTGTGTGAAAGTGTAGATGGACATGGGCACTGTGTTTAGTTTTCTGTAGTTAGGTGCAGCTAGTGAATCTGGAACTTCTATGTATATACTTACAGATCACTAAATGAAGTAGGAAACACATTATCATTATGCATAAACATATCTAAAATCTTATAGTATAGTTTTTTGCATTGTAATTAACTCAGCTGAAAACTATCACATTTTGGAGTCACTTCAAAGACTGTAAAAATGACCAAGGTACCTAATCATGGGTGTATTGGCCATGAAAACTCTACAGGACTGAAGTGTTCAGCTTTGCATGTATTGATTTTTGTAAAATAGGACCTATGCTCTAGAAGTTTATAGTCATTCCAGCTCATAACACTTTA
Organism: Perognathus longimembris pacificus; assembly: GCF_023159225.1. Lineage (NCBI taxonomy): Eukaryota > Metazoa > Chordata > Mammalia > Rodentia > Heteromyidae > Perognathus > Perognathus longimembris. The sequence continues at coordinate 16,694,299 of NC_063170.1, forward strand.
CAAAATTAGCAAAAAATAATATTTTCCAAGACTGAGTTAGATAAAACTGAAATGGAAATGGAAAGAAGTTAATTTTTTCCCTGATAAATTCAATGGCAAAAACAAAAATTCTGTGACACTATCTCTCTTTAGCTCATGCTGTCCTTGAATGCATGATCCTTCTGTCTTATGCACCTTGCATCTATGATAACAAGTGAATATCAATATCCCTGTCTTTAATGTGAATTATAAATTACTACATTACATATAGTGCTTAAACTGAAAACAATTACATGGAAAAATGATCAGGCAAGTACATAGGAAACATTGTATAAGAACTTACCCAACCTATTTCATATGAATGGTGTGAAAAGTAAAAGTAAATAAAGAAGTATTCAAAGAAGTATACTTTGATTAGATCCTGCATCAAAAGAAAAATTGTTTTGAATAATTAAAGGAAGCTGATTATGAACAGTGTTCAATATTTGATTAGTGCTAAACGTTTGCATGTTCATAGATCTAATTCTTCCCAAATGAGAGATGGGGATAACATCTGGGTACACAATTTATTTTAATTTAATTTTATTTTCCCTGATACCAGGAAAAGAAATCAATGTAGGAAGTGAGAAAGGAGTCAAAACTTTTTACACATGATGTAGTTTACTGAAGTTCATTAATGTAGGAATCTGGGTATCTATTCCTCTAGAAATTTTTGATGGAACTGCATAGAATGTGCACCAGAAAGGTGAACTGAATAGCAAGAGATTAGCAACTTGCCCACTGATGGAAGCTTTCTTAGGATTTTATTTTATCTGTATTTACAAATTCATTTTCTTGAAGTGAAATTTTCAAATGGGAGAGATATGAGAAGGTAAAAGTGTCAAGCTTGTGGTAGAAGAAAGAAGTTTCTACCATAGCAACAACCAAAGTCAAAACTAGATTAGTTTAGCTAACAATGTGATTATGGTCATGTAAGACTATGACTTTATTTTTATGGCATGTGTACTGCAACATATAAGCATGGAAAGTCAAGATGTTCATGCATCATTATCAAATGGATTTTAAATGCATGTGTGTTAGTGTGTGTGTGTGAGTATACAGCAATGTAGAAAGGATGAAGGATAAACAATATTGAAATACACAGTATTTCTGAATGCAAAGAGTACACAGATACTCATTGAATGCTATTAAAAAATAAGGGTTGGTGAGACAGAGAGACTAATAGATGAAGTAAATCTAATCATATAATATGTGCACATGTGAGTAACCATAAAGAAAATCCTTTGTATAATTAGTAGACATTATAATGGGGGAGAATGAATGACAGAGAAGTAAAATGCTGAGGGAGGCATGGCAGGGGAGTCAAAAGAGAATATGAGTAAGGGTGAGGCAGTCAAATTATTTCATAAATATGTGTGAAATGGAACAATGAAACTGTTGAAATTGCTTTGTAAAAGCCTAGAACACAGAAAACAAAGGGGCATGATCTCCCTGATATATGACTGTTAACAAAGGGAGACGGAGATACAGTAGAGACCAAGTCTGTGAACACTGTATATGTGCTTGATACATTGTATATTGCATATGGGTCTACCTGACCTAGACAAGGGATGGAAAAACAGGTTGTAAGATATCACAAGAAATGTACACACTGCCCTACTATGTAACTTCACCCTCTTTGCACAACACCTTGTAAAAATATTTATGTTCAATTAATAATAAAAAATATATATTAAAAAAAAAAGAAATTGCTTTGTAAAGAGTAGGGAAATAAGGGAGAGAAATAGAGAGGGAAAATTTGACCAGAGCATGCCTGGCTAGGTTCGCCTCCCCTGGCGTGGGGATGCTAGGCTTACTCTATTATCTCTGCTCCCTTTCTCACCCTCTCCCCTGGTCACCTGACCCACAGGCAAGGCCAGGGTGGAGTGGGGGGATAGGGAAGACCTCAGGTGCACATGGCCGAACGAGATCCCTTTTCCTCCCTCCTTACCCACGAAGGAAGCCATACCTATGCGGAGTCTTGGAGACAGCTTCAAGAGAAAATCTGATTTAATAGGGGAGTGGCTAACAGTTAATATAGTAATGCTGACGAGAAAAGGGGTGATAGACCAGGAGCTGGCGATAGGCTGGCAAGCTTGTCTTAAGACCCCCTCATGAGCTAATGTCACTTGCATAGCACCACCCCATGGGCAAAGCCCGCAAAATGGGGGAGCATACGTGCTAGCTGGCGAGAAGTTTGGGCGGCTGGTCGCAAAGCCAGCCCTTCTGGTTCTGGACCCAGAGAGGTGTGGCCTTCTTCCACACTGCCCCAGGGCTGGGGGAAGGGCCTTGTCTCGGGATAGCTCTCCTTTGCCCTTCCCCACTCAAGGCCAAAGCTGAACCCCAACATCTGCCCCTTTTACTTTTATTATTTTTTTTCTTTGAGCAGCAGGAGGCACCTTACTTGAGCGCACACCATGTCTTAGGTTGCCCCCCTCCATGGGGAGTCGTACCCGTCCTGGGCTAACGCACTTGCACTTCAGGCTAACCTGCCTGCCGGGCTGGCCAGCCCGATGAGAGGACTCAGGGAGAGTGGGATTGGCACTTGAAAGAAAGCCCTGTTAATTTTTCTCTCATGCCAGCAGACCTCAGTGAGCAGCGAGTCCTAATGGGCATGTGACGAGCCTCATGGGGTTCCTAGATGGCTAAAGGCCAAAGGCCACTTGTTATCTGGACAGCTCTGGCCTATCGCTTAAAATATAAGAGACCAATGTGTCTAGCACAGGGCAATGTAAACATAATGCAAATGGGAGCATAAAGCAGGCATGAGCATAGGCAATCATAACACAAGGCAAATGCAACATGAGCAACTGTAACACATGAGCAATTACAACACAGGCACAAAGCAATGGAGGGTCTCTTATCTGGCTCAGTCCATAGGGAATAGAGGAGTCCTGGTCCATTCTGGTGTCACTCAGGTAGTGCAGATGGCTCTCCCTTTCCTTGATGGTGAGGTAGAGGTAGGTTCAGGCCCTGGTGATTTGGCAGCCAGGGTTCTGGTAACTTAACGGTTGAGGCTAGTAAACACTTTATAGTAAACATTGCAGCAAGGTGCCAATCCCTTGGTTACTGTAAACATTTATCATAAAACATTAAGGTGTCCAAATCCTTTAGCTCCTATTTCCTTCCAATGGGGGCCCCTAAGATGAGCACCAAAGGGGGGAGCGAAGGGAGGAACAACAGTGTGCAAAATTTCCCTTTGGTTCTTGTGCAACGCTGTGGGCCACGCTGCCACAGCAAACATTACTCCAAAGGGCACCAGGCAAGGTCCAGGGAAGAAACAGGGCCAACACTGGGTCCATTGCTGGTACAGGTAGGCTTTCCTGTTTCTTCATGGAAAAATCCACCACGGTCATCGCTTTCCTGAAGAGGAAACAGGGAGAGACATTCCTCAAGGGCAGGTGCCTTTGGGTGGTTATTCTGATGAGCAATATTTTAAGTCTCTAGCTGGTATCCAGATTGGATTTGGTTCTCCAGTTGGGAAAACACATGCAAAGCCCCTTCCTGCACTGATAAGTGGGTCTGAGCCTCGCCATGCTCCTGTAAGGGGGTCCTTCCAACGGACTTCCACCTTTAAGTAGGGCGTTTGGCTTGACCAATGTCTCTGGAAAGCTGACAGAGGTTGGTCCTTAGAGAAATTTAAAATATTCAATGTAAACATTGCTGTCCTCAGCTGGTCATGGGGGCTTCCTCCCCACTTTTTGTTTTAATAATTGATCCTTCAGGGTCTTATTATGCCTCTCAATTATGTCCTGACCCTTTGGGTTGTATAGTATTCCAGTGGTATGTTTAAATGTTTAATATTCCACATTTGGAAAAAGGCCTGTAAAGGCTTACTGGAGAAGCAAGGTCCATTATCTGTCTTCACCTGTAAGGGAAGACCTAGGATAGCAAAACATTGAAAGAAGTGGCTCTCAGCATGCCGGGCTCTTTCCCCCACATGTGCGGAGGCCCAGCAGGCATGAGAATGGGTATCTATGGACATAAATATATATTTTAGCCTTCCAAAAGGAGCATAGTGGGTTACAACAGTTTGCCTAATAACGTTAGGCTTTAGTCCTCTGGGGTTGACCCCAGGAGATTGTAGAGGAGGGACTTACAGAAAGGGCATACATGACTTGGTCCTTATAATCTTTTTAAAGTCTTTTATAGGAATTGAAGGAAATGTCTGATGTAACCCTCTCCAATTTAAGTGAGTATGCTCATGGAGTCCTTGGGCCATCTGAAGGTTTTGAGGTTGTACAATAACCATAGCTATAATAGTTCCATTCGTGGCCAGCTGGTCTGCCAGGTCCCAGGCAGTCCTTGGTATCCGCGAAGGTGCTGTAAGAATATAGGCTCAGCCCGCTCTTTTAATAGAGACCTGGCTTGGATCATCAGAGGGGTGATTGGGTTTTCATCTAATTTAATATATGAGAACACCAGGTTTGGTAGCAAATTAAACACATACAGACTATCAGAAAACAAGTTCATTGGCTGTTTGACATGGGTCAGTGCCAGGGCGACCGTGTACAGTTCCTTAAACTGCGCAGATCCAGTAACTGCTTCAAAGTAATGGGTGTTTTCTTTCCCACCGGCGGGGGGGGGAGGCAGAGCGTACCACTACGGCAGCCCCCACTCTTCCCCCATCTGTGAAAACATTGGCAGCCTTGACAAGAGGCCTGGTAGAGAAAAGTACAGGAGGTATCCATTGTAGCCTGGAAAATGAGGTCACCCACCTCGAGGTGCCATAGTGGCAATCTACCTTTCCCATAAAACCCTCCAGTGCACTGGACACCCGTGCATTATTCCTTCTGACCCATTCAAAATCTGACAGCCGGTAGGGAATGGTTAGCACATTGGGATCTCGCCCATAATGTCTCAGGGAAGTATCCCTGCCCTTAATTACCAAGTCAGCTAGCTGGTCTACCTGGGAATAAACTCTGGGAGCTCTCCCCACTGACGCGTGCACCCATTGAAGGGGCTCACCTGACTGGGTAATAGCGGCTGAGGAGAACTCGGACCCAGGGAGGATCCAAAGGCAAAGAAGACATTCAGGGTTGTAGCATGCCACCAGCTGTGCCATATTTAGGGCCATTTGGACTTTCTGGAATGTTGCTTGAAGTGATAGAGTTATTGTAATGACATCAGTGGGTGCTTTGCCCTTCAAAGAGTCATGGAGCGAAGCAACTCCTCTGTAGGCAGGTGAAGCCAGGGCCTTAGCCAGTTAATCTCACCCAACAATCGTTGCACCTCTACCAGAGTATAAGATGACTGGAAGGATAACTGAGGTTTAAGGGGGCACACAGAATCTAATTTAAGTTCTGCCCCCAAGATCTTAAAGGGGTATACTTTCTGAATCTTGTTGCTAGCTATATGCAGTCCTCCTCCTTGTAGGAGTGTTTGTAGCTTGCTATAGGCAGCGTCTAGCACTTGGACATCTGCTGCCCCAATAATGATGTCATCCATATAAACATATAAAATAATATCTGACTGGTTCTGAAGAGGTTGGCGAACTTGTGACACATAATGTTGGCAGAAGGCTAGACTATTAGCCATGCCCTGAGGTAGGACTACCCACTCGTACCTCTGGTCTGGCCCCTGATAGTTAACCGAGGGCACAGAGAAAGCAAACTTCTCACAATCCTGGGGGTCAAGGGGAATGGAAAAGAAACAGTCCTTGATGATAATTATAATGAAGTTATGATCCTGAGGAATAGAGGGGATCCATGGCAGCCCACATAAAGGAGTGCCAGTGGGGATTATCTGCTCATTAATTTTCCTTAGGTCCTGTACCATCCTCCATTTACCTGAGGCCTTTTGTACAACAAATACAGGGTTGTTCCAAGGGCTCAGTGAAGGTCTAATATACCCTAGGGACAACTGTTCTGATATTATTTCCTTTAAGCTTTCTAATTTGTTTGAGGGAAGTAGCCACTCTTCCACCCACACCGGGGGGCCTGGGTGCCATCAAATGGCAGGGACGGTAGGAACAGTGGCCCTTAGGATTGGGGGTGAGGCCCTGTAGAAGAATCAGGAGCCTCCTGCCCCGAGGCCTCAGAGGGAAGTGCTTTCCGGCAGCCACTAGGGCCACCTGACAGGTCCTGGCCTGTGATGATTGAGGCCTTAATCTTTCCCAAGATATCCTATCCCAACAGGTTATCTGGTGAGGCTGTCATTATTAAAGGATGCACTACTCCCTTACCACCATTCATATCATCCCAGGGAAGCCAGTCCTTGGTTGTTTCACTCTCAACTATGCCTCCCACCCCCGAGGTCTGGCGTCCGGGGATTAGGTCCCACCATTGAGGCACTAGTTCCTTCTTTAATATAGTCCAATCTGCTCCGGTATCAACTAAGACTCGGAACCTCTTTCCAGCTATAACAATTTCTGTCTTTGGCCTCATTTCTGGGACTATTGGAACTGCCCAGAGGGCCTCGGCCTCAGGCTGTTTATTGGACCTGTCCATGGACTGATCACCTCCTTTAGGTGATGGGGCTGGAGGACGCCCCATTAATCATTTAAAGGCCTCCCCTTAGCATCAAATATGGACCTACACTCTTTTTGCTAATGAAATCCCTTTTGGCAGAGGGGGCAATGTCTCTTGGGTACCTCCTTAGCCCTCCAGCTTGGGGGCTGTCCCCTCAAGGCGCCAGATCTTACAGGACTAGAAGGACAGAACCTCTTAGTGTGGCCCCAGCCACTACATATGTAATAGCCTCCCTGCTTGCCTCACTGGTGGGGGGAGGGGCGGGCTCATTAGTGAGCGAAGCAGCCAGCAACTGTGTTTGATGTCCCTGGGCATAGAGATCTCGGCAAGCAAAAACCCAACAGTCCATGGGTTCATCTTTTATCCCTGCACAAGCTAGTCTACATTCTGGGGTCATTCCTCTCCACACTAGGGACCTGACGAGCGGCTGTTGCTGGGTCCCAGGTGCCATCCCCTGGAGATCACTCTCCACCCGGCTGATAAAAGCAGAGAGGCTCTCTGAAGGCCTTTGAGTGGCGTTTATGCTCGGGCGCTGAGAGGACTCTTCCCCTAAACTGTGCTCCTGTATCTGCTCCCAATAGAGGGCAGAAGGTGTAGTCTGTTGGAGATTCGCGGATCCTACCAACATGTCAAAAGTTATGGGAATCGGGGGTCGGCAATTTGATTTCTCTCAGCTTGAACCTGGCACTCGTGCCTAAAAAAAGAACACCAGTCTACGTACATTTCTTTAGTAAGCATAGATCGGGCCAGGTCTCTCCAGTCTTGGGCGGTGGAGAATCAGTAAGTCAGGCCATAAAGCAGATGCTCCACCCAGGGGGTGTTCGGTCCCCCTCTCTCAAGGACCACCCTTCTAAACTCCTGAAAATCTTTATCTTCCTGCAGCCGCTACGAGGTGGTAATGGCTCCCAGTTTAAACAGGTTGGACCACTTGCACTTGGTGGATAAGCATCGCCGTGGCGGCACAGCAGGGATCCTTGAATTTGCATACAGCAGAGCCAAGCATCTGGTGGGGGAGGGGTGGCGAGACGGCAGCTGTGCATGCCGCTCGCCTGCCGCAGAAGCGGCGTCTAGGTTGGGGTCCCGGGGATCAGGCTCGTGCTTGTGCTTGTCCCTGGGCCTCTTGGAGAAGGGCGTCGCGGCCCCCTCCTGCTGCCCTCTCCTGAGTCCAGGGATTCTCCCCTGGGTCTGAGGAGAAGCAGGCCTTGAAGGTCTTAATAGCTTGGAAGGTTACTAGGGGGAGTTCCTCTCCCAACTCCTTTCTCTCATCCTCTAGTTCCGGTTCTAGCCAGTCCCAAGTTTCCCACGAAAGTGGATTGGCTCCAGTGAGCCACGGGACCCTGAGGGTCAACTCCTCCCAAATAACATGGGGTTCTGAAATATTCGTCCCTGCGTTTTGGAGGGTTAACCTCAGGATTTCAAGGGGCGAATTATTTCGCCTTCTCTGACCTTGTCCCATCTTCTTTGATGACCTGGATGGGAGAAGCATGTGTCCCAGAGTTTCTACTCCAATTTCCCCGAGGGCCTACCAAATGCCACGGGCTTACTCAAGTGGGTTCTGTGCCCCCACATTCGGGCCGCCAAATGCCGGGCTAGGTTCGCCTCCCCTGGCGTGGGGATGCTAGGCTTACTCTATTATCTGTGCTCCCTTTCTCACCCTCTCCCCTGGTCACCCGACCCACAGGCAAGGCCAGGGTGGAGGGGGGGGATAGGGAAGACCTCAGGTGCACATGGCCGAACGAGATCCCTTTTCCTCCCTCCTTACCCACGAAGGAAGCCATACGTACGCGGAGTCTTGGAGACAGCTTCAAGAGCAAATCTGATTTAATAGGGGAGTGGCTAACAGTTAATATAGTAATGCTGACGAGAAAAGGGGTGATAGACCAGGAGCTGGCGATAGGCTGGCGAGCTTGTCTTAAGACCCCCTCATGAGCTAACGTCACTTGCATAGCACCACCCCATGGGCAAAGCCGGCAAAATGGAGGAGTATTCGTGCTAGCTGGCGAGAAGTTTGGGGGGCTGGTCGCAAAGCCAGCCCTTCTGGTTCTGAACCCAGAGAGGTGTGGCCTTCTTCCGCACTGCCCCAGGGCTGGGGGAAGGGCCTTGTCTCGGGATAGCTCTCCTTTGCCCTTCCCCCCTCAAGGCCAAAGCTGAACCCCAACGAGAGCCACATGTTATGCAAACATGTATACAGAGATACATACATATGGATGGAAATGTCATAGTAACCTCCCTCCTATACTGAACATAGAGTGATAAATAACACCTATGAAGAAGTCAATGTAGTAAATTTATATCATTCTTTAAAAGCTAACAAGTTTTCAAAATCAAAAATTGGAGTAAAAGGAAAGGATAGAATTATAGTAGAGAGCCTTAGAAGAGAAGATGTCACTACTGGTTGGAGAAAGTTTAGTAATGATACACCAAATTCCTCTAGAGTCTTTGGAGTTACTGTATTTGTGTTTGAATCCCGAATCATGTTGCTGCTCTACTTTAAGATGTTAAACCTGTAGAAACATGACTTTTTAGAACTGGCAAGTAGAAACACTAATAACAACAGAACAAAGCAGAATACTATTTTGTTTGATCAAGGAGCAAAGTTTATGAGGCCAGTGTGGTTATACAAGACAAAATCAGATCCAGAGCTATACTTTGCAAAATGGTAAAGTAGACTGGCTATGCTTATTCCAAGTTCTGTCCTTTCACACATGTCTCATTCTCTTTTCAATGAGGACTCTGCTAATGTGAGGAGCAGGGCTGAGCAATGGAACAGAAGAAGGGCCAAGGATATCAGTGCAGACAGAAACTATTCAAGGACAGCAACCTTGGATGAAATGCAATGCAAATATGTCTACTTGTTTCAAGGCAGTTTCTGTGCAGAGGCAGCTGAACTGGGTTTTCTTAGCCAAATGTCATAAGACATAAAAGGAACATATAATAATTAGCTTCTTGTACCTTGCTTGCCATCCATCAAACTCTCTAGTCAAACTTGTGTTTCTTAAAATAAGTTTCCAGTATTGTGTTTTCAGGGCAATTATGTATCACAGCATGTGTAAATGCACAAATCTTCATCTTTATGTGAGCAGTCTTATAAAATAGAAACACTAAATTCATCTACTCTGACATACTAGTCAAGTAATATTTCTAAGTCTGTAAGTCTTTGGTGACCCAAACGCTTTCTAAAACAGAAGTAAATTTGACTACTTTCTATGGCTCTGTGAGGGGTCAGCTGTATTACTAACTAGATATACTTCAGATCACTACTCCTGTTTTAATGAGATATTATGTCATTTTGCAGATGACTATGTTTAGGGCAAAACTGGAAAAACAAGTTATAACAAAATCACATAACAGTTCAGTTGGTAACACCTCCAAAGTCTTTGTTTTCAGAGTTCCCATTCTACACATAACAAGAACATTATAAGAAAGTTCATGTTTTCAACGTAACTTTGACAGGGTGTTTATTGTTTTCTTTTTATTGCAACATTATAATGTTAGAAAAAAAGATAGTGACACATCTCTCAACTGTTGATATGATTATTTGAGAATAATCATATGTCTATATTTTAGCTTGCATCTCTTTTGTCTACCAACTCTTGGACATTAGTGGAAACCAAAGATACTTCCTTCTTACTGATATGTTATATCTTCATAATTCGGACTTA